>NW_028230442.1:3890922-6290922 GCF_043228905.1 Azolla caroliniana | reverse complement strand
TAAATAGGTGTCCATACATTCATCACAACTCATTTGGTTCAATACCAGTCTTTAGCCCCGTAGACTACTTTTGCAACCCTTGTTCTCTTATAATATAGACTCATTTCCATTTCAAGTTTTCTTCTTCTTCTCTCTCTCTCTCTCTCTCTCTCTCTCTCTCTCACTCTCACGACATCACCCACTTAATTAGTTGCCTATCCTCCACCCACCAACCCACCCGCTTTCTTCCACCGGACTCTAGTGTCACCCATTTGCCTCCTCTAAGTATTTGTTGAACATTTCACATTCCATGCCAAATGGGGATAGACTCAAGAATCCTGGTGGAATTAGGTTAATAGATAGTAAGAGAAACTAACATTATAAAGGGGATATAAAGGTAATACCTATAAACTTTGATATCCTCAAACTATGAAAGGGACATAAATGTAATTTACTTAAATGAAGGAGGAAGTATAAAAGTGAAATTGTAGACCTTTTACATAGGCTCTTCCTCATTCATAAAAGTTTCCAAGAAACTAAATCTCAGTCTCCAGCTTTTTTTTATTGTGATTGGTTTACCTTAGTGGTAAGTTGTTATACTACTAACATTATATTTTTGGTTTGAAACTATTGAGTGGACAAGCTCAACCGGATTCGTATCGAATGAATAAGCCAGAGCCGGATTGGTATCCGGAACGAGGAACCGGATCGCTGTTTGGAACCAGCAGCCGGATAGGGGAGCTGGATCGTAATCTGGATTAGTATGAACTAGTAGGCCGTTAGAGGTCTACGAATCTAGCCTAGTACGTAGGCTTATGGGAGTCTGTGTCAGTCGTTCGTATGAGCATTGAAGTACATGTCAGTCCTTTTAACGACTTGTATAAAAGTGCTCATTGAACACATTGTATGTACAGAGTGTTATTATTTTGAATTTAGTTTATGATGTTTTGCTCTCTCTATCTCTCGGGGCAAACCAGTTTGTCAAAGCTTCCGCATATTAACTTTGACATGGTATCAGAGCGTGAGGGTTGAGAACCTTTGCTGCTGACAATCGATTTCCATAGACGAACCCTAACTTCAAGAAAAGCATAAACCGAAAATAAAAGAAATGGACAGAGGAATGGCTAGCTCGCTCCCAACGGAGAAGCTCGACAAATCCAACTACACATCTTGGTTGTACAAGATGCACCAGTACTTGCTTGGGAATGACTATTGGAGTTATGTCGACGGAGTGAATGATACAACACCTGATACCGCACATAAAGACTTTCCAGCTTGGGAACAAGCCGCAAGCAGGGTTATGTACTTGTTCGCGTCCAGTGTCGGTGATCAACTACTCAACCATATCCGGGACACCAAGACGCCAAAGGATGCTTGCGGAAACCTAAAGAAGGTCCTCACCGCAAGCACCATGGCCCGGAAGCTGCAGCTCCGACAACAATTGAGAAATTTCCGGGAGAAGGACATGTTGGTGACTGACTACACGACCCAGATCAAAGACATCTGTGACTCACTTGCCTCCATCAACGTGACTGTCGAGGAAGATGAGATGGTGCAGGTCTGTCTCGGGGGCCTTGTGTCGAAGTTCAAAACATTCCAAACGATGGCTTGTACAAGGCAGAATACGCCCTTGTTTTTCGACTTACAGTCGATGCTCCTTGTAGAGGAGAACCATGCGTGTACGTCGACAAGTACACACACCGACAACAATATGGTGTACATGGAGGCAGATAGGCCCCGTGGACGTGGAGGTCGAGGCATATCGGCACGCAATGCAAACGACCAACAAGAGTAGAATCAGAGGCACAAAGACGGTACCGATAGTAGTACTAGACCTTTCGGAAGTAGGGGGAGTCAAGGCGGTGGAGTCGGGAGCCGACAAAGGAAGACCGCATCGGATTGTTGGTACTATGGCCGAAAAGGCCACAAAGAAAGCGAGTGCTAGAAGAAGAGGGCTGATTCGGACAAAACTAGATTGAGCCGGAAAGACGTTGTCGTAGTGTATTTCGTACACTACGTGAAAAACGTATAAAATAACCGATTTAATAAATATGAAGAAAACGAAGAAAATATGAGAATACATGTTACATGCATAGGGCAAGATTCAAACCTTGTACCTCCATGTTAATAATTTGAAGGCTTACCATTACACTAACACATCATGAGTGTTAGAAAAGCAGATATCCAAATAGAAAGGTTATTTCACGCATATTTTCTAGGAAAAAGCTTTAGTTAGAAGAAAAACGCATGATATAAAAAAGCTATACATGCACATTTAATGTGCATGAACACTATAGTCAATAAAAACGCATGAGGTTAGAAAAAAAAAAGCATGATCACTTTTAGAAGAAGCATGTTAGAGAAAGCATATAGTCTATAGTTAGAGAAAAAGCATGGATTGCTAAGACTCTCTCATCACTATATAAGGATGGGGAGCACAATGTAATGAGTGTGAAAACTTTGGAAATTGGATATATTTCTAAGAAAAACACCAATTAATAAATTATATTTGTGGGATTCATAAAATAAACTATACTCGTGGGATCCACGAGGTTTCTATATTCTTCTCTTTCAATCTAAATTCATATTCTTATCTATATATTGATTAATAAGATTCATTATACTTGTGGGATTCATAAGTTTTCTATCTCTCTTTCTTATAATCTATTCATATTCATAACTAAACTCGTCTCAAATTCTTCTTCCTCCTAGTCCAAAACCCCAACGGTTCCCATCCGACTCACGCAACGATCTGGCGCCAAAAGGCACGACAACACGGATAGGCGTCATTGATCGCACTTCACCGGAAGTTCGAAAGGGGCCAGGTTGAGACCGACCCTCGTAATGACGCATAAGGCCAACCGGATGGGATTATCCGACTCGAACTCGGAAGAAGTCTGGTATGTGGATTCTGGAGCTTCCAACCATATGAAGAACCATAAAGAATGGTTCTCCTTTCTCGAGAAGCCGGAGAAGTTGTGGGTAGTCGAGTTGGAAAGACACAAATAGGCGTCATCGATTGCACTTCGCTGAAAGCTCGAAAGGAGCCGGGTCAGGACCAACCTTCATAATGAAGCATAAGGCCAATTGGATGGGAGTATCTCAATTTCTCTCGCACTTCTCTAATCTCTTCGGATTTCCATTCCGAGGGGATGAGTTTGTGAGGCTTCTCCATGGAATGAATGAATGAATGAATGAATGTGGGCAGGTAATGAATGAAAGAAACATAAGAGTGTTTGAAAGTGAAGGATGAGTTATGTATACTTCACATCTCATATATGAAAGTGATGGAGTTAATACTAAAACTCATATAATAAATTAAATGGGTTTTAGCCAAAGTTTATATTAACATAATGATCAAATTAAGTGTAGCCACAAACTTGACATTTATTAAAAGGTTCTCTCTCTCTCTCTCTCTCTCTCTGTGTGTGTGTGTGTCTCAAGATGTAATCTCTTGTTTGGTCTTATATGCCATTTTGGCCTCTTAAAGGACGGTAATATATCTTTCTTTCTCTGTCTTATTTCGTTGGGCCCCACTTTGTTGAAAAAAGGTTTCTACTCCACTTGTGGACGGAGAGTAGTTAGAGATAGACTATTTCATCTCCTTGTTAGCACGTTTGATGAAAAACGCAATTGGAACTAGACTTTGAGTCAACAAGGATTTGATTGATTTTACATGGCCATTTTTTGTGGCTTTTGGCATCTTCGTATTCTCTCACATTGGGTATTTGCGTGTACTATAAAGTCAAAAGTCTTGGGCATGTATTCCAACTTTTACAATGCAATGTCGTGTTTCCTTTTCCCTTCCATGAGAAGTTTTCTTCTTGGCACGAGGTGCTGAGAGTCACCACTAAATTCTCCCAACTATCCAGTAGGGTACACACTAAGAGGATGGCCTGCATTGCATCATCAAGGGGAAACTTGGTTGCAACAAGTTGGTTCACATACCCCATGAATGTGCTTACGTGCTCCACAACGCTTCAACCTCACAATTTTTCTCATCAAAGATGTTTTGTTGAGGATGTTCTTCCTCTCATACAGATTTGACAACTTTTGCCACATCTCATAGGCATTTGTGTCGTTCGCCACGTGCTGAAGGACACTCACATCAACACACTGTCTGATGGTGACCACCACATTTCTGTTTACAAGTTTCCATTTAGAATCTAATACCCCTGTCGGTATTTCTACTTTGTCGATGGGCTTGTACATGTCTTTAACTATGAGAAGCTCTTCCATCTTTATCTTATAGTCAACATAGTTTTGAGAGTTTAGAACTATCATACATTGGAAGCCACTAACGCCTCCTTCCATCTTTCACCTCGTGGCTCTAATACCAATTTGAAGGGATGGTATCACAAAATGTGAATATCAAGGTTTGAACTTGTGACCTTCAAACAATGGTCTTACACTTCAACCATTGCACCAACTCATTTTCATAATAAATATATTTTCATATTATTATTATTCAAGAACTCTAGAGCACTAGACACATTAGATGACCGCCAAATGGCATGCACCCTGTACGCCAAGTGGTGCACAACATGTATGCCAAATGGCGATCATGCACATTCTGATGTACAGTATATAAGTCGAAGATCTACTTAGTGTTGAACCATTCCGGTTCAACACCAGTCTTCAACAACCTTGTAATCTCGGTTTCCAGTAATAGAAATTCTTGTATTTTTGTCTTGTAAATGTCTTCTCGTTTGTTATTATCTTCTTTTCTTCAAAATCAACCTTGTCTTCAAAGCTTGGGTCGCGACAGTTTGAACCGGAATCCCACATTTTTTTTTCTCGAGTGTCTAGTAAAGTTTTTCCGTCACAATGGAGACCGTCAGTAAACAAGAATATATGCGTATTTTCTCAGAACTTGACCTCCCAACAACAAAATTTGTTGCATTGGAACAAGAGAATCATAAACTTCTTGGCGACTTGCAACAAGTGAGTGTTGAAAAGGCACAACAACATGAGGAACTCTCGAAACGTGTCCAACAACTTGAAGCTATTGTGTTATCTCTTCGACAACAAGCTTCAACCTCTCAAAGTTTGTTGAAAGAACCCAAAATTAGTTTACCAACAAAATTCGATGGTACAAGGTCTCAATTCCAAGGATTCTTAAATCAGGTATGCCTTATAATTCATATGCATCCCAACTGATATCCAACTGACGCAACTCGAGTGGGGTTAGTTGGAACATTATTGACAGGAACCGCACTAGCATGGTTTGCACCATTGCTAGAGAAGAAATCCCCAATATTAGAAAACTTTGATACCTTTATCAATGAATTCCAAGCTAGTTTTGGTGATACTGATAGTGCAAGAACAACAATAAACAAGATACGTAGGTTGCGCCAAGGAGATCGGCTAGCCTCAGCTTACGCAGCTGATTTTCGTCTTCTTGCTTGTGATATCCCTTGGGATGAAGCAGCGATGATGGACTTGTTTCGGCATGGTTTGCGTAATGATGTTAAAGACTTGCTCTTAACATTTCATGATGAACCCAAATCACTGACAGAAGCTATTAGCCATGCAGTTCGATGTGACAATCGTTTGTTCGAAAGACGTTCTGAGCGCCAACAAACGTCGACACGCCTTAGATTTGAGCAAACATATGCCTCAGCATTAGCCTCACCACCTTTAGGACCAATGCAAGTTCCTAATCCTAATTCTTTTAATGGACCTACTCCGATGGAGATTGATGCAGCACGTCGTCGAGGTCCTTTGTCTGAAGCCGAGAAACAATGACGTCGAGCAAATCGACTTTGACTATATTGTGGTGGTCCAGGACATATAGCAATACATTGTCCACATCGACCAAAGAGACAATTAAATCAAGTAAGTGCTATTGAGAATTTTGATTCATGTTCTCCAGTCAAAGCCAATAAACCAAGAACTCTTGTCAACAACCCTCAATCCAATAGTTTTGATGTTCTAAGCCAACTAGATGAGCTGTTAAACGAGTAAGTCTAGCCAAAATCGGAGCCATTTGGTTGGACCAACCAAAGCATATAGAACTTGTTCCAAGCTTAGGTTCCATTTCATCGAACTGAGTCAGTGAAGTTTTCACAACACAAGTTCAACTCAGCACATCAAGATGTCATCAAGTTCTTGAATCTACGCTCTTGGATTCAGGAGCCAACTCATGTTTCATGGATCGGGATTTTGCCACAACACAAGAAATTCTACTCTATAAGCTTCCTTGTCCAGCATCAGTAGAAGTAATTGATGGACGTTCTATTGCATCAGGAGATATTACTGAAGAATCAGAGCCTATTCGTGTAGTTCTTGGTAATTTAGTTATTGTAATATCTTTTAATATCATAAGCAGTCCTGAACATCCAATTGTTCTTGGGTTGCCGTGGTTTGAACTTCATAATCCAAAGATTGATCGGAAGAAACGGGAAATCATAGACTCACGAGACAACACTTTAAGGCTGATCACCACATCAACCTCAAAGCTAACACCAAGACATATATCAACTATCTCTCTCAAAAGATTACATAAAGAAGCTACAATAGAAGATATGTTTGTGTTTGCAGTGGTCATAACCCCATTCTCAAACCCACAAGATTCAGAGGTCCATTTGCCATCAAAGTATCAAGAATTTTCCGATGTGTTTGATAAGGTAAAGGCCACAACACTTCCTGATCATCGCCCATATGATTGTCCCATTGATTTGCATGCTGAGAAGGAACCACCATGGGGACCAATTTACAACCTTTCGCCGTCAGAATTGAAAGTTCTTCGAGAATATATTGATGACAATCTTGCAAATGGCTTTATTCGACATTCCCGATCTCCTGCTGGCGCTCCTATTTTTTTTGTTAAGAAGAAAGATGGCTCTTTACGTTTGGTCGTAGACTATCGAGGCTTGAACAAGGTTATGATTCAAAATCGATATGCTCTACCATTGATTCCAAATCTCTTGGAACATCTCAATGGGGCCAAATACTTCACAAGGCTAGACTTACAAGGAGTTTACAACCTTGTTCGTATTTGACCTGATGATGAATGGAAAACTGCTTTTCGCACACGATATGGTCACTTTGAGTACACAGTAATGCCATTCGGGCTTACAAATGCTCCAGGAGTTTTCCAACATATGGAAAATGATATCGTTCGAGATTTCCTCGATATCTTCACGATAATTTACTTGGATGACATACTAATCTACTCAAAGACACAAGAGGAGCATAATAATCATGTTCGACAAGTTCTACAATGATTACGAGAATTTGGTCTTTATGCCAAACTAGAGAAGTGTTGCTTTGACCGCAATCAAGTCGAGTTTCTAGGGTATATGGTCTCTCCAGAAGGTATTTTTATGGATCCAAAGAAAGTACAAACAATTCTAGATTGGAAGACACCAGGCTCAGTTCGTGATCTGCAATGTTTCTTGGGATTTGCGAATTTCTACCGCAAGTTCATCAAGAGTTACTCAAAAGTTGTTTTGCCCCTCATAGAACTAACACAGAAGAACCGACCATTTGTATGGACATCAAGCGCAACTGATGCATTTGATAGCTTGAAGCAAGCATTTACATCTGCTCCCATTTTGGTCCACGTTGACCTTAAAAAGCCGTTTATCATAGAAGCAGATGCATCTGATTTTGCACTAGGAAGTGTTCTATCACAAGTAGCGGATGATGAGAAATTACATCCAGTTGCATTTCATTCAAGAAAGTTTGAACCTACAGAAATCAATTATGAAATCCATGACAAACAATTGTTGGCAATTGTTGATTCTTTCGAACAATGGTGTCACTTCTTGGAAGGTTCTCCCCACCAAATTATTGTTTTCAACGATCATAAAAACCTCACATACTTTCAAAATGCTCTAGTTCTAAATCGACGACAAGCTTGGTGGGCACAATTTCTAACACGGTTCAACTTTGTGATAACATATCGACCAGGAACACAACAAGGTAAAGCTGATGCCTTATCAAGATTCTCTTATTTTGCACCAAAACCGGGGGACCCAACTTACGACAATCAAGAACAAGTCCTTTTGAGCCCTAGTCGTCTACAATTAATGGTGACAAATGTTGCTGAGACAACTTTGGATTCAAAATTTCTCGATTCTATTCGCTCGAGCATTGGTTCAAATGATTTTGCACAAGATATTTTAGAACACATTGTTCCAGATCGTGCTTGTTGTTCACGCTCCAAGTTTTCTCGCATGGATTATGGGAACTTCAGTTGGCATGATGGGTTGCTTTTTCGAAACAACCGTACTTATATTCTTGATGGACCTTTTCGACTTGAAGTCTTGCATCACTGCCATGATTCACCGCTAGCTGGACATTTCGGAGTTTTGAAAACATTAGAGCTAGTTACCCGAAACTTTTGGTGGCCTCAGGTTCGTCAGTTTGTCATAGACTATGTTTCTACTTGTGATGTATGTTGTCGATCAAAGATGCCTCGACATCGGCCATATAGTTTGTTGCACCCATTGCCCATTCTAGATGGTCCGTGGAAATCCATTTCTATCGATTTCATCACAGATCTCCCATATTCCTAAGGCTATGATGCAATTCTTACAGTGGTGGATCGCTTTACAAAAATGACACATTTTCTTCCATGTAGAAAAACTTTTATTAGTCAAGAATTGACAAGTCTTGTTATGCGAGAAGTTTTCAAGCTCTATGGCCTTCCAGATGAAATCATTAGTGATCGTGGACCACAATTTATTGCAAAGTTTTGGACACACTTACTTGAGAGCCTTGGAATTTCTCGTAAACTATCTTCAAGCTACCATCCTCAAACCGATGGGCAAATGGAACACACAAATCAAACATTAGAACAATATCTCCGTTGCTTTATCAACTATCAACAAGATGATTGGATGGATTTCTTACATATGGCAGAATTTGCTTACAATAATTCAATCCATTCTTCTACGAGATTCACTCCATTCTTTGCAAACACAGGATATCATCCTCGATGGATGATGCTCGAATGTCCAAAAGTCTCAAAAAATTCCACGGTCAAAGATCGTCTAGAAAAACTCAAAGAAATTCAAACCAACCTTTCTCATAATTTGCTTCAAGCTCAAACCAAGTACAAGAAGGTGGCGGATAAACATCGCTTAGATTCTTTACTTGAAGACCCTAAGTTTAAAGTTGGTGATCGTGTCTGGTTATTGCGTCGTAATGTGAAAACTACTTGACCAAGTGCCAAATTGGATTTCCAACGTCTAGGTCCATTTGTAATCTCTCATCAAGTCAATGATGTTGCATTTCGTCTGGACCTACCTTCACATATGCGTCTTCATCCAGTATTTCATGTTTCATTATTAGAACCATGGACATCAAGTTCTATTCCAAGTCGGGTTATGCCACCACCACCTCTGGTTCAACTTGCTGAAGGACCTGAATATGAAGTAGAAGCTATTTTGGACTCTAAGGTCATCCGCAATAAGTTATATTATCTAGTAGATTGGCTGGGATACACGCCTGCAAATCAGACATGGGAACCTGCAACGAATGTCACTAATGCCTCTGAACTTATACAAGAGTTTCATCTTCGTTATCCCCATAAATCAAAACCTAGTTCATGCATTGCGACTCATGGAACTCGTCGTCAAAGGAGGGGATGATGTCACAAAAAGTGAATATCAAGGTTTGAACTTGTGACCTTCAAACAATGGTCTTACACTTCAACCATTGCACCAACTCATTTTCATTAATAAATACATTTTCATATTATTATTATTCAAGAACTCTAGAGCACTAGACACATTAGATGACCGCCAAATGGCATGCACCCTGTACGCCAAATGGCGCACAACATGTATGCCAAATGGTGATCATGAACATTCTGATGTACAATATATAAGTCGAAGAGATCTGCTTAGTGTTGAACCATTTCGGTTCAACACCAGTCTTCAACAACCTTGTAATCTCGGTTTCTAGTAATAGAAATTCTTGTATTTTTGTCTTGTAAACGTCTTCTCGTTTGTTATTATCTTCTTTTCTTTGAAATCGACCTTGTCTTCGAAGCTTGGGTCGCGACATATGGGATCAAAGATTTGTGAGGAAGATATGCTGAAATGTACAAGTAGAACGCGAAAAACAACAAATACACCAGAATACACTGTGCACAGAATTTTACATGGAAACCCTAAACGGGGAAAACCACGGGAGAACAGATCTTCCACTATACAGCAGAGAATACAAGGAATGCTTACGACTCTTCTCTGATACTCAGAGGACAACAACTTAGGGTTCTTAGTAGGTTTGCTAACCTCTACCGTTGCTCTCTCTCATGCACTATCTACAACACTTTTCACAACACACAAAAAACTCTATTCTGCATCTACTGTTCTACATCTAAAAGTTTGCCCTAAGTGTATTCATACTTATGCACCATATGGACTATTTACAAATGTAATCCCTACTACTATCAGTTCTATTATTATTATAGTAATAACTATAGCAGTTAATCAGTCGACTGGTCAACTAGCCGACTCCTATGTCACCTGTCCAGTCAGCCAACTGGTCGACTAGCTGACTCTTATGTCACCTGTCCAGTCAGCCAACTTGTCGACTAACCGACTCCTATGTCACCTGTCTAGTCGGCCTAATTAGTCAGTTGTGTCTTCGACTTGGATCACTTACTAGACTTTGGACTCTCCATGTCGACTCCTCCTTATCATCGACTGTTGGCTCTTAGCCCGAGCAGTCGGCTACTCCTTGTCTTCGATTGTCAACTCTTACTCAGCCGGCCAATCCGCTCCTCCCACAAGAGGGAAATAGGATTTTATACTTGTACTTAAGTGGGGATACATTCTAGATCCTCCACTACCAAGTTAATTTAATACAGGGCTTACATCCTTGTACCTATATTTTCCTTACACATGTGCACCCTTGCACATGAAATCTATTGTTGAGAATCGAACTCAACTTCCCATAGGAATAGGTTTCACAATAGCTCATGGACATACAAGACTAGTTTTGTAAATAGTAGAAAGGGGCCTTGACCTAGTTTAGTTGGTATTTAAACCAACCTTTTGTAACTTTGTTATTGTTGGATGTATTCTGTTGGATGTAATATACATTTTCCGTCTTGTTCTAAGAGCTCTCTCTCTCTCTCTCTCTCTCTCTCTGGTTCAACACCAGTCTTTAGCCCTTAGCCTACTCTTTGTAACCTTGTTTCCTTATTGTTGGATGTATTCTGTTGGATGTAATATACAGTTTCCGTCTTGTTCTAAGAGCTCTCTCTCTCTCTCTCTCTCTGGTTCAACACCAGTCTTTAGCCCTTAGCCTACTCTTTGTAACCTTGTTTCCTCATAATATAATCTCATTTCCATCTCTTGTCCTCTCTCTCTCTCTCTCTCTCTCTCTCTCTCTCTCTCTCTCTCTCTCTCTTTGTAAGTTCACCCCGGCTATCATTTTCTACGTTTTATAGCTCGTTGGAAATCTCTTTCAGAGAGCTTTCTAAATAATGTTCATTTACCGAATTCCGTTACCATGGCAAGAAGTTATGAGCATTTTCATCCGCAACCATCTTTGCCCCACGGTTCCTCAAACGCAAGGTAGATTTTGAAGCCCTAAATCGAGTGAAAGGTACATTCTCTCTCCCTCCCTCTCTGTCTCTCTCTTCCCATAGGGTTTGTCCCTACAATGGCAAACACTCATAAAGCCGTTGCAAAGTTTGGGGGTATGATTGATAATGAGCCGAGATCACCAACAAATCTTGAATCCAATGCAATGGACAAAATGCTTATGAGTCACTTGATTTCTCTTCAAGAAACCATAAACAAGCAAGGTGAAGCGATTAGGACGTTAATGAAAGAGAATGCTACGCTGCAAATTGTTGTCATTGAGAATGAAAGTCTTAAGCAAGTAGTTACAAAACTTCAAGAAGATATTGAAGAATGTAAAAGAGGTTCTTTCGAAACAAATGAGCGCCTTAACAAGATTGAGTTAAAGGAAGCAGTAAAAGAAAAAAAATTGGACACCATGTCGTGAAGATTCACGGCCATAGTGAGAAAACCGGAGAAGTTAGTGGCATCGACGAAGTGCATCATGTGCACTTATCCTTGTGTATATGTGCGAATAATAAGGGCGCCTTTATGGCGCCGAATAAGAGTTAAGTTGGGATAGAGAATCCCATGTAATACGGGATTTATCCCACATTGTTACGCACTTCCCTCCTTGTGCTATAAAAGGAAGGGAGGGTCCCCTGTAGAGGGGTTGCCCATTTTGAGTTAGGAGGGTATAACATTAGGTCCAAGGGTTTAGTCTGGTTAAGAGCTTGTATGCCCTAAGGGGTTCCGCTTCTTCTTTGTCTCCTGTGCAAGACCCCGCTCGGCACGACGAGCCTGAGAGCTCCTCGATCGGCGGCTTGGCAGTAGATTGTTGTTGTATCCTAACCTCCCTTAGTCCGGCTCGAAGCTGGAGTTGTATCTTGCTCTTGCACATATATAGTGAAGTTTTGTGCATCTGTGTCTGTGTATGCGTCTTCGGAGTTTCTTCTTTCCCTTTCTGTACATAAGTAGCGTGTGTTGAGTCGGTGTTGCACGTATTCTCTCTCTCTCCCTCTCTCATGTTCGATAGCCTCCGATACGCGTCTGGAATCGCTTTGGTTTGCGCCACAGCCTATGCAGCCAAAGCCGGAGAGAGTCGGTCTCCCAACATCCATCTCTTCCTCGTCTGAGACCCCCATGGTCCCGCCCCTTTCTATTGGGATATGTCCCTCCAGTGGGAGGAAGATCCGATTGTTCGGAAAGTCGATAGTCGAAGAGTCGGAAAACAGAAACCGGAATCGTGTAGATAGCCAACTTGGGAGACTATATTGTGTAAATAGTCTAAGTGTGTGCCCCATGAGGGCTACATATGTAAATAACCGGAAAGTTACGTAAGTATATATGCAACTAGGGAAAACTTTTAGTTTGTGATGAACAGAGTTAGAACTGTAGAAAAAGAACGACAGAGAGAGAGAGAGAGTTAGCAAGAAGAAGAGAGAGCCGCGCCATAGCTGTGTGTGTAAAAGCAAATGCGAAGAGCCCTGTCTGGCTGATGCACTCGTGAGAGTGTTGTAATCTTCTCGCTATTGTATATCCACTATTTGTATAGTGAAGAAATCTGCTCACCCGTGGTTTTTTCCCGTTTTATGGTTTCCACGTAAATCTCTGTGCACTCTTGTTTATCTTGTCTTTCTTGGCATATTTCTGTGATTTGTATTTTCAACGCGTAGTTCATTTTCTGTGATCTATTCTGCATCGATTTCTCAACAAACTGGTATTAGAGCTGGAGGTGCAAGCATGGAAGGAGGCGTGAGCGGATTCCCAGGAATGATAGTTCTCAACTCTCAGAACTATGCAGACTGGAAGATAAAGATGGAAGACCTTCTCATAGTCAAAGACCTGTACGAACCAGTCGACAGACGGTGAAGACAAGCATCCTAAAGGAGGAGGCAAGGAGGAAAGACAAAGGAGTCCTGTCCCAAATGGAGTCGAATCTGACTCAACACATGGACAGAGGAAGGGACTGGCGAAGAAGAAGTCCGCAGTGGACAGACAAATCCCATGCCAGATTAAAGTTCAGAGGTAAGCCTGTGTGCTTCTATTGTGGAAAACCTGGACACTTCTAGAAGGACTGCCGACACCTGCGAAAAGACAAGAGTGTCGGAAATAATGTCGAACCCCGAAAAATTCCAAATGAAAAGAACGCTTCGGCCATTGCTACAAGCAATGAGGAACTCCTATTCATCTATGAACAGGCAAGTGCAAATCTTGCAAGTGAAGAGTGCACTTGGGTGATAGACTCCGACGCATCCTTCCATATTACTCCGTCGAGAGAGTACTTCTCGACTTACATAGCCGGGGATCATGGCTATGTAAAGATGGGTGATAGTGGAGAGTGCAAGATAACCGGAGTCGGAAGTGTGTGCTTAACGACGTTGATAGGGTGTCGACTAATGTTGAAGGATGTTCAACACGTCCCCGATATTAGATTGAATCTGATATCGACTGGAAGGCTTGACGACGAAGGCTATAGTGGTAGTTTTCGGAATGGCAAGTGGAAGTTCTGCCGAGGAAATCTCATAGTGGCCCGAGCACAGAAAGAAGGGACATTGTACATGATGCATGCCGGACTGTGCAAATCGGAAGTAAACGTGGCAGCCGACTTGACAGGGGAGATATGGCATAAGAGGCTAGGCCACATGAGTGAGAAGGGAATGCACCTGTTAGCCGACCAGAAACTTCTACCAGAAGTCAAGGGAGTACACCTAGAGAAGTATGTCGACTGCTTAGCCGGAAAGCAGAACAGGACGACATTCCACTCGAGACCACTGAGGAGAAGAGAAGCTGCACTAGAACTAGTGCACACGGATGTGTGCTATGTGGATGCTCCATCGCATCGAGGAGGACAGTACTTTGTAACATTTATTGACGACTACAGTCGGAAAACATGGGCCTTCGTACTAAAGTCGAAGGATCAAGTATTGTCGGTTTTCAAGGAGGTCCAGGCAAGAACCGAAAGAAAGTCAGGTCAGAAACTGAAGGTTGTCCGAACCGACAATGGTGGCGAGTACAAAGGGCAGTTCGAGGAATACTGCAAGTGCCAAGGTATTCGGATCGAATACACAGTGCCAAAGACCCCAGAGTTGAACGGGCTTGTAGAGAGGATGAATCAAACAATCATGGAGCTAGTAAGGAGCATGCTCTCTCATGCGAAACTGCCGAAATCCTATTGGTCAAAGCTTGATAGCAATTCAAAGCATGCATATTCATGAGATATTCGGAAGATGAATTCGGTTACAGGTTGTGGGACCTAGTCGACAAGAAGGTAGTGAGAAGTCGGGGTGCAGTCTTTCTAGAAGACAAGACAATTGAAGACTGGAAGCAATAGAAGTCGGAACTGACTCCCTAGTCACCCTTGACTACCATCGACTTAAGGCCAAATGTGTCGTCACCGGCAGCTGTAAGGAGACAGCTGGCCGACAGAGCCGAATCCGAGTCGGTCGACTCGGAAAGACCGACAGATTATGAGTCAGAGTCGGCAGACCTGCTAAAATCAATTGAGGAATATGAGTCGGAGTTGTCCAACCTGGAGATGTCGATTGATGAGTAGAATCCCGAGCAGAGAGAAGAGTTGGCAGAGACATCGAGAAGAGAGCCAACAGGGAGTGGACGAAGGTACCCACTCAGAGAAAGGAAGGCACCGATTACATATGCCAGTCAATACATCCTCTTGACTGATGACGGTGAACCGGAGTGCTATGAAGAAGCCATAGTAGACGAAAGTAGAGGAAAATGGCTAAATGCGATGAAAGAGGAGATGGAATCCTGGCACGCGAATTACACCTATGACCTAGTAGAGTTGCCGAAAGGTAAGAGCGCACTTAGGAATAAATGGGTCTACAAGGTGAAGAGTGGAGAAGTTGATAGCGAGCCCAGGTATAAAGCCTGCATAGTGGTGAAGGGGTTCCAATAGAGGAAGGGCATCGACTTTGACGAAATATTCACACCAGTCGTGAAGATGACATCCATTCGAACTGTTCTGAGCATAGCGGCGAGCATGGATCTGGAGATCTAACAGTTGGATGTCAAAACCGCATTTCTGCACGGGGAGTTAGACGAAGAGATCTACATGCATCAACCCGAAGGCTTTGAGGAGAAAGGGAAAGAGAATTTGATGTGTCGACTGAGGAAAAGCTTGTACGGTCTGAAACAAGCTCCACGCCAATGGTACAAGAAATTTGAGTCCTTCATGATGGAACATCGGTTCCAGAAAACACAGGCCGATCACTGTGTGTTTGTCAAAAGGTATGAGGAAGGAGATTTCTTGATTCTCTTGCTATATGTTGATGATATGTTGATAGTCAGTCAAGACACAAGGAAGATTGGAAGCTTGAAGAAAGCTCTCGGCAAATCATTTTCCATGAAAGACCTTGGACCGGCTAAGCAAATTCTAGGAATGCACAAAACCCAAGACAGAGCTTGGAAGGTGCTATGGTTGTCACAACAAAAATATGTGACGAAGATCCTAGAGAGATTCAACATGTCGAATGCAAAGCCGGTCGGCTCTGTGTTGCCGACAAATTGCAGATTGAATGCGAAACAGTGTCCAAAAGGGCAGAAGGAAAAGGCTGAGATGAAGAAGGTATCATATGCCTCACCCGTCGGCAGTCTGATGTATGCTATGGTCTCTACGAGACCGGACATAGAATTTGATGTAGGAGTAGTAAGCCGATATATGAGTAATCCAGGGAGAGAACACTAGGCAACGGTGGAATGGATACTCAGGTACTTGAGAGGCACGTCGGAAGTGTGCCTAAGGTATGGTGTTGGAAAACCTGTGTTGGAAGGTTTTATCGATTCAGACCTGTTAGGAGATGTCGACTCGAGCCGATCCACGTCAGGGTACGTGATGACCTATGCAGGTGGAGCAGTGTCGTGGCAGTCACGACTGCAGAAGTTTGTAGCCTTGTCGACTACAGAGGCAGAGTATATGGCAGCGGTAGAAGCCGGAAAAGAGCTGATCTGGATGAGAAATTTTCTCACCGAACTAGGCATGAAGAAAAAGGAGTTCTTGCTTCATTGTGATAGCCAAAGCGCCATACACCTAGCAGAGGACGCGACATGCCACTCCCGGACCAAGCATGTACAGAGAAGGTATCACTGGTTGCAGGAGAGAGTCAAAGAAGGAGAGTTTTCTCTTGAGAAGATCCATACTGATGACAATGTATCCGACATGCTGACGAAGAACTTACCTATGGACAGACTCTGAGTCTGTCGACATAATATAGGACTGATAGATTTCCTCCCATAGGAGTGAAGGGGGAGTTTGTTGGAATATGTCCCTCCAATGGGAGGAAGATCTGACTGTTCGGAAAGCCGACAGTCGAAGAGTCGGAAAACAGAAACCGGAATCGTGTAGATAGCCAACTCGGGAGACTACATTGTGTAAATAGTCTAAGTGTGGGCCCCATGAGGGCTACGTATGTAAATAACCCGAAAGTTGCGTAAGTATATATGCAACTAGGGCAAACTTTTAGTTTGTGATGAACAGCGTTAGAACTGTAGAAAAAGAACGACAGAGAGAGAGAGAGAGAGAGAGTGAGCGAGAAGAAGAGAGAGCCGCACCATAGGTGTTTGTGTAACAGTAGACGCGAAGAGCCGTATGCGTCTAATGCAATCGTGAGAGAGTGTTGTTGTAAACTTCTCGCTATTGTATATCCATTATTTGTATAGTGAAGAAATCTGGTCACCCGTGGTTTTTTCCCGTTTTAGGGTTTCCACGTAAATCTCTATGCACTCTTGTTTATCTTGTCTTTCTTGGTATATTTCTGTGATTTGTATTTTTAGTGCGTAGTTCGTTTTCTGTGATCTATTCCGCATCCATTTCTCAACACTTTCGACACAATCTCATGGATTACCGACGTGAACCCGATGTGAAACGGCGACAAGGGAGGATGGAGTTGGAAGACGAAGACTTCGCGGAGATGGTGGCCGCAGTGGTGATGGAGTTTGGACGAGTGACGATGAGACGAGAAGCGGCGCAGCAAGCTATTGAGTGAGTGGTCGAAAGAGTCGGCCGTTTCAACGGGGACAAAGTCCCATCCTACTTGGAAGCCTACAACGCATAAATGGAGGTGCGAGGTGTAGACGAGGCGTTGAGGCTGGAGTTCTTCTGTCGGGTTGTCGCCATCCGTATGCACACAGAAGTAAAGGAGCTCCGAGAAGCTCATAGTTCGTGGGAGGCCTTTGATGAGGAGCTCCTGCAAGCATATGGAGGGCAACCGAAGAGCCGAGGATGATGCGACTTCGACCAGTGGGTTGCATCGGCAAAGACCCACCGGGGCGCAACGAAGGTGTTCCGAGAGTTCGAGCGGCGGCTTGCTCGGTTCCCGGAGCGGGAACAAAGACTAGTGGGGGTGGACAAAGTCCTGTTGTTCATTAGGTCGATCGACCGAGGGGAACGGGAGGCCATTGGAATTGAGCTCGAAGACGATGACGGAGTGAATGGCCTTACCGAGGTCTGGTCGGAAGTCGAACGAGTATGCTGACGGTTGGATGAGGATCGCTCCGCGAAAGGAAAAGGGAAGATAACACGCGATGGCGTGTCATCATGGTAGGAAGTGGGCACGCAACAAGAAGGATCGGCGAACCTCGATGTCGAAGCCTTGGTTCGGGAAGCGTACGAGGCTCTGAAGGCGATGGTTGACGAAGAAGAGAGATCCGGCACGCGGACGGATCCTGAAGGCTCAGAGCTAGTCAGCCTTCCGAACAAGGCGGACATGGCCCAGGCAGAGGCCAAAGAATGGTACGACGGTGCCACGGGAGAGGGTGTGGAGCGAGACGCCCTCTCAACTTGCGGAGAAAGACCGGACGAGGAGGAGGTCGGGAGTGGAGAAGAGCCCTCCATGCGGATTTCGGAGACTCCGACAGTTGAGCCCGTGTGCCAACATAAGACCGTGGAGATGGAAGGCGCCAAGGAAGATGGAAGACTGAGGAGTCCTGGCATGATGCCAACGAAGATGGATGGGAAACGTCCTGTGAGGAGGTCGAGGACGGAGCCGCGACGGAGAAGGAGGAAATGAGAGTCGGCGCCGAAGGGAGAGGAATCGGAAGTCGACCCAACTAGGGATCGAACTGGTCTGCATTCCGATTCGGATGGAGCACGATCCGGATGTGGATCGTTCGACAGGGACTGGGCTCGGTATGAAGGTGCTGATACGGAAGAGGGTGCGGAACGAGCCGCCCTCTTTACATGGGGAGAAAGATTGACCAAGGCGAAGGTCGGAATTCTGGAAGAAGATGATTGAGGGTACGGAATGAGTCCGGCGGGATCGACATTGGAGCCGAAACTTCGGACATTGGAGAATCAAGCCCAGGTGGGGCTTGATCGATCATAGAGCGGATGCTTTCCACCGACACCAGTAAAAGGGTTGGTGGCCTCAGACGAGTCATCGGGAATCGTTTCGGAATCGGTATTCCCACATCTCATCCGTAGACTCTGGCTGCCGGCCCGAGAGCTGGCGTGAGATTTATAGAGATGGAAGATGGAGGCGGGAGCACAACGAGGAGGTTGACGACGAGTTCGAGAGAAGATCCGGGAAGAGGAGGAACGAAGACCGGTCCAATGGGTCACCTCACACCGGGCTAGAGACTTCGGCGGTTGGCATTGGATCCGATGTAAGACCAAGATACTGATGGTGGCGGTAGGAGAAAGGAACCTGACAATGCGGAGTGACGGACAGACCCGAACGAGAACCGGGTGGAGCGGACTTCCGGATAACCGATCCATAAGGGAGGAAGGGACAGGCCTATGGGGAGGCCGAAACACGGTACATGGTACCACGGGAGAGGGTGCGGAGCAAGCCACTCTCTCAACATGCGGAGAAGGACGACCCGGGACATGGTATCTTCACACCGGCCTAGAGACTTCGGCAGTCGGCAATGGAGCCGATATAAGACCAAGAGACTGATGGTGGCGGCAAGGGGACGAGGGCAAAGGCAGCGATGGGGCAGTCCTACGACGAACCTCACACCGATCCGGAGACTCCGACGACCGGCCCGAGAGCCGGCGTGAGACCTAGAGAGATGGACGGTGGCGGTAGGTGAACGAGATTTAGCAGAAGGGCCGAAAAGGAGTGGAAGGAGGTATCAAGCCGACGACACAGCCACAAACGGGATACGGACCTAGTCGGCAGGGTTAGAAGGATGAAGGAGGATGCGTGCGCGTAACACGGGTTGATTACGAAGAAATTTTCGAAACCGGAGAAGGATCCACCACACTTGTACCGGAGACTCTCTGCAGCTTAGTCGGGGTGGCGACGGCTGGCATGGCAAGCGTAAGCCCGAGATGATAAACAAGTGTGGGCGAGGGAATAAAGGCAACAATGGGCGACGACGCCGGACCCAGCCAATGCGACGTGGAGAAGACGAGCCATGCGGGCCAAAGGACAAGGGTGATCCTGCGCGGGTAGCTACCCGGAAAGCTACCAAGGACACCCAAGCAGAGAATGGTGTGCCGAGCTAGAAAGGGCACACCCGGAGGCGAATCGGAGGGCGTGCGTGTGGCCATCGAGGGCTGAAGTAAAGCACGGGTACGGGACGGTGTTCGGCACAGGCGGTGCCGAACAAGGAAGGCAGAAGATGGCAGGTCGAACAAGCCTATGAAGAGGCAAGCGCGTAGGCAGAACTGTAGCAGACAGTTCGGAACTGGGCTGAGGCCAATACGGCAATTGGGAATGCGGATTACGGAAGACCGTTTGCTCACTATGGCCGGAATCTTTCACACTTCTTCGGATTTGGCACGTTGTCATGAAGATTTTCGTCCATAGGCGGAAACCGGGGTGGAAAGGGCAAGTCGGTGGTGTGCAACATGTGCACACGTATACTAGGAAATGGTGTATAGAAATAAGAGGGGAAATTTTATCCCACATTGTAAGGTTCCTCCCTCCTTGGGCTATAAAAGGAAGGGAGGGGTCACTTATGAAGGGTTGCCTATTTTGCGTATGAGAGGCATACCACTTAGTCTAGGGTTCTTACCGCTTTAGGGTTAGGGTTTCGTTTAGGGTTTTCCTTATTCATCTTCGGTTAGGGTTTTCTCATAGTCGTTTGGTGCAGTCCATGCGGCCACCATTGTTGTAATCATTCGTTTGTTTTAATATATCTTGTTGAGTATCTTACCTCCGATGATCTCTCCTTCTATGTCATGGTCTTACTCTTTCTTCTTCTCCTCTTGAGCTAAGTTTCAAAACATATCTTATTCTTTCTCCTCTACTCCCTAGTCCGAGACCCCCGTGGTGCCACCTCGGAGATTCACCACATTTTAGGGAAGAACGTATTGGTGGATGTGCGGTTTGGTGGGGGCGGCGGATCTATCGTGAAGATTCACAGCCATAGTGAGAAAACCAGAGAAGTTAGTGGCATCGACGAAGTGCATCATGTGCACTTATCCTTGCGTATACGTGCGAATAATAGGGGCGCCTTTATGGCGCCGAATAGGAGTTAAGTTAGGACAGAGAATCCCATGTAATACGGGATTTATCCCACATTGTTATGCAACTCCCTCGTTGTGCTATAAAAGGAAGGGAGGGTCCCTTGTAGAGGGGTTGCCCATTTTGAGTTAGGAGGGTATACCATTAGGTCCAAGGGTTTAGTCCAGTTAAGAGCTTGTATGTCCTAAGGGGTTTCGCTTCTTCTCTGTCTCCTGTGCAAGACCCCGCTTGTTGCGACGAGCCCGAGAGCTCCCCGATCGGCGTCTTGGCAGCAAAGTGTTGTTGTATCCTAACCTCCCTTAGTCCGGCTCAAAGCTGGAGTTGTATCTTGCTCTTGTACATATATAGTGATGTTTTGTGCATTTGTGTCTATGTCTACGTTTTTGGAGTTTCTTCTTTACCTTTCTGTACATAAGTAGCGTGTGTTGAGTCGGCGTTGCACGTATTCTTTCTCTCTCTCTCTCCCTCTCTCGCGTTCGATAGCCTCTGGTATGCGTATGGAATCACTCTGGTTTGCGACACAGCCTGTGTAGCCAAGACTGGAGAGAGTCGTCTCTAGGCATCCATCTCTTCCTCGTCTGAGACCCCCGTGGTCTTGCCCCTTTCAACACATACTCGCGGATTTCTGGACACACGATGAGGCAGGATTTAAGTGAGATGAAAAATGTATGTACAACGAAGTCATGGGCCGATGTATGTGGTGGGGATGTGGTATCAAACTCATCTAATATGCATGTGATGCATCAAGAGAAGAATATAGAAAGGATAGATGTCCGAGAATTGAAAGAACGTGAACAACGATCAAAGAACATTGTCGTCCGTGGGATTAAAGAAGAGAGTATGGAAACACCCGCATCCCTTGGAAAGGCCATTGGTGAATTTTTTAACATGCATTATGGAATGTCAGACGTGAATGTTGGGGCACACCGAGTTGGGAAACATGGTGTTACTCGCTCCGGAGAAAGGCCTATTGTATGGACAATGACAGATGATACAAAGCGGCGGATCATACTCGAAAATAGTTGGGTATACCTCAAAGGTACTCAATGCTTTGTGAGTGAAGATCGTACTATCTCACAACAAAATGCTCATCGTAAAGGATATGAAGAAAGATTGAAAAATAAGGTTAAGGATGTGCCTCAAGATAGAAATGTAGGCAAATAGGGACACGTGACTTATGAGACTAACCCACGCCTTTTACGATTATGCTTTTGGAATTGCAATGGATATCCATGGAATGCTGGATTTGGTATAAAGGAGTTCACCGATGACTCGGATATCACACTTATTGTTGAAACATGGGAGCATGATACTTAAAGGATTCAAGGTTTAGGAAACTATAATGTACACTCTTTGATATGGAAGAAAAATCCAAGACAAAGAAGAGGACAAGGAGGGGTGGCATGTTCGATTAAGAAGGAAATAGAGAAATATGTGTCAATCATGAAAAATGATGAACATAAATGCTACATATAGCTCAAAATAGAAACACCTAATGATTTGCCCACTTTTGTAGTTGGATGTTACATTCCTCATCAAGATTCTAACTTTTATTCTTGTTTGGATAAAGATAAACCTTTTGCCAATCTACAAGATGATATTGCTTATTTCAAATCCAAAGGGGAAGTTATTAGCTTCGGTGACATCAATGCTCGTACAAGAAGTTTCCAACTTGATTCACAAGAATCTTTCATGCAAGATATCTCAAGGATGCAAGAGGATATGCAAATGTATAGCCGCTCTTCTAACGATGAAAAAAGATCCGGACCAATTTGGGAAGTTACTCCTACAAATGGGCACTAGTACCGGATTGCTTATTGCAAATGGTATTTCCTTATGGCCCAACACTAATGGTTTTACATGTAGAAAGCACAATGGAAATAGTGTGATTGATTATGTGCTACTTTCCGAAGGTATTTTGGATCGTATACATAAATTCTCACTTGGTGAATGGACATTGGAATCCAATCATAGGGATTTATGTATTGATCTCAAATGTATGCATAGGTTTGATTGTGAGAAGGCTATTGAAGATAATAAACAACCGCACTTGAGCATGAACCTTAATCGAGCACCCATGTATTCCAAGATGATTGAGGATATGTTATAAATGACAAAGATATAACATGGTGCCACACTAAAAGGCAAATGGGAAGCTTTAAAGAAAGCCATTCTCTCTTGTACAAACAAATGTTTTTCGACCAACTTCACATCTTGGAAATGCACCAAGAAACTTAGGAAAAAATGGTTTGATAAAGAATGTTGTGAAGCTCGAAAGTGCCTTATGATTTTGGATGTAGTTAAGGATAAAGAGAATTACCAAAAGCATTTGCATGAGTATAAAAGACTTATTCAAAGAAAGAGAAGAATATGGGAAGTTACTCAACAAAGTTACTCAACAATTTATCCAAACGCAAGAGAAAGCACATGCATGTGCTAAATTTTGGGGAAATCTAAAGGGGAAACATGTTGAGAGTTATGGTTACTTAACTCTTCACGACTTGTCTATGCATTGTAAGAATTTATAGGAGTTATCTCTTGCCGGAAAGATGATGTGTTATGTGTTAGGAAACAGGTCCCTCCGGATGGGAAGTGAGAAGAACAATACTGATGAGCAAACTCGGCCAAGGCCGAAACCGGATGTGGAGTACCTGGCAATGGAAGACCCGGTGAGAACCGGATGTGGTGTACCCGGCAAGCGCCAGATGACAAGTACCCGGCTACGGAAGACCCGGTGAGAACCGGATGTGGTGTACTCGGCAAGCGCCGGATGACAAGTACCCGGCTACGGAAGACTCGGTGAGAACCGGATGAAGAGTACCCGGCAAGAGCCGGATGGTGAAGGCCCGGTGAGAAGTGTTCACCGGATGAAGGGACATATTTGTAAATATGTTTCTAAGAGTCCATTGGGGCTATATTTGTAAATAGCAAAAAAGCCATATTAGTATAAATATGACTTAGGGCAAACAGAGAAGATGAGATGTTGTCATTTCTTGTTGGTGCAAGACTAGAGAGTGCGTAACAGTGTACAGAGAGAGAGAGAGAGAGAGGAAGAGGTCGTTGCCTCTATTGTAACCGCCGTCTGTGGTGAAGATCATGAGCACGAGGTCGTTGCCTCCGTGAGCTCACTGTTGTAATCATTATGATATAGTGATAGTTTGGAGTCTGTGGACTCCCGTGGTTTTTCCCTCTCAGGGTTTTCCACGTTAAACATCCCGTGTACTCTTCTCTCCTTTGTGTCGTGCGTTTCATTACCTGTTTTCTGTGTTTGATTTTAGACTCGGTGGTGGCCGAGCGTTGTTCATCGGGAGCGTCTAGTTCCTGTCAAGTGGTATCAGAGTGAGGCAACACAGAAAAATGGATGATTCGTTGGAAGTCGAAGATGAGGGACATGGTCGTGGTTAAAGACCTTTGGCTACCGGTTCAGTTCGGGGACAAGAGACCGGACAAAATCGACGCTGCGATGTGGGAGGTGATGCACATGAAGACAACGACGTACATACGATGCTTCATCGAGATGAGTCTATACAACAACTTCAATGAAGAGAGCAAGGCTCATGAGCTCTGGGAGAAGATCAATATTATGTTTCAGAACATGAATGCCTTCCAGGGGCTGATCCACCAGGCAACATCATTGGAAGTACCTCTCGCCGATGAGGTACAAGTGCTACTCCTGCTCGGTTCCCTCCCAGATAGCTAGGAGACGTTGTCGCGTTGGTACGTGCGTGCGTGGAGAACAAGGCGGGACCACTGGGGTCTTGGACTGAGGAATAGGTGAGAAGAGGGAGAGAGAGAGAGAGAGCGAGAGAGTGAGAGACGCTCACACACGTATAGACAAAGAAGTGCACGGGGACGCGGCCCAACAACACAGGAGACACGAGTTGAGAACGCTAGCGTATGTATATAAATATGTGTATGTATTTGTATGTATGCAAACGACTCGAACGGTTATAGCCAATCAAGTCGGCGAGATGGATGCCGGCGCCTGATCACCCACGCACACAAGAGAGCAAGATGGAGATTCTGCCGGAAGCACACGGGCGTTCCACGGAGCAGGATCAGCCTCCTGAGAACCTGCACAAAAGAAAGCTATGGAGAACGACAGAGAAGAAGAGCTCGGTCCCAGTCCGACAACACTTCGTCCCTTCTAGCGCGCTGTCGTGCCTTTCGGCTCCAGATCGTTGCGTGAGTCGGGTGGGAACCACAGAGGTCTTGGACTAGGAGAAAGAAGTTCGTGAGATAGAGATTAATTATGAGTAAATAGCAAAGAGAAAGATAAGAAACTCGTGAATCACACGAGTATACTATATTAATTGGTACTTAGGGTGTTAAGAGAGAAGTAGATGTATAAATCGTGAATCCCACGAATAATTTTTGTATTGATTAATACTTAATCCAAATAATCAACAACCCTTTACATATTTCTCTCCTCCTTATATAAGGAAGGAAGAGCTAAACATGGCTTCATGCTTTTTTCTTTACAAAAGTGTTCATGTCCACTAAATGTGCATGTGATGCTTTTTTATTTCCCAAGTATAGGGCTCATGCACGCTAGATGTGCATGAGTTATTTTTAGTGTCTCGTGTTTTTTTTTCTTTTTCATATATTAAAAAAATACACGATTTACCTTTTAATAAAGGTATGCATAAATAAAGGTCTTATACGTATTAAATCTATATTTAAAACACTTGAGATAAGTTAATGTAATGGTAAGGTTGGGGTTTGTCAACGTGGAGGTGTAGAGTTCAAATCACGCCTTGCGCAGTAGTGAGTATTTCCTTTTTACATTTATGTCTCTTTATACGGCTCTTCCTTGCCGGTATGCCGTTTTCTTCCTTCTCTCACCGAGCACTCCATTCTCTATCCGGAGGGACAAAAATATAATTTCCACATAGTGTGCAACCTACACTACGACACTCGCCCCCTCCAAACCCGCACATCCTCCGGTATGTGCCGAAGTTCTTGATTCTTCGTATCCGTCTTCATCCGAAGCTTCCTCCGATTCTCCCCTTATGTCGACTATGAGTTGTAATCCACTTTCTTCGCTCCCCGCATCATTGTGGTCTTCGTCCGATTGCTCCTCGTTGTCGGCCTCGACTTGGATCACATAAGGTTTGTCTTCGGTCCGCTTCTTGAAAATCTTCACCCGCTTCCCGGCTATAGGCACTCGTAGTATTGTTCCATCCAACTCGGACAGTCGGTACGTCCCGTTGTCGAAGACCTTCCGAACCTCGTACGGCCCGAACCACCTTTTCGCGAATTTCCGCATCGTTGTATGTTGATGGTCCAAGCTACTATCATAGACGATCACCCAATCTCCTTCTTCAATCCTCCTCGGTCGTAGTCGGTGCTTTGTGTCGAACCGGCTTTTGTTCCGGAACCGTGCTTCTTGTTGTCGGCGTGACGCTTCCGCTACATCTTTCGGTCTTCCCTCCAGTTGTCGTATCCGGACCGCTAGTAGTTCTTCCCGGCTCATCTCTTCCTTCCACGGTAGTATTGTCCATGTCGCAATTGCGGTTTCCGTTGGCATTACCGGTGCTTGTCCGGTCATGAGTTCTGCCGGCATGTAACCGGTCACGGAGCTATGCGTCGTCCGATCCGCCCATAGTGCATACGGAAGCATTTGTGGCCAATCCTTCACCCTTCCGTCGCATGCCTTCGCAAGTGCTTTCACGATCGGACTATGTCCTCGTTCGATCTTCCCGTTGGCCTCCGGATTGTAGGCCGTTGTCAACGTTAACCGAACTCCATGTTTGGCGAAGAATCCCCTAGCTTTGTCCGAGTCGAGTTCTCCCCGGTCTGCAATCACTTGTCCTACGCAGCCGTACCTACAAAACACTTCTTCCAAAAGAAATTGGCACACCGCGGCACACGTTTTCCTCCGAAGCGCTCGACCTTCAACTTGGTTTGTGAGATCTTCTCGAGCTAACACCAAGTATTTCTTTTGTCCAATCCCGGTCGGCATAGCTACAATGTCGACCATCCACTTGAAGTTGATTGTCGGTGAGAATGTCGGATGCAGCTCATCTCGGTGTCGGACCCCGGAGTAGACTTGACATTTCTCGCAGCTTTCTGTGAACTCCGCGACATCTTTATACATGTTCTTCCACCAATATCTTTGCTTGATTTTCACAAAAGTTGCCCATGTTCCTCGTTGTCCAGCCCAATCGGATTCGTGGAACTCGGACATTATCCGGTTTCGTTGCTCTTTCGTCCCGACTACTCGAAGTGGTATCCCATCCGGTCTTTTCAGCGTCCTCCATATTAACCCGTTTTCCAAGAAGAACTTTTGGACTTGCCTCTTCTTCCTTCGGATCTCGGCTCTCCTTTCTTTATCATTGGTTGAATCCTCGACCTCTTGTAGCATCTTCCCGATCATCAAGGTTTCCCCCTCGTATTCTTCTTCCCGGAATTCTCGGATCACGTTCACTCGGCATATGTGTTCTGACGTGAAGTAGTCTTCGGAAACTTCTTCATTATCTGATTCGGTCATGTCGTCTTCAAACCGCGCCCTCGATAACATGTCCGCTACCGCGTTGTCCTTCCCCGAGATGTGTCGAACCTCCGGATTAAGTGACTTGACATATGCAATCCACCTTAGCATAGCCACATCCGGTATCGTACAACACCGCATCATCCCGAGTATCGGAAGACAATCCGTCTCGACCACCACTTCAGCTCCGATCAAATAATCCCAATCCGATTTTATCGCCGACACGACTCCCCACAATTCTCTTTTGACTTGTGCATATCCGCGTTGCCTTTCGTTGAGGACCTTTGCTCCAAATCGGATCGGATACCGCGAACCATCCGAGTCGGCTTGATTGATGACCCACCCGATACCGGTTGGACTTGTATCAACCGTTACTATGATTGGCCGCTCGTAGCTTGGCTTCTTAAGTGATTCCGCCCTCCATAGTGTCTTCTTGAGCTTCCTCATGGCTTTAGTGTGTTCCGGTTTCCACTCGAATTTCTTACCTTTCCGCAACAAGTGATAGAGCGGGTCTGCTATATGTGCATAGTGCGGAATCCATATGTGATAGAATGCACACGCACCCAGAAACCTTCGGACTTCCGATGTTGACTCACATACTTCCTTCATAGCTTGAATCGCATCGACCTTTGTTGGTGACGGTCTTCGGCCGTAGGGTCCACATAGATGTCCGACCACCAATATTTCTTCTTGCCCGAATGCCGATTTCTCCCCGGAAAGTGTTAGGTGCACATCTTCTAGCTTTCGCAACACTTTCTCGCAATCATGAATATGGTCGACCACGAACTTTCGGCATCCCCGATCATCCATAGTCTCATCTTTTTCTTCCACCGCGCATCCTTTCATCGGAATGTCATCTAGAAACGGCATCGTTATCTCCGGGATGCAATCTCGAAGCACCTTGTTCATCGCGTTCATCATATGTGCAACCGAGTTTGTCACTCCTTGTGGTAGTGTGCACATTCGAACTAGTCCTATCGGTGTCCGCATGGTAGTGATGTCTCGGCTCTCCACGGCTAGTTGGAATTGGTCATACCCCGAGTATAGGTCCCCGATGGAGTATATCGCACGTCCGGCAAAAGCTTCCGCGAATTCGTCCACTATCGGACCGACTCCCGAGTTCCGGATCGTGACCTTGTTCACTGGTTGCAAGTCTTGGATGAATCGGAGTGACCCATTCTTCTTCGGAACCGTAAACCATCGATTTGAGTACGGAGCACTTGATGGCTCTAGAATCCCCATCGCCACCTTCTCCTTGAGCAAGTCGATGACTTTCGGAATATGCGCCCGTGGCACCGGAATCGGCTTCAGGTTCCACGGTACATGATCAATCGTGAAAATCACCATCGGCTCCACTATCTTTGGATCAATGCATCCGATCTCCCTCGATGTGAACGCGAATGCTTTGCCATGTTGCTCCAACATCTCTCGAAACCGTTTTTTTTCTTCTTGTAAGAGGAACCCACCTCCACCGATCCGAAGTTTCTTCCGGGTCTCATCTGTGAAGGCATGTCCGATATCCACGGACTTCCGAAGTGTCGGATCTCCCGAGACTTCTTTCTTCTTTTGTTCGCTATCGGCGGGTAGTGGTCCCGCGGCCGGTTTCACCTTCTTCTCCACGGTCTTGTATTTCGTACTTACCATTGCTTCTTCTTTGCGGAGCGCATCCGGCCCCATTTTCGCAACGATCTCGTACATCTCGACCGATTCCACCGGGACTACCCGGTTCCCTTGGCTTTTATCTTCCGCAAGCTCTTCAAGCCGTTGTAGTGTATTCCCATAGAACACTTCCTCGATCACTCCCACGATTTCTTCGTCTTCTTTTATTATTGATGCCGACCGTAACTTATCCTCCACTTGTCGGTATTGTTTCTTCATTCCTCCGGTTACGGCCGTGTACGTAGATGCCCCATCCGGGCCGATTCGTACTTGTTTTGCTCCGGGAGTTTTCTTCCTGTGTGGGGTATCAGGGCTTCTCAGACTATCACTTCCCCACTCCGCAACAGTCCGCTTTAAAAATCCATTCTCACTTGGGACAAGAGTTCCCTCTTGTTCCTTTCGTGATTTGCCGGCACCGTTAGGAATTGTACGGATTTCCCTCCGTTTTGGCTCCGAATTCGCGCAAAAGCCGCACCACTATCGAGCACCTTCGTCTCCATCCGTGAAGCCGTGATAAAGGGTTGGCCGAGGATGACAGAATGTAAAACCTCATCCTGCACAAAGAAATTTTGGTCAATTTCGACATCCCCGATCTTTACCGTCACATCCGGACAAGCCGCAAATAGGTCTTCTGTCGTTTTCGTGGCTGCCCGAATCTTCCATCCATGGTTGGTGTTTATAGGCCACTTCCCCTTTCGGTAGAACTCCTTGGACATCAAGTTGATCTCCGATCCGTGATCAATCAATGCTAGCACGGGTTCTTTGATGTTGCCGATTCGGACCGGAGTCTCCGTAGTCGCACGTGCCCAGTGTGGCCATGTATAGTGGGAGTTCGGAATTTCGCCTTCCACTTCGGTGTCGTTCATTGAAACGGTATTTGCATTCACCCTTGGAGCATTTTCCTCCGTACTTTGTCTCTTCCTTTTTACGAGATCCACGAGAAGATCGTGAAACTCCTTCTTCGCTATTCCAAGTAGTTCCCGCAGCGAAAAATCTACCCGGCTATCCAAGATTCTTTCCTCGAACACTCTTTTCAAGTCGGTTTGTTGTTCTATGTCCGAGGCGAGCTTGAATGCCGGAGTCGCCTTTTCTTTTCCCTTACCTCCGGAGTTCCAGCTTTCCGGTATCTTCGATGGTCCGGCCGCATCCTCCATGCGTCGTCGTTTCTCGTCCACATACACCTCATGTAATTGACACAGGGCGTATATGCTATTCTTGTCGACAGGGCACTCCCATCCCGTAGCTTCCCGGACGCCTTCCGCGGTGTTTCGGATATCGTTGGAGTCAGTTTTCTCGGTGTTTCCTAGCACCTCCGGCCAGAAAGACGCCTTCGCTCCCGATGACTCCCCGACACATATTCCCGCGGTTGTCGCATAGTTGCTTCTTGCCGCTAACTCCTCCTCGAGCACCTTCTTCATGCCGCCTTTCCGGAAGTTCGGTCGGAGTGGCTTCCGAGAGTCCATCGAATGAATCCGGTTTCCCTCGTAGTAGATGAGATCCCGTCGTAGCGCCTCCTTATGGTCGTCGCAATCCCTCCGATCGTGTTCGGCGCTATCGCACCATATGCACCGTCGATCCGTATATTTGGAGCTTGTGGGGCGGTCATCCGACTTCTTCACCATCGCGATCTTTAGATTCTCCATCTCCTTCAGCAGCTGCTCCACCGTAGACGCGTCGACTCCCTTCTCGGCCGTAATCTCCCGAGCCCTCGGTTGATGGTCTTCCAGTCCCGTTCTCAGTTTCGGAATCGGTTCCGAAACCCTCTTTTCTTCGTTGGCAAGTCATTGCCCCCTCTTCGTGTACCGCGCGACGATATCCCGCACGCTTTCCCATGTTTCGGTGAGGCTGCTTTCGGTGGTCGTGTCCTCAAGAAGCACTCCGAGATCTTTCCGGTCCCGGACGTCCACAGCTCGCAAAAACATGATGACTTTGTCCGGTGCAAGAATAGTTTGATCTCTCGCGGACAACCTCCCGAACCGACTTTCGAATGTCGAAAACACTTCGAGGACCTTCAGCCCCTTACCTGACGTTTCCACCCAATCCTCGAATCCCCTCCGCGTTGCCTTGGAGGAGTCCTCGATGGCAAACGTGGTCTTTAACGCCTCTTCGAATGCTTCCCACGTCGGATTTTGTTGTTGCAACCCGTGGATACTCCCTTGAAGCCCGTCGGTCGCCACCCGGTTAAAGGATGTCACTTGCAGTCCTTCCGAAGCCCGGCACCGGAGCATCTCCGCCTTGTAGTCCTGCAAATATCGCGACACATCCTTACCATTAAATTGCCCGTTGCGTTGCACGAGCCGCTCTACTGATGCCGAAATCTCCGACATCGTGCGTTGTTCTTGAAGCATCCGTTCGAACATCGCCATCATATTGTTAGCTTGTTGAGCCTCCATCTCCTTGCCACCCGTCTTCACGTCGGGTTCACCAACTGTGTCGTGCCTTTCGGCTCCGGATCGTTGCGTGAGTCGGGTGGGAACCACAGAGGTCTTGGACTAGGAGAAAGAAGTTCGTGAGATAGAGATTAATTATGAGTAAATAGCAAAGAGAAAGATAAGAAACTCGTGAATCACACGAGTATACTATATTAATTGGTACTTAGGGTGTTAAGAGAGAAGTAGATGTATAAATCGTGAATCCCACGAATAATTTTTGTATTGATTAATACTTAATCCAAATAATCAACAACCCTTTACATATTTCTCTCCTCCTTATATAAGGAAGGAAGAGCTAAACATGGCTTCATGCTTTTTTCTTTACAAAAGTGTTCATGTCCACTAAATGTGCATGTGATGCTTTTTTATTTCCCAAGTATAGGGCTCATGCACGCTAGATGTGCATGAGTTATTTTTAGTGTCTCGTGTTTTTTTTTCTTTTTCATATATTAAAAAAATACACGATTTACCTTTTAATAAAGGTATGCATAAATAAAGGTCTTATACGTATTAAATCTATATTTAAAACACTTGAGATAAGTTAATGTAATGGTAAGGTTGGGGTTTGTCAACGTGGAGGTGTAGAGTTCGAATCACGCCCTGCGCAGTAGTGAGTATTTCCTTTTTACATTTATGTCTCTTTATACGGCTCTTCCTTGCCGGTATGCCGTTTTCTTCCTTCTCTCACCGAGCACTCCATTCTCTATCCGGAGGGACAAAAATATAATTTCCACATAGTGTGCAACCTACACTACGACAGCGCGATACCTTCTCTCCCCCATCTCCCTCTCTTTTATAGCTCAAGGAGGGAGGCCGTTTCACCCGTTTACATCACATTAATTCTCTGTCCTTTTGGACAGAGATACTCCTCGATTTCCCCTATAGAATATTGCTACCTAGGATTTGACCTTTGTGCCTACCTATCCACTATACAACAAGGGGCGTGCCCACGTGTAAGGGCCGGTTTACACACCATACACGGTTTGCGCCTGGGGACGGTTTTCTTCACGACATTCGCCCCCACCTAACCGCGCATCCACTGGTATGCGCCAAAATTGGGTTCCTACGGGAGAAAACAGATCCTTGCTTTTATTCCTCGTTTACTAGTTCATCCTCCGCCTCGGGCTGCTCGTCGTTGCTGTCCATGCTCACTAGCTCCGGCTCACCGTCGTGTCGTTTCTTGAACGCTTTGATCCTCTTCCCCGCTACCGGTATCGCCATTCTCGTACCGTCGAGCTCCGCGAGATGGTACGTCCCATTGCCGTTGGCGCCTGTTACTACGTAAGGGCCGAACCACCTCCTCGCAAACTTCCGCGTGGCCCTATGCTGATTGTCGAGGCTGCTGTCGTAGACTAGCACCCAATCGCCTTCCTCGATCTTCCTTGGCCGGGGCCGGTGTGTTCGGTCGAACTAGGCTTTGTTCCTTATCCTCGCTACCCGAAGTTTCTCCGTGGCACGCCCTACGTCCTCCGGCCTCCACTCGAGCTGTCGAATCCACGCCGCCAACAGTTTCTCCCGGCTCATCTCATCCCTCCAGTCCACCATGGCCCACGAGGAGAACGTTCGCTCTGTTGGCATGATCGGCTTCTGTTCGAACATAAGCTCAGCCGGCATGAACCCAGTTACCGAACTGTGCGTAGTCCGGTCCGCCCACAAGGCATAAGGTAGCAACCGTGGCCAGTTCCCGGCTTGGCCTCCGTACGCCCGTACTAGCGCTTTGACAATTGGCCCGTGTTCGCGCTCCACCTTCCCGTTCGCCTCCGGATTGTATGTTGTGGTGAGCGAAAGTTTGACTCCTAGCCGGTCGAACAACTCTTCGGCCTGTTCTGCGTCCAACTCACCACGGTCAGCCACGATCTTCCCTACGCACCCGTATCGGCATACCACGTCCTCAATCAAAAACTAGCATACGGCTGCAGTCGTCTTGTTCTACAGGGCTCGGCCTTCAACCTGGTTTGTTAGATCCTCCCGGGCCAACACTAGATACTGCATCTGTCCTGCCCCCATTGGCATCGTCACCAAATCCACCATCCATTTAAAGTGGACGGTCGGAGGGTAGGTTGGGTGGAGCTCGTCCCGGTGTCGGATCATGGAGTGGACCTGGCAGCTTTCGCAAGTCGTCACGAACCAATGCACGTCCCGGTATAGTCCCGGCCACCAGTACTTCCCCTTTAGCTTTTCGAACGTGGCCCACGTTCCACAGTGTCTAGCCCAAGGACTATCATGGTACGCTGCCAGCAAATCCTCATGTTCCTCCTTCTTCGCCACCACTCGGAGCGGGATGCCGTTCCTCTTCTTCGGGTGCTTCCATATGTACCCGTCCCGAAGAAAGAATCGGTAGGCTTTCTTCCGAATCCGGTTGGCCTTGTCCGTTGTCCATGCCGCGTCCGGTGTCATTGTTTTCAGGAACCCGCCGATCTGCAGTCACTCCCCATCGTACTTGCTCTCGTCAAAATCATTAAGCGTTGGAGTGCATTCCCTGCCGGTTGTTACGTGAGCCGCCTTGAAGAAGTCCACACCGACTTCCTCGTCCTCCGAAACCATGTCGCCCTCGTTTTCGAACCTCTCCCTTGAAAGCATGTCGGCCATGGCATTTTCTTTCCCAGAAATGTGTCGTATTTCCGGATTCAGGGACTTGATGTACGCTATCCACCTGAGCATTGCTAGGTCCGGCGTCGCGCATCCGGAAACCATGCCAAGAATTGGCAGGCAGTCCGTCTCGATAATTACCTCTGCCCCGATCAGGTAGTCTTTATCGGCCTTTACCGCTGAAACGATACCCCAGAGCTCGCGTTTAAAATGGGCGTATCCTCGCTGTCGCTCGTTGAGGACCTTCGCGCCGAACCGGATCGGGAAACGCATGCTGTCCTCGTCCTCTTGGTTGACGACCCATTTGATCCCGGTCGGACTCGTGTCTTTCGTTACGTAAATTGGAGTGTCCTTTTCGTAGACAGCCTTTCGGAGCGCCGGAGCTGCGGCAAGTGCTTCCTTCATCTTTCGGACAGACTCCGTATGCTCGTCTCTCCACTCGAAATTTCACCCCTTTTTAAGCAACCCGTATAACGGCTCCGCGACGTGAGCGTAATGTGGGATCCAAATGTGGTAGAACCTGCATGCTCCCAAGAACCTCCGAACCTCCGTGACCGAGCTACAGTCGTCCTTCATCGCGGAGATGGCTTCTACCTTAGCCGGAGACGGTTTTCAGTCGTACGACCCGCATAGGTGTCCGATGACCATGATCTCTGATTGCCCGAAGGCCGATTTTCCCCCGGAGAAGGTGAGCCTCGCGCCCTCCAACCTCTGCAGCACCTTCTCACAGTCATCGATGTGCGTCGCCACGAATTTCCGGCACCCGTCCGGTCCGATCGTCTCGTCCCTTTCCTCCACCGGGCATCCCTTGATCGGGACGTCGTCCAGAAACGGCATGGTGATGTCCGGGATACAATCCCTCAGCACCTTGTTCATTGCGTTCACCATGTGAGCCACCGAGTTCGTCCCTCCTTGTGGTAGGGTACACATCCGTACTAGGCCGAGAGGAGTTCGCATTGTGGTGATGTCTCTGCTCTCTATGGGTAGCTGGAACTGATCGTACCCCGAGTAGAGATCACCAACCGAGTAAATCAACCTTTTGGTGAAGGCCTCCGCGAACTCGTCTATTGTCGGTCCGATTCCTGCGTTTCAAATGGTCACCTTGTTGACCGGCTGCAGGTCTTGAATAAAGCGCAGCGTGCCGTCCTTCTTCGGCACGGCAAACCACCGATTCGAGTATGGGGCACTCAACGGTTCGAGGATTCCCATCTTGACCTTCTGCTTTAACAGCTCCATCAGCTTCGGGATGTGAGCTCTGGGTACTGGAATCGGTTTGAGACTCCACGGCACATACGGTACCGTGAATATCACCATCGGTTCCACGACTGTCGGGTCTACGCACCTGATCTCCTCCGGTGAGAATGCGAAAGCCTTCCCGTGCCTTCCGAGCATTCCCCGAAAACGGTCCACTTCCGCCAGCAGTAAGAAGCCGCCCCCACCGATTTTGAGCTCGCGCAACGTTATGTCGGTGAACATGTGTCCTATGCGGGCCGGATTTCGTAAACTCGGGTCCGACGCAACCCCCTTTATTCGCAACTCGCTGCCCTCCGGCAAGGGAGCCGCGACTGGCCTTACCTTCCGGTCCACAGTCTTGTACCTTGTGTCCACCCGGGCCGTCCGATCCGACTCGAGCCCTCTACTGAAGTCCGCAATGACTTCGTACATCCTTTCCGATCATACTGGAATCGTCCGGTCCTCTTTAAGGACTCCTCCGACTACCTCTCGCAGCTCCCCCCAGATATCAACGAAAGAGACCGCCTCCACGGCTCCGTTGGTTTCCTCTCCAAGGCCGAGGATACCACATGCCCGAAGTTGCTCCTCCGCCCTTTTCTTCTTCTTGCCAACAACGTTGACTATCGTACACCCTCCGTTGTTGGAGAACCAAAATTTCCTACTTATAGTACAGGTCTTCTTTGCTATCGTACACTTGTGGGGTTTTCCCGGAGTGTCCGGACTATCGCTGCCCCACGCCTTGATAGCCCTCTCTAAAAATCCTCTCGGCTTTCGCCCCCGAGGGTCTTGCGGTTCTGCTCATGGTTTAGTCTCACCGTCAGGAACTGGACCGAGTGACGCCCATCCTAGCTCATGACCCTTGCATAGGCCGAGCCGTTGTCCAGCACCTTGGTCTCCATCCGTGCTGCCGTGATGTACGGTTCTCCTAGTATAATCGGATGTGAGGACGTCTCCTGCACGAAGAAGTGCTGGTCAATCTCGACATCGCCGATCTTTACTCGTACATTCGGGCAGGCTCCATGCAGTTCTTCGGTGGCACACGTCGCTGCCCGTATTTTCCACCCGTGCTTGGTGTTGATCGGCCATTTCCCTTTCTTATAGAAGTCCATGGACATCAAATTGATTTTTGAACCGTGGTCCACCAACGCCACCACCGGCTCATGAACATCTCCGATCTTCACGGGGGTCTCCGTGGTCGCTCTGGCCCAGTGTGGCCGCGAATAGTGGCTCTCCGCCAACTCGTCTTCCAGCGCCATGTCCTCTATGTGCGTCGTCCGCACCTCCACCGGCTTCTCCGGTTCTGTCTCCGTCGACAGCCTCTTCCTCTTCACCAACTCTACGATGGATTCGTGGAACTCCTTCTTGGCGATCCCGAGCACTTCCCTCAGCGACAGTTCCACCTTGTTGTCGAGGATTCGTTCTTCCAGGACCTTTCACAGGTTCGTGGATCTTTCGATTTCTGTGCCCAGCCGGTACCCGCCCCTCTTGGGATTATCCTGGGCGCCGGTTACACCGGCCTCATTTCGTCTTTGCCCGAATCGAGTTTCATGTCGTTGTGAGGGCCCAGCCCCTCTGGGTCTCCCTACCCGCTTGTCCTCCACCAGAGCCTCATAGTTTTGACAAGCGGCTTCGACGAAGCCCGTCTTTTCTTCCACCGGGTCACTCCACCGGGTCACCTCCCGGACCCGTTTTTCCGCGCGGTCCGCCTCTTCTTTCCTTAGTCGTGCGCCGACGAGGCCTTCTAGCATCGTCGGCCAGAACCCGGCTTTGCTCGTCTTCGGGGCCTCACCACCTCCGACCCGAATACCAGCTGACGCCGAGTAGTGGACGGTCTCCGCGTGACGAGCCGCCGCCTCCTCCATCAACCTTTTCATACCCCCTCGCCCGACATTCAGGTCTAGGGGCCTTCGGGTTTCGCTGGCGTGCACCCGACCGTTCCACAGGTACACCACGTTGCTTCTCATCGCCTCAGCGAAGTCCCCGCAGTCCTTCCGGATGTGGCCAGCCGCGTGACACCACATGCACCTGTTTCCAGCCAGAGGTCGTTGGTCATGTCCCTGTTCACTACCGTCCCTCCGTGCCTGGGCGATCTGGAGATCCTTTACTATCCGCGTCAGTTCCTCTAGAGCTGCTCTCCCGGACGAGCCCTTGATCATGCCGGTCGAAGCCGATCTGGTCTCGAGCCAATCTCAGGTCTCTTCCCTTAGTGTTGGTGGCGTTGGCTCGAGCTTCCTCGCTGTGACAGAGCCCACCCCTATCGATCCTTTGTCAACCTATTCCCGTCATTTGTCGAAACGGCCACAGACCCTTTTCACCACGGCCCAGTCGGCCGTCAACCCGTCATCAGTCTCCAATAGGAGGCCTACCTGCTCCCGATCCCGCTCATCAACTGACTTAACAAATAATAGGACACGGCTTGTGTCCAGAACGGTCCGGTCAAGCACCGAGAGGCGCGTGAAGTGTTCCTCAAACTCCCGGAGGAGCACCGACGTGTTCCTTCCTTTGTCGGGGGTCTCCACCCACTCCATGAAGTCCCGCTTCAAAAGTCGAAGCGCATCTTCAAGCCCATATTTTTCGAGGAGCCGACCTTCGAACTCCTCCCAGGTCCGGCTCTCGACCCGTACCTCGAGCACCTCCGTATGGATACCTGGCATCGCCACTCGAGGGAATCCGGCTAGACGCCTCTCTTCCGGAATGTCCCTCATTACCATCTCAGCCCAGTAGGACGCCAGGTAGCTCGTGGCATCCTTCCCACTAAACCGGCCGATCGTACCGACAACCGCCTCGATAGCCCTATGAAGGGCGTCGGTACCTTCGCGCGCACTCACTATACGGTCCACAGCCGAAGCCATGGCTTCTGCAAGGTCCGACCCCCTCATCTTCTACTCCTCTGCCGCCTCTTCACTTCGGGTTCACCAAATATGTCGCGTTGGTACGCGAGTGTGTGGAGAACAAGGCGGGACCAATGGGGTCTTGGACCGAGGAATAGGTGAGAAGAGAGAGAGAGAGAGAGAGAGAGAGCGAGAGAGCGAGAGACGCTCACACACGTATAGACAAAGAAGCGCACGGGAACGCGGCCCAACAACACAGGAGACACGAGTTGAGAACGCTAGCGTATGTATATAAATATGTGTATGTATTTGTATGTATGCAAACGACTCGAACGGTTACAACCGATCAGGTCGGCAAGATGGATGCTGGCGCCTGATCACCCACGCACACTGGAGATCAAGATGGAGATTCTGCCGGAAGCACACGGGCGTTCCACGGAGCAGGATCAGCCTCCTGAGAACCTTCCCAAAAGAAAGCTATGGAGAACGACAGAGAAGAAGAGCTCGGTCCCAGTCCGACAGCACTTCGTCCCTTCTAGCGCGCGATACCTTCTCTCCCCCGTCTCCCTCTCTTTTATAGCTCAAGGAGGGAGGCCGTTTCACCCGTTTACATCACATTAATTCTCTGTCCTTTCGGACAGAGATACTCCTCGATTTCCCCTATAGAATATTGCTACCTAGGATTTGACCTTTGTGCCTACCTATCCACTATACAACAAGGGGCGTGCCCACTTGTAAGGGCCAGTCCACACACACCATACATGGTTTGCGCCTGGGGACGGTTTTCTTCACGACAACGTTGGTTGTCACTTTGGGCAACGCCGGGCCGGAAGGGAAACGGTTATCCCTAGCAAGAGTGAAGTCGAGCTTGCTAGATGAGGAGGCGCATCGAAAAGATAAGGATACGAGCTCCGACTCCAAAGCGCTCCTTACTGAATCGGAACGCGGAAGACAAAGGAACCGTAGCCCCCAGAACCGGGAAAAGTAGGGGACACGGTCAAAGTCAAGAGGGAGCCCTACTTGCTTCTATTGCGGCAAGCCGGGACACTTCCAGAAGAACTGTTGGCATTTCCGGAAAGACAAGGAAATTGACGGTACCGATTCGAAGCAGACACCGGACTGGAGGGGAACGAACCGAAAGGGAACGACGACAATCGCGGTAAGCGAAGAAGAGTTGATGCTCATCACTAAGGAGAGTGAGATAAACCTTGCCGGCGACGAGATGACCTGGGTGGTCGACCCCGGAGCGTTGTTCCACCTTACCCCTGACCGGAAATGCTTCTCATCGTACTCAGCCGGTGATCACGGCTGTGTCCAGATGGGGAATGAAGGTACATGCCGAATTGTCGGCATAAGAGACGTGTGGTTGACAACTCCAACCGGATGCAAGATGCTATTGAAGGATGTCCGACACGTTTCGGAGGTTCGTCTGAACCTGATATCAGTCGGTCGGCTAGATGATGAAGGCTACACGGGTAGCATCCGGAACGGTGTTGTGAAGTTCAGCAAAGGAAGCCTGATTGTGGCTCAGGCCTAGATGTTAAACACGTTGTACTTGATGAATGCCCGGTTATGTCCGGAGGAAGTGAACGTGGCATCCGACACCGCCGGTGAGCTGTGGCACAAAAGGTTGTGTCACATGAGTGAGAAGGGGATGAAGAGGCTTGCAGACGACAACCTCACCGTTGAAGACGAAGGATCAGGTGCTATCCGTCTTCAAAGAGCTCCACACGAGAGTGGAAAGAGAAACCGGCCGGAAGCTGAAGTTGGTTCGAGCAGATAACGGAGGAGAATACCGGGGGCAGTTTGAGGAGTACTGCCGCTGGAAGGGAATCCGGCTCGAATTTACCGTGCCGAAGACGCCGGAACTAAACGGGCTGGCCGAGAGGATGAACCAGACCATATTGGAGAGGGTCCGGAGTATGTTGGCGCATGCAAAATTACCCAAGACGTTTTGGGCTAAGGCGCTGTCGACAACGACGTATATGATAAACAGATCACCCTCAGTACCCTTGGACGGAGACATGCCGCAGATGGTGTGGACCGATAAGGAAGTGTCCTACCGGCATCTGAAGGTGTTCGGGTGTCTCACGTATGTGCATGTAGCTAAGGACCGGAGAGGAAAGTTAGATCCAAAGACCCGGCCATGCATATTCCTCGGTTACGGTGACGATGAGTTCGGCTACAAAGTGTGGGACCCGGTCGACAAGAAGGTATTCCGGAGTCGAGATATTATCTTCATGGAGGACAAGACGCTCACCGACTGGGAGTCGGAGAAGAAGGTAATGAACTCCGAGTCGACCGGTAAGGATCAATTCTACGATGAGCAGACCCAACCGGCAAGAGACCACTTAGCACTCGAGGAACCAGTCGGTTACGGTGAGGATACCGAACCGGCAGAAGAAGAAGTAGAGGAAGCTGGAACCGGAACCGGCCAATACCTCGAATCGGATTCGGATGAAGATCAAATAGAGGAGCCGGTTGCCGAAAGCCAAAGACAGAGATATCCTCTAAGAGAGAGAAGGCCCCCCCGGAGATTTCCGGATGCAGAGCATGTGCTGCTGACCGATGAGGGAGAGCCGGAAAGCTTCGAAGAAGCGAAGGACGACACCCACAACCGCAAATGGTTATGTGCCATGCAGGATGATATGGATTCCCTGCATGAGAACCATACGTACGAATTGGTGGAGTTGTCGAAAGGGAAGCGGGCACTCCGAAACAAGTGGGTGTACAAGTTGAAACCGGGAGATGCCGGCAACCCCCCGAGATACAAAGCCAGGATCGTGGTGAAGGGTTTCCAACAAAAGAAGGGTGTGGACTTCGACGAGATATTTTCCCCGGTAGTAAAGATGACCTATATTCGGACGGTGCTGAGTATAGCGGCAAGCATGGACCTCGAGGTAGAGCAATTGGACATGAAGACGGCATTCCTTCACGGTGACCTTGAAGAGGAGATCTACATGCAGCAACCGGAAGGATTTGTGGAGAAAGGGAAGGAGCACCTGGTATGCCGATTGAAGAAGAGCCTGTACGAACTGAAGCAGGCTCCCCGACAATGGTACCGGAAGTTCGACTCCTTCATGACCGATCAAGGATACCACAAGACGCAGGCCGATCATTGCGTGTTTGTGAAGAAGTTCGAAGGAGGCGACTTCCTGTACGTGGACGACATGTTGATCGTCGGATGAGACCAAGCCAAAATACGAATGCTGAAGAAGGCTCTCAATCGAACCTTTGGAATGAAAGACTTGGGTCCGACAAGACAGATGTTGGGGATGCATATCATCTTGAACCGTCCAACGAAGCAGTTGTGGCTGTCACAGGAGAAATACGTGACAAAGGTGCTTCAACGGTTCAACATGTTAGAAGCAAAACCGGTTGGATCGACACTCCCGGCAAACTGCAGGTTATCCGGTAAGCAAAGCCCGAGGACGAAAGGCCGAAACCGGATGTGGAGTACCCTGCAACGGAAGACCCGCTGAGAACCGGATGTGGTGTACCCGGCAAGCGCCGGATGACGAGTACCCCGCTACGGAAGACCCGGTGAGAACCGGATGACAAGTACCCCGCAACGGAAGACCCGGTGAGAACCAGATGTGGTGTATTAGGCAAGCGCCAGATGACAAGTACCCGGCTACGGAAGAACCGGTGAGAACCGGATGAGGAGTACCCGACAAGAGTTGGATGGTGAAGGCCCGGTGAGAAGTGCTCACCGGATGAAGGGACATATTTGTAAATATGTTTCTAAGAGTCCATCGGGGCTATATTTGTAAATAGCCGAAAAGTCATATTACTATAAATATGACTTAGGGCAAATAGAGAAGATGAGATGTTGTCATTTCTTGTTGGTGCAAGACTAGAGAGCGCGTAACAGTGTACAGAGAGAGAGAGAGAGGTTGTTGCCTCTGTTGTAACCGCCGTCTGTGGCGAAGATCGTGAGCACGAGGTCGTTGCCTCCGTGAGCTCACTATTGTAATCATTGTGATATAGTGATAGTTTGGAGCCTGTGGACTCCCGTGGTTTTTCCCTCTCAGGGTTTTCCACGTTAAACATCCCGTGTACTCTTCTCTCCTTTGTGTCGTGCGTTTCATTACCCGTTTTCTGTGTTTGATTTTAGACTCGGTTGTGGCCGAGCGTTGTGGATCGGGAGCGTCTAGTTCCTGTCATTATGGTTCTCTTTCACATATGCATCCCTTCTTTACAATTGAAGATATATGCATAGGACTTAAGAAATTGGCCTCTCGAAAGGCAAGCGATCTTCAATGTATAAAGGCGTAAATGCTCAAATGGACGGGAAAGGAAACACATGTATGGATAAGCGATATGTTTAATGATGCATTGCAACATGGTATGCCATTTTCGTGTTGTTACGCTTTCGCGTATGAAATAAGGCGGGACCGCAGGGGCCTTGAACCGAGGAGGAGAGAGGTTCACAGAAAACATAGAGAGACAGAAACGAGAGAATCAATTCCAAATCAGTATAGATTACAGAGCTTGCAATGTTACAACCGGCAAGCCAGTGACAGACTCCACCCAAACAAACACACGCACTGAAATATGTTGTAGGTTTTAGGGTTAGGGTTAATGATGATAATGATAAAGATAAGAATAGGGTTAACAAGCATGGTAGATTGATAATGTATGTGTGATGATGATGGTGAGAGATCATGAAGAACAACACAAGCATTGAGGGGTGGGGGGGTGGTGCCTAGAATGGCTCCACCCCCCTCCCAAGGGGGTTCAACGTAAGGGGAGAGAGAGAGAGAGAGAATTATGTCAAAGAGAGAGAGAGAGAGAGAGAGAGAGAGAGAGAGAGAGAATGATTATATGTTTCATTCATTCCCCATAAGGGGTTAAATAGTACAAGAGGGGGTAGATACATAGGGGTGTAAGCCCCCTCGAGCATTCATACTGGACACTCACTCACACCTTCTCGTATCCATCCACATGCACACACGTGTGCATGTGTTCACATACGTATAGACTCACAATTACATTTATGCCCCCTACACATACACAACAACATCATGATAACATTCGACCCTCGCTCATCACACTTGACTCTCTGTACATCTCGTACGGGGTAACAAAATACGCAATGGAGCCTCTACTGGAAGCACACGAGCTTTCACATAGTAGAGGCAATCAACTTAACCCAAAATCCTTGCAGAAACAACAACGGCGGTGGGGCAGAGAGTTCGGTTCCCAGTCCGATAGCACTTCGTCCTCTCAAAACGTGAGATCCCCACTCAGCCCCTTTTCCACTATGTGAATTACACTATGACACTCGCCCCCTCCGAACCTGCACATCCTCTAGTATGTGCCGAAATTCCGATGCCTATTATTCTCCTTCATCCATAGCACTCTTGAATTCCCCCCTTATGTCGATTATCAATTCTAACCCACTTTCTTCGCTTTCCACACCACCGTGATCTTTGTCCAATTGCTCCTCGCTGACGGTCTTGTCTAAGGTCACATAGGGTTCATCCTCAGTTCACTTCTTGAAAATCTTCACCCGTTTCCCCGCTATAGGCGCCCGTAGTGTCATTCCATCGAACTCACTTAGTTGGTAGGTTCCGTTGTCGAAAAATTTCCGAACTTCATATGGTCCGAACCACCTTTTACCGAATTTCCGAATCGTTGTGTGTTGATGATCCAAAGTGCTGTCATAGATTATCACCCAATCTCCTTCTTCAATCTTCCGTGGTCATAGAAAGTGTTGAATCGACTTTTGTTCCAGAACCGCGTTTCTTGTTGTCAGCGTATTGCTTCCGTTATGTCTTCTGGTCTTCTCTGTAGTTGTCGTATAAGAACCACTAGTAGTTCTTCCCGACTCATCTCTTCCCGTTGGGTTCTGAATTGTATGTCATGGTTAGTGTTAACCATACTCCATTTTTGGCGAAAAATTCCCGAGCTTTATCAGAGTCAAGTTCTCCCCGATCCGCAATCACTTGTCCTACGCACCCGTACATGCAGAAGACTTCTTCCAAGAGAAATTGGCATACTGCAGAACATGTTTTCCTTTGTAGCGCCCGACCTTCTACTTGGTTCGTCAAATCTTCACGGGCTAATACCAAGTACTTCTTTTGTCTGATCCCGGTTGGCATGGCCACAATGTCGACCATCCATTTGAAGTTGATTGTCGATGAGAATGTCGGATGTAATTCATCTCAGTGTCGAACTCCGGAGTAGATTTGGCATTTCTCGCAACTTCCTGTGAATTCTGCTACATGTTTGTACATATTCTTCCACCAATATTTTTGCTTGATCTTCGCAAATGTTGCCCATGTTCCCCAATGTCCAGCCCAATAAGATTCGTGAAATTAAGATATTATTCGATTTCGTTGCTCTTTTGTTCTAAATACCCGCAGTGGTATGCCATCTGGTCTTTTTGGCTCGCTCCAGATTAATCCATTGTTCAAGAAGAACTTCCGAACTTGTCGCTTCTTACTTCTGATCTCGTCTCTCTTTTCCATATTGTTCAATGATTCCTCGATTTCTTGTAGCACCTTCCCGATCATCAGGCTTTCTCCTCGTATTTGGCTTCCCAAAATTCTCGGATTATGTTCACCCGGCATATGTGCTTTGAAGTAAAGTAGTTTTCGGAATTATCGGATTCGGCTATGTCGTCTCCGAACTGTGCCCTTGACAGCATATCTGCTACCGTGTTGTCTTTTCCGGAGATGTGTCGTACCTCCGAATTAAGTGATTTTACATATGCAATCCATCTTAGCATAGGCATATCCGGTATCGTACAACACCGCATCATCCCAAGTATCGGAAGACAATCTGTTTCGATCACTACTTTGGCTCTGATCAAATAATCTCGATCTGATTTTATCGCCAACACGACTCCCCATAATTCTCTTTTAACTTGTGCATATCCGCGTTGCCTTTCGTTCAGAAGTTTTGCTCCGAATCGGATCGGATATCGCGAACCATGGGAGTCAACTTGGTTGATGACCCATCCGATCCCGACTGGACTTGTATCAACCATCACTATGATCGGTCGGTCATAGTTTGGCTTCTTAAGTGCTTCTGCCCTCCGTAGTGTTTTCTTGATCTTCTTCATGGCTTTGGTATGTTCCGGCCTCTATTTGAACTTCTTACCCTTCCGCAGTAAGTGATAGAATGGGTTCGCCATATGTGCATAGTGCGAAATCCATATGTGATAAAATGCACATGCACCAAGAAATCTACAGACTTTGGATTGTGATTCGCATATTTCTTTCATAGCTTGAATCACATCGATCTTGACTGGTGACGGTCTTCGGCCGTAGGGCCCACATAGATGTCCGACTACCAATATCTCTTCTTGTCTGAATGCCGATTTCTCTCTGGAGAGTATTAGGTGCACATCTTCTAACGAATGGATGCGGCCAAGTTATTCAAATAGTGTTTTGGACGAAGCCGGAACCGGACGGACGGATGGCGACGGAACCCGACATACGGACAGCGACGGAACCGGAACCGGACGGATGGACGACGAAGGAACTAGATAGACAAACGATGACGGAGCTGGAACCGACACCGGCACCGGACGACGACGGAACCGGAACCGGACTGGATAGACCGGATCACCGGGTCGGATGCGGACCACATGGATCGGATAGACGGATCGATCAAACAGGTTGATCGCGATGATTTCGGTGTGAAACAAAAAAATGTCTAGGCTAAAAAAACCTAGTAAAAGTTTGTATATAAAGGGATGCAAGCAAAGCTTGAACCTTGCACCTCCAAGATAGGAGGCAATAGACTTACCACTAGGTTTAGTCATTTCCTTAGAAATATTTTTTCTATCATTATACTTTTACATGTAAATTCTCATATTAGAGCTTGATTGAGTGACATGGTTATCATGCATCACATGTAATACATGAGCGCCAAATGGCAAACATGCATCACATGCGTTCCATGCATTCCATGCATTGTATGCATGTCTTGTACCCTCACATGCATCATATGCATGGGGGCATCTATAACAAAGTGGATGAAGAAGAAACAAGAGAATTAAAAGTAAGAAATTCGTTACCCAATTGATGTATCAATCTTGTTCTTCAAATCTAAAGTGAAGAGTTCAATCTAAAGTCAAGTGTTCTATCTTATCTCAATCTCTCTCTCTCTTTCAATCTATCTTAATTCCTTTCTCACTAAAGCTAGTGAAAACTTCAAGTCCTTCCGGTCAAGAACCCCGGCGGTTCTGCCTCACGATCCGCACGTAGTGACAGATCTTCATGACATAATTAAGTGGTGAACCCAACGTGGACAAAGCGGTAGGAAGGATCAAGTCAAGGATCGACCGATACTTGGAGATGGCATCCTGAAGCAATCAAGTTGGAGAGTTCGAAAGAATGATGATAATCTTCGAGCAAATGATGAGATCTCGGGACAATGATGCAAGCGTGGATAAGGCCGTCAACCATGTCATGGAGATCGAGGGTTAATTTGATGGAAGGAACATTACGAAGTTACTAAATGTATACAAAAGGGAGATGAATCAAAAGGGACGTTGTCGTAGTGTATTTCGTACACTACGTGAAAAACTTATAAAGTACCAATTTAATAAATATGAATAAATAGTAGAAAACATTAAAATATATACAACATGCATAGGGCAAGATTTGAACTTTGCACCTCCATGTTAATAATGTAATGTCTTACCATTGCACTAACATTTCATTAGTGTTAAAAAATAGATGTTCCACATAGAAAAGTTACTTCACCTAGGATAAACTTTAGTTAAAAGAAAAACACACGCTAAAAGAAAAAGCTACGCATGCACATCTAGCGTGCATGAACACTATAGTTGATAAAAAACGCACAAGTTAGAAAAAGCATAATCACTTTAGATAAAGCATATAGTCTATCTATAGGAAAAGCATGGAGTCTACAGTTAGAAAAAAAAAGCTTGGATTCTTAAGACTCCCTCATCACTACATAAGGATGGGGAGCACAATGTAATAGGTGTGTGAAATATTTGGGAAATTGGATATATTTCCTAAAACACCAATAATAAAATAGAATCGTGGGATTCACGAAGTTTTATATAATCTATCTCTTTCAATCTAAATTCATATTCTTACATAAATATTGATTAACGTAATACTTGTGGGATTCACAAGGTTTGATCTCTTTTCTCAATCTACTCTAATCTATTCTAAACTATTTCAATTTATTACTACGATTAAGATAAACTAAAACAATTATACTTGTGGGATTCACAAGTTTCTATATCTCTTCCTTATAATCTATTCATATTCATAACTAGATTAGCCTCAAATTCTTCTTCCTCCTAGTCCAAAACCCTGGTGGTTCCCACCCGACTCACGCAACGATCCGGAGCCGAAAGGCACGACACAAGTGGTGAACCCGGCATGAAGGCAGGTGGTAAGGAGATGGAGAATCAACAAGAAGCGATGAATATGATGATGATGATGATTAAGCGGATGCAAGAAGAGCAACGCACAATGTCGGAGATGAAATCGGTAGTAGCGCGGCTTGTGCAAAGAAACGGGGAATTCGACAGAAAGGATGTGTCACGCTATCTATGTGAATACAAGGCTGAGATGATGCGATGTGGGATACCGAAAGGATTGCAACTGACTTCCTTCAATCGAGTAGTCACAGATGAGTTACAAGAGAGAATCCACAAAATAGGGCAACAAAACCCGACATGGGAGTCCTTTGAAGAAGCTTTACGAGAGGCATATGATTTCAAGAGATCGAAGGGACAAGATCGGCGAGAATTCGACGAATGGGTGGCATCGGAGAAGACCTACCGGAGTGCAACACAAGTATTCCTAGAGTTCGAGCATCGTTTTGCTCGACTCTCGAAGCGGGAACAAAGATTGGTGGGAGAGGATAAAATCCTAATGTTCGTAAAATTGATCGATCGAAAAGAAAGGATGGACATCGGGATCAAACTCGAAGACGATGACGGTGTGGATGGTCTTACCAAAGATTGGGCCGAAGTCCAAAGGGTATGCCGGAGACATGATGAGAGGAAGATGAGAATCTTGTCAACGACATGGCCGATGAAGGATGGTCGATTGAAGACAAACGATGGAGCCGATATGAAGGCCGAAATACAACATGATGGTGCGACCGAAGAGGGTGTAAAACAAGCTACCCTCTTGTCTTGCGAAAGAACGACGATGAAGGATAAGGCCGATAACCCAAGTGTAGAAGAAGATTTCGGAATACAAGTGTCCGAAACATCGGGTGAAAAAGGGGTAAGCATAATTGATGTTTGCATAATTGATGCAGTGAAAGAGAGCAAGGAGGACTTGATTGAGGAGGTCGCCACGAAAGATGACATCGAATCGAAGGTGGCTATGGACGAATCAATGGCGGATGGCCATATTGAGATTTCCCCACCACTGATTCCAAAGACTCCGGCGGTTGCGTTCGAAAGGCACCGTGAGACCGAAGAGACGGAAGGTGGTGGAGAGAAAACAAAGGTCGAAGCCGATTCATACGACGGAGAGATAGCTGAGAAGGTGGCTATGGTTGAAATGACAGAGGATGATAATACCGAGGGTCCATGCGCACTAATCCTACAGACTTTGGCGGTTGCATCTGAGAACCAACGTGAGACCGGAGAGACGGGGGATGGCAGCAAGGAAGGTAAAGTCGGAAGCCGGTTTGGATGGAAGATGATGTGTCTGAAATTCCAGTCTAAAAGAAAGCTAAAGCAAGCGGAGGTGGATCCGGACAAAATCCGAGAGTTCGACATGGACGGAAATCATTCCAACTGGAAGTCCATCGAACGAGACCGATCTGGAAAGAAGCTAATTCGACTTAGTCGGAGGTTGAACCGGTCGAGGCCGGTGAAAACGAGGAAAAGAAAGCCAACCGAAACCGAAACCGATAGATTGAAACCGACCCGGAAGGGGGCCGAATCGGTAAAAACTGATCAACCGAGTCCGATTCGGCCGAATACGAATCCAATCGGAAGCCGATCCAACCGAAAGCCAATCGGACGAGACCGAATCGGAAAGAAGCTAATATGACTCAACCGAAAGCCGATCAGACGAGATCGATCCGGAAAAAAGTCAAGGTTGATGAAGAGGCCAGGAAAAGACACTACCACGGATGACAAGGGCCAAGCGATTTTGAAGGGTATTATTAACGATGAGATCTCAACAAAGAAGAAAGGCTCTAACAGGAAGAACGTAAACACTAATGCGAGATTCTATGACGAGAGAGAACAATGAATATGGTGGATCGGATGGCGACAATGGTTCGGGTGGAAAGAATGGATGTGCCCAAATTGGAGAGACAAAGCTGACATAGAGAGAGAAACGGAGGGTACAACAAGTAACGAAGAATTACGAGGGCCGGTAATCGGAGACTAGATAGAGCTAGCAACCTGAACTGAACCAGAAACCGGGCGGAGCCAGCAACCAAAATCCGGAGACCGAACGGGGCTGGCAACCAAAAATGACCAGCGACGAAACCAACCATGCGGAGAATGGACGAATGAGACTAACAATCACCGACAACTTCCGCACATACCGGAGGATGTGCGGATTCGGAGGGGGCGAGTGTCATAGTGTATTTCATACACTACGTGAAAAACTTATAAAGTACCGATTTAATAAATATGAATAAATAGTAGAAAACATTAATATATATATATAACATGCATAGGGCAAGATTTGAACTTTGCACCTCCATGTTAATAATGTAATGTCTTACCATTGCACTAGCATTTCATTAGTGTTAAAAAGTACATGTTTCACATAGAAAAGTTACTTCACCTAGGATAAACTTTAGTTAAAAGAAAAACACATGCTAAAAGAAAAAGCTACGCATGCACATCTAGCGTGCATGAACACTATAGTTGATAAAAAACGCACAAGTTAGAAAAAGCATGATCACTTTAGATAAAGCATATAGTCTATCTATAGGAAAAGCATGGAGTCTATAGCTAGAAAAAAAAAAGCTTGGATTCTTAAGACTCCCTCATCACTACATAAGGATGGGGAGCACAATGTAATAGGTGTGTGAAATATTTGGGAAATTGGATATATTTCCTAAAACACCAATAATAAAATAGAATCGTGGGATTCACGAAGTTTTATATAATCTATCTCTTTCAATCTAAATTCATATTCTTACATAAATATTGATTAACGTAATATTTGTGGTATTCACAAGGTTTGATCTCTTTTCTCAATCTACTCTAATCTATTCTAAACTATTTCAATTTATTACTACGATTAAGATAAACTAAAACAATTATACTTGTGGGATTCACAAGTTTCTATATCTCTTCCTTATAATCTATTCATATTCATAACTAGATTAGCCTCAAATTCTTCTTCCTCCTAGTCCAAAACCCTGGTGGTTCCCACCTGACTCACGCAACGATCCGGAGCCGAAAGGCACGACAACGTGGTTGAAGCACGTTGTCGTGAAGATTTCTGGCTATAGTGTGAAACCGGGGTGGAATAGGGCAAGTGAGTGGTGTGCCATATGTGCACATGTATAGTAGGAAACAGTGTATAGAATAAGGGGGGGGTATTTATCCCACATTGTAATGTTCCTCCCTCCTTGGGCTATAAAAGGAAGGGAGGGGTCACTTGTGAAAGGGTTGCCTAGTTTGAGGGAGAGAGGTATACCACTTAGGTCGAGGGGTTCTATTTGGTTTTAGGGTTTCTTCTAGGGTTTCCTCTTGGGTTTCTTTTAGGGTTTCTATGCTTCTTTTCTTACTTATCGGGTTAGGGTTTTCTTGTAGTCGTTTTGGGTGCAGCCTATGCGGCCTTGGTTGTAATCTTTTGTGAACTCTTAATATAGCATGTTGATGTTTCTTGTCTTGTGGGTGTATCTTGCCTCCATCTATTCTATTCTATTTTAATGTGCTATTCTTCCCCTTCTCCTCTTGAGCTAAGCTTCCATTTTGTGTCTTATTCCTCCTCCTCTACTCCTTAGTCCAAGACCCCCGTGGTCCCGCCTCGGATCCTACACATACTCGCGGAATATCGCGACATAATTTGGTGAACCCGATGTGAAGAGGCAGCAAGGGAGGACGGAGATGGAAGAAGACTTCGACTTCGCGGAGATAATGGCAAAGATCATGATGGATGCTGAACGGAAGAAGGCGAAGCGAGATGTGGCTCAACAAGTCGTTGAAAGGGTGGTTGGTCGAGTTGGTCGATTCAACGGGAATGATACCCCAAAATTTTTGGGAGCTTACAATGCCGAAATGACGGAGAGGGGTGTGGACGAAGCGATGCGGCTAGAATATTTTCGTTGAGTGGCGGCCGTATCGGTGCACAAAGAGGTCAAGGAGCTTCAAGAAGCTCACGAGTCATGGAAGTCCTTTGAGGGAGCTCTATTAGAGGCGTACGGGTACGCGAAACCGGAGGAGCCAGCTCAACACGAGTTCGATCGATGGGTGGCGTTGGTGAAGCCCTATCGAAGCGCGATGGAGGCATTCCAAGAGTAGGATCGAAGATCGGTGGGGGCGGACAAAGTCCTCCTATTTTTGAAGACGGTCCATCAAGAGGAAAGAATGGACCTCCTATTCGAGCTTCAAGATGATTACGGGGCACACGGTCTCACTGAGGAGTGGTCCAAAATAGAGTGGGTGTGCCGGCAACATGATGTGAGGTGGTTGGCTACATCACGGCCCACGAGTGGTGGAGAAAGGAGAGCGGTGAGCGACTACGCACTACCACTGGAAGAGAGCTCAACATGCGATCAAATGGAGGAGTATGACCTAGAGGCGTTGGTATGGGAGGCCGGCTAAGCGTGCAACGACGACGACATGGGAGAGGGACGGCCATGGATGAGGCCGGTGAGCGCCACTTCGAGAGTGGGTGAAAGATTCAGGACATGGTGGCCCGAAACATCAAGCGGGGAGGAGAAGAGTGGTGGTGCCGGGACCTTACCCACACCGATTCTAGAGACTCTGGCGTCCGGCCCGAGAGCCGGTGTGAGACCTAGAGTGATGAACGGTGATGGTGGCAAGGCGGGCAACCAAGATGACGACAAGGAGAATGAGGAAGAGGAGGAGGCTTGCGTAATCAGGGACGGGGTAGCCGTGGACAACGAAGTCCGAACGGAGGTGGCTACGGACATGACGAGCGGCGGTGCCGGGACCTTACCCACGCCGGTTCTAGAGACTCCGGCATCCGACCCAAGAGCCAGTGTGAGACCTAGAGTGATAGATGGTGGTGGCGGCAAGGCGGGTGACCGAAACAAGAACGAGGAAGATCCCTCGATACCGGGGCCAGACACTTCGGCGGTTGCCTACCAACATAAGACCAGAGGGATGGGTGGTGGCCGTGAGGATGCGAGGCCCAAAGCGGGCACGTGCGGAAGGACTGAAAGGGAGGCCGAGAGCGGCAAAGTCGAGAACCGTCCCAACCAGAAGACGAACCGGTCGGTAATCCAACACGACCGGAAGATGACACAGAAGAAGATTGGAGCGTGGTCCGATCAACCGGGCCCGAACCAAAGAAGAGCCGGCAAGGCCGGCATTGTTTGGTTGAACCCATATCGGCCGACTACAATCATGGAAGAGAGCCGACTGAACTAGAACCCAATCGGCCGAGACTGATCCGGGCAAGGGCTATGCCGGCATGATTGGAGGTTGAGGTACATGAGCCACGACACGTGGTGGGAGCCGGTGAGCGTGAGAAGGAGGCCAAGCAGACGCAACGACTACAGTCCGATGGAAGACCGGAAACAAGAGGAACCCTCCACACCTATTCTAGAGACTTCGGGGATTGCGGATCGACGTAAGACCGGAGAGACGACGGGTGGCGGCGAGGAGTCGGAAGCCGGAGTGGAGGAAGTTACCGGAACGGGTATCCGATACGGAATGATGGATGAGTGGGGCCAAGACGATAAGCCGGAATTGGAAGGGGCTACGGCACCGAAGGGAGAAGAGGCCGACGCAGAGGTCGGGACTATGGTGTCGCATTGTTACGCGCGTGCGTGTAGAAGGGGCGGGACCACGGGGGTCTTGGACTAGGGAGTAGAGGAGAAAGGTTAAGACAACGAATGGAAGGTTAGCTCATAGCTCAAGAGGAGAAGAGAACGAATATGACATTATGATAGAAGAAGAAGAAGATGAAGGTGAAGAAGATGGAGTCAAGATACTCAACAAGAAGTTCTATTAAGAAAACATAAACGCTTTACAATGGTGGCCGCCACAGCCGCACCAAACGACTATAAGAAAACCCTAAAGGAAAACCCAAGAAGAAAACCCTAACCGAAACCCTAAAACCGAATAGGAAACCCTCGACCTAAGTGGTATGCCTCTCTCCCTCAAAATAGGTAACCCTTCATAAGTGACCCCTCCCTTCCTTTTATAGCCCAAGGAGGGAGGGACCTTACAATGTGGGATAAAATTTCCCCTCTCTTTCTATACACCATATCCTAGTTTACATGTGCACATGTAGCACACCACCGACTTGCCCTTCCCACCCCGGTTTCCGCCTATGGACGAAAATCTTCACGACAATGGCGGGAGAAGTGTGTAACACAATGCATGCACTACGGCGCGATACAGAGCATGCATTACGATTGACGGAGGGCCAAAGAACAAGAATGCAACCAGAAGAGCGACAACGAGTGACCGGTGATAGCGGTCCGGTCAAGCCTTTGAGAGGCAAGTACGAGATGGAGGAGGGAGCAGTGAGGTGCCGGGATCGACAGATGGACAGCCGATACCTGGTGCTACCATGGGTGGACCTGATGAACCAGGTGGAGGGCTGAGCGTTACCGAACAAGACGACCGTGGCCGCGTGCCGAGTTTGAGGCCGATGGACATCCTTTCCATTCGATCGATTGACTTCACGAACATAAGGACCTTATCGACCCCCACTAATCTTTGTTCCCGCTCCGAGAGTTGAGAAAAATGATGCTCGAAGTCTACGAATGCTTGTTATGCACCTTGGTGGGTCTTCGCTGATGTCACCCATTGGTCGAAGTTGCGTCGATCTCGTCCCTTCAGTCTCTCATAGCCATATTCCTCCAATAGAGCCTTCTCGAAAGTCACCCACGAATCAGGAGCTTCTAGAACCTCTTTTACATCTTTGAAGATCGGTTGAGACACCACCCGACAAAAGTAATCTAGCCTCATAGCTTTGTCCACACCTCTTGAATCCATCTCCGCATTGTAGACTTTTAGGAAACTTTGGACTTTGGCGCCGTTGAAATAGCTCACTCACTCGACTACCTTGTCGACGGCTTGTTGGGCTTCATTTATTCTTTTCCCTTCTCTCAAAAACTCCATCATCCTTTTTGACATTGCCTCCATGAGATATTCGCCATCCATCTTCGTCCTCCCCTACTGCTCTTCACATCGGGTTCACCAAATGATGTCGTGAAGATTCGCGTGTGCATGTGCTACTCGAGCAACCACCGGGGTCTTGGACTAGGGAGGATGTTTGCAGAATTATCGAAGAGATGACGATCAATGTAAGATTATGTTGGGATTACGGTCCCTCCGGATGGGATGGTCGGATGTCCGGGAATCGGATGATGAATACCCCGGCTACGGAGCCGGATGATGAAGACCCCGGCTACGGAGCCGGATGATGAAGACTCCGGTTACGGAGCCGGATGCTGAAGACCCCGACTACGGAGCCGGATGCTGAAGACTCCGGCTACGGAGCCGGATGCTGAAGACCCCGGTTACGGAGCCGGATGACAAATGTACCCGGAGAGAGATCCGGATGCGGGGACATATTTGTGAATATGTTTGCCAAGAGCCCTTGAGGCTATATTTGTAAATAGCCCGAAAGTCATATGTGTATAAATATGACTTAGGGCAAACAGTTTAAATGTTGTTGCTCATTTTTATGTTTTCAGTCTAGAGAGCAAAGTGAGAGCAGCGGAGAGAGAGGGAGAGAAACGAAGAGGTCGACATCTCTGTGTATCACCGCCGCCTGTGGCGAAGACAGTGAGCTCAAGGTCGTTGCCTTGTAGCTTCACCATTGTACACCTCTGTTTATAGTGATAGTTGGAGTTTGAGGACTCCCGTGGTTTTTCCCATTTAGGGTTTTCCACGTAAAACATCCTGTGTACTCCTCTCTCTATTGTCCTCGTGCACTTTGTATTTCCCGTTTTCTGTGAGTTGATCCTATTCCTTGGTTTGTGATCGAGCGCTGTTTTGCAACAAATTGGTATCAGAGCGACGGTAACACAGAAAATGGAAGGCGGCGGTAGTGGGCCTCCGGGCATGATGGTGTTGAACTCACAGAACTACGCCGATTGGAAGATAAAGATGGAAGACCTTCTCATCGTCCGAGACCTGTATGAACCGATCGACAATGCCGAGATACCCAAGGGGGTAATAGAGTCGGAGTGGAAGCTCCTGAACCGGAAAGCCGTAGCGACGATCCGGCAATATGTCGATGTAAGCGTTCTACAACATGTGGCGAACGACACCAACGCATATGAGATGTGGAAGAAGCTGTCGGGCCTCTACGAGAGGAAGAATGCGTTGAACCGGACCTCCCTGATGAGGAAGATAGTGAACCTCAAGTACCGGGACGGCGAGAATATGGTGGAACACGTGAGCACGTTCATGGGATTCGTGAACCAGCTTGCGGCGATCAAGTTCCCGTTGGAGGATGCAATGCAAGCCATCATTCTGATGTGTACATTGCCGGAAAGCTGGGAGAACTTGGTGGTGACTCTCAGCACGTCCTGCACCGAAGATAACTTGTCTCTACAAACGGTAAAGACAAGCATTTTGAACGAAGAAGCGCGTCGGAGAGATAAAGAACCGGTTTCCGATCCGAAGATGCTGCTTACCGAATCGGATCGGGGAAAACAATGGAACCGGAGTCCGCAAAGACGGGAGAAGTCGGGGACCCGGTCGCAGTCAAGAGGAAGGCCCACATGCTTCCACTGTGGGAAGCCGGGGCACTTCCGGAAGAACTATCGGCATTACCGAAAAGACAACGGAGCCGACGACACCGATTCGAAGAAGTCACCAGAGAGAAACGGTGCATACCGGGGAGCCACGGACCGGAGAGGTCTGGATCGGCGAGGGCAGGACCGGAAAGGAACGACGGCACTCGCGGCAAGTGAAGAAGAGATAATGCTCATTACCGAAGAGAGGGAGCTGAACCTTGCCGGTGTAGAGATGACCTGGGTGGTCGATTCCGGAGCGTCGTTCCACCTGACCCCGGAGAAGAAATACTTCTCATCCTACACAGCCGGTGAGCACGGCTGTGTCCGGATGGGAAATGAAGGCACATGCCGGATTGCCGGCATAGGAGACGTGTGGCTGATGACATCAACCGGATGCAAGATGCTGCTGAAGGATGTTCGACACGTTCCGGAGGTCCGATTGAACCTGATCTCGGCCGGGAGGCTAGATGATGAAGGCTACACGGGTAGCATCCGGAACGGTGTCATGAAGTTCAGCAAAGGGAGCCTGATAGTGGCTTGGGCCCGGAAGGTCAATACACTGTACCTGATGAATTCCCGGCTATGTCCGGAGGAGCTGAACGTGGCAGCCGACACTGCCGGTGAGCTGTGGCACAAGAGACTGTGCCACATGAGTGAGAAGGGGATGAAGAGGCTTGCCGATGACAACTTGATACCGGTAAAGCACGTACACCTGGGGAAGTGTACCGACTGTCTGGCCGGTAAGCAAAACCGGACCTCCTTCCACTCAAGGCCACCGACGAGACGTAGCGCACCATTGGAGTTGGTACACACTGATGTGTGTCAAGTAGAAGCGAAGTCACATGGCGGAGCTCAGTACTTCGTAACATTCATAGATGACCATAGCCGGAAGCTGTGGACGGCACCGTTGAAGACAAAGGACCAAGTATTGTCCGTCTTCAAAGAACTCCACGCGAGAGTGGAAAGAGAATCTGGCAAGAAGCTGAAAGCGATACGAGCGGATAACGGAGGGGAATACCGGGGGCAGTTCGCAGAGTACTGTCGCTCGAAGGGAATCCGGCTCGAGTTTACTGTGCCGAAGACGCCGGAACTGAACGGGCTGGCCGAGAGGATGAACCGGACCATAATGGAGAGGGTCCGGAGTATGCTAGCACATGCGAAATTACCCAAGGGATTTTGGGCTGAGGCAATGTCGACGGCGACGTATGTGATAAATAGATCACCCTCAGTACCTTTGGACGGAGACACGCCGCAGAAAGTGTGGACCGGTAAGGAAGTGTCCTACCGGCATCTGAAGGTGTTCGGATGTCTCGCATACGTGCATGTGGCAAAGGACCGGAGAGGAAAGTTAGATCCAAAGACCCGGCCATGCATATTCCTCGGTTACGGCGACGACGAGTTCGGCTACCGAGTATGGGACCCGGTCGACAAGAAGATATTCAGGAGTCGAGATATCATCTTCATGGAGGACAAGACACTCGCCAACTGGGAGTCGGAGAAGAAGATGAAGAGCTCCAAGTCGACCGGTGAGGATCAACTCTACGAAGAGCAGTCCCGACCGGCAAGGGACCGGTTAGCACTCGAGGATCCGGCCGAAGACGGTGAAGAAACAGAACCGGCCGAGGAAGACGAAACTGATACCGGAACCGGCCCCGATCCCGAAATGGATTCGGATGAAGAGGAAACGGAGGAGCCGGTTACCGAAGCTCCGGAACGGAGATATCCTCTAAGAGAGAGAAGGCCCCCCCGGAGATTTCCGGAACCAGAGCACGTGCTGCTAACCGACGAGGGGGAGCCGGAGAGCTTTGAAGAAGCAAAACTTGACACCCATAGCCGCAGGTGGTTAAGTGCCATGCAGGAGGAGATGGATTCCCTGCATGAGAACCACACATATGAACTTGTGGAGTTGCCGAAAGGAAAGCGGGCACTTCGAAACAAGTGGGTGTTCAAGCTGAAACCGGGAGATGTCGGAAACCCCCCGAGATACAAAGCCAGGATCGTAGTGAAGGGGTTCTAGCAGAAGAAGGGCGTCGACTTCGACGAGATATTTGCCCCGGTAGTGAAGATGACCTCCATCCGGACGGTGCTGAGCATAGCGGCAAGCGTGGACCTCGAGGTAGAACAGATGGACGTGAAGACGGCATTCCTTCACGGTGACCTCGAAGAAGAGATCTACATGCAGCAACCGGAAGGATTCGAGAAGAAAGGGAAGGAGCACCTGGTATGCCGGTTGAAGAAGAGCCTTTACGGACTGAAGCAGGCTCCCCGGCAATGGTACCGGAAGTTCGACTCTTTCATGACCGACGAAGGTTACCACAAAACGCAGTCCGATCACTGCGTGTTTGTGAAGAAGTTCGAAGGAGGAGACTTTCTAATACTCCTCCTGTACGTGGACGACATGTTGATCGTCGGACGGGACCAGGCCAAGATACGGATGCTGAAGAAAGCGCTTCACCGAACTTTCTCAATGAAGGACCTGGGTCCGGCGAGGCAAATAATAGGGATGCACATCATCCGGAACCGGAAGAAGAAGCAGTTGTGGCTGTCACAGGAGAAGTACGTGACAAAGGTGCTTCACCGCTTCAACATGTCGGAAGCAAGACCGGTCGGGTCAACCCTCCCGGCAAACTGCAAGTTGTCCAGCAAGCAAAGCCCCAAGACAAAGGCTGAGAAGGAGGACATGATGAAAGTACCATATGCCTCTGCCGTCGGAAGCTTGATGTACGCAATGGTGTGTACAAGACCGGACATAGGATACGCAGTCGGAGTGGTGAGCCGGTACATGAGCAATCCCGGCAAAGAGCAGTGGAACGCGGTCAAGTGGATACTCCGATACCTGAAGGGCACGGCAAACGTGTGCCTCCGATTCGGCTCCGGTAAGCCCGAACTCGACGGCTTTACCGATTCGGATATGTCGGCTGATGCAGATACCAGCCGGTCCACATCAAGGTATGTGATGACGTATGCAGGGGGAGCTGTTTCGTGGCAGTCGAGGCTGCAGAAGACGGTTGCGTTGTCAACCACGGAGGCGGAGTACATGGCGGCTGTTGAAGCCGGCAAGGAAATAATATGGATGAAGGACTTCATTAGAGAGCTCGGTATCCGGCAGGAGGAGTACCGACTCTACTGCGACAGTCAGAGTGCCATCCACCTTGCGAAGAATGCGGCCTATCACTCCCGGACGAAGCACATCCAACGTTGATACCACTGGATCCGGGAAAGGATAGAAGACAAGGAGTTCATGCTGACGAAGATCCACACGGACGAGAACGGGTCGGATATGCTGACCAAGGTACTCACACCCGACAAGCTGGAAGCATGCCGGAAAAGGATCGGATTGGAGAGACATCCCATGCCGAAGTGAAGGGGGAGTTTGTTGGGATTACGGTCCCTCCGGATGGGATGGTCGGATGTCCGGGAATCGGATGATGAATACCCCGGCTACGGAGCCGGATGATGAAGACCCCGGCTACGGAGCCGGATGATGAAGACTCCGGTTACGGAGCCGGATGCTGAAGACCCCGACTACGGAGCCGGATGCTGAAGACTCCGGCTACGGAGCCGGATGCTGAAGACCCCGGTTACGGAGCCGGATGACAAATGTACCCGGAGAGAGATCCGGATGCGGGGACATATTTGTGAATATGTTTGCCAAGAGCCCTTGAGGCTATATTTGTAAATAGCCCGAAAGTCATATGTGTATAAATATGACTTAGGGCAAACAGTTTAAATGTTGTTGCTCATTTTTATGTTTTCAGTCTAGAGAGCAAAGTGAGAGCAACGGAGAGAGAGGGAGAGAAACGAAGAGGTCGACATCTCTGTGTATCACCGCCGCCTGTGGCGAAGACAGTGAGCTCAAGGTCGTTGCCTTGTAGCTTCACCATTGTACACCTCTGTTTATAGTGATAGTTGGAGTTTGAGGACTCCCGTGGTTTTTCCCATTTAGGGTTTTCCACGTAAAACATCCTGTGTACTCCTCTCTCTATTGTCCTCGTGCACTTTGTATTTCCCGTTTTCTGTGAGTTGACCCTATTCCTCGGTTTGTGATCGAGCGCTGTTTTGCAACAGATTAGATGAAATTGGTTTACTTGAGAAGAAGAAAGATTGTACACTTGAGAAGTAGAAAATATGAAGAAGATAAAGACAAATATAATTATATTGATGATAATGGTGTTGGTGATATCACATATTGAGCCCCCTTACACAAGCCCAACTAGAGGCTTTTATAGGTCTTTCCATGTTTGTGACATGCACAAAACCATGGGCTAAAACCATGGTTTTGTGCACACGGTTTTGCTTATGTCATGCACAAACCATGGGTTTAGAACCATGGTTTTGTGCACATGGTTTTCTAATGGTTGTTTCATCTATAATTCATATATGAAAAGTAAATACATAAAATCTACACTATATGATAGTTGTCCTAGTGGTAAGGCAATTATCTTGTATCTTAGAGGTGCAAGGTTCAAACCTTGCTTGTACCCCTCCGTATGAACTCAAGTGCCATCACCATCGGCTCTATTATCTTCGGGTCGGCACATCCGATCTCTTGTGGAGAGAAGGCAAAGGCTTTCCCATGTCTCTCAAGCATTCCGCGGAACATTCTCTCCTCTTCAGGGAGAAGGAAATCTTCCCTTCCAACTTGTAGCTTTGCTTTTGTCTCTTTTGTGAAGACATGACCTATTGCCTTTGGATCCCTTAAGCTCGGATCATTAGCAACTTCCTTCATCTTGTGCCAACTATCTTCCGGTAGCGGAACCACAACTGGTTTGATCTTCTTATCCACCGCTTTATATTTTGTGTTGACTTCAGCTTCATCCATCAAGATGCCTCGATGATATTCATCGATAATAGCGTACATGTCGATAGAGTTAACCGAAATTACATGTTTATCGTGAGGATAGCTCAAGTCCATGACTTCCTCGATTTCGCCGATTGTGTCGTTAAATGAGGCTTCCTCCAGAATATGAGACACAAATTCTTCTTCTTCGATTATGCTTTCTTCTTTCAGCACCTTCTTGAAGTCTTGTATCCGACGATTGTCCTTCTTGTTGAGTAGTGTTAGTTTACATGCACCACTAGGTGTCACACATGTTGCTTCTCCTTGCGATCCAGTTATTTCGCTTCCTTGTGGGGACTTATGATTGCTCAGACTATTTGTGCCCCATGCTTCAATAAACTGCTCTAAAAATCTGAGGATTCGCCTCCAAGGCTATCTCGGTTCCTTTCGTGATTAACCCACACCGTAAGGAATTGAACAGGTCTTTGATTGTCAAGGCTCTTGACTCGCGCTATCGTGTGGTTTTTCACACACTATATGAAAACTAGTAAAATAATTATTTACGATTAGCTTAATATATGGATATGGAAAGATATATGTGTTAAAGAGCTTCATAGCATATTTTACTACGCATAAAACGGATAAACAAGTATCAAGTTATGTGAGTGTGAAGTTTAAAGAAAAGAAAAGAAAAGACAAAATTGTGAGATATCCCACATAGATAGGACAACATTGGAACCCAGAATATATAAGGGAAACCAAAACACATTCATTTTATCAATGTGTGGAGCATAGGATGTTCAAGGTGACTTGGGCTACACTATGTGGTGTGCATGCTTCGGGCGTACACGCGTCTACATGGCCGCGTGGATGTCTTCGGATGTACATGCATGTGCAAGTTTCGGGCATACGCGTGGACGTTTTACACGGACGCGTATGTGCGGATGAGCGTGCGGACGCATTGTCAAGGTATTCCTCGCGGATGCGTGGAATGAGGCAGGACCTCGGGGGTCCTGTACCGAAGAGCAAGAGAGAAAGGAGAAGAAGAGACCCACTAGGTGCGAGCGTAGATCCACAGGGACACGGCCCTTCGACACAAAGACGCGAGTGGGACAGCGACACAGAGAGACACGAATGTATGTATATATATATGTTAACAAAACGAACAACAGAAGCACGACGTTGGTTACAATCGAACAGGCCGGCGAACAGATGCCGATGCCTGTTCGTAAACGCACAGAAAAGAAAGAGTAGGTTGGAGGTGCTGCCGGAAGCATTCGGGCATTCCTTAGAGCAGCGCGAGCCTCCCGAAAACCTGCACAGAAAGGAGCTACAGAGTATGGAAGAGAGAGAAGCCTTCGGTCCGCGATCCGACAGCACTTCGTCCTCTCTGATTCCGCGATCCCCTTTCCCCCTTCTCGTCTCCCTCCTTTTATAGGCAAGGAAGGAGCCGTTTCCTAATAACTTCCTACCTACCGAATCTACCTACGTAGGATCCTCTACGTCCCTAATGCTCCCTTATGTACAACGTAAGGCGTACATGCTTGAAGCGCCGGTTCCTATGCTCCGGCGCACCGATTCAGCTCGTGGACAGTTTTCTTCACGACATCCGCGCCCACCTAACCGCGCATCCACTGGCATGCGCCAAATTGAGTTCGGACGGAGAAAACCGGTCCAGCCTTTATTCCCCGCCCGTCGGTTCTTCTTCGGTTTCGGATCGTTCGTCATCGCGGTCCAGGTTAACCGGATCCGGCTCATCGTCATGTCGCTTCTTGAACGCTTTGATCCGCTTCCCAGCTACCGGTATCGCCATTCTCGTGCCGTCGAGTTCCGCCAGATGGTATGTCCCGTTGTCGTTGGCGCTTTGTACCACGTAAGGCCCGAACCACCTTCTTGCGAACTTCCGTGTCGCTCGGTGTTGGTTGTCGAGGCTGCTGTCGTAGAATAGCACCCAGTCGCCTTCCTCGATCTTCTTCGGTCGGAGCCAGTGCGTCCGGTCGAACCGGGCTTTGTTCCTCGTCCTGGCCACCCGAAGCCTTTCCGCAGCCTGCTCCACGTCCTCCGGTCTTCGCTCGAGCTGTCTTATGCGCGCCGTCAACAGTTCCTCCCGGCTCATCTCGTCTCTCCAGTCCACAGTTGCCCATGAGGAGATCGTACGTTCCATCGGCATGATCGGCTTTTGCCCAAACATGAGATCTGCCGACATGAATCCGGTTACCGAACTGTGCGTAGTTCGGTCCGCCCACAACGCGTAAGGCAACAGTCGCGGCCAGTTCCTGACTTGACCTCCGCATGCCCGAACTAACGCCTTGACGATTGGTCCGTGTCCGCGCCCCACCTTTCCATTCGCCTCCGGATTGTACGCAGTGGTAAGCGAGAGCTTGACTCCTAGCCGGTCGAACAGCTCCTCGGCCTCTTCGGCGTCCAACTCCCCGCGATCAGCCACAATCTTCCCGACGCACCCGTACCGGCATATCACGTCCTCGATCAGGAACCGACATACGGCTGCAGTCGTTTTGTTCTGAAGGGCTCGGCCTTCCACCTGGTTCGTCAGATCTTCCCGAGCCAGGACCAGATACCGCATCTGTCCTACTCCCATCGGCATCGTCACCAGGTCTACCATCCATTTGAAGTGGATGGTCGGAGGGTACGTAGGGTGAAGCTCGTCCCGATGTCGGACTATGGAGTGCATCTGACAGCTCTCGCAAGTTGTCACGAACCGATGCATGTCCCGGTATAGTCCCGGCCACCATTACTTCCCCTTTATCTTCTCGAACGTGGCCCACGTTCCACGGTGTCCAGCCCAAGGGCTGTCGTTGTAGGCCATCAACAGCTCCTCCTGTTCTTCCTTCATCGCCACCACCCGGAGCGGGACGCCGTTCCTCTTCTTCGGGTGCTTCCATAAGTATCCGTCCCGGAGAAAGAATCGGTATGCTTTCTTCCGGATCCGGTTTGCCTCGTCCCTCGTCCATGACGCATCCGGCGTCATTGTCCTCAAAAACCCACCGATCTGGAGCCACTCGCCGTCGTACTTGCTCTCGTCGAAGCCGTTAAGTGCCGAAGTGCTCGCCCCATCGGTCATCACGTACGCCGCCTCGAAGAAGTCCACGCCGACTTCTTCGTCCTCCGAAACCATGCCGTCCTCGTCATCAAACCTCACCCTCGAAAGCATGTCGGCCATGGCGTTGTCTTTTCCGGAAATGTGTCGTATTTCCGGGTCCAGGGACTTGATGTACGCTATCCACCTGAGCATCGCCAGGTCCTGTGTCGCGCATCCGGAAACCATGCCGAGAATCGGCAGGCAATCCGTCTCGATAACCACTTCTGTCCCGATCAGGTAGTCTTTGTCGGCCTTTACTGCCGAAACGATACCCCAAAGTTCGCGTTTAACCTGGGCGTACCCTCGTTGTCGTTCACTGAGGACCTTCGCGCCGAATCGAATCGGGAACCGAATGTCGTCCTTGTCCTCTTGGTTGACGACCCATCCGATCCCGGTCGGACTTGTATCCACTGTTATGTATACCGGGGTACCCTTCCCGTAGACAGCCTTCCGAAGCGCCGGTGCTGCCGCAAGAGCTTCCTTCAGCTTCCGGACCGACTCTGTGTGCTCGTCTCGCCACTCGAATTTTCGCCCTTTCTTCAGCAACCCGTATAGCGGCTCCGCAACGTGGGCGTAATGCGGGATCCATATGTGGTAGAACGCGCATGCCCCTAGGAACCTCCGAACTTCCGTAACCGAGCTACAGTCGGTCTTCATCGCGGAGATGGCTTCTACCTTTGCCAGTGACGGCTTCCGGCCATATGGTCCGCACAGGTGTCCGACCACCAGGATTTCCGATTGCCCGAAGGCCGATTTCTCCCCAGAGAAGGTAAGCCTCGCATCCTCTAGCCTTTGCAGCACCTTCTCGCAGTCATCAATGTGTGTTGCCACGAACCGCCGGCATCCATCCGGCTCGATTGTCTCGTCCTTCTCTTGCACCTGGCACCCTTTGATAGGGATATCGTCTAGAAACGGCATGGTGATGTCCGGGATGCAATCCCTCAGTACCTTGTTCATTGCATTCACCATGTGGGCCACCGAGTTGGTCCCTCCTTGTGGCAGGGTACACATTCGCACTAGGCCGAGGGGAGTTCGCATCGTTGTAATGTCTCTGCTCTCCACGGCTAGCTGGAACTGGTCGTACCCCGAGTACAGATCACCGACCGAGTAAATCGACCTTCTGGCGAAGGCCTCCGCGAACTCGTCTATGGTCGGTCCGATTCCTGCGTTCCGAATGGTCACTCTGTTGACCGACTGCAGGTCCTGAATGAAGCGCAATGTTCCGTTTTTCTTTGGTACAGTAAACCATCGGTTCGAGTATGGCGCGCTCGACGGTTCGAGAATACCCATATCGACTTTCTGCCTCAGTAGCTCCATCAACTCCGGGATGTGAGCTCTTGGTACCGGAATCGGCTTGAGATTCCACGGCACATGCGGTACCGTGAATATCACCATCAGCTCCACGATTGTCGGGTCTACGCACCCGATCTCTTCCGGCGAGAATGCGAAGGCTTTCCCATGCCTTCCGAGCATTTTCCGAAACCGGTCTTCCTCCGCCGGCAGTAGGAACCCGCCCCCACCGATCTTGAGCTCTCGGAGCGTCCCGTCGGTGAAGGTGTGTCCTATGCAGGCCGGATCTCGTAAACTAGGGTCCGACGCCACCCCTCTGATTCAGGACTCGCTGCCCTCCGGCAAGGGTGCCGCGACTGGCCTTACCTTCTGGTCCACAATCTTGTACTTCGTGCTAACTCGGGCCGTCCGATCCGACCCGAGCCCCCGACTGAAGTTCGCGATGACTTCGTACATCTCTTCGGAACATACCGGTATCGTCCGGTCTTCGTTAAGGTCTTCTCCGGCTACCTTCCTCAGCATTCCCAAGGTGTCGTCGAAGGAGACCGCCTCCACGGCTCCGCTGATTTCCTCGTCCGGGCCGAGAACTCCGCACGCTCGAAGTCGCACTTCCGCCCTTGTCTTTTCTCGGCCAACGATGCCGACTATCATACACCCTCCGTTGTTGGAGAAGCAAAACTTCGTACCTATTGTACAGTCGTGGGGTCTTTCCCGAGTGTCCAGACTGTCTCGGCCCCACGCCTTGGCAGCCCTCTCTAAAAATCCTCCCGGTTCTCGCCACCAAGGGATTCGCGGTTTCGCTCGTGGTTCGGTCGCACCGTCAGAAATTGGACCGAATGGCGCCCGTCCTGGCTTTTGACCTTCGCGTAGGCCGAACCGTTGTCTAGCACCTTGGTCTCCATTCTCACCGCCGTGATGTATGGTTCCCCTAATATGACCGGATCTGAGGACGTCTCCTATACGAAGAAGTGCTGGTCAATCTTGACGTCGCCGATCTTGACTCGCACGTTCGGGCAGGCCCCGTGCAGTTCCTCGGTGGCGCGCGTCGTCGCCCGTATCTTCTGTCGAATACAAGTGTATAATGGACGTATTCACACTATCCCTTTGTATAGCTCAAGTTTGGGCCATTTGTGTAATTAGCATAAACGGTAGTTGCCCTAAGTCGGTCACTATATATAGTGACCTTGTAACCTTTTTGTAAGGTTGGGTGTTGTATTATTGTTTCTATTGAATAGAAAGTCTTTTGTGTCTCTCTCTCTCTCTCTCTCTCTCTCTATCTCTGTGCACGACCTTGAAACTGTCATACGCAGGTACTCATCAGAATTGAATGCTGTTTGATCTTCCGCATAGACGACCTTGTTTACAACATCTGGTATCAGAGCCTGCACAGTATTCGGTCCTCCAACATCCGCTGTCGGCCGTCGTCTCAGCCTGCACAGCATTCGGTTTCTTGCACCATTCGAAGAAGAGAGAAGAAGAAGAAAAAAAAAAACGAGGCCTGCATCTCATCGCGTTAGATTATCTTCGCTTGGAGTAAGCCAGCCGGTTGTACTCTGTTCCCTGTGATCGTAACCGCTCGAGGTGAAATCCCCTTGTGCAACATTGACACGATCGTGCTCCACTCGGTTAAACGGCATCTGAAGAGTCAACAAACGCTGCTCGCCGCTCATTGTAACCACTCGGTGCAGATCGGTCTCAAGACAACAACCCCAATTCGTGCTTCATCCGGCTGATCGACATTCTGGAGGATCAGTTGGATCCGTCTCTCTCGTCGCTGCAGTCACCCGAAGCAGAATCGGTCCAGACAATCGGTTTCAATAATCGGTATTCGGCATATACATCCGAAGCGAACCGGGCTCACTCCGACTCGGCAACATCCGGGAAAACCAGCTGGTTCTGTCCCTCAAGTTACCAGAGTCAATTCGAGCAAGTTCAACAATACATATATCCGAAGCCGAACCGACTCGGGTTCAAATCCGACTAGAACGATATCGGGTGAGCCAACCGGCTGCACTCCAACAAGGTTCGTAGTCAACTCCGAACCGAGCTTCGTCAACCGAAACCGAATCTGATGGCATCAACATTCGGCTCGTCAGAAATGAGTCTACGAAAGTTCGATGGATCGAACTTTAACTTCTGGAAGGAGCAAATGCAGGACTATCTCATAGTCAAGGGGCAAATCGATCCCATCGAAAATGAAGAACCTCCAGAAGGATACAAACCAATTGAGTGGCAGAAGCTGGACAGAATCGTCCGCGCCACGATTCGGATGCACCTATCGGAATCGGTATATTTTACGGTGCAATCGTGTACGACAGCATTCGAACTGTGGAAAACACTGTCGGACACTTACGAAAAGAAGGTCGCCGCAACGAAGATGTTTCTGATCCGGCGCCTCTACAACTTGCGGATGAAAGAATCCGATTCGGTTCAAGCACACCTTAATGAGTACGAAAGCATAAGCTCCCAAATCTCATCTCAGGGGACGGCAATCGAGGATGAACTCAGAGCAATGATACTCATGAGCAGCCTTCCCTCATCATGGGAAACTTTCGTCACAACCGTGTGCAACGCGTCAACCACGGCTGTCAAATACTCCGAAGTCACGAGCGCAATCCTGACCGAAGCAGCTCGGAGAAAGTCTTTCGCCAAAGACTCACCAGACGACGCTTATGTAGTACAAGGTTCGACAGACCGATCGAACATACGAGGAAGAGATTCCTCACGACCGCCGAACAATCAGCGAAGACGGAGCCAGTCACGGGATAACCGAATCTGCAACTACTGCAAGAAACCCGGACACATCAAAGCCGACTACCGCGCACTCAAGAACAAGAACGACAAGTCTCAGAAATCAGACAAGAAGAGTGGCCGGCATGAGGAGATCAATTACGTCAGCTTCTCAGCTGATGTGCTACCAAACGACCCGAATATACTATCAATCGAAAATCCAGTCGGATCAGAAGTTCTGCTCACGACTGAAGAATCGAGCACATGGCTCTTAGATTCGGGCGCGTCATTTCACGTGACTCCTCATCGATCCCAATTTCGGCAATATACGATCCGTCACTCCGACTCAGTTCGAGTCGGCAACTCGCAACACTGTGACATCATTGGAATCGGCACAGTAGAGCTCAACCTTACAGGTGGCTCTACACTTGTACTTCACAATGTCCGACATGTACCCGAGCTCTCAAGGCCATTGATCTCAGTCGGACAACTAGATGAAGACGGCATTCGTGCCGGTTTCTCTTCGGGAGGGTGGACACTCCACAGGGGGAACCTCCTGCTTGCTAGAGGACCCAAGATACACTCACTGTATCCGTTACATGTTACGCTCAGAGAGGGTAACCTGTTTTTGGTGGATATTCCTGTGTCATCACTATGGCACAGAAGATTAGGACACCTCAGCAAGGCCGGCATTACGCACCTATCTAGAGCCGGATACATCCCTAAACTCTCCTTCTCGGACCATCAATTCTGCGAGCATTGCCAGTATGGCAAACAAGCAGCCGCATCACACCCGACATCAGCACCAAGAGACACGAGACCTCTCGATTTAGTCCACTCGGACGTCTGTGGCCCAATGCCGCATCAGTCTCTCGGCGGTGCCTCTTACTTCGTCAGTTTTATTGACGATTCGACTCGAAAGGTGTGGGCTTATCCGATTCGCACCAAAGATCGGGTCTTCTCGATCTTCTCAGATTGGCTCGCTATGGTAGAAAATCAAACCGACCGAAAACTGAAATGCTTTCGGACCGACAACAGGGGAGAGTTCAAATCCGAAGAATTCGTCAAATTCTGCCGACAACGCGGCATCCGACGTGAATTTACGGCACCACACAGTCCGGAGCAAAACGGGATTGCAGAACGAATGAATCGGACAATCCAAGAAAGGATAGTTTCCATGCTCCAACACTCCGGACTGTCGGATGGCTTCTGGGCAGAGGCTCTACTCACGGCAGTACACATAATCAATATGTCGCCAAGTAGACCTCTAGGACTTCAAATTCCTCAGGAACTATGGATTGGCAGTAAGCCGAATTACGACAAGCTGAGGATCTTCGGATGCGAGGCATACGCCCTTATTCCGAAAGATGATCGCCGAAAACTTGCACCTCGGTCCAGGAAATGCATTTTCCTTGGATATGGATCAGACGGCGAAATGGGATACCGACTCTGGGACCCCGAACGCAGACAAATCGTTCGAAGTTCGGACGTTGTGTTCAACGAGTCGGCTATGAATCCATCAGTCGAAAAACCGATCGAAGTCCGAAGGGTAACATTTTCCGATGTGCCGACCCTTCAAGAAGGCCCCGCTCTTAACACACGGTCAGCTTCACGGGTAGCTGAACCTTACACTACCGACTCGGACAACTCCGACTCGGCACAACCGAATGACTCGCTTTCGGACCATCCGACCTCGATACCCGATGCGACCAGTCCAATCATACCTCGACGATCTGAGAGACTGTCGCAACCTCCGGAGAGGTATTCTCCTGGAATTTTCTTCACCGACGCCGGCGAACCGACGTCTTACGAAGAAGCATCGACATCTGTCGATTCCGCCACCTGGCATCTGGCGATGGAGTCGGAAATGCACTCCATTCGGGCAAACAAGACTTGGGATCTGGTCGAATTACCTAAGAATCGACGTGCTCTCCCTTGCAAGTGGGTTTATCGACTTAAAGAGACGTCTGATTCGACCACCCCAAAGTACAAGGCCAGATTAGTTGCGAAGGGCTTCCGACAAGAATATGGCGTCGACTTCGACGAGATTTTCTCACCAGTGGTGAAAATGACAACCCTTCGTTTTCTACTCGGCGTAGTGGCAGCCGACAACTTGGAGCTGATTCAGCTAGATGTCAAAACAGCCTTCCTCCATGGTGATCTCGAGGAGGAAATTTATATGGAGCAGCCAAAAGGCTTCGTGGCAACTGGCCAAGAACATCTAGTCTACCGACTCAGGAAGAGTCTATACGGCCTCAAACAGGCACCGCGACAATGGTACAAGAAGTTCGACGACTTCATCCAATCGATCGGCTTCTCAAAAAGCGATGAGGACCATTGTCTCTTTACCAACACAGCTCAAGATGGATCACCCATCTTCCTCATCATTTACGTGGACGACATGCTAATTTCTGGACGCCACGCGGGCGAACTTGCCGATCTCATTCGGCAACTGCGGTTGAAGTTTGCCATGAAGGACCTCGGTCCGGCACGACACATATTTGGCATGAAGATTAGTCGGCACCGCGATAAAAGACATCTTTTTTTGTCTCAGACCGACTATATCGGACGTGTCTTGGAACGCTTCAACATGCAATCAGCCAAATCTGCTTCAACCCCGCTCCCCATGAATCTTCGGCTCTCTCAGCGAGACTGCCGGACATCCGGCCCGGAGGGGGAAGATATGAAGTCGGTACCGTATGCACCGGCAGTCGGCTCCCTTATGTACCTGATGGTCGCGACACGGCCTGATATCTCTCATGCCGTAGGAGTCGTTAGCAGATTTATGCACAATCCTGGCCGATCGCATTGGAACGCAGTCAAGCATGTGTTCAAATATCTGGCTGGCACAAAAGATCACGGCATTCTTTTCGGTCCGAACCGAACCTCAGGCGTAGTCGGTTACACCGACTCGGACTTCGCCGGCTGTATAGACAGTCGGAAATCAACAACCGGATACTGCTTCAAATTCGGCAATGGAGCAATCTCGTGGAAGTCGAAACTTCAGGAGTGCACAGCGACCTCAACGACCGAAGCAGAATATGTAGCTGCGTCTGACGCTGCAAAAGAAGCTTTGTGGCTCGGCCGGCTGGCGCACACGTTTCGGCAAGTCGACCATGACTCGGCTCCAGTTGTCTACAGCGACAGTCAAGGTGCTGTTGCCTTGTCGAAAAATCCGGTTCACCACAACGCCTCCAAACATATCGACGTTCAATATCACTTCGTTCGGGACTGCGTCATTTCAGGGAAAATCGGTCTAGAGAAAATATCCACAACCGACAATGTCGCAGATGGAATGACCAAGTGTCTTTCGGCAGACCGCTTTCGGTCCCTTCGGCATCAGATGGGCGTAACGACAAACCAGTCCGGTTAGAGCCGGACACAGCGCAGGATGGTTTCGGACAACCGACATCAGTTCCTTAATGATCGGCTTCAACTCTTCCGACCCGACCAGTTCGGTCTTCTGCCTTCGGACCCTGCCGACTCGAACAAAAACTGATATGTCCGAGAACCTAGGTTTATACCTGTAATCTTAGATAACCCATGTATACGCCCATTACGGGGGAGTGTCGAATACAAGTGTATAATGGACGTATTCACACTATCCCTTTGTATAGCTCAAGTTTGGGCCATTTGTGTAATTAGCATAAATGGTAGTTGCCCTAAGTCGGTCACTATATATAGTGACCTTGTAACCTTTTTGTAAGGTTGGGTGTTGTATTATTGTTTCTATTGAATAGAAAGTCTTTTGTGTGTCTCTCTCTCTCTCTCTCTCTCTCTATCTCTGTGCACGACCTTGAAACTGTCATACGCAGGTACTCATCAGAATTGAATGCTGTTTGATCTTCCGCATAGACGACCTTGTTTACAACATCTTCCACCCGTGCTTGGTGTTGATCGACCACATTCCCTTCTTATAGAAGTCCATGGACATCAGGTTTATTTCCGAACCGTGGTCCACCAATGCCACCACCGGTTCCTGAATATCTCCGATCTTTACCGGGTCTCTGTGGTCGCTCGGGCCTAGTGCGGCCTTGAATAGTGGATCTCCGCTCACTCATCTTCCAGCGCCATGTCGTCGATGTGTGTCGTCCGCACCTCCACCGGTCTTTCCGGTTCCGTCTCCATCGACAACCTCTTCCGTTTCACCAAGTCTACAATGGAGTCGTGGAACTCCTTGGAGATCCCTAGCACCTCCCGCAATGACAGCTCCACTTTGTTGTCGAGGATCCGTTCTTCAAGGACCTTTCGTAGGTCCGTAGTCCTTTCTATTTCCGTCCCCAGTCGGTATCCGCCCTTCCTGGGGTTATCTTGCGAGCCGGACCCACCGGCATCGTTCCGTCGTTGCCCGAATCGGGTCTCGTACCGTTGTGAGGGCCCGACCGCTCCGGCTTTCCCCACTCGTTTGTCTTCTACCAGAGCCTCGTAGTTCCGGCAGGCGGCTTCTACGAAGCCCGTCTTCTCCTCGACCGAATCGCTCCACCCGAATATTTCCCAGACCCGTCTCTCAGCGCGGTCCGTTTCATCTTTCTTCAGTCGTGCGCCGGCAAGACCTTCCAGCATTGCCGACCAGAATCCGTCTTTGCCCTCCTTTCGGGCCTCGCTGCGCCCGACCCGAATGCCGGCCGACGCCGAGTAGTGGATGGCCTCCACGTGTCAGGCCGCTGCCTCTTCCATCAGTCTCTTCATACCTCCTCGTCCGTCGTTTCGGTTTAGGGCCCTTCTGGTGTCGCCGGCGTGCACCCGGCCTTCCCACAGGTACACCACCCGGTTCCTCAACGCTTCTGCGAAATCGCCGCAGTCCTTCCGGATGTGGCCGACCTCGTCGCACCACATGCACCTGTTCCCTGCTGCCGGCCGTCGGTCACGAGCCGGTTCGCCGCCTTCCCTTCGAGTCTGGGCGATCTGGAGATCCTTTATCGCCCGCGTCAACTCCTCCAGCGCTGCTCCTCCGGACGAGCCACTAACCATGCCGGTCGAAGCCGAACCGGTTTCGAGCCATTCCTGGGTTTCTTCCCTTCGCCCTTGCGGTGCCGGTTCAAACCTCCTTGCTGTGACAAAGCCCGCACCGGACGCCCCGTTGTCAGCCCATTCTCGCCGTTTGTCGAAACGGCCGCAGACTCTCTTAACCGCAGCCCAGTCGGTTGTCAGCCCGTCTTCGGTTTCCAGCAAGGAGCCGACTTGATCCCGGTCCCGCTCGTCCACCGACGTGACGAACAGTAGGACCCGGCTCATATCCAGAACGGTTCGGTTAAGCGCCGAAAGGCGCGCAAAGCGTTCTTCGAACTCCCGGAGGAGTGCCGACGCGTTTCTTCCCTTGCCGGGGGACTCCACCCATTCCATGAAGTTTCGTTTCGAAAGCCGGAGCGCGTCGTCCAACCCGTATTTTTCTAGGAGTCGGCCTTCGAACTCCTCCTAGGTACGGCTCTCCACCCGTACCTCGAGCACCTCCGCATGGATGCTCGGCATCGCCACTCGAGGAAACCCGAAAAGACGCCTCTCTTCCGGAATGTCCCGCATCAGCATTTCTGCCTCGTAGGACGCCAAATACTTCGTGGCATCCTTTCCGCTGAACCGGCTAATTGTACCGACGACCGCCTAAATGGCTCTCTCGAGGGCGCCGGAGCCCTCGCGTGCGCTCAATATCCGATCCACGGCCGAAGCCATGGCCTCCGCAAGATCCGACCCTTTCATCTTCTGCTCTTCTGCCGCGGATGCGTGGAATGAGGCGGGACCTCGGGGGTCCTGTACCGAAGAGCAAGAGAGAAAGGAGAAGAGACCCACTAGGTGCGAGCGTAGATCCACAGGGACACGGCCCTTCGACACAAAGACGCGAGTGGGACAGCGACATAGAGAGACACGAATGTATGTATATATATATGTTAACAAAACGAACAGCAGAAGCACGACGTTGGTTACAATCAAATAGGCCGGCGAACAGATGCCGATGCCTGTTCGTAAACGCACAGAAAAGAAAGAGTAGGTTGGAGGTGCTGCCGGAAGCACTCGGGCATTCCTCAGAGCAGCGCGAGCCTCCCGAAAACCTGCACAGAAAGGAGCTACAGAGTATGGAAGAGAGAGAAGCCTTCGGTCCACGATCCGATAGCACTTCGTCCTCTCTGATTCCGCGATCCCCTTTCCCCCTTCTCGTCTCCCTTCTTTTATAAGCAAGGAAGGAGCCGTTTCCTAATAACTTCCTACCTACCGAATCTACCTACCTAGGATCCTCTACGTCCCTAATGCTCCCTTATGTACAACGTAAGGCGTACATGCTTGAAGCGCCGGTTCCTATGCTCCGGCGCACCGATTCCGCTCGTGGACAGTTTTCTTCACGACAGCGTGTGTGTGCACGCGCGCATGCATGGACGTACGCGTGGACGTTTCAGACGAACGCGTATGTGCGGCGCGGACACGTTTGTGCGCACGCGCGCATGCGTGGATGCGTACACTACTGCACGGACGAGACTTTTGTGCGCGGATGCGTATACGGTGTGGGTTGGAAGCGTGCGCGGATGCGTATACGGTGCGTGGATGCGTACACTACAGCGCGGTCGGGACGTGCGCATGCGTGGATGCGTACACTACTACGTGGTCGAGACTTTTGCGCACTGACGCGTCTACGGTTTGGTTGCGACGCACGTACGGATTGCACACGGGCTAAACTTTATGGATGATTGTGTCATTTGGCCGAATTATACGGACAATCGCATGCAACCAAAAACCAAGGCCATGCAACTAAAAGTAAAAAGGCATGCATCTAAAAATGGAAGCATGCGACTAAAAGCAGAGGCCATGCAACTAAAAATAGAGGCCATCCGACTAAAAGTGGGCATGCAAAGTAACATTGGGGAGGAGGATCAACGAGGAGCTCGATATATGTCCCATTTTTTCCCTCCTAGTTTTTTTTTTCTTCTTTTTCTTTCCCTTCTTTCTTCTTCCCTCTCGGATTCGAGAAGAAAATTATCTCACATATTGATATCAAACTCTTAGCTTTGTTTACTTGAGCTTTCTTGTAAAAAATTATCTCTCGTATTCATATTAGACCACTCCTTGCATGGTTGTTGGCTCATTTCTTGGAAAAACTAAGCTCTCATTTCCATACCCAACCCATTGTAACACGATTCTAAAATGATTTTCTTTTGCAATAAACAAATGATTTGTCTCTCCCACTTGTCTTATGCTTAAAACTTGCTTGTGTTGTACGTGTTGCACTAAATCCTTCTAGTCCAGAACCCCGGCGGTTCCGCCTCACGATCCGCACATAGTGACGGATTTTCACGACAACGTGAATGCCGTGTTGGTAGACAGGTCCCTCCGGATGGTGCAGGCCCGGTATGAACCGGATGAGGAGAACCCGACTTCGGAGAATCGGATGGTGCAGGCCCGGTATGAACCGGATGAGGAGTACCCGACTTCTGGGAGAGTCGGATGGTACAGGCCCGGTATGAACCGGATGAGGAGAACCCGACTTCGGAGAGTCGGATGGTGCAGGCCCGGTATGAACCGGATGAGGAGTACCCGACTTCTGGGAGAGTCGGATGGTACAGGCCCGGTATGAACCGGATGAGGAGAACCCGACTGCGGAGAGTCGGATGGAGCCCATCGAGGCTACATTTGTAAATAGCCGAAGATTCATATTAGTATAAATATGACCTAGGGCAAACTTTTAGGTTGGTTGTCATTCTTGTTGGTGCAAGAAGAAATCAGAGCGCGTAACTGTACAGAGAGAGAGAGAGAGAGAGAGAGAGAGAGAGAGAGAGAGAGAGACGAGGTCGTTGCCTCTGTTGTAACCGCCGCCTGTGGCGAAGATCTGAGAGCACGAGGTCGTTGCCTCGGTGATCTCACTGTTGTATATTTCTGCATAGTGACAGTTTGCAGCTTGTGGGTTGCCGTGGTTTTTTCCCTATTTTGGGGTTTTTCCACGTATACCTCCTGTGCACCTCTCCTTCTCCTCTTTTGTGTCGCGTTTCATTACCTGTTTTTCTGTGTATGTAAATAATCTCGGTTGTGGCCGAGCGTCGGACATAAGGAACGTCGAGTTCCCAACAAGTGGTATCAGAGCGAAATCGACACAGAAAATGGACGAATCGTTTGGCGGTATGTTCAAGCTCACCGGCTCCAACTATTCAGTGTGGAAGTCGAAGATGAGGGACATGCTCGTGGTTAAAGACCTCTGGCTGCCGGTTCAGTTCGGGGACAAGAGACCGGACAAAATCAACGCTGCGATATGGGAGGTGATGCACATGAAGACAACGGCGTACATACGGTGCTTCATCGACATGAGCCTGTACAACAACTTCAATGAAGAGAGTAAGGCTCATGAACTCTGGGAGAAGATCGGCACAATGTTCCAGAACAAAAACGCTGTCAATCAGGCGTCGGTATTCCGGAAGCTTGTAAGACTCCGGTACCAAGATGGCCATAGCATGGCGGAGCATATGAATGCCTTCCAGGGGCTGATTCACCAGGCAACGTCATTGGAAGTACCTCTTGCCGATGAGGTCCTAGCGCTACTCCTGCTCGGTTCCCTCCCGGATAGCTGGGAGACGTTGGTTGTTACTTTGGGCAACGCCGGGCCGGAAGGAAAACGGCTATCCCTAGCAAGAGTAAAGTCGAGCTTGCTAGATGAGGAGGCTCGTCGGAAAGACAAAGATACGAGCTCCGACTCCAAAGCGCTCCTTACCGAATCGGAACGCGGAAGACAGAGAAACCGTAGTCCCTAGAACCGGGAGAAGTCGGGGACACGATCAAAGTCAAGGGGGAGGCCTACTTGCTTCTATTGCGGCAAGCCGGGACACTTCCAAAAGAACTATCGGCATTTCCGTAAAGACAAGGAAACCGACGGTACCGATTCGAAGCCAACCCCGAACCGGAATGGTACAGACCGGAACGGTAAAGACCGGAGGGGGCCGGACCGGAAGGGAACGACGGCAATTGCGGCAAGTGAAGAGGAGTTGATGCTCATCACCGAGGAAAGTGAGATAAACCATGCCGGCGATGAGATGACCTGGGTGGTAGACTCCGGAGCGTCGTTCCACCTTACCCCGGACCGGAAATGCTTCTCATCCTACTCAGCCGGTGATCACGGCTGTGTCCGGATGGGGAATGAAGGAACATGCCGAATTGTTGGCATAGGAGATGTGTGGCTGACAACACCAACCGGATGCAAGCTACTGTTGAAAGATGTTCGACACGTTCCGGAAGTACGTCTGAACCTGATATCAGCCGGTCGGCTAGATGATGAAGGCTACACGGGTAGCATCCGGAACGGTGTCATGAAGTTCAACAAAGGGAGCCTGATTGTGGCTCGGGCCCGGAAGGTAAACACTCTGTACCTGATGAATACCTGGTTATGTCCGGAAGAAGTGAACGTGGCTTCCGACACTGCCAGTGAGTTGTGGCACAAGAGGCTATGTCACATGAGTGAGAAGGGGATGAAGAGGCTTGCAGACGACAACCTCATCCCAGTGAAGAACGTGCATTTAGAGAAGTGCACTGATTGTCTGGCCGGTAAGCAGAACCGGACCTCCTTCCGACCAAGGCCACCGATGAGACGTAAGGCACCACTGGAGTTGGTGCATACGGATGTTTGTCAAGTAGACACGAAGTCACATGCCGGAGCGCAGTACTTCCTGCTTCAGTCCGTAAAGGCTCTTCTTCAATCGGCATACCAGGTGCTCCTTCCCTTTCTTCTCGAATCCTTCCGGTTGCTGCATGTAGATTTCTTCATCGAGGTCACCGTGAAGGAATGCCGTCTTCACGTCCATCTGTTCTACCTCGAGGTCCATGCTTGCCGCTATGCTCAGCACCGTCTGGATGGAGGTCATCTTCACTACCGGGGCAAATATCTCGTCGAAGTCGACGCCCTTCTTCTGCTGAAACCCCTTCACCACGATCCTGGCTTTGTATCTCGGGGGGTTTCCGGCATCTCCCGGTTTCAGCTTGAACACCCACTTGTTTCGAAGTGCCCGCTTTCCTTTCGGCAACTCCACAAGTTCATATGTGTGGTTCTCATGCAGGGAATCCATCTCGTCCTGCATGGCACTCAACCACCTGCGGCTCTGGGTGTCATGCTTTGCTTCTTCGAAGCTCTCTGGCTCCCCCTCGTCGGTTAACAGCACGTGCTCTGGTTCCGGAAATCTCCGGGGGGCCCTTCTCTCTCTTAGAGGATATCTCCGTTCAGGAGCTTCGGTAACCGGTTCTTCCGATTCTTCTTCTTCATCCGAGTCCAGTTCGGGATCGGGGCCGGTTCCGGTATCGTTTTCATCTTCTTCGGCCGGTTCTGTTTCTTCACCGTCTTCGGCCGGATCCTCGAGTGCTAACCGGTCCCTTGCCGGTCGGGACTGCTCCTCGTAGAGTTGATCCTCACCGGTCGACTTGGAGCTCTTCATCTTCTTCTCCGACTCCCAGTCGGCGAGTGTCTTGTTCTCCATGAAGATGATATCACGACTCCGGAATATCTTCTTGTCGACCGGGTCCCATACTCGGTAGCCGAACTCGTCATCGCCGTAACCGAGGAATATGCATGGCCGGGTCTTCGGATCTAGCTTTCCTCTCCGGTCCTTTGCCACATGCACGTATGCGAGACACCCGAACACCTTCAGATGCCGGTAGGACACTTCCTTACCGGTCCACACTTTCTGCGGCGTGTCTCCGTCCAAAGGTACTGAGGGTGATCTGTTTATCACATATGTCGCCGTCGACATTGCCTCAGCCCAAAATCCCTTGGGTAATTTCGCATGCGCCAGCATACTCCGGACCCTCTCCATTATGGTCCGGTTCATCCTCTCGGCCAGCCCGTTCAGTTCCGGCGTCTTCGGCACAGTAAACTCGAGCCGGATTCCCTTCGAGCGACAGTACTCCTGGAACTGCCCCCGGTATTCCCCTCCGTTATCCGCTCGTATCGCCTTCAGCTTCTTGCCGGATTCCCTTTCCACTCTCACGTGAAGTTCTTTGAAGACGCACAACACTTGGTCCTTTGTCTTCAACGGTGCCGTCCACAGCTTCCGACTGTAATCATCAATGAATGTTACGAAGTACTGGGCTCCGCCATGTGACTTCGTTTCTACCTGACACACATCAGTGTGCACCAACTCCAATGGTGCGCTACGTCTCGTCGGTGGCCTTGAGTGGAAAGAGGCTCGGTTCTGCTTACCGGCCAGGCAATCGGTGCACTTCTCCAGGTGCACATGCTTCACTGGAATGAGGTTGTCTTCTGCAAGCCTCTTCATCCCCTTCTCACTCATGTGGCACAGTCTCTTGTGCCACAGCTCACCGGCAGTGTCGGCTGCTACGTTCAGCTCTTCCGGACATAACCGGGCATTCATCAGGTACAGTGTGTTGACTTTCCGAGCCCGAGCCACTATCAAGCTCCCCTTGCTGAACTTCATTCCGCCGTTCCGGATGCTACCTGTGTAGCCTTCATCGTCTAGCCTCCCGGCCGAAATCAGGTTCAATCGAACCTCCGGAACGTGTCGGACATCCTTCAGCAGCATTTTGCATCCGGTCGGGGTTGTCAACCACACGTCTCCTATGCTGACAATCTGGCACGTACCTTCATTCCCCATCCGAACACAGCCATGCTCGCCGGCTGTGTAGGATGAGAAGTATCTTCTCTCCGGGGTCAGGTGGAACGATGCTCCCGAATCGACCACCCAGGTCGTCTCATCGCCGGCAATGTTTAGTTCACCTTCTTCGGTGATGAGCATGATTTCTTCCTCACTTGCCGCGAGTGCCGTTGATCCTTTCCGGTCCTGCCCTCGCCGATCCGAACCTCTCCGGTCCGTGGCTCCCCGGTATGCACCGTTTCTCTCCGGTGACTTCTTCGAATCGGTGTCGTCGGCTCCGTTGTCTTTTCGGTAATGCCGACAATTCTTTCGGAAGTGCCCCGGCTTCCCACAGTGGAAGCATGTGGGCCTTCCTCTTGACTGCGACCGGGTCCCCGACTTCTCCCGTCTTTGCGGACTCCGGTTCCATTGTCTTCCCCGATCCGATTCGGTAAGCAGCGCCTTCGGGTCGGAGGCCGGTTCTTTATCTCTCCGACGCGCTTCTTCGTTCAAAATACTTGTCTTTACCGTTTGCAAGGACAAGTTATCTTCTGTGCAGGAGGTGCTGAGAGTCACCACCAAGTTCTCCCAGCCTTCCGGCAATGTACACATCAGGATGATGGCTTGCATTGCATCCTCCAACGGGAACTTGATCGCCGCAAGCTGATTCACAAATCCCATGAACGTGCTTACATGTTCGACCATACTCTCGCCGTCCCGATACTTGAGGTTCACTATCTTCCTCATCAGGGAGGTCCGGTTCAACGCATTCTTCCTCTCGTAGAGGCCCGACAGCTTCTTCCACATCTCATATGCGTTGGTGTCGTTCGCCACGTGTTGTAGGACGCTTACATCGACATATTGTCGGATCGTCGCTACGGCTTTCAGGTTCAGGAGCTTCCACTCCGACTCAAGTACCCCCTTCGGTATTTCCGACCTGTCAATCGGTTCGTACAGGTCCCGAACAATCAGAAGATCCTCCATCTTGATCTTCCAGTCGGCGTAATTCTGTGCATTCAGCACCATCATCCCCGGCTGCCCGCTGCCGCCGCCTTCCATTTTCTGCAGCAGTTCGCTCTGATACCAGATTGTTGGGAAAACGACCCTTCTATTAACCTTCACCGCTCGGCCACAACCGAGTAATCGCGAATCAATGGAGCAGAAAATGGGAAATACAAAGATTAGAGAGGACACACGATTTATCGTGGAAAACCCTGTACGGGAAAAACCACGGGAGTACAAGACTCCAAACCAACACTATGCACAGAAAGGTATACAATGGCGAGCTGCAAGGCGACGACCTTGAGCTCGCTGTCCTCGCCACAGGCGGCGGAAATACACAGAGGCGTCGTCCTCTTCCTCTCTCGCGCTCTATCTCTCTCTCTCTCTCTCTCACGGCTGCTCTCACTTCACTCTTCTAGAGTGGAAAAACAGAAAAATGAATAGCAACAACAAAACAGTTTGCCCTAAGTCATATTTATACATATATGACTTTGGGGCTATTTACAACTATAGCCTCAGGGGGCCCTTAGCTGACATATTCGTGGATATGTCCCTGCATCCGGATCTCTTCTTCGGGTACATTCGTCATCCGACTCCGAAGTCGGGGTCTTCATCATCCGGTTCCGAAACCGAAACCGGGCTGGTCGGCATTCATCCCCGATATCCGACCATCCCATCCGAAAGGGACCGTAATCCCAACAATTCGAGCCGGATTCCCTTCGAGCGGCAGTACTCCTCGAACTGCCCCCGGTACTCACCTCCGTTATCTGCTCGAACCGCCTTCAGCTTCCTACCGGTTTCTCTTTCCACTCTCGCGTGGAGCTCTTTGAAGACGTATAACACCTGATCCTTTGTCTTCAGCGGTGTGGCCCACAGCTTCTCTCGGCAATGGTGCCGGAAGTTCGACTCCTTCATGACCGACGAAGGGTACCTCAAAACGCAGTCCGACCACTGCGTGTTTGTGAAGAAGTTCGAAGGAGGAGACATCCTAATACTCCTCCTGTACGTGGACGACATGTTGATCGTCGGACGGGACCAGGTCAAGATACGGATGCTGAAGAAGGCTCTTCACCGAACCTTCTCAATGAAGGACCTGGGTTCGGCGAGACAAATACTAGGGATGCACATCATCCGGGACCGGAAGAAGAAGCAGTTGTGGCTGTCACAGGAGAAGTACGTGACGAAGGTGCTTCACCGGTTCAACATGTCGGAAGCAAGACCGGTCGGATCGACCCTCCCGGCAAACTGCAAGCTGTCCAACAAGCAAAGTCCCAAGACAAAGGCTGAAAAGGAGGATATGATGAAAGTACCATATGCCTCAGCCGTCGGGAGCTTGATGTACGCCATGGTGTGTACGAGACCGGACATCGGATATGCAGTCGGAATGGTGAGCCGGTACATGAGCAATCCCGGCAAAGAGCATTGGAACGCGGCCAAGTGGATACTCCGATACCTGAAGGGCACGGCAAACGTGTGCCTCCGATTCGGCTCCGGTAAGCCCGAACTCGACGGCTTTACCGATTCGGATATGTCGGCTGATGCAGATACCAGCCGGTCCACATCAGGGTATGTGATGACGTATGCAGGGGGAGCTGTTTCATGGCAGTCGAGGCTGCAGAAGACGGTTGCGTTGTCAACTACGGAGGCGGAGTACATGGCGGCTGTTGAAGCCGGCAAGGAAGTAATATGGATGAAGGACTTCATTAGAGAGCTCGGTATCCGGCAGGAGGAGTACCGACTCTACTGTGACAGTCAGAGTGCAATCCACCTTGCGAAGAACGCGGCCTATCACTCCCGGACGAAGCACATCCAGCGAAGATATCACTGGATCCGGGAAAGGATAGAAGACAAGGAGTTCGTGCTGACGAAGATCCACACGGACGAGAACGGGTCGGATATGCTGACCAAGGTGCTCACACCCGACAAGCTGGAAGCATGCCGGAAGAGGATCGGATTGGAAAGACATCCCATGCCGAAGTGAAGGGGGAGTTTGTTGGGATTACGGTCCCTTTCGGATGGGATGGTCGGATATCGGGGATGAATGCCGACCAGCCCGGTTTCGGTTTCGGAACCGGATGATGAAGACCCCGACTTCGGAGTCGGATGACGAATGTACCCGAAGAAGAGATCCGGATGCAGGGACATATCCACGAATATGTCAGCTAAGGGCCCCCTGAGGCTATAGTTGTAAATAGCCCCAAAGTCATATATGTATAAATATGACTTAGGGCAAACTGTTTTGTTGTTGCTATTCATTTTTCTGTTTTTCCACTCTAGAAGAGTGAAGTGAGAGCAGCCGTGAGAGAGAGAGAGAGAGAGATAGAGCGCGAGAGAGGAAGAGGACAACGCCTCTGTGTATTTCCGCCGCCTGTGGCGAGGACAGCGAGCTCAAGGTCGTCGCCTTGCAGCTCGCCATTGTATACCTTTCTGTGCATAGTGTTGGTTTGGAGTCTTGTACTCCCCTGGTTTTTCCCGTACAGGGTTTTCCACGATAAATCGTGTGTCCTCTCTAATCTTTGTATTTCCCATTTTCTGCTCCATTGATTCGCGATTACTCGGTTGTGGCCGAGCGGTGAAGGTTAATAGAAGGGTCGTTTTCCCAACACGAATTTACCGTGCCGAAGATGCCGGAACTAAACGGACTGGCTGAGAGGATGAACCGGACCATAATGGAGAGGGTCCGGAGTATGCTAACGCATGCAAAACTACCCAAGAAGTTTTGGGCTGAGGCACTGTCGACGGCGACATATGTGATAAACAGATCACCCTCAGTACCCTTGGACGGAGACACGCCACAGAGAGTATGGACCGGTAAGGAAGTGTCCTACCGGCATCTAAGGGTGTTCGGGTGTCTCGCGTACGTGCATGTAGCAAAGGACCGGAGAGGAAAGCTAGATCCAAAGACCCGGCCATGCATATTCCTCGGTTACGGTGACGACGAGTTCGGCTACCGAGTGTGGGACCCGGTCGACAAGAAGGTATTCCGGAGTCGAGATATTATCTTCATGGAGGACAAGACGCTCGCCGACTGGGAGTCGGAGAAGAAGATAGTGAACTCCGAGTCGACCGGTAACGATAGACTCTACAATGAGCAGACCCAACCGGCAAGAGACCGGTTAACACTCGAGGAACCAGCCGGTTACGGTGAGGATACCGAACTGGCAGAAGAAGAAGTAGAGGAAGCTGAGACCAGAACCGGTCAAGATCCCGAATCGGATTCGGATGAAGAGCAAATGGAGGAACCGATTACCGAAGCCCGAAGACGTAGATATCCTCTCAGAGAGAGAAGGGCGCCCCGGAGATCTCCGGATGCAGAGCATGTACTGCTGACCGATGAGGGGGAGCCGGAAAGCTTCGAAGAAGCGAAGGTTGACACCCACAGCCGAAAATGGTTAAGTGTCATGCAGGATGAGATGGATTCCCTGCATGAGAACCATACGTACGAATTGGTGGAGCTGCCGAAAGGAAAGCGGGCACTCCGAAACAAGTGGGTATTCAAGTTGAAACCGGGTGATGCCGGCAACCCCCCGAGATACAAAGCCAGGATCGTGGTGAAGGGGTTCCAGCAGAAGAAGGGCGTGGACTTCGACGAAATATTCGCCCCGGTAGTAAAGATGACCTCCATCCGGACGGTGCTGAGTATAGCAGCAAGTATGGATCTCGAGGTAGAGCAGCTGGACGTGAAGACGGCATTCCTTCACGGCGACCTCGAAGAGGAGATCTACATGCAGCAACCGGAAGGATTTGTGGAGAAAGGGAAGGAGCACCTGGTATGCCGGTTGAAGAAGAGCCTATACGGACTGAAGCAGGCTCCCCGGCAATGGTATCGGAAGTTCGACTCCTTCATGACCGATCAAGGGTACCACAAGACTTATGCCGATCACTGCGTGTTTGTGAAGAAGTTCGAAGGAGGGGACTTCCTGATACTCCTCCTGTATGTGGATGACATGTTGATCGTCGGACGAGACCAAGGAAAGATACGGATGCTGAAGAAGGCTCTCAACCGGACCTTCTCAATGAAGGACTTGGGTCCGGCAAGACAGATGTTGGGGATGCACATCATTCGGGACCGGTCAGTGAAGCAACTATGGCTGTCACAGGAGAAGTATGTTACAAAAGTGCTTCACCGGTTCAACATGTCAGATGCAAAACCGGTCGGATCGACACTTCCGGCAAACTGCAAGTTGTCCGGCAAGCAAAGCCCGAAGACAAAAGGAGAGAAGGCAGATATGATGAAGATTCCATATGCCTCTGCCGTCGGGAGCTTGATGTATGCAATGGTTTGTACCCGACCGGACATTGGATACGCAGTCGGAGTGGTGAGCCGGTTCATGAGTAATCCCGGCAAGGAGCATTGGATCGCGGTCAAGTGGATACTCCGGTATTTGAAGGGCACTTCAAATATGTGCCTCCGATTCGGCACCGGAAAACCTCAACTGGACGGTTTCACCGATTCGGACATGTCGGCTGATGTGGATACCAGCCGGTCTACATCCGGGTATGTGATGACATATGCAGGGGGAGCTGTCTCGTGGCAGTCAAGGCTGCAGAAGACGGTTGCATTGTCAACCACAGAAGCGGAGTACATGGCGGCTGTGGAAGCTGGCAAGGAAATATTATGGATGAAGGACTTCATCGGAGAGCTCGGTATCCAGCAAGAGGAATACCGACTCTACTGCGACAGTCAAAGTGCCATCCACCTTGTTAAGAATGCGGCCTACCATTCCCGGACGAAGCATATCCAGCGGAGGTATCACTGGATTCGGGAAAGGGTAGATGACCAAGAGTTCGCACTGGCGAAGATCCACACGGCCGAGAACGGGTCGGATATGCTGACCAAAGTGCTGACACACGACAAGCTGGACGCATGCCGGAAGAGGATCGGGCTGGAAAGACACCCCATGCCGGAGTGAAGGGGGAGTTTGTTGGTAGACAGGTCCCTCCGGATGGTGCAGGCCCGGTATGAACCGGATGAGGAGAACCCGACTTCGGAGAGTCGGATGGTGCAGGCCCGGTATGAACCGGATGAGGAGTGCCCGACTTCTGGGAGAGTCGGATGGTACAGGCCCGGTATGAACCGGATGAGGAGAACCCGACTTCGGAGAGTCGGATGGTGCAGGCCCGGTATGAACCGGATGAGGAGTGCCCGACTTCTGGGAGAGTCGGATGGTACAGGCCCGGTATGAACCGGATGAGGAGAACCCGACTTCGGAGAGTCGGATGGTGCAGGCCCGGTATGAACCGGATGAGGAGTACCCGACTTCTGGGAGAGTCGGATGGTACAGGCCCGGTATGAACCGGATGAGGAGAACCCGACTGCGGAGAGTCGGATGGAGCCCATCGAGGCTACATTTGTAAATAGCCGAAGATTCATATTAGTATAAATATGACCTAGGGCAAACTTTTAGGTTGGTTGTCATTCTTGTTGTTCTTCTTTCTTGTTGGTGCAAGAAGAAATCAGAGCGCGTAACTGTACAGAGAGAGAGAGAGAGAGAGAGAGAGAGAGAAAGAGACGAGGTCGTTGCCTCTGTTGTAACCGCCGCCTGTGGCGAAGATCTGAGAGCACGAGGTCGTTGCCTCGGTGATCTCACTGTTGTATATTTCTGCATAGTGACAGTTTGCAGCTTGTGGGCTGCCGTGGTTTTTTCCCTATTTTGGGGTTTTTCCACGTATACCTCCTGTGCACCTCTCCTTCTCCTCTTTTGTGTCGCGTTTCATTACCTGTTTTTCTGTGTATGTAAATAATCTCGGTTGTGGCCGAGCGTCGGACATAAGGAACGTCAAGTTCCCAACATGCCGCTCCATTATCGAACACCTTAGTCTCCATCCGGGACAATGTGATATATGGTTGTCCTAGGATGACGGGATGTGAAGTTGAGTCTTGCACGAAGAAGTGTTGATCCATCTCCTCATCTCCGATTGTGACTTTAACATTGGGGCAAGCTCCGTACAAGTCTTCCGTGGCCTTCGTTGCCACTTGTATCTTCCATCCGTGGTTTGTGTTGATCGGCCATCTTCCTTTCTTGTAGAATTCGTTCGACATGAGGTTGATCTCCAAACCATGGTCAATCAAGGCTAGGTCACGGTCTCCTTCTTCTCTCCAATCTTCACCGGCGTCTCCGGTCTCCGTTGTCGCTCTTGCCCAATGAGGCCGAGAGTAATGACTGTCCATCATCACTTCTTCTTCCTCCTCCTCTTCGGATCTTGCCATGGTTATGGTACTTGTTTTCACCTCTTCGTCATCTGATTGTTGCCGCTTCCACTTAATCAAGTCCACGATTGTATCGTGGAACTCCTTCTTAGCGATCCCAAGTAGCTCTCTCAAAGTAAGGTCGACATGACTGTCTAAAACCTTCTCCTCAAGGACCTTCCGCAAGTTGGTTGTTTGTTCTATTTCTGACCTTAGCTTGTAAGTCGGCACCACTCGTTCCTTTCCTTTCTTCATAGATTCATCGACTTCCATCCGAGAAGGTTGGCTCGATCCACCGGGCTTCATGCTTGTTTCTCCTATCTCTTTTCGTGGCGTAGGTTGGGCTTGTCCTTCTTTCCCTGCATTCCTTGTATTGTGACGCTTTGAGGTGCCATCTTCTTCACCGGTTCTTTTCCTCTTCTCTTCGACAAGAGCCTCATAGTTGTCACACACAACCTCCGCAAAGCTTGTGTTATCGTCACACATTCTGATCAGCATGTTTGAGATCCTCCAAATCTATCTTTCCCTTCTTTTCAAACTCGAATACCGTTGGCCAAAACCCAACTCCCGGTTTGATCGTCTTTAGATTCTCTCTTCCGACTCGTACTCCCGCCGATGCGGCGTAGTGCATGGTTTCCACATGCCTTGCATCTTCCTCTTCCACGATCTTTTTCAGCCCGCCTCTTCCGAAGTTCACTTGTAGTGGCTTCCGGGTCTCACTCCAGTGGATCATGTTGCCGTCCAAATAGACGACATTCTTGCGAATCGCGTCTTGCAAGTCAGTGCACTCCCTTTGCGAGTGTTCGAAACTGTCGCACCACACACATCTATACGCTTCTTTTCCCTTCGGCCCACGTCGACCTAAGTTGGCTAGCGATACCGCTTCAAACTTCTTGGAGAGCTCTTCGATTATAGATTCCTCCATCGCTTTCTTGTCGAAAGTGTTGATCGGCTTGTTAGACTCAATCGTCACAGGTGCCTTCCTCCTCCACGATTGTGGATTCTCTATATCAGTTTCCTCTTGCCATTGTCGACGCTTATCAAGACGGCTACAAGCCTTCCTCACCGCCGCCCAGTCCGCTACCAAGCCATTTGGTTGTGTTTCATCCTCCAAAAAGTTACCCAATTCACGCCGATCTTTCGCATCCACTGCCTCCATTGAGAACTCGTTGATCAACACTCGATAGTCGGTTATACTTCTAGTCGAATTCGGCATATACTCCAGACGCACACATATTCTTCCCTTTCTTCTCATCCAAGACATTAGCGTATGTCCAGTCATCTGCGATGCGAGTTCAAGCATGTATTCGGCGAGAAGCGCCTTTTCGAACTCCGCCCAAGTTGCATGCTCGCTTTGGATCTCCATGATGCGCTCCCGAATCCGTGGTTCCACCACACGTTTGAAGCTAGAAATTTGTTTGAGATCGTTGACATCCCTTTGTTGCATCTCGTTCCGATAGGTAGCAAGAAAATCCATGATGTTCTTGCCACCAAATCGTCCAGCTATCTCGACCGTACGATCAACAACTTTGTCGATTAAAGCTTCTCGATCTCTCACCTTGAGCATGTATTCCACTATGGACACCATACCTTTCGTTAATTCCTCTCCTTGAGTTCCGCTTGCTGAAGCCATTGTTGCACTTAATATCCTTCCTACCGCCTCTTTCACATCGGGTTCACCACTTAATTATGTCGTGAAAATCCGTCACTATGTGCGGATCGTGAGACGGAACCGTCAGGGTTCTGGACTAGAAGGATTTAGAGCAACATGTACAACACAAGCAAACTTTAAGCATAAGACAAGTGGGAGAGACAAATCATTAGTTTATTGCAAAAGAAAATCGATTCTTTGTAATTTTAGAATCGTGTTACAATGGGTTGGGTATGGAAATGAGAGATTAATTTTTCAAAGAAAGGAGCCAACAACCATGCAAGGAGTGGTCCGATATGAATACGAGAGATAATTTTTGACAAGAAAGATCAAGTAAACAAAGCTAGGAGTTTGATATCAATATGTGAGATAATTTGTTTCTCGAATCCGAGAGGGAAGAAAAAAAAAGGGAAAAAAAAACTAGGAAGGAAAAAATGGGACATATATCGAGCTCCTCGTTGATCCTCCTCCCCAATGTTGCTTTGCATGCCCACTTTTAGTTGGATGGCCTCTATTTTTAGTTGCATGGCCTCTACTTTTAGTTGCATGCTTCCATTTTTAGATGCATGCATTTTACTTTTAGTTGCATGGCCTTGGCTTTTGGTTGCATGCGATTGTCTGTATAATTCGGCCAAATGACACAATCATCCATAAAGTTTAGCCTGTGCACAATCCGTACGTGCATTGCAACCAAACCGTAGACGCGTCCGCACGCAAAAGTCCCGACCGCGTAGTAGTGTACGCATCCACGCATGCGCGCATCCCGACCGCGCCGTAGTGTACGCATCCACGCGCGCGCGCGTCCAACCTGCACCGTGTACGCATCCGTGTGCAAAAAGTCTCGAACGCGCCGTAGTGTACGCATCCACGCATGTGCGCGTGCACACACACGCATCGGCACGCGTGTCCACCCATACGTGTTTGTCCGAAACGTCCACGTGTACGCTCGAAACTTGCACACGCGCGTACATCCGAAGACGTCCATGTGTGCGTACGTCCGAAAACGTCCAATCGGCCATGCACACGCACGTACGCCCGAAGCGTGCACACCACACAATGTAGCCCAAGTCACCTTGAACATTCTGTGTTCCACACATTGATAGAATGAATATGTTTTGGTTTCCCTTATATTTCCTGGGTTCCAATGTTGTCCTATCTATATGGGATATCTCACAATTTTGTCTTTTCTTTCTTCTTCTTCAAACTTCACACTCACATAGCTTGATACTTGTTTATCCGTTTCATGCGTAGTAAAATACGCTATGAAACTCTTGAAGACACCTATCTATATGAATACATTAAGCTAATCTTAAATAATTATTTTACTAGTTTTCATATTGTGTGTGAAAAACCACACGACAGCATAGCACCAGGTGGCAGAAGAAATCCACGCGGATCGATCCTTTTCAAAGGTGATCCGACGAGTGGCTGCAGAGTCACTCTGTTTGCAGCAAAATTCCCATCCAAACGAAGGAAGCAGTTTATGTACTCTAAAGGAAGCAGAATCCATCCTACAGGCATTAGCAGCAGGAGAAGGCGATTCGGAACCATTTTCGGCGTTTGAATCGGATACGGATGCTGAGTACAACGCACATTCGAATTACTGTAGCAGTCATGACACCCCAGACGGACCGGAGGACGAGGAATCGGATAATATACCGACACTGGAACCGGCGATAACAGAACTGGAAGCTTCAGGAAGGCACGAGGTGGATCAACCTCTGACACCGCCACACGAGCCTTCGAAGGAGGAGGGAAGACCGTCCACGCCGAAAAAAGAGGAGGAAAGGGTTGGGATATGTCCCTCCAGTGGGACTACAGGAGCCGAGTTGATGAGGGACTGGGCCTCGGCCGAATCCGAAATTGTGTAAATAGCCAACTCGGGAGACTATGTCTGTAAATAGTCTAAGTGAGCCCCATGAGGGCTACGTATGTAAATAAACCGGAAAGTTGTGTAAGTATATATGCAACTAGGGCAAACTTTATGTGATGTGTGTGCAGAGTGTGTTTGTGATGAACAGAGTTAGAACTCTAGAAACAGAGAGAGAGAGAGAGAGAGTGAGAGAGAAGAAGTGTGAGCCGCGCCATAGCTGTGTAATAGCAGACGTGAAGAGCCCTATGCGGCTGATACACTCGACAAAGTGTTGTAACCTTCTCAGCGGTGTATATCCACTATTTGTATAGTGAAGTTTCTGTTCACCCGTGGTTTTCCTTGTTTTAGGGTTTCCACGTTGTCGTGAAGAAAACCGTCCCTTAGCGCAATCGGTGCATAGCGCGCGTGAACCGGCTCTTCACACGTGAACTGGCCCTTCTTGAAGCTATAAAAGAGAGGGAGACGCGGGGAGATGGGGGGCATTATATTATTGAGGAGGACGAAGTGCTGTCGGACGGTAACCGAATGCTTCTCCTCTGTTCGTTCTCCATCGCTCTTCTCTGCAGGTTTTCGAGAGGCTCGCGCTGCTTCGAGGAACGCTCGAGTGCTTCCGGCAGCACCTCCATCCTATCCCCCTTTCGTGCGCAGACGAGCAGGCATTGACATCTGTTCGCCGGCCTGTTCGGTTGTAACCGCTCGCGTGTCATATTTGTTTATTTGTCATTCATTAATATACAAACATTCGTGTCTTCTGCGTTGACATGGCCGTGTCCCTGAGTTTCTTTGCTCATACGTAACCGAGCGTCTCTCTCTTTCTCTTTCCCCTTCTATCACCTGCTCTTTGGTTCGAGACCCTGGTGGTCCCGCCTTGTTCTCCACGCACGCGCGTAGTAACGCGACATCTTTGGTGAACCCGACGTGAACAAGGCGGCAAAGGAGCAGAAGATGAGGGGGTCGGATCTTGCAGAGGCCATGGCTTCGGCCGTGGACCGGATAGTGAGCGCGCGTGAGGGCACCGGCGCCCTTGACAGGGCTATTGAGGCGATCGGCCGGTTCAGTGGAAAGGATGCCACGAGTTATTTGGCGTCCTACCGGGCAGAGATGTTGATGAGGGATATTCCGGAAGAGAGGCGTCTTGCCGGATTCCCTAGAGTGACGATGCCGGGCATCCATGCGAAGGTGCTCGAGGTCCGGGCGGAGAGCCGGACCTGGGAGGAGTTCAAAGGACGGCTCCTGGAGAAATACAGGTTGGATGACGCGCTTCGACTTTCGAAGCGGGGCTTCATGGAGTGGGTAGAGTCCCCCAACAAAGGATGAAATGCGTCGGTACTCCTCCGAGAGTTTGAGGAACGCTATGTGCGCCTTTCGGCGCTCGATCGGACCATTCTGGACACAAGTCGTGTCCTACTGTTTGTCAAATCGGTTGATGCACGGGATCGGGAGCAAGTGGGCTCCTTACTGGAAACCGAAGACGAGCTGACGGCCGACTAGGCCGCGGCAAAAAGAGTTTGCGGCCGTTTTGACAAACGGTGGGAGTGGGTTGATACAGGGGCGACCGGGGCGGATCCTGTTGCAGCAAGGAAGCTCGAACCGATACCATAGGCGCGAAGGGAAGAGACCCGGGAGTGGCTTCAAACCGGTTCGGCTTCAACCGGCGTGGTCAGAGGCTCGTTCGGGGGAACAGCTTTGGAGGAGTTGACACGGGCGGTAAAGGATCTCCATATCGCCCAGGCTCGGAGGGAAGGCGGCGAACAGGCTCGTGACCGACGGCCTCCCGCAGGAAATAGGTGCATGTGGTGCGACGAGGTTGGCCACATCCGGAAAGACTGTGGGGACTTTGCGGAGGCTTTGAGAAGCCGAGTAGTGTACCTGTGGGAAGGTCGGGTGCACGAGAGCGATACCCGAAGGGCCCTGAACCGAAACAACGGGCGAGGAGGAATGAAAAGTCTGATGGAAGAGGCGGCGGCCCGACACGCGGAGATCATCCACTACTCGGCGTCAGCCGGTATTCGGGTCGGAGGCAGTGAGGCCCGAAGGAGAGCAAAGCTGGGTTCTGGCCGACGATGCTGGACGGCCTCGCCGGTGCCCGACCAAGGAAAGACGAGGCGGACCGCGCGGAGAAGCGGGTCCAGGAGGTAACCGGGTGGAGTGACCCGGTCGAAGAAAAGACGGGTTTCATCAAAGCAGCTTGCCAGAACTACGAGGCTCTAGTTGAAGACAAACGGGTAGGTAAAACCAGAGGGGCCGGACCCTCGTAGAGATACGAAACCAGATTCGGGCCGAAACGGAATGAGGCCGGTGAGACCAGTGCCCGGGATAACCACAAGAAGGGCGGATACCGGTTGGGCACGGAGATCGAAAGGACCACGGACCTACGAAAGGTCCTGGAAGAACGAATCCTCGACAACAAGGTGGAACTGTCGTTGCGGGAGGTGCTCGGAATCGCCAAGAAGGAGTTCCACGACTCCATCGTAGACTTGGTGAAGAGGAAGAGGCTGTCGACGGAGACAGAACCGGAAAGGCTGGTGGAGGTGCGGACGACGCACATAGAGGACATGGAGCTGGAAGACGAGTGGGCAAAGAGCAACTATTCGAGGCCACACTAGGCCCGAGCAACCACGGAAACCCTGGTGAAGATCGGAGATGTTCAGGAACCGGTGGTGGCGCTGGTGGACCACGGTTTGGAAATAACCTGATGTCCATGGACTTCTACAAGAAGGGGAAATGGCCGATCAACACCAAGCAGGGATGGAAGATACGGGCGGCGACGCGCGCCACCGAGGAACTACACGGGGCCTGCCCAAACGTGCGAGTCAAGATCGGAGACGTCGAGATAGACCAGCACTTCTTTGTGCAGGAGACGTCCTCGCACCCGGTCATACTGGGAGAACCATACATTATGGCAGCGCGGATGGAGACCAAGGTGCTGGACAACGGGTCGGCTTACGCGAGGGTCAAGAGTCAGGACGGGCGTCATTCGGTCCAGTTCCTAACGGTGCGACCGAACCACGAGCAAAACCGCGAGTCCCTCGGTGGCGAGAACTGAGAGGATTTTTAGAGAGGGCTATCAAGGCGTGGGGCCGCGATAGTCCGGACACTCCGGGAAAACCCCACAAATTTACGATAGAGACGAAATCGAAGAAACCTTGTACCATAAGTAGGAAGTTTTGTTTCTCCAACAACGCAGGGTGTACGATAGTCGGCGTCGTTGGCTGAGAAAAGACAAGGGCGGAAGAGCGACTTCGGACGTGCGGAGTTCTCAGGCCCAACGAGGAAATCAACGGAGCCGTGGAGGCGGTCTCCTTCGACGATACCTTGGGAATATTGCGAGAGGTGGTCGGAGAGGGCCTTAAAGAGGACCGGACAATACCGGTTTGTTCAGAAGAGATGTACGAAGTCATCGCGGACTTCAGTCGGGGGCTCGAGTCGGATCGGACGGCCCGGGTTAACACGAAGTACAAGATTGTGGACTGGAAGGTAAGGCTAGTCGCGGCACCCTTACCGGAGGGTAGCGAGTTGCGAATAAAGGGGGTCGCGTCGGAACCCAGTTTACGAGATCCGGCCTGCATAGGACACACCTTCACCGACAGAACGCTACGGGAGCTCAAAATCAGTGGGGGCGGGTTCCTACTGCCGGCGGAAGAAGACCGGTTTCGGAGAATGCTCGGAAGGCACGGGAAAGCCTTCGCATTCTCACTGGAAGAGATCGGGTGCGAAGACCCCACAGTCGTGAAGCCGATGGTGATATTCACGGTACCGCATGTGCCGTGGAATCTCAAACCAATTCCGGTACCGAGAGCTCACATCCCGGAGCTGATGGAGCTGTTGACGCAGAAAGTCGATATGGGCATCCTCGAACCGTCGAGTGCCCTGTACTCGAACCGGTGGTTTACCGTACCGAAGAAGAACGAGACGTTGCGCTTCATTCAAGACCTGCAACCGGTCAACAAAGTGACCATTCAGAACGCAAGAATCGGACCAACGATAGACGAGTTCACGGAGGCCTTCGCCGGAAGGTCGATCTACTCGGTCGGTGATTTGTACTCGGGGTACGATCAGTTCCAACTAGCCGTGGAGAGCAGAGACATTACGACGATGCAGACTCCTCTCGGCCTAGTGCGGATGTGTACCCTGCCACAAGGAGGGACGAACTCGGTGGCCCACATGGTGAATGCGATGAACAAGGTGTTGAGGGATTGTATCCCGGACATCACCATGCCATTCTTGGACGAGATCCCGATCAAAGGATGTCCGGTGGAGAAAAGGGACGAAACGATCGGACCAGTCGGATGCCGGAAATTCGTGGCGACACACATTGACGACTGCAAGAGGGTGCTGTAGAGGCTAGAGGACGCGAGGCTCACCTTCTCCGAGGAGAAATCGGCCTTTGGGCAATCAGAGATCATGGTCGTCGGACATCTATGCGGACCGTATGGCTGGAAACCGTCTCCGGCTAAGGTGGAAGCCATCTCCGCAATGAAGCCCGACTGTAACTCGGTCACGGAGGTACGGAGGTTCTTGGGAGCATGCGCGTTCTACCACATATGGATCCCGCATTATGCCCACATTGCCGAGCCACTATACGGGTTGCTGAAAAAGGGGCGAAAATTCGAGTGGCGAGACGAGCATACGGAGTTGGTTCGAAAGATGAAGGAGGCTCTTGCTACAGCTCCGGCACTCCGGAAGGCTGTCTACGAGAAAGGCACTCCCATCTACATAACGGTAGATACAAGTCCGACCGGGATCGGATGGGTCGTCAACCAAGAAGATGAGGACGGCATTCGGTTCCCAATCCGGTTCGGCGCGAAGGTCCTCAACGAGCGACAGCGAGGATACGCCCAAGTTAAACGCAAACTCTGGGGTATCGTTTCGGCGGTGAAGGCCGATAAAGATTATCTGATCGGGACAGAGGTGATTATCAAGACGGACTTCCTGCCGATTCTCGGCATGGTTTCCGGATGCGCAACCCCGGACCTGGCAATGCTCAGGTGGATAGCGTACATCAAGTCCCTGGAACCGGAAATACGACACATTTCCGGGAAAGACAATGCCATGGCCGACATGCTTTCGAGGGCGCGATTTGATGACAAGGGCGGCATGGTTTCGGAGGACGAGGAAGTTGGCGTGGACTTCTTCGAGGCGGCTTACGTAACAACCGAAGGGGGGAGCACTCTGGCGCTTAACGACTTCAACGAGAGCAAGTACGACGGGGAGTGGTTGCAGATTGGGGGATTCTTAAGGACGATGACGCCAGACGCGTCATGGACAAAGAACGAGGCCAACCAGATCCGGAAGAAAGCATACCGATTCTTTCTCCGGAACAGATACTTGAGGAAGCACCCGAAGAAGAGAAACGGCATCCCGCTCCGAGTAGTGGCGATGGAGGAGGAACAGGAGGAGTTGCTGAAGGCCTACCACGACAGCCCCTGGACTGGACACCGTGGGACGTGGGCCAAGTTCGAGAAACTAAAGGGGAAGTGTTGGGATTTCGGTCCCTCCGGATGGGATGTCCCCGGAGATAAATGACGGCAAGCCCGGTTGCGGTTACGGAGCCGGATGATGAAGACCCCGGCTACGGAGCCGGATGATGAAGACCCCGGTTACGGAGCCGGATGATGAAGACCCCGGTTACGGAGCTGGATGATGAAGACCCCGGTTTCGGAGCCGGATGACGAATGTACCCGGAGAGAGATCCGGATGCGGGGACATATTTGTGAATATGTTTTGCTAAGAGCCCTTGAGGCTATATTTGTAAATAGCCCGAAAGTCATATGTGTATAAATATGACTTAGGGCAAACAGTTTATGTTGTTGCTCATTTTGAGAGAGAGAAAAGTGAGTAGCCGAGAGAGAGAGAGAGAGAGAGAGAGAGACGAAGAGGTCGTTGCCTCTGTGTACTGCCGCCGCCTGTGGCGAAGACAGTGAGCTCAAGGTTGTTGCCTTGTAGCTTCACCATTGTACATCTCTGTCTATAGTGATAGTTGGAGTTTGAGGACTCCCGTGGTTTTTTCCCCAGTTAGGGTTTTCCACGTAAAACATCCTGTGTACTCTTCTCTCTATTGTACTTCGTGCATTTTGTATTTCCTGTTTTCTGAAAGTTGATCCTATTCATCGGTTGTGGCCGAGCACTGTTTTTCTTCAAACTGGTATCAGAGCACGGTTAACACAGAAAATGGAAGGCGGCGGTAGTGGGCCTCCGGGCATGATGGTGTTGAACTCACATAACTACGCCGACTGGAAGATAAAGATGGAAGACCTTCTCATCGTCCGAGACCTGTATGAACCGATCGACAATGCCGAGATACCCAAGGGGGTAATAGAGTCGGAGTGGAAGCTCCTGAACCGGAAAGCCGTAGCGATGATCCGGCAATATGTCGATGTAAGCGTTCTACAACATGTGGCGAATGACACCAACGCATATGAGATGTGGAAGAAGCTGTCGGGCCTCTACGAGAGGAAGAATGCGTTGAACCGGACCTCCCTGATGAGGAAGATAGTGAACCTCAAGTACCGGGACGGCGAGAATATGGTTGAACACGTGAGCACGTTCATGGGATTTGTGAACCAGCTTGCGGCGATCAAGTTCCCGTTGGAGGATGCAATGCAAGCCATCATTCTGATGTGTACATTGCCGGAAAGCTGGGAGAACTTGGTGGTGACTCTCAGCACCTCCTGCACCGAAGATAACTTGTCTCTACAAACGGTAAAGACAAGCATTTTGAACGAAGAAGCGCGTCGGAGAGATAAAGAACCGGCCTCCGACTCGAAGGCGCTGCTTACCGAATCGGAACGGGGAAGACAATGGAACCGGAGTCCGCAAAGACGGGAGAAGTCGGGGACCCGGTCGCAGTCAAGAGGAAGACCCACATGCTTCCACTGTGGGAAGCCGGGGCACTTCCGAAAGAATTGTCGGCATTACCGAAAGGACAACGGAGCCGACGACACCGACCCGAAGAAGTCACCGGAGAGAAACGGTGCATACCGGGGAGCCACGGACCGGAGAGGTCCGGATCGGCGAGGGTAGGACCGGAAAGGAACGACGGCACTCGCGGCAAGTGAGGAAGAAATCATGCTCATCACCGAAGAAGGTGAACTAAACATTGCCGGCGATGAGACGACCTGGGTGGTCGATTCCGGAGCATCGTTCCTCCTGACCCCGGAGAGAAGATACTTCTCATCCTACACAGCCGGTGAGCATGGCTGTGTTCGGATGGGAAATGAAGGTACGTGCCGGATTGCCGGCATAGGAGATGTGTGGTTGACAACCTCGACCGGATGCAAAATGCTGCTGAAGGATGTTCGACACGTTCCGGAGGTTCGATTGAACCTGATTTCGGCCGGGAGGCTAGACGATGAAGGCTACACAGGTAGCATCCGGAACGGTGTCATGAAGTTTAGCAAAGGGAGCCTGATAGTGGCTCGGGCCCGGAAGATCAACACACTGTACCTGATGAATTCCCGGCTATGTCCGGAGGAGCTGAACGTGGCAACTGACACTGCCGGTGAGCTATGGCACAAGAGACTGTGCCACATGAGCGAGAAGGGGATGAAGAGGCTTGCCGAAGACAACCTGATACCGGTAAAGCATGTACACTTGGGGAAGTGTATCAACTGTCTGGCCGGTAAGCAAAACCGAACCTCCTTCCACTCAAGGCCACCGACGAGACGTAGCGCACCATTGGAGTTGGTGCACACTGACGTGTGTCAAGTAGAAACGAAGTCACATGGCGGAGCCCAGTACTTCGTGACATTCATAGATGACCATAGCCGAAAACTGTGGACGGCACCGTTGAAGACAAAGGACCAAGTGTTGTGCGTCTTCAAAGAACTCCACGCAAGAGTGGAAAGGGAATCCGGCAAGAAGCTGAAAGCGATACGAGCGGATAACGGAGGGGAATACCGGGGCAGTTCGCGGAGTACTGTCGCTCGAAGGGAATCCGGCTCGAGTTTACTGTGCCGAAGACGCCGGAACTGAACGGGCTGGCCGAGAGGATGAACCGGACCATAATGGAGAGGGTCCGGAGTATGCTGGCACATGCGGAATTACCCAAGGGGTTTTGGGCTGAGGCGATGTCGACGGCGACATACGTGATAAACAGATCACCCTCAGTGCCTTTGGACGGAGACACGCCGCAGAGAGTGTGGACCGGTAGGGAAGTATCCTACCGGCATCTGAAGGTGTTCGGGTGTCTCGCATATGTGCATGTGGCAAAGGACCGGAGAGGAAAGCTAGACCCAAAGACCCGGCCATGCATATTCCTTGGTTACGGCGACGACGAGTTCGGCTACCGAGTATGGGACCCGGTCGACAAGAAGATATTCCGGAGTCGTGATATCATCTTCATGGAGAACAAGACACTCACCGACTGGGAGTCGGAGAAGAAGATGAAGAGCTCCAAGTCGACCGGTGAGGATAAACTCTACGAGGAGCAGTCCCGACCGGCAAGGGACCGGTTAACACTCGAAGATCCGGCCGAAGACGGTGAAGAAACAGAACCGGCCGAAGAAGATGAAAATGATACCGGAACCGGCCCCGATTCCGAAATGGATTCGGATGAAGAAGAATCGGAAGAACCGGTTACCGAAGCTCCGGAACGGAGATATCCTCTAAGAGAGAGAAGGGCTCCCCGGAGATTTCCGGAACCAGAGCACGTGCTGCTAACCGACGAGGGGGAGCCGGAGAGCTTTGAAGAAGCGAATCATGACACCCATAGCCGCAGGTGGTTAAGTGCCATGCAGGAGGAGATTGATTCCCTGCATGAGAACCACACATATGAACTTGTGGAGTTGCCGAAAGGAAAACGGGCACTCCGTAACAAGTGGGTGTTCAAGCTGAAACCGGGAGATGCCGGAAACCCCCCGAGATACAAAGCCAGGATCGTGGTGAAGGGGTTTCAGCAGAAGAAGGGCGTCGACTTCGACGAGATATTTGCCCCGGTAGTGAAGATGACCTCCATCCGGACGGTGCTGAGCATAGCGGCAAGCATGGACCTCGAGGTAGAACAGATGGACGTGAAGACGGCATTCCTTCACGGTGACCTCGAAGAAGAGATCTACATGCAGCAACCGGAAGGATTCGAGAAGAAAGGGAAGGAGCACCTGGTATGCCGGTTGAAGAAGAGCCTTTACGGACTGAAGCAGGCTCCCCGGCAATGGTACCGGAAGTTCGACTCCTTCATGACCGACGAAGGGTACCACAAAACGCAGTCCGATCACTGCGTGTTTGTGAAGAAGTTCGAAGGAGGAGACTCTCTAATACTCCTCCTGTACGTGGACGACATGTTGATCGTCGGACGGGACCAGGGCAAGATACGGATGCTGAAGAAAGCACTTCACCGAACCTTCTCAATGAAGGACCTGGGTCCGGCGAGGCAAATACTAGGGATGCACATCATCCGAGACCGGAAGAAGAAGCAGTTGTGGTTGTCACAGGAGAAGTACGTAACAAAGGTGCTTCACCGGTTCAACATGTCGGAAGCAAGACCGATCGGATCAACCCTCCCGGCAAACTGCAAGCTGTCCAGCAAGCAAAGCCCCAAGACAAAGGCTCAGAAAGAGGACATGATGAAAGTACCATATGCCTCTGCCGTCAGAAGCTTGATGTACGCAATGGTGTGTACAGGACCGGACATAGGATATGCAGTCGGAGTGGTGAGCCGGTACATGAGCAATCCCGGCAAAGAACACTGGAACGCGGTCAAGTGGATACTGCGATACCTGAAGGGCACGACAAACGTATGCCTTCGATTCGGCTCCGGTAAGCCCGAACTCGACGGCTTTACCGATTCGGATATGTCAGCTGATGCAGATACCAGCCGGTCCACATCAGGGTATGTGATGACGTATGCAGGGGGAGCTGTTTCATGGCAGTCGAGGCTGCAGGAGACGGTTGCGTTGTCAACCACGGAGGCGGAGTACATGGCGGCTGTTGAAGCCGGCAAGGAAATGATATGGATGAAGGACTTCATTAGAGAGCTCGGTATCCGGCAGGAGGAGTACCGACTCTACTGTGACAGTCAGAGTGCCATCCACCTTGCGAAGAACGCGGCCTATCACTCCCGGACGAAGCACATCCAGCGAAGATATCACTGGATCCGGGAAAGGATAGAAGACCAGGAGTTCGTGCTGACGAAGATCCACACGGATGAGAACGGCTCAGATATGCTGACCAAAGTGCGCACACCCGACAAGTTGGAAGCATGCCGGAAGAGGATTGGATTGGAGAGACATCCCATGCCGAAGTGAAGGGGGAGTTTGTTGGGATTTCGGTCCCTCCGGATGGGATGTCCCCGGAGATAAATGAAGGCAAGCCCGGTTGCGGTTACAGAGCCGGATGATGAAGACCCCGGCTACGGAGCCGGATGATGAAGACCCCGGTTACGGAGCCGGATGATGAAGACCCCGGTTACGAAGCCGGATGATGAAGACCCCGGTTTCGGAGCCGGATGACGAATGTACCCGGAGAGAGATCCGGATGCGGGGACATATTTGTGAATATGTTTTGCTAAGAGCCCTTGAGGCTATATTTGTAAATAGCCCGAAAGTCATATGTGTATAAATATGACTTAGGGCAAACAGTTTATGTTGTTGCTCATTTTGAGAGAGAGAAAAGTGAGTAGCCGAGAGAGAGAGAGAGAGAGAGAGACGAAGAGGTCGTTGCCTCTGTGTACTGCCGCCGCCTGTGGCGAAGACAGTGAGCTCAAGGTTGTTGCCTTGTAGCTTCACCATTGTACATCTCTGTCTATAGTGATAGTTGGAGTTTGAGGACTCCCGTGGTTTTTTCCCCAGTTAGGGTTTTCCATGTAAAACATCCTGTGTACTCTTCTCTCTATTGTACTTCGTGCATTTTGTATTTCCTGTTTTCTGAAAGTTGATCCTATTCATCGGTTGTGGCCGAGCACTGTTTTTCTTCAGGAAGTACTGGTGGCCGGGACTGTACCGGGACGTGCATCGGTTCGTTGTCAACTTGTGAGAGCTGTCAGATACACTCCATAGTCCGACATTGGGACGAGCTTCACCCTACATACCCTCCAGCCATCCACTTCAAATGGATGGTAGATTTGGTGACGATGCCGATGGGCGTAGGGCAGATGCGATATCTAGTGCTAGCCCGGGAGGACCAGACGAACCAGGTGGAAGGCCAAGCCCTGCAGAACAAAACGACCGCGGCCGTGTGTCGGTTCCTGATCAAGGACGTGATATGCCGGTACGGGTGCGTCGGGAAGATCGTGGCTGACCGCGGGGAGTTGGACGCCGAAGAGCCCGAGGAGCTGTTCGAGGTTAGGGGTCAAGCTCTCGCTCACCAAAGCGTACAATCCGGAGGGGAACGGGAAGGTGGAGTGCGGACACAGACCGATCGTCAAAGCGCTAGTCCGGGCGTGCGGAGGCCACGTCGGGAACTGGCCACGACTGTTACCTTATGCCTTGTGGGCGGACCGGACAACGCACAGTTCGGTAACCGGGTTCATGCTGTCAGAGCTCATGTTCGGGCAGAAGCCGATCATGCCGATGGAACAGACGATCTCCTCTTGGGCGACAGTGGACTGGAGAGACGAGATGAGCTGGGAAGAACTGCTAGCGGCGCGTATACGGCAGCTCGAGCAGAGGCCAGAGGACGTGGAACGAGCGGCGGAAAGACTTCGGACGGCGAGGATGAGGAACAAAGCCCGGTTCGACCGAACTCACTGACTCTGACCAAAGAAAATCGAGGAAGACGACTGGGTGCTAGTCTACGACAACAACCTCGACAACCAGCACCGGGCAACATGGAAGTTTGCAAAGCGTTGGTTCGGGCCTTACGTGGTAACGAGTGCCAACGACAACGGGATGTATCACCTGGCGGAACTCGACGGTACATGGATGGCGATACCGGTAGTAGGGAAGCGGATCAAAGCGTGCAAGAAGCGCCACGATGGCGAACCGGATCTAAGAGGCCTGGACAGCAACGACAAACCGTCCGAAACGGAGGACGAACCGATGGACGAGGAACCGGAACCCGGGCCGGTTTTCTCCAACCAGAACCCAATTTTGGCGCATACCGGTGGATACGCGGTTAGGTGGGGGAGGATGTCGTGAAGAAAACCGTCCCTTAGCGCAATCGGTGCATAACGCGCGTGAACCGGCTCTTCACGTGTGCGCGCCCTTTAATGTGTATAACAGAGAATTAGGTACAAGGGTATATCCTAGGTAGTTAGATTCGGTAGGTAGGAAGTTAATGAGGGAAACGGCTCCCTTCGTGATACTCACTTGGATTGCGCTAAGCGAGTTCTACGATACGTAAGTGGCACAATGGATTGCGGCATTCTCTACAAGACCGCGATGCCAATACGACTCGAGGGGTACACCGACGCCGATTGGGCCGGCTACAAAGCCGATAGAAGATCAACCTCCGGATTTGTTTTCTCCCTCGGTAGCGGAGAAATATCCTGGAGTAGCAAGGAGCGGCCTACCGTCACTCTTTTGAGTATGGAGGTGGAATACAGGGGTGCAATCGTAGCTGCGTGTGAAGTCGTATGGCTCAAGAGGATTTTGAAGGATTTGGGCGTACCCATCAAGGATCCGACTTCCCTTTACTGCAACAACAAGAGCAGTATCTATCTGGCTTGGAACCCGGTAACACCGGGTCATTTGAAACAGGTAATATGTCACATTATGAGAACACTACGTCGAAAAAGGGCACAAAAGCACGCAGTTTTCAAAAAGACACGAGCATGCGTAAAGCTTTTCAGAAAAGGTGGCAAAATATATTGAATTTCAACATGACTATCACTTTGAGGCATAAGTAAAATGCCTCCAAAAATACATCACCAAAATTACAAAATAATGTACAACATGTCTACCAGTTACAATTATACATATTCGTGAGTTTACATCCAAAACAAATTTACGAAGTTTCCGATCATGTAGTAAAACAATCCCCAACTTGAACCAAATCAATATGTTAAGACATGTCTGATGGACTAGAAGAGCATTCTGACGTCTCATCCTCATCATCAGTGGCAATCAAAGCATTATCCTCATCCAATTCCAACCCAACATCTTTGTGGTTATGAGAATTACTTCTGGTTATTCTCTGTATTTCGTTTGACACCATGTTTGGGATTTTCTCCTTTATTATCTTGATAGTTGCTTGTCTTAGATGACCTGATTTTGTCAATGAGAAGTCATATACTAGTATGTCAACACGGTTTAGTGCGAGAGTAGCCGTGCTCGGTATATTCTTTCTTCTTCTCTTTCTGCTTGAACATCCGACATCCTTAACCATCTCTAAAGAATACTTTCTTGTAAATGCATCAGGTGAAGTTGTTTGATACCAGTGGACTACTATTGACTTTGTCTGACTACTTTCTCCATCCCTTACTAATTCAATAATTTTTGCAATCCAAAATGGATGGCCCAAGGTATCGTCCCCTGCTAATGTTGCAACCAACATTCCCACTTGTAGTTCTTGCAAATTACCTTGCCATCTTGCCTCAATAGTACGTGACTTTCTTGGTCCCACATAAATATCTCTTTGCAGTGGCCGAACTAAATCATGAAGCTCCATATTATTCGATTGTTGGTGATGAGTCTGCGATATCGTTGATGTCATCCCAATGATCCATGTGAATGGGATACGAATTGGCTATAAACCGGCGATGTAATTATCTAAAATGGTGCGTTGATGGGTGAAGAAAATCTCCCACCATTCAACATCCTCATCACCGGCATACTTCTTAGTCCGATCAATATTATTTTGTTTCTCTGCTAGACATCTCAATCAATATGGCCTTTGTTCATCAATAGTACTATTTGGTGGTACATTTTTACGATCATCATATGGCATTTGTTGTGCACCATGTAGAGGTTCATCTGGGATATGAAGAAGGAGCCTACAACCTTCTTGGGGCTCCCATTGTGCACTAGATGAGTATTGTTTCGCAAACAACACCGTCATCTTGAGGTGGGCCGATCTTTGTTTTATGAGGAAGACATGGTTGAAACTTATATTATTAAGAGGTGCAAGCACCCTACCTTTAGTCCCGTCACTATCCATGCAGAAACGTTTAAAGTCGTATACTTCTTCCAAGTGTTGTACTTCAGTCTTTGGTGTATATGCTTCACTAATCAATTTGGATAGCGTGGGAAGTGTGAAAGCATTACAACGAGCAAGTTTCTTTGAGAACCTACTAAACATTTGATCTATGTGATCATGGGTATGACCAACCAACAAGAAGTTAACCTTTATCTTTTTAAATATGCCCCTCTCTACTAGCATGCTTAGATAGCCGAAGACAGTTGAGTTCTTATTCTCTCTTGCTGTGTTGTCTAGTTGCACATATAGAACTGGCGGGAGTATACCTGACCATGATTGCAATACCCTATGCATGACAGTGACAGTAAGATTAGGGTCGTTGTGGATATTGGGATAAGTTAAGAACACTTGCGGTCTTATAGTTTGACAATATGTCAAACAACCCACTAGATGCATTTGCACGAGACACTCATCTCCAATATCCTTGGGGAGTCTTTGAAAATGCGGCAAACAAGTTTTCTTTTGATCCATGCCGTCAATAATCATGCACATATACTTTTCGGGAGATTGAAACGCTTTTTGTCAGTGATGCATAGCCTTAGTACGTTCCAATGCCTGACTTTCACGATGTTCTTTTAACAGGTTCTTGTAATTCTTGATCTCTACATCTGATTTTCCACCCTTGGCCATACTTTTTAAACTCGCACATATTGAGCAGACTCCCATTTGCACCTTTCGTGGGATAACCACGTTATTAAATTGTAACCTTCATAGTCGATTAAAATGCCTGTACAGTATGTAAGGCTCAACATCGGAAGACATGTCGTCCTTGTATGATTGGTAAACTTCCCTTCGAGTAAAGTTATCTGACAAATGAAGTCTTCCTGTCGTTGGCATAACTTCGCACTGTTTTGAAAAATATACCTCCATCCACCTAATTGCCTGTTGCCCAATTTGACCCTTACATCCAGAACCATTTTGATCGAACTGTACCCAAGAGCCCTTCAGAAGTCGCTCTTGAACTCGTTGCAGCCGCATATTTCCAATGCTATGAGTGATTTTAAAAGTTGCTCGACAACACTTGGTATTTAGTCCAAGGAAATATTCAACTTGCGTTGAATTAGGCCCTGCTTTATGATCCAATTTAAGTTGCATATGCGAAAGAAGAAATGTATCTTGCTCTTCCCTATTAAGCGACAAGTATTTTTGTCGTGTTTCACGTAACCTTGACTTTCCATAAGTTGATAGACAGAGATTCGCACAACACGATTTGTTCAAGTCGCATAGAAGTTGACGATCAGAACATAAGAAATTAAATCTCTTTTCACTAACTTGTCGAGGAACTCTTTTAAATGCTAGAGGTTTAGTAATGCTATTGTTATCTATCGACGAAGAATCGTCCGCTTGTAAGCTTGCATGAAGAGGGCCATCAACAGGATCAATTGAAAACAGAGAATTCGAAGTACTAGGAGCCACACTTTTCTGTTTAAGCCGCGAATGTTTTTTGTGGTCGTACTCTTCTATTGAGAAATACGAGTTGTCTGACAATGAAAAGGGGGCAATAGAAAAAAGAGATGTTCTACTTCTAGAAGAAGACATTTGAGGGAGTCTAACTGTATTCTAAAACCTTCTTTTGAGAAAATTAAGGAAAGCTAAAGCCTAACTATATAAATACCCGAACACTTAGATTAACTATATTATTTTCCGACATTTTTCTAAAAAAAATAATTAAAAATTATTTTTTATTTTAAAAGGAATGCTAAAGTCTTCTATATAAGGAGGTTAGAAATTTCATTTTCATTATCACGTGAAAGAATCCATCGAGCTCAGAGCACAGGCCAATTTTCGAGCACTCAGAAGCACATCGTTGACAGCACTACCTCCGACACGAATCATGAACAAGGGAAAGAAAATCGTCAGGTTAGTAATATTCTTTACATTTTTTAAGATTCCTAAAGATTCCTTAAAGATTCCTTTCCTCAACACATAGAATTTTTTATTTTTTTTGTACAACAAACTTGGAAAGCAATTGTGAAAGGCAGGACCTTCAACGAAAATCCGTTGCACTGCATCGGATTTTGGTTGAAGGCAAGACCTTTCAACCAAAATCCGATGCAGTGCATCCTATTTGCGTTGAAAGGCAGGACCTTCAACCAAAATCCGATGCACTGCATCGGATTTTGGTTGAAAGTCATGCAAATCCGATGTAGTGCATCGGATTTTGGTTGAAAGGCATGACTTTCAATGCAAATCCGATGCAGTGCAACGAATTTGCGTTGAAAAAAATGTTGTTTTTGCGATAAAAAACTATCGCATGGGACCATAAAATTGACGTAATTTAGATGATAATTTGCGTGATTTAGATAAAATTGTACGTTGTTTCTATGTTTTCACCAACGTTTTTAATTTCAGTGAACCCAGACAAAAAGTTCCTTCATTTAGATTGAAGATTCGATCTCCGACAAAACGAGATTCTGGCTCCTTCATCAAGGACACGAGTAAAAAGATTTTATTTGACTCAATGGGGGAAGGAGGATCCAAGTCATCTGTGGCTACTACCAAAATCAACAAAGGTAGTATGCAAGAGGAGAAAACGGTTGAGGTGAAATATAAGGATTACCCCGAACTTGAATGGTGTCTCTCCTATGTCGAGGAGGATGGGGTGCTGTTATTGATAACAGCAAAATCGGACGGGGAAGGGAAACTTCAGCTTGGAAAAACATTTAATTACGGGCATGTAACCAAGCTAGAGTATGAAGACATTGACTCTACAAGTATTTTAATCGACGTCTCGAGCTCAGTTGGCAACAGGCGATTGCGACTTGACAAGGGAAACCTAGTACCCGAATCTTGCAATCCCAAGGCTTTGCGTAAAGACCTGCAAACGAAAAATAACTTGTTGGTAGCTCTTCGGCCGTACGTGACAGGAGAGATGATGACCGGTGAAGCAGAAACTCCACCGAAAAATTCTAGGAAGACAAATCCTGTTCAAAAGAAATATACTAAACGACCACGACCCGAAGAAGAAGACGACCAACAAGTCGACGTCGTGGCTCCAGGCGGACAACTATCTTCTGGTGTCTTGACGTCAGAACAAAATAAAATAAGAGAAAATATTGTGAAGACTAAACTTGTGCGCAGGGGCCAGCTATTTCATTTGCCCATTACTTCTATCCAAAGGCCCCCCATTGACCCCGTGACTGGAAGACGTCCCCTGGAAATTAGGGAGCCGCACTCTGTCCATGTGCAAAACCTGAAAAGCAAAATGAAAATCAATCCTCACGCTACTGTGGTGCCATTTTTGGTAATGGTTGATCAAGAACAATGCCCAACAGTAGCAGATTTCAAGTATAGCTCTGCAGACGATTACACATACTAAGTAATCGGAGGATCACATTCGGCCGAAGCTCGACGACAGCTTGTCAAAGAATATCCTCTCACGCCGTTCTTCAAGTACGCCGAATGTAAGGTATATGCAGGACTAACTCACGAGGAGGCGAAGCTGCTCGCATGGGACCATAACAATGACAACGATTATAGGCAAAAGATGTCATGTATAGAGAGGATAAGATTTTTTCATCATGAATACATGGATGCCTTGAATCATTTTGGTCCAAGATTGTGGCCTGGATTGCGACGCCAGTGTTTATTGGAAGTAGGGATTGCAGTGGATGAGAGTAACAAATCTGAAGGTCTCCGAAAATATGAGTTTTGGTTTCAACTAGCTTTTCGGACCGGAGAGGTGTGGGATCTCCAAGACAAAATATTCTCTATGTGGGAGCGGAAAGAAGTCAAGGGGCAAAGATCAAAAAAGGGAAGAATTGATCCACAAGTTGAGATCAAATCAAAGACCAAGGGAAAAAGCGACTTGGTAATCGAGGAGTTAGCAGAGGACATGAAACTTTTACCTTGGAGATCATTACAAGGTATCAAAGATGATAGATTGTTAATATCCGTGCTATCTCGAGTGGTCGCCAAGGAATTTAGTTTGGACGAGATGGTAACAGACTTGCAAAAGTAAGTGTTTATAGTATACCTTTTCATGAAAGTCTTCAATTATTTTGAATATCTTATTTCTAATTTCATATTGATTGTGCAGTCACAAGGTATACATGAGGATTCATGAGTTCATGATGCAAAAACTGAGTTTACCGACATGGGAAGAAGTTGAACAAGCCTGCCCGATAACTTCTTCCTACAAGGCATTGGAGGAATATTTTATTGTATTTAGAGAATGGGTATGTGTCTTTTGAATGTTGATATGTTAGAAACTAATGTTCCCTGCTAACAACATTGACACTTGCAGAAACCATCAAAATCGAAAAAGAACAACGACAATAATGATGGTATTCCAGCGGCCTTCATCACGCACTTAGAACGTGCGAAATATGAGAAGTGAATGACCAAAGGGAAGGAAATGGAACTGCCCGAGGATTCGGAGACTGTAAAGAGTTTTTTGCATAGGTCCGATCCTTTCAAACAACTTCATTATAGTGTTTTCAATGGCGAAGTATCCCAAATGCTCGAACTGTTACCAAGAAGGCACTACACTTTGCTGATAGCTGACATACCACATGGTTTCCGTATTGCGGGATCAACATATGATGATGTGCCTTTCAAGTACCCTCAGATCGAGAAAATGGTAAAGGATTTCGCAGAACTGACATTGGCCCCCTTGTGGAGGATAGTCATATTTCATAGCATGGGGCAATCACTGTCAGTCACAACAGCTTTGAAGTCCCGTTGTCATGCCACTGAACACATGCATTGGTGCGTTATAGTTCGCTTTTACTCATTACAGTACTTCTTATTATATGTACACATTTACACCTCTAATACTTGATTTTCTTTCTCTATAGGATCAAAACAAATATTACACGTAGCCCTGGCGATCGAATGGTTAGTGCGGTCGAACATTTTTGTGTGGGCTACTATGATTCAATTACAAAGAAGAAGGCTAGAGCACATGTCAATGAGCGTAACGTGGTTAACTACATCATGTGCCCAGTTGTAACCAAAAAATTAAGACATGTGTCAAGGGATAAAAGTATGGTGAACCCTTATCAAAAACCTCAAAGATTGATCAACCGCCTCATAGAGCTCTTCTCGAATCCAGATGATTGGGTCCTAGACTTGTTCTCTGGCACAGGTATAATATATATATTTAATTTCAATCCTGTCGATAAAGTTTAAGACGTTACTTCTTATATATACTTGTTTGTGTTCATGCGACCATTAGGTACAACGACAGCTTGTGCATTGAAGATGTTTAGAAACTGTGTTGCATTGGAGAAGGACCCTGCTCAAGTTAACTTCATCAAAATGAGGATCACAAGAATCTGGGACTGTCCAGATTAGGATCAAGAAGTCGGAGCAAAACACATCAACGAGACAGAGATGTTCCAGATGACTTCATGAGAACCAATGGAACCAATTGATGAAGAAGCAGGGGAGCTGGTGGACCTGGAAGATGTAGCACAGTTTGACCATACATCAGATTCGAGAGAGCTTGGAGATGACACGAATGAAAACAGTCTAGAACAATCAGCGCCAGAGGAGCCTGCTCTGCCTGATTTGCTTATAGATTGATGTAGATGGCGTAATGTAAAAATTGAGGATTTTGAGGCATAATGTTCACCATCACTTCATATTATATTTGTATATGAGAACATCTGTAATTGTTTATCGTTTAATTAAATTCACATGTTCATAATTTCCCTTTTTAATCATTATTGGAACCGTAGTTTGTATTTACATATAATTGCTCACCATGCTCTTCTTCAGTTTGAGATATTAACATGATATTGTAATTTCTCATTTCCGTTAGCATGACTGTATATGAAAAGGTGAATGTTTTTGATAATAAGAGGTTTTTAGTTACCTACGGTTCAAGTCTACTGGTTCCACATAGTATAAATGAATGTCGTACGTAGTTGTTACTCTTACCAATTACATTGTCATGAACTATATGACATTATACAATGAAACTATCGATATACCCGTCCAACAAGTGGGGTACTACTTTATTCCTAAACCCAAAACCACATATTTATAATTACGGTTTATGTAGTTTTACTCTACAATTTGAATATGGATACCAATTTTAGAACTTTATATTGAACCAAGTCTTTAATTGTGCTCCATGATATGCAAATTGACACGAATGTGGAAACATATACAATTTAGTAATTGCTAGGTTTTTTTTGTTCTATATTTAACCATCAAGTCGCAAAAGGGGTACGCATGCATCGTATATTTTCGATATCGGGCTAAAATAGGGTACTTTTCTACATCTGGCCAACTATGCCAAAAGAGAATACGACATATTACCTGTTTCAAATGACCCGGTGTTCCGGTGTTCCGGTGAAGAAAACCAGCCATAGGCGGAATCAGAGAGAAAGCGCGTAAACTGGCCCCTACACGGACGGATGCGTGACTGGATACTTTGTACATGAACCGGTGGATGTGACTACTAAGCCACACACATTTATTAGAGGGGGATTGTGCGTATCCCAGAGGGGGACAGGGAATAAAGGGAAGAGGAGAAGAGAAAACGATATATCACGCGCGAGGAGGAAGGGAAGCGTGGCTGCAGAACGGAAGGTGGAGCTCTCTCTCTTCGACTCGAATCGTCGCTCTCTGCGGGTGTCGGGAGGTCGTTCCCTTTGCTTCGTGGAGAGCCCATGTGCTTCCAGCAGAGTCGCTCCCTTTCCCCTTTGTTTCTTTGAGTCGTGTGACTGTCGTCGGTGTGCATGAGTAGGGTCCTCGTGTCGGGTCCGTCGCCGCTTTGTCGGTTGTAATTGTCGGAGTTTGTAATCTCTTGCCATTATAATTAAGTGTTACATTCTATATCTCTCTTTCTCGCTTCTACGTGTCGGTGAATCTCTCTCTGTCTCTCTCTCTCTCGCTCCTCGGTCCAAGACCCCCGTGGTCCCGCCCCTTTCTACACGTACGCGCGTAACAACGCGACATCTTTGGTGAACCCGACGTGAACGGGCGGCAAAGGAGTTGAAAGATGAGGGAATCGGAGCTAGCAGAGGCAATGGTCGTGGCCATCGACCGGCTGGTGAGCGCTCGTGATGGAACGGGTATCCTTGACAGAGCCATTGAATCGATCATCGGCTCTATAGGCCGTTTCGGAGGGAAAGACGCCACAAGTTATTTGGAGGCTTACCGGGCCGAAATGATCATGAGGGATATCCCGGTGGACAGGCGGCTGTCCGGATTCCCTCGGGTGGTGACGTTGGGCATCCATGCGGAGGTGCTTGAGGTGTTGGCCGAATGCCAGACTTGGGAGGAGTTCGAGCTGCAGCTCCTCGAGAAGTACGGGTTTGACGACTCGCTCTGGCTGTCGAGGCGGGACTTCATGGCGTGGGTGAAAAGCCCCGGAAAAGGGAGGAACACGTGGGTGCTCCTCCAGGAGTTCAAAAAACGGTTCGCGCGGCTGTCGACGCTGGACCGGACGGTGCTCGAAACAAGTCAAGTGTTGTTGTTTGTCAAGTAGGTGGATGCGCTCGATAGGGAAAAGGTGGGTCCCCTACTGGAAACGGACGAAGGGCTCACGACGGATTGGGCCGTGGTAAAACGGGTCTACAGCCGTTTCGACAAACGGCGCGATTGGAGCGATGGAAGCACGTCGGGGTCGGGGCCGGTCCCGGTGAGGAGGCTCGAGGAGCCGGTTTCGGTGCCGGCTGGGAGGAAGGAAGAGACCCGAATCTGGCCGGAGTCGGGGTCAGCATCGAGCGACGTGGTAAGAGGCCCATCCGGAGGAGCGGCTGTGGAGGAGCTAACACAGATGGTGCGCGACCTGCAGATCACACAGGCCCGGAGAGACAGCGGTGAACAACCTCGCGACCGGAGGCCGCCGACTGGGCAGCGGTGCATGTGGTGTGACACGATTTGTCACATTCGGAAGGATTGCGCGGATTTCGCCGACGCGCTCAGGACCAACGTGGTGTACCTCTGGAACGGGCGGGTGCACGCGAGCGAGACCCGGAGAGCCTTAGAACTGAATACGGGGCGCAGAGGAATGAAGAGGTTGATGGAAGAGGCCGCGGCACGACACGTCGAAGCCGTCAACTACTCGGTGTCGGCGGGAATTTAGGTCGGGGGTGATGAGACCCGGAAGGCGAAGGACTTCGGATTCTGGCTGCTAGTGCTAGAAGGCCTCTCCAAAGTTCGGCTGAGGAAGGAAGAGGCGGACTGCGCGGAACAGCGGGTCCAGGAGGTCACCGGTTGGGACGATCCGGTCGAAGAGAAAACGGGCTTCGTAGAAGCCGCTTGCCAGAACAATGAGGTTCTGGTGGAGGACAAACGGGCACTAAAGACCGGAGGGGTTGGCCCCCCGAGGTATGAGACCCGGTTCGGACCGAGACCGACCGGTGCCGGCAACCCAGGCATGCCGGATGGGAAGAAGTAGGCGGGGTTTCGGTTGAGCCCCGAAATCGAGAGAGCAACGGACCTACGGAAGGTCCTTGAAGAGCGAATCCTTGACAGTAAAGTGGAGTTGTCGTTGCGGGAGGTGCTGGGAATCGCCAAGAGGGAGTTCCACGACTCTATCGTAGACTTGGTGAAGCGGAAGAGGTTGTCGACAGAGCCGGAACCGGAGAAGCCGGTGGAAGTGCGAACCACGCACCTAGAAGATGGAGCCCTGGAAGATGAGCTGGCGGGAAGCCACTACACGAAGCCGCATTGGGCCAGGGCGACTACGGAAACCCCTGTACGGATCGGCAATGTTCTGGAACCGGTGGTGGCGTTGGTACACCAAGCATGGATGGAAGATACGGGCAGCGACACGCGCCACAGAAGAACTACATGGGGCCTATTCGAATGTATGGGTGAAAATCGGCGATGTCGAGATCGACCAACACTTCTTCGTGTAGGAGACGTCCTCGCATCCAGTTATACTAGGAGAGCCATATATCACGGCGGCATGGATGGAGACCAAGGTGTTGGACAACGGTTCAGCCTATGCAAGAGTCAAGAGCCAGGATGGGCGTCACTCGATCCAGTTCCTAATGGTGCGACCAAACCACGAGCGTAACCGCGAGGCCCTCGGCAGCGAAACCCGAGGGGATTTTTAGAGAGGGCTGTCAAGGCGTGGGGCCGCGATAGTCCGGACAACAAGGAAGAACCCCACAAATGTACAGTACAGAAGAAGACCTGTACCATAGGTAGGAAATTTTGGTTCTCCGACAGCAGAGGTTGTACTATAACCAGCGTCAGTGGCAGGGAGAGGAAGCGAGCGAAGGAGCGGCTCAGGGGATGTGGAATCCTCTTCCCCGACGAGGACATCAGCGGCACCGTGGAGGCGGTCTCTTTTGACGACACCTTGGGCAAACTACAAAAGGTGATCGGTGAAGACCTTAGGGAAGACTGGACCATTCTGGTAGGGTCGATGGGAATGTATGAAGTCATCGCAGACTTCGGGGAAAGGATCGGGTCGGATCGGACGGCCCGCGTTGATACGAAATACAAGACTGTGGACCGGAAGGTGAGGCCAATCACGGCACCCTTGCCGGAGGGCAGCGAGGAGCGGATAAAAGGGGTCGCGTCGGACCCAAGTTTACGAAATCCGGCTGGCATAGGGCACCAGTTCACCGATATAACACTATGGGAGCTCAAGGTCGGTGGGGGCAGCTTCCTACTGCCGGCGGAGGAGGACCGGTTTCGGAGAATGCTCGGGAGGCAAGGGAAGGCTTTCGCATTCTCACCAGAGGAGATCGGGTGCGTAGACCCGACAGTTGTCGAACCGATGGTGATCTTCACGGTACCGCATGTACCGTGGAATCTCATCCTGATTCCGGTGCCAAGAGCTCACATCCCGAAGATGATGGAGCTCCTAAAGCAAAAGGTGGAGATGGCCATCCTCGAACCGTCGAGTGCCCCATATTCGAATCGGTGGTTTACGGTGCCAAAGAAGAACGGCACACTGCGCTTCATCCAGGACCTACAACCGGTCAACAAGGTGACCATCCGTAATGCAGGGATCGGACCGACCATAGACGAGTTCGCAGAGGCCTTCACTGGAAGGTCGATCTATTCTGTCGGTGATCTGTACTCGAGGTACGATCAGTTCCAACTAGCCGTGGAGAGCAGAGACATTAGGACGATGCGGACTCCTCTCGGCCTAGTGCGGATATGTACCTTGCCACAAGGAGGGACGAACTCAATGGCTCACATGGTGAACGTGATGAACAAAGTGCTCAGGGATTGTATCCCGGACATCACCATGTCGTTCTTAGACGACATCCCGATCAAGGGATGCCCTGTGGAGAAAAGGGACGAGGCAATCGGGCCGGACGGATGTCGGAATTTCCTGGCGTCCCACATTGATGACTGCGAGAAGGTGCTGCAGAGACTAGAGTGTGCGAGGCTCACCTTCTCCGGGGAAAAGTCGGCCTTCGGACAGTCGGAGATCTTGGTGATTCGACACCTGTGCGGGCCTTACGGTAGGAAACCGTCTCCGGCAAAGGTAGAGGCCATCTGCGCGATGAGGAACGTTTGCGGGTCGGTCACGGGGGTCCGCAGATTCTTGGGGGCATGCGCTGTCGGGGTAGTTGTGGTTCGTGCGACGAAGTCGCGGGGACTAAGGTTAAGGGGAGTTGAAGAAACTTAACTTTTAATAAGGCTTGTATGGTGATGATAGAGTGGTTAAGGATAATAAGAAGAAGAGTTACGAGTAATGTGTGTGTGTGTGCGAGAGAGAGAGAGATGATTCTAGAAAGAAGATTGAGACAAAGTATGATTCAAGGAACAAGAGTATATGATATAAACATGATGTATATTAAAAATATAATATTTTACCAACTTTACAATCCTCGATCACAAACTGAACACATTCTCTATCGACCCTTGATTTGAACCCACGACCTCAACTTCGAAACGAGAGGTTCTCCACCCAATGAGCTAGTCTTCTTTAATTGATTGTATTATTTTCTCACTCTCTCTTGATCGATTACCCTATTTTCCCCTTGATCCATCCCTTAATTCCTTGCTTCTCTTTATAGGTTCTCTCATGCATATGATGATATGGGGGTGCATGGCATGCATGTGATGCATGATTGCCATTTGGCGCACATGCTTTACATGTGATGCATGATAGCCATCATGCTCATCTAAGCTCTAATGTATGAAGATACACATGTCATAAGTATTGTGATAAAAATATAACTATAGAAAATTACTTATCCTAATGGTATATGCTTTATCCTTGGTGTGTGAGGTTACGGGTTCAAGTCTCTCAAATGTTACTTAATACAATATTCAAGTTTATTTTTATATCGTGAAGCAAATCCTTCACGACAGCGCGTTCTACCACATCTGGATCCCGCACTACGCACATGTCGCGGAACCCCTCTACGGATTATTGAAAAAGGGGCGTAGCTTTGAGTGGAGGACGGAGCACACAGAGTCGGTTCGGAGACTAAAGGAGGCGCTTACGGCAGCGCCAGCTCTTCGTAAAGCGGTTTACGGCAAGGATGTTCCCATCTGCGTAACGGTGGACACCAGCCCGACCGGGATCGGGTGGGTAATCAGTCAGGAGGACAAGGGCGGCGTACGATTCCCGATCCGGTTCGGGGCGAAGGTATTGAGCGAGCGGCAGTGAGGGTACGCCCAAGTTAAGCGCGAACTTTGGGGTGTCGTTTCGGCGGTCAAGGCCGACAAGGATTATCTGATCCGGACGGAGGTGATTATCGAGGCGGACTGCCTGCCGATACTTGGCATGGTTTCCGGATGCGCGACGCCGGACCTAGCAATGCTCCGGTGGATAGCATACATTAAGTCCCTGAACCCGGAGATACAGCACATCTCCGGAAAGGACAACGCCATGGCCAACATGCTTTCGAGGGCAAGGTTCAACGACGAAGACGACATGGTTTCGGAAGACGAAGAAGTCAGCGAGGACTTCTTCAGGTCGGCTAACGTAACGACAAGAAGGAAATGGAACACTCCGGCGCTTAACAAATTTGACGAAAGCAGGTACGATGGGGAGTGGCTCCAAATCGGGAGGTTCCTACGGACGATGACGCCGGACACAGCATGGGCGAGAGAGGAGGCGAGCCGGATACGGAGGAAGGCATACCGATTCTTCATGCGGGACGGGTGCATATGGAAACACCCAAAGAAGAGAGGCGGCATCCCACTCCGAGTAGTGGCAAAGAAAGAAGAGCAGAGGAAACTATTGGCGGCATTCCACGAGAGCCCATGGGCCGAACACCGCAGAACGTGGGCCACGTTCGAGAAGCTAAAGGAGAAGTACTGGTGGCCGGGGCTATACCAGGACGTGCATCGGTTCGTAACGACTTGCGAAAGCTGTCAGGTGCACTCCGTAGTCCGACACCGGGACGAGCTACACCCGAGCTACACCCGACCTACCCGCCTACGGTCCATTTCAAGTGGATGGTGGACTTGGTGACAATGCCGATGGCTGTAGGACAGATGCGATACCTGGTGCTTGCACGGGAAGACATGACGAACTAGGTGGAAGGTCGTGCAATGCAAAGCAAGACAACCGCGGCGGTATGCCAATTCTTGATCGAAGAATTAGTGTGTCGGTACGGGTGCGTCGGGAGGATCGTGGCGGACCGGGGAGAGCTGGATGCGCGGGAGGCCGAGGAGTTGTTCGACCGGCTAGGCGTCAAACTCTCCCTCACCACGACGTACAATCCGGAGGCGAACGGAAAGGTGGAACGTGGGCACAGACCGATTGTAAAGGCGTTGGTGCATGCATGCGGTGGGCAGGTCAGGAATTGGTCGTGACTCCTTCCTTATGCGCTATGGGCGAACCGGACTACGCACAGTTCGGTGACAGGGTTCATGCCGGCGGAGCTAATGTACGGACAAAAGCCGATCATGCCGGTGGAACGGACGGTTTCTTCGTGGGCGGCGGTAGATTGGAAGGACGAAATGAGTCGGGAGGAGTTGCTAGCGGCGCGGATTCGGCAACTCGAGCGGAGGCCGGAGGACGTGATACAGGCGAAGGAAAAGCTGTGAGCGGCGAGGGAGCGGAACAAGACCCGGTTCAATCGGACGCACTGGTTGCGACCAAAGAAGATCGAGGAAGGCGACTGGGTCTTGGTACACGACAGCAGCCTTGACAATCAGCACAAGGCGGTGCGAAAGTTTGCTAGGAGATGGTTCGGGCCCTACATGGTGACGAGCGCGAACAGCAACGGCACGTACCACCTCGCGGAGCTCGACACGACACGATTAGCGGTGCCGGTGGCCGGAAAGCGGATCAAAGCTTTCAAAAAGAGGTTCGAAGACGAGCCAGAGCCTGTGACCGGAGCGACAACGACGATCAGTTTGGGTCCGGCGGAGAACTGGAGAGCAACGAGTGAGGCCGGGTTTCTTCGATATCTACCCGTTTCTGGCGGATACCGGTGGATGCGCGGTTTGATGGGGGTGGATGTCGTGAAGAAAACCAGCCATAGGCGGAATCAGAGAGAAAGCGCGTAAACTGGCCCCTACACGGACAGATGCATGACTGGATACTTTGTACATGAACCGGTGGATGTGACTACTAAGCCACACACATTTATTAGAGGGGGATTGTGCGTATCCCAGAGGGGGACAGGGAATAAAGGGAAGAGGAGAAGAGAAAACGATATATCGCGCGCGAGGAGGAAGGGAAGCGTGGCTGCAGAACGGAAGGTGGAGCTCTCTCTCTTCGACTCGAATCGTCGCTCTCTACGGGTGTCGGGAGGTCGCTTCCTCTGCTTCGTGGACAGCCCGTGTGCTTCCAGCAGAGTCGCTCCCTTTCCCCTTTGTTTCTTTGAGTCGTATGACTGTCGTCGGTGTGCGTGAGTAGGGTCCCCGTGTCGGGTCCGTCGCCGCTTTGTCGGTTGTAACTGTCGGAGTTTGTAATCTCTTGCCATTATAATTAAGTGTTACATTCTATATCTCTCTTTCTCGCTTCTACGTGTCGGTGAATCTCTCTCTGTCTCTCTCTCTCTCGCTCCTCGGTCCAAGACCCCCGTGGTCCCGCCCCTTTCTACACGTACGCGCCTAACAACGCGAAACCGTCTGAAACCGACCCGACTTGAGCTTGAGGGGGCGTGTTGAGAATCAAGCTCAACTTGGTGTAGTGTGTGAACTCACCGTGAGAGTGAATAGACACTCCAACGGTCAAGAGTCACCATTAAGTCACCACTTTATATTCTAGCATTTAGTATGAGTCATAGAATCATACTCTATGACACATAACTTATGAGCTTTCACATTCCCCATGCTCCATGAGTCTTGTAGTTAATGAAGAGAGAGGGTGACTACATAAAGCACCCTCCTCCCACCTTGTATAATGTTGAGTCTTTCTCCTTTGTCAATATACTTTTACCTTGCGTATTCTCGGTGTTTCACTCTCTCTCTTACACACACACATAACTCACATCTCTTCCGCTTCACAAGAATCCATCTCTTGATTCTTTACAGGGTGTTTGGATGTATTCTCTGTGTTTCACTCTCTCTCTTACACACACACATAACTTACATCTCTTCTGCTTCAGAAGAATCCATCTCTTGATTCTTTACAGGGTGTTTGGATGTTTGACATATATGCATGTACCAAAGGATCAGAGGTCAAAGCTCGACTGCAAGTCGAAAGCATGAATTTTCATGGGATACTTGGAAGATGAATTTGGCTACAGGTTGTGGGACCTAGTCGACAAGAAGGTAGTGAGAAGTCGGGATGTAGTCTTTCTAGAAGACAAGACAATTGAAGACTGGAAGCATCAGAAGTCGGAACCGACTGCCCAGTCAACGTCAACTACCATCGACTTAAGACCAAGTGAGTAGTCACCAACAACTGTAAGGAGATAGCTGGCCGACCGAGCCGAATCCGAGTCGGTCGACTCGGAAAGACCAACAGACCATGAGTCAGAGTCGGCAGATCTGTTAAAATCAATTGAGGAAATGAGTTGGAGTTGTCCGACGTGGACATGCCGATTGATGAGTAGAATCCCGAGCAAAGAGAAGAGTTGGGAGAGACATCCGAAAAAGAGCCAACAACGAGTGGATGAAGTTACCCACTCAGAGAAAGGAAGGCACTGACTACATATGCCAGTCAATACATTCTCTTGACTGATGACGGTGAACCGGAGTGCTATGAAGAAGCCATTGCCGACGAGAGTAGAGGAAAATGGCTAAACGTGATGCAAGAGGAGATGGAATCTTTGCACGCGAATTACACATACGACCTAGTAGAGCTGCCGAAAGGTAAGAGAGCACTCAGGAATAAATGGGTCTACAAGCTCAAGACTGGAGAAGTCGACAGCAAGCCGAGGTATAAAGCCTCCATAGTGGTGAAGGGTTTCAAACAAAGGAAGGGCGTCAACTTTGACAAAATATTTGCACCAGTCGTGAAGATGACATCCATACAAACTGTTCTGAGCATAGCAACCAACATGGACCTGGAGATCGAACAGTTGGATGTCAAAACCACATTTCTGCACCGGGAGCGAGAAGAAGAAATCTACATGCAGCAACCCGAAGGCTTTGAGGAGAAAGTGAAAGTGAACCTGATGTGTCGACTAAGGAGAAGCTTGTATGGATTGAAACAAGCTCCACGCCAATGCTACAGGAAATTTGAGTCCTTCATGATGGAACATCGGTTCCAGAAAACACAGGCCGATCATTGTGTGTTCGTCAAAAGGTACGAGGAAGGAGATTTCTTTATTCTCTTGCTATATGTTGATGATATGTTGATAGTCGGTCAAGACACAAGGAAGATTGGAAGCTTGAAGAAAGCTCTCGGCAAATCATTTGCCATGAAAGACCTTGGACCAGCAAAACAAATCATAGGAATGCACATAACCCGAGACAGAGCTCAGAAGGTGCTATGGCTATCACAACAGAAGTATGTGAAGAAGATCCTAGAGGTTCAACATGTTAGATGCAAAGCCGATCGGTTCAGTGTTGCCGACAAATTGCAGATTGAATGCGAAATAGTGTCTGAAAGGGCAGAAGGAAAAGGCTGAGATGAGGAAGGTACCATATGCCTCGGCCGTTGGCAGACTAATGTATGCTATGGTCTATACGAGACCAGCCATAGCATTTGTTGTAGGAGCAGTAAGTCGATATATGAGTAATCCAGGGAGAGAACACTAGGCAGCTGTCAAGTGGATACTCAGGTACTTAAAGGGCACCTCAGGTGTGTGCCTAAGGTATGGTGTCGGAAAACCTGTGCTGGAAGGTTTTTCTAATTCGAACATGTCTGGAGATACCAACTCAAGATGATCCACGTCAGGGTATGTGATGACCTATGCAGGGGGAGCAGTGTCGTGGCAGTCACGACTGCAGAAGTCTGTAGCCTTGTCGACTATAGAGGCAGAGTATATGGCAGCGGTAGAGGTTGGAAAAGACCTGGTCTAGATGAGAAATTTTCTCACCGAACTAGGCATGAAGCAAAAGGAGTTCTTGCTTCACTATGACAACCAAAGCGCCATACACCTAGCTAGGAATGCGGCATACCACTCCTGAACCAAGCACATATAGAGAATGTATCACTGGTTGCAGGAGAGAGTCGAAGAAGGAGAGTTTTTCCTTGTGAAGATCCATACTGACGACAATGGATCTGACATGCTTACAAAGAACCTACCTATGGACAGTCTCAGAGTCTGTCGACAAAATATAGGACTGACATATTTCCTCCCACAAGAGTGAAGGGGGAGTTTGTTGGGATATGTGCCTCCAGTGGGAGGAAGATCCGACTGTTCGGAAAGCCAACAGTCGAAGAGTCACGACTACAGGAGCCGAATCCGTAATCGTGTAAATAGCCAACTCAAGAGACTATGTTTGTAAATAGTCTAAGTGAGCGTCCCGTGAGGGTTATGTATGTAAATAGCTGAAAAGTTGTGTAAGTATATATGAAACTAGGGCAAACTATATGTGCTACGTGTGTAGAGTGTGTTTGGGATGAACAGAGTTAGAACTATAGAAATAGAGAGGGAGAGAGTGAGAGAGAAGAAGTGTGAGCCGCGCCATAACTATGTGTGTAACAGCAGCGTGAAGAGCCCTGTGCAGCTGATACACTCGATAGAGTGTTGTAACCTTCTCAGTGGTGTATATCCACTATTTGTATAGTGAAGTTTCTGTTCACCCGTGCTTTTCCCCGTTTTAGGGTTTCCACGTAAATCTCTGTGCACCATTGTTTATCTTGTCTATTTTGTTATTCGGGTGTGATTCGTATTTTCAGCGTTGTCTGTCTATTGTTATTTGAATTCTGTGACGATTTCTCAACAGAAAGACCTCCAACACTGTCACCACCAGCTCGAGTTTCGACACCAGACCACTATTTGTATAGTGAAGTTTCTGTTCACCCGTGCTTTTCCCCATTTTAGGGTTTCCATGTAAATCTCTGTGCACCATTGTTTATCTTGTCTATTTTGTTATTCGGGTGTGATTCGTATTTTCAGCGTTGTCTGTCTATTGTTATTTGAATTCCGCGACGCTTTCTCAACAGAAAGACCTCCAACACTGTCACCACCAGCTCGAGTTCCGACACTGGACAACGATATGCCATTCCAATATCCCAGGTACCGGGATGATCCGGCCACGGAAACCCATGTGTATGCATTTCTACATACATGGGAAGCAAACTATGTGCCGCAACGCTTAAACACCGCCGAAGTAGAACGATCGAAGATTGCAGAGTTTAGCATGACTTTGGAAGGACTGACTAGCCTCGCGATGGTGCGTTATGCACATTCCCGGCACCATCACTACATTTGAGGACTTGAAAACCATATTTTTACATTCCTTCCACAAGGAGGTGGATCAACGAGAGATGGTCAGCCTATTCTACACCATACGGCAAGAACCTACGGAAACCATTTAGCAATTCGTAATCCGGTTCCAGCAGATGCACAACCAGCTAAGTCGGGCACCACCAGAAGTAGAGGCTAAAGCAATATTCCTAGCAGCACTCCGGGAACCCCTACGTACGGTGTGCGCAGTCATTGATTTCCACACCAACACGGTCGATCAGGTCATAGACTGGGTCAGGGAGATGGAGAAAACAAGCTCGTGGCTAACAATGGGGGCACTCCAGCGTGCATTACCGACAGACGGAGACCTACGTTTTCGGCAAGCTATACAATGTATCACTTGTCTCAATGTCGGGCACTCTGCAATAGAATGTACCATGTGGCATACTGCATGTTATGCCATTCCAAGTCGCACACAATGGACCGATGCGAACGGCAAGCGGCACCGGTAAGACAAATCGATACCCGCAGCGACCGGGAAGAGGAAGAAGAACGTTGGCAGCGAGACGAGCGTTACCGGCCAGTACAGGATATCCGATACAACGACAGAAGGGACACTTATGACTGGGACCGTTACAACAGGTACCGGGATTATAATGGTGACCGTTCTGATTGTGATCACTCTCCAAGCTACAACCAAAGGAGAGAGGATCAGCCCGGGAATTACGAAGATCGTTGCTGACAGGGATACAAGAACCATCGACGTTTTAATAAGAAACGAAACACCTGGAAGGATGAGTGTCGGGAACCGGCGAAGGAATACCCATGAGAGCCGGAGAGAGGCTTGAGTGGCACCCAGCCAAAACAAAGACGAGATGATGAGCCTAATTGACCGGCAACAAGATTTCAACCAAGTACCAGGAATCTTCAGAACTAACTTCCCTAACTTTCCATTGCAAGAGTGTAATGTTTTAAAGAGGGGGAGTATGTTACAGGCATGACCATATAATATATTGTGGTGAGAATTTACCATAGTATTCTATACAGGTGGATAAGTGTGAGGGTTAAACGAGAGTGTAAAGAAGGGGAGGATTACTTTTAAATCCTCGGGATTGAGACAACCCATTAGGCCAAGTGTGAACTTGCCTGGGGGCCTTGGGTGTCGCTATAAATAAGAGGCCTAGCCACCCTCATTTCATGATCTTGTTGACTACGTCGAGCCTCTATCTTGTGGTGGGTCAACTGTTGTAGCGAGCGCGCCAGCACTAGGTACAACTCAACGCCACGGCGGTGGTATGGGACGCCAATCGAGGCTCGAGTCCGGCTCGATCCCTTCGCTTGGGGGTGGTCGGGTGGATCGGCACCCTTCTTTCTCTCTCTCCTTTTTATCTATTCATCTATATTCTATCCTTATCTAATGCTTAATACATTAGTCTATGTCTTGCGTTTTCGCGTCTTTCTAAAGTTGTGGTCATGATAATCTTTGGTTTTCAAAAAAATTAGTGATTCCCTAGGCTAGTAAGCTTGTTGATTCGTAGTATATCACGAAAACCTATCGGTGTCAACTGAGGTGGGTAATGCACCAAGGGTTTGCATAGGATGAACTCCTTCTAATAATATAATAAGACTATTACTTCTAGGACTATCACTTACTGTAGAGCCTTTGCGTATAGGCTTGGGAGCATCAGGTGTGTCGAGTCGGGTTGGTTTTTCACTCGTGAGTAGTAAAACCGAGCCGAGAGTGGCTCTATCTTCCTTTCAAAAAGAATTTCAATACCAAGAAAAGACAAAATTATTGGCTATGTAATCTAAGTAACCCGCCTAAGTAAAGGTCGCTTTCCTTTAAGATAAGAGGCGCGGGTAAAGAAGAGCAAGCCATCGTTTTCTAAGCTAAGAGGAATGATGCCTGAAAGAGGGCTAACTCTTGCAGAATAGGATGTTTGAGGTGTTTCATGGGTAGGCTTCACACTCATAATCAGTCGAGTTTCCGCTCGCTTCTTTCCTTCCCCTGACGAACCTTTCAACCTCAGATTAGTCCGTCCCTTTGGTTAAGCTAAAGAATCTAACAATTTCTAATATGAGGGATGATTATCAACCCTCGCTTATGGCTTAGATTTCTCCTACTCATCGTTCAAATCCTAATTATCCATCGTTTGTTTGTGGCGCATTCCAATTCTCGACACCCCGCGCCCCGGTTCCAATCCGCGCCCCAATTCCTTGGAACAAGCCTGAAACTAACGTAAACGACAACGACATCCCGGCAAGCCAAGCAAAGTGGGACCTTTCAAGTCTTATCTTATTATGGTCCCAACTATCCGCAGGTAAAACCAACGAGATCTTCGACGGGAGGAAAGTCTCCGGAAGTGGACCCAAAAAGGCCACTTGGGTTTGTGATTAATCAGGTCCCGGCGATAACACTAAGGTTAGTAATCTAACTCGGCACTAAATTGACCAGATTAGCATAATAGTACGTTGAAACAATTTCCTAGTTGATTCGGAATTTTGTTGATACTAGTACCAACACTACCTAGTAGTTCGCTTCTCGTTTTTGATACACCGCAAATCGATTTATCTAAGTCATACTTTAGTTTTAAAGATACTCTCCTGAAAGAGGAGAAAGCGGAGCTCACCGACACAATACAGTCAGAAAACCCAACATGGCAGGCATTACAAGAATGTCAAATTATGTTGCCATTAGGTCGACTACTACAATTAGTACCACAGTTCACGGATGCCGGTTCCGGCTTTCTTTTCCAACCCAGAGGAAGGGCCGGCGGTGGTGGACACAAGCAATCTGGCAATCATTGCCATTGTCAAAGGACGCGAGCTACTAGGGACAATCGTCGACGGAGGATCGGGCATCAATGTAAGATCAGCCTTTGTACTTGTGACATCTTGGGAATCCAGGAGTGGGAGCCTTTCCTGTTTGGCTCCAGATGGTAGATATGAGTTCGGTAAGACCCACCGGTTTAATACGAGATCTGGAGGTAACAATTGGAGGACATGAATGCTGCATTTCTGCGGTGGTTCTCCATTTAAATACCCAAGGGGCTTACCCATTCTTGCTTGGACGACCATGGTTGCGGACGGCGCACATTAAGCAAAACTGGAGAAAGAACGTGATTACGTTCCGACGAGGCAAAACCAAAGTACGAGTACCGACACATCCACAAACCGGAACCGACAAAGAGCTAACACCGTTATACACTGAAAGCGTTAATATGGTGGAAGGGCTCGCTGACGAGGAAGTCGATCAGTATCTTGAGGATAATCCAAAAATCGTACCCTTGTTCGAAATAGATGTGCCGAAGCAAAATCTCCGTATATTGCACAACCGGAAGATGCGGGAGATGAATTGGATAGGGATGCCGTCAGAGAACTACGTCAAACACAGGAGGCCCTGGAACAGGAAATGGCGGTATATCAAAGGGTGAAGGCGTCCCAGCGAGAAGAAGTAAACTTGGGAACTGGAGAGGAAGCATGACCAATACATATTGCCAAAGAAATGTCACCGTAAAACAAAACGACATTGATTACATTATTGAAAGAATTTCAGGACATATTTGCCTGGTCCTATGAGGATATGCGAGGGCTGGATCTGCAGCTGTATCAACATCAGATACATCCCAGCAAAGACGCCAAACCGGTAACACAAAGGTGCTAACAAATGAACCCTAATTATGTAGTAAGGGTAAAAGAAGAGATCGACAAGTTACTCCGAGTCGGATTTATCTGGCCGGTAAAGAAAGCCACATGGTTGATTCCGATAGTAGTCGTGCCGAAGAAGAACGGGAAGATCCGGGTGTGTCTCAATTACCAAAAACTGAATGCCGCGACGATGATTGATGCCTTTCCACTTCCATTCACGGATGGAGTTCTGGACGCGGTAGCCGGTCATGAGGTATATAGCTTCCTAGACGGATTCAGTAGTTACAATCAAATATGGATGCATCCCGATGACCAAGAAAAGATGGTGTTCATTACTGAGTGGGAAGTTTTTGTCGCCGTAGTGATGATGTTTGGACTGAAGACGGCGTTGGCTACCTTTCAGCGGATAATCATGGAAATATTTGGAGAGTTCATCCTGGCGTTTATGCAGGTGTTCCTAGACGACTTCGTGGTGTATAGCTGGCAAGGGGAACACCTGGACAATCTCCAATTATGCCTAGAGAAATGCAGGGGGTACCGGCAAAGCTTGAACTCGGCAAAGTGTGTATTCGGGGTGACTAGTGGTACGCCACTTGGCCATATTGTCAACGAGGGTGGGATAGCAATAGACCCTTACAAAGTCAGGGCAATTTTGGAGGCACTGGCACCAACGACGGCCAAAGCATTAAGCAGATTCTTAGGACAAATCCGGTGGCATAGCCAGATGCTCCAGTATTTGGCAGATCTTGCAACACCGCTGCATGTTGCGGTTCACCAGACACTATTTCAACGAACTGCGCACTAAAAGTACTATTATCGCAAGCACCGATAGTACAACCCCTGGACTGGTCCAAGGAGTTTCATGTGTTTGTCGACGCGTCAGACATAGCAATCGGCAGCGCACTTATGCAGTTGACCAAACCCAAGTGGTACCGGCCGGTATACTATGCGAGCCGGAAACTATCACAAGCAGAACGAAATTGCTCCACAACGGAAAGAGAGGCCTTAGGGATGATTTATAGTGTCACGAAGTTCCGGCACTATTTTGTTGGGCCAAATTTTGTTGTGGGTTTTAGGGTTAGGGTTGATGATAATAACGAAGATGGAAATGGTTAGCGATGATGGACTAATGATGAAGATAGACATGGTGTAATAATGAAGATGATGAACGGTATAATGGTGAGAGATCATGAGGATGTTGAGAAGCATTGTGGGGTGGGATGGGGTGGGGTGCGGGGTGGGGCCTACAATGGCTCCACCCCCCTCCCAAGGGGTTCAACGTAAGGAGAGAGAGAAAGACAAGTGACAAGAGAGAGAGAGAGAGAGAGATTGAGAGAGATTGAGAGAGAAATTTTCTTTTCACGAAGACCATTCCGCACTTTTATACTTGGTCTCTAAGGCATCCCTCACAAATAAGCTTGCCCGGTGGACATTGCTACTACAGGAATTCGAGTTCGAAATTTATCACCGAGCGGGTATACAACACGCTATCGTGAAGAAAACCGTCCACAAGTGGAATCGGTGCACCGGAGCGTACGAACCGACTCTTCATGCACGTGCGCCTTATGTTGTACATAGGAGATCCTAGGTAGGTTCGGTAGGTAGGAAGTAAAAGGGGAAACGACTCCTTCCTTGCCTATAAAAGGAGGGAGACGAGGAGGGGCGAGGGGATCGCGGAGAGTCGAGGACGAAGTGCTGTCGGTTTGCGTGCGAAGGCTTCTCTCTCTCTCTCTGGTTTGCAAACGCCATAGCTTCCTTCTGTGCAGGTTTCGGGAGGCTCGCGCTGCTCTGAGGAATGCCCGAGTGCTTCCGGCAACACCTCCAACCTACTCCTTCCTCTCTGTGCGTTTACGAGCAGGTATCGGCATCTGTTCGCCGGCCTGTTCGGTTGTAACCGACTTCGTGTTTTGTTGTCTTCGTGTTCTTGTTGTTTGTCTTTGTCAATACATACATACATTCGTGTCTTTCTGTGTCGCTGTCCCACTTGCGTCTTTGCGTCGAAGGGCCGTGTCCCTGTGGATCTACGCTCGCACGTAGAGGGATTCTTCCCCTTCCTCTCTTGCTCTTTGGTACAGGACCCCCGAGGTTCCGCCTCATTCCACGCATCCGCGAGGAATACCTCGACATCTTGGTGAACCGACGTGAAAGAGGCGGCAGAAGAGCAGAAGATGAAAGGGTCGGATCTTGCAGAGGCCATGGCTTCGGCCGTGGATCGGATACTGAGCGCACGCGAGGGCTCCGACGCCCTCGACAGAGCCATTGAGGCGGTCGTCGGTACGATCGGCCGGTTCAGCGGAAAGGATGCCACGAAGTATTTGGCGTCCTACGGGGCAGAAATGCTGATGCGGGACATTCCGGAAGAGAGGCGTCTTGCCGGGTTTCCTCGAGTGGCGATGCCGAGCATCCATGCGGAGGTGATCGAGGTGCGGGCGGAGAGCCGCACCTGGGAGGAGTTCGAAGGCCGACTCCTGGAAAAATACGGGCTGGACGACGCGCTCCGGCTTTCGAAACGAGACTTCATGGAATGGGTGGAGTCCCCCGGCAAGGGAAGAAACGCGTCGGCACTCCTCCGGGAGTTCGAAGAACGCTTTGCGCGCCTTTCGGCGCTTGACCGAACCATTCTAGATACGAGCCGGGTCCTACTGTTCGTCAAGACGGTGGACGAGCGGGACCGGGATCAAGTCGGCTCCTTGCTGGAAACCAAAGACGGGCTGACGACCGACTGGGCAGCGGTTAAGAGAGTCTGTGGCCGTTTCGACAAACGGCGAGAATGGGCTGATAACGGGGCGGCCGGTGCGGGGCTGTCACAGCAAGGAGGCTTGAACCGGCACCGCAAGGGCGAAGTGAAGAAACCCGGAAATGGCTCGAAACCGGCCCGGCTTCGACCGGCATGGTCAATGGCTCGTCCGGAGGAGTAGCGCTGGAGGAGTTGACGCGGGCGATAAAGGATCTCTAGATCGCCCAGACTCGAAGGGAAGGCAGCGAACCGGCTCGTGACCGACGGCCGGCAGCAGGGAACAAGTGCATGTGGTGCGACGAGGTCGGCCACATCCGGAAGGACTGCGGCGATTTCACAGAAGCGTTGAGGAACCGGGTGGTGTACCTGTGGGAAGGCCGGGTGCACGCCGGCGACACCAGGAGGGCCCTGAACCGAAACGACGGACGAGGAGGTATGAAGAGACTGATGGAAGAGGCAGCGGCCCGACATGTGGAGGCCATCCACTACTCGGCGTCGGCCGGCATTCGGGTCGGGTGCAGCGAGGCCCGAAAGGAGGGCAAAGACGGATTTTGGGCGGCAATGCTGGAAGGTCTTGCCGGCGCACGGCTAAGGAAGGATGAAACAGACCGCGCTGAGAGACGGGTCCGGGAAATAACCGGGTGGAGCGATCCGGTCGAGGAGAAGACGGGCTTCGTAGAAGCCGCCTGCCGAAAGTACGAGGCTCTGGTAGAAGACAAGTGAGTGGGGAAAGCCGGAGCGGCCGGGCCCTCACAACGGTACGAGACCCGATTCGGGCAGCGACGGAACGATGCCGGTGGGTCCGGCTTGCAAGATAACCCCAGGAAGGGCGAATACCGATTGGGGACGGAAATAGAAAGGACTACGGACCTACGAAAGGTCCTAGAAGAACGGATCCTCGACAGCAAGGTGGAGTTGTCATTGCGGGAGGTGCTAGGGATTGCCAAGAAGGAGTTCCACGACTCCATTGTAGACTTGGTGAAACGGAAGAGGCTGTCGACGGAGACGGATCCGGAAAGACCGGTAGAGGTGCGGACGACGCACATCGACGACTCGGCGCTGGCAGATGAGTGGGCGGAGAGCCACTATTCGAGGCCACAGTGGGCCCGAGCGACCACAGAGACCTCGGTAAAGATCGTAGATGTTCAGGAAACGGTGGTGGCGTTGGTGGACCACGGTTCGGAAATAAACCTGATGTCCATGGACTTCTATAAGAAGGGGAAGTGGCCGATCAACACCAAGCACGGGTGGAAGATACGGGCGGCGACGCGCGCTACCGAGGAACTGCATGGGGCCTGCCTGAACGTGCGAGTCAAGATCGGCGACGTCGAGATTGACCAGCACTTCTTCGTACAGGAGACGTCCTCGCACCCGGTCATATTAGGTGAACCATACATCACGGCGGCGCGAATGGAGACCAAGGTGCTAGACAACGGTTCGGCCTACGCAAGGGTCAAAAGCTAGGACGGGCGCCATTCGGTCCAATTTCTGACCGTGAGACCGAACCACGAGCGGAACCGCGAATCCCTCGGTGGCGAGAACCAGGAGGATTTTTAGAGAGGGCTGCCAAGGCGTGGGGCCGAGACAGTCTGGACACTCGGGAAAGACCCCACAGCTGTACGATAGAACCGAAACCGAAGAAACCTTGTACGATAGGTAGAAAATTCTGCTTCTCTGGCAACGGAGGGTGTATGATAGTCGGCATCGTTGGCCGAGAAAGGGCAAGGGCGGAGGAGTGACTGCAAGCGTGCGGAGTTCTCGGCCCGGACGAGGAAATCAGCGGGGCCGTGGAGGCGGTCTCCTTCGACGACACCTTGGGGATGCTGAGGAAGGTAACCGGAGAAGACCTTAACGAAGACCGGACGATACCGGTATGTTCCGAAGAGATGTACGAAGTCATCGCGGACTTCAGTCAGGGGCTCGAGTCGGATCGGATGGCCCGAGTCAGCACGAAGTACAAGACTGTGGATCGGAAGGTAAGGCCGGTCGCCGCACCCTTACCGGAGGGCAGCGAGTCCTGAATCAGAGGGGTGGCGTCGGACCCCAGTTTACAAGATCCGGCCTGCATAGGACACACCTTCACCGACGGGACGCTCCGGGAGCTCAAGATCGGTGGGGGCGGGTTCCTACTGCCGGCGGAGGAAGACCGGTTTCGGAGAATGCTCAGAAGGCACGGGAAAGCCTTCGCATTCTCACCGGACGAGATCGGGTGCGCAGACCCGACGATCGTGGAGCCAATGGTGATATTCACAATACCGCATGTGCTGTGGAATGTCAAGCCGATTCCGGTACCGAGAGCTCACATCCCGAAGTTGATGGAGTTATTGAGGCAGAAAGTAGATATGGGCATTCTCGAACCGTCGAGTGCCCCATACTCGAACCGATGGTTTACCGTACCAAAGAAAAACGGGACGATGCGCTTCATTCAAGACCTGCAGCCGGTCAATAGAGTGACCATTCGGAACGCAGGAATCAGACCAACCATAGACGAGTTTGCGGAGGCCTTCGCCGGAAGGTCGATTTACTCGGTCGGTGATCTGTACTCAGGGTACGACCAGTTCCAGCTAGCCGTGGAGAGCAGAGATATTACGACGATGCAAACTACCCTCGGCCTAGTGCGAATGTGTACCCTGCCACAAGGAGGGACCAACTCGGTGGCCCACATGGTGAATGCAATGAACAAGGTACTGAGGGATTGCATCCCGGACATCACCATGCCGTTTCTAGACGACAACCCGATCAAGGGGTGCCCGGTGGAGGAGAAGGACGAGACAGTCGGGCCGGACGGATGCCGGCGATTCGTGGCGACACACATCGACGACTGCGAGAAGGTGCTACAAAGGCTAGAGGATGTGAGGCTCACCTTCTCCGGGGAGAAATTGGCCTTCGGGCAATCGGAAATCCTAGTGGTCGGACACCTATGTGGACCTTATGGCCGGAAGCCGTCTCCGGCAAAGGTAGAAGCCATCTCCGCGATGAAGACCGATTGTAGCTCGGTTACGGAAGTTCGGAGGTTCCTGGGGGCATGCGCGTTCTACCACATATGGATCCCTCATTACGCCCACGTTGCGGAGCCGCTATACGGGTTGCTGAAGAAAGGGCGAAAATTCGAGTGGCGAGACGAGCACATGGAGTCAGTCCGGAAGCTGAAGGAAGCTCTTGCGGCAGCACCAGCGCTCCGGAAGGCTGTCTACGAGAAGGGTACCCCGGTATACATAACGGTGGATACGAGTCCGACCGGGATCGGATGGGTCGTCAACCAAGAAGACGGGGACGGCATTCGGTTCCCGATCCGATTCGGCGCGAAGGTCCTCAGTGAACAACAGCGAGGGTACGCCCAGGTTAAACGCGAACTCTGGGGTATCGTTTCGGCAGTAAAGGCCGACAAAGACTACCTGATCGGGACAGAAGTGGTTATCGAGACGGATTGCCTACCGATTCTCGGCATGGTTTAGGGATGCGCGACACCGGACCTGGCGATGCTCAGGTGGATAGCGTACATCAAGTCCCTGGACCCGGAAATACGACACATTTCCGGAAAAGACAATGCCATGGCCGACATGCTTTCGAGGGTGAGGTTTGATGACAAAGGCGGCATGGTTTCGGAGGCCGAAGAAGTCGGCGTAAACTTCTTCGAGGCGGCGTACGTGACGACCGACGGGGCGAGCACTCCGGCACTTAACAACTTCGATGAGAGCAAGTACGATGGCGAGTGGCTCCACATCGGTGGATTTTTGAGGACGATGACGCCGGATGCGTCATGGACGAAGGAAGAGGCCAACCGGATCCGGAAGAAAGCTTACCGATTCTTTCTCCGGGACGGATACTTATGGAAGCACCCGAAGAAGAGGAACGGCGTCCTGCTCCGGGTGGTGGCGATGAAGGAAGAAGAGGAGGAGCTGCTGACGGCCTACCACGACAGCCCTTGGATTGGACACCGTGGAACGTGGGCCACGTTCGAGAAGGTAAAGGGGAAGTACTGGTGGCCGGGACTGTACCGGGACGTGCACCGGTTCGTGACGACTTGCGAGAGCTGTCAGATGCACTCCGTAGTCCGACATCGGGACGAGCTTGACCCTACGTACCCGCGGACCATCCACTTCAAATGGATGGTAGATCTGGTGACGATGCCGATGGGAGTAGAACAGATGCGGTACCTGGTCCTGGCTCGGGAAGATCTGACGAACCAGGTAGAAGGCCGAGCCCTTCAAAACAAAACGACCGCGGCCGTATGTCGGTTCCTGATTGAGGACGTGATATGCCGGTACGGGTGCGTCGGGAAGTTGGACGCCGAAAAGGCCCAGGAGCTGTTCGACCGGCTAGGAGTCAAGCTCTCGCTTACCACTGCGTACAATCCGGGAGGCGAATGGAAAGGTGGAGTGCGGACACGGACCGATCGTCAAGGCGTTAGTTCGGGCATGCGGAGCTCAAGTCGGGAACTGGCCGCGACTGCTGCCTTACGCGTTGTGGGCGGACCGAACTACGCACAGTTTGGTAACCGGGTTCATGCCAGCAGAGCTCATGTTTGGGCAGAAGCCGGTCATGCTGATGGAACGTACGATCTCCTCGTGGGCAACCGTGGACTGGAGAGACGAGATGAGCCGGGAGGAATTGCTGGCGGCGCGTATACAACAGCTCGAGCGAAGACCGAAGGACGTGGAGCAGGCTGCGGAAAAGCTTCGGGAAGCAAGGATGAGGAACAAAGCCCGGTTTGACCGAACACACCGGCTACGACCGAAGAAGATCGAGGAAGGCGACTGGGTGCTAGTCTACGACAACAGCCTCGACAACCAGCACCGAGCGACACGGAAGTTCGCAAGAAGGTGGTTCGGGCCTTACGTGGTACAAAGCGCCAAGGACAACGGGACGTACCATCTGGCAGAACTCGATGGTACGAGAATGGCGATACCGGTAGCTGGGAAGCGGATCAAAGCATTCAAGAAGCGTCACGACGACGAGCCGGATCCGGTTGACTTGGACCGCGACGATGAGCGATCCGAAGCCGAGGAAGAACTGACAGGCGGAGAATGAAGGCTGGACCGGTTTTCTCCGTCCCAACACAATTTGGCGCATGCCGGTGGATGCGCGGTTAGGTGGGGGCGGATGTCGTGAAGAAAACCGTCCACAAGCGGAATCGGTGCACCGGAGCGTAGGAACCGACTCTTCATGCACGTGCGCCTTATGTTGTACATAGGAGATCCTAGGTAGGTTCGGTAGGTAGGAAGTAAAGGGGGAAACGGCTCCTTCCTTGCCTATAAAAGGAGGGAGACGAGGAGGGGCGAGGGGATCGCGGAGAGTCGAGGACGAAGTGCTGTCGGTTTACGTGCGAAGGCTTCTCTCTCTCTCTGGTTTGCAAACGCCATAGCTTCCTTCTGTGCAGGTTTCGGGAGGCTCGCGCTGCTCTGAGGAATGCCCGAGTGCTTCCGGCAGCACCTCCAACCTACTCCTTCCTCTCTGTGCGTTTACGAGCAGGTATCGACATCTGTTCGCCGGCCTGTTCGGTTGTAACCGACTTCGTGTTTTGTTGTCTTCGTGTTCTTGTTGTTTGTCTTTGTCAATACATACATACATTCGTGTCTTTCTGTGTCGCTGTCCCACTTGCGTCTTTGCGTCGAAGGGCCGTGTCCCTCTGGATCTACGCTCACACGTAGAGGGATTCTTCCCCTTCCTCTCTTGCTCTTTGGTACAGGACCCCCGAGGTTCCGCCTCATTCCACGCATCCGCGAGGAATACCTCGACATCTTGGTGAACCCGACGTGAAAGAGGCGGCAGAAGAGCAGAAGATGAAAGGGTCGGATCTTGCCAAGCTGCCGATCGGGGAGCTCTCGGGCTCGTCACGCCGATCGAGGTCTTGCACAGGAGACCGAACAGAAGCAAACCCTAAGCAGACACGAACTCTCAACCTCCACGACGATAAAGAAGAAGAGAAAAAAAAGAAACTACCAAGATGAAGCTGCCTAGCCCTAAATCTAACGGTATTCCCTCCTAACACAAAAATGGGCAACCCCTTACAAGAGACACCTCCCTTCCTTTTATAGCCCGAGGGAGGGACGTTACAGTGTGGGGTAAATTCTCCCCTTTTTGCTACACATTGTTTCCTACTATACATGTGCACACATTGTACACCACCGACTTGGCCTATTCCACCTCAGTTCCACACTGTAGCCGGAAATCTTCACGATATCCACCCCCACCAAACCGCATGTCCACTGATACGTGCCAAGAAAGAAAGGGGTGAAAGATCTCGATGACGGTGATCAACCGGTTTCTTCACCTTCTCGGCACCCGACCGTCTTGTCGGTTCCTTGCCGGCGCCGATCCGTCTTGCCGGCTCCTTCTTCTTCGATCAGCCCTCCCGAACACCGTTGCCGATCCGGTCTCTTTTCCTTCGCTCACCATGCATGTCCCCTGTGGGCTCTTTCCGTGTGTCGTCATTGCTCTCCGAATACGTGCTCGTTCTTTGGCCCGTAGGTGACCCGATTACGCGCTCCATGTTTTTCCCTTGCTTGCCGCGCTCTTTCACGGTAGAGTGTGCCGTCACCCCAACCTCCATGTCGGTGCCCTTCGCGTCATCTGGGTTGCCCTCCCATGTTGTTGCCCATCACCTTCGTCCCCTCGTTGCCACCTTCCGTCTCCTTGGTCTTATGTTGCCACGTCGGCTCGGACTGCCAAGGACTCCGGAACCAGTGTGGAGGATCCCTCTCCAGCCTTCCGTTCGAGATCACCTAAACCGACAACCATCCTTTGTGCCTCTGTGTGCTGGCATTCCCTTGTCGTTGTTCGGCACCGCCATGCCAACTCCGGTTACCCCTTTCGCACACGTTGTCGGCCCTTGCCCGGCCAGATCGTGCAATGTCTTCCTCTTCGCATACCGGTGTCCTCCGTGTCCAAGGAACACCCCGTAGTAGCCCGGTTGGCTCCCTTTCGTCTCGCGCCACTGTGACCGATCCGGAGCCTTCTACTTGCCGTCATCCCCTCGCCCCCACTAGCTTGTCATCTCGGGCTTGGCTTGCCTCGCCAGTCGTTGCCACTCCGACTGAGCCGCCGAGATCTCCAAAGCGGGTGTGGAGGATCGAGGATCCTCCTCGGGCTCGTTGTATTTCTGACCCTTATCCCGGGTCATCTTTATCCGCAAGTCGAGAGGGTGGCTCGCTCCACATCCTCTCCCGTGGTACCGATGTACCGTGTCCCCCGGCCCCTTCGTACGCCTACTCTCTCCCCTCTTCCGGATCGGTTATCCTGAAGTCCGCTCCGCCCAGTTCTCGTCCGGGTCCGTCCGTCCTCTCTAGATTGTTGGGTCCCGTTCTCCTGCCGCCACCGTCAATATCTTGGTCTTACGTCGAACCCGATGCCGACTGCCAAAGTCTCTAGATCTGGTGTGAGGTGATCCATAGGACCGGTCTTCGCTCTCCACTTCTGCGTTCCCGCCTCCATCTTCCATCTCTTTCGGTCTCACGTTGCCACGCCGGCTGAACTGCCAAAGTCTGTTGGGATTACGGTCCCTTCAGATGGGATGGTCGGATGTCGGAGATGAATGCCGACAAGCCCGGTTTCGGTTTCGGAACCGGATGATGAAGACCCCGGCTTCGGAGCCGGATGACGAATGTACCCGGAGCGAGATCCGGATGCGGGGACATATCTGTGAATATGTTTGCCAAGGGCCCTTGAGGCTATAGTTGTAAATAGCCCTAAAGTCATATGTGTATAAATATGACTTAGGGCAAACAGTTTTAATGTTGCTACTTATTTTTCTGTTTTTCCACTCAAGAGGAGTGAAGAGAGAGCAGCCGTGAGAGAGATAGAGCGCGTGAGAGAGGAAGAGGTCGACGCCTCTGTGTATTTCCGCCGCCTGTGGCGAGGACAGCGAGCTCAAGGTCGTCGCCTTGCAGCTCGCCATTGTACGTTTCTCTGTGCATAGTTTTGGTTCGGAGTCTTGTACTCCCGTGGTTTTTCCCGTACAGGGTTTTCCACGATAAATCGTGTGTCCACTCTATTTTTCGCATTTCCCATTTTCTGCAACAACGATTCGTGTGTTTCCTTTTCCTTGGTTGTGGCCGAGAGGTGAAGATTGAAAGTGACGATTATTGCTCATCAAAGTCTCTAGTCAAGATGTGGGGTAACTAATTCCATAACGTCCTCCGGCGACTCGTCCCAGGCCACCAACCCTTTTAGTGGTGTCGGTGGATAGCATCCACTCTGTGATCAACCAAGCCATGCCTAGGCTTGATTCTCCAATGTCCGGAGTTTCAGTTCCGATGCTGATTCCGCTGGATTCGTTATGAACGCTTGATCACCTTCCTTTTGATTCCCGACCTTCGCCCGGTCAGTCTTTCTCCCCATGTAAAAGAGGGCGGCTCGTTCCGCACCCTCTCCCGTACCAGCACCCTTATGCCGATTCTGGCCCCGATCAAACAATCCACGACCGGATCGTGCCCCACCTAAATCGAAGTGTTGCGCGGTCCGGTCCCCGGTTGGGTCATTTCATAGTTCTATCGTCGACCTTCTCGCGGGCCATTTCTCATCCATCTTTGCTGGCATCATGCCAGGACTCCTCAACGTTGTCATCCATCTCCTCGATCTCACGTGGGCGTAAGGGCCCAAATGCCGAGTTCTCCAGAATCAGTTCCGAGGGCTTTTGTCTGCTCCTTCCTCGTATCATCTCGCCGGCGATTCTTGGTCTCCCGCCGCCACCTTCCTCCTCTTGGGACTCACATGGGAACTCGGGCCCGACTGCCATTACCTTGGGAGCAAGTGTGGGAAGACACGTAGAATCGCCCGTCCTATTTGCGCCCTTGTCCGTAGCCACTGGCTCTTCGTGGTCGGTGGTCGTCTCCTTACCGATCGCGCAAGCCTTGCCTGGGCTTGCTTCTCCAATATCCAGAGTTTCGGGCTGACATGTCTGAAACCGTCGGTCCCAATGTTCCAATTCCGCGATCGGTACCTCGGCCTTGTCCTCGGCCGTTCTATCTCCGCAGGCTGAGAGGGCGTTTTGTTCCGCACCCTCTCCCGTCCTATCGTCCTACCGATCTTCTGCCATTTCACGGGGCAAGTCTATCTCCTCGGCATTGGCTTGCAACCTCACTCTTTCCTCTTCCTCGAGCATTGCCTTTGAGAGCTGTGTACGCCTTTGCAATCCTGGCCGCGAAGCCGAGCCTTGCCGATTCTCTTTGTTGTTCGAGCTCTTCCCGCTGTGATGGTGCGCCGTCGCACGCCTTCCTCCCAGCCTTCTCAGCTCACTCAACATCTAGTTGTTGGCATACCCTTCCGACCTTCGACCAATCCTCTATGAGGCCATTCGCTCCGTCCTCGTATTCGAGCTCGATACTAATGGCCTCACATTCCGCTTGGTCGATCGACCTGACGAACAACAAGACTTTGTCCGCCCCCACCAAAACTTGCTCCCGCTCCAGGAGCTGAGCAAGCCGTCGCTCGAACACTCGGAACGCCTTCGTTGCACCCCGGTGGGTCTTCGCCGATGCCACCCACTGGTCGAATTCGTGTCGTCCCCGACTCTTCAGCCGTCCCCCATATGCCTACAGGAGCGCCTCTTCGAAGGCCTCCCACAAACTATGAGCTTCTTGGATCTTCTTTACTTCCGCGTGCATACGGACGACGACGACCCGACAGAAGAACTCCAGCCTCAACTCCTTGTCTATGTCTCGCTCCTCCATTTCCGCGTTGTAGGCTTCCAAGTAGAATGAGACCTTGTCTCCGTTGAAACGGCCGACTCTTTCGACCACTCGCTCAACAGCTTGCTGCGCCATCTCTCTTCTTGTTGTTGCTCATCCAAACTCCCTCACCGCTTTGACAAAACGTTGTGTGAAGTCGTCTTCTTCCAACTCCATTCTTCCTTGTCGCCCTTCATGTCAGGTTCACCAAATAGGTCGCGTTATTACGCGTGTGCGTGTAGAAGGGGCGGGACCATGGGGGTCTCGAACGAGGGAGGAAGTGACGGGAACGTGTCGTTCCTTATGCTCAACGCTCGGCCACAACCGAGCTTAGAATCATACACAGAAAACGGGAACTAAATGCACGACACAAAGGATGTTTACGTGGAAAACCCAAACTAAGGGAAAAACCACGGCAGCCCACAGGCTGCAAACTATCACTATGTTGGAATGTACAAACAGTGAGTTCACGGAGGCAACGACCTCGTGCTCACGATCTTCGCCACAGGCGGCGGTTACAACAGAGGCAACGACCTCTTTCTCTCTCTCTCTCTCTGTACACTGTTACGCGCTCTAATCTCGTGCAAAACAGGAATGACAACAACAACAGTAACTAAAAGTTTGCCCTAAGTCATATTTATACTAATATGACTTTTCGGCTATTTACAAATATAGCCTCGATGGACTCTCAGAAACATATTTACGAATATGTCTCTTCATCCGGTTCTCACCGGGCTTGCACCATCCGGCTCTCCGTAGCCAGGTACTCATCCGGTTCTCACCGGGTCTGCACCATCCGGCTCTCTGTAGCCGGGTACTCCTCATCCGGTTCTCACCGGGCCTGCACCATCCGGCTCTTCGTAGCCGGGTACTCCTCATCCGGTTCTCGTCGGGTCTGCATCATTCGGCTCTCCGTAGCCGGGTACTCCTCATCTGGTTCTCACCGGGTCTGCGTCATCCAGCTCTCCGTAGCCGGGTACTCCTCATCCGGTTTCGGCACCGTTCTTCTCTCTTCCCATCCGGAGGGACCTGTCTCCCAACAAACTCCCCCTTCACTCCGGCATGGGGTGTCTTACCAGTCCGATCCGCTTCCAGCATGCATCCAGCTTGTCAGGTATCAGAACTTTGGTCAACATATCTGACCCGTTCTCGGCCGTGTGGATCTTCGACAGTGCGAACTCCTGGTCATCTACTCTTTCCTAGATATGCTTCGTCCGGGAATGGTAGGCCGCATTCTTAGCAAGGTGGATGGCACTTTGACTGTCGCAATAGAGTCGGTATTCATCTTGCCGAATACCGAGCTCTCCGATGAAGTCCTTCATCCATAATATTTCCTTGCCGGCTTCCACAGCCGCCATGTACTCCGCCTCCGTGGTTGACAATGCAACCGTCTTCTGTAGCCTTGACTGCCACGAAACAGCTCCCCCTGCATATGTCATTACATACCCGGATGTAGACCGGCTGGTATCCACATCAGCCGACATGTCCGAGTCGGTGAAACCGTCAAGTTGAGGTCTTCCGGAGCCGAATCAGAGACACATATTTGAACTGCCCTTCAAATACCAGAGTATCCATTTGACAGCGTTCCAGTGCTCCAGGCCGGGATTGCTCATAAACCGGCTCACCACTCCGATTGCGTATCCTATTTCCGGTCGGGTATAAACCATTGCGTACATCAAGCTCCCGACGGCAGAGGCATATGGAATCTTCATCATATCCGCCTTCTCTGCTTTCGTATTCAGGCTTTGCTTACCGGATAGCTTGCAGTTTGCCGGAAGTCGATCCGACCGGTTTCGCATCTGACATGTTGAACCGGTGAAACACCTTTGTCACATACTTCTCCTTTGACAGCCATAATTGCTTCGATGACCGGTCCCGAATGATGTGCATCCCCAACATCTGTCTTGCCGGACCCAAGTCTTTCATTGAGAAGGTTTGGTTGAGAGCGTTCTTCAACATCCGTATTTTGACTTGGTCCCGTCCGACGATAAACATGTCGTCCACGTACAGAAGGAGTATCAGGAAGTCGCCTCCTTCAAACTTCTTCACAAACACGCAGTGATCGGCCGGCGTCTTGTGGTACCCTTGATCGGTCATGAAGGAGTCGAATTTCCGGTACCATTGCTGGGGGGCCTGCTTTAACCCGTAGAGGCTCTTCTTCAACCAGCAAACCAAGTGCTCCTTCCCTTTCTCCACGAATCCTTCCGGTTGCTGCATGTAGATCTCTTCTTCGAGGTCACCGTGAAGGAATGTCGTCTTCACGTCTAGCTGCTCTACCTCGAGGTCCATGCTTGCCGCTATACTCAGCACCGTCCGGATGGAGGTCATCTTTACTACCGGGGCAAATATCTCGTCGAAGTCCACGCCCTTCTTCTACTGGAACCCCTTCACCACAATCCTGGCTTTGTATATCGGGGGGTTGCCGGCATCTCCCGGTTTCAACTTGTACACCCACTTGTTTCGGAGTGCCCGCTTTCCTTTCGAGAACTCCACCAATTCGTACATATGGTTCTCATGCAGGGAATCCATCTCATCCTGCATGGCACTTAACCATTTTCGGTTGTGGGTGTCTTCCTTCCCTTCTTCGAAGCTTTCCGGCTCTCCCTCATCGGTCAACAGAACATGCTCTGCATCCAGAAATCTCCGGGGGGCCCTTCTCTCTCTGAGAGGATATCTCCATCTCTGGGCTTCGGTAACCAGCTCCTCCATTTGCTCTTCATCCGAATCCGATTCGGGGTCTAGGCCGGCTCCGGTCTCAGCTTCCTCTACTTCTTCTGCCGGTTTGGTATCCTCACCGTAACCGGCTGGTTCCTCGAGTGCTAACCGGTCTCTTGCCGGTTGGGTTTGCTCATCGTAGAATCTATCCTTACCAGTCGACTCGGAGTTCATTAACTTCTTCTCTGACTCCCAGTCGGCGAGTGTCTTGTCCTCCATGAAGATAATATCTCGACTCCGGAATACCTTCTTGTCGACCAGGTCCCACACTCGGTAGCCAAACTCATCGTCACCGTAACCGAGGAATATGCATGGTCGGGTCTTTGGATCTAACTTTCCTCTCCGGTCCTTAGCTACATGCACGTACGCGAGACACCCGAACACCTTCAGATGCCGGTAGGACACTTCCTTACCGGTCCATACTCTTTGTGGCATGTCTCCGTCCAAGGGTACTGAGGGTGATCTGTTTATCACATATGTCGCCTTCGATAGTGCCTCAACCCAAAACTTCTTGGGTAGTTTTGCATGCGCTAGCATACTCTGGACCCTCTCCATTATGGTCCGGTTCATCCTCTCAGCCAATCCGTTTTAGTTCCGGTGTCTTCGGCACGGTAAATTCGAGCTGGATTCCCTTCGACCAGCAGTACTCCTCGAACTACCCCCGATATTCTCCTCCGTTATCTACTCGAACCGCCTTCAGCTTCCGACGGATTTCTCTTTCCACTCTCGTGTGGATCTCCTTGAAGACGGATAGCACCTGATCCTTCGCCTTCAGCGGTGTGGCCCACAACTTCCGGCTGTGGTCATCTATGAACGTCACGAAGTACTGCGCTCCGGCATGTGACTTTGTGTCTACTTGACACGCATCCGTATGCACCAACTCCAGTGGTGCATTACGTCTCATCGGTGGCCTTGGTCGGAAGGAGGTCCGGTTTTGCTTACCGGCCAGACAATCAGTGCACTTCTCCAAGTGCACGTTCTTCACTGGAATGAGGTTGTCGTCTGCAAGCCTCTTCATCCCTTTCTCGCTCATATGACACAGTCTCTTGTGCCATAGCTCACCAGCAGTGTCCTATGCCAGGTTCACTTCTTCCGGACATAACCGGGCATTCATCAGGTACAGTGTGTTGACCTTCCGGACCCTAGCCACAATCAGGCTCCCTTTGCTGAACTTCATGACACCGTTCCGGATGCTGCCCGTGTAGCCTTCATCATCTAGCCGACTGGCTGATATCAGGTTCAGACGAACCTCCAGAACGTGTCGGACATCCTTCAGTAGCAACTTGCATCCGGTTGGTGTTGACAGCCACACGTCTCCTATGCCGACAATTCGGCATGTACCTTCATTCCCCATCCGAACACAGTCGTGATCACCGGATGAGTAGGATGAGAAGCATTTCCGGTCCGGGGTAAGGTGGAACGATGCTCCGGAGTCTACCACCCAGGTAATCTCGTCGCTGGCAAGGTTTATCTCACTCTCCTCGGTGATGAGCATCAACTCCTCTTCACTTGCAGCGATTGCCGTCGTTCCCTTCCGGTCCGGCCCCCTCCGGTCTTTACCGTTCCGGTCTGGGGTCCGCTTCGAATCGGTACCATCGGTCTCCTTATCTTTTCGGAAATGCCGACAATTCTTTTGGAAGTGTCCCGGCTTGCCGCAATAGAAGCAAGTGGGCCTCCTCCTTAACTTTGACCGTGTCTCCGACTTCTCCCGGTTCTGGGGACTACGATTTCTATGTCTTCCACGTTCCGATTCGGTAAGGAGCGCTTTGGAGTCGGAGCTCGTATCTTTATCTTTCCGACGTGCCTCCTCATCTAGCAAGCTCGACTTTACTCTTGCTAGGGATAACCGTTTTCCTTCTGGCCCGGCGTTGCCCAAAGTGACAACCAACGTCTCCTAGCTATCCGGGAGGGAACCAAGCAGGAGTAGCGCTAGTACCTCATCGGCGAGAGGTACTTCCAATGAAGTTGCCTGGTGGACCAGCCCCTAGAAGGCATTCATGTGCTCCTCATTACAACAGGCGGCGGTTACAACAGAGGCAGTGACCTCTTTCTCTCTCTCTCTCTGTACACTGTTACGCGCTCTAATCTCGTGCAAAACAGGAATGACAACAACAACAATAACTAAAAGTTTGCCCTAAGTCATATTTATACTAATATGACTTTTCGGCTATTTATAAATATAGCCTCGATGGACTCCCAAAAACATATTTACGAATATGTCTCTTCATCCGGTTCTCACCGGGCCTGCAACATCCGGCTCTCCGTAGCTGGGTACTCCTCATCCGGTTCTCACCGGGTCTGCACCATCTGGCTCTCCGTAGCCGGGTACTCCTCATCCGGTTCTCACTGGGCCTGCACCATCCGGCTCTCCGTAGCCGGGTACTCCTCATCCGGTTCTCGCCGGGTCTGCGTCATTCGGCTCTCCGTAGCCGGGTACTCCTCATCCGGTTCTCACCGGGTTTGCACCATCCGGCTCTCTGTAGCCGGGTACTCCTCATCCGGTTTCGGCACTGTTCTTCTCTCTTCCCATCCGGAGGGACCTATCTCCCAACAGGAAGGGATGCCAAGAAACCGACTCCTGACACATACCAGGAGCAACCGAACACGAGAGAGAGAGAAAGGCAGAGAGAGCAAGCGCGCAACACCGATGCTTATGTACAAGAAACAAAAGGGTGGGGGAGCTATGCACCCAACACCATCAGAGACACCATTATGCACAAATTGACATGAATATACATATATATATATATATATATATATAAACACAACCCCAGCTTTGAGCCGGATAAAGGTAGGTTAGGCTACAACAGTAGCCTGCTGCCAAGCCGCTAATCAGGGAGCTCTCGGGGTCGTCACGCCAAGCAGGGTCTTGCACAGGAGACCGAATAGAAGCAAATCCTAAGCGGACATGAACTCTCAACCTCCACGATGACGAAGAAGAAGAGAAAAAAAAGAAACTACCAAGATGAAACTGCCCAACCCTAAATCTAACGGTATACCCTCCTAACACAAAAATGGGCAATCCCTTACAAGAGACCCCTCCCTTCCTTTTATAGCCCAAGGAGGGAGAGAAGTTACAATGTGGGGTATATTCTCCCCTTTCTTCTACATGTGCACATGTTGTACACCACCGACTTGCCCTATTCCACCCCGGTTTCACACTATAGCCGGAAATCTTCACGACACCGGCGAGACCAGTGGTGGCGTACCAGATGAATTTCCGGATGCCAAACTGTTTAAAATTATAGTAGAAACCACATCGGATAGTACAGTTCTAGATGAGGACGAATGGCTAACGAACATGCATTAGTTCTTAAGCATGAGACTACCTCCGGAAGAGATGAACAAAGATGAGCGGAAACGATTGGCGGTCCAAAGCCGGCATTTTTGTTTATTATCAGACACCCTATACCACAAGCGAGCTGATGGAATATGGCAGAGAGCAGTGCGGAGCGATGAAAAGGATACCATATTACGGGAAGCACATTGCGGAGTTGCTAGAGGACACTATGTCGCTGAAGCTACAACAAGAAAAATATGGCGCAATGGGCTATGGTGGCCAACGACACTGAAAGATTCGGTCCGATATACAAAGGAATGTGATTTGTGTCAATGAATGGGCCAACCAACAGAACAGGCGTGGATGCCTCACCATCCGGTACTACCCTTGGAACCATTTCAAAAATGGGGACTGGACTTCGTCGGACCATTCAAGCCGCCAACCATGGGAACCAGCAACAAATATGTCATTGTCACTACGGATTATTGCACCAAGTGGGTAGAGACCAAGGCTTTGCGAGACAATACCGCGGCATCAACGACGAAGTTCCTTTATGAGTACATCTGGTGCCATTACGGATGTCCCATTGAATTAATTAGCAACCAGGGTGGACACTCCCTCGGTCAAGTAGTGGAGAGCCTAACAACGTTCTACGTGGTAGTACACAAGTGCAACACTCCGTACTACCCGCAGGCCAATGGACTTGCCGAGTCCACCAACAAGACACTATAGAACATCCTCCGGAAGATCGTCAACGAGAACCGGACCGATTGGCACACAAAGTTGCACAATGCATTATGGGCTTACCGGACGACATATAAAACGAGCATCAAGATGACACCATTCCGGTTAGCATTCGGACTAGAAGCAGTGATGCCGATTGAATTTCAAGTACCGAGCTTACGGATACAGTCCAGGAGTCACTGATTGAAAAGGAATCACAGAAAATCCGATTGGCGGCACTATGTGAGTTGGAAGAGCATCGGATAACGAGTATCATGCAGTTAGAACTGGAACACCGACCAAGGAAAGCATTCATCGATGGGCACCAGAAGGGCAATGAGAAGTTGTTCAGAATCGGCAAGCCGGTGCTCGTGTTTCAGACCCGGATGGGTAAGATGCCGGGCAAGCTACGGTTCTAGTGGACCGGACCATATTGGATTACGCGAGAATTCAATGGTTCTTACTAGTTAGGCACGCTTGCTGGCAAAGTACTGGACAAATGGGTAAATGGGTTCCGACTTAAACCCTATTACGGGCCCATGCCACCAAAACCGTTCCATCAGGTGGAGACCAACGTGGTAACCAGAAGCGGGAAGCAATTAGCCAACAACCAAGAGGAGCCGGTGTTACCAGACAACTGGGACTAATTCTGAAAAAAATAAAATAAAAAAATTTCATCATGCATAGGCGAGGAGCGAACGGGCACTTTGAAAAGGTGCGATTGGTGGCTAATTAAAGCCTATTTAAAAGCACACCACGTGTCAACCGACTGCTATTATAGTACACAACATGCATGTGTAGGAGTTACCGAGAACAGAGCACTAAGTGCACACATGGAGAGACAAAACCTACGCCTCGCAGAGTCCCTCTCATTTCGCGAGAACAGAGCACTAAGCGCACATAGGCGACTAAGAGTGATCAAACGAACGCAAGAAGAACGCACAGATGTACCAATTCTACCAAGTCCCACCGACTCAGACGACGATATGGATCACATGGCACTCTCGGAAGCAGCCAAGAAATGGTTCAACCAACACGGGTTGGAAGGGTTCCTAAGAATCGTCGAGGCACCTCCGCACAACGAAGTGGAGAAAGTCGTCCAGGAGATCGATACGGAGGTCATCATAGAAGAGGCCATCCGCGCCATGACCGGCTTACCAGAGGGCAGAATATTCTCGATCGACAACCCTTCACCGGAGATGCTCACGAAGTTCTTCAGTGAGTAGTCCCTAGCCAGCAAGGCATACCGCACACAAGGCAGTGAGGACGCTCTATTCTGAGAAGTCGCTCGTGTGCTTCATGAGTATGGGCATGTACACCCTCGACCCCCGGCTATGCCAAAGAACAGAGCCGGTTTTATTATAGCGACTTATGAGGGAGTACAGGTGGATTGGCCGGTGATCATCGCTAACAGTCTGAGCGCAGCCATAGACTTAGTAAACGATGGCAAGAAGATGTGGACGGCGGTGGCGCAATGGTCACTCTTTTAACGCCACTGGTAGAGCCGATACAACCGAAGAAGTAGGGGAGACCGACTGAGTCAACCCCCAACCAATCTTCAAAAAGGCAGCAACTCCTGGCTAAACAAGTGATCGGATGGAAAGCGGCTGGCTCCGTACAGAAGGCGAAGGAGTAGCCTAGTCGGAAGCGTACGACAGCGAAGGAGACACCGGTGAGACCCTTAAAAATTAAGTTGCACCGGCCGGAACAACAATAGGAGCAAGACCCCTTGGCGGCGTTAATCAATAGTGGAACCCTAGATGAGGAGCAAGAAGAAGAACCTGCCAAGCCCCTATTACGTCGCAAATAGACACGCGACGAGGGCCACAAAGGGGAGGAATCAAGTCCGTTAAAGGACAGTATACCAAAGCCCTACTTTAGAGAAGCCACAACCCAGGAAGGAGTCAGAACCGGTCGGATGTTCAAAAACCGGTGATTGAATTGCCGGTGTCGCCGACACAACAGCAACACCAAGAACAAGAACTGCCGCTAACTACCCAAAATACGATCCCAGCGAGTGAGGAAGCCACACCACGACCAGAACCGGCACGGCAACAAAGCATTGGCAGCCAATGGCTACAGTGGATAGGAGAACAAGTAGCAGGGGTGGTGTGCCACATAGAAGCAGAAGAAAGAGCACACGTGGACCAGTTGCTTGCCACAACCGAAGAACTAGAGAAGGCTCGGTCGAGAAGCCGGAGCATGGAACAAGAAATGGAAAAGATTAGAGAAGAGGCGGCTAAGTTGGTCATCGAAGGACCAAAACAATTAGAACCGGTGGCACCAGTGAGTGTTCAGAATAATAAGATCCCGGTGACTGAAACAGTCCCGGATACGAATAAGGCATAGGAACAAGAACTCGCCACGCTTAAAGAAGAATTGGAAGCCCAAGAGGCCTTAAGGGCTAGAGAACATGAATGGAAGAAGGCGGCAGAGGAAGAACAAAAGAAATTAGTCGAAAGCATCCTGAGAGCCGACGAAAGCCGACAAAAAGGTCATCAAGCATATGACCGACTGAAGGAAGAAAAAGAAAAACTCCTGCAGGAAAAGGACAAACTCCAGCGCTTGGCGGAAGTAGAGATCGAGTGACTCAAGGAAGAGCTCCGACCATGCTCGCCGTCTGATCAATCAAAGGCTGAAACAAAAAACGGACGACTTTGATCGGCTGCACCAGGATCACAAACACTTGGATGTGGAACACGAGAAATTGATCACCGAAAGTGACCGGCAACAGGAAAAGTTACGGGAACTTCGGAATGAGGTTAACCGGATAGCGACGGCCCTGGTGGAGGAACAATCGAAGGGGGCTGAAGCAGCGGAAAGACTGCTAGAAGCGACAAAAGAACGGATGGAGCTGACCCGACAACACTATGAGGAAAAGGAACGCGCTACAATGGCTCTGAACAAAGTTCAGACTACCTATCAGACATAGTTCATGCCATGGGATTCTGTACATTTTGGAGGAAGATTGAAGGGCGCACTGTGGGATTCAACGTACAAGGTACTGTCCCACGGGTGTGCCATGTGTTGACCGACAAAGATTTAAAAGCCGGATAAAGTCCAGAATGGGAAAGGGATAAGTATTTTAGAACCATGAGTTGTTATCTATAATTATTATATTTTGAGAAGCGAACGGATGGACCCGGAAGTGGTATGCTGATCCGGATCCGGACCGGTTCGTGGCCGATTGCCGGTTGGCACTGGTTCATAACCCAGAGCCGGTGACCTATAAAAGGACCCGGTTAGATTGTAATCAGATAGTGGTTTATTAATGAAAGTGTTGTTGTTCTACATTTTGTTTAATCTTTGAAGCTTTAGTTAATTACCGTTCTGTGCTTAATAGAATCTATCTTACTCGTGTATTATGATCCTTAACCACACCGGTTAGTAGTCGGTTAGGAATATGTTTGTATCACGGTCTACGCCTACCCCACTTGTACCACCCTTTGGTAAAGTGTCTTAGAGGGACACCTTGTGTTAGGGCTAGTCCTGCACCATTTTGTTGAGGTGTGTGATGACATGAGAATTCTTGTCGGATTCCTTCCTTTCGGAGATACATCGTAAACTCATCCGAAAAATATTCCTTGCCTCCATCCGATCGAAGGCATCATGCGTGACGACCCGTGGCTTTTTCGACTTCGTTTTTGAACCTTTGGAAGTGACCAAACACTTCACTCTTCTGTTTCATCGGGTAGATCCAATTATGCCTGGAGAAGTTGTCGATGAAGGTAACATAATATCGGCAACCTCCGAATGTTGTCGTATGGGCTAGTCCCCACACATTTGAATGTACGACATCTAGGATCCCTTTTCTCATATTCCGCAATTTCGTGAATGGATATCGGTGGTGCTTTCCGAACTGGCACGCTTCACATACGCCGGTAATCTCCTTCACGGTAAAGTTCTCTTTTGGCCAATTCTCTTGTGCCACAAGTTTAGGTCGGTTTCGACTTTGAGGCCCTTTGCAAACATGGCCGATTTTACCTCGTTTGATTCGATGATAAACATATGGCCATCACGATGGCTATGAGCTACGACTCGATTGCCTCTTTCAATAAAGCACCCATCATTGTTGAATTGTACTTGCATTCCTTGTTCGACAATCTGGCCGACCGAGACCAACTTTTTCGTGATGGTACGAACATGTACTACGTTCTTGAGGTAGGTTTGTTTGCCATTGTTTCCAAATGGGACGTTCCCGATATGTTGTATTGGATGAGTTGTGTCATTGCCTGTTTTGACATATCCGAGACGTTCGGGTTTTCGTAATTCCCAAAACCAATCTTCATGAGACGTCATGTGGTTGGATGCTCCCAAGTCCACAAACCATACATTCTTGTTTCACCTTTTGTCGACATTGAATGTGCTTTGTGCCTCATCATGAACATGCCGCTACGATCGCCGTAGTCGGAATTCGATGCGTAGTTCGTGAGTTGTCGACTGGTTGAAGCCAACTCTTGCTTCTTCTTTTGGCACTCCTCTTCGTAGTGACTGAGTTTTCCGTAGTATCCACATTCGATTGGGTTATTATGATTGCTTGGTCCGGCATGATGACTCCCCCTTCTGCCAAACTCTCTGGGATTGTTCCTATCCGCTTGCCATTGGTGGGAGTTACACTCTTGGGTCTATCGACTGTGACGTCCTTTTCCGAATCGACCTCTATTTCCACAGCCAAAATTTCTTCTATCATCCGACTTGGAGTAGAACCTATGAACCTCTGTTGCGTTGCTCCTTTATCGGGCGTGATTTTTTTCAACCAGCAATATGGATTGGAGATAAAAAAATGGAGGGTTCTCCCTTACAAGGATGGCCGATCTAATCGAGCCAAATCGGGGTGCTAAGCCGTCGAGGCATATTTGCACCATCTCGTCAACATTGATGATGACATTGATCGATCCGAGGGCGTAACATAGCTCCTTGATCTTCAAGGTATAAATGACGATTGACATGTCCCTTTGATGAATATTGTTCAGCTCCTGATAAAGTTGAAGCTTATGGGCAGTCGTATTGGCCGCTAAGATCTTCTTCAGATTGCCTCAAGCTTCTTTCAGTGTTTTTGCCTCTTGAATATAGCTGAGCATGTGATCATGTACACATGATGTAAGGCAATACAACACACAGCTTGCAGCCTACTCCTAAACGGGATAGTCGACGTGTGTTAGGTCCGGCTACGTTTCGTGAGCTCCTTCTATATAGCTCCAGTATCCTTGTCCAACAAGGTAATGATGCATCTTGTACTCCCAAGATGCGAAGTTTGTCTTGTCGAGCTTCTCCGTAGTCATCATGATTTATTCTTTGTTTCTTGAACCAGTGTCGTAGTGTAATTCGCACACTACGTGAAATATGTAAGAAATATTCGATTAAGTATGCATAAAGAAATAAAAGAAAATATATGTCACATGGATAAGGCCAGATTTGAACCCTATACCTCCATATAAACAAACCCCAAACCTTACCATTGTACTAACATATCATATTAAGTGACTTTGTTGTAGCTCAACATCGGCCGGTTCGGCTGAAGAAGCCGAGGACCGGATCGGTTGGGACCAATCGGTTAGGCCGAGTGCATAAACCAGGAGGCCGTTAGGAAAGATATTCCGTGAGGAATATATTTGGGAGTTAGTGTAGGAGCTCTTGATGAGCATTGAAGTACTGTCAGTACTTCGGTCAGTCCTTCTAGGACTTGTATAAAAGTGCTCACTGAGCACGTCTTATGTATAGATTGAGTATTATTGTTGAATATAGTTTTTTGTGTCTACTCTCTCTGTCTCTCCCAAGTATACTGTGTAAGCCCAAGCTCTCCATTGAACCTGAGTTTCCTTTGTTCTGTCTTCATACTTGCTTCCGCACGCTAGTTTCTACATGGTATCAGAGCGCGAGGGTTGAGAACCTCTCTGTAGCCGACACAGCTTGAAGAACAAGAACAAGAAGAACGATGGATAGAGGCATGGCAAGCTTGCCTCCAACAGAGAAGCTCGATAGAACCAACTATGCGTCTTGGTCCTACAAGATGCACCAGTACCTGCTCGGGCACGGCTACTGGAGTTATGTCGAAGGAGCTAATGACGCGGCACCCGAATCGACACACAGAGACTTCCCGTCGTGGGAGCAATCGGCGAGCAAGGTATTGTACTGCTTCACGTCGTGTGTGGGCGAACAACTATTGAGCTATGTTCGGGATGCAAAGACACCGAAGGGTGCGTGGGAAAATCTGAAGAAGATTTTCGCCGCGAGCACCACAACCAGGAAGCTTCAGCTCCGACAGGAGTTGAGCAACCTACGACAACGCGACTTGTCGGTGGCGGACTATACCTCGAAGATCAAGGATATCTGCGACTCCCTCGCCTCCATAGAGGTGAACATCGAGGAGAGCGAGATGGTCCAGATCTGTCTTGGAGGTTTGGCGTCGAAGTTTGGAGCGTTCCGAACACTGTGTGTACCCGGGAGAATACGCCGTCCTTTTTCGACTTACAGTCGATGCTCTTGGTAGAGGAGAATCACGCGGGTGCGTCTACAAGCACGCACACCGACAACAGAATGTTGTACACGGAGGGAGATAGGCCCCGTGGACGTGGAGGACGAGGCGAGTCGGCACGCAATGGAGGCAGCCGACGAGATCAAGAAAGAAGGCACCGAAGTGATGCCGACAGCAACTCCGGACCCTCCGGAAATAGGGGGAGTCGAAGCGATGAGAACCAGCAAGGGAAGTCCGTCACGGAGTGCTGGTACTGTGGCAAGAAAGGCCACAAGGAAAGTGAGTGTTGGAAGAAGCGCGCCGATTCGGAGAGAACTGGTTCCGAGAACGGCTCCAGACATACCGACAAGGGAAATCGGCAGCGATCACACTACACCCAAGACTCTAGGAGAGTCGGAGAAGGGTCTGTCTTCGTGACGAGACACGAAGCAAACTCAATGAAAAAGAGCACCCTGAGATCGGACGAGGTGTGGTACGTAGACTCCGGCGCGTCAAACCACATGACGAGCCATAAGGAGTGGTTCTCGTACCTTGAAAAACCGATACAACCTGGAGTAGTCGCAATAGGAGACGACACTCCGCATCCGATCGCGAATGTCGGAGAAGTTCCCCTGGGCCATGTCGGGCAGAAAGGGAAACTCATGAACGTGCTGCACGTTCCGACAATCATGAAATACTTGGTCTCGGTCGGACAGATCGTCGACCAAGGGATGGAGGTTCGGTTTACACACCTCGGGTGCTTCATTGAGGAAGAAGGCCGTGTGATTGCGCAAGGGCGCAAAGACGGGAGGATGTTCATCCTCGACTCCACTAACGGCGGCACCGCAATGTTCGCAAAGGGACAAAAGACCGAGTCGGACATCGACTTGTGGCACAAGCGGATAGGCCACGTCAACCACCAACGGCTTCAAGATCTGCAATCGAAACAGGTAGTATTCGGATTGCCCAAATTTAGTGGCCGAAAGGCACAAATTTGTGAGGCCTGCCAGCTCGGGAAGCAACACCGACTTCCCTTCCCCAACGAGCGAAACCGGAGCCGGAACAAACTCGACCTTATACACTCCGATGTGTGGGGGCCGGCACAAAACGTTAGTCTTGGCGGGAGCCTATATTTCGTCTCCTTCATCGACGACCACACGCGGCACACGTGGATCTACCTCATTGAGAGGAAGAGCGAAGTCTTCGACTGTTTCCGGGACCTCAAAGGGTTCGTGGAAACCGAAACGGGACGAAAGATCAAGTGCCTGCGGTCGGATGGCGGGAAAGAGTACTTTTCCGGTCAATTCAACGGTTACCTACAACAAATGGGAATTCGCCGCGAATTCAGTTGTAGATACACGCCGAAGCAGAACGGCGTGGCCGAGAGAAAGAATCGGTCAGTTGTGGAAGCGGCATGGGCAATGCCGGAGGAGAAGAGCTTTGCCCAAGTTCTACTGGGCCGAGGCGGTAAGGATCGCGGTATACATCTAAAACCGGATCGGAGACAAAGTGTCGGCGCACGAGCTATATTTCGGAACGAAGCCGAACTTGCGACACTTGAGGGTGTTCGGTAGCATTGCGTATGTGCATGTACCGAAGGAGAAAAGGAGGAAGCTGGACGCAAAGGCCGAGAAATGCATCTAGGTCGGTTACTCGGACGAGCAGAAGGGTTATAAGTGCTATAACCCTCGCACCAAACAAGCGCGTGTCAGCCGCGACGTTGTGTTTGATGAGTCCGCATCCTGGTACCCGCCCCCGACTACGAACCTCAACTCCAATCTGAGCTCTGACAATGAGGTCAGCGAGGCCGAGATGCCTCCGGATGAGCCCGAAATCGAGACCCGCGAAGAGAGTTCGATTTCACTCCGGTTAAGTGGACCGATTGGACGACTGAGTCGGTACGACCAGTCCGATGAAGAGCCAACGAGTAGTGGAGACTCGGCCGTTTATTCCCCGTGCAGGAAGCCGAGGAGACGGCTTACGCGCAAAGAGAAAGGGAAGAAGAAGGTGTCGGATTCCGGCACGGATAGGAACGAGTCAGACCGATGCGAGTCCGACTCCGAGGGAACTGGTGACGGGTCTTTAAAGATGAAGACCGCGTCGACTGAGAAGGCCTCGACATCAGCTAATGTGAGATTACGCTGATCTACCTTCCAGAAGAATCCTGTTTTGCGGTTCGGATACAACGAGTACATAGCGCATCATTATGCGTACATGACCCGTGTAGCGGAAGTGCGTGAGCCGGAGAGCTACGCAGAAGCGGCTAAAGACGCGAATTGGCGTGCCGCAATGGAGGAAGAGATGCACCGAAGGGGGTAAAACCGATCGGGTGTAGGTGGGTGTACAAGGTCAAGTACAACACCGACGGCTCGGTCAACCGGTACAAGGCTCGGCTAGTGGCAAAGGGCTACGCGCAGAAACACGGCATCGACTATGATGAGACATTTGCGCCGGTCGCAAAAATGACGACCGTTCGTGTTTTGCTCGCAGTAGCCGCGGCCAAGGGTTGGCACCTACATCAAATGGATGTAAAGAATGTGTTCCTGCAAGGTGACCTTGAGGAACAAGTGTACATGGTACAACCCCCCGGATTTCACTCCGGAACGAACTCCTTGGCAGTATGCCGACTGAAGAAGTCCCTTTACGAACTGAAGCAAGCCCTGCGTGCCTGGAATGTGAAGATCACGCAACAACTGCGTCGGATGGGCTTCGTCACGTCAAAATCGGACTCTTCCCTGTTCATCCGGAAAGGTCGACTCGGCCCGGTTAGTATTCTACTATATGTCGATGACTTGGTCATCACCGGCACCGACCTAGGTGAAATCGACCGCGTGAAGCTCCAGCTTGCGGCATCATTCAACATGAAGGATCTGGGAGACCTTCATTACTTCCTCGGGATCGAAGTGATCCGTACCCACGAAGGCATATTGATCAGCCAACGTCATTACGTGTTGAGTATGCTCTTCAAATTCGGGATGGCCGACTGTAAGTCCGTCTCGACTCCTCTGAACAGAACCATCAAGCTTCGTCCCGATACGGGAAAGGTATGCGACCCGACGAGGTTCCGACAAATTGTCGGAAGCCTTATATACTTGACCATCACCCGACCCGACCTCAGTTATCCGGTCGAGGTGAGCAGTCAGTTCATGGCGCGACCTACCGAGGAGCACCTTCAGTGTGTGCAACGCATACTTCGGTATGTCAACAGCACTAAGGACCGGGGACTGCTATATCGGACCGGTGCAGCCACACGGTTAGTCGGCTACACCGATGCTGATTGGGCTAGCAACGCCGCCGATCGCCGATCCACGTCTGGATACGCGTTCTCCCTCGGGAGTACCGCGATCACGTGGAGAAATAAGAAGCAGCCGACAGTTGCACTGTCGAGCACCGAAGCCGAGTACCGAGGAGCGGCTGTCACGACATGCGAAGCCATATGGTTGAAGCGGCTACTTAAGGACCTGCGAGAGGAGGTGTCCGATCCAACGACGATCTACTGCGACAACCTCAGCAGCATCCAGCTCGCGAAAAACCCCGTTTTCCATGCACGGACCAAGCACATTGAGGTGCACTACCATTTCGTCCGTGAGCGTGTCCTTTCTGGTGAAGTCAAACTTCAGTACGTTCCGACGGATCGGCAGACTGTCGACATCTTCACAAAGCCTCTTGGTCTGGACAAGTTGCGGCAATTCTCAGGTGCGCTCGGTTTGCGTCACCTTGACGTGCCGAACTTGAGGGGGAGAACAGTCCCGAACGACCAAGCAAGGCCGCAGGAAAGGAGCGGACACCGCGACATCGAGTCGGTTGACAAGTTCAACTTCGGATCGGCTGAAGAAGCCGAGGGTGGACCCGCCGAAAAGTTCGGAAGCGGATAGAAGGGGAGCAACCGAAGGAGAGAGCCGAAGCCAACCACGCATGAGGAGGATGACGCCATCGAGGGCGAGAAGACCGAAGACGAGTTGGAGACAGCCAACTCGGATGAGAGCGAAGACTGATCGGAGGTAGCCGAGTCGGTTCGGATGTTTCATTCAGACACGCTGAATCAACCGAGGCCCAAGCGGAAGAAAAGGCAGCAGAAGAAGCGTCAACACCGCAACAACAGAAGAGCTGATGAGGGCCACATGAGCAGACAAGCCAACCGGAAGGGTCGAAGCGCGCGGAGTCGAACAGGTCGAGGAGCGCGAGCGAGGCGAGAAGCCAGGAGGAACCGGTGCTGTGAAGATCCCGAAGAGCCTCAAGTTGAGCTTGAGGGGGAGTGTTGAGAGACAAGCTCAACATCGGCCGGTTCGGCTGAAGAAGCCGAGGACCGGATCGGTTGGGACCAATCGGTTAGGCCGAGTGCATAAACCAGGAGGCCGTTAGGAAAGATATTCCATGAGGAATATATTTGGGAGTTAGTGTAGGAGCTCTTGATGAGCATTGAAGTACTGTCAGTACTTCGGTCAGTCCTTCTAGGACTTGTATAAAAGTGCTCATTGAGCACGTCTTATGTATAGATTGAGTATTATTGTTGAATATAGTTTTTTGTGTCTACTCTCTCTGTCTCTCCCGAGTATACTGTGTAAGCCCAAGCTCTCCATTGAACCTGAGTTTCCTTCCTCTGTTCTGTCTTCATACTTGCTTCCGCACGCTACTTTCTACAGACTTAAACATAGATTTAATAGGTATAAGAGTTATATTTACACCTATTTTTATAAAAAGCAACCCATGCACATTTAGGGTGTGTAAAAACTTTATTTAGAAGAAAAACGCAAACAAAGAAAAAATTACTTAGGCATGTCTAGAGTGCATGAGCACTATATTTAGAAGTTAAAAGCATGGTAGAAAAAGCTATTCTGGGACATCTAGTGTGCATGAACACTTTAGAAAAGAATTATGCTATGTTTAGCCTCTTCCATCACTATATAAGGAAGAGAGAAAGATGTATATGGTTGTTGATTTTTTATAAGTGTTGATTAATATATTATATTCGTGGGATTCACGAATTTGCCATCTAATTCTCTCTTGCAATCTAAATTCATATTCTTTCCTAAACATTAATTATTACACTATACTCGTGGGATTCACAAGTTTCATATCTTTCTTTCTTATAATCTATTCATATTCATAACTAAACTCGTCTCAAATTCTTCCTCCTCCTAGTCCAAAACCCCCGCGGTTCCCACCGGACTAAACGATTCGGTGCCGAAAGGCATGACACAGTTGGTGAACCCGATGTGAACATGGGTGGCAAGGACATGGAAAATCAACAAGAGGCTAACAATATGATGACAATGTTTGAGCGGATGCTACAAGAACAACGCGCAAAGTCGGAGATTGTGTCGGTAGTAGAGCGGCTCGTGCAACAAAATGAGCAATTCAACGGGAATGATGTGTCACGTTATTTGTGGCACTACAAGGTGGAGATGCTACTATGCGGAATATCGGAAGGATTGCAAGTGACATCCTTCAATCGGGTGGCTACGGACGGGCTTCAAGGGAGTGTCCACGGGATACGACAACAAAATCCAACGTGGGAAGCATTTGAAGAAGCACTAAAGACCACTTTCGCTATCGAGGAATCTTCCAAGGCAACACAGAGGGGATTCGAAGATTGGGTGTAAACGCCGGACAAGTGGCTGAAGGTCCTCGATGTGTTTTTGGCATTCGAAAGTAGATTCGAGAGGTTGTCCACGAGAGATCAAGCTATCCTCGCACCAGACAAAGTGATCATGTTCTTACAAGCCGTGGATGTCTGGGACTGGAAAGACCTTGGAGTGCTTCTAGAGGACACAATTACTAAGAGTGGCCTCACCAATACATGGGAAAACGTGCGGAGATAAGAATAGCAAACATGCGTTATGTCAATTGCATGAGGTGTATGTAGATGAGAAACGACGGCGCATGGATGATGCAACTAGGCCATCAAAGACACCAAAGAGTTAGAACTTCCAAGGGAAGGGGAAAGGAAAAACAATTCCGTCATTCAAACTCGCTTCGGACATCGAACAATGGACAAACCTAAAGAAGGTGTTCGAAGAGAGAATCCTTGATAGTTGGGTGGAATTTTCTGTCCGGGAATTACTCGGAATATAACGAAGAAGGAGTTACACGATCCTCTTGTGGATCTCGTAAAAAGAAAGAGACAGACTATAGAGGAAAATGCTCCAAGGGTGAATGCGAATACCGTTCTAATGAACAACACAGCTGTGGAGGATGAAATTCTGAACTCCCACTACACAAGGCCACAATGGGCATGCGCAACTACGAAGACTCTGGTTCGAATCGGAAACATCAAAGAGCCCGTACTAGCATTGATTGATCACGGGTCAGAGATCAATTTGATGTCCAAGGAGTTCTACTGGAAGGGGAAGTGGCCTATAAACACTAGCCATGGATGGAAGATCCGAGCAACCACAAAAGCCATGGAAGATCTATTTGCGGCTTGTCCGGATGTGATGGTGAAGATCGGAGATGTGGAGATTGACCAAAATTTCTTAGTTCAAGATGAGGTCTCACATTCCGTGATCCTCGGGCACCCCTTTATCACGACTTCACGGATGGAGACAAAGGTGCTCGATAGTGGAGCGGCTTTTGCACGAATTTGGAGCCAAAGCAGAGGGAAAACTGTCCAATTCCTAACGGTGCCATCGAATCACGAAAGGAACAAGAGAGAGCTCTTGTCCCAAACAAAAATGGATTTTTAAAGCAGATTGCTGCGTAGTGGGGAAGTGATAGTCCGAGAAGCCTTGATACCCCACACAGGAAGAAAACTCTCGAAGCAAAACAAGTACGAATCGGTCTGGATGGGGCATCTACATATAGGGCCGTAACCGGAGTAATGACGAAAGAATTCTGAAAGGTATAAGATGAGTTACGGTCTGCATCAATCATAAAAGAAGACGAAGAAATCGTGGGAGTAGTCGAAGAAGTGTTCTATGGGAGCACGCTACAACAACTTGAAGAGCTTGGGGAAGAGAATAGCTAGGGAGACTGGGTAGTCCTAGTGGAATTGGTTGAGATGTACGAGATCATTGCGAAAATGGGGCTGGATGTGCTCTGCAAAGAAGAAGCAATGGTATGTACAAAATATAAGACCGTGGAAAAGAATGTGAATATGTCTGCAGGACCGCTACCCGCCAATAGCAAACAAAAGAGGAAAGAAGTCTCGATACATCCGACACTTCGGAAGTCTGTGGATATCGGACATGTCTTCATGAATGAGACCCGGAAGAAACTTTGGATCAGTGGAGGTGGGTTCCTCTTATAGAATGAAGAAGAACGATTTCATGAGATGCTGGAGCAACATGGAAAATATTTCGCATTCACATCAAGAGAGATAGGGTGCGTTGATCCGAAGATAGTAGAACCGATGGTGATCTTCTCGATTGATCATGTGTCGTGGAACCTTACATGATTGCGGTGCCACGGGCGCATATTGCGAAAATCATTTACTTGCTCAAGGAGAGGGTAGTGATGGGGATTCTAGAGCCATCAAACGCTCCGTACACAAATCGATGGTTTACGGTCTTTCTATTTCAATCGTTCTGAATCTGTTTCAAAATTGGAATCTTAATCTCAATCTCTCTCTCAATCTATCTTAAATCCTTTCTTGCTAAAGCTAGTGCGTACTTCGAGTCCTTCTGGTCCAAAACCCCGGCGGTTCCGCCTCACGATCCGCACATAGTGATGGATCTTCACGACACCGGATCGTGACCTTGTTCACCAGTTGAAAATCTTGAATGAATAGGAGATTGAACTCTTGACTTTAGATTTGAAGAACAAGATATATCATCAAAACGATAACGAATTTTCTTCTTAATATTAATTTTCTTCAAAACGATTAATATTAAGTACAAAACTTGCTTGATAAAATACCTAGCTCCCCTTTTGATCTTTTTCAACCACTCTTTTATAGACGCCTCCATGCATATGATGCATGTGAGGGTACAATACATGCATACAATGCATGCAATGCATGTGATGCATGTTTGCCATTTGGTGCTCCTACATTACATGTCTCAAGCCGGACTCGATCGGTTGATGGCGGTAGGCTACATCCCGAAACTTCAAGCAAAGATAGACAGACTTATGCGAGCATTGTCGATACGAGAAACAGACCCAAAGTCCGCACTCTCTCCGCTACAAGACGGTAAGACAACCCCTAGAGCTCTTGCACACAGATATATGTGGACCCATGCCAGAGTGATCACTAAGACGCTCCCGGTACTTCATCACATTTGTAGATGATTGTACACAGAAGGTCTGGGCCTACTCAATAAGGTCCAAAGATGAAGCGATCGAGATCTTCACTCAGTGGATGTTTGAAGTGGAGAACCGGTCATGACACAGAGTGAAGACACTCCGATTTGACAAATAGTACCTGACCGAAAAAGGGATCCGGCATCAAAAGACTGTTCCTTACATACCCATGCAAAATGGAGTGTCAAAACGAACCAACCAAACGATCCAAGAAAAGGTGACAGAAATGCTCCAGCAAGCTAGACTGAAGCTAGAGTTCTAGGGCGAAGCATTGCAGACGACAATATATTTGATCAACCTATCACTGTCAAAAACAATCAGGCTCAATGTGCCACAAGCACTATGATCAGGCACACAACCGACCTATGATAGGCTCCGTATATTTGGATGTGAAGCCTACACATTTATCCCCATGGAGAAAAGGAACAAGTTGGCACCCCATGAGAAGAAGTGCATATTTCTCGGTCCTAGCACCGACGGGCACTTCGGCTATGTTAACTCTTAGGGCCGGACAATGGCCTAACACAAGGTGTCTACGGAAGAAACTTCACCAAAGGGGTGTTACGGCAATAGGATTAGACTCAACGATTAATCCGACTTAATTAAGCTACTTAGCAAGATCGTCCTTAATAATCACACGCGTAAGATATAACAATGAATGCAGAACTGCAATTAACACAGAGAGATAAAAACACTAATCTTTAGTAATTATCCGTTGCTCATTACATTGTATCCGGGCCTTTAAATAGGTTTCCGGTCTGTAGTACAAAACGGTGCCATCCGCACCTGTTCGGGATCAGTCCGGATCCGGAACGGCATACCGATTCCGGTCCGTCCGTCCACACTAATAGCTTACTTACAACCATTCCTAATAATGAATTAACTCCTCCGTTTCACACTCTGGACTCCTTTGCCGGCCGGTAACACATGGCACGCCCGTGGGACAGTACCTTGTACGTCGAATCCACCATCCGACCCTTGCTATTCTTCGTCCAAAATATTTAGAATGCTTTGTTCGAGAGTCTCCAATTGTTCATCTGGAATTGGTAGTTGTTGTTGTTGTTGCTCCATTGATGGCTGCTGCGACTGGTCCTTTGGTGGCTGCTGTCGCTGCTCCTCCGTTTGTTGCTCTGACATTGGCGTTTCCGTCGTTGCTCCCTTCGTCGTAGTAGTCTCCGGTTGACTGGTTCCGGCCTGGCCCTCGGCCGGCGACGGTTCCTCATCACTAAGGTTAACCGTTGCCGCTTCCCGTGCTTTTTCTTCCCGAACCCAGGACCGCTCGTAGCTTTCAAACTGGATTTGAGCGTCCAGCCTATCATCGTCTAGCTGAGCTACGAGTTGTCGGACCTGCACCAGCTGTTCATCCGCCAGGACTTGGAAGTCTTCGGCCAACTCGTCCCGTATGGCGGTGAAGTCCTCGGAAGTCAACGTGTAACAATCATCTCCTTCCTTCCACCGGTTTGCCACGTCTGCCCGTAGCAATTGGAGTTCCGCCACATTTTGTGCCCACTTTGTCCACCATCTTACGGAGCTTTCATCAATCAAGCGTTTTGTCTGATTTAGCCATGCCCGGAGGATGCACTGAATCCGGCCCATTCCCATCTGCGATTTGATCTCCGCAACTTGCCATTCCTCCTTCAACTGCTTGATGATTTTGACGTTGTCTTCCGCCTGCTCCTTGTAATGCGTCAATTGCCTTTGATATGTGCTTTGTAATTTTTGCAATACCGTTGACGCTCTCTCCTTTTCTTCCTGCTGCTGCCTCTGGAGCTCCATCCGGACCTTCTCCGCCTCGTCCAACCATCTTGTATTTTCCGCTCGTTCGTCGGTGAGCGTCGTCGCAGTCTGATCAACTTCCTGCTGGAGCTTGGCCACCCGTTCCTTATGCTCCGTTTCCAGCCGTTTGTAGTCCCGGTGCAGGTGCTCAAAATCATCTATCTTTTGCTTGAGCCGTGCGTTGATCTGTCGACGGGCCCGGTCCTCGCGGCCCTTCTGCTGGCGGAGCTCTTCCTTTAGCCGTTCAATTTCCGTTTCCGCCATCTTCCGCAGGTTGTCCTTTTCCTGCAGCACTTTGTCTTTTTCTTCCCTTAGCCGGTCGTATGCTTCATGGCCTTTCCGGAGGCTCTCCTCTACCCGGTGGAGGTTCTCAGCAGTCTTCTTTAATTCTGCTTCGGCCGCTGTCTTCAATTCCCGTTCCCGGTTCCTTAGCGCTTCTTGTGCGGCAAGTTCATCTCTCAATTCCGCAAGCTCCTGGGCTTGCGCCGCATCTCTCTCTGGAACGGTTTCCATTGTCGGGGTCTTATTAGTATGTACAGGTTGGTCGGGTTCTTTATTCTGTACTCTTACCGGAGTCACCGGTGATTGGATTTGTGTTGCCGTTAAGGCCATTTTGGCCATTTCTGCCGTGACCTAATCGAAGTCTTTTTCAAGGCACCGGATTCTGGACCGGGCCGTCTCTAGTTGTTCGGTTGTGACAAGCAACCGTTCACTGTGCGCTCTTTCTTCCGCCTCAATATACCCCACTGCTCCGGCAATCTGTTCGCCTATCTACCAGAGCCACAGGCTACCGGTGCATTGTTGTTGCGCTTGCACGGAGGTTTGACGGATGGGCTCGCTTGTAGATGGGTGGTCCTGCTTGATTGCGCCGAGTTGCAATTCCATTTCTGCCCGTGGACCACCCTGTTGTCCTGGTTCCCCTTGCGCTTCTTCTTGGTTGGCCGAGGGAGGCTGTATTGACCTTTCCGGCTCTGGCGGAATGGGACTTGCCGGTGGTGCAGGGGCTTCTGATTCCGGTGCCATGCGCACCGGTTCCGGTTCCTCCCTTGGCGTGGGAGTCTCAGTATGGGGAGCCGGTGTTCCCTCCGTCTCAGGGTCCGAACGTTTCCCGGCTGCCTTAACGATCATTGCCGACGACCGTCGCTAGAGGTGCTCCGTAGGCTCCTCCTCTATTTCCTCTTCTTGAGTCCCGGCATGGAGTTTTGACGCCAAGGGGTCCGCTTCTCTATTCACCTGTCGGCGGAGTGTAACCTTTACGAGCCGTACCGGTGGTTCCTCCTGCGCATCCGTTGGCCGCTTCCGGCTGGCGCTCTCCTTTCCCGCCTGTTCTGCGTCCGCCGCCTTCCCCTTAGTGGCCTTAGAGGCGAACAACTGTTGTCTTTTGGAAGCAATCTTTGGGGTGTCGTCCGCCACTCTTCCCCGCTTCTTGGGTTGGACGGGTTGGACGGGTGGCACAAGCAAGGTGAGCCACTGCGTTACTGCGTGCCATATCGTCCGTCCTTCTCGGCCTTCTTTGCCGTCTTTTCCTCTGAAGATCTCGATCGCCGCACACAAACCGTCTGCGATCAATACCGGCCAATCCACCTTAATCCCTTCATAGGTGGCGATGATCATCCCTGCCCAGTTCTGCGGCATGACAGGGGGTCTAGGGTACACATGGCCGTATTCGTGGAGCACACGGGCAATCTCGCGGAACAACATATCTCCGCCGCCCTGTGTCCGGTAGCCCTTGCTGGCTAGGGAGTACTCACCAAAATACTTGATGAGTTGCTCCGAGGTCGGATTGTCAATCGTGAGTATGCCTCCCTCCGGAAGGCCTGTTAACGCGCGGATCGCCTCCGCCGTTATGACCTCTGTGTCGATTTCTTTGATCACCTTGTCGGCTTCTTTGTGTGGCGGTACCTCCATAATCGTCAAGAAGACCTCGAGCCAGTGTTGCTTTAGCCATTTCTTGGCGGCTTCCGACAGCGTTTGCGGGTCCATGTCTGTGTCGAGGTCGGATTGTGGTGGCGAGTTTGGATGGTGATGAGAGTGAGATTGAGAGAGAGAGAGTTCAGAAAGTGGGGGTTCTCTATGCGTAGGTTCTCGTCTGATGATCTTCCAGCGCCTTGGTGCTTCTGTGCTCTTGGGTTCGTGAAAGTAGAGGGTCTCCACGCGCATTGGTTTTTCTCTGTGCATTTTGGCACCTTTTTCGAGTGTGTGCACGTCGTGTACTAAAATAGTATTATGTCCTGTGGTGGCGCTTAAATTCCCACTACATACCTTTTCGTTCCTCACTATCTGGTCCATTCATACCTCGCTTTTGCATGATTACTTCGCTTCTCTTTTTTTTTTTTAAATGTAGTGTGAGGTTACTTGTCCGTTGGTCCTATCGGACCCTTACCGGCCTCATTCTCCCCAGTTACCGTCTCTGCCGTCTTGGTGGTTGCCGTTTCCCTCATAGGTTGCCGTTTCCGCACCGGTGTCGGTCCTTTGCTCCAATGGGTTCTTGGGCATCGGTCCTCTATATGGCTTCAATCGGAATCTGTTGACCCATTTGCCTAGCACTTCGCCGGCAAGTGTCCCTAACTGGTAGGACCCATTATACTCACGTGTCAGCCAATACGGGCCGGTCCATCTAAACCGTAGTTTACCCGGCATCTTGCCCATCCGTGTCTGAAATACTAACACTGGCTTGTCGATTGCAAACATTTTTTCATTTCCTTTCCTGTGCCGGTCGACAAATGCTTTCCGTCGCCGTTGTTCCAATTCTAAGTGCAGGATGCTTGCCAGTCGTTGTTCCTCGAGTTCACACAACGTTGTTAACCGTATTGCCTCCGACTCCTTCTCATTCAGCCGTTCCCGTAGTTGGATCCGTAAGCTGGGTACTTGGAATTCCACCGGCATTACCGCCTCTAGTCCGAACGCTAACCAGAACAGTGTTGTTCGGATGCTCGTTTTATATGCTGTCTGGTATGCCCAAAGCGCGCTATGTAGCTTGGTATCCCAATCCGTTCGGTTTTCGTTGACGATCTTCTGGAGAATATTCTGGAGTGTTTTGTTCATCGATTCAGCTAACCCGTTTGCTTGCAGATAGTATGGTGTGCTCCGTTTATGGACAACGGCATAGAATGTCGTCAGGCTTTCAACTACTTGACCGAGAAAGTGCCCCCCTTGGTCGCTTATTAATTCGATTGGGCATCCGTAACGGCACCAAATGTATTTGTATAGAAATTTTGCCGTTGACACAACGGTGTTGTCTCTTAAGGCTTTGGCCTCCACCCATTTCGTGCAGTAATCCGTTGCGACGATGACGTACCGATTACCTGTTCTCATTGCCGGTGGTTTGAACGGTCCAACAAAGTCCAGCCCCCACTTCTAGAATGGTTCGAGTGGTAGTACAGGCTGGTGTGGCATCCGAGCTTGCTCCGTTGGCTGGCCCATTCACTGGCATAGGTCACATTCTTTTGCGTACCGTACAACATCTCTTAATGTAGTTGGCCACCATAGGCCACTTTGCCATATTTTCCTGGCCGTCGCATCTCCGGTATAGTGACCTCCGGAAACTCCGCAGTGGGCTTCCCTCAGTATGAGGTCCTTTTCATCGCTGCGCACAACCCGTCTCCATATGCCGTCCGCGCCCTTGTGATAAAGTGTGTCTCACAGTAAGCAGAAATGTCGGCTTTGCACAACCAGGCATTTCCTTTCGTCCCGGTTCATCTCTTTCGGAGGCAGTCCTGTGCTCAGAAACTGGTGCATGTTTGTGAGCCACTTGTCTTCCTGTGCCACAGATTCATCTGCTGCAGTTTCTGTAGTGACTTGAAACAGCTCCGCATCCGGAAACTCGTCCACTACGCCGTCGCTCGTCTCTTCGGACTCTAGACGGCTTAAATAATCCGCCACGGCATGCTGTATACCGGGTCGGTGGAATATTTCGAACTCGAATTCCTGTAACAGTAAGGTCCACCAGGCCAATTTACCGGTGAGTGACGCCTTGGACACCAGGTAGAGGAGTGCCGAATGATCTACATGGAAGGAAAACTTCCTTCCCAATAAATAATGCCGAAACTTTGTCACACTGTAGACAAACCCTAGAGCTTCCCGTTCCGTGGTAGAGTAGTTCCGTTCCGCTTGGGATAGCTTTCGGCTGGCATAGTACACTGGCCGGTACCACTTTGGCTCCGTAAGCTGCATCAGTACGCTTCCAATTGCGATGTCGGAGGCGTCCACGAACACATGAAATTCTTTACTCTAATCCGGAGGCTGCACTACCGGTGCTTGCGATAATAGTACCTTGAGGGCCCTATACGCCCTATCCTCGGTGTCGGTCCACTGGAATGGTGTCCGATGTACGGCGGCATGCAACGGTGTAGCCAGGTCGGCCAAGTATCGGAGCATCCGGTTGTGCCACCGGATCTAGCCTAAGAAATGCCTTTGCCGTTGCCGGCGCCGGTGCTTCTAATATGGCTTTCACTTTGTCCGGGTCGACTGCAATACCTTCCTGGCTCACAATATGTCCTAGTAAGGTTCCACTGGACACGCCAAATACACACTTTGCCGGATTCAAGCTTATCCGGTACGCTCTACACTTTTCTAGACAAAGACGGAGGTCCGGAAAATGATCCTCCTCCCGGCTATAGACGGCGAAATCGTCAAGGAAAACTTGCATAAAAGTCGGGATATATTCACCAAAGATTTCCATGATGATTCGTTGAAATGTTGCCGGTGCCGTTTTGAGTCCGAACATCATCACCACGGCCACAAACACCCCCCATTCGGTGACGAAAGCTGTTTTCTCTTGGTCGTCGAGGTGCATCCGGATCTGATTGTACCCGCTGAATCCGTCTAGAAAACTATAGACCTCATGGCCGGCGACGGCATCCAACACTCCATCTACGAACGGAAGTGGAAACGCATCTATTACCGTAGCCGCATTGAGTTTCCGGTAATCCACACAAACTCGAATTTTTCCGTTCTTCTTCGGTACAACTACGATCGGGCTCAGCCATGGCGCTTTCTTTACCGAACGGATAAAGCCCACTCTTAGCAGTTTGTCGATTTCCTCCTTGCTTTGGCGGCATAATTGGGATTCATCCGGTACCGTCTTTGTGCCACGGGTTTTGCATCCTTGCTCAAGTGAATCTGATGCTGGTATAACTGAGGGTCAAGCCCTCGCATATCTTCGTATGACCAGGCAAACACGTCGCGAAATTCCGTGAGAAGTGTGATCATCGTCGTTTTGTCTTTGAACTTCATCTCCTTGGCGATGTGCACCGGTTTTGCTTCGTCTGTGGTCCCTAGGTTCACCTCTTCAAGTTGCGACACTTTTACACGCTGTGAAACGACCATTTCCCGTTCCAACGCTTCCTGCGCTTGCCGTAACTCTTGGATTGCGTTTTTATCCGGTTCTGCTTTAGTCTCTTCCGGCTGCGGTAAGTATGGTGCTGCTGCTTTGGCAATGTCAATTTCGAAGAGGGGTACGATCTTTGGGTTTTCCTGTAAGTACTGAGCTTCTTCTTCGTCAGCTAACCCTTCTAGCATGTTGACGCACTCTGCATACAACGGTGTACATTCCTTGCCAGTGCTCGTCCTTGGCTGTGTTGGTACCCGTACCTTGGCTTTTCCTCGCCGGAAGGTAATTATATTTTTCCTCCAATTCTGTTTGATATGTGCCATTTTCAACCACGGCCGCCCCAGCAATAGCGAGTATGTGCCTTGTGCCTGTAATTGTAGCCCTACTACCGAGATGTGAAATGTATGACCGCCAACAGTGACTTCTAATTTTCGTATTAATCCTGTCGGCCGCACTGAGCTTGTATTGGCCATCCGTAACCAGAACGGACACGGCTCCCATTTGTGGATTCCTAGGGCATCACACGTCCGGAGGCTTATTACATTCACCTCGAAGCCTCCATCTATTACTGTGTCGGGGAGTTTTTTCCCTTTTACAATGGCAGTAATTACCGGACTGTTGGTGTCCACCACCGTTGGTCCCTCCTCCAGATTCGAGAAGAGTACCGGTGTCGGTGATGATTCTCCTTCTGTCATGGCTGTCTTCAGTCCTTCTGTGAATCTCGGCACGAGCTGTAGGAGTCTTCCTAGTGGCAACGTAATCTGGCATTCTTGCAACGCCTGCCATGTCTCGTTCTCGGAGTGACTACCGCCGGCAAGCCCTATGGTGTTCTCCTTTTGCCGCTGTAAGTCTGTGACATTTTGCTCGTTTGCTTTCTTCACCCATTCCGGATGGTCTCCTATGTCTCCCATTCCTTGCCCATGCCTTTCGACCTTGTGGTCACCTGCTGCAAATCTGCCACTTCAGGGACTACCATATTTATTGTCGGTCGTTTGTCATAGCTCTTCGCTGGGCATTGATTACTATAATGGCCTTCCTGTCGATAGTAGTAGCAGTAGGCTTTCCGGGTATTGCTGGATTCGGCATTGTCTGTTGTACTTGAGGCAGGTCCCGTGGTAAGCGCGGGGTTTTGGGCCGGTTGGCTGCTTGAAGCTCCTTGTTCCGAATCCTGTGGGTAGCCGCCTTTTTTGAATTGCCATTTTTTGTTATAGTTCTTATTGCGGTACTCTTGACGAGGTTGGTCGTTATATCTGCCGTATTCCTCCCGTTGCTGACGATACACGGGGGAGTGCTCCCGGTCGTAATGTTCGTATCGTCTATTGTAATCCCGGTACCGATCATATCTATCATGCTGGTCGTAGTTATCCCGTCGATCGCCATACCGGACATCCTGTGCCGGTCGGTCGCAGTCCATTCACCGCCAGCGTTCCTCTTCTTCATCCCGGCTGCTGCGTGGCTCTATTTGTCAGACGGGTGGTGCTTGTCGGTTCAATAGATTATACTCGCACCTATCCGTCGTATGGCCCTTGGATTGACAGATTACACATTGCGTCCTCATAATGTATTCTAGTGCCAAGTGTCCGGAATTCAAGCAAGTTGTGCACTGTATTGCTTGCCGAAACCGGAGGTTTTCATCGGACGGTAACGCCCGTTGGAGTGCTCCCAGTGTGAGCTAGGAGCTTGTCTTTTCCATCTCTCTCACCCGGTCAATGACCTGGTCGATGGTACTTGCGCGGAAGTCAATGACCGTGCAAACCGTGCATAGGGGTTCTCGGAGCGCATTTAGGAATATAGTCCGTAATTCCTCCTTCGGGGGTGCACGGGCAAGCTGACTATGCATCCGTTGAAACCGGATGACAAACTGGGGAATGCTCTCCTCTGCCTCCTGTCGGATGGTATAAAATAAGCCCACCATTACTGTCTGGTCCACCTCCTTTTGGAAAAAATGCAAGAATTTAGCTTTTAAATCTGCGAAGGTGGTGATGGTAGACGGGTCCTGCGTCCGGCGCCATCTCGCTGCCGGTCCCTGCAATGTGATGCCAAATTCTGCTATCTTAGAGCGTTCCTCTTCTTCCGGGGTCAATCGCTGGGACACATGGTTTGCTTCCCATGTCTGTTCAAAGGCGTGAACATGAGCTTCCGCGTCCGGATCATCTCTATACTTGGAGTACTAGAACGACATGTCGTCGTCCGGTATCGGTGCACGGGCTGGCGGTGTTGGTGGTCGTTCCTGGTTTTTCTCCGGCGTCGATGGTCTTTCTTGATTTGTTTCCGGCGTCAGTGGTCTTTCCTCTTCTTTTGGTTACGGAGGCCTCTCCTCCTCGACTTCCAGTGTCGGAGGTCGCTCTTCCTCTACTGGTTCCGGAGGTTCCAGCCTTAGCACTTCTGGTTCCGGTGTCGGTAAGGTGTCTGATCCTTCGTCCTCCGGTCCGCCCGGGGTTTCGTTGCTGCTACGGTAGTTCGTGTGCACGATGTATTCCCCTTCGGAATCCGATTCATACGCTTAAAAGGCTTCTGCTTCACCTTCTCCGCTTGCCAACGCCTGGAGAAGGGATTCGGTTTCCCGGAGGCTGCTTAGGTTGCTGTCGTCGTCCAGGTGCGATGTTTGCTGTAACCAGAGGGACTCCTCCGCTACTCTCCGGATTACGTTGGAAAACGAGCGATCCGCTCTAATTTCCTGCGCCGCTTGCTGGAAAGCCTCACGTCTCCTTTGCCTTTCGGTGAGGCGTCGAGTTCAATCTGTAACCAGGTCGTGCATTGATCTAGTCATCCATTCGTGTCGTCATTCGCTGCAAAAATAGGAATCGTGGTCGCCAAAAACTATGTTAACTCTTAGGGCCGGACAATGGCCTAACATAGGGTATCTACGGAAGACACTTCACCAAAGGGGTGTTACGGCAATAGGATTAGACTCAACGATTAATCCGACTTAATTAAGCTACTTAGCAAGATCGTCCTTAATAATCACACGTGTAAGATATAACAATGAATGCAGAATGGCAATTAACACAGAGAGATAAAAACACTAATCTTTATTAATTATCCGCTGCTCATTACATTGTATCCAGGCCTTTAAATAGGTTTCCGGTCTGTAGTACAAAACGGTGCCATCCGCACCTGTTCGGGATCAGTTCGGATCCGGAACGGCATACCGATTCCAGTCCGTCCGTCCACACTAATAGCTTACTTACAACCATTCCTAATAATTAATTAACTCCTCCGTTTCACACTCTGGACTCCTTTGTCGGCCGGTAACAGGCTATAGGCTATGGGACTCGGAGAACCGGAAACTCATCCGAAGTAGTGATATAGTCTTCAAAGAAGACTCTATCTTCTCTCAACAAAACCAACAGAAAATAGTTGGTAAAAAGGCATCGTTTGAAGCTGACAAAGATGTCGTAGAAGGACCGTCCTGTTACCGTACGAGATGTACGGGTGATTGATAAGTGAGGGTAAAAGAAGTAATGTATGTGTATGTAATCTTATACGATTATGAATGTGAATGTAAGTGTGAGTGTGGTGGATACAAAGAGGTGTAAGTGAGTGACTAGGTGTGAATGCCCAAGAGGCTTGCACCCTTGTGTATCTACCCTTTCGTACCTATTTAACCCCTTATGGGGAATGAATGAATACAATGATCATTTTCTCTCTCAATCTCTCTCTTGTCTTCTCTCTCTCCCTCTCTCTCTTCCCTCTCCTTAACGTTGAACCCCCTTGGGAGGGGGGTGGAGCCATTCTAGGCACCACCCCCCACCCCACAATGCTTCTCAATGCTTGTCGTCTCTCTCACCATCGATCCCATAACGCTCATCATCCTCATTAAACACACCATCTCCATCACCAATCATCATTACCATTAACCCTAACCCTAAAACGTACAACACTATTTGGCGACCACTAAGGCAACCCCCCTTTGGAGATGGAGTCGACGAATGATCCGCGGCAGTATGATGTGCGAGAGGAACTCACGGAATGATATGCGGTAGAAGTATGTCCGAGAGAGCAAGAAATCAAACCAACAATGTACAAGAAATGTGCAAGAAATCATGAAAATGGTAGATTAATGATGCCTCCGAGCATTATCATCATTTTTGGTCTTTGGATAATCACTAGTCCTATAACCCTAACCCCAGTTTCTGTTCATGTTTCCCTAACCCTAACTCCTCTACCATTCCTTCCACTAGATACCCTAGCCCTAGTTTCTCCTACACCCATGGTCCTTATAAGTTTACCCCAAACTCTTCGTGTACTAACCCTAAGTGCGTGCCTTTGGCCCCTATACTAACCCTGATACAGAGCGACTGAAGAGCGGTCGTAGAGGCTGAACGGCGCCGGAAAAGAGGCGGCCAGACTAGACGACGCTAGACAACGACGAAGATGGAGACGGTCGGACAGCAATTCGAGCAGTCGGATAGTCCGGAGAGTTACCACACAAGAGCAACCGGAGCGGTCGAAATGGTTGGAGAGTGGTCGGAATGGCCGAACAACGGCTGAAGAGTAGCCAGACAACAGTCGGAGTGGCTAGAATGACGTACGATGACGGATCGTCGGCCAGAGCAGCAGCGGCTGGACAAACGACCAAAAACAGCTGGTACAAACAGCCGGACGGACTAAAACGGACCGGACGGAGTCGGAGACACAGACAAACAGTGTTGGACAAGGAAGACATGACAAACAATGGTGATGGTGACAGTGTAGGACACTGACAACCGGATGATGACCGAAATGGTGACAAAGATGGATAGCCGAAAAGTGGCTGGAGGGCCAGAAAGACAATAACAATCAAAATGGGCCGAATAGTCGAAAGGGTGACGGAGTCGGGACAACGATCGGACGATGGTGGCCACATACCAACGGCTAGAGTGGTGGCCGACCAACAACGACCCGGTTGGACAGAGACAACGGCAGCCGCCGAATGGAACGGTGGTCGTATAATGGCAGCGGCAGAGCGGCAGCTGCCGGATAGCGGTTGGATCGATTTCCGGAATGTGCAACGACACATAACGGTCAGAGTGGTCGAACGGTGCCAAACCGGAGGCGGCCGAACCGGACGGCCGACACAGGCAACAGACAACGATGGCGATGGCTAGAGCGGCGACCAGACAAAGCCGAACAGTGGTCGGAGCGGCCAAAATGGCCAGAATGGCTAGGAGATAGCCAGACCAGCCAGAATGACAGAATAGTTGCCAAAGCGAGGGCGATGGTTGGACAACCAACGGCCGAAATGACAAGCCGGATAGCCAGAAAGACACGGCTGAACTGCGACAGAAACAAAGATAGAGATGACCGAATAACGTCGGCGTCGGACAATGGCCGCACAAAGATGGACGACGCGACAGAGATGTGTAGCCAACTGAAACAAAGAAAATGCAGAAAAGAATGAAGGAGAAGAAAGCACGGAGCAGCACAAACAGAGAAGAAGAGAAAGAAAGATAGGAGAAATGGAAGGAGTCATGGAGAGACAAAGAAGCAAGCATGAGAGACAAAGAAAGAAGAAGAAAGGAGATGATATACAAGAAGACGAAGAAGAAGAAGAAGCGGAAGGAGATGTAGGCGTTGATTAACAGAGAAGGAAGAGAAAGAAGAATTCATGGAAGAAGAGAAAGGCATGGACAGACAGACACGAGCGGGAGAGACAAAAGCAAATAGAAAAAAGAGAGAGGGGAAAAAGGAGATGAGGGCATCCATGAAATTTTAAAACATTTAAGGGTATCAAGCATAACTTTAAAAACATAAGGGTACATGATAGAATTTTAAAAACCAAAGGGCACCTACGGAATTTCGAAAACACATGAACCTAAAAGAATTGGATGTGATCCACACACAACTCACAAAATCAACAAAAGGAAGATATACATACACACAACGTTTTTAAGGACTCGAAAGAGGATACCAAAGTTCGTAAGTCGATAGAACGAGAATGTTTGTGTCACGGAAGATTCGCTGACCAACGGAGATGTTCGAGTCAAGTGCTCCAATCGAGGGAGTCGATCGTTGAGAGGAACGATGGAAGTTCCGCTCGAAGAACGATTATGATCAAGGCATGTGGGATCGATGTGCAAGGCACTCTCCCATAGGCGTGCCATATTGTGTTACCGTACGAGATGTACGGGTGATTGATAAGTGAGGGTGAAAGAAGTAATGTATGTGTATGTAATCTTATACGATTATGAGTGTGAATGTAAGTGTGAGTGTGGTGGATACAAAGAGGTGTAAGTGAGTGACTAGGTGTGAATGCCCAAGAGGCTTGCACCCTTGTGTATCTACCCTTTCGTACCTATTTAACCCCTTATGGGGAATGAATGAATACAATGATCATTTTCTCTCTCAATCTCTCTCTTGTCTTCTCTCTCTCCCTCTCTCTCTTCCCTCTCCTTAACGTTGAACCCCCTTGGGAGGGGGGTGGAGCCATTCTAAGCACCACCCCCCACCCCACAATGCTTTTCAATGCTTGTCGTCTCTCTCACCATCGATCCCATAACGCTCATCATCCTCATTAAACACACCATCTCCATCACCAATCATCATTACCATTAACCCTAACCCTAAAACGTACAACACGTCCCACCAAGCCAAATCGGAGATTCGATAAACAATTGCACTAGACCAAGCCAACAACATACCTGCTGACTCCGAATTGGTAGGAGGTCCACTAGTCGAACTCAAAGATAAAACCATCAAAGACAAAAAAGACAAAGTCAACAAGGTGTGAGCCGGAAACAACAGTGTCGACCCAACCAACCCATCCCAAGCCAAAGAGAAGAACATAATCGAGTCGGCCAAGCCCTCTACCTCTAAGTCAACTAATTCCGAAGGAGGGAAGGATGCCATGTCATCACCGAAACCCTACTACAGGGGTGAGTCATCCAACAGGACTCCTGAAGATGGTTGAAGTAATACTGATCAGCCGGACGAGCCGACTGTAGAGTTCAAACCAACAAAATCGGCACTCAAGAGATCCAGACGAATCAGAAGGCCTACAGAGTTTCATCAACCGCTTGATTACGTCAACTACACGAATGCAAGTGAACCAAGCACTTATGAAGAAGCTATAGCGCATTGGACACCGAAGCATGGCTACAAGCCATGCAATCTGAGATGGACTCAATTTGACAATATCAAACATGGGAGTTGGTCGAACTACCAGCTCGAAGAAAGCCGCTACCTTTCAAATGGGTTTTCCAATACAAATATGCATCTAACTTAGAGAAACCCATGTCCAAAGCTCGGCTTGTCGCGAAAGGGTTAAAACAAGAACATGGGGTCGACTACGACGAGATATTCTCACTAGTAGTCAAGATGACCACCCTCAGACTCCTACTAGCAGTTGTGGCGACAGAAGACCTAGAGGTAGAGCAGCTAGATTTAAAGACGACGTTCCTACACGGAGGTCTGGAAGAAGACATTTACATGTCTCAACCAGCAGGCCTCACAGCGACGATGGAGGAAAGTCACCTTGTATGCCGCTTGAAGAAAAGTCTCCATGGCTTGAAACAAGCGCCTAGGAGGTGGTACCAGAAGTTCGACTCCTACAGGAGGCAGCTTGGATACTACCTATTGGACTTTGACCCATGCATGTACATTTGGTAATTGGCCAACGAGCCTAGGATTTATCTGATCCTATATGTTGACGGCATGTTGACTGCTCGAAGATATCAAGCAAAGATCGGAAAGTTAAAGCAAAGCCTTCATGACAAGTTTTTGATGAAGGAACTCGGACAAGCCTGTCACATACTGGCATGAGGATCGAGCGAAATCGGACAACCAAGACTCTCCCCGACTCTTCCAGTTCGATTATATCCGTATATCCGAAAGGTCTTGAAGTGCTTCAATATGGAAAATGCAAAGCCAACACCAATATCGCTTTTGACGTCGATCCAACTATCAGACAAAGACTCTCCTTCAACTGACAAAGAGATAGATCTTAATGGAAAGATGACCTATGCATCAGACATAGGAGGTATCATGTACGCAATGGTGACGACCCCACCCGACCTAGCCCATGTCATAGGGGTGGTCATCCGGTACATGTCAAACCTAGGATGGAAGCATTGGGAGGCCGTCAAGCACATCTTCAGGTACCTAAGAGGGACCGAAGATACACAACTGACTTTTGGTTTGACAACCTTAGCCGAAGTCAAAGGCTACACTAACTCCGACTATGCCGGTAATATGGACAATCGGAAATTAACAACAAGCTATATTTTCACCTATGGTGGCGGTGCTATATCATGGAGGTCGAAGCTTCAAGAGCGCATGGCCCTGTCGACCACAAAGGCCGAGTACATAGCAGCATCAGAGGCAGAAAAAGATGTGATCTGGTTGCACCGACTAACTGTTGATTTCTTACCTACAAGCCAAAATGACCAACCAGCGCCAACCATCTATTGCGACTCCCAGAGCGCTATACACCTCATCAACAATCTTGTCTATCACACAAAGAAAAAGCATATTGAAGTGCGGTATCATCACATCCGGGAGCTCATAACCAAGAAAAAACTCGAAGTCCGGAAGATTGACACTGAGGTGAACATCGTCGATTGCCTGACGAAGCCACTCCTAGATCAACGCTCCGGAGCACTAAGGACAAAGATGGAATTGTGACAAGCAACGAAGCAGAACAAGGCCGAACGAGGAGCAAAAGGGAAGTCCAACCGATCGACTCAGACAAGTCAATCTGATTGACTAGCCAAACCAAGCTAGACATTGAACACATCTCTGCCGACTCAGCCACATGGCGACTGACTTGTAAATATAAACTTAGCTTAATATTGTAATCTAGGTTTACTGGGAGATAACCTCAAACACTTGTACATGCATGAAAGAGTAGTCCTTTTACGAGGGAGTTTGTTGGCATAAAAGGCCGACTCCTTCCAATTTGTATCCTAATGTGAACTCGTCCAAAAGAGTTAGGGCTTATTATATAAGCAATAACCTAACGGTGTAAAAGAGAGAGAACTTCTTGATCATCTTGTATAGCAATCTTTGAGTGAGAGTGAGAGTGAGAGTGAGAAAGAACGTAATATATCAAAGCTTTCCTTCTGTGTTGTTTGCTGAACACTACGACAGATCCTCATACATACTTTTCCACACATATTCGATCAACATGGACAACTTAGAATATCATCTTACCAACTTGAGATTGAGAATGTTCGTACTAATGGAGTCCCTAGAAAGGAAAGGATATGTAGATTATGTCACATAGAGATAGAGGATGAGTACCTCTTTACATGCACGTGTCCAACTTATGCCGAGATAAGGGCAAAAAACACGTTCGGGTTCACAAGTGGAAGGATCGCGCATAAATGGAAGGATAAGGGAAATTTTAGGGGTTTTTCAATGATTTTACAAAACACGTTGATACCAGTATCATACATGTTCAAACATACTATGAAAAAGGTTAAAAATCCACTATTTTCGTGATTTAGAAGTAACTAAAAAAAGACGAATTTCAAAAAGATACATTCTCAATTTATATCACAAACTTTACAACCAATGTTATTTTATAAGAAACGATTTTTTAGAAATCATAAGAATTCAAAACACATGCTTTTATATTACTCGATTTGTTACAAGCGGAATGTAGTTACACTTAATAGCCAAATATACATTCATGATCACTCCTTTACGAAGAATCACTACTATAACTAATATACAATGACGATTCCTCCTCATCATCCTCGGATGTACCAATCAGTGCATTATCTTCGTCATAAACCAAATGGTTTGACTCTAGATTATATGTAGCAGATCTCATTTGCCTTTGACTCGAGCCACCTTGTAGACCTGGTAATTTTTCTTTTATTATATCTATTGTTGACTTCCTTAATCGTCCGGCTTTTGTAAGTGTGAAGTCGTACACGATGATATCCACATCAGAGATATCAAGGGTCGAGGTGTTACGAATGTCTCGCTTCCTCTTCCTACCTCCCCTTCTTGTTGGGCATTCGATCATCTCCAATGTATACTTACCTATAAAAGCATTTGCACTTCTAGTGTTGTACCAATGAAGATTTATAGACTTGATCGTGTTTTCTATTTCATGCATTAGCACTTCTAGAATTTTACCAACCCAAAATTGGTGGCCATGTGAGTTCTCATCAGCCGGCGTTGCAATCAACATCCCCGCGGTGAGCTCTTGAAAATTTCCTTGCCATCTAGCTTCGGCTGCTTTGGTCATCCTTGGTCCCACATAAATGTCTCTTTGTTGTGGATGGATCAAGCTGTCATTAATCGCATTTACTAGTTGCTCCGGAGTTCTATTTACGCGATCATGTTGCAGCAACCATGTGAATGGCATTTCCAAATTCCAATTATCAACAGATACACAATTGTCTATAATTTCTTTCGGATCACTATAAAATACATCCCACCATGACGTGTCTTGTTGTACGGCATATTTCTTGGCGGCCTCAATATGCTTTCTTTTTTCTTCTAAGGCTTGGAGCCAGGACCGTTTTTGTTCTGATACCAAGTCGCTCTACAACTGTCCTTTCTTCTCAATTGGCATTTGCTTAGCTCCATGGACAATTGTACTCGGCATACAAAGTAATAACTGGCAACCACCTTCAGGTTCCCATGTTGTAGAAGATGAATATTGTTTAGCATACAAAAGTGTAGAACCACTTATTCCATTTTTCTTTATCATAAAAATGTGATTGAAACTTATATTGTTTAACTAAGCAAGCACTTTAACATTCCCACCACCCCCATCTAATATATATCTCTTAAAGTCATATACCTCCTTCAAGTGTAACACTTTTGGGCGTGGTGTATAAGCATCACAAATGACATCAAATAGTTTAGGTAAAGTGAAAGCATCATGCCGAGACAACTGTCTGGAGAATGTGCTAAACATCTGATCTATATGGTCATGTGTGTGGCCAACCAAAAGGAAATTGACTTTCACTTTCCTAAACAATTCTAGGTTGACCAACATACTTAGATAGCCAAATACAATTGAATTTTTGTTCTCTCTAGCAGTATTGTCCAATTGAATGTATAGAACAGGGGGGAAAGGTTGGCCCCAAGACATCAAAACTCGGTGAATCACTGTAACTGTTAGGTTAGGGTCATTGTGAACATTGGGGTAAGTAATGAAGACGTTAGGTCGAACAGACCTATTATAAGTCAAGCATCCCACCAACTGCATTTGAACAAGGCACTCATCATTAACATCATTGGGGAGCCTCCGCATATGCGGCAAGCATGTCTTCTTCTGGTCCATGCCATCTATCATTAAGCACATGTATTGTTCGGGCCTCTTCAAACACTTCTCTCTATGATGCATCGCCTTCTTTCGTTCTAAGGATTGTGCCTCACGATGCTCTTGTAGTAACTTCTTACTCGTATCCTTTTCCATTGATGTCTTTGCACCTTTAGCCAAACTTTTAAGATTTGCACAAATGGAGCAATACCCCATACGTACTTTACGAGGAATAATAACATTTGAAAACCGAGCTCTCCATAATCTTGTGAATTGGCTATAGGTGATAGACTTATTACGTGAGCCCAGCATATAAGATCGATAGACATCATAAACTTCCCGACGTGTATAATTATCAGAAAGATGCATCCTACCTGTAGTGGGCATTACTTCACAATTTAACTGAAAGTAAGCCTTTGTAGTAGTCATTGATGGTCGTCCCATTGCTTCTGGAAATATCATAGAAGAGTCAGAGCCCGTTAATATTGTCCTAGATAATTTAGTGTGTGTAGTATCCTTTAATATAATTAGTATCCCAGAACATCCTATTGTTTTGGGATTACCATAGTTCAAATTACATAACCCAGATATAAATTGGAGAACAAGGGAAATCGAGCATCGACAAACCTGAGGATCTACTCATAAGATTGCAACCATTTCACTACATCAGTTGCGTGAAGACGCAAGGAAGAAATGTTTCTCTTCCAGCAAATGGCAAATGATATATTCTGAGATCTCTTAGATGTTTGTTTGATCATCTATTTGGAAGATCTACTGGTTTATTCGAAGTCCCAAGAGGAGCATGATTCTCATGTACTATTAGTACTAAAACGACTTCGAGAACATGGTCTTTATGCAAAGCTAGAAAAATGTAGTTTCGAGTGCAACCAAGTAGAATTTTTGGGCTATGTCATTTCCTCGGAAGGCATCTCCATGGATCTAGCTAAGGTCAAAACGATGGTAGAGTGGCAATGCTTTCTAGGCTTTGCCAATTTCTACCGCAAGTTTATACAGGATCACTCAAAGCTTGTTCTGCCTCTCACACATCTCACTAGGAAGGGACACTCATTTGTTTGTTCTGAAGAAGCAGACATGGCTTTTGAGACTCTTAAGAAGGCATTTACATCAGATCCTATTCTGGCTCACGTTGATCTGGAAAAATTATTCACCATCGAAGCAGATGCGTCGGATTTCGCGTTGGGTAGCATTCTGTCACAACAAGGCGATGATGAAAAGCTCCATCCTGTGGCTTTCCACTCACGCAAGTTTGACACCACCGAAAGCAACTATGAAATTCATGATAAGGAGCTACTAGCAATAGTGGACTCTTTTACGCAATGGAGGCATTTTTTAGAGGGATCTTCTCATCAAGTCACCGTATTCGGTGATCACAAAAACCTTGCCTACTTTCAGAATGCTCATGTGTTAAATCAATGTCAAGCTCGGTGGGCCCAATTCCTCACTCGTTTCGACTTCAAAATTACATATCGTCGGGGGAAGCAACAAGGGAAGGCAGACGCATTATCACGGCGCTCGTATCTAGCACCACGTCTTGGCGAGCCAGCCTTCGATAACCAAAAGCAAGTAATCCTAGGACCAGCACGACTGCAAGCAACGCAAGTCTTCGATATGCCCTTGGATTCCCACATTATCAATACCATACGTGAGGACTTGAATACAGATGCTTTCGCCCAAGCCATTCTAGCACAAATTGATCCCTCTCGAGCATCTTGTTCACAATCGCAACAACTAGGTGCAGACTATCGACAATTCAAATGTCGTGATGGATTACTATTCTTTAAGAAACTCTTGTATGTTCCTAATGGTTCTTGTCACCTTCAAGTAGTCCAAAACTGTCATGACACATATACAGTTGGGCATTTTGGTAGTACTAAAACATTAGATTTAGTACAATGATCATTTTGGTGGCCCCATATGCGACAATTTGTCGAAGATTTTGTTCGGACTTGTGATACATGTTGCAGAGCAAAAATGTCAAGGCATTATCCATATGGTATATTAGAACCATTACCAATTCCAAGCAAGCCGTGGCAATCCATTGCTCTAGATTTCATCACAGATCTTCCCGTCTCTAAGGGATTCGATGCAATCTTAACAGTAGTAGATCGGTATACGAAGATGGCCCATTTCCTGCCATGTACTAAGGAATTGTCAAGTGAGGAAACCGCCAAAATTGTCATGTGTGAAGTATGTCGACATCATGGCCTTCCTGATAGCATCATCAGCGACCGTGGACCCCAGTTCGTCTTGAAATTCTGGAAGCAGCTCTTTAAAATGCTCAAGGTCACTTGTAACCTCTCCTCCGGCTACCACCCGCAAACAGACGGCCAAGCAGAATGAACAAATCAAATGCAGGAGCAGTATCTTCAGTGCTTTCTTAGCTATCATCAAGATAACTGGGCGGATATTCTCCACTTCACCGAATTTGCGTATAATAACGTTGTCCACTCATCGACAAAGGTTACACCATTTTATGCTTATATGGGTTGTCACCCCCGGTGGTGTGTATTTGAAACCCCCCCCAGAGTTACCCACAAATCTTTGCGCAGAGGATCATTTGGAGCGGTTACACAAGATACAAGCGGATTTATCTACTCATCTACATCAAGGTCAACAAACACACAAGGTTTATGCGGATCGTCATCAGCTTCCATTCACTTTTAACATTGGAGATCGGGTATGGCTACTATGACGACACATCAAGACTAGTCGCCCATGCGAGAAGTTGGATTATCGGTGATTAGGTCCTTTTAGTATTATCGGAAAAATTAATGATGTCGCTTTTCCTCTCGATCTACCTCCACAACTTTAGATACATCCGGTGTTTCATAGTTCTCTCCTCGAACCCTATCAAGACAGCACCATCCCAAGTCGTATTAAACAACCTCCACCCCCGATCGAACTTAAAGATGGACCTAAGTACGAGGTTGCCACCATCCTCGATTCCAAGACTGTTCGCAACAAGCTCTATTATTTAGTCGATTGGCCAGGATATAGTCCTAGCGAGCGTACTTGGGAACCAATAGAGAATGTGACCAATGCTCGTGCTCTTCTTGAAGACTTCCATCTTCAATATCTAGACAAACCGGGTCCTCAATCCAAAACTACTTGTGACACTCGTCGTTTTAAATGGAGGATAATGTCATGATATGGCAAGACTTGAACCCATTAGACTATATGTTGTAATACGAAGAATATTAATTTCATTTAAATTTTACTATAGAAAATTGACATATATTCCAGATTTCTCTGGAACATTTTAGAAACTTCAGGAGTACTCCTAAGAACACTATAAAAGGAGGCACAAGGCATTATTTCGAACCAAATCGGTTCAACGCTAATCTTAAGCCTGCTAGCTACTATTGTATATTCTCTTAACATAATATATATCTTTTCTTATCATCATTCTCTCTCTCTCTCACTCACTCACTCTTTCCTTCTCTCGAGAGTTCTACACCTCCCTTAGTACTAATCCTCATCTTTTAGTACTAATTCCTTCTCTGTCTTAGTACTGTTCCTGACATCAACAACACTACATTCTCAACTTACTCTACAAGTTCGGAATGACCGAGTGCAAACCTGTGTCTATCCCTCTCGATCGTAATCTCAAGATCGATGCCAATTCCGGCATAGCCGAGAGCGAGCCAACTCAGTATCGACAATTGATCGGCAACTTGATTTATCTAACCATCACATGACCCGATCTCAGCTATTCGGCCGGCCTACTTAGCTAGTTCATGCATAATCCGCGAAATCTTCATCTAGATTGCGCTAAGTGGATACTTTGGTATGTCAGTACCACGATGTATTACGGCATCGTGTATAAGACGAATACAATCATTCGACTCGAAGGGTACACAAACGCGGACTGGGCAGGATACAAAGCGGATAGACGATCCACATCCGGATTCTTCTTCTCCCTTGGTAGCGGAGGGATCTCCTGGAGCAACAAGAAGCAGCCGACAGTCGCACTATGGAGTACGGAAGCCGAATATAGGGGCGCGGCCGTTGCCGCGTGCGGAGCCGTATGGCTCAAGCGTATACTGAAGGATCTGGGCGTACCCATCAAGTATCTGATTCATCTATACTGCGACCACATGAGCAGTATCTACTTGGAACGGAATCCCGCATTCCACACACTGTCGTGAAGAAAACCGTCCCTTGGCGCAATCGGTGCATAGCTCGCATGAACCGGCTCTTCACATATGCACGCCCTTAATGTATATAATAGGGAATTCAGTACAAAGGCATATCCGGGTAGTTAGATTCGGTAGGTAGGAAGTAAATGAGGGAGTCGGCTCCCTTCTTGACGCTATAAAGGAGAGGGAGACGCAAGGAGAAGGCATCGCACATTAAGGAGGAGGAACTGCTGTCGGACCGTAACCGAACGCTTCTCCTCTGTTCGTTCTCCATCGCTCTTCTCTGCAGGGTTTCGGGAGGCTCGCGCTACTTCGAGGAACGCCCGTGTGGTTCTGGCAGCACCTCCACCCTTTTCTCCTTTCGTGCGCAGACGAACAGGCATCGACATCTGTTCGCCGGCCTGTTCGGTTGTAACCGCTCGCGTGCTCTGTTGTGTATTAGATATTCGTTAATATACAAACACTTGTGTCTCCCTGTCTCTGTGTCCATTCACGTCTTCTGTGTTGACGGGCCGTGCCCCCCCCCCCCCTGTGTTTCGTTGCTCATACGTGACCGGGCGTCTCGCTCTTTCTCTTTCCCCTTCTATCACCTACTCTTTGGTTCAAGACCCCGGTGGTCCCGCCTCGTTTCTCCACGCACGCGCGTAATAACGCGACATATTTGGTGAACCCGATGTGAAGCAGGTGGTAGAGGAGTAGAAGATGAGGGGGTCGAATCTTGCAGAGGCCATGGCTTCGGCCGTGGACCAGATAGTGAGCGTTGTCGTGAAGAAAACCGCCCACAAGGGGAATCGGAGGAACAAGGCGTGGGGGGGAAACGGCTCTACACGCACACGCGCGCCAAGAAGTACCTAAGGACGAAGTAGGTACATACGAGGATCCTAGGTGGGTAGATTCGGTTGGTATGCAGTTAATGCCAAACGGCCTCTTGACGGGCTATAAAAGGAAGAGGGAGAAGAGAAGTGGGATATCTCGCGCGGAGAGGACGAAGTGCTGCCGAACCGATTTCGAAGCTCCTCTCTCACTCCTGCTCTCTCTGTCTTCTGCTCCATCGCGTACCTGTGCAGGTTTCGAGGAGGCTTGCGCTGTTCCGTGGAACGCCCCGAGTGCGTCCTGCAGCACCTCCGACCTGTTTTCCCCTTTCCGCGCGTCGCGACATACAGGGGTCGGCATCTGTTCGCCGCCCTGTTCGTTTTCGTTAGTATCTATTTCGTGCCCCACCGTGGGTTGTAACACTTTAGCTGTTATTTTCTTGCATTCATAAGTACATATCTTCCGTGGTTGCGTCCATCTGTGTCGGCGTTTATTTGTGATCTCTGTTTGTTGGGCCGTGTCCCTGTGCAATCTTCGGTTCTGTGTAATCGGGTCTCTCCTTCTCCTCTCTCTCTCTCTTGCTCTTCGGTCCAAGACCCCCGTGGTCCCTCCTCCTTTCTGCACGCAAGGGCGTAGCAACCCCGACATCTTGGTGAACCCGACGTGAAAGAGGCGGCAGAAGAGCAGGAAATGAGAGGGTCGGATCTCGCAGAGGCCATGGCTTCGGCCGTGGATCGGATTGTAAACGCGCGCGAGAGCACCGGTGCCCTCGACAGAGCTATTGAGGCGGTCGTCGGCACGATCGGCCGGTTCGATGGGAAGGATGCCACGAAGTATTTGGCGTCCTACGGTGCAGAGATGCTGATGCGGGACATTCCGGAAGAAAGGCGTCTTGCCGGATTTCCCCGAGTGGCGATGCCGAGCATCCACGCGGAGGTGCTCGAGGTGCGGATGGAGAGCCGTACCTGGGAGGAGTTCGAAGGTCGGCTCCTAGAGAAATACGGGCTGGACGACGCGCTCCGGCTTTCGAAGCGAAGGTTCATGGAATGGGTGGAGTCCCCGGGGAAGGGAAGAAACGCGTCAGCGCTCCTCCGGGAGTTCGAGGAAAACTTTGCGCGCCTTTCGGCGCTTGACCGAACCATCCTGGACACGAGCCGGGTCTTGCTGTTTGTCAAGACGGTCGACGAGCGGGATCGGGAGCAAGTGGGCTTCTTGCTGGAAACCGAAGACGGGCTCACTACGGACTGGGCGGCTGTCAGGAAGGTCTGTGGCCGTTTCGACAAACGGCGAGAATGGGCGGATAACGGTGCAACCGGGTCGGGCTCGGTCGCAGCAAGGAAGCTCGATCCAGCGCCACAGGTGCGAAAGGAAGAGACCCGAGAGTGGTTGGATACCGGTTCGGCTTCGACCGGCGTAGTCAGAGGCTCAACCGGAGGAGCGGCGCTGGAGGAATTGACAAAGGCGATAAAGGACCTCCAAATCGCGCAGGCCCGAAGGGAAGGAGGCGAACCGGCTCGTGACCGACGGCCGGCGGCAGGAAACAGGTGCATGTGGTGCGATGAAGTCGGCCACATTCGGAAGGACTGCGGCGACTTCGCGGAGGCGCTGAGGAACAGGGTGGTGTACCTGTGGGAAGGACGGGTGCATGCCAGCGACACCCGAAGGGCCCTGAGCCGAAACGACGGAAAAGGCGGTATGAAAAGGGTGATGGAAGAGGCGGCGGCCCGACACGCGGAAACCGTCCACTACTCGGCGTCAGCCGGCATTCGAGTCGGGGGCGGCGAGGCCCGAAGGGAAAGCGAAGCGGGATTCTGGCCGACGATGCTGGGAGGCCTTGCCGGTGCAGGGCTTAAAAGGGAGGAATCGGACCGTGCGGAGAAACGGGTACGGGAGAGGACCGGGTGGAGCGACCCGGTCGAGGAGAAGACGGGCTTCGTGGAAGCCGCTTGCCGGAACTACGAGGCTCTGGTAGAAGAGAAGCGGGTGGGGAAACCCGGGACGACCGGGCCCTCACAACGATACGAGACCCGGTCCGGGCCGCGACGGGACGAAGCCGGCGGGGCCGGTACGCGAGATAAACCCCAGAAGGGCGGGTACCGTCTGGGGACGGAGATAGAAAGAACCACGGACTTACGAAAGGTCCTGGAGGAACGGATCCTCGACAGCAAGGTGGAGCTGTCGTTACGGGAGGTGCTGGGAATCGCCAAGAAGGAGTTCCACGACTCCATCGTGGACTTGGTGAAACGGAAGAGGCTGTCGACGGAGACAGAACCGGAAAGACCGGTGGAAGTGCGGACGACGCACCTAGACGACATGGCGCTGGGAGACGAGTGGGCGGAAAGCCACTATTCGAGACCACACTGGGCCCGAGCGACCACGGAAACCCCGGTGAAGATCGGCGATGTCCAGGAACCGGTGATAGCTTTGGTGGACCACGGATCGGAGATCAATTTGATGTCCATGGACTTCTATAAGAAGGGCAAATGGCCGATCAACACCAAGCACGGGTGGAAAATAAGGGCAGCAACGCGCGCCACCGAGGAACTGCACGGGGCCTGTCCGAATGTGCGGGTCAAGATTGGCGACGTCGAGATTGACCAACACTTCTTCGTGCAGGAGACGTCTTCGCACCCGGTCATTCTGGGAGAACCGTACATTACGGTGGCGCGGATGGAGACCAAAGTGCTGGACAATGGTTCGGCCTACGCGAGGGTCAAAAGCCAAGACGGGCGCCATTCGGTCCAGTTTCTGACGGTAAGGCCGAACCACGAACGTAACCGTGATTCCCTCGGTTCCGAAAACCGAGAGGATTTTTAGAGAGGACTGCCAAGGCGTGGGGCCGCGACAGTCCGGACACCCCGGGAAAACCCCACACCTGTACGATAAAACCGAAGAAACCTTGTACCATAGGTAGGGAATTTTTGTTCTCCGACAGCGGAGCGTGCACGACAGTCGGCATCGGCGGCCGAGAGAAGAGAAAGGCGGAGGGGAGACTTCGAGCGTGCGGAGTTCTCGGCCCTGACGAGGAAATCGACGGAGCCGTGGAGGCGGTCTCATTCGACGACACCTTGGGAATGCTGGGAAAGGTAGTCGAAGAAGGCCTTAACGAAGACCGGACGATACCGGTGTGTTCCGAGGAGATGTACGAAGTCATCGCGGACTTCGGTCGAGGGCTCGAGTCAGTTCGGACGGCCCACGTGAGCACCAAGTACAAGACTGTGGACCGGAAGGTAAGGCCAGTCGCGGCACCCTTACCGGAGGACAGCGCGTCGAGAATCAAAGGGGTTGCATCGGACCCTAGTCTACGAGATCCGGCCTGCATAGGACACACCTTTACCGACGAGACGCTCCGAGAGCTCAAAATCGGTGGGGGCGGGTTCCTACTGCCGGCGGAGGAAGACCGGTTTCGGAGAATGCTCGGAAGGCACGGGAAAGCCTTCGCATTCTCGCCGGAGGAAATCGGGTGCGTTGACCCGACGATCGTGGAGCCGATGGTGATATTCACGGTACCGCATGTACCATGGAATCTCAAGCCAATCCCGGTTCCGAGAGCTCACATCCCGAAGTTGATGGAGCTGCTGAGGCAGAAAGTTGATATGGGAATTCTCGAGCCGTCGAGCGCCCCATATTCGAATCGATGGTTTACCGTACCGAAGAAAAACGGTTCGTTGCGCTTCATCCAGGACCTGCAGCCGGTCAATCGAGTGACGATTCGGAACGCAGGGATCGGACCGACCATAGACGAGTTCGCGGAGGCCTTCGCCGGAAGGTCAATTTACTCGGTCGGGGATCTATACTCAGGGTACGACCAGTTCCAGCTAGCCGTGGAGAGCAGAGACATTACGACGATGCGAACTCCCCTCGGCCTAGTTCGGATGTGTACACTGCCGCAAGGGGGGACCAACTCGGTGGCCCACATGGTGAATGCGATGAACAAGGTTCTGAGGGACTGTATCCCGGACATCACCATGCCGTTTCTGGACGACATCCCGGTCAAGGGATGCCCGGTGGAAGAAAGGGACGAGACGATCGGGCCGGACGGATGCCGGCGATTCGTGGCGACGCACATCGATGACTGCGAGAAGGTGCTGCAAAGGCTAGAGGATGCGAGACTCACCTTCTCCGGGGAGAAGTCGGCCTTCGGGCAGTCAGAAATCATGGTGGTCGGACACCTGTGCGGACCATATGGCCGGAAACCGTCTCCAGCAAAGGTAGAAGCCATCTCCGCGATGAAGCCCGACTGCAGCTCGGTCACGGAAGTACGGAGATTCCTGGGGGCATGCGCGTTCTACCACCTATGGATCCCGCATTACGCACACGTCGCGGAGCCACTGTACGGGTTGCTGAAAAAGGGGCGAAGGTTCGAATGGCTAGACGAGCATGCGGAATCGGTCCGGAGGCTGAAAGAGGCCCTTGCAGCGGCACCGGCACTCCGGAAGGCGGTATACGGGAAGGGTACCCCGGTATTCATAACGGTGGATACCAGTCCGACCGGGATCGGATGGGTCGTGAACCAGGAAGACGAGGACGGCAATCGGTTTCCGATCCGATTCGGCGCGAAAGTCCTCAGTGAACGGCAGCGAGGATACGCCCAGGTTAAACGCGAACTCTGGGGTATTGTTTCGGCGGTTAAGGCCGACAAAGACTACCTGATAGGGACAGAAGTGATCATCGAGACGGATTGCCTGCCGATTCTCGGTATGGTTTCCGGATGCGCGACTCCGGACCTGGCGATGCTCAGGTGGATAGCGTACATCAAGTCCCTGGACCCGGAAATACGACACATTTCCGGGAAAGACAACGCCATGGCCGACATGCTTTCGAGGGCGAGGTTCGACGACGAGGGCGGCATGGTTTCGGAAGACGAAGAAGTCGGCGTGGATTTCTTCGAGGCGGCATACATAACAACCGACGGGATGGGCACTCCGGCGCTTAACGAGTTCGACGCGAGCAAGTACGACGGGGAGTGGCTGCAGATCGGCGGGTTTTTGAAGACAATGACGCCCGATGCGTCATGGACGAAGGACGAGGCCAACCGGATCCGGAAGAAAGCATATCGATTCTTCCTCCGAGATGGGCATTTGTGGAAGCACCCGAAGAAGAGGAACGGCGTCCCGCTCCGGGTGGTGGCGATGAAGGAAGAACAGGAGGAGCTACTGGCGGCCTACCACGACAGCCCTTGGGCTGGACACCGTGGAACGTGGGCGACATTTGAGAAGCTGAAGGGGAAGTACTGGTGGTCGGGATTGTACCGGGACGTGCATCGGTTCGTGTCAACTTGCGAGAGTTGTCAGATGCACTCGATAGTCCGACACCGGGACGGGCTTCACCCTACGTACCCTCCGACTATCCACTTCAAATGGATGGTAGATCTGGTGACGATGCCGATGGGGGTAGGACAGATGCGGTATCTGGTCCTAGCACGGGAAGACCTGACGAACCAGGTGGAAGGCCGAGCCCTTCAGAACAAGACGACCGCGGCCGTGTGTCGGTTCCTGATCGAGGACGTGATATGCCGGTACGGGTGCGTCGGGAAGATCGTGGCTGACCGAGGGGAGTTGGACGCCGAGGAAGCCGCGGAACTGTTCGACCGGCTGGGGGTCAAGCTCTCGCTCACCACTGCGTACAATCCGGAGGCGAATGGGAAGGTGGAGCGCGGACACGGACCGATCGTCAAGGCGTTGGTTCGGGCATGCGGAGGCCGAATCGGTGACTGGCCGCGGCTCCTACCTTATGCTTTGTGGGCAGACCGGACCACGCACAGTTCGGTAACCGGGTACATGCCGACAGAGCTCATGTTCGGCCAGAAGCCGATCATGCCGATTGAACGGACGATCTCCTCGTGGGCAACGGTCGACTGGAGGGACGAGATGAGCCGGGAGGAGTTGTTGGCCGCGCGTATACGACAGCTCGAGCGGAGACCGGAGGACGTGGCACTGGCTACGGAGAAGCTCCGGGTGGCGAGGACAAAGAACGAAGCCCGGTTCGACCGAACGCACCGGCTACGACCGAAGAGAATCGACGAAGGTGACTGGGTGCTCGTCTACGACAGCAGCCTCGACAACCAGCACCGAGCAACGCGGAAGTTCGCACGGAGATGGTTCGGGCCGTACACGGTACAGAGCGCCAACGACAACGGGACGTATCATCTGGCGGAACTCGACGGTACGAGAATAGCGATACCCGTGGCCGGGAAGAGGATCAAAGCTTTCAAGAAGCGGCACGACGACGAACCCGACCCGATTCTCCTGGACAGCAGCGACGACCGATCCGAGGCCGAGGAAGGGCCGGCAGGCGAAGAGTAAAGACGGGCCGGTTTTCTCCGTGCCAACTTAATTTGGCGCATGCCGGTGGATGCGCGGTTAGGTGGGGGCGGATGTCGTGAAGAAAACCGCCCACAAGGGGAATCGGAGGAACAAGGCGTGGGGGGGAAACGGCTCTACACGCACACGCGCGCCAAGAAGTACCTAAGGACGAAGTAGGTACATACGAGGATCCTAGGTGGGTAGATTCGGTTGGTATGCAGTTAATGCCAAACGGCCTCTTGACGGGCTATAAAAGGAAGAGGGAGAAGAGAAGTGGGATATCTCGCGCGGAGAGGACGAAGTGCTGCCGAACCGATTTCGAAGCTCCTCTCTCACTCCTGCTCTCTCTGTCTTCTGCTCCATCGCGTACCTGTGCAGGTTTCGAGGAGGCTTGCGCTGTTCCGTGGAACGCCCCGAGTGCGTCCTGCAGCACCTCCGACCTGTTTTCCCCTTTCCGCGCGTCGCGACATACAGGGGTCGGCATCTGTTCGCCGCCCTGTTCGTTTTCGTTAGTATCTATTTCGTGCCCCACCGTGGGTTGTAACACTTTAGCTGTTATTTTCTTGCATTCATAAGTACATATCTTCCGTGGTTGCGTCCATCTGTGTCGGCGTTTATTTGTGATCTCTGTTTGTTGGGCCGTGTCCCTGTGCAATCTTCGGTTCTGTGTAATCGGGTCTCTCCTTCTCCTCTCTCTCTCTCTTGCTCTTCGGTCCAAGACCCCCGTGGTCCCTCCTCCTTTCTGCACGCAAGGGCGTAGCAACCCCGACAGCGTGCACGAGGGCACCGGCGCCCTTGACAAGGCTATTGAGGCGATCGTCGGTATGATCGGCCGGTTCAGTGGAAAGGATGCCACAAGTTATTTGGCGTCCTACCGGGCGGAGATGTTGATGAGGGATATTCCGGAAGAGAGGCGTCTTGCCGGATTCCCTCGAGTGGCGATGCCAGGCATCCATGCGGAGGTGTTCGAGGTCCGGGCGGAGAGCCGGACCTGGGAGGAGTTCGAAGGACGGCTCCTGGAGAAATACGAGCTGGATGACGCGCTTCGACTTTCGAAGCGGAGCTTCATGGAGTGGGTGGAGTCCCCCAACAAAGGAAGAAACGTGTCGGTACTCCTCCAGGAGTTTGAGGACCGCACTGCGCGCCTTTCGGCGCTCGATCGGACCGTTCTAGACACAAGTCGTGTCCTACTATTTGTCAAATCGGTTGACGCACGGGATCGGGGGCAAGTTGGCTCCTTACTGGAAACCGAAGACGGGCTGACGACCGACCATGCCGCGGTAAAGAGAGTCTGTGGCCGTTTTGACTAATGGTGGAAGTGGGCTGATACAGAGGCGACCGGGGTGGGACCTGTCGCAGCAAGGAAGCTCGAACCGGTACCGCAAGCGCGAAGGGAAGAGACCTGGGAGTGGCTCGAAACCGGTTCGTCTTCGACCGGCGTGATCAGTGGCTCGAAACCGGTTCGTCTTCGACCGGCGTGATCAGAGGCTCGTCCGGGGGAACAGCTCTGGAGAAGCTGACACGAGCGGTAAAGGATCTCCAGATCGCCCAGGCTCGGAGGGAAGGCGGTGATCAGGCTCGTGACCGACGGGCTCCGGCAGGAAGTAGGTGCATGTGGTGCGACGAGGTCGGCTACATCCGGAAAGACTGCGGGGACTTTATGGAGGCTTTGAGAAGCCGGGTAGTGTACCTGTGGGAAGGTCGGCTGCATGCCAGCGATACCCGGAGGGCCCTGAACCGAAACGACGGGAGAGGAGGAATGAAAAGGTTGATGGAGACCGTCCACTACTCAGCGTCAGCCGGTATTCGGGTCGGGGGCAGCGGGGCCCGGAAGGAGAGCAAAGTCGAGTTCTGGCCGACGGTGCTGGAAGGCCTCGTCGGTGCCCGACTGAAGAGAGACGAGGCGGACCGTGCGGAAAAGCAGGTCCAGGAGGTAACCGGGTGGAGTGACCCGGTAGGTAAAATCGGAGGGGCCGGACCCTCACAGAGATATGAAACCCGATTCGGGCCGAAACGGAATGAGGCCGGTGAGTCCAGTGCCCGGGATAGCCACAAGAAGGGCGGGTACCGTTTGGGCACGGAGATCGAAAGGACCACGGACTTATGAAAGGTCCTGGAAGAACGAATCCTCGACAGCAAAGTGGAACTGTCGTTGCGGGAGGTGCTCGGAATCGCCAAGAAGGAGTTCCACGACTCCATCGTGGACTTGGTGAAGAGGAAGAGGCTGTCAACGGAGGCAGAACCGGAAAGGCCGGTGGAGGTGCGGACGGCGCACATAGAGGACATGGCGCTGGAAGACGAGTGGGCGGAGAGCCACTATTCGAGGCCACACTGGGCCCGACCGACCATGGAAACCCCGGTGAAGATAGGAGATGTTCAGGAACCGGTGGTGGCGCTGGTGGACCACGGTTCGGAAATAAATCTGATGTCCATGGACTTCTACAAGAAGGGGAAATGGCCGATCAACACTAAGCACGGGTGGAAGATACGGGCGGCGACGTGCGCCACCGAGGAACTACACGGGGCCTGCCCAAACGTGCGAGTCAAGATTGGCGACGTCGAGATAGACCAGCACTTCTTTGTGCAGGAGACGTCCTCGCACCCGGTCATACTGGGAGAACCGTACATAACGGCAGCGCGAATGGAGACCAAGGTGCTGGACAACGGGTCGGCTTACGTGAGGGTCAAGAGTTAGGACGGGCATCATTCGGTCCAGTTCCTGACGGTGCGACCGAACCACGAGCGAAACCGCAAGTCCCTCGGTGGAGAGAACCGAGAGGATTTTTAGAGAGGGCTGCCAAGGCGTGGGGCCGCTACAGTCCGGACACTCCGGGAAAACCCCACAAATGTACGATAGAAGCGAAACCGAGAAACCTTGTACCATAAGTAGGAAGTTTTGTTTCTCCGACAACGGAGGGTGTACGATAGTCGGCGTCGTAGGCCGAGAAAAGACAAGGGCGGAAGAGCGACTTCGGGCGTGCGGAGTTCTCGGGCCCAGCGAGGAAATCAACGGAGCCGTGGAGGCGGTCTCCTTCGACGATACCTTGGGAATACTGCGAGAGGTGGTCGGAGAGGGCCTTAAAGAGGACCGGACAATACCGGTTTGTTCAGAAGAGATGTATGAAGTCATCGCGGACTTCAGTCGAGGGCTCGAGTCGGATCGGACGGCCCGGGTTAACACGAAGTACAAGACTGTGGACCGGAAGGTAAGGCCAATCGCGGCACCCTTACCGGAGGGCAGCGAGTTGCGAATCAAGGGGGTCGCGTCGGACCCCAGTTTACGTGATCCGGCCTGCATAGGACACACCTTCACCGACAGAACGCTACGGGAGCTCAAAATCGGTGGGGGCGGGTTCCTACTACCGGCGGAAGAAGACCGGTTTCAGAGAATGCTCGGAAGGCACGGGAAACCCTTCGCATTCTCACCGGAAGAAATCGGGTGCGTAGACCCGACAGTCGTAAAGCCAATGGTGATATTCACGGTACCGCATGTGCCGTGGAATCTCAAACCAATTCCGGTACCGAGAGCTCACATCCCGGAGCTGATGGAGTTGTTGAGGCAGAAAATCAAAATGGGCATCCTCGAACCGTCGAGTGCCCCGTACTCAAACCGGTGGTTTACAGTACCGAAGAAGAACGGGACGTTGCGCTTCATTCAAGACCTGCAACCGGTCAACAGAGTGACCATTCGGAACGCAGGAATCGGACCAACGATAGACGAGTTCGCAGGGGCCTTCGTCGGAAGGTCGATCTACTCGGTCGGAGATCTGTACTCAAGGTACGATCAGTTCCAACTAGCCGTAGAGAGCAGAGACATTACGATGATGCGGACTCCTCTCGGCCTAGTGCAGATGTGTACCCTGCCACAAGGAGGCACGAACTCGGTGGCCCACATGGTGAATGCGATGAACAAGGTGCTAAGGGATTGTATCCCGGACATCACCATGCCATTCTTGGACAACATCCCGATCAAGGGATGTCTGGTGGAAGAAAAGGACGAAACGATCGGACCAGACGGATGCTGGAAATTCGTGGCGACACACATTGACGACTGCGAGAGGGTGCTGCAGAGGCTAGAGGACGCGAGGCTCACCTTCTCCGGGGAAAAATCGGCCTTCGGGCAATCAGAGATCATGGTCGTCGGACATCTATGCGGACCGTATGGCCGGAAACCGTCTCCGGCAAAGGTGGAAGCCATCTCCGCAATGAAGCCCGACTGTAACTCGGTCACGGAGGTACGGAGGTTCTTGGGAGCATGCGCGTTCTACCACATATGGATCCCGCATTACGCCCACGTTGCCGAACCACTATACGGGTCGCTGAAAAAGGGGCGAAAATTCGAGTGGCGAGACGAGCATACGGAGTCGGTGCGAAAGATGAAGGAGGCTCTTGCTACAGCTCCGGCACTCCGGAAGGCTGTCTACGAGAAAGGCACTCCCGTCTACATAACGGTAGATACGAGTCCGACCGGGATCGGATGGGTCGTCAACCAAGAAGATGAGGACGGCATTCGGTTCCCAATCCGGTTCGGCGCGAAGGTCCTCAGCGAGCGACAACGAGGATACGCCCAGGTTAAACGCAAACTCTGGGGTATCATTTCGGCGGTGAAGGCCGATAAAGACTATCTGATCGGGACAGAGGTGATTATCGAGACGGACTACCTGCCGATTCTCGGCATGGTTTCCGGATGCACAACCCCGGACCTGGCAATGCTCAAATGGATAGCGTACATCAAGTCCCTGGATCCGGAAATACGACACATTTCCGGGAAAGACAATGCCATGGCCGACATGCTTTTGAGGGCGCGATTTGACAACGAGGGCGGCATGGTTTCGGAGGACGAGGAAGTCGGCGTAGACTTCTTCGAGGCGGCTTACGTAACAACCGAAGGGGGAAGCACTCCGGCGCTTAACAATTTCAACAAGAGCAAGTACGACGGGGAGTGGCTGCAGATTGGGGGATTCTTAAGGACAATGATGTCGGACGCATCGTGGACAAGGGACGAGGCCAACCGGATCCGGAAGAAAGCGTACCGATTCTTTCTCCGGAACGGATACTTGTGGAAGCACCCGAAGAAGAGGAATGGCATCCCGCTCCGAGTAGTGGCGATGAAGGAGGAACATGAGGAATTGCTGAAGGCCTACCATGACAGCCCCTGGGTTGGACACCGTGGGACGTGGGCCACGTTCGAGAAGCTAAAGGGGAAGTACTGGTGGTCGGGACTGTACCGGGACGTGCATCGGTTCGTGACAACTTGTGAGAGTTGTCAGATGCACTCCATAGTCCGACATCGGAACGAGCTTCACCCTATTTACCCTCCGGCCATCCACTTCAAATGGATGGTAGATTTGGTGACGATGACGATGAGCATAGGGCAGATGCGATATCTAGTGCTGGCCCGGGAGAACCTAACGAACCAGGTGGAAGGCCGAGCCCTGCAGAACAAAACAATCGCGGCCGTGTGTCGATTCCTGATCGAGGACGTGATATGCCGGTACGGGTGCGTCGGGAAGATTGTGGCTGACCGCAGGGAGTTGGACGCCGAAGAGGCCGAGGAGCTGTTCGACCGGTTAGGGGTCAAGCTCTCGCTCACCACAGCGTACAATCCGGAGGCGAACGGGAAGGTGGAGCGCGGACACGGACCGATCGTCAAAGCGCTAGTCCGGGCATGCAGAGGCCAGGTCGGGAACTGGCCACGGCTGTTACCTTATGCCTTGTGGGCGGACAAGACAACACACAGTTCGGTAACAGGGTTCATGCCGTCAGAGCTCATGTTCGGATAGAAGCCGATCATGTCGATCGAACGGACGATCTCCTCTTGGGCGACAGTGGACTGGAGAGACGAGATGAGTTGGGAAGAACTGCTCGCGGCGTGTATACGGCAGCTCGAGCGGAGGCCAGAGGACGTGGAACAAGCGGCGGAGAGACTTCGGACGGCGAGGATGAAGAACAAAGCCCGGTTCGACCGAACGCACCGGCTCCGACCTAAGAAAATCGAGGAAGGCGACTGGGTGCTAGTCTACGACAACAGCCTCGACAACCAGCACCGAGCAACACGGAAGTTTGCAAAGCAGTGGTTCGAGCCTTACGTGGTAACGAGCGCCAACGACAACGGGACGGATCACCTGGCGGAACTCGACGGTACGAGGATGGCGATGCCGGTAGCAGGGAAGCGGGTCAAAGCGTTCAAGAAACGTCACGATGACGAACCGGATCTAAGAGGCCTGGACAGCGAAGACGAACAGTCCGAAACGGAGGACGAACCGATGGACGAAGAAACGGAACCAGGACCAGTTTTCTCCAACCAGAACCCAATTTTGGCGCATACCGGTGGATGCGGGTTAGGTGGGGGCGGATGTCGTGAAGAAAACCGTCCCTTGGCGCAATCGGTGCATAGCTCGCATGAACCGGCTCTTCACGTATGCACGCCCTTAATGTATATAATAGGGAATTAAGTACAAAGGCATATCCGGGTAGTTAGATTCGGTAGGTAGGAAGTAAATGAGGGAGACGGCTCCCTTCTTGACGCTATAAAGGAGAGGGAGACGCAGGGAGAAGGCATTGCGCATTAAGGAGGATGAAGTGTTGTCGGACCGTAACCAAACGCTTCTCCTCTGTTCGTTCTCCATCGCTCTTCTCTGCAGGGTTTCGGGAGGCTCGCGCTGCTTCGAGGAACGCCCGTGTGGTTCTGGCAGCACCTCCACCCTTTTCTCCTTTCGTGCGCAGACGAACAGGCATCGGCATCTGTTCGACGGCCTGTTCGGTTGTAACCACTCGCGTGCTCTGTTGTGTATTTGATATTCGTTAATATACAAACACTTGTGTCTCCCTGTCTCTGTGTCCATTCGCATCTTCTGTGTTGACGGGCCGTGCCCCCCCCCCCCCTTGTGTTTCGTTGCTCATACGTGACCGGGCGTCTCGCTCTTTCTCTTTCCCCTTCTATCACCTACTCTTTGGTTCAAGACCCCGGTGGTCCCGCCTCGTTTCTCCACGCACGCGCGTAATAACGTGACAACGCGGACTAATCATATCGAAGTGCTCTACCACTTCATCCCCGAGCGCGTATAGGCCGGCAAAATCGATCTTCAACACATTAGTACGAACCTCCAAATTGTTGATATCTTTACGAAGGCGTTAGGCGTCGACAAGCTCGGGCAATTCGCATTCGACCTTGATCTCATGATATCTACATTGTCGAGCTTGAGGGGGAGTACACCTAACGACGACGACACGGGAACAATCGAGAAGCAGCAGAACTAAGCCGTACAACCGAACAAGCGAACTCCGAAAACTCAGAAGTTGTGTTCGAAGGGGCGCACTGTTGAGAATCGAACTCAACTTCCCATAGCAATACGTTTCACACTAGCTCATGGACATACCATGCCAGTTTTGTAAATAGTAGAAAGGGCCCTTGCCCTAGTTTAGTTGATATTTAAACCAACCTTTTGTAACTTTGTTATTGTTGGATGTAATATACAGTTTCTTTCTTGTTCTAAGAGCTCTCTCTCTCTCTCTCTCTCTCTCTCTCTCTCTCTCTCTCTCTCTATTTTGCTCTTATGTGCTCATACTCACACACACACACACAATCCTTCCGATGCATACAACCACTCTTACTTTTCTTTACATCTATATATACGTCAATGTGGGTATTGTTGTAACTTGATGCTTATTAATATAGAGAAAGGTTATCTAGCTACACTCTTATTAATCATCCCCCATTTGTCTTATTGTTCATAAGTGTAACATCCTCTCTTTCGTGCTACCAATTGATGGCGTGCGGCCCATGTGATAGAAAATACACTTAGGATGACCTTATAGAATTGTAATGGCACACTCCGGACACATTCAGGCTGCCTAGATGAGATATTAAAGGTATCAAATATACTTTTCTAGGTAGAAACACATGAAAGCCCAAATAGAGGACTCCCACGAGTCGAAGGATTTCATTGGGAGTCTGTATTTAGACAAACCTCATGTCAACACACTACCAGAGGATCTAGAGGTGTTACAATATTATTTCGGAGAGAGCTACATAATAGGATATAAATACTAAGGAAAAACCCAGAAGCTAGTTTTATGTGGGTGAAAGTCTTCACTAGCAAGGACTAGGCAATATTTTTCGTCATTTGTTACTTCCCCGAAAGGATCCCATTAAAATATGGTTGAAGAGGCGAGACTAGTTGATGAAGGAGTGCCACATGGGCCTTCTCTATACAAACCTTTATCGGATAACATACTCCGACATTATTGCCGAGGAAAACTTTTCCTTGTAGGAGATTTCAAGGCGAGAACCCAATCCCAACAATGCACAATATTTCAGATGGATAGAAACCTAGAAATGGTAAATGTTGATCCTTTAGACATAGGCACCACGCATAGATCAAAAGATCAAGGTACGGATGCCACGAGCTTTGGCCATCATCTGCTCGAACTTGGCAGTCGGCATCGGATGATCATATATAATGGTTTAGCCAAGTGGCCAAGCTCAAAAGAGCTCACATGTTTCCCACATGAAGGAGGGGAAAGCAAAGTTGATTGTCTAATAGGACGCCCTGAAGCTATCCACATGATTAACTCCTTCCGGGTGGCCCCATGTCATCTTGTTGTGGTGTCGCGGAAATCCGCAGGTACGTGTCGAATCAGGGCAGGACCACCGGGGTCTTGGACTGGAGAGAGAAAGAGGAGGTAAGACCGAGCTTCATTGGCACCGGTTACGCCGGCTAAGACACCGGTCGAAGTGTTTCTAAATACATACTAGAAGCAACCGAATGAGAGAGAGAGAGAGAGAGAGAACACACACACTCACACTTACACACTGCACCCTTCTTGTTTATAGAAACCGGAAAAGAAAGAAGCACATCTGACACCGATATACACAATTATACACAATGCTACATGTATTTATGTATGCGAGCAACAAAATACAACTCTGACTTCGAGCAAACCAGATTACAACAATTGCCTGCTACCACAGACATGACGAAAACTATGTCAAGATTCGAACTCATGGCCTCTTGTATTATAGTCAACTGTTATATTGTAACCAACACATCCAAGTAAATATTCATGTTATATATATCTTCGTAGATTATCTATTCACGTTCTGGGAGTTTTTAGAAAGTTCTAGAACTAGACAGTTATAACACTTATAACCCTTCTGCTCATCCGAGTAACCGACCAAGATACATTTCTCGGCCTTTGCGTCTAGCTTCCTCCATTTCTCCTTCGGCACATGCACATACGCAATGCTACCGAAAACTCGTAAGTGTCACAAGTTCGGCTTCATTCCGAAATATAGCTCGTGCGCCGACACTTTGTCTCCAATCCGATTCTGGATGTATACCGCGGTCCTTACCGCCTCGGCCCAATAGAACTTGGGCAAGCTCTTCTCTTCTAGCATTGCCCGCGCCACTTCCACAATCGACCGATTCTTCCTCTCAGCCACGCCGTTTTGCTCCGGCGCGTATCTACAACTGAATTCGCGCCGAATTCCTATCTGTTGTAGATACCCGTTGAATTGACCGGAAAAGTACTCTTTTCCGCCATCAGACCGTAGGCACTTGATCTTTCTTCCTGTTTCCGTTTCCACGAACCCTTTGAGGTCCCGAAAATAGTCGAAGACTTCGCTCTTCCTCTCAATGAGGTAGATCCACGTGTGCCGCATGTGGTCGTCGATGAAGGAGACGAAATATCGGCTCTCGCCAAGACTAACGTTTTGTGTCGGCCCCCACACATCGAAGTGTATCAAGTCGAGCTTGTTCCGGCTCCGGTTACACTCATTGGGGAAAGGAAGTCAGTGTTGCTTCCCAAGCTGGCAAGCTTCACAAATTTGTGCCTTCCGGCCACTAAATTTGGGCAATCCGAACACCACTTGTTTCGAATGCAGGTCTTGAAGTCGTTGGTAGTTGATGTGGCCTATCCGCTTGTGCCATAGGTTGATGTCCGACTCGACTTTTTGTCCCTTCGCGAACATTGCGGTGCCACCGTCAGTAGAGTCGAGGATGAACATCCTCCCATCTCTACACCCTTGCGCAATAACACGGCCTTCTTCCTCAATGAAGCACCCGAGGTGTGTAAACCGGACCTCCATCCCTTGGTCAACGATCTGTCCGACTGACACCAAGTTCCTCATGATTGTCGGAACATGTAGCACGTTCATGAGTTTCCCTTTCTGCCCGACATGGCTCAAGGGAACTTCTCCGACATTCACGATCGGATGCGGAGTGTCATCTCCGGTTGCGACTACTCTCGGTTGCATCGGTTTTTCTAGGTACGAGAACCACTCCTTATGGCTCGTCATGTGATTTGACGCGCCGGAGTCGACGTACCACACCTCCTCCGATTTTGGGGTGGTCTGCTTCATTGAGTTTGCTTCGTGTCTCGTCACGAAGGCAGACCATTTTTTGGCTTTTCCGGATCCTTCGGCGTAGTGCGATCGCTGCCAATTTCCTTTGTCGGTATGTCTGGAACCAGATCCAGAACCGGTCCTCTTCGACTCAGCGTGCTTTTTCTAGCACTCGCTCTCCCTGTGGCATGTCTTGCCACAGTACCAGCATTCCGTGGCGGGTTTCCCTTGCCGGTTCTCATCGCCTCGACTCCCCCTGTTTCTGGAGGGTCCGGAATTGTTGTATGCATCATTTCGGTGCCTCCTTCCTTGATCTCATCAGCCGCCTCCAGTGCGCACCGACTTACCTTGTCCTCCACGTCCACGGGGCCTATCTCCCTCCGTGTACAGCATCTTGTTGTTGGTGTGCGTGCTTGTTGACGCACCCGCGTGGTTCTCCTCTACCAGGAGCATCGACTATAAGTCGAAAAAGGACGGTGTATTCTCCCGGGTACACACAGCAGTTCGGAACGCCCCGAACTTCGACGCCAAACCCCCGAGACAAACCTAGACCATCTCGATTTCCTCAATGTTCACATCAATGGAAGCTAAGGAGTCACATATGTCCTTGATCTTTGAGGTATAGTCAACCACCGACAAATCGCGTTGTCGTAGGTTGCTCAACTCCTGTCGGAGCTGAAGCTTCCTGGCTGTGGTGCTCACGGCGAACATCTTCTTCAAATTTTGCCACGTACCCTTCGGCGTTTTTGCATCCCGAACGTACCTTAATAGTTGTTCGCCCACACAAGACTCGAAACAATACAGCACTCTGCTCGCCGATTGTTCCCACACCGGGAAATCTTTGTGTGTCGATTCGGGTGTTGTGTCATTTGCTCCGTCGACGTAGCTCCAGTAACCGTGCCCGAGCAGGTACTGGTGCATCTTGTAGGACCAAGATGCGTAGTTGTTTCTGTCGAGCTTCTCCGTCGGAAGCGAGCTAGCCATGCCTCTATCCATCGGTTTTACCTGTTCTTCTCGGTTGGTTTTTCTTTTCAAGCTATGTCGGCTGCAAAGGTTCTCAACCCTCTCGCTCTGATACCATGAAAAGAATGGCGTGCGGAAGCAATATAGAAAACGAACACATAGAAAATACGCAGGTTTAATGAAGATCTTGAATATACGTAGTACGCGGGAGAGACAGAGAGAGAACACACATAACTTAATTCAAAAAATAATACGCTCTATACAGGATGTGCTCAGTGAGCACCTTTATACAAGCCCTAACAATCGGGCTGACACAAGTACTGAAAGTACTTGACTGCTCATAAATGAGCCTCGACACTAACTCCCAAATATATTCCTCGTGGAATATCTTTCCGATGGCCTCCCGATTTCTGCACCGATCTAGCCTTCCTACGCACCGGTCTGCGTACCGGTTTCCAACCGATCCGACCTAACCGATCCGGTCCTCGGCTTGCTCAGCTGATCCAGCCGATGTTGAGCTTGTCTCTCAACACAAACGGTCTAGACATTAATAACCTACCTCCCCTTACTAGGTACAACCACGTGATTGATAACATGTTAATCTCTCATGAGGACCATAATAAAGTAATACGCCAAGAAATATGGAAAATTTACTCGGTACAAATGGATCACCCCACTAGAGCCACTCCCATGTAAAATGTTGTACTGTAAGGAACATTTCATGCACTTCTCTAAGTTAGATTTAATTACACGACCAAAATATCTAGATGCATTCTTACCAAATGCACTAAGCGTTGTCATTGGACTGTTGGCATAAAAGGCCGACTCCTTCCAATTTGTATCCTAGTATCAACTCGTCCAAAATATTTAGGGCTTAGTATATAAGCAATAACCTAACAGTGTAAAAGAGAGAGAACTTCTTGATCATCTTGTATAGTGATCTCTGAGTGAGAGTGAGGGTGAGAAAGAACGTAATATATCAAAGCGTCCATTAAAGCTTAGAACGTGTCCATTCTTTGTTTATTCTCTTGCCTTCCTTCTGTGTTGTTTGTTGAACACTACGACACGAAATGGAGTACATCTTTGTACATGCTTGGCCACCAGTAATTCTCCTTCAACTTTTCGAATGTTGCCCAAGTTCCTCTATGACCTGCCCAAGCACTTTCGTGGAATTCGGTCATCAGCGTCTCTTGCTCTTCTTTCTTCACCACCACTCGACGTGGTATTCCTATCCTTCTTTTTGGATGTCTCCAAAGGAATCCTCCCTTCAAGAAGTATCGGTAAGCTTTCTTCCGGATTCGTAGGGCCTCCTCCTTTGTCAACGAAGCATCTACCATCAATGTTCTTAGGAATCTACCATTCAGTAACCACTCTCCTTCGTACTCGTTCTCGTTGAAGGCGTGGAGGGTTTGCGTGTCCTGGTCTTCCGCTGATAATCGAGCCATCTTGAAGAAGTCGAGGGCGACATCTTCATCTTCCGAAACCATGTCGCTTCTATTTTCAAATCTTGCCCTTGACAGCATGTCAGCCATGGCGTTCTTCTTCCTTGCAATGTGACGGATCTCTGGGCTTAAAGACTTGATGTAGGAGATCCACCTTAGCATAGCAAGATCTGGGGTCGCACATCCCGAGACCATTCCGAGAATTGGGAGACAATCTGTCTCTATTATCACTTCCGACCCGATCAGGTAATCTTTGTTCGTCTTCACTGCTGACACAATACCCCAAAGTTCCCGCTTGACTTGGGCGTATTTTTGTTGTCGTTCGTTGAGAACCTTCGCTCCAAACCAGATGGCATATCGCGCATTATCTTCTCCTTCTTGGTTGATGACCCACCCGATTCCGGTTGGGCTCATATCTACAGTCACATAAATCGGCTTCCCTTCGCCATAGTCAGCCTTCCTCAGTGCCAGAGCTTCAAGAAGCAGTTTCTTCAATCTTCGCATCGCATTTGTGTGCTCGTCTCGCCATTCGAACTTCATTCTTTTCTTTAGTAGTCCATATAACAGTTCGGCGACATGAGTGTAGTGCGGAATCCAGATATGATAAAATGCACATGCTCCAAGGAACCTTCTAACCTCCGTTTGATTTTCGCATTCTTCTTTCATGTCTTGGATCACGTTCACTTTGTATGGCGAAGGCTTCCGGCCATATGCCCCACATAAGTGACCTACCACCAAGATCTCTGGTTGCCTGAATGTGGATTTTTCTCCCGAAAATGTCAAATTTGCATCTTCGAGCCTTTGAAGCACCTTCTCGCAATCTTTTATATGATCCGCAACGAACTTTCTACAACCTTCCTTATCTTTCGATTCATCTTTCTCCTCATCCGAACATCCTTTTATCCGAATATCCTTTTATCGTGTTGTCCAGGATGCAATCCTTCAAGACTTTATTCATGGCATTCACCATATGAGCCACCAAGTTCATTGCGCCTTGGGGTAAGGTACACATCTGCACAAGCCCGATCGGAGTCCTCATGGTTGTAATGTCCCGACTGTCGATCGCCAGTTGGAATTGGTCATATCCGGAGTAGAGATCGCCAATGGAGTAGATGGACTAGCCCGCAAACGCTTCAGCAAATTCGTCCACGCTCAGACCGATTCCGGCATTTTGAATTGTCACCTTGTTGACAGGTTGAAGATCTTGGATGAATCGCAATGATCCATTCTTCTTCGGCACCGTGAACCACCTATTGGAATAAGGAGCATTCGACGGTTCTAGAATTCCCATACTCACCTTCTCCTTTAAGAGCTCGATCAGCTTCGGAAGGTGTGCTCTCAGAACCGGTATCGGTTTCAAATTCCAAGGTACATGAGGCACCGTGAAGATCACCATCGGCTCTATAACCTTTGGGTCGGCACATCCGATTTCTTGTGGGAAGAATGCAAAAGCCTTCCCATATCTCTCAAGCATATCGCGAAACATTCGCTCCTCTCCAAGGAGAAGGAAATCCTCCTTTCCAACTCGTAGCTTCCCCTTCGTCTCTTCGGTGAAGACATGACCTATCGTCTTCGGATCTCTTAAGCTTGGATCGTTAGCGACTTCCTTCATCTTTTGCCAGCTATCTTCCCGTAGCAGAACCACAACTGGCTTGATCTTCTTATCCACCATTTTATATTTCATGTTGATGTCAACTTCCTTCATCGAGATGCCACGACGGTATTCATCGATGATAGCGTACATGTTGACGGAGTTAACCGAAATCACGCATTGGTCGTGAAGATAGCTCAAGTCCACGACGTCCTCGATTTCGTCGATGGTGTCGTTAAATGAGGCTTCTTACATAATATGAATCACAAACTCTCCTTCTTCTATTATGTTTTCTTCTTTCAGCATCTTCTCGAATTCTTGTATTCGACGCTTGTCCTTCTTGTCAGGTAGTACTAGTTTACATGTGCCACTAGGTGTGACACATGTTGCTTCTCCTCGCAATCCATGCACTCTTCTTACTTGTGGGGTCTTGTGATTGCTCGGACTATTTGTGCCCCATGCTTCAATAGTCCGCTCTAAAAATCCGAGGATTCGCCTCCGAGACTATCTCGATTCCTTTCATGATTTGCTCGCACCGTTAGGAATTGGACCGAGCTTTGGTTGTCAAGACTCTTTATTCGTGCGAAGGCTACTCCATTATCGAACACTTTGGTCTCCATCCGAGATGATGTGATATAAGGTTGTCCTAGGATGACAGGATGTGACGCTGATTCTTGTACGAATAAGTGTTGATCCATCTCCACATCGCCGATCGTGACTTTGACATTGGGACAAGCTCCCTACAAGTCCTCCGTAGACTTTGTTGCCGCGCGAATCTTCCATCCGTGGTTTGTATTGATTGGCCATCTTCCTTTTTTGTAGAAGTCGGTTGACATGAGGTTGATCTCTGAGCCGTGGTCAGTCAAAGCTACCACGGTCTCTTTCTTCTCCCCGATCTTCACCGGCGTCTCCGTTGTCGCTCGTGCCCAATGAGGTCGAGTATAGTGGCTGTCCATCATATCTTCATCAACTTCGTCTCTTGCCATCGTTATGGCATTCGTTTTTGCTTTTTGCGGCTTCTCTTCTTCCTCGTCCGATTGTTGTCTTTTACTCTTTACAAGGTCCACGATCATGTCATGGAACTCCTTCGTAATGCCAAGCAATTCCCTCAAGGACAAAGTTACGTGGCTATCAAGAACTCGTTCTTTGAGAATCTTCTTTAGGTCCGTCGTCTGCTCTATGTCCGACCTTAGCTTATAGGTAGGCATAGTCCTTGTCCTCCGAGCAGGGTCTTCGACACCAACCTTCACGGGCCGAACCGTTTTTTCAAGTCGTATGCTCAACTCCCCTTTCGGCTTGATTCTCGTTCCTCCGTTTGTGAAGGTCAACTCGTCTCCGCATCGTCCTTCTTTCTCGCGTTCCTTGTTTCATGTCTTTTTGATGGACCTTGCTCTTCTATTCTTTTTCTCTTTTCTTCGACGAACACCTCGTGGTTGTCACAATCACCTCCACGAGTATGGTGTTGTCGTCCACCGATGTCGTGAAGAAAACCGGCCACAGGCGGAATCGGAGAGAAAGCGCGTAAACCGGCCCTTAGACGGATGGACGCGTGACTTGATATTTCGTACACGAACCGGTGGATGTGAATACAAAGCCGCACGTATTTATTAAAGGGGGATTGTGCGTATCCCGGTCAAGGGGGACAGGGTATAAAGGGAAGAGGACAAGGGAAAACGGGTATCGGGGCGCGAGGAGGAGGAGGAGCATTGCTGCAGAACAAAAGGTGCAGCTCTCTCTCTTAGATGCGAATCGTCGCTCTCTGCGGGTATCGGGAGGTCGTTGCCTCTGCTTCGTGGACAGCCCGTGTGCTTCCAACAGAGTCGCTCCCTTTCCCCCTTTTGTTTTTCTGTGTCGTGTGATTGTCGTCGGTGTGCGTGAGTAGGGACCCCGGGTCGGGTCCGTCGCCGCTTTGTCGATTGTAACTGTCGGAGTTTGTAATCTCTGTCATTATAATTAAGCGTTACGTTCTAAATCTCTCTTTCTCGCTTCTAGGTGTTAGTGAATCTCTCTCTTTGTCTCTCTCTCTCTCTCGCTCCTCGGTCCAAGACCCCCATGGTCCCGCCCCTTTCTGCACGTACGCGCGTAACAACGCGACATCTTTGGTGAACCCAACCTGAAAGGGCGGCAAAGGAGTCGAAAGATGAGGGTATCGGAGCTAGCAGAGGCAATGGCGGTGGCCGTCGACCAGCTCGTGAGCGCTCGTGAGGGAACGGGTACCCTCAACAGAGCCATTGAATCGATCGTCGGCTCTATAGGCCGTTTCGGAGGGAAAGACGCCACAAGTTATTTGGAGGCTTGCCGGGCCAAAATGATCATGAGGGATATCCCGGTGGACAGGCGGTTGTCCGAATTCCCTCGGGTGGTGACGCCGGGCATCCATGCGGAGGTGCTCGAGGTGCTGGCCGGATGCCAGACTTGGGAGGAGTTCGAGCTGCAGCTCCTCGAGAAGTACGGGTTAGACGACTCGCTCCGGCTGTCGAGGCGGGACTTCATGGCGTGGGTGGAAAGCCCCGGAAAAGGGAGGAACATGATGGTGCTCCTCCAGGAGTTCGAAAAACGGTTCGCGCGGTTGTCGACGTTGGACCGGACGGTGCTCGAAACAAGTCGAGTACTGCTGTTTGTCAAGTCGGTGGATGCGCTCGATAGGGAAAAGGTGGGATCCCTATTGGAAACGGACGAAGGGCTCACAACGGACTGGGCCGTGGTAAAACGGGTCTGCAACCGTTTCGACAAACGGCGAGATTGGAGCGACGGAAGCACATCGGGGTCGGGGCCGGTCCCGAGGAGGAGGCTCGAGGAGCCAGTTTTGATGCCGGCTGGGAGGAAGGAAGAGACCCGAATCTGGCCAGAGTCGGGGTCGGCATCGAACGATGTGGTCAGAGGCCCATCCGGAGGAGCGGCTCTGGAGGAGCTAACACAGATGGTGCGTGACCTGCAGATCGTGCAGGCCCAAAGAGACAGCGGTGAACAACCTCGCGACCGGAGGCCACCGGCTGGGCAGCGGTGCATGTGGTGTGACGCGATCGGTCACATTCGAAAGGATTGCGCGGATTTCGCCGACGCGCTCAGGACCAACGTGGTGTACCTCTGGAACGGGCAGGTGCACGGGAGCGAGACCCGGAGAGCCCTAGAACTGAATACGGGGCACGGTGGAATGAAGAGGTTGATGGAAGAGGCCGCGGCACGGCACGTCGAAGCCGTTAACTACTCTGTGTCGGCAGGAATTCGGGTCGGGGGTGATGAGACCCGGAAGGCGAAGGACTCCGGATTCTGGCCGCTAGTGCAAGAAGGCCTCTCCGGAGTTCGGCTGAGGAAGGAAGAGGCGGACCGCGCGAAACAGCGGGTCCAGGAGGTCACCGGTTGGGACGATCCGGTGGAAGAGAAAACGGACTGCGTAGAAGCCACTTGCCAGAACTACGAGGTTCTGGTGGAGGACAAACTTGCAAGAAAGGCCGGAGGGGTCGGGGCCCCGAGGTATGAGACCCGGTTCGGACCAAAACCGACCGGTGCCGGCAACCCGGGAGCACCGGACGGAAAGAAGCAGGCGGGGTTTCGGTTAAGCACCGAGATCGAAAGGACCACAGACCTGCGAAAGGTCCTGGAGGAACGTATCCTCGACATCAAAGTGGAGTTGTCATTGCGGGAGGTGCTGGGAATTGCCAAGAGGGAGTTCCACGACTCTATCGTAGACTTGGTGAAGCGTAAGAGGCTCTCGACGGAGCCGTAACCGGAGAAGCCGGTGGAAGTGCGGACCACGCACCTGGAAGACGGAGCCTTGGAAGATGAGATGGCGGGAAGCCACTACACGAAGCCGCATTGGGCCAGGGCGACTACGGAAACCCTTGTACGGATCGGCAACGTTCTGGAACCAATGGTGGTGTTGGTGGACCATGGATCCAAAATCAACCTGATGTCCATGGATTTCTACAAGAAGGGTAAATGGCCGATCAACACCAAGCATGACTGGAAGATACGGGCAGCGACACGTGCCACGGAAGAACTACATGGGGCCTGTCCGAACATACGGGTGAAAATCGGCGATGTCGAGATCGACCAGCACTTCTTCGTGCAGGAGACGTCCTCGCATCCGGTTATACTAGGAGAGCCATATATCACGACGGCACGGATGGAGACCAAGGTTCTGGACATCGGTTCAGCCTATGCAAGAGTCAAGAGCCAGGACGTGCGTCACTCGGTCCAGTTCCTAACGGTGAGACCGAACCACGAGCGTAACCGCAAGGCCCTCGGCAGCGAAACCCGAGGGGATTTTTAGAGAGGGCTGTCAAGGCATGGGGCCGTGATAATCCGGACACCCGGGAAGAACCCCAAGAATGCACAGTACGGAAGAAGACCTGTACCATAGGTAGGAAATTTTGGTTCTCCGACAACGGAGGTTGTACTATAACCAGCGGCAGCGGCAGGGAGAGGAAGCGAGCGGAGGAGCGGTTCAGGGGATGCGGAGTCCTCTTCCCCGACGAGGACATCAGCGACGCCGTGGAGGCAGTCTCTTTTGACGACACCTTGGGCGAACTGCGAAAGGTGATCCGTGAAGACCTTAGGGAAGACCGGACCGTTCCGGTAAGGTCAATAGGAATGTACAAAGTCATCGCCGACTTCGGGTAAAGGATCGGGTTGGATCGGACAGCCCGCGTGGATACGAAATACAAGACTGTGGACCGGAAGGTGAGGCCAGTCACGGCACCCTTGCCGGAGGGCAACGAGGAGCAGATAAAAGGGGTCGCGTCGGACCCAAGTTTACGAAATCCGGCTAGCATAGGGCACCGGTTCACCGACATAACGCTACGGGAGCTCAAGGTCGGTGGGGGCGGCTTCCTACTACCGGCGGAGGAGGACCGGTTTCAGAGAATGCTCGGGAGGCATGGGAAGGCTTTCGCATTCTCACCGGAGGAGATCGGGTGTGTAGACCCGACAGTTGTCAAACCGATGGTGATCTTCACAGTACCGCATGTACCGTGGAATCTCAAGCCGATTCCGGTGCCAAGAGCTCACATCCCGAAGTTGATGGAGCTCCTAAAGCAAAAGGTGGAGATGGGCATCCTCGAACCGTCGAGTGCCCCGTATTCGAATCGGTGGTTTACAGTGCCGAAGAAGAACGGCACGCTGCGCTTCATCCAGGACCTACAACCGGTTAACAAGGTGACCATCCGTAATGCAAGGATCGGACCGACCATAGACGAGTTCGTGGAGGCCTTCGCTGGAAGGTCGATCTATTTTGTCGGTGATCTGTACTCGGGGTACGATCAGTTCCAACTAGCCATGGAGAGCAGAGACATTACGACGATGCGGACTCCTCTCGGCCTAGTGCGGATGTGTACCCTGCCACAAAGAGGGAGGAACTCAGTGGCTCACATGGTGAATGCGATGAACAAAGTGCTCAGGGATTGTATCCCGGACATTACCATGCCGTTCTTAGACGACATCCTGATCAAGGGATGCCCGGTGGAAAAAAAGGACGAGGCAATCGGGCCGGACGGATGTCGGAATTTCGTGGCGTCCCACATCGATGACTGCGAGAAGGTGCTGCAAAGACTAGAGCGCGCGAGGCTCACCTTCTCCGGGGAAAAGTAGGCCTTCAGACAGTCGGAGATCTTGGTGGTCGGACACCTGTGCGGGCCTTACGGTAGGAAACCGTCTCCGGCAAAGGTAGAGGCCATCTCCGCGATGAGGAACGTTTGCGGGACGGTCACGGAGGTCCGCAGATTCTTGGGGGCATGCGCGTTCTACCACATCTGGATCCTGCACTACGCACATGTCATGGAACCCCTCTACGGACTATTGAAAAAGGGGCATAGCTTTGAGTGGAGGACGGAGCACACGGAGTCGGTCCGGAGACTAAAGCAGGCGCTTACGGCAGCGCCGGCTCTCCGTAAAGCGGTTTACGGCAAGGATGTTCCCATCTGCGTAACGGTGGACACCAGCCCGACCAGGATCGGGTGGGTAATCAGTCAGGAGGACAAGGGAAACGTACCATTCCCGATCCGGTTCGGGGCGAACGTATTGAGCGAGCGGCAGCGAGGGTACGCCCAAGTTAAGCGCGAACTTTGGGGTGTCGTTTCGGCGGTCAAGGCCGACAAGGATTATCTGATTGGGACGGAGGTGATTATCGAGACGGACAGCCTGCCGATACTCGGCATGGTTTCCGGATGCGCGACGCCGGACCTAGCGATGCTCCGGTGGATAGCGTACATTAAGTCCCTGAACCTGGAGATACGGCACATCTCCGGAAAGGACAACGCCATGGCCGACATGCTTTCGAGGGCAAGGTTCAACGACGAAGACGGCATGGTTTCGGAAGACGAAGAAGTCGGCGAGGACTTCTTCGGGTCGGCTAACGTAATGACAAGAAGAAAAGGGAACACTCCGGCACTTAACGAATTTGACAAAAGCAGGTACGACGGGGAGTGGCTCCAAATCGGGAGGTTCCTACGGACGATGACGCCGGACGCAGCATGGGCGAGAGAGGAGGCGAGCCAAATACGAAGGAAGGCGTACCAATTCTTCCTGCGGGACGGGTGCATATGGAAACACCCAAAGAAGATAAGTGGCATCCCACTCCGAGTAGTGGCAAAGAAAGAAGAGCAGGGGAAACTACTGGTGGCATTCCACGAGAGCCCATGGGCCGGACACCGCGGAACGTAGGCCACGTTCAAGAAGCTGAAGGAGAAGTACTGGTAGCTGGGGCTATACCAGGACATGCATCAGTTCGTAACGACTTGCGAAAGCTGTCAGGTGCACTCCGTAGTCCGACACCGGGACGAGCTACACCCGACCTACCCGCCTACGGTCCATTTCAAGTGGATGGTGGACTTGGTGACGATGCCGATGGGGGTAGGACAGATGCGATACCTGGTGCTTGCACGGGAAGACTTAACGAACCAGGTGGAAGGCCGTGCACTGCAATGCAAGACAACCGCGGTGGTATGCCGGTTCCTGATCGAAGAAGTAGTGTGTCGGTACGGGTGCGTCGGGAGGATCGTGGCGGACCGGGGAGAGCTGGATGCGCGGGAGGCCGAGGAGCTATTCGACCGGCTAGGCGTCAAACTCTCCCTCACCACGGCGTACAATCCGGAGGCGAACGGAAAGGTGGAAAGTGGACACGGACCGATTGTAAAGGCGTTGGTGCGTGCATGCGGTGGGCAAGTCGGGAATTGGCCGCGACTCCTTCCTTATGTGCTATGGGCGGACTGGACTACGCACAGTTCGGTGACAGGATTTATGCCGGCGGAGCTAATGTACGGACAAAAGCCGATCATGCCGGTGGAACGGACGGTTTCTTCATGGGCGGCGGTAGATTGGAAGGACGAAATGAGCCGGGAGGAGTTGCTGGCAGCGCAGATTCGGCAACTCGAGCGGAGGCCGGAGGACGTGATACAGGTGAAGGAAAAGCTGTGAGCGGCAAGGGAGCGGAATAAGACCCGGTTCAACCGGACGCACCGGTTGCGACCAAAGAAGATCGAGGAAGGCGACTGGGTCTTGGTATATGACAGCAGCCTCGACAATCAGCACAAGGCGGTGCAAAAGTTTGCTAGGAGATGGTTCGGGCCCTACATGGTGACAAGCGCGAACGGCAACGGCACGTACCACCTCGCGGAACTCGACAGGACACGGTTAGCGGTGGCGGTTGCCGGAAAGCGGATCAAAGCTTTCAAAAAGCGGTACAAAGACGAGCCGGAGCCTGCGAGCGGGAGCGACAACGACGATCAGTTCGGGTCTGGCGGAGAATCGGAGAGCAACGAGTGAGACATGGTTTCTTTGATATCTACCCGTCTCTGGCGCATACCGGTGGATGCGCAGTTTGGTGGGGGTGGATGTCATGAAGAAAACCGGCCACAGGCGGAATTGGAGAGAAAGCGCGTAAACCGGCCCTTACACAGATGGACACGTGACTTGATATTTCGTACACGAACCGGTGGATGTGAATACAAAGCCGCACGTATTTATTAAAGGGGGATTGTGTGTATCCCAGTCAAGGGGGATTGTGCGTATCCCGGTCAAGGGGGACAGGGTATAAAGGGAAGAGGACAAGGGAAAACGGGTATCGGGGCGCGAGGAGGAGGAGGAGCGTTGTTGCAGAACGAAAGGCGGAGCTCTCTCTCTTGGACGCAAATCGTCGCTCTCTACGGGTGTCGGGAGGTCGCTGCCTCTGCTTCATGGACAGCCCGTGTGCTTCCAGCAGAGTCGCTCCCTTTCCCCCTTTTGTTTCTCTATGTCGTGTGACTGTCGTCGGTGTGCGTGAGTAGGGACCCCGGGTAGGGTCCGTCGCCGCTTTGTTGGTTGTAACTGTCGGAGTTTGTAATCTCTGTCATTATAATTAAGCATTACGTTCTAAATCTCTCTTTCTCGCTTCTACATGTCGGTGAATCTGTCTTTGTCTCTCTCTCTCTCTCGCTCCTTGGTCCAAGACCCCCATGGTCCCGCCCCTTTCTACAAGTACGCGCATAACAACGCGACACCGGATCCGACCATCCGGTTATACTTTGTACACTTCGATCCACAAGCTCTACTTCATTCGAAGTGACTTTTCCCTTCTTCTCATATTCGAGAACGGAAGTCCAAAACTTTGCTCCCGCTCTAGCAGCTTCAGTCTTGTCTTTCCTGACTCTTATTCCGGCCGACGCAGCATAGTGCATCGCATCCACATGAGTCGCATCAGCATCCTCCATAGCTTTCTTCATTCCCCCTCTTCCGAAATTCACCCGTAGGGGTCTTCTAGTCTCGCTCGAGCAAATCATGTTGTCATCTATGTACACGATATTTTATCGGATCGCCTCTCGAAGGCTCGCACAATCCCTTCTCATGTGGTCCATGCTATCTCACCACACGCATCTAAAGGGCTCTTTTCCTTTGGGCCCCCGACAATTCATGTTGGCTAGCATGACCTTCTCGAACTTCTTCGCCAGTTCTTCGATGACTTCATCACCAATCTTCTTTTATTCCACGTCACTTTGTTTTGGCGGCTCAACTACTTTCGGCGGTCTTGCTTTCTCCGTAACAGTCGATCCCACCAAGTCGGTGTCATCAACCCACTGACGACGCTTGTCGAGCCTATTGCATGCTCTCTTTACCGCAACCCAGTCCGCCACAAGCCCGTTCTCTTGGGTATCATCTTCGAGAAGAGTCCCCAACTCCCGTCTATCCTTCATGTCCACGGCCTTCAAGAAGTACAAAGTCTTGTCCTCTTCAAGTAGCACTTGATCCATGTTGGGGAGACAGCTAAACATCTGGTCGAATTCGTCGTACACCCTCGAGGCGCTCATCTTCTTATTCTTCTTCTCTATCCACTTCATCAGGGCATGTCGAGTCATCCTTGTTGAGTCTTCAGTCGCGAACTCCACTAATATCGTTTTCTCGAACTCAGACCATGTTGTCTTACCTTCTTGAAGTTCGATGACGCATCTTTGAATGTTGTTGGCGACAACTCTCTTGAAGCTTGCAATTTGACATGCTTCGGACACGTCCCTCTGATTCATTTCCCTTCTATATGCATCAAGGAACTTCGTAACGTTCCTTCCATCGAATTGGCCCTCGAGCTCTACGACACGATCGACAGCCTTCTCCACGCTCGCGTCGTTGTCCCGAGATCTCATCATTTGCTCGATGATTAGCATCATCCTTTCGAGCTCTCCCGCTTGATTGCTTGAGGATGCTATCTCCAAGTATCGGTTGATCCTCGACTTGATCCTTCCTACCACCTCTTTCACGTCGGGTTCACCACTTTATTATGTCGTGAAGATCTGTCACTAGGCGCGGATCGTGAGGCGGAACCGCCGGGGTTCTGAACCAGAAGGATTCGAAGTCGGTATAAGCTTTAGTGAGGAAGTATTTAAGATAGGTTGGGAAAAAAAAAAAGTTGAGATTAAACGCTTGACTTTCGATTGAGAGAGATTGATTGAACTTTTATCTTTATATTCAAGAAACAAGTTACATGATCAATTCGATAACGAATTTTCTTCTTCTTTATTTCATAACAAAAAGAGCCTAACCCTTCTTCTTTTTCATCCCTTCTTTTATAGATGCTCTAACATACATAAAATGCATGTTTGCCATTTGGCGCTCATGTATTACAAGTGGTGCATGATAACCATGTCACTCATTTTAGCTCTCATGTATGAGAATTTACATGTAAAAGTACAATGATAGAAATATAAATTCAACTAAATGTCATGGCTTAGTGGTAAGCTAATTCACTCCTAACTTGGAGGTGCAAGGTTTGAATCCTTACTTGCCCTCCTTGTATATGTATATATATATGTGTGTGTATATATTTATATATTTATTTATCTAGTCGTCGGATGTCGGTTCGTCGGATGTCGTCGGATGCCGCCGGTTACCGGTGGTTGCCGCCTCACCGGATGTCGTCGTCTCACCGGCGCCGAATGCCGTTGTCGTGAAGTTGACACTTCACGATGTGAAAACAATGTCAAAAATCTATAGAAGTACATTTCCCATCTAGAGCTTATGACAAGGAGCATGAAGGAATTTTCAGTTCGTGAATCGGAGTTCAGAAGCCCAAGATACAAGCTTCGGAAGGATTAATGTTACTTGGGACAAAAATGTAATTATGTCAAAAGGGGGAGTCAAAATTAAATAAGGGCTATTTCTATAATTTCTTAAATATAGAACTATAAAATTGAATTGTAGCATCAATAAATAAATAAAATAAAATAAAAATACAACCGCCTTGCATGAGGCGGTTTGTCAACCGCCTGAAGAGGATGGTAGGGCAGTTGACCACCCTATATAAGCCACACCTATGGTGGCTAAAGGGAAGGGAGGAGGAGAAGGAGAAGGAAGAGAAGGAAAAGTGAGTGAAGCAGCTCGTGTGGGTATGGGATGCAGAGCTCGCCAAAGAAGATGGTGGCCTGCATAAATCATGACAACAGTTAAAGAAAAGAAAGTGAATACAAGAAAAAGAAGAAGTTAAAGTGGTGTATCTCAAATGCCTCTTTGTAAACAAAAGGTTGTGAGTTTGAATCCTCTTCAAATAATTTTTTTGGTAATCAAATTTTGTAATATAAATTTAGTATATATAAAGTGAAAGACAAAGACAAATAAAGAGAAACCAAAGAGATTGAAGTGGTCTATCTCAAACACTTCTTCTCAAATAGAGTTTGTGAGTTCAAGTCTTGCCAAGTAACTTTTGGCAAATAAATATTGTAAGTGGTTGTTTTACAAGTAAAATTCTTTTCGCGACAACGTCGCATTTATCTTGCCTTATTGGCTTCTTGTCATCGCACCGTTTGCGATTACACGTTTTCACCCCGATCATCCCCAAGTCACAGAACCCCAGCGGTTGCAACACACAACCACAATCTTCGCGACACCGCCGGTTACCGGTGGCTGCCGCCGGATGCCGCCGATTACCGGTGGCCGCTAGATGCCGGTGGCTGCCACTAGATGTTGTTGTCTCACCGGCGCCGGATGTCGGTGCGCCGTCGGTTACCGGTGGCTACTGCCGGATGCAGTCGGTGCGCCGCCGGATGTCAATTCCGCCGGATCACCGGTTGCCGGTGTGCCACTGTCACTTTGCCGGCTGCCGCCGGATCACCGGCTCCATTGCCGGTCCGGTTTTGGTTGGCCAAAAACCTTTACGAGTAGTTAGGCCACCTCCACTCTTAGTTCAAGTTACCTTGAACTCTCTATGCTCCACACATAGACACAAAGATAATAGCTTTTGCTCTACGTTATATATGATAAGAGCCGTATTTGTCGTGCCTATGTGGGATATCTCACAGTTTTCTCTTTTCCTTTCACAACTTTATACCCTCATATCTTGACATTTAGTTGTCTGTTTCTCGTGTAATAAAGTGCATTCGAAAGCTCTTGAAGACCTCCATCATTTTGTACTTAGATATTAAACTTATTTAAAATGTTATCTTCACTATTATTGTTTTATGTGATTCATACTCGATTTTGTACATTTTATGTGATTTTCACACTATTGCCAAAAATCTTCACCACACCGGAAACTCATCCAGAGCAGTGACGTAGTCTTCAAAGAAGACTTTATCTCCTCTCAACAAAACCAACAGAAAATAGTTGGTAAAAAGGCATCCTTCGAAGTTGACAGAGATGTCATAGAAGGACCGTCCCACCAAGCCAAATCGGAGATTCGACAAACAATCGCACTGGACCAAGCCGACAACATACCTGCTGACTCCGAATTGATAGGAGGTCCACTAGTCGAACTCGAAGACAAAACCATCAAAGACAAAAAAGACAAAGTCAACAAGGTGCGAGCCGGAAACAACAGTGTCGACCCAACCAACCCACCCCAAGCCAAAGAGAAAAACAAAATCGAGTCGGCCAAGCCCTCTACCTCTAAGTCAACTAATTCCGAAGGAGGGGAGGATGCCATGTCATCACCGAAACCCTATTATAGGGGTGAGTCATCTAACAGGACTCCTGAAGATGCTTGAAGTAATACTGATCAACCGGACGAGCCGACTGAAGAGTTCGAACCAACAAAATTGGCACTCAAGAGATCCGGACGAATCAGAAGGCCTACAGAGTTTCATCAACCGCTTCATTACGTCAACTACACGAATGCAAGTGAACCAAGCACTTATGAAGAAGCTATAGCGCACTGGACACCGAAACATGGCTACAAGCCATGCAATCCGAGATGGACTTGATTTGACAATATCAGACATGGGAGTTGGTCGAACTACCTGCTCGAAGAAAGCCGCTACCTTTCAACTGGGTTTTCCAATACAAATATGCATCTAACTTAGAGAAACCCATGTCCAAAGCTCGGCTTGTCGCGAAAGGGTTAAAACAAGAACATGGGGTCAACTACGACGAGATATTCTCACTAGTAGTCAAGATGACCACCCTCAGACTCCTACTAGGAGTTTTGGCGACAGAAGACCTAGAGGTAGAGCAGCTAGATTTAAAGACGGCGTTCCTACACGGAGGTCTGGAAGAAGACATTTACATGTCTCAACCGGGAGGCTTCACAGCGACGAGGGAGGAAAGTCACCTCGTATGTCGCTTGAAGAAAAGTCTCCATGGCTTGAAACAAGCGCCTAGGAGGTGGTACCAGATGTTCGACTCCTACATGAGGCAACTTGGATACTGCCTATCGGACTTTGACCCATGCATGTACATTTGGCAACTGGCCGACGAGCCTAGGATTTATCTGATCCTATATGTTGACGACATGTTGACTGCCCGAAGAAATCAAGCAGAGATCGGAAAGTTGAAGCGGAGCCTTCATGACAAGTTTCTGATGAAGGAACTCGGACAAGCCCGTCACATACTGGGCATGAGGATCGAGCGAAATCGGACGACCAAGACTCTCCCCGACTCTTCCAGTTCGACTATATCCGTATATCCGAAAGGTGTTGAAGCGCTTCAACATGGAAAATGCAAAGCCAACACCAATATTGCTTCTGACGTCAATCCAACAATCAGACAAAGACTCTCCTTCAACTGACAAGGAGATAGATCTTAATGGAAAGATGACCTACGCATCATACGTAGGAAGTATCATGTACGCAATGGTGACGACCCGACCTGACCTAACCCATGTCGTAGGGGTGGTCATCCGGTACATGTCAAACCCAAGATGTAAGCATTGGGAGGCTGTCAAGCACATCTTCAGGTACCTAAGAGGGACCGAAGATACACAACTGACTTTCGGTTTGACAACCTTAGCCAAAGTCAAAGGCTACACTGACTCCGACTATGCCGGCAATATGGACAATCGGAAATTAACAACAAGCTATATTTTCACCTATGGTGGCGGTGCTATATCATGGAGGTCGAAGCTTCAAGAGCGCACGGCCCTGTCTACCACAGAGGCCGAGTACATAGCAGCATCGGAGGCAGAAAAAGATGTGATCTAGTTGCACCGACTAACTGTTGATTTCTTAGCTACAAGCCAAAATGACCAACCAGCGCCAACCATCTATTGCGACTCCTAGAGCGCTATACACCTCATCAACAATCTTGTCTTTCACACAAAGACAAAGCATATTGACGTGCGGTATCATCACATCCAGGAGCTCATAACCGAGAAAAAGCTCGAAGTCCGGAAGATCGACACTGAGGTGAACATCGTCGATTGCCTAACGAAGCCACTCCTAGATAAACGCTTTGGAGCACTAAGGACAAAGATGGGACTGTGACAAGCGACGAAGCAGAACAAGGCCGAATGAGGAGCAGAAGGGAAGTCGAACCAATCGACTCAAACAAGTCAATCTGACTGACTAGCCGAACCAAGCTAGACATTGAACACATCTCTGTCGACTCAGCCACATGTCGACTGACTTGTAAATATAAACTTAGCTTAATATTGTAATCTAGGTTTACGGGGGAGATAACCCCAAACATTTGTACATGCAGGAAAGAGTAGTCCTTTTACGAGGGAGTTTGTTGGCATAAAAGGCCGACTCCTTCCAATTTGTATCCTAATGTGAACTCGTCCAAAAGAGTTAGGGCTTATTATATAAGCAATAACCTAACGGTGTAAAAGAGAGAGAACTTCTTGATCATCTTGTATAGCAATCTTTGAGTGAGAGTGAGAGTGAGAGTGAGAGTGAGAAAGAACGTAATATATCAAAGCTTCCATTAAAGCTTAGAACGTGTCCATTCTTTGTTTATTCCCTTGCCTTCCTTCTGTGTTGTTTGCCGAACACTACGACAGATCCTCATACATACTTTTCCACACATATTCCATCAACATGGACAACTTAGAATATCATCTCACCAACTTGAGATTGAGAATGGTCGTACTAATGGAGTCCCTAAAGAGGAAAGGATATGTAGATTATGTCACATAGAGATAGAGGATGAGTACCTCTTTACATGCAAGTGTCCAACTTACGCCGAGATAAGGGCAAAATACCGAGACATACTCGGTCCCTCTCCCACCCTCCCCAAACTATTAGATACTCTAGATAGAAAGCAATTAGGAAATTATATCTTAGAGCTAAAACAACATAGAGAGAATAAACTACAAAATGTTGTCGATAATGTTTCTAATATTCACCAACATGTAACAAATGAAGTTTTACAGGGACACACCTGCACCACTCGGCCTCTTCCTTGATGAAGCAAAAAACCAAAGAAGAACCAAACGCCCTCGGATGTCGGGTTTCAAAGCAACTTGACGTGGTGTAGAAGCAATTATAAAAATAACGGAACGTGAACTACACTGGCTAGAAGCCATGGTTGGGGTACATTCTACACCGGGACCACAGGTCACAACCACACCGAAACCCTTTGACCTCCCACTTCTTTTCGAGAGGCTTGGATGGAAATGAAACTTGGCCTAGTACAAAGTCATTTCCTTTAGCGAATATGTTACACCATAACACGTTTTGTACAATACTATAACTCTTTTATCGTAAGTTCTATTTTTATTTTTATTTTTATTTTTATTTTTGATGATTGGGTAAATACCTTATTTTGTTGTACACCAATTGTCTCATGGGCCAATTTTGGCCTTACAAGATGTTAATATATCTTTCTTTCTTTCTTTTCTTTCTTTCTCACACACATATCACATAATATTTCGTTTCTTAATCACATATGTGATTAACTACTCACATAATTAGATACTAATTAACCCTTAGTTAATTACCTAATTATTAGCATCATAAATGACTTATCATCTCCTTGTTTTAGTCTCGTCTCCATAGATTAAGTAATCATGACTTTATAGAAGAGATCAATTGTTGATATAGAACACATTAATATTTATATAAAACCTCTATTTTAATGTGATTACACAGAAAAGAATTGTGTTATGTGAGATTGATGGACCTATCATCTGAGAGTACAATTGTTGCTAGTAACACTCTAGGTCAAGGCTTGGAACTTATAAAATTTTGGAAATTAGTAGTAGAATCTACTCTTCGAGATTCTTCGTAGTACAATTGTAGTACAAATGTCACTAATAGTACAACTCTAGGGCGAGGTTCGACACATAAACTTTTCGAAATTGTTCATTATACTTAGCACTTTTGAAAATTAATGTGGTAGTTATACTTTAAGCGCTTGTATGGGTTTGTCATCCTTAACTACATTTATTTTGCCTTCCCCATTCTTCACTAATGTGCTTGCCATTATCCAAAGGAAATTTTCCTATTCAATGCCAAGTTACTTATAGCATGGCACTAGAGCCACACAACTTAAAGCTCATATCCATAGATGCATTCAAGTAAAAATGTCCTTGCATCCCCTCATGAAATTTTGTGGATCTACGAAGAATAAGATGATATTGTCCTTGAGACACAATCGCATGATGATTTACCTTTAATTTGCAAGTTTGAATAGGGAATAACATTTGGACACCTTGCAAGTTGACTTGTGACCCAAATAAAGAACCACAAGTGGAATCAAGAATATGCATATCATGTGAACTATTCATGAAGTGAGATTGATAAGAATACGAGGTTGAAAGATTGCTTGCATGGAATAAATTATACTCTTTGTCATTTGTGACTTTATCATGTTTAGCTTTCAAATGAACAATAGGAGATACGCCTTTGGAAAAGAAAAGATGCCTAAAACAAAGAAGTACCAATATGTTTATATCCACATGTTACGTATTTTTGGAGAGGAAATTATGTTTTTATGTAACCCCAAAGCATTTAAATCTAGAATAGGATCCTACTTCGTTACGCATAGGATAAGTTTGATAATATCGACATGGCTATAGAGTATAGTTTAAGAAATCCAAGAGTTAGTACCCAAGATTGAATCTAACTCTCAGCAAAATCAAATTGGATGCAACCCATTACACATGCATTGGATGTATTTACTTGCCACACCCATGAAAGCTTCAAACTTTATAAGCAATCACTTGATGTAGCTCTATTAAAGTTCATACCACATAGGGTGAAATTTGAAGCTTTGGGATGTTATGACTAATGCAAAACAAATAAATTATTTGGTTCACCCGAAAAGTCAATGATTGGGTTGATCATGAATCTATTAGAGGAGTGTAAGTGTGAATTGGTGATGGCACAATGTTCTCCAAGTCGCTCATAATCCACCCCATGGATCTACTTGAAGATGATGTAGAGCTCATTGCAGTAGCACTATATAGATTAATATAGCCAACATATAAACAGAATTTCCATCAATGAGAATGATATACATGTGTAAATTGTGACAAAGACAAGAGGACAACAAAACTACATACTAGTCAATGCAGACTATGTCAAGGATTGAGATTGAGTAAGGGAGAGAGGTCCAAGACCCTTGAAATTGTAGCACTAAAAGATAAGATTATCTTATTCCTATGGACTGAAACACGTAACATCAATTTATTAATAAAAACTCGAGCATCAAACAATTATATAAATCAAAGAAATGGTCTCCTTTACTCAACTTAGACATAGATTGAAACGTGTAAACCTTGTTTTTCTTCTTAAATTTTAGATAGATTGTCTTTTTCTACACCCCCATGCAAGAATTAGTAATAGTGGCACTATGTTGTGGGTCTTCTTATATATACATAAATATTTATCTATGAAATTTTCAAGTAAGGATGATCTGGTCTTTCTCATTTATAAGAATGAATTAATAACTCCACTATTCACTTGTTTATAGTTGTCACTATCACTTGACCATACATTATATTGTGCTTTTCAAGGGAAGCAAAAACCCTACATGATACGTAGAAATAATCAAATACATATGTCATTCAATATAAATATCCATAAACAAATCATCAATGTTGAGATTTCGCAATTAACTCACCGTCTTAACCATTCCATGACCCAAAGAACCTTTTTATTATTATTAACAACTTTGTAGTTTCGGGACCATGTGAGTATTGGATCAAAAGTTTGCCAAACATATTAGGGTGGTGGGTGGTCTATATTAAAGGAAATGCATGTCCTTGGTTTGAAAACTAGATACTAGAATGAAAGGGTTATAATGAGATGGCAAATCATAATGTGGTGATTTTGTCATAAGTAAAATATTGCCCTACACATGTTTGATTTATAAGTATATATAGAGTGCATGTTGTTATAAAGTAGAAACTTCCAAAACTACTAGCCAAAGATTCACAAACTTGTGAGTACACATTCACAAACCAACATAAGTGTGACTAGTATAGGAAATGCATGACTCCATGTACTGTCACATGACGTAACTAGTTAAAGATATTGAGATATATAGGGTAATAGTTACTTTGAGCGAACTGAGTTTACATGGAATTTAGAAGTCGCGTATTTACAATTCACAACATTGTGGGCTCTCCATTAAAGTAGGACTTTAAGCCTTATTGACAGTATTTATATGGATGATGTCATAACAGAAACAACTCACTTTCAAGAGAATTGCCAAATAATTTCCAAGCATCATATTTGAGATTGCCTTATAACCTGTCGACAATCTTAAATGGACATTCTAGTTGTAATTTGATAGTATATCCAAAATACGGTCTATGATTGAGGTTATTTATATTTGGTCATGCTAGAAGGTCTAGTAAAAAATATCTCCACTCATCAATAATATTGCCAAGGGACCAATTTTTTGTGGATAATTGACAATGAATAATTTCTATGAGTTCAACATCTCTCAATGCTTTATCATTTGCCACAAAACTTGTGGTGTGGCCATTCTACTTGTAAGTAAATCATATAAAAATTCCAAGTTATGTGATATGATTGAGCTTATATATTATTGGTCATGGGCAAGTACTCCCCCCTCTCCCTCCCAAGTAAACAAATGGTCAAATATGATTCCTTAGTCATATTTATAGAAAACTGTGGGGATTGTGATAGAGGTCCAATATTATTTGTCATGGTCGATGGACAGAAGTGTGGAAGGCAAGTAATGAATGGCCAAATACGATTCCATGGTCACATTATTTACATAAAACAAAGGAGGTGATAGAAGGTTGGGTTTGACCTTTCAAATTGGTACAGGCTAAGTTGCCCGCAAGACAAGGACACGAGTTTTATAGTTTATTGATCATTTAGAGGAGCTTGATCAAGTCGAAGAAATGTGTCATGGTGAGGTGGAAAAGATTAAGGTGAGAGATTGGTTAATTTAAGACAAATCCTCGTGGAAATAAAAGACCACGGTGATGTTGATGGACAGCTAGTAGATGAAGGATTACTTGAAATGTTAGTATTGAAAGACCCTCCTATAAAAGGATTCTATTCAACTCCCCATGAACCACATCAACCAATCCTCCTCCTTGAACCCATCCTTTGTAGTTTTTATAAATATTCTCAAAACAACAATCATAACTAACTAGCTCATACCAAAAAGACTTGAGAGAGATCCATCCCATGGCCCTTCCATTTTCCTCTTCTCATGCTAGACATGTCCTTAAGCAACATGTCATGGTACTACTAGTGCTATCAACTCTCATGACCACCACTAAAGCTTCTTCTTCTTCTTCTTCACTCAGCTCCTCATTCTACAAGACATCTTGTCCCAACCTGTCGTCCATCGTCTCCAAGATCGTGGCTCAAGCAGTCGCCAAGGAGACGCGCATGGCCGCCTCCCTTCTCCGCCTCCACTTTCACGACTGCTTTGTCAATGTAATGAGTCCTTGCATACACCTTAATATACTATTCTTTTTTTAACTATCTATATGACCATTAAGATTTCTCCTTAACAAGTGCTCATGTAACCCCCCCCCCCCCTCCCCTTCCTTACAATTTCTTCTTCTTAATGCATATATATATTGTAGGGTTGCGACGCATCCATATTGCTGGACGACACAGACACCGTCATTGGCGAGAAGACGGCGCCTCCCAATAACAATAGTGTCCGTGGTTACGAAGTCATTGATGATATCAAGACGGCGGTGGAGGCTGCATGCCCTGCCACAGTCTCGTGTGCCGACATCCTCGCACTCGCGGCCAATGATTCCGTAACGCTGGTAATGGTTACATTTCATAGAATCAATCATCACATTTTAGATATGCATATGTATATATATAATCATGTTATGTGATTAGGAGTTTGAGTTAAATATGATATATGGATGTGTTAAATTAGGCTGGAGGCATTCCATGGAAGGTACAATTGGGTAGGAGGGATGCTACCACTGTCAATGGCTCCGCACCCTTGCAATTCCTTCCCGCACCTACACAAAACCTCACCGTCATCATCTCTAAGTTCGCAGATGTCGGCCTGTCTCTTAAAGATACAATTGTGCTCTCAGGTAAACATAATCTACTACCAATGATATTAGTATTATCAATCAATCAATCCCTTTCCATGATATACGAGCTATTGTCTTGTCGAGAATTTAACCCTAAAAGAACTGTCATTGATGATCATAATCATATAATCGGTTCACGTACTTGATGTGTGTAGGTGGACACACAATCGGTGATGCCCATTGTTCAGCGTTCAGCGCCCGGCTTTACAACTACAGCGGCACCGGAAAGCCGGACCCCACGCTGAGCACCGAGTACTTGGCGCAATTGCAAAGCATCTGTCCCAGAACCAACCCCGACCCAAACACGCTCACCGACTTCGACCTCACCACACCCGACACCTTCGACAACAAGTACTACACCAACTTGATCAATAACGAAGGGCTTCTTCAGTCGGACCAGGAGCTCTACTCAACCGACGGGGCTACCGATGCCATTGCGCTAGTCAAGACATATAGCGCCAATAACAAGGCTTTCTTGGCCGCATTCGCGCGATCCATGATCAACATGGGTAACATTAGCCCGCTCACGGGGAACGAGGGAGAGATCCGACTCAACTGCAGGAAGGTGAACAGCTAGGTGTGAAGCTCCTTTGGGAGGGGGGAGGGACAGATAGATGATGGTGATGACAGACCAAGTATATGTTATTGGTATTTGTTGTATGAATCAATAATGGAGGAAGTCAGCGTCCAAATGGCCATTCCTTTGGGCTCCATGAGCTCACTTTACACGTAAAATACCGTTATCATGCAAAAGACTGCTGCTTTTTTTTCTTTGGATCTCACTAATAATATGCAAAACATATCCTTCTTTTTTGGATTTCTTATGATGTGATTGTCTATCAACTAAAACAAAGTTTTCAAATGTCCACCACATCTGAGTGTGAGTCTGTCAAGGTTCTAATTGAGTTCACGTTATGCGAGTGTGTTGGGTCAGATCGATCGAGCTCTTTATCTCGACGCAGTCCATTTTCCTCAAAAGTTTATTTATTAGGTTTCCCAGACTTCGAGTTAATTACAAGTAGACGTGCTGATCTTTGCGTAGATACTCGCCGATTTTACTTCAGAAGTTTATATTCAGTTTCCACAACTTTAATTTTTCATGCATATGCATGGCTTCAGTCACAGATTTCTAGCATCTCATTGAATTTAAATTAGTGACAAGGTTCTAACTGATCATTTAATAGAACTACGTTGAGTCAAGCAAGCTCTTTATCTTGGCACCATCAATTTCACGTAGAATTTCATGCTTGGTTTCATTGACTTCAATTTCCATACATAACTTTATAATGCCTCATTTCCTCATTTCAAACCATTGAAAAATGATTCCTCACATATGGCTTTCGTCGGGACTTTTAGTGTCTCGTCATTTTTACATCATCGATGATAATCCAACAACTTATGGCAACTTAAGAGTTTCTAATGTCAAAACGATCATCTTTTGACCATTCAAAAGAAATTGGTTCCTAATACTAACAAAATGTAAAAGATCATGTCACATGACCCAATCCAAGTCCTCAATGCCAATTAATATAGATATATATAAATTTCCAGGTTGACAAGCATGCCGTTTTTATATTAAAAGCAACCAAGTCCAACATGTGAATTTCTATAATGAAATTCAGGATTATACTCCTTCAATATTCAAGAGTTGTTCTCCCGAGAAATATTCAATTTGTGGCTACTAGCTAGGCAATGTTTGTTTCCACGAGGCCCAAACTATTGTAACAAAAATGTCGTATTCAATACAACCATTTTGATATCGCAAATCCTCAATGTGATTGGCATCCTGGAGCTTCCCAAATGATGTATCAATGGATAATTAAGAATCACCTTGTTTTACAATCATATTGCCACAAACCTGAGGATGTGGATGTCCTGTATCAAAGCACATCAAGCGAGACATCGATGTTCTGGTTTACTCCTGATAAATTGTCGTCAAGTAGTCAAACATTGCAGCAATATGAACTCGGTGATTTTATTTGAATCTGTCTTTCATCAAATCCTGCATGACTCGATTATGATCATCAGATCCTAATTTCATAAGGTCGTGTAAGGTTAACACTACATAAAATGGAGTGCTGATTATTGAATGTCCGAGTCTCTAATCGACCTTCTTCATACATGCAGTGCCTGACTTAAGTGCTGGCTGTATAATTGTGAATTGCACACAACAAATGTATGGTTGTTACTTCATTAATATGGTTCAAATTCAATGGCTGATCTTTCAAAGACATGCATAATATTCATCTCTACAGCAGCACACTCCATCTTTGAAATGATGAATGCGGTATGCATCTACAATGACTATCTCTCGCAGCTCTATCTTCGATATCATTTTCACAGCATTGTGACAATCTGTACACACTCTAAGATTCTTTGCTACTCGAATAGTCGTCCCTTGAGCGGTGCTAATAAGGCCAAAAGCTATTGCCAGCTTCTCAGAATGCCCACATAAGTGTTTTTCCTTATCATCATCAGTTAATGGCACATGATGAGATTCCGTATTATTTTCGAAGTCCATCTCTGGAACATTACATCCTTCCTTCCTCAGATGGGAGTTCAAAGTCCTTATCTTTGCATAAATTTCATCTGACTGTGGATGATTTGTATCACCTACAATAAAATCATGTACACAATTGTCAATCTCTATGAAGGCTTTTGCTGGTTTCTTCCACAAATTAGCACACTGTCTGAGCTCTTCTAACTCTTTCACATCATTCCAAAGGCCAGCATTAGCATAAACATTTGACATAAGCACATATCCAACAGTACATTGGCTTTTTAAAGTGACAACTCTATCGAAACATCGCTTGCCTTGACAAACAGCTCTAATATCCAACCTGCAAGAGTCCAGCAAAGAAACCCATCCCACATAATCTGCAGAGAAGGGAAGAGTTTCGAGGAGGTCCTCTGCCTCCTTCAAGTGGCCCGATCGAGCAAGAAGATCTACGACCGCATTATAATGCTCTAGTGTTGGCAAAATACCATTAAGCATTATCATATCCTTGAAGTGTTGGCATCCTTTCTCCATAAGACCTGCGTGACTACAAGCAGAAATAAGTGAGAGATATGTTATGCCATTGGGCATTATCATCATTTCTTGCATGTTTTGGAAAAGCAAAAGCGCATCTTCGTAATTACTATGCTTAGCATATCCTGCAATCAACACACTCCATGAAACCACATCTCGCTTGGGCATTCTATTAAACACAATGAGTGCATCGCCAAGGCTCCCACATTTACCATACATGTCAATAAGGGTGTTTCCAAGGAATACATCCAATTGAAAACCCCTGGTGATGATGTGAGAATGGATGTGTTTCCCATACTCCAAGGCAGCAATGCTTGAACATGCTTTCAAAAGGCAAAGATAGGTAACCTCATTCGGCTCAACACCTTCCATTTCCATCTTTTGAAAGAGCAGAAGAGCATCTTGACAATCTCCATATTCCACATATCCCAAAATCAGAGCACTCCACGTGATTACATTCCGCCTAGATAATCTATCAAACGCGACATAAGCCTCATGAAGGTGGCCACATTTGGCATACATATTGATAAGGGCACTACACACAAACAGGTCAACGTCTAACCCATTCTCTATAACACATACATGGATCTCCACTCCCAAATCTAATGACGCAATCATTGAGCAAGCTTTCAAGACAGCCACAAAGACATAGCCATCCAACTCCATCTCGATTCTCTGCATCTCATGGAACATCTCAATGGCCTTCTTGTAGTCCCCAAGTTCCACATGAGCTTCTATAAGGGCAGTCCACGAGTATACATTTTTCCTATATAGTTTGGAGAACCCTTGAATCGACTCTTGCAAGCCACCGCATAAAGCAAACATGTGGACAAGGGAACTTCCTAGGTACAAACTTGTTTCAAGTCCAATCCCAACAATCAGGCTGTGCACGTGTTTTCCAGTCAATAAATTCCTTTCTTCGGTGCACTGTCTTAGAAGATGAGAGAAGAGGATTACCGGAACTAGGGGTACACTTCCATTCTTTTCCAAGATGGTGTCAACAAGTCGAATGGTCCCATGTAGACCATCCCTAGTCACTCCATCTACCATAAAATCGCTGTTAAAACACACATTTTAACCAAACATAAGAAACGATTAAAACTCTAATATCCTCATGAGAAGAAGCAATACTAATTCACATGAATACAGTTAGGGGCCCAGGTTTCATTTTTACCTAGGAACCACATTGTTTAAGCCCAGATTGTCTGATTTAGCATATACTATATTGTATGTACCCTGTGAGCTTACGTTCGGCTGCAGGAATTCGTGACCAGATCACGACCATGGGTTAAAGACGTAGTAAAACATTCCTTAAATTAACATTTCTTCGTATTAAATTGAGACATACCTTGTGTGACATACCATAGCGTCGGCCCTGAGCTTCTATGGGAGGTCGAAGTGCCCGATGAGAAATGCCAGAAGCATCGATGTAGCAGGGGGAGCAGGAGGGGGAGGTACAGCAGGGATTGTATTGCATTTGCAGCAGCGCCATAGCTTCTCCAGCAGCTGTTTACCATACATCGAATGTCTTTGTAGGAATTCACGTGGGGCAGACCTTTACTTAATCCTCTCACATCATGTATGTATGTATGTATGTATGTATGTATGTATGTATGTATGTATGTATGTATGTATGTATGTATGTATGTATGTATGTATGTATGTATGTATGTATGTTATGTATGTATGTATGTATGTATGTATGTATGTATGTATGTATGTTATGTATGTATGTATGTATGTATGTATGTATGTATGTATGTATGTATGTATGTATGTATGTTATGTATGTATGTATGTATGTATGTATGTATGTATGTATGTATGTATGTATGTATGTATGTATGTATGTATGTATGTATGTATGTATGTATGTATGTATGTTATGTATGTATGTTATGTATGTATGTTATGTATGTATGTATGTTATGTATGTATGTATGTATGTTATGTATGTTATGTATGTATGTATGTATGTATGTATGTATGTATGTATGTATGTATGTATGTATGTATGTATGTATGTATGTATGTATGTATGTATGTATGTATGTTATGTATTTATGTATGTATGTAATGTATGTAATGTATGTGTGTATGTGTATATGTGTGTATGTGTATACGTATGTTGTTGAACCCAGAGGTTTTGTAAATTAGTGGCATGCGTGGCAGCCATTTGACATTTGGTCGTCACACTCGTACCTCTTCACATTTGGGAATTTCCCAATGTAGCCACACGTTGGTCATCATTATCGAAGACCACCACACCTCCTAGGACCCAACTCACTTCACGTTTAGCAAGAGCCGCTAATGAGAAGGTGATGTGATGTATGATGTTGAAATATAAAGCCTGTTCCGTCCCTCCTCATACTTCACATATGCTTAGATGTGAGTTACATGCATGACTCACTAGGAATTTTTGCGTTTTTGATGATGTGAATGAAGATATGACATTGTAATGTTTACTATAATGTGACAGTGTTCTATAAGTCAATGAGCTACGAGACATTTTAAAACATAACACGAAGAAAACTGGAGAAGCTCATGGCTCATAGAGATTGAGGAGATTTGGCCAAGATGTTTGATGTTGTACAAAAAAATAGGTATAACATTTGATGGAATACGAAATGTCTATTATGATTGAGTTCTAAAACGGAACTAGTCATCAATTTTAGTCCACTCATATGCTTTCATCGTAAAAATTGTATAATATATGCATGGTTCTTTAAAACCCTCCTACACCGGCATCGATATGTATCATCCATTTTCTAATCTAATATTGTGGTTCATATTGAAAAACGAAAATGGTCCATGTGTCGCACCACCATGTCTATCTAGCCCTAAGTATGTTTATATTTTATTATCAGTATTAATATTCCATTGCAACTTCCCACATTGAAGCATAATCAAGCACACCTTTATACTTGTTACGATACAACATGTAAGTCACATGAAGTCCAAGCAACAGACTTTAAAAGAGGAATAGCTACGAAAACATCGCTATTTAAAAAAAAGCAACAAAACCTGATCGTATTAAAATAATCTCCAAAAGCATCACAATACGATTGGCACACAAATGTTTCTTGTGTTTGCTCAAACGTAATATCAAGTTGTCAAAATCCAAAGTAGCTAAATTGTTAGGCTTGTAGAGTGAATATGGACAAGATATTGTCTCAATAAAATAATGCAATTGATATTTTTTCGTCTAACAGATTTGATGGATTTGATATCTTACCTAAGATTATGTTTAATGTTCACCTAATATCTTAAAGTTTTGTTGTAATACATGGAATAATAATATGGTACATCAACTTCATCGTTTTCATGGCCCATATGTTTTATTTAGGGCAAATATGAAGATGTCACTTAGCTATATGATGATTCCCATATGGCACTAAACTTTAAGAGAAATTTGGGAATTGCTAGTATCCAAGACATTTGGGAGTGCTCACTTCATCTTACAAATAAAATTCTGAATTCTTCTATATTATCTCCACATAAATCATATTTTGTAAACGTTATCTCCATATAAATTTTATAAGTTGATATTGCCTCCTTGGCAATATTGTGCTCGAGGCATATATAGTGTTCGTAACTTTTGATTCTTACCTCTAAGGTCTCTTTTCCCACAATTAGGAACCTTTTTTAGTAGGCTTTTATGGAATACTACATATGAAAAAGTGCAAATGTATATACTATACACATGCATAGACAAATATATTATATGTACTTCCAAATCTCCACAACACTAATATACTTCCTTTGGGGCGTCCCTATCAACCTTAACCACACACCCCTTGGGACATGCGTGATCTAAAGTCTACCCTTATTCAATGAAGTAGATTATTATGATATCTCCACTCACTCTCCCATCGTGATAGATTGGGTCACACTTCTATGAATCATGTACTTTCCTGTACTTCGTTTTGATAACAATTAACTAGGCCTTGATTATTAGTGATATTGGTTTGTTATCATTACATGACGAACCCTCATTTTGCTAATGCAATGATATTGACTTCATGTATTGCTTATCTCTCTATCTTCACACACACACACACACACATGATCGAACTCATCTTCACTAATGTATACTTCATACTCTTATAGAATTGCTCCTGGATTGTTAGGTTTTCTTTATATTGAAGTCATGTTATGAGAAATGTATATGCTCGTTGGATGTCAAGTTGAAAAAATATTGCACATGTACATTTATTTGGAAAGTGCTTTATTTGTAGGTTGTAGCAATAACATAGTAAATAAAACACCACATATATTTGCCTCCTTACCAATCCCATATGCTTAGTCAATCTTTACACTAACGTGACAACAAGTCAAATTGGAAACACAAGTCATTGGAATGAGCAACACCTAGAAGAATCATATCTCAATTAGAGTTGAAAGTTTAACATGGCTTAATATAGATAATAGTAAACGTAGAACAAATATCTAGCTAAGCCATAATAAAAACAATAGGCTAACTCTTGATTTATCAGAGAGACGATCATAACAACAAAATGATTGCGTCAACAACTAAGATAGTATTTTCATTTAGGTTTTGCCTTAACAACAAAAACTAATGCAATGCACATGGTGATAAAGTTGGAAATTGCATCTTTCCTTTGTATTTTGGAGGACAATTAGGAAAAATTAACGGATTGGTGTGATTCTCGTGATGGTGAAAGTTGCATATGAGTTGTGGACAACCACAACTTTGGTCTCGATTGGTGGCACACGAGTAGTCACTCAAGGTGACTCCCTTTGATAGTTTGTGGTTGCAATGATAGATTACTTGGAAGTTGGAACATTGTTGCTCGAGCATAGTGTGGCTCCGATCTTGGGAACAAACCATTGCATTACAGAGGCCCATGAGTACGCTCAAACTCGCAACGATCATTGCAAAGGGGGCATTGGTCCCCTTTCCCAATCCTTGCATCGGTAGTCATCAACTTGGTAGTCATCTCGATATGACGACTAGGTAGTCATCTCAATAGTATGCATGATCCAATCAATCGTTTCAGGATTCATCATGATCTATTAAATCACTCTAGTCACATCTACTCCTTTATAACTATAGGGGATTAGGCCATACATTTGCATTAGTTTTATAACTTCACTTTTTTTTTCCAAAAAAAAATATTCTTCATTAGTAGAATTCTGCATACATGACGAAATGACTAGACTAAAAACATTGCATATAGTGGTTGTAGCCATGATGACCTCTGAAAACCACAACTAAAGGAAATGAAAGACCAAAAAGGAATACCATGAGACATCTTACATGTAATGAACGTAGAAATTGTTCCTCCATTCGAATGTGAGCATGTTCTCCGATTCCCCAATCAAAACAATTTTCCTTTGCTTTCCTTTAACCTATTCTCCACCTTGGAATAAAACACGGTGGGCCACCTTGGATAGCCCACAACTACCCTATCCCATGTCGAAACCGACCATCTTCTTCATCTCCACGACCATTGAGAATATACTTCTATGAAACCTCCATACCATCAACACTCCACTTTATCACAACCTTCATGTTCTCACATCAGCCATGTTGACGGTTACCAACAAAATCATGTACCTATATATGGAAAGAACCCACAAAGAGATTTGGCTAGAGATTTTTAATGTTGAAAATGATATTTTTTATTACAAACCTTTGATGTAACAAGAAGTTTTTATCGAGAGTAGGATTTGAAGCCCAACTAGCCATGATGTGTAGGTAAACTCAAATGTTTTCCTAGTTAAAAAGCATGTGGGCATGGTGCTAACCTCAACATGCATTATTTTATTTTGTAATATAATCTTATTGTTCACGCTAAAACTCATTGCAGTCAATTGTAGTCGTGTGAGTTTTTTAACATAATTACTCACTTAAAGGAATTAATTGAACATCCTCATTCGTGCTATCTTGTCGATCTAGCCATAAACATGCTTATATTTAAGGATCGATGTTAATATTCCCTTATAACGACCCATAATTGAGTATGCATGTATGCATGATGTTAAGTGCATACACACATTAGGCTTTAATATATAATTTATCATAGTACCTTTGATATATATACCTTGCAATTTGTACATGAGCATGTGTACGTTAGATTCCTGGAGCAAATTGTATATGAATTTCGCCTTTAAATTAAGTAGTTCTCATAGATGACTTTGCTTGGTTTCATAAGTGACACCCAATTGTCTTGAAGAAGATTCACCAAACAAAGAGAATATGAAATCAACTACTATTATTAACATTGTACACATTATTTACCAATATCTCAATAGTTTAATCTTGAATTCAAATACAATAAACTAAAACTTTTCCTGAACATTTTGTTCATAAATATTATCAAGATAAACGGATTAAAATATTCTTATATAAAGTATGATGTATTTGATATAAAACATGTCTCTAGGTGTTTTGTCTTGATCTATCACCTTGTGAAAAAGTAGTTACTAAAGCATTACTAATCAAGTAACAATAAAATATGATTGATTTAAAGAAACAACAAAAACATCACTATTTACTCGGCACACAAGTGATTCTTGTGATTGCTCAAACATAATATCCCGGCAAAGTGAAAAGTAAATTAGTAATTGCACTAATAAGCTTGTAGAACATATATCAACATGATATTATCTCAATGAACTAAAAAGTATGTATATTTCACCATTAAAAAGATTTGGTTGGATTTTATGCCTTTGCATGAAGCAATAATATGATAGAGGAGCAAAACAACGACATACATTGACCAATTAAATGCAATTTCTTATATCAATGAACAATTCTAATAGCTTAATGTCTAGTAATTCTAATATTTAATATTCTAACCCCCCCCACTCTACTTTAGTACTTGAAAGTGCAACAAACGATTGTCTTTTAGTTCACCAAGGAATTGCTACACCTACAAAAGTGAAAACTATCCTAGATGTAGATCAAGAGGTATCAATATCCCAACCCCCCTTGCCCAAATCTAAATCTGTCCAACCCAAAAGTGGACCATGCATCCATCCATCGAGTTGGGACATATTTGATGATTGGAAACCTTGGTAAGTGAGAGAGATGTCCTTGGTATGTTTTAGATACCAAAAGATACATTTCAAGGCTTGACGATGAGCGGACCTAGATTTTGCATGAATCTCGATAGGAAACCAACATTGTATGATAAGTCGGGTCGAGTTCAACTTACGAGGTACAATGTGGATAAGGAACTTACCAAGTATTTGTTCATAAGGAAGTGAAACCTTCACTTGTTCCTCTTCAATTGATCTAGGACTAACATTTGTGGATAATTTGCAAGGTACAATCATTGGTGTGGAGATAGGTTTTGCAATCTATCATCTCAAATTTGTGGAGGATTTCTTCTGTTTTGTGTGACTTTGATGCCTAGAAAATGTTCCATTGGTCCAAGATCCTTCACAAGGAACTTCTCTTTTGGTTGAGTGTTAACTTGTTCATGGATTGAGGTGTTTGAGGCAATGGGAAAATCCTCTACAAATATACCAATGACAAGAAAATTGGTGTGTTCCTTCTGAATGTATTTAAAGTTGGCTCGGTTTGAAGGCATCTAAATCCAATAGATTCAAGATAGGTGTTAAGTTTATGCTACCATATTTAGGGTGATTGTTTTAATCCAAACAACGATGTAATTCACATTCATAACGAGGGATTGTTGAGCTTACAAAGTATAGAGGTTGTTCCATGTATATTTCTTCGTCAAGGTCTCTAGGCATGAAGGCAGTCTTGATGTCAATATGATGAAGCTCGAGATTGAGATCCACACCGCACGGTGATGCTAAACATTTAGCACATTAGAACCATCTTCAAAGTTGGTGCAAAAATATCTTTATAATCTATTCCATGGATTGGGCTAAATCCTCTTGCAACTAAATGTGCCTTCAATCTATCTAGCTTGCCATTTGCATCAAATTCCTTTGTGAGTACCCATTTGCAAGAAATATTATTATTACCATTGGGCAGGAGCACTAAACTCCATGTCCCATTCTTTTCTAGTTTGTTGATTTCCACTTGCATGGTCGTTTGCCGTTGACATTGTTCAAGGCTTCCTTATGCTTCTTTGATCGATGGGTAGATTTTGTCAAAAGGGGCTTGTGTTTCATAATTTTGACTCTTGAGTATGCTCGATATCATCATCTAAATCCACCATTAGTGCTTCCATAGGATTGGTTATCTTGTAAATGCCATTTAGGGATCTATATTTCTTTTTCTTCATAGTTACGAGGCTTTCAATGTTTTCAGTTAGAGTTGTGTCACCTTACGAGGTGTCTTTTGAAGAGTAGCCTAAAGCTTGATTTGAATGGTGTGAAAATCCTAAGGTTGAGTTTGGGGAATTTGAAAAAGTGGAATGTGAAAGGGTAGAATTTGAAATTTTGGAATTTTGAAAAGTGGGGGAAAAATAGACTTTTCGGTTGGAGTTTGCTAAGAATTGGTGGGAAAAGAGAAGCTATAAGGCTAGTTGTTTATGCTTGGAGTGAGAGGACCATTTCTTTCATTTTCTCCCAGCTCGACGATGCCACCTCCACCATTGTTGTTATGTTATGGCACCTCTCGTTGCCTTCTACTATTATGCCACCACCAACTTCTCAACATCACCATCCACTTCTCCAATATCACCACATGCTATGCTTGTGGATGTGTTCTTGGTATTTCTATTTCACTCACATTTGATCATTCTTGATAATGGTAATTTATGTACATCTTAGCTCGCTTTTTATTCTTGCTCGCTTCCTATTATAGTGCTTCATTCATTTTGTTGACATGCTCCTTGGCATGTTGGTGGTCATCAAAATATTGCATAATGGGAATATTTTGTAAGTTTGTGGGATATTTTGGGGATAGAGTTTGTTCATAAACAATGATGGATGGGCTATATATAAATTTCTTATTTTGTGGGTTAAATAATGTATATCTAATATACATTTTATGCTGTGTATATATAGTTTTTTTCTTCACTTATGGTAAATGTGACTATAAACTATTTCCCCAAATATATTTAAGTGTTCAACGTTTTGTTTTCTTCCAAACCATAAGAAAAATGGTGTATTCAACCCAAGTACCTTATAAGGAGATCAATTTTGTAAACAATACATCGTATAGATTGCCTCTTGCCAAAATTGGTTGTGTAGTCCCACCACTTGAAGTGTGCATCGACTTGCATCTAATAATGTCCTATTCTCCTCCCCCCTCCCTCCCCCCCAAAAGATTTCTTTCATTAGTATTAAGAAAAGCGCTAAAAGGCTACAAAATATATACAATCAGAAAGTGTGGAGATGGTTAGAACAAGGACCAAGGGTGATGGTAATTCTAGATTGTTCCTTGAGATGAGATTGTGAATAGAGGCGGCTTCCTCCATAGCTGCAATAATTTTTTCCTTTTCTTAAGAACAACCTCCGAAGAGCCATGCATAGTGTTATGTTGCCCACACACTACCACCAATAAGCTCTCCCATAGGTCTGAAAATATATATGAGAGAAGATAAGTTATGGAATCATATCGTCTTTTACAATAATACATAGATAAGATCCATAATGTAACTGTTGATATTGTTTCTATACATGGGTTGCACGCACTTGGTTGTGAGGTTGCTGAAAGGGGGAGATGGAAATTAGATGCTTATTGATGACCGGCATAGCCTCTGGAGCATCATCTGCCTCATACAACAAGAGACCGGAATGGAGAACCCCCATATTGCTAATCCCCAAGAGAAGAGATAGACTACATTAATCGTTAGGAATAAAGAAAGAACTTTACTACTTGATGGGCTAGTGAATTGGACAAGAGTGTCAAATAAGAGTATATAATGGTCGTATTCACATTGTCCCACACAACCAGACTAGGTTTAAGACACTTATGTAATTATACTATAGGGCAGTTGCCCTAGTTCAGTTCTTATATAAACTGAACTTGTAACCTAGTTTGAATGATGAGTTAGAGTGTTATTCTTGTATTGTAACTTCTGAAAATAATACAATTATAGTTTGTGCCTCTCTCTCACACACACAATTGTCTCTTGATCTTGATCTTTGTTCAAGTTGTCTTTGTTGCATAATAAGTTCTTCTTGTTGATCTTGTTTACATAAACTTGTTGTCTTTCGACCTATAGTGTTGTTTTGTATTCCGCATTAACAGCCTCAGTTTTCAACATAGAAAGCGTGCTTGCTAGTTTCCTACATGTCATCCCAATAACAACATGGTCTAAGAATGGTTGCCACATCTCCTTTCAGTGACTAACCTATTGGTAGTGTTGCATGTAGTAAAAACCATTTGAAGAGAATATATTTGGTCGGTCCCCTGAAAGACCAAATCCATTTCCAATAAGCCTTCCAATGCATGCTTGCAACACCCCACTTATGTCAGTGCTTCTGAGCTGAAGGATTTAGAGTATTCTTAGACATGAGCAAGGTTCTGCCAAATTTCATAGTGTACTGAAAGAATGGAACTTTCTACATGGATCCATCATGGGATTGGTCCAGAACCATCCCCCTGGGTTCCACATCAGCCTACCAACTAGTTATCATGCATATAACCAGAGCATATCCCACAAATGAGCTACTAACGGTTGTGGATCCAATAGCCATTTCTTACCAGATTTGGCCATCACCCTAATTGGAACAACAAGTAGGTTCTATAGTGAATTGTCTGCTCGGGTATATAAGGTTGTAATTTATTGTCCTATTGAATATGAAAATAAAAAATACATACGTTTGCAGAAATTCCTTTAACAAAAAGCATCATGCCATTCATAAGTCAACCAAACCAAATATGCTCCTACATTGGCTAAAATTGCACCATGTACCGAGTGTACGAGAAAGCCGTTGAAATATCTGATGTCTTTGTCTTCGCACCATGTACCGAGTGTAACTGATGAAGCTGATCCACTTTAGAAATTTGCCAAAAATAAATCTAGGATCTCATTGATGCTGTTGGCCCATTATCAAGTTTTCCCCAAGCAAGACAAGCAAGACGAGTTCTAAGGTCCAAGGCGTTTCCAACAGAATCCTAGACAAGAGAATTTGCCAGAAGAGGTTGATTAATCCAACCATCCCATGTTTCAGGCATCTGTTTGTGTAAGAAAGGCTTGATTACATCCCATGCTCTGATGATTCCCAGTAGAAATATTTTGAATGTCAGATTCCGTCTCGATGCCTATACATCTGTCAAGAGCATCCATTTCAAAGAAGGCAACCAATTTCCTCTTGTCTTGGGAGATAATTGCATCAGTTGATTAAGCAACATACCCTTGTAGGCCTCTGTCCTTGGCAACAGTCTTCTGACTACAAACATTGTTAGGAGAGCTTGAGATTGCATCAAGGGATCTATTAATGCCAACCCTCCCTAGCTTTTAGGCATAATCAAGACATCCTATGCAACCTTGGCCACTACACGAGACTCATTCTTTCCACCCCAAAGGAAGTTACCGTATGAAGCTTGAACTTTCATGATTTCTGATCTAGAAAACAAACAAATGGATGTGATAAACCACATTGAGGCTAGCAACACCGAATTTGCAATCACAACCCGACTTGCAAAGGATAGGTGTTGAGAGTCCCAATATAATAGCTTATGCTTGATTGATAACAAAAATGGTGATAAGATCACTTCAAATGGTAAATCTATATCAACAATGCAACCTAAGTAATGAATGAGCTCCTCACGATTAAGCTAGCGAAATGTAGGGCTTGGATACCATGTTGGACGTGTTTCATAACTGACCCAGAGGCCTACAAACTTATTCCAATTGAGAGAGGCTCCTGTAGCATCTAAAAATATCTGCAAAGCATTCTGTACCCGATTAAGATTAGTAACATCTCCATGAATATAAAGGGCAATGTCATCTGCAAACTTAGCATCAAGAATTGTTGAGTGTGCAATAGGTAAGGCTATTGCTTGTATAGTCGTTTTCAAGGATCTGAGAAAAGATGGCAGGGCTTCCCCAAATAGAATGAAAAGAAAAGGTGCTAACGGACAACCTTGTCTGACAGATCTGGAAATTGGAAATAATGTACCATAGCCTCTAGAAAACAAAACCAAGCTGGAAGCATGTCTGTATAATGCAGAGACACCTTTTATCCATACACTTGGAAACCCTAATCTTAGGAGAACTACATCCAGAAAGTCCCAGACTACTTTATCATATGTTTTCTCAAAGTCTAATAATAGTATATCAAGGAATTGTTTGTGTTGTTGAGCCAATGTAACCATCTCCTAGGAAAGGAAGATGTTGTCAAACATGCTTCTGTCTTGAGGGAAACCCAATTGCGTATCTTGTATAATCGAGGGAAGCAGTGATTGAACAACATCATTTTGTTGTGGGTTGTATGAAGTTGTAAACTCATGTCTTATGCTTTGTGTCTTACTAAATGTCGTACATTCATTTGAACAATAATTCCCCCATTATCCGTTCTAATGGTTTTTATTTGAGATTGACATTGGTTTTCGGTAAGTGCTTTGTAGGTTTTGAAAACATTGAAAGCATCGACTTTACTATTGATGTAGTAAATGATGGTAAACCTTGTGAGGTCATCAATAAATGCAATGAATTATTGGTTACCAATTATTGAAGGTATTTGAAATGGCCCACATAGGTTGAAATGGATGATTTGGAGTGGCCTTTTAGTTTGATGAACATGGTGAGGAAACTTTTATCTATTTTGTTTGCCGTAGATAGATCCTTCACATATAGACAAATATTGAAATGGTTTATTTGGTATATACCTTCAATAAGTTTTGTGTGTTTGGTTTGTCTTCATTAATTTTGGATATAGATGGCTTAGCCTATTCCCAACATATGATGCCATATCAATGTTTCATCATCTTATTAATGATGCCATATTCAATCAATGAGTTTTCCATCATCTTTAATGTGTATAATTTTCTCCTCTTTTGGCATGTTGTTTTAACTACAGCTTGGGTGGGTAGCTTATAACGAATTATAACACAATTGTAATGAAATTCTATTATTATCCGTTTGACTTAGCTTCACATACAAACAATAAGTTCTTTGCTAAACTTGAGACAAAATAAAAATTTTGGATTTATTATTGATTGACAAATAAATGGTACCTTTTCCAAGTGTTAACTTTGTTCCTGTTGAGAATCGAACTCAACTTCCCTTAGAGAGAGTGTTCACACTAGTCAGTGGACATCGTACTAGGATATTTTTGTAATTATTAGAAACTTGGGCACTTGCAATTGGTATTTAAACCAACCCTTTGTAACTTAGTCACTATGGGATGTAATATATAGTTTCTTGTTTAGAGCTCTCACTCACACACACACACACTCTCTCATTCTCTCTCTTGTGCGCACACACACACACACACACACACACACACACACACACACACACACACACACACACATAGAGTCCTTCCGCTGTACAAAATCACCCTCGATTCTTTACATGGTATCAGAGTGCGTGGTAGCTTGATCCAAGACCATCGCCTTTACATGTGTTGTGCTCAAACTTGTAGAGAACCAGTTGATCGTTGTAGCAACGATTTCTGCACAGCTCGCATCAAGAGTAGAAGATCGACAATGAACACCTAGATGGGAAGCGCTCTTCCCACCGAGAAGCTCGATAGAACAAACTTCGCATCTTGGGAATACAAGATGCATCAGTACCTTGTCGGACAAAGTTACTGGAGCTACATCGAGGGAGCTCACGAAACGCAACCCAACCCGACACACGCTGACTACCTAGTGTGGGAACAGGCCGCGAGCCGTGTGTTGTATTGCCTTGCGTCATGCGTCCATGACCACATGCTCGGCTATATTCGATATTCGAAAACGCCGAAAGAAGCCTGGGGAAATCTCAAGAAGATTTTTGCAGCCAATACGGCTACACGAAGGCTCCAACTTCGACAGGAGCTAAACAACATCCAACAGAGGGACATGTTGTTCACCGGTTATACCTTGAAGATCAAGGAGTTGTTCGATGCCCTCGGTTCGATTAACGTCGTCGTCGACGATGACGAAATGGTGCAAATATGCCTCGACGGCTTGGCACCTCAATTCGGCACGATCGGATCAGCCATCCTTGCGAGGGAGAACCCTCCCTGTTGGTCAAAGAAAATCACGTTCGACAAAGGTACAATGCGCATGATGGTAAGATGCGCTACTCACAGTTGGATGATAGAAGAGGATTTGGCCATGGAAATAGAGGTCGGTTCACGAACTACGCTTTGAATTCCGACTATGCCGATCGTGGCAAGATGTTCATAATGAGGCATGAAGCACATTCGATGTCGGCACAGTCCCGACTAGCACCCCTTCTTCAGATAGCATATGGTTTGTTGACTTGGGAGCATGCAATCACATGACTTCCCATGAAGAGTGGTTCCGAGAATTACGAAAGCCTGATCGACTCGGCTATGTCAAAACTGGAGATGATATGACTCACCCAATTCGACATGTCGGAAATGTTCCATTCGGAAATGACGGCAAACAAATCTTCCTCAAGAACGTCTTGCATGTCCCAACCATCACGAAAAACCTAGTCTCGGTCGCCTAGATTGTCGAACAAGGTATGCAAGTATGATTCAATAATGAAGGGTGCTTCATCAAAAAGGACGATCAAAGCATAGCGCATGGTCGTCGAGAAGGCCGAATGTTCATCCTTGAATTAGAAGAGGTGAAATCGGCTATGTTCGCAAAAGGCCTCAAAGTCGAAACAAACTTGAAATTGTGGCACAAGAGAATCGGTCACATCAATCTCCGAAAGCTCTAAAACATGCAATTGAAAGGAGTCGTAATCGGACTCCCAAACTTTACCGAGGCATGCAAGTTCGGAAAACAACGCGGACATCCATTCCCGAAAGAGAGGAATGTGAGTAAAGGGATCCTGGATGTAGGACATTTAGATGTGTGGGGATTGGCCCAGACCACAACATTCAGAGGTTGCCACTACTATGTCACGTTCATCAATGGCTTCTCTAGGCACACATGGATCTACCCGATGAGACAGAAGAGTGAAGTCTTCGGAAACTTCGAAAGGTTTAAGAATGAAGTCGACAAAGCCACGAGCCAACATGTATGTTGCCTTCGATTGAATGGAGGTAAAGAATATTTCTCGGACGAATTTTCGGCATATCTTCGAAAGGAAGGAATACAACGAGAATTCTCGTGTCGACATACACCTCAACAAAATGGTGTAGCCGAAAGGAAGAATCGACACATAGTAGAAATTGCACGGGCAATGATGAATGAGAAGAACATGCCGAAATCGTATTGGGCAGAAGCGGCGAACACAACCATATATCTCATGAACAGGTGTAGAACCTCTAGGGTACACAACGTAACCCCTCATGTGAGTGTTTTTGGAAAGAAGCTGGATTTATCACATGTTCGTATTTTCGGCTCAATTGCATGTGTGCATATTCCCGATGAGACACAACAAAAGCTTGGTCCGAAATCAGAGAAATGTATCCTCATAGGGTACTTGCTCGAACAGAAGGGGTATAAATGCTACAACCCATCTACCCGAGACGTTGTTTTCGACGATTTGGCATCCTAGTACGATCCAGAGATGATTCTGATCTCTACTCCAGTCGACCCGGAATCGGCCGAACGAGAGATAGAAGATGAATTTCGACTCGGACACATGTTCCAAGAAAGTCCGATTACGACAAGGCTTAGTGGACCACAGGAGCCCCTAAGTGACCAAAGCACATCTCAGCCGACTCCAAAACTCGACAAAGGCAAGGCGAAAATGCCAGAATATGAAGACTTGAGGGACAATGAGTCAACTCACTCCCTCGACAGTGAGTTTGAAGGCCTCGACATCTGGACGAATGGAGCGAAAAAGCCTTAGTATCCGCAAACGAGAAGCTCTGCCAATCCACTCGTGAAAAGAACCTCGTAAGCTGATTCGGCTACGATGAGTATATGGCGTATCATTACGATTTTATGATGAAGGTGGCGACTGTCCAAGAGCCGGAAACACTTTCTGAAGCCATGAAGGAGCCGCGATGGGTCGACGCGATGAATGAAGAAATGCAGGCCTTGTGCAAAAACGAGACTTGGGATCTTGTTCCCCATTCACCTCACAAGAAAGCAATTGGTTGTAGATGGATCTATAAGGTCAAATACAATGCCGATGGCTCCGTAAATTGCTTCAAAGGACGACTCGTTGTTATAGGTTTTAGGGTTAGGGTTAATATTTATGATAATGATGATGATTGATGATAAAGATAGGCATTGCTCTTCCGTGGTTGTCCGACCGTCGATCCGGCGATCTCCATCGTACGGCCCGTTCGTCCGTCCACCCGGTCTGGTCGACGGTCCGGTCGATGTCTGGCCGTCTCCATCTTAGTCATTGTCCGGCGTCGTCCATTTGTCCAGTCTGGCCGCCTTCGTTTCGATGTTGTTCGGCCACTCTGACCGATGTTCTGCCATTCCGGTCACTCTTGCCGCTCTCCGGTCACTCCGGCCGCTCCGGCTTTTGTCTGGCCACTCTGCCCGCTCTTCGGCCACTGTCCGACCATCGTTGCTTTGGTTGTTGTTCGGCCAGTGCCACTATTGGGCTATTGTGAGGCCGACGCCGCTGTCTTTGTCAGGGGCATCCGGTTGCCGCCACTCCGTCCGTTGCTATTCGATCACCGCTCCGGCCATTGGTTGTCTGGCCACCACAATCCGGTAATCGTCCCGGCTTCATCATCATTCCGGCCGTTCAGCCCATCCGGTCATGTTTGTCTCTGTCTGACCGGGCCGCTACTGGTCGGCCACCACTCTATCCGTTGGTATGTGGCCACCGCCATCCGATCGTTGTCATTCTGGTCGTCGTTTGTCAGTTCTCTGTCCAGCCCGTCTGGCCATTCCAACCGCTGCTGTCGTCCTTGTCTTGCCGTCTTCGTTTTCCATGGCTGTGTATTTCGGCTATCGTCTCCATCATTTTCATCATTTCTCGCACATTTCTTGTACATTGTCGGTTTGTATCGCCATGTATCATTCTTCGACTCCGTTTCCAAAGGGGGGTTGCCTTAGTGGTTGCCAAAAGGTGTGTTAACTCTTAGGGCCGGACAATGGCCTAACACAGGGTGTCTATGGGAGACACTTCACCAAAGGGTGTTACGGCAACCGGATTAGACTTCAACGCTTAATCTGACTTAATTAAGTTACTTATTAGGATTGTCTTTCATAACACGCGTAAGATATAACAATTACGACAGAACGACAATTAACACAGAGAGATAACAACGCTTAAGCTTTCATTAATTAACCGCTAACTATTACATTGTATACGGGCCTTTAAATAGGTTTCTGGTCTGTATTACAAAACGGTGCCATCCGCACCTGTTCGGGATCGGTCTGGATCCGGAACGGCATACCGTTTCCGGTCCGTCCGTCCACACTCATAGCTTAATTACAACCACATTCCTACTACTTAATTAACTCTCCGTTTCCCACTCTGGACTCCTTTGCCAGCCGGTAACACTCGTCGCAAAAGGATACGCACAAATGCACGTAGTTGATTACAAGGAGACCTTTGCCTCGGTGGCAAAGATGACGACTGTGCAGACCGTAATTGCACTCGCAACTGCGAAAGGGTGGCATCTCCACCAAATGGATGTCAAGAACGCCTTTCTTCAAGGCGAATTGGAAGAGGAGGTGTATATGGTACAACCACCCGGCTTTTCAAATCATGTACCCATCCGAAAGTCGTGTGCCGACTCAAGAAGCCGATCTATGGCCTCAAGCAAGCACCGCGTGCTTGGCATTCGAAGATCACTCAATATCTTTACCAAATTGGCTTTCGAATGTCAAAATCAAACAACTCCCTGTACATCCAAAACAAGCCGCACAACCCAATTGTCATTATCCTATACGTGGATGATCTAGTAATCGGAGGAAAGGATCTCTTCGAGATCATTAAGGTCAAATCACTCCTATCCGGCAAATTCGAAATGAAAGACCTGCACGAGCTCCATTACTTCCTTGGCATCGAAGTAATTCGAACACCAGTCAAGATATTGATCTCTCAACGACACTACGTTCTCACCTTACTCTACAAGTTCGAAATGATCGAGTGCAAACCCGTGTCTACCCCTCTTGACCGAAATCTCAAGCTCAATGTCGATTCGTGCACAACCGAGTGCGATCCAACTCAATATCGACAATTGATCGACAATTTGATTTATCTAACCATCACACGACCCAACCTCAGCTTTTCAGTCGGCCTACTTAGCCAATTTATGCAGAACCCTCGAAATGATCATCTCGATTGTGCTAAGCGGATACTTCAGTATGTCAGTACAACGATGGATTACAACATCATGTATAAGTCGAATACACTTATTCGACTCGAAGGGTACACGGACGCAGACTAGGTCGGTTATAAGGCCGATAGATGATCCACTTCTGGATTCTTCTTCTCCGTCCATAGTGGAGTGATCTCACAGACCTTGGTCTCACAATCTCTACATTGCTAAGCTTGAGGGGGAGTACAACAGGTGACACGAAAGCAGCCGAGAAGCAGAAGTAACCGACCAGAAGAGCCAAAGTACGACGAACAACGAGCATGAAATTGAAAAGCCGAACAACCAACTTCGAAGATTTTGGAAGCCGAAAGTCGATCCATCCGAATCGAAGTATTGCGAAGACCAAACCGAAACAACTTTTCGACATAGGAAAGTTGTGTTCAAAGGGGCGTGTTGAGAATCAAACTCAACTTCCCTTAGAGAGAGTGTTCACACTAGCTAATGGACATCGTACTTGGATATTTTTGTAATTAGTAGAAACTTGGGCACTTGCCCTAGATCAGTTGGTATTTAAACCAACCCTTTGTAACTTAGTCACTGTGGAATGTAATATATAGTTTCTTGTTTAGAGCTCTCACTCTCTCATTCTCTCTCTTGTGCACACACACACACACACACACACACATAGTCCTTTTGTTGCATAGAATCACCCTCGATTCTTTATAGTTCCATAATCTCTAAAGTGTACCTCAAGTGGATTGTGATCATGTAGCCATTCTCGGCAATGGGAAAGATGGTGGGTGGCTTTGGTATCAAAGTATCATAAATTTTCCATTTGAATTTTTTTTGTTTGTACTTGGGTAAAAGCATGGGAATGGAAACACTATTATAGCTCATTAGCTGCTAAAATGGCCATAGCTATTTAGCTAGTTTTTCGTGGGCAAATCATAAGGATCATTTACGAAATTTTATGCTTTATTACTTAAATACATGTCATATATTGTGGTGAATAGGTAATTTATAGGAATCCTCAAAAATTTGAACTTTGGTTTTTGACATAGTGGAACCTAGGGAATAGTGCCCTCATCTAAACTCGACTTGAATGTCACCAAAGTCCTGCTAATCCTGAGTCTGAGTTTGAAATCCAAACAAATGGAATACTTTGAGCATGAACGCAAACGAAGCCCCCGCAGCAGCACAAAAACTCTGATATCAACATTGCACCTTCAGAGCACCAACACACCACCATTTCGATACTCGTCAAGGTATGTATTAGTTAATCATTACATGCATTAAAAAATCTTTTTTTTTTCCCTTTTTGATAAGTGTAACTGTCTTGCCTATTTATCTTTTATAAAAAAAGATTAGGGTGTAGTCGTTGGAGTCCCAAACAAGGATGTCTCGAAGATTGGGGTGTAGTAGTAGGTGTGTTTCTGATTGACAATTTTTTTGATTAAGGTCGATTTCATTCATATTTCAGATTAGGGGTTCTGATTTCCTTAAGCAGTTGATTTCTTATTAGGGTTTCTGATTAAGGTTTCTGATTAGGGTTTCTGATTTTTTAAGCGGTCGATTTCTAATTACTGTTGAAAATTTCAGATTTAGGGTTGGAATTTAGCACCAATTCACATTTCTGATTTCAATGGTTGTGTATCTAGAAATTTCCCCCAAACTTGATTTAGGATTTGGGTGAATGTGAACATGTTCGCGTTCACAAGTGGAAGGATCGTGTATTCCAGTTATAGATTCCTTTTATAATCTTGCGATTTTAGGCAATTTTCAGAAACTTGATACAACAATATCACATGTTTTACATAACATGTAAAATTTGCTAATTTTTTGAGATTTAACAGTTTCAAAATGATAATTTATAAAATTGAATAGTTTTTCAATAAATGTTTAAACATTGATGGTCTGCAGATATGAAATGTAGTTAAATTAAAGAAAATCACAATGGTTAACTCAAGGCACAAGTTAAGATTAATGGTTTCACCATCTTGAAAATGTTTTAAGTATAAGAGGTAACATTGTAATCCTTGATGCCATCATCTATAAATTTAGTCCTCATTAATTGCTCGTTAACATCCATAAATTCACAACTCAAGAAATGTATACAATATTCATAAACAATTTTAATAAATCCAAAACTCCTAAAATATAGACGATATTCATAAACTGTGAAAACTGCCAAACTTAGATGTAAACATTAATATATCAATTTGAACATATCACATAGTTATCAAGGTATCCACAATGCTCTCCTCTTCTTTATTTTGAGAATTCCCCTACAAAATTTGTGAAGTAAATGGCATTTGCAAGGTTCAATTACCATCAACACAATTATTAATGGTTTTTTGTTAATCAAGGAAGCACGTGTTCACCATAATGTATCTTGTTGTGCAACATACTTCTTTATAGTATCAATATGCATCTTTTACTCTTGTAAAAACAAAGATTTTAGGACAATTCGAGTTCATGTAAACCCTAAACATCTTTTATTTGAAAAAAATAAGATTTCTAAATATGAACTCCATACATTGTATCGAGTTGATGCAAAAAACAGATTTTTCATCACAATTCCATACAATGTATCAAATTCATGTTCAAAGTTTTTTTACCGAATTTAAAAAAATTAAAAAAATTAAAAAATTGAGTTTAAGTTGATGAAAAAACCAGAATTTTCACCACAATTTAGTACAATGTATCTAGTTCATGTTTAATGTAATTTTTATAAATATTTTTCAAATTATTTTGATTTTTTTTAATTGTTTATTGAATTTTTTTTGGGAAAAAAATCTTTAAACATGAATTCGATACATTGTATTAACTTGTGATGAAAACTCTGGTTTTTTCATCACTTCAAAAAAAATTCAAAAAACAAAAAAAAAACCCCAAAATAAATAGAAAAACCATCAATTTTGTTTTTTAAAAAACCCAAAAAAAGAACTTGAAACATGAACTCGATACAATGTATCGAGTTTGTGTTGGAAAGGAGGGTTTTCAACACGAACTCGATACAATGTATCGAGTTGTTCTTGAAAACTCTGTTTTTCAACATCGATGTATCGAGTTTGTGTTGAAAAGTTGAGTTTTCAACATGAATTCAATACAATGTATTGAGTCCGTGTTTAAATGTTTAAACACAAACTCGATACTTTGTATCAAGTTCACGTTGAAAAGCTGCGTTTTTAAACAAGAACTAGATACGATGTATCGAGTTCGTATTGAAAACTCTGTTTTTACACATGAACAAGTGTGATTTTCAACTAGAACTTGTGTTTCGAAGTGTGCACCATTTCGGTTTTCTTTGTTGTTGTTGTTGTTGTTCTTCTCCTCGACCTACTTGAAGTTTTAGGATTTATTTTCCGTCTTCTTCACGAATAGCCTTCTTAATTCTGCTCCTTCTAGGGTTTTAGATTGGTATTCTTCAAAGACAACTTCATTGACTTTCGATCTACCTACCTACTTATGTATACTTTGGAGGTTGGGTCCTCTTCTCCACAACAGAGAAAGCTATGCATTGACGATTTCGAGAGACGGGTTGGGCTACCTTGCACTCCAATTGTTGAAGGGAGGATGAAGGGACATGGGAACACTACACCGTCATCAGCACATCATAGTCAACGATCTAGTAGTCGCAATCCCGAAATCTCACTTAACTCACCTTCACTAGAAACTCCATTGCCTTCCTTTCGTTCGTTTCGTTTTTGTTTGTCTTTAATTGTATGATCATTTTGTAAAAACCACTGAAATCGTGGTAGTCTATCTCTAATGGTTGTAAACCTAAATTTATAAAGATATCCCTTGTATATTCTTGCTTGCATTTTTTTTCTTAATCGCGTGTTAAACATCATTCGAGTCAGGGTTCCCTTCTATCATGAAGGCATACATTTTAGTTTACAAGGATTTGAACCCATAATTTCTTGTTCTATGTGTTAAACCTTTAACCATTATAATAACATATATGATGTATAATTATAATAATTATATTATTAGTTATTACAACATATTTAGAGTATTCTAGGACATTATAGAGTATTTTGGAACATTCTAGAATACTCCTTAAGGACCTATAAATAGATGTCTATACATTCATCACAACTCATTTGATTCAACATCAGTCTTCACCCCTTACCCTACTCTTTGTAACCCTTGTTATCTTATAATATAAACTCCTTCCCGTTTCTCTCTCTCTCTCTCGTATGACAAAGTAATGGCTAAAATAAAGTAGTTAAAGAGAGAGAGAGAGAGAGAGAGAGAGAGAGGAGGGAGATATGTAATAGAAGTTTGAGAGTCTGAGTATCACACTTTGATACAATGTTCTGCCTTTGATCATATTCGACCATGCTTTCCACACATCTTCAGCCAAGCCCAATCCTTCCACAAATTTCTCTCACAACCACAATGTGAATGCTCGATTGCAACATTCATTGGTGAAGTTCTTGAACATCGACATTCGCTACTCACTTTCACACATATAACGTGAAATGTAATATTTTTGGTCTCATAGGTCATATTTGACCTCCGAAGATGATAATAGAATCTATCTATCTCTACCTTCTATTATCATGTTTCTTCTACTCTCTCTCTCTCTCTCTCTCTCTCTCTCTCTCTCTCTCTCTCTCTCTCTCTCTCTCTCTCTCTCTCTCTCTCGCTCTCAAGTCACGATAGTTTGAATTGAATCTTCTTTCTTCTTGTCTTTTTTATTCAAGAAATCTAGCAAATTTCACTCATAACCATGGAGATCGTTAGCAAGTAAGAATATATGCGTGTATTGTCTGAGCTCAACATGCTAACAACTAAGTTTGTGGCATTGGAGCAAGAAAATCAAAGACTGCTCGGGGACCTACAACAAGTAAGCGTTGAGAAAATACAACAATATGAAGAGTTATCTCAACTGGTGCATCAATTGGAGACTGCTCTACTACAATGACAAGCGGCGAAAGTTCAAACCCCATCGAGAGAACCAAAGATCAGTCTTTCGGCCAAGTTTGATGGTACAAGGTCTCAATTTCATGGATTTTTAAATAGGGTACAACTTGTGATTAAATTACATCCTAGTTGTTACCCAACTGATGTTGCTCGTGTGGGGCTAGTTGGTACCTTGTTAACCGGTACCACATTAGCATGGTTTGCACCACTCTTGGAGAAGCACACACCATTATTAGAAGATTTTGAAGGATTTATAAAGGAATTCGAAGGTAGCTTTTGAGACATTGATAGTATGAGGACAACAATAAACAAAATTTGAAGATTACGACAAGGAGATCATCCTGCTTCCACTTACGCTGCAGATTTTGCCCTCCTGGCATGTGATGTTCAATGGGATGAGGCGGCACTAAAGGACCAATTTCGTCAAGGTTTGCGCAATGACGTGAAGGATTTACTTCTTACCTTGCTTGATGATCTGAATTCTCTTAGTGATGCAATAAGCCAGGCCTTGTGCCATGACAATCGCTTATTTGAGGGACATTTTGAACAACCAACAAATATTATGCTTCAGATTAGAAAAAACATATGCTTCAGTGGTCGCAACTCCACCACAAGTGTCAAAGCCCAATTTGATTGCAGGCCCTACATTGAGGACCATTATCAAATGCTAAAAAGCAACAACGTCAAATGAATCATCTATACCTATATTGTGGTGGTCCAAGACACATAGTTGTGAATTGTCCACATAAACCAAGACGACAAGTTAACCAAGTAAGTACCCATAACAACCCATTTGAATTTTTGCCATGCCTTCTCGTAATCTAAGTAGGCCTAGTAGCCCCTGTCATAAAAATACATTTGAAACACGAACCTACAACACATCAACACGAACTTATAGACAACTGACATGTTCACGAAGGCCCTAGGTTCCGACAAGCTGCGGCAATTCAAAATGAACCTCGAACTCTCGACCGCCAACCAACCGAGCTTGAGGGGGAGTGAGGGGTTGTTGCCCGACACAGAGTGAGCATAAAGATGGCGCGAAACCGGACTGACCAAGCCAACTATCCGGCGACCGGAAGTTGTGTTTGAAGGGGCATGTTGAGAATCAATCTCAACTTCCCTAGTGTGGGAACACACCCTAGGAGCATCCAAGTGTGTGAACACCCCATTAGCCAGGAGCTCAATAAGAGTAAGGAGACAAGGCACAAATAGTGAATTGTTGGAGATTGAGGTCGTCGATGCAAAAATATCAACAACACTATGTGATGAAGATCACCAAGTTGAGGGCAGAGATTAGCAAGACAACTTAACAAAGATCAAGATCATGAGACAAAATGTATGAGAGACAGAGACAGAGAGGCACACAATGTAATTGTCGTATTTCAAATGTTACAATACAAGAATGATAACAACAACCCCTTGAACTAGGTTACAAAGCCAACTATATACTAACTGGGTTAGGGCAACTACCCTTCGACATATTTACATATTTGTCCTAAACCTAGTATGTCCAAGTGGGGCAATGTGAATATGGCCATTATACACCCATATTCGACACTCCCCCATAATGGGTGTATACACTAAGGAGAGACTTGTAATATAAAACAAGAGATACATGATATACAAAGAGATGCTAGGATAGATCGGCTTATAGTCGAATTGGTAATGGCCGAAAGAAGCAGATGTTGAATCAGTTGGTTCGTGAGCAGAAGTTGAATCGGCTGTCAAGGCCGATTGTTCGAAACTATCTCTATTGTTCAACTCGATCAGACAGCTTTCTCCTTAAGCCCATCTAGTGCAGAAGTGACCGAAATTGGTCAGTTGTGAGACTCTTGGACATCCCATCTGATATGTTGTTGGTTGTGGAGATCTTCTTGAGGCCAAGCTTACCTAAGGTTACACAATCCCGAACGAAGTGGTATCGGACATCAATGTGCTTCAAGGTGTTGTGGTGGACCGGGTTCTTCGACAAGGTGACAACACCCTAACTGTAGACAATTGGGACCGAATTGGAATCGGCTTGTCGAAACATACATGCAAGCAGACCGAGCCATAGAGCCTCTTTCCTTGCATCGGTGGCGGCTACGTATTCGACTTCGGTGGTTGAAGTGGTGGTGCATTCTTGATGTTTTGACTTCCATGAAATTGCTCCATTGTTGAATTTGAAGAAATATCCGGTCGTTGACTTTTGGCTGTCCACACAGCCAGAAAATCTGAGTAAGTGTAGCCAACTACGCCTGGGTTCTTGTTCGGACTAAAGAGGATGCCAAGGTCTTGTGTGCCCACCACATATCTGAACACATGCTTGATTGCATTCTAATGCGATCGGCCAGGGTTGTGCATGAATCTACTAATGACTCCTACGGTGTGAGCAATATTAAGGAGCCGGCTATTGGTGCGTATGGTACCGACTTCATATCTTCCCCCTTTGGACTGGATGTCGGATTGTCTCATTGAGACAGTCGAAGCTTAATGGGGAGCAGGGTCGAAGCATATATTGGTCGATTGCATGTTCAAGTGTTCCAAGACACGTTTGATGTAGTTCGCTCGAGACAAAACTAATTGTCACCGAATCCAGACCCAACTAATCTTCATTCTGAGTATGTTTCTTGCCAAACCGCGGTCCTTCATGGAAAACTTCAACTGCAATTACCAAACGAGATCAACGAGCTCTCCGGCATGCTGGCCAAAGAGTAGCATGTCGTCCATGTAGAGGATGAGGAAGATGGGAGACCCATCTTGAGTTTTTTTTGAGAAGAGGGAGTGATCCTCTTCGCTCTTGGAGAAGCCGACCGATTGTATAAAATCGTCAAACTTCTATATGACTATCGGGGAGCTTGCTTCAGGCCGTAGAGAGACTCTTCTTGAGTCAGTAGACTAGACTTTTGTGGCCGGGTTTAGCAAAGCCTTTCGGTTGTTCCATATAGATTTCCTCCTCTAGGTCACCAGGTTCAACTGGGACAATGTGAATACGGCCATTATACACGTGTATTCAACATGAATGCTCTTCAAGACGAGACTAAATCCAAACACCGAGCAACGAACCCTTGTACACCGAAGATGACAATCGAACATAAGCACATGAACCGAAGACGAATACATGAATCGATGAGAACTAACTCACGAACGGTGGAGATGAAGAAGAAGATGATGAAGGCCAAAGTCTCCTCCTCCCAAAAAAGTTGAGAGCTAAAATGAGCCCTCTCGTCCTCCTTTTATAGGAAAAGGGGGGAGGGGGGGCACCACATTATCAACTAACCCAAAAGAAGAAGAATGTAGTGATGGTTTTGATTTTAGAGGGGTTTATACGAGCAATGATGAAGAGTCAACTTACAACGTTCAATTAAAGTGGCATCATGTCATGGTCTCGAAGCCATTTCTCCTTGGACACCATAGCCCTATCGTTGGCAATAATATAATCCCAGCTTGGTGTTGGCATGTCCAACACCAATCGCAAATGGCAACGCCACGAATCTCTAAGTTCTCGAGGTTGGATTGACCTAACTATCACAAAGAGGCCAAGGTCAATAAACTACAAAACACTGGGACATTTGAAACAGGCAATACGTTGCATTCTCTTTTTCTCATCTTGGTGAGATGTTAAAAAATGCCTTATTTTAGCAGACTTTCAAAAAGGTACGACACATGCATACATGGTTTCTTAAAATATAGCGGAATTTAGAACTAAATCATTTCATGACAAGATGTGAATTCCATATCGCTTGTTTTGGTATCCAATTCTAAATTACAGAGCAGAATTCCATGTAAGTTGAATTTTATTAACCATAATTGTGCCAAATATAAAAATAGTACCCCACTTTTGGAAATGGTACAATGATAATTCTATCGTACATTTACATATAATACATCACAAAGTAATTTATGAAAGTGGTAGTTATCTACCAAGTAAAATGATACAATTTGAAATCAACAACCTTGCAACCAATGTCAAATGACACCTTCCATGTGTAATATCATAGAACAAATTTAACTATCCAATCATACTACAACTAATTACCAAGTATAATATCATGTGAATACCCCAAACTAAGAAAGAGCCTATAGACAATTTGTATATATATACAATTTATACTTAAATATTTTGTTCAAGAAATGAGGAAATGCAATGGTGAAACAAACTAAAACTTTGAGGATTAATATTGTTCAAATATACAAAGAAGTCACAAGTCAAAAATTAACATTTAATATTCCTCAAATTATATAGTTCGCCAAATAGATCAATTTATAAGTAAGTTCGGTATGGCGGGCTCTTCCGGAAGAGTTGATTGTTCTAGATTGTCCTCATTAGCATCACCTACATGCTCCCTTGAATCGTGCATATGTTCAGACTCTGATACCTCTTCTAGGTCCACAATGTCCCCTACTTCTTCATCTATTGGTTCCATTGGTTCGCTTGAAGTTATCTGGAACCTCTCTGTTTCATTGATGTGCTTGGCTCCAACTTCTTGATCTTGATCGGGACAGTCCCAAATACCTTGGATCCTCTTTTTGATGAAGTTTACTTGTTCAGGGTCCTTCTCCAATGCAACACAGTTTCGAAACATCTTTAATGCACAAGTTGTAGTAGTACCTGATAGTGGAATGGAAGTGAACAAGTCAAAATAAGAATTATAGTCTATAACTTAATCTAAATGAATTTGAGTAAATTTATATTATATACTTTTGCCAGAGAACAAATCTAGAACCCAATCATCTGGGTTCGAGAAGAGCTCGGTGAGGCAATTGATTAATCTTTGAGGTTTTTGATAAGGGTTCACAAGACTCGTATCACCGGAAACATGTCATAATTTAATCATCACAACTAGGCACATGATATAATTGATCACATTGCGTTCATTAACATGTGCTCGAGCCTTTTTCTTTGTTATTGAATCGTAGTAACCCACACAAAGATGTTCAACTGCACTAACCATACAGTCGTCGGGGCTACATGTAATTTGCAACATATAAGAACAAGATTTTTAATAACGTATTGTGAAAAAATGTGTAACACACCAATGCATGTGTTCTATGGCATGACACCATGACTTCAGAGCAATTGTGACTAATAACGATTGACCCATGCTGTGAAATATGACAATTCTCCATAACGGGGCCAAGGTCAACTCAATGATGTACATGGATTCTGTGATCCGAAATCCATATGGTATGTCAACAACAAGCAATGTGTAGTGACTTTTCGGTAATAGCTCGAGCATATTCACCACTTCTCCATTAAATGCACTATAATGTAATTGTTTGAAAGGATCAACTCTATGCAAAAAACATTTCGTTGCCTTCGAGTCTTCCGACAATTCCAACTCCTTTCCCTTTGTCATTCTCTTTTCATACTTAGCACATTCTAAGTACATGATGAACGATCTTGGAATGTCATCATTACTATCACTAACTTTCTTTGATCGAGGTGGTTTTTGCAAGTATTGATTTTGTAAGGAAACAACATAAAAATCAATCTATTCAAATTGAAATGACACATACCCATTATCTGAACACGATGAAGTATTCTTCCAATGCCTTATATGATGATGTTATTGGGCATGCTTGTTCAACTTCTTCCCATGTTGGCAGGCTCAATTTTGACATCATCAATTCTTGAATCTTTACGTATACTTTGTGACTAAGAAAAAAATATGAAATGTGAAGTCAGTCATCAATGCAAAAGAACAAACAAATATATGAGTAACATAACAATATTAAATACTTTTGTAACTCAATGACCATGTCATCTAAGTTGAACTCCTTGACAACAACCGGAGAAAGTACATATTGAAAGAGTGATGATAGAAAGAAAAGATAAAGAAGATATATAAATCTAAAACTACAAAGATCTATTGATCATGAAAGAAGGAAGAGAAAAAGAAGATACAACTACAAATATCTATTCATAAGAATTCAAACAACACTACATGAATGGGAAAGAAATCACCACAAGAAAGAGACCCCTCAACACCACCTTACTCTTCTTTCTTTATATGAAGTTCTCCTCTACTAGATAAGTTTCCCTTGCTTTCTTTTCCACACTTTTTTTAGAGCTTTTCCATCTCCTATGCTTAGCTATGACACAACAATCTTCTAATAGTCATATCTCCCTCATCCGAGCTCCAAATTTAGTGATTTAAAAAGATACAGATAACTGACTTCACGAGGTTTCTAACCCATATTTGAACTCTATATTCGGCTTCCAAACGAAAGATTTATAAGCGTTCGTTTCAAACTGTGTTTTGGTGGCCCTCTTTTTTCTTCTTTTACTTTTCTCCACGTGTCTTGCTTTTTGTTTGACTTATCCTCAAGACCTTGGTTCGTGTTCTTGACCTCCGGATGTGAATGCTCCATACCTTATATTCTTGTAGACTTCAATACCTTGAATTCTAAAAACACTTTCACATTTAGCCCTCCCCCTTTTGCTTCTTGGTGAACCATTGTAAAAACAAATAGTGTGCGGAAGCAATAGAAAATAGAAAACAGAGAACAAATTTAATGGAGAGCTTAACAGTACGCGGGAGAGACAGAGAGATAGCAGAACAAGAATCACTATTTAAAAATTATATCAACACTATGTACATAGTATGTGTTCAGCAAACACTTTTATACAAGTCCATACGAACTGACAGAAGTACGTTGTACTTCAATGCTCACTCGAGCGTCTGAACTAACTACGAGAGTATTAACTCCCTAGTAGTCTAGCTGCTACTAGGCTTCCGGTTACTGATGGGTCCGGCTAACTGGATCTTTTGTTCACCAGCTCACTGATCCGTCTCGCTCACCGGCTCAGGCTTATTCAGCCGATCTGGCTCCAATTGAGCTTGCCGCTCAACACTCCCCCTCAAGCTCAACTTGAGGTCCGGTCGTAGTGTCAATGTCTGTGGCAACCGGTCCTTCTGCCCGGCTCCTTCTGGCGTCACTCCGCCTTGCTTGCGCTCCTCGTTCGGTCCGGTTTTGTTTGCCGCGACCCCTCTTGTTCTACCCACCTTGACCTCCTCGATCGGCTTGTCTGCTCAACGGGCCCAATTCAGCTCCCTCATTGTTGTGAGTTCGGCGCGTGTCGGTTCGCCGATTCCTTCGTGTTGGCGTCGACTTTCGCTGCCTTCTCGTCCTCTTGGCCTTGAATTGATCCGATTCTTCCAAATCTGTCTGTTGAACCAAATCGACTGTCTCCGATTTGTTCCAGCTCTTGTCCAAATTGGTCGCTCCCGATTCGTCTTCCTATTCGAGGCCCTTCACCACATCGGACCATGTCCGGGTCTTGGCCTTCTTCTTTTGGTCGGCTCTATCCTTCTTGACTCTATCGACGTTGTCGCTTGTTCCGACTTGTTCGGATGTGTCGACTTCCATTGTCGACTCATCTCCTTTCTTCTTCTTGTCTCTCCCTTTATCGGTTCTTCCCTCACCGGCGCAATGAGCAGTCTCTTTGCCTTTGCCCGTTCCGGTGTCTTTGCCCGTTCTCCCCCTCAAGTGTGGCACGTCGAGATGTTGAACACCAAGCATTTCGGTGAAGTGCTACAACTTGTCCAATCCGAGTGGTTTGGTGAAGATGTCGGCAACTTGCCGATCCATGTGAACATACTGAAGTTTGACCTCACCGCTCAGGACACGCTCACGCACGAAGTGATAGTGCACTTCTATGTGCTTTGTGCGAGCATGGAATACAAGGTTCTTGCTGAGCTGCATGCTGCTTATGTTGTCGCAGTAGATCAGGATCGGAGTCGGCACCCCAATCCACAGGTCTTGCACCAGTCGCTAAAGCCAAATGGCTTCACAGGTGGCGATGGTAGCGCCCCGATACTCAGCCTCAGTGCTCGACAGAGCAACTGTTGGCTACTTTTTGCTGCTCCACGCAACAGCCACGCTACCTAGGGAAAACATATAGCCAAAGGTTGATCGGCGATCTGATGCATCGTCGGCCTAGTCGACATCCGTGTAACCGACCAGCTCTTCGGTTATACCTCGCCGGTATAACAGTCCCCGGTCCTTCGTGCCGCTCACATACCGCAGTATTCGGTGCGCGCATTGAAGATGCTCTACGGTCGGCTTCTGCATTGAATTGGCTAATCACACCAACTAGATAGCTGATGTCAGGTCAGGTGATGGTCAAATATATAAGGCTTCCGACAATTTGTCGGAACCGTTTCTCATCGCAGGCCGGTCCGGAGTCGAGACGGAGCTTCTGGTTCCAGTCCAGGGGAGTAGAGATAGGTCGGCATTCCGTCATGCCGAACTTGTACAACATATTCAACACATAGTGTTGTTGTGAGAGCAATATGCCGTCGGGGGTTCGGATCACCTCAATCCCAAGGAAATAATTAAGGTCTCCCAGTTCCTTCATCTCAAATGCATCTGACAACTGGGACTTGACTCGGCTAATTTCCTCGAGTTCGGGTCCGGTAATGACTAGATCATCAACATACAACAAGATGCAAATTGAACCGTCCAGACCTTGCCAGATGAACAATGAAGAGTCAGACTTGGAGGCTGCAAACCCCATCTTACGCAATCGGTGCGTGATCTTCGCATTCCAAGATCGAGGGGCTTGCTTCAAGCCATAAAGTGACTTCTTCAACTGGCATACAACCGACTTGTTCATCTCTGTCTGGAAACCGGGGGGTTGTGTCATAAAGACCTCTTCTTCAAGATCACCTTGAAGAAATGCATTCTTCACATCCATCTGGTGAAGATGCCACCCCCTTGCCGCTGCAACTACCAGCACCACAAGAACCATTGTCATCTTCGCTACCGGAGCGAAGGTCTCGTCGTAGTCGATTCCGTGGGTCTGCGTGTATCCCTTCGCCACTAATCGGGCCTTGTACCAGTTAACTGAACCGTCGGCGTTGTACTTTACCTTGTACACCCACTTGCATCCGATCGGTTTACAGTGACGGGGAGGGTCAACCAGGTCCCATGTCGCGTTGGCATCAAGTGCCCGCATCTCTTCTTCCAAAGCGGCACGCCAATGTGCGTCCTTTGTCGCTTCTACGTAGCTCTCCGGCTCACGCACTTCCGCCACCTTGGTCATGTATGCGTAGTGATGCGCCATGTACTCATTGTACCCGTACCGCTTAACAGGTTCCTTCTGGCGGGTTGACTGACGTAACCCATCGTTACCCGGTTTGAGGCCCTTCTTGGCCGGTTCGGTCTTTGGTGCCGAAGAACCGTCATTTTCCTTTCCGGAGTCGGATCCGCTCCGATCCGACTCATCATTACCGGTTTCATAATCTGGCACCTTCTTCTTCCCCTTCTCTTTGCGGGTGAACCGTCTCCTCGGTTCCTTGCACGGGGAGAGCACGGTAGAGTCTTCATTACTCGCCAATTCCTCATCCGACTGGTCGGATTCACCCAATCTCTCGTTCGGCCCACTCAACCGAAACAATTTCAGACTCTCTTCTTGAGTCCCGGATTCATCATCTTCTAACTGGACCGGTTCAGGCTCACTAGCCTCATCTCTGGTATCGGGTCGGGGTCAGAAGTCGGAGCTGGTAAGGCATACCATGATGTTGTCTCATCAAACTCAACATCGCGGCTAACTCGGACCTGCTTTGTCCGAGGGTTATAACACTTACACCCCTTTTGCTCATGTGAGTAGCCGACGAGGATGCACTTCTCCGATTTTGCATACAGCTTCCTCCACTTCTCATCCGGCACATGCACATATGCTATGCTGCCGAAAATCCGAAGGTGTCTCAAATTCGGCTTGCGCCCGAAATACAACTCATGCGCGGACACCTTGTCACCGATCCGGTTTTGGATGTAGACGGTCGTCCGGACCACCTCCGCCCAGTAGAAATGGGGCATGCTCTTCTCTTCCAGCATTGCCCTTGCCACATCGACAAGCGATCAGTTCTTCCTTTCGGCCACACCATTTTGCTCCAGTGTGTATCTGCAGCTGAACTCTCTCTGAATTCCTGTTTGATGTAGATAACTGTTGAATTGGCCGGAAAAATATTCTTTTCCGCCATCTAACCGCAGGCACTTGATGTTCCTCTCCGATTCCCATTCCACCATGCTCTGGAGGTTCCAGAAACAATCGAAGACTTCGCTCTTCCGCTCAATGAGGTAGATCCATGTGTGCCAACTATAATCGTCGATGAAGGAGATGAAGTATCGACTCCCGCCAAGACTCACGTTCTGTGCCGGTCCCCATACATCCGAATGAATAAGGTCAAGCTTGTTACGGCTACGGTTTTGTTTGGCAGGGAATGGAAGCCGGTGTTGCTTCCCGAGTTGGCAGTCTTCACATACTTGGGCCTTCCGGCCACTGAACTGATAGAAATATGCTCTCCGGCCACAACCGAGACGTCGGATCAATCACAGAAAACAGGTCCTTCCTTTCATTTTAATGAAAACTTCTTGAGTCTCTCTCTCTCTCTCTCTCTCTCTCTCTCTCTCTCTCTCTCTCCTCTGTGCTTAGAATCTCTTCTTTTACTATTACATTATCTACTATATCACAAAGTCGCCTGCACTCCTTGCTACAACCGAATGGTTAATAACAAGTACCGAAGTATCCATTTGACCGCGTTCTAGTGGTCCTTGCCGGGATTGCTCATAAACCGGCTCACCACTCCGACTACGTATCCAATGTCCGGCCGAGTACACACCATTGCGTACATCAAGCTCCTGACGGCAGAGGCATATGGAACCTTCACCATATCCGTCTTCTTTGCTTTCTTCTTCAGGCTTTGCTTACCGGATAGTCTGTAGTTTGCCGGGAGTGTTGATCCAACCGGTTTTGCTTCTAACATGTTGAACCGCTAAAGCACCTTTGTCACGTTGTCGTGAAGATTTTCATCCGTAGGCGGAAACCCGAGCGAAGCAAGCAAACCCGCGATGTGCAACGTTGCACATCAACATGTTGTATTTCTATTTATCGATAGTGATAAGTATGGTGCTAGAAATGCACCTTAGGATTTGTAAAGTGTAAAGGTGATGTGCTTTTCCGCGCACATCCACGTGAGAGAGAGAGATAGGTACATAGTAGTTCGTGTAGAGGTGGGAGTTAAGACCCACCCTTCCCACCTCCCCTAAAATCAAGGGAAATATCCCCATTGATTGAAAGGGGATATTTTGTAACACCCTTTTGTAAACGGTCTTCTCTCCTTGTGCTATAAAAGGAGAGGAAGAGCACCATTGTGGGGGTTGCCTATTTTTGAGTGCGAAAGGTATACCACATAGGACGAGCGTTAGGTTTAGGGTTTCTTTTCTTCTTCGTCGGATTAGGGTTTCGGGTTTATCATAGTCGTTTGGTGCGGTCTACGCGGCCGCCATTTTGTAATCGGTTTTCGGTTCTAATATATCTTGTTGAGCATTTGGCCTCCATCTTCCTCTTGTTCATTCTTTCTCTTCTCGTGCTAAGCTCCATTCCGAAGTCCTATTCCTTCTCCCCTTCTCCTTAGTCCAAGACCCTCGTGGTTCCGCCCTTCTCCACGCACGCGCGTAACAACGCGACATCTTTGGTGAACCCGACGTGAAGGGCGGCAAGGGAGAAAGAGATGGAAGAAGGCTTCGACTTCGAGGAGATGATGACAAAGATCTTGATGGACGCCGGACGGAAGAGGGCGAGGCGAGAGGCGGCTCAACAAGCGGTCGAAAGGGTGGTCCGTCTAGTCGGCCGGTTCGATGGGAAGGAGGTCCCAAAATTTTTGAGAGCCTACGATGCGGAAATGACGGGGATGGGCGTGGACGAAGCGACGAGGCTAGAGTTCTTTCGTCGAGCGGCGGCCGCATCAAAGTACGAGGAGGTCAAGGAGCTCCAAGAAGCTCACGAATCGTGGGAGTCCTTTGAAGGGGCTCTAATGGAGGCATACGGGTGCGCGGAATCGGAGGTAAGAGGTCGGCGAGAGTTCGATCGGTGGGTGGCGTCGGCGAGGCGCCATCGGAGCGCGATAGAGGCATTCCGAGAGTTCGAGCGTCGTTTCTCTCAACTCTCGGAGTGGGAACGAAGATCGGTGGGGGCGGACAAAGTCCTCCTATTTTTGAAGACGGTCCATCATGAGGAGAGGATGGACATCATGATCGAGCTTCAAGACGATTATGGGGCGCATGGTCTCACCGAGGAGTGGCCCGAAGTAGAACGGGTGTGCCGACAACATGATAAGAGGTGGTCGGCCACAACACGACCCGCGAGCGGCGGAGAAGAGAGGGCGGTGGGCGGCTACACACCACCGCCGGAAGAGAGCTCGATGCACGACCAACCGGAGGAGTACGACTTCGAGGCGTTGGTATGGGAGGCGTGCGAGATCGTGACGGCGAAAATCGAGGCCGGAAGAGCGTACGACGGTGACATGGGAGAGGGTGCGGAGCAAGCGACCCTCTTGCCTTGCGGTGAAGCGACGGCCATGGAGGCCGGTAACTACGGTTTCGGGACACGGTGGCCCGAAACATCGAGTCGGGAGGAGACGAGCGTCGGTGTCGCGACCTTCCACACACCGGCCCTAGAGGCTTCGGCGGTCGGCCCGAGTGCCGGCACGAGACCTAGAGCTACGGACGGTGGCGGCGGCAAGGCGGACAACCGAGATAAGGACGAGACCGGCGAAGAAGAGGCGGCGGCAAGCATACTCGATGCTTGCGAAACCGAAGACGGGGTAGCCACGGACGACGATGTCCGAATGGAGATGGCTACGGACGAGAGGAGTGGTGGTGTCGCGACCTTCCACACACCGGTCCTAGAGACTCCGGCACCCGGCCCGAGAGCCGGCGAGAGGCCTAGAGTGACGGACGGTGGCGGCGGCAAGGCGGGCAACCGAAACGACGACGACATAGGAGAGGGTGCGGAGCGAGCAACCCTCTCGTCTTGCGGCGAATGGACGGCCAAGGATGAGGCCGGTGACTACAAAGCGGAGAGCGCCACTTCGAAAGTGGGCGGAAGATTCGGGGCACGGCGGCCCAAAACATCGAGCGGAGAGGAGGCGAGCGGTGGTGCCGCGACCTTCCACACACCGGCCCTAGAGGCTTCAGCGGTCGGCCTGAGTGCCGGCACGAGACCTAGAACGACGGGCGGTGGTGGCGGCAAGGCGGGCAAACAAAATGAAGCGGAGAACGGCGAAGAAGAGGTGGTGGCAAGCATACTAGAGGCTTACGGAATCGGAGATGGGGGAGCCGCGGACAACGACGTCCGAACGAAAGCGGCTACGGAGACAACAAGCGGCGGTGCCGGGTCCTTACCCACACCAATCCTAGAGACTCCAATGGCTGGCCCGAGTGCCGGCATGAGGCTTAGTGCGACGGGAGGTGACGGCGGCAAGGCGGGCAACGGAAACGAGAAGGAAGATTGGAGCGGACGGAGGCAAGACCCCTTGACACCGGGGCCGGAGACTTCGGCGGTTGTGCTCGAATGCCAACGTGAGACCGGAGAGATGGGCGGTGACCGTGAGGAGGTGAGGCCCGGAGAGAGCGCATACGAAGACGAGTATGCGGGGCCCGGAATGGGCGTATACGGTGGGTCCGACGGAGAGGACCGGAGCGGAAACGAGGAGAGAGTCGGGAACCGACCCGACCGGAATACGGCACGGAAGAAGAAGAGAGTAAGGGCCGGCGAACCGGGCCCAAACCGAAGGAAGCCGGCAAGACCGATTGGCCGGTTACGGTTACGGTTACGGTTACAATGGGAGCCGGTAAGCGCGAGATGGAGGCTAACCGGGCACGACGACCATGGTTCGGGGGAAAAACGGAAACAAACGAGACCCTCCATACCCACTCTAGAGACTACGGCAGTTGCGGATCAACATAAGACCGGAGAGACGGCGGGTGGCGGCAAGGAGTCGGAGGCCGGAGCGTACGAGGTTACCGGAATGGATATCCGGTACGAGATGGTGGACGGGTGGGTCCAAGACGGCGAGCCCGTGTCGGAACGGGCTACGGCGACAAAGGAGGAGAAGACCGACACGGAGGTCGGGTCTACGGCGGAAGAGCGAGACGAGATGCATGCAATACGGCCGATGGAGGGCCAAGACACAAGCATGCCTACGAAGGAGCCACATCGAGCGACCGAAGATGACGGTCGGATCACGCCTTCGAGAGGCGAACACGAAGAGGAAGGCGGCGACGACGAGACCTGGCACGATGCTAGGGAAGATTGGTGGGAAGAGGTGGCCTACAGAGAGGCTAAGACCGGCGGCCACGAAGATAAGGCCCGAGAGGGATCCTCCACACCGGCTATAGAGACTCCGGCGGTCGGCGCGAATGCCGACGTGAGACCAAGAGTGGCGGACGGTGGCGGCGAGGGGACGAAGGCCACAACGGATGAAGGCACCGAGAGAGGCATACGGGAGGTCACGGAGAACGAAGATGTATGCGCCCAAAAGAACGAACACGACATCACGAAGGATGTGTGCGGTCGAGCGGGCCAAGAGGGTGTTCCTCCAAGCGAAACGGAGGTCGGGGAAGAAAGGTACCTTTCCGAAAGGGTACGCGAAGAGGAGCGGAATGCGAAACGTGCAATGCGGCCGCATGAGGGCCAAGCAACGAGCACGGGAACGATGGTATGCTCTACGGCGAGAGAGCACGGCAAGCAAAGGGAAGGCGAAAAATGCGTGATGGGGTCATCGAAGGACCGAAGCACGAGCACGCATTCGGAGGACAACACCGACGTACGGGGAAAGCCTACGGAAGGCAAGCGCGGAGCGAGAAGAGTCGGCACGACGAGGTGCGCGGCACGAAAAAGGCGGATCCGGAGGATATGCGAGGCGGACAAAGGGTCGGCAACGGCGTTCGGGAGGACCGAACGGGGAGGAAAGCGCGGGCATCGATATGGCGGTCCGAGTGTAGTCGGTGGTTCGAGGAAACACGGTGGACGTGGCGGATCAGGTGGAGGCAACGACTCGGCGAGCATCGTCGAGTGTGGCGGATCGGATGGAGCCGACGGTTCGAGACCATTCGACGAAGATGGTGGGCCGGAAGGCGACGGTGGTTTGTGTGGACGGGGTGGACTTGCTCGAAGTGGAAGACGAAGCCGGGCAAGCCCACGAGGTTGCCAAGGGCTCGGTTGGCCGCCTCGGCCGAAAATCTCGCGTTTTGCCCCCTTTTGGCACATACCGGTGGATGTGCGGTTAGGTGGGGGCGGATGTCGTGAAGATTTTCGTCCGTAGGCGGAAACCCGAGCGAAGCAAGCAAACCCGCGATGTGCAACGTTGCACATCAACATGTTGTATTTCTATTTATCGATAGTGATAAGTATGGTGCTAGAAATGCACCTTAGGATTTGTAAAGTGTAAAGGTGATGTGCTTTTCCGCGCACATCCACGTGAGAGAGAGAGATAGGTACATAGTAGTTCGTGTAGAGGTGGGAGTTAAGACCCATCCTTCCCACCTCCCCTAAAATCAAGGGAAATATCCCCATTGATTGAAAGGGGATATTTTGTAACACCCTTTTGTAAACGGTCTTCTCTCCTTGTGCTATAAAAGGAGAGGAAGAGCACCATTGTGGGGGTTGCCTATTTTTGAGTGCGAAAGGTATACCACATAGGACGAGCGTTAGGTTTAGGGTTTCTTTTCTTCTTCGTCGGATTAGGGTTTCGGGTTTATCATAGTCGTTTGGAGCGGCCTACGCGGCCGCCATTTTGTAATCGGTTTTCGGTTCTAATATATCTTGTTGAGCATTTGGCCTCCATCTTCCTCTTGTTCATTCTTTCTCTTCTTGTGCTAAGCTCCATTCCGAAGTCCTATTCCTTCTCCCCTTCTCCTTAGTCCAAGACCCCCGTGGTTCCGCCCTTCTCCACGCACGCGCGTAACAACGCGACAACGTATTTCTCCTGTGACAACCACAATTGCTTCTTTGACCGGTCCCGGATGATGTGCATCCCTAGTATCTATCTTGTTGGGCCCGAGTCTTTCATTGAGAAAGTTCGGTTCAGAGCCTTCTTCAACATCCATATTTTGGCTTGGTCCCGTCCGACGATCAACATGTTGTCCACGTACAGAAGGAGTATCAGGAAGTCGCCTTCTTCAAACTTCTTTACAAACACGCAATGATCGGTTTGCGTTTTGTGATACCCTTGGTCGGTCATGAAGGAGTCAAACTTCCGGTACCATTGTCGGGGAGCCTGCTTCAGTCCGTATAGGCTCTTCTTCAACCGACAAACCAGGTGCTGCTTCCCTTTCTCCACAAATCCTTCCAGTTGTTGCATGTAGATCTCCTCTTCGAGGTCACCGTGAAGGAATGTCGTCTTCACGTCCAGCTGCTCTACCTCGAGGTCCATGCTTGCCGCTATGCTCAGCACCGTTCGGATGGAAGTCATCTTTACTATCGGGGCAAATATCTCGTCGAAGTCCACACCCTTCTTCTGCTGGAACCCCTTCACCACGATCCTGGCTTTGTATCTCGAGGGTTTGCCGGCATCTCCCGGTTTCAACTTGTACACCCACTTATTTCGGAGTGCCCGCTTTTCTTTCGGCAACTCCACCAATTCGTACGTATGGTTCTCATGCAGGGAATCCATCTCATCCTGCATGGCACTTAACCATTTGCAGCTGTGGGTGTCATCCTTCGCTTCTTCAAAGCTTTCCGGCTCTCCCTCATCGGTTAGTAACACATGCTCTGCATCCGGAAATCTTCGGGGGGCCCTTCTCTCTCTGAGAGGATATCTCTGTCTTTGGCCTTCGGCAACCGGCTCCACTATTTGTTCTTCATCCGAATCCGATTCGGGGTCTTGGCCAGTTCCAATTTCAGCTTCCTCTACTTCTTCTTTTGCCGGTTCGGTATCCTCACCGTAACCGGCTGGTTCCTCAAGTGTCAACTGGCTCTTAGCTGGGTGTGTCCGAATCTCATTGGAGTTCATTATCTTCTTCTCCGACTCCCCGTCGGCAAGAGTCTTGTCCTCCATGAAGATAATATCTCGGCTCCGGAAAGCCTTCTTGTCAACCGGATCCCACACTCGGTAGCCGAACTCATCATCGTCGTATCCAAGGAATATGCATGGCTGGGTCTTTGGATCCAACTTTCCTCTCCGGTCCTTAGCAACATTCACGTACGTGAGACACCCGAACACCTTCAGATGTTGGTAGGACACTTCCTTACCGGTCCACACCTTCTGCGGTGTGTCTCCATCCAAGGGCACTGAGGGTGATCTGTTTATCACATACATCATTGTCGACAGCGCCTCAGCCCAAAACGTCTTAGGTAATTTTGCATTCGCTAGCATACTCCGGACCCTCTACATTATGGTCCGGTTCATCCTCTCGACCAACCCGTTTAGTTCTGGCGTCTTTGGCACGGTAAATTCGAGCCGGATTCCCTTCGAGCGACAATACTCCTCGAACTGCCCCTGGTATTCACCTCCGTTATCTGCTCGAACCGCCTTCAGCTTCCGATCGATTTCTCTTTCCACTCTCGCGTGGAGCTCTTTGAAGACGGATAGCACCTGATCCTTCGTCTTCAACGGTGTGGCCCACAGCTTCCGGCTATGGTCATCTATGAACGTCACGAAGTACTGCGATCCGGCGTGTGACTTCGTGTCCACTTGACACACATCAGTATGCACCAACTCCAGTGGTGCATTACGTCTCATCGGTCGCCTCGATCGGAAGGAGGTCCGGTTTTGTTTACCGGCTAGACAATCAGTGCACTTCTCCAAGTGCACGTTCTTCACTGGAATGAGGTTGTCGTCTACAAGCCTCTTCATCCCCTTCTCGCTCATGTGACACAGCCTCTTGTGCCACACCTCACCGGCAATGTCGGAAGCCACGTTCACTTCTTCCGGGCATAACCGGGCATTCATTAGGTACAACGTGTTGACCTTACGGGCCCGAGCCACAATCAGGCTCCCTTTGTTGAACTTCATAACACCGTTCCGGATGCTACCCGTGTAGCCTTCATCATCTAGCCAACCGGCTGATATCAGGTTCAGACGAACCTCCGGAACGTGTCGGACATCCTTCAGCAGCAACTTGCATCCGGTTGGTGTTGTCAACCACATGTCTCCTATGCCAACAATTCGGCATGTACCTTCATTCCCCATCCAGTCACAGCCGTAATCACCGGCTGAGTAGGATTTGAAGCATTTCCGGTCCGAGGTAAGGTGGAACAACGCTCAGGAGTCGACCACCTAGGTCATCTCGTCGCCGGCAAGGTTTAGCTCACTCTCCTCGGTAATGAGCATCAACTCTTCTTCACTTGCCGCGATTGCCGTCGTTCCCTTCCGGTCCGTTCCCCTTTGATCCGGTGTCCACTTCGAATCGGTACCATCGGTTTCCTTGTCTTTTCGGAAGTGCCGACAGTTCTTCTGGAAGTGTCTCGGCTTGCCGCAATAGAAGCAGGTAGGCCTCCCCCTTGACTTTGATCGTGTCCTCGACTTCTCCCGGTTCTGGGGACTACGGTTCCTTTGTCTTCCGCGTTCCGATTTGGTAATGAGCGCTTTGGAGTCGGAGTTCGTATCCTTGTCTTTCCGACGCGCCTCCTCATCTAGCAAGCTCGACTTCACTCTTGCTAGGGATACCGTTTCCCTTCCGGCCCGGCGTTGCCCAAAGTGACAACCAACGTCTCCCAGCTATCTGGGAGGGAACCGAGCAGGAGTAGTGCCAGTACCTCATTGGCGAGAGGTACTTCCAATGATATTGCCTGGTGGATCGGCCTTTGGAAGGCATTCATGTGCTTCGCCATGCTGGAGCCATCTTGGTACCGGAGTCTTACTAGCTTCCGAAATACCGAAACCTGATTAACAACATTTTTGTTCTGAAACATAATGTCGATCTTCTCGCAGAGCTCATGAGCCTTGCTCTCTTCATTGAAGTTGTTGTATAGACTCATGTCGATGAAGCACCGTATGTACGTCGTTGTCTTCATGTGCATCACCTCCCATATCGTGGCATCGATTTTGTCCGGTCTCTTGTCCCCGAACTGAACCGGAAACTAAAGATCTTTAACCACGAGCATGTCCCTCATCTTCGACTTCCACACTGAATAGTTGGAGCCGGTGAGCTTGAACATGCCTCCCATCGAATCGTCCATTTTTCTGTGTCGTTTTCGCTCTGATACCAATTTGATAGAAATACGCTCCCCGGCCACAACCGAGACATCGGATCAATCACAGAAAACAGGGATGTGGAGAGATGTATCTACAACCGAAACAGTAAAGAAGAGAGTGCACCGAAGGTTAACGTGGAAAACCCAATTATGGGAAAAACCACGGCAGCCCTCAGACTGCAAAATATCACTATATCAAGATTACAACAATGGGGCACAGAGGCAATGACCTCTTGCTCCCTCGCTTCGCCACCAGGCGGTTACAACAAAGGCAACAACCTCTTCCTCTCTCGTCCTCTCTCTGTACAGTCGTTACACACACAAAAAACAATGTAACACAACAGAGTTTGCCCTAGGTCATATTTATACTAATATGACTTTCGGCTATTTACAAAATATAGCCCTAGTGGACTCTCTGGAACATATTTACATATATGTCCCTTCATCCGGTGAGAGGTTCTCACCGGGCCTACAACATCCAGTTCTCACCGGGTCTTCCATTGCCGGGTACTCCACATCCGGTTCTTACCGGGTCTTCTGTTGCTGGGTACTCCACATCCAGTTTCGGCCTCGGCCGAGTTACTCATAACAACCAACACTGTTCTTCTCACTTCCCATCCGAAGGGACCTATTTCCTAACATGAACTTTGGCAAACCGAAAACAACTTGTTTCGTCTGCAGGTCTTGAAGCCTTCGGTAATTGACGTGGCCGATCCGCTTGTGCCACAGGTCGATGTCTGATTCGACCTTCTGTCCTTTGGTGAACAAGGCAGTGCCAACATCATTGGTGTCGAGGATGAACATCCTCCCATCTCTGCGCCCTTGCGCGATAATCTGGCCCTCCTCCTCGATGAAGCACCCGAGTTGCGTAAACCGCACCTGCGTTCCCTGGTCGACGATCTGTCCGACCGACACCAGGTTTGTGATAGTCGAAACGTGTAATACGTTCATCAGCTTCCCCCTCTGTCCGACGTGGCTCAGGGGAACTTCTCTGACATGCACGATTGGGTGAGGATTGTCGTCTCTAGTTTCGACAACTTCCGGTTGTTCCGGTTTCTCCAGGAAGGAGAACCACTCTTTGTGGTTCGTCATGTGATTTGACGCACCGGAATCAACGTACCACACTTCCTCCGATTTGGAAGTGGTCTTCTTCATCAAGTTAGCCTCGTGCTTCATCACCAAGGTTGGCCCCTTACCAACTTTTCCGGTTCCCGATCCTCCCGATCCTTCTGCGTAGTGCGAGTATTGTCGGTTCTCCCGACCAGTTTTGCCGGATCCGGATCTGTCCAAATCAGCGCGCTTCTTCTAGCACTCGCTTTCTTTGTGGCCCTTTTTACCACAGTACCAGCATTCTGTGGCGGATTTTTCTTGCCGGCTTCTGGCACCGCCTTGACTCCCCCTGGTTGTGGAGGTCCCAAAACTGCTGTCGACACGGTCTCTGTGCCGTTGGTCTTGCCCTTGCCGGCCGCCTCCATTGCGTGCCGACCCGCCTCGTTCACCACGCCCACGGGGCCGATCCGCCTCCGTGTACAACATTCGGCTGTCGGTGGGTGCACTTGTTGACGCACCGGCGTGGTTCTCCTCTACAAGGAGCATCGACTGTAAGTCGAAAAAAGACGGCATATTCTCCCTCGTACAAACTGCCGTTCGGAAAGCTTTGAACCTGGACGCTAGCCCACCAAGGCACACTTGCACCATCTCGTCCTCCTCGACGTTTACATTGACGGAGGCGAGTGAATCACAAATTTCCTTGATTCGGGCCGTGTAATCGGCCATAGACAGATTTTTTTGTCGGACATTGCTGAGCTCCTGCCTGAGCTGCACCTTCCTGGCCGTTGTGCTTGCGACGAAAACCTTCTTCAAGTTTCCCAAAGCTTCTTTTGGCGTCTTGGCATCTCGGATATGGCTCAGCAACTGGTCTCCGGCACTGGACGCAAAGTAGTACATCACTCTGCTTGTCGATTGTTCCCACACTGGGAAGTCCTTGTGTGTCACATCAAGTGTTGTGTCGTTAGCTCCATCAACATAGCTCCAATACCCATGCCCAAGCAGGTACTGGTGCATCTTGTAAGACCAAGATGCATAGTTGGTTCTGTCGAGCTTCTCCACTGGGGAGCGAGCTAGCCATTCCTCTATCCATTTTGCATTTCCTGTTCTTTACGACGGTTAGGTTTTCTTCTTGCGAAAGCGAATGTCGACTGTAGAGCTTCTCAACCCTCACGCTCTGATACCATGGAAAAACAAATAGCGTGCGGAAGCAATAGAAAACAGAAAACAGAGAACAGGTTTAATGGAGAACTTAACAGTACGCGGGAGAGATAGAGAGAGAGCAGAACAAGAATCACTATTTAAAAATTATATCAACACTCTGTACATAGTATGTGTTCAGCAAACACTTTTATACAAGTCCATATGGACTGATAGAAGTACGTTGTACTTCAATGCTCACTCGAGCGTCTGACACTAACTACGAGAGTATTAACTCCCTAGTAGTCTAGATGCTACTAGGCTTTCGGTTACTGATGGATCTGGCTAACCGGCTCCCCAGCTCACCGGCTCATTGATCCGTCTCGCTCATCGGCTTCCATTTCATCTTTGCACATATTCATCATCAACCACCATATCGCTTGTTGTATCAATAATGTCCTCAACATGATGTACATTGGTATCACCATCCATAACATCGCATCTCATAACAATCTCCTTGGATTCATCTTTCACATCATCATTCTTTATATCATGGTTGTCCTCATGAACTATATGGGGGAACTCCACATTCATCACCTCTTCTTCTTTGTCTCTGGAATCACCTTCATAGACATCATTATAACTCCAAAAATTAGAATAATGATATGAGGGAACCTGATGAATCGGACATTGCAAGTATGTTGGTTGTTGGCTCATGACCGATCCACAATTATTATAGCTTGGGTTTATGGTATATGACGTCGATACTCCATATGCTTCACCGAATAACAACTTCTTTCAATTGTTGATCATAACTTTGACATACTCGAAGCAAATCATGGAAAGACCTTGGGTACTACTTCATATGCACGTCATATTGAAAATAACGAAGGGCTCCAGAGGCGAGACGTGTTACGAAAGAGTGGAGCGTGATGCATGGGGAGGTGGATCGAGTCACATCATTCCGCAGGCTTGTGGGAGACCCCCGGGCCATTTGAAGAAAGGCCTGGCTATCTGTAGCTAGGGCAGACCTCTTGGGTCCCCCCACAGCATATGTAGTATATATATAACTAGCCATGCTCTGCTCTGATGACGCTCTTTGTTAGCTCTGCCCCCCTTCCACCTAAGGAAGCCATGGCAGAGGAGGTGGAGGATCAATTGCGGCTGGTGGAGCAGGAGCTCAACCAGGTGCAAGGTATGTTTATGATCATCCTGTACCTTCCCATTTTTATTTTGTTTTCAACAGTACAACTGCTACATCATCTTGTTTCACTCCGAGACGGAAGAGGAGGAGGAGGAGAAGAAGTTGTTTAGAGATGATTGCCGGGGGGTTCTGTAAATGTAAAGGAAAGTTTATAGATTAGAACTCTGTCAAAGAATTGATGCCAAACCGCAGCATACGAATTCTGAGTGTATGTGAAAGAAAGAAAGAAAGAAGTTTTATTTACATCCAGTTAATGCTTTGAAGAAGGCGTATGGGAACTGAAGTTGGCATCCAAAATCAATGAAATTCACTTCACGGAGGTGCATTAGGAGTATGTGCACATTAATGGAAACTGGAGGTTTTCAATATTGATGGAGCTAGGACTGTGAATTAACATGCCTCTGTATTTTACATCTAACATCTAACTAGGTATAGGTTTACCAAAGTAATCTTCTATTGTTTCCTCTTCCCTCATTGACATGGACCTTCTGCACAAGTTCGACACTGTTGTTAAGTTGTAGGCAAGCGATGCATCTGCTTTTCAAATCTTGGCAACCTTATAGCTACTTCACTTGTCGAGGAACTTGGATCTTATCCTTCCTTGTTTCATGCTTAAGAGTGACATGCTTCACTTTCTTGTAAAGTGAAGATCAGTCTCCTAGATGAACGAGAGGAAGTCCTATGAAATCTCTTTCTCAGAATCTCCAAACCTGCGAAAACTTCATCGTAATTTCTTGCTTATCTCAAGCGTCAATCCATTCATTTAGTGTTGATGCTTGTAGCAATGATCTCCAGTTTTTCATCTTCCCTCTTCAACGGGATCTTGCCATACTTCTTTCTTCGCTTGCATTAACTTTCCTTTGGCTGGTTGAAATTTCCCTTGCACTTCTTATATGTGATCTGTTTTGAATTTTTGGAGAGACAGTCTAATTTTCCCGTCATTGAGCTTTCCCGCTCTATTTCTGTTACTTGTCGATATTTGCCAAGATGAAAAGCTCCCAAAATATTGAATTTTGTCTGAAATAGGGTTTTGGTCACATAGTAAGAGCATATATATATATATATATATATATATATATATATATATATATATATATATATAAGACTTCTTATCCATGGTTCTAATGTAAGTTGTGAGACGAGTTTAACTACATCAATGACCATGATAAAATGGCTCCATGTCCACTAAGCACTGTAGGTCCTGGTGGCAGATACAGCGAGTTTTTATTGCACTTTGATGTTATTTCCATATATACGTATATAAATAATTATTGACAGGGATTCAACCCTTTCCATGACAGATCAGATACATTCATTAATTGAACGTCAAGAAAAACTTTTAGAACAAAAGGTTGAGTTACAGAACCTATTAGATGCCTTTGTTGATGTTCGAGAGGAAGATGTTAAGGCGAGCAGATCTGAAGATGCAGTGGAAGAATCAGAGGAATATTGGAAACAATCTTTTTCATGGGATAAGGAGGCCAATGATATTCTTCTGAATATATTTGGACTACGTTTTTTTCGTGCCAATCAAAGAGAAGTATGCTACTTTGACTATATATTGAAGTTGTGCAAATAATTTTAAGCAGGAAATCAAATTCTACTTATATGTCAGATAATCAATGCGATAATGAGTGACAAAGATGTCATTGTCATAATGGCTGCTGGAGGTGGCAAGAGTCTGTGTTATCAAATTCCTGCTCTTCTCCGTGGTGGAACAACACTTATTATTAGCCCATTGCTTTCACTAATACAAGATCAAGTATTCCTATAGACTTCATGTATTATTTTGTGTAGCAAGCGCTTTATTAGATATGTAGAATGCATTGCTCTTATTCTCCTTTTTTATAGGTCATGGGACTCAGAACCCTCGGCATTTCAGCTTCAATGCTCACTTCTGTCACATCAAAAGAAGAAGAGAAAGAAATATATAAGTCTCTTGAGAAAGGAGAAGGAGAAGTGAAACTTCTTTATGTAACACCTGAGAAAATAGCAAAGAGCAAACGTTTCATGTCAAAGTTAGAGAAATGCAATCATGCCGGTCGTCTCTCTGTTATTGCAATTGATGTAAGTTTGTTATTGAAATCATCATTGTCTTCAGGCTGTTAATAGGCAATACTTGATATATGATCATGCTTAATTGTTTCCAAAATGACTGTAGGAGGCACACTGTTGTAGCCAATGGGGTCATGATTTTCGACCAGATTACAAAAACTTGGGCATATTAAAAAAGCAATTTCCAAAGGTTCCAATGATTGCTCTGACTGTAAGTCAAAGAAACTCTCTCTTTCTTCAATGATCATCTTAGTTATACATGCACAAACTTGAACAAAATGAGAGAGAATACATAATGCATTGATATTGTGGTGGCTTTTTACCTTTTCCAATTGCATGCATAGAATCATGGGCACAAGGAAAGAAACCTGAACTATCAAAACTTTTACAATGCCACCCGTCCCAATCAGTGTCAACCACACTTACCTTGCTATAACCCTTGCCAACAACACATCACTATGATCACCTTCACCCTCTCCACCAACCTCACCCCACTTTATCCATGGAATAGCAAAACTTATAGACAACATGCTCATCAAGGACTTTACCACCTAGACCTAGTCACGCCCCTGGATGCCTGCCCTCACCTCCCAAATCTCCACAATACTTCTTTCTTTCTAACAAGTGTCTTAACTAGGAGCCACGCCTGAAAGTCGTCAGCTAGTATTGTACCATGGAGATGAGGCAATAGAAATGATTTACAGTTTCGATTAACTTAGAGTTGACATATCTAGTTAAGTCACTTGGAACAATTGTCAAATTAGGAGAATGGAAGTGGGCAAAACTGAAAACTATGAAATCGAGAACATGTGCCACTTGAGCACAAACCAATGATGGGAGATTAAAGCAAGAGTATTACATGCATGGATGGATTGGTGATTTATGAAACTGAGGTTTGGGGAGGCAGTATTTCAGAAAGCTCATGGAACAAAACAGAGAAAGCACAAAAAATATTTCTATGCCATCATTTAGGGGTTAAGAGAGCAACCCCATATGGCTTCTAGAAACTGAAGGAAAGACGAGAGAGTTAATTTTATGCTCTTCCAAGAGTTTATATGTATGAATAGTAGAGAATATGCCCCAAAATGAGCTCACCAAGGCTAAATTAGAATTTGGATTCTTACCACAAAAACAATTTCTCTCATCCAACTGGGTCCAAGATATCTGAAAATGGTTTGCAAGATGGCATGTTCAAGAATATCTAGATGTTCACCCAACATAGGTCTAAGTTTGAGTGCCACTGCAGCTGTGTTAATACTCAATATAGGAAAAATTACAATATATTCACATTGTATGGGGTGTGGGAATGAGGTTCGGGACATTGTATAGTGTGAGGCATTATTCTCCAAGTTCTCCATTCTTTCATAATTGTTCTTCGTGAATTTTTACAGTGGTCACTCCCCTCCATAATGCATAGTTCACTGTCCCTCTCCTCCATACTTGTCTCCCTTGTCTTGCAACTTTAAGCATTTTCCCTGTTTTTTCTTGCTTGTATTTATCTCTGAACTGTCTTTTCTTCCATGCTTTAAGATGGCTGTTGGCTCCATGGATCGGAGTTTAAAGCATGAAAGTTTTCAATATTCATTGCCATCTATAGTGAAGTTATTATATTTCAATGTATATATTGTGGACTGGATTCAAAAAACAGCTTGTTTGGGGGTTTTCTTCTTCATTATTTGAGCATTTTATAATGTTAGTTGCTCACAAATTATGGATGCTTCTGTAGAAAGGCTACAGCAACTGCAAGGGTTCAATTTGATTTAAGGGAAATGCTTCAAATGACAAAGTGCGTCAGATTTGTCAGCTCAGTCAACAGGCCCAATCTATTTTATGAGGTGAAAATTTTAAGAACTGTTTTGATTGATCTTTAACTTTTGTTGAGTGTTCATAGTAACAGTTTATGAAAGATCTTTTTTATTTTCCTACGTATACATTTTACAACAAATCATAGTTAAAAAAATGCATATTCTATGTCTAGAATATGTTTTAGAATACTCTGAAATATTTTACACGTATTCAATGTTTTAGAACTGTTATTTTTCAAAATTTCACACATTCTACGTATTCTACTTATTTAGCAAGTATTTGATGTTTCAAAAAAGCTTTAAAATTTTAATATTTTATTTTTTTGAAAAAAAAGTTCAAAGTTTAAGAAGTATTTAACATATTTTACATGTACTCTACGTATTTAAAGTATTGTACATGTATTCTAAGTATTTACGCATTTAATGTATTTTATCTGTAGAATACGTATTCTAAGTATTTAAAAAAAGTTAGAATACTTAGCATACACATTCTACGTGTATTTTATGCTAAATATTCTACAACAATGCAACAAATAAAATTATATTCTGAACCTTTTGATGAATATCATAAAATCAAAGCTAGATTCAGATGATAAACATTTGAGGTTTGAAATTACTGATCCTTCTGCACACGGATACTTTTCTCTCCTTTATGGTGTAGAGAGTTTTTGGGTGGAGACATTGCAGATGTTCACTTGTACAAGGCTGCATGATGTTGTCAAATCGCTTTGATCATGCTATGTTAATGTGCATCAACTACAAATATTACACTATAGCCTCAATAGCTCAAGAATTGCCACAATGATGATACAAGATTATGGGATAGAGCATTGAAATCTAAGAGGAGACTCCAACATAATTGAATTTCAGGAGGATAGCCAAAGGAGGAGGAGAAGAATATTGGACAGTGGCCTCTAGCACCCTATGGTTAACTCACTCTCACTCTCAACCCAATAAATCCACCATCCAAATGGAAGTTAGAATAGAGATAATACACATTGCGTCTTGTGTCCAAGCTGCCTGAAGACACTCAAATGTAGTTCATCATCTCGTCATTCCACCATACCAACCCAAATCAGACAAATGTCCTCGAGTCTTTGATGAGCTCCAACATGTTGCTACCTGAAGGAGATAGTTTAGCATTCTCACTCTGGCTCGTGAGCTGGAAGCATATTATGCACTGTGTGGTGGAACTGTTTGATCTTCCAGCACGCTAGCTTCAACAAGAAGTGGGCATCAAACCAGGACATTGCAAAGGGGTTACAATAGATCAGGCAATAGCAATTTGTTGCACACATAATCTCTAACCTCATGGACCATGATCCCCCACCATTGTCATTTACAGACCATTGCAGGTGCTTCCCTTGCTTTGGTGATCTGTCCATTCTGGACTGACCTATTCGAGAGATTTTTCAAAAATAAAAATGGCAATCTATCCGACTTGAGAATCTTATATTTATAGACAATGGGATTCTCTATTCACTTCTATTTTTATTTAGTTCCATTTATTTTGGTTTGTTGCCCTCAAAGATGAGACAACATTTGAAGATGTAATCTCTTGTTTGGTCTTATAGCCCAATTTGGCCTATTAGAAGACTTTGAATGTCTTTTTTTTCTTCTTCTTTCTATAGTTCTTCTCAGATGTTTAGTGTGAAACATAAACAAGTAAAAATTAATGTACTAGGAAATAAAACACAAAATTAAAACACATCGGTAATTGTAGTGTGTATATGATTAATGAACATTATAGTGGATGTGTTTGCATATGTACAACTGTATATATTTACTTTAGAAAGAATAATTATTGATTATATGTGAAAATGTTAAAGTTCTATTATTCATTGTATTCACTTTGCTCACTGAAATCTGAATTTATAATATTAGGTGCGTGAGAAGTCATCAAATGCCCAGACTGTTAATTTGGAAATTGTAGATTTCATAAAACAGTCATATAAGAAAGAAGACTCTGGTATAGTGTATTGCTACTCTCGGAAGGAATGTGAACAGGTAATACTGGTTGCAATATTATGAAAATCCACACATGAACTTCGCACGGGGACATGCTTGAAAAGTGTTCCATCGAACCATTTCTGATTTAGGTTGCAAAAGAACTTCGGGAGCAGGGAATTTTAGCAGCATTTTATCATGCTGATATGGAAGCTAATCAACGTGCAGTTGTACATACTCGGTACATACAATTGTGTTAATTTGGTATCTACCTGTACACAATTAAATGGACTAGTATTATTGTTTTTAGGAATCTTCAGATTAAGATACACCATTTTGAAGGGGATCTTGTATGAAATTGTTTTTCTGGTATGAAAAGTTCAAGGAGGTTGACCGTTGTGAAATAATTCAAAGAAATGCTCATGCCCAAGGTTGACCATATCATTAAGATACAGAGAGGTTTATCGATCGACCAGGAAGATAGTTAAATGGAAAGAGAAACTTATCCCTGCAGGTAAATACCTGAAAGAACGTTCCCAAATTGTTTGCTGATACTAGGTATCGAAAGTTGTGCAGTACATTTGAGGTTATTACAATTTGTTTTAAATTTTGATCCAGAGCTGAACCTATATACTAGTACAAACCATGATGAGCAGGAGACCCAGAACCCAGATGAGTGGGAACCTTGCCTGAAACTGGTCACCTGTAACTCTAAAGCTTGGTGGATCGTGGTCAGAACTTTGTACCTTTAACTTTGTATCTTGCTAGATTTAACCTGCTCAAGAAACTTTTCTATTCCAAGATGCACAATGTTACACCGTATCTTGCTATATTTAGTCAACCCTAGAAACTTGTCAGATGTTGATGCCATATGTGATGGATGAGCTTGATCCGAACATCTTGATGGTTACCAGACCAAGATACAAAATGCAGCTCATGGGGGTATTCTTGGAGCACAAAATTCTTCAGTTAACGTCTGCTACGATTGTGAAGGATTCCTGTTGCTCTCCCCCCCTTTTGTTACTTTTTCAAGAACTTTTCACTCTGAGAGGAGAAAGCTTGAGAGGTTTCAAATTTAGTGCGAAATTGATCTGCTATTAATTCTGTCATGTTGGTCTTTTTAAGTGCTTGTTGATTTGTATATCTGATCAGACCTTAATTTCAGGTGGAGTTGTGGAAAGTTGCAAGTGATTGTTGGCACGGTAGGTAAATTCTTAACAAAGATCAGACATCCGATTCTGTGGTTGTTTCTCATGGTGGCAATTTCACAGGTGGCATTTGGTATGGGGATAAACAAACCTGATGGTGAGTTCAATGATTTTTTGTCACTTTACAAACCTAAGAAGTATTGTAAAGATGGTTTCATTTAGATTCAGTTCATTGCCTTCCATTTCTATGAAAATTTTTCCAGTGCGATTTGTTATCCACCATAGCCTGAGCAAGTCGTTGGAAACTTATTATCAGGTTATCTTCATTTCATAAAATATTCATTTGATGCAATGCTGTTTGGTCACTGTTTACTGAAGAATGTGATAACAGGAAAGTGGTCGTGCAGGTCGTGATGGTCTTCCATCACACTGTCTCCTTTTCTACAGACCAGCTGATCTTCCTCGTCATGTATGTACAGACGAATACCATCTAATCCTAAAGAATTTCATTTTTAGTGTGATATCTGAAAGAAGAATGCAAAGTGATGTGTATTCTTATAATAATCGCATTTCAAAATATTCCCTCTCTTCAATAAAAAAGAAAAAAAGAAAAGGAAAGCAAGTAGGAAGGACATAGTAAAGGCATTTATAGATCATTTGATATATGTGATTTCTGGAGCATTAAAGGAAATCCTTACGTTACAACTGTTCAAGGCTGCATGAAATCATGTATAGCAGAGCTCACTGATTGGCACAACTTGTGAAAACCGAACCAAAAGTTAACCTCCCATTCTATCTACGATTGCTCTGAAAATGGGTATTCCTGGAAAACCTTTTTAACTCTCACCTCTGATGGTTTGAAGTGTCTTCTTCTCCTCCTCTACTTGCTTTTCAGTCTTTTAACTTTACTCAGAAAAGTAAAGTCATGCTCATGCCAGTGTTCTGTAATAATTCTGGCTTTTTGCTCCACAGAGCAGCATGGTCTTTCATGAATATGCAGGATTGCAGAACATTTATAATATGGTTCGGTTCTGTCAGGTATATTTCTATGTTATCCATTATTGGTGCTCCTATTATTAACTTTGATCAGTGCTAGTATTTCTGATGGTATAATCTACTAAGAATGAAAACCTACATGCAGTCAAAGCGTGAATGTCGACGTGCAGCCTTCTTCAAGCATTTTGGAGAACAGATGCAGGAGTGTAATGGTAAAACAATTCGTTTTTGATGTTCCTACCTATCAAATGCATGTGTACATCAGGTGATGCACATGTTCTTTTATAACTAAATATTTGTTTGTTTCCATGACCAGGCATGTGTGATAACTGTGCAGTTAGAGGTGACATTGTCATTAAAGATGTTACAGGTGCATATAATCATAAATTCATTTTCTTTTCATTTGTTTGAGATTCTGAATGAATGGAATTATGATATTTTTGTAGCTCATGCGCAATCTATCGTGATGACTGTGAAAGAGGTTGAAGAAGGAGATAAGAAGGTAACAATGTTACAGCTGGTAGATCTATGGAAAACTCGATCACCAAAATCTGGTATTCTAGAGAAATTGCGGGTAAATCTGGCATTTTTACAATTTTATTACTTTTTGACATTTAACTTCAGAGTGATTATCTTTTTCCAGGACAAATGCAACCAGATATAGAGCTCAGAAAAGATTTAAAAAAGCATGAAGTGGAGCAGATAATAGTTCAGCTACTTCTAGATGGTTTTCTGGTACCTTCGTTTCTTTACTATGTCAATAAGCGCTGACATCCAACATTAGGCACTCCCTGCTAATCATACACTTCGAATGTCAATAGTAATATCACTTCAATGTTAACACATTTTCTTTCAGAAAATTATTTCTCGTTTAAGACACAAATAAAATACAATCTCCATATTATTGAAAAATAACTACTAGCAACTTGGAGCTTACAAATTTAAATCGGTGGAAGATTTTCCAGAAGCCAGTAGTCTTACGGAAATAAACAGTAATATGGATAATTTCATCATATAGTTGATGGTCAAATATAAAATATAAGTAGAATAAATAATTTAATCATTTCAATAAACTTGTGGTTAATGAACTGAAATGCAAGAAGTTTAGGGAGACGTGCGGTAACAATCACTCCCTAGTGTGAATGTGCGTGCATGTCAATGAGTTAGGGCCTGAAAGCTAAAGATCCATCAACCCATAAAGTTGCTCTTGTATCTTTACCGAACAATGACCCTGGTATCAATTGGAAAACCAGTTGTCTATCAAATTGATTAAAGATGAGTTAAATTTTGTTTGATTTGTGTTAGTATCTTGGCGTGGTACATTGTCGCTATTGGATAAACATCCAAAAATAAGCATCACTAAAAGAATGGATTCAAAATAGGATATTTTTCATTGATATTCTGACCTATCTTCCTCCTTGAGTACTTGTAAAGAACTACATGTTCTGTGGAAAGAAGACTGATCTGATTGTGTGTTTAGAACACCATCAACTCCCATAATATAAACCCAAAACTGAGTTCGGAAAACCAACTATATTGCCATTGTGCCCTCGTTAGAGATTATATAGTCATATGTTTGTTTGCACTGTTTTTTTCTTTGTTTTTGTATAGTCATGCCCAAAGTCTAAAATTTTGCCTATTGAGACTCTTTTGAATCAGTTGATTGTTGGGGCAGAAATTTTAACTATTTTCATTGATTTCAGAAGGAGGTGTTTCAGCATACTGCATATGCAACCAATTCATATGTCTCATTGGGAACAGTTTGGCAGTCACTATTACATGGTATGCAGGGGATAATAAATGATACCAATCTTTGAATTAAGCATATTTGCCGTAATACACCTTAAGATGTCAGATCGTTGACAGGGAAAAGGAAAATCAGTTTTGAATTGAGAGAAGGCAAAGGATCCTGTGACATCCACATAGGCAGTGGCTTACAAGAGATTTTAGATTCAGATATGGCCAAAGAACTCTATAGCTTGCGTGAAGAATTGGCATTGAAACATGGACAAGTCTTTCCATATTCAATCCTCTCAACTCAGCAGATTGCTCAGTTGTGTGTACAGAAACCCACCTCACTTACACAAGTAAGGATTTACTTGTTCTTTAGCATTATCTTAAAGTGGCATTGATGTATGGTTTTAATTTGTGATTGGAAATGCTGAAAGAGATCATGTCTAAACTAGTAGTCAAAGTTTCAGAATACAGACCACAATTGGCTATTTTAATAGGCATGATGCTTCAGTTCTTTCTAAAACTGTATAACAGGGTGTTATACTAATTCGGGACTTCTCAACAGCAGATATATTCTATTCTAACACTATGCATTGAGATGGTTTTCCTTGTTCTTTAGCATTATCTTAAAGTGACATTGACTTATGGCTATAGTTTGTGATTGGAAATGCTGAAAGAAATTATGTCTAAGCTAGTAGTGGAAGTTTCAGAATACAGACCATGATAGGCTATTTTAATAGGGGTGATGCTTCAGTTCTTTCTAAAACTGTATAACAGGGTGTTATACTAATTCGGGCCTTCTCAACAGCAGATATATTCTATTCTAACACTATGCATTGAGATGGTTTTCCTTGTTCTTTAGCATTATCTTAAAGTGACATTGACTTATGGTTATAATTTGTGACATTGACTTATGTCTAAGCTAGTAGTGGAAGTTTCAGAATACAGACCATGATAGGCTATTTTAGTAGGCGTGATGCTTCAGTTCTTTCTAAAACTGTATAACAGGGTGTTATACTAATTCGGGCCTTCTCAGCAGCAGATATATTCTATTCTAACATGATGCATTAAGATAGGTTGTTCCATTACCACCATTTTCATGTAAACCACAAAATGTTTATTCCTAGCCTTGCAGTCAATCTAACGCAAATGGCTAGTTATCCACTGTCTAAAGTATTTTCTTGTCTTTTGAACCATTCTTTTCTATGCATGGTTCTAAGAACTTCTAAGCCTCTAATACCTGGCGAAGCATGTGAGTGTAATCAGTGTATAGTATTGCATATTTTCAAGATCAGAATCTTAGTGCGGTCCAAGGATGGTTGATCCAAGTTTGAAAGGGTTTTCTGCCCACACACAGTCATGTATATAAGGAATTTCTATTTCTTCTAAACATCTTAAAATTTATTAACATTTGGAACCCCTTAGGAATCAGTTTGTGTGGAGAATTTCGAGTTTTCTCTAAGAAAATACTCCACAAGACAAATGAACATGTCCTACACCCGTGGATGGTGGAAGCATTGGAAAAGATTGAAAAGATCACAAATAAACAAATAACAATTGACAGCAATTAGATAGATAAAGATAAAAGTAAAATAATAGAATGACAACACTAATACTGGAAACATAAAGAGAGCAAAGATGCCATTATCAAGCGCAGTCCACTGTTGAGAATGTAATGAATTATGAGGAGATTGAATCACCAACCTAAAATTAAATTAAAGTCAAGCTCATGCCTTCTAGCCTTCTGCTATCGCTTGCTTTGGGAGCATAACATGGCTATAATAAAGGGCATCATGGGTGATAGATGCTCTGGCGTGTCTATCCGACTTGAATTCCTTTTCAAAACTATAACCAATTTAGCTTAGAAGGCATGCTTTATTTGGTTTTTTCATAAGAAGAAACAAGGATAACTTAGAAGGTATGGTGACTCCATTTCCGCGAGAAATCTTCTATCAACATTTCATTTTAATTTGATCTTTCCATTGGTTGCTTAGTATTCTAATTGCTTAATGTTGATTTACTGCAGATTGAGGAGTTATTGGGCAAGAGGAAGATTGATTTTTTTGGAAAAGATATTCTAGACACATTGAACAAGATTGTAGGAAGTGAGCTCTCATCAAAAGAGGCTTGTACCCCTCACCAAGATAAGAAAACAACAAAAAGCAAAGTTCGTCCAAACCTTGAAGGCTCTAACAAAAGAAGGAAGAAAGAAACTGCAGAGAAATGTATATGCATTGATGATAGTGACAGTTAGAAACATGCATCTGCATAAGGTAATTATTAGTATGAAGGAAGAACCTTTTTACCTATTTTTTTATCTAATTAGTGAGGCAATCACATGGATGTAAGCCATCTGCAAACCTCAAATTTATTTGTAAAGCTCCTGCCCTGCCCTTTAATAATGAGTCAAACTCATTATCAAGGCATCAATATCTGTGAAATACAAAAAGACATAAGTGTGGTATTTTGGCAAAAAGAATGGCATTTTGAAAACAAGTCCCTGAATTTTATATCCTGAAAGAGCAAAAACATGACAATTGAGGGGGCAGTCTCATATATAGATTTGGCTGTACTTTTCTTCCCTTCTTGTTAGACTTTGTCGACAAGCATGTCAAATGTTATTGTCTTGGGGTAGTCTAGTGAACTCTATTCAGTTTTTGACCAGATTAAAAATTCTCTGATCACGTCGTTCATGTGCAGTTGCGCTAATCTCGCTTCAAATATTCAGAGGTAAGGCTACTTATGTACTCATCGAGGAAAACCTTGCAAAGCAGTAGAGGAAGCGGTAAGTAGGTGAAGAGTAGGTGAAGAAGAAAATGGTAGAAGAAGAAAAACAAAGCGAATATAACCACTAAAGCTTTCAGTGATGCTCTCTTGGACGGAAACTCAACAGAAGACTGCCAACAATGGAATGGACTCCTGATAAATCCGTTTGATCAAAGTGTTTTGGATATATTTTTTTGCAAAATGATTCATTGGACATCAATTGAATGACTCTTCATACCCCAACATGGTGCAGGGTAATGTTTCTTCATAGAAGTTGAGAGGGGTGTTGATATTAAATGTGTACCCAAATAACTTTGATACAAAACATGAAATCTGGTAGGGCCAAAAATGAATTTGCAATGCAAGCACCATGCATATTTAAGAAAGTGGAGTTTGCTATATCAAATACAGGTCACAAATTGCAAAAGTTTTTTGAACTGCCAGTGTTAGTGGAAAGATAATGGACATCTTATGAGCAAATGGTACCACCAGTTGGATTCAACCTTGATATTCCACGTCTGCTCTTTGCCAGCTTTTTGTGCGTGATTGAACGGTTTGCGTGGTTCTAGGCACTAATTATTTAATCCAAATGAATTTACTCTCCACATGAGATGACTACAGGATAGATTTGTGAAGTCTCAAAGGTGTTTGAAACTTGAGGCCCTTTTTTAGGTAACTCTATTATGTGGTTAATATGGGATCTCTTGTGTTCTAGTATAGACTTGGTCTATACTACTGAAGGCATTAGGCATTATATCAGCAATACTTTACACACAAGCATGTGGTGCATTTAAACAACTTATTTGATTTGAACTTGGAATGTTCCACATTGTCTAAGCTGACCAAAGTTGATTTGAGTGATCTATAATGATGAATAGACAGAAAAATAAAATATGGATCTCTATTCTCCTTTTTGTAAATGACACATTACTAGAACTTGCAACTGTTGATGGGACAAGCCAATGCATATGCTACTTGGACACTCAACTTTCACGTGGCATATCCTAGCTATTAGTAGATCAAATAATTAAAGAGAACTATACGTAGAGAATTGCATTACTAATGCACCATATATAAAATGTATCTTAATTCTAGAGAGGTGACAAATGATGAGACAACTTATCAAGTTTGGAGAGCACCTAGAAGATGCTGACATGCCTTTGTTAGAGAGGATCATTCATATCTTGTAGATGTAAGTTTATGAGAGCCATCCATTCTTTGAACAAGAAAGGATTTATAAAAACTGAGTGTATGTACCAGTTTAGTTGTTTAAGAGACATGAATACATTTTGTTTTGGTGATTCAACGAAGATTCTTTTGGATGGTGTGAATGGATTTTGTTTTGGCTGTTTACAACCATGATTGAATGAGACTCTTAAGGGGTCAACCTGTTGTAATCATAGGGAGAGGAAAAACGTCAAAGTATGCATTATGGATTTACAAATTACCACTACATTCTCAAGTTTTTGGAAAAATGTAGGACATTTTTAGCATTTTCCGATAAATACTTATGAAAGCATTCCCCAACATTTTCTAATTATTTCTAAATACCCCTGGTATTTGTCAATTTAGGGGTATTTTTGGTATTCTTCCATAATATTCATAATTGGGAAAATGCCCTTCCCCCGGACCAACCCCAACTATTTTCATAATTCTCTGCATACCCCTCATTCTTCTAAGAAATGTTTTCTCTGCAATCCCACACCTCCTCCTTCATCTCAGGGGGGTACTGCTGAATCTGGTCTAAACACTTCCAGCCAGAACATGGTTAGCATAAGATGGCAGCACGTAGGTCCTGTGACAGAGACCTCCTGTGGAAGAAGTATTTCAGGGATCCCTTGCAATGGTTTCACAATCAGGTAAACTCAACGGCTCTTCAATCACCTACTTCACCATCACCATCACCATCACCGTGGTGGTTGTCATAATAGCAACCGGCTTTTCCACAGGTCACTAGCTCTAGATGCCCCGAGCTCCACCATGCAAACACGATGGAAGAATTATGGATTGATGGGTTCATCCCTTTGCGGGTTAGCCAAGAACTCATGAGAAGAAAAGGGGCAGGGCTCCGATCATGCAGAGATTAGGGGGGAGGAAACGGATGGTATAAGTGATGTCAGAATGTACAACAATCTGGACATTACTACTTTTGCCTTACTCAAAGCTTGTGCCAAAAAGAAAGACCTACGCCAGGGCATCAGTGTCCATGCGGGCATTCTAAAGCAGGGATTGCTCGCTAAGAATTCTTACTTGGGAAGTGCCTTGATCAGTATGTATGCCAAATGTGGTGCACTAGCGAAAGCACAAGAAGTACTGGACGAGCTCCCTGTTAGGGATGCTGTCTCTTGGAATTCCATCATTGCAGGATATGCCCAACAGGGTTGTGCTAAAGATGCATTCAACTGTTTTGAGCAAATGAAGAAAGAGGGCCTTTCTCCAAATGCAGTCACCTTTATTTGCATCTTGAAGGTATGTGGTAGTTCAGGAGCGGTTGATAAGGGTGTGGAAATTCATAGTGAGATCATCAATAAGGGTTTGTTAAGAAATGTTGAGGTTGGGAATGCTGTGGTGGATATGTATGCCAAATGTGGTGCATTAGGAAAAGCACACCAAGTACTAAATGGACTCTTAGTTCAGAATGTTGTCTCTTGGAATGCGTTAATCTCAGGATACATAAAAAATGGGCAAGATGAGGAAGCATTGGACTGTTTCAAACAGATGCAAAGGGAAGGCTTCTTTCCTGATGCTATAACCTTTACTTGCATCTTGAAGGCTTGTGCCCGTACAGGATCACTCGAAAAAGGCGTGAAGATTCATGAAGAGATAGTTAACAAGGGCCTCTTGGCTAAAGATACCATGGTTGGCACTGCCTTGATGGACATGTATACCAAACTTGGTGAGCTGGAAACAGCACAAAGGCTGTTTGATGAACTTCCATTCCGTGACATAGTCACTTGGTCTGCCTTAATCTCAGGATATGCTGAGCATGGGCAGGGTGAAGAAGCCCTCAACTGCTATGAGCACATGCAAAGGGATGGCCTGTCTCCAAATGAAATTACATTATCATGTGTCCTTAAAGCCTGTGGTATTACTGGATCATTGGAAAAAGGAAAGAAAATTCATGATGAGATTATGACAAAAGGATTGCTGAAAACCAATATTGCTCTTGGAAATGCTTTGGTAGACATGTATGCAAGATGTGGTGCACTAGAAAAAGCAAAGCAAGTATTCGAGGATCTCCTGATGAGGGATGTTGTCTCCTGGTCTGCACTCATAACCGGATATGTTCAACAAGGACAGTGTGTTGAAGCATTAAACTGTTTTGAGCAGATGGAAAGGGAGGGCCTCCGTCCAAGTGCCATCACCTTCATTGGTGTGCTGAAGGCTTGTGGTAGTGTAGGAGAAAAAATCAAAGGTAAACATTTACACAATGAGATTGTTAATAAGGGGCTGCTGGGAAATAATATTGAGTTGGGAAATGCTTTGGTGGATATGTATGCCAAGTGGGGTGAGCTAGAAAAAGCTGAGGATGTCTTCAATGAGCTTCTAATTGAAGATGCAATCTCTTGGAACACATTGATATCTGGATATGCTCAGCATGGGCAGGTGGAAGAAGCTTTAAACTGTGTTGGAAGAATGCAAATTGAAGGGCTCTTTCCAGATGTTATTACGTTTGTCTGCATCCTGAAGGTCTGTAGTGGTGCATCAATCATTGACAAGGGAAAACAAATTCATGTTGTGGTTATGAACAAAGGCTTGTTCGCAAAATATAATGACCTAGGATCTGTGTTAGTTGATATGTATGCAAAATTTGGTGACATATGGAAGGCTCAGCAAGTGTTTGATGAGGTTGTTGATAAAAATGTAGTCTGTTGGAATGCACTAATTGCAGGCTATGTGCACCTGGAAAAGGTTGAAGAAGCTTTCAAGTGTTGGGAAGCTATGCAACATGATGGTTTTTCACCAGACTCGGTCACTTTCATTTGCATGCTGAAGGCTTGTGGCATCATGGGAGCACTTGATAAGGGCAAACAAATTCATGATGAGATTGTTGGGAAGGATTTGGTAGTGAAAGATACTGTTCTTGGCACCGCATTGGTGGATATGTATGTGAAGTGTGGTGAATTAGGAAAAGCACAAGAAATGTTTGATGAGCTTTCAATTCGAGATGTTGTCACGTGGAACTCTTTGATCTCAGGATATACTCAGCAGGGGCGAGGGGAAGAAGCACTGAACTGTTTCAGACGTATGCAATGTGACAACATTTCTCCTGACGCAGTGACATTCCTTTGCGTGTTGACTGCATGCAGTCATTCTGGTCTAGTTGATGAGGGTCTAATACATTTAAGGAGTATGAGTAGAAAATATGGCCTTGAACCAGTCATAGAGCATTATACGTGCATGTTAGATCTTCTTGGTCGAGCTGGTCACTTGGACAAGGCAATAATTATGATGAAGGAAATGCCACCTTCTGACTACCCAGTTTGGAGTGCTCTGTTGGCAGCATGTGAAAAATGGGGGAATGTGAAGCTTGGCAAATTGGCCTTTGAACAAGCAGTAGCACTAGATAACATGAATAGTAGATCATATGTTTATATGGCTAATATTTATGCGGCTGCAGGTATGCTTGAAGAGAAAGAAAAAGTTGAGGCCATGAGGTTGCGAATTTCCATGTAGGAGTTATGATACTAACAATGGAAATAGCCTACACAGAAAATGTCCACAAGTCCCAATCATTTTTTCGGTTAAAAGTAAGAAGTGCCTAACTTAGGCAATTGTCAATGGAGGTGCATAACCATTTTTGGCTAAAAATAAGATGTGCTTTAAGTTAGGCACTTGTTAATGGAAGTGAATAATCATTTCCTAATTTCTTGCCATGTTCTTTGAATCCTATATACCCCTAAGCTCTCATTTGTAGGTATCTCCAAAAAATTGGAGAAACAAAGAGAGTTTGAGATAAATTAGAGAATCAGAGAGGTTTGTCTTTTAGATTTGCTTAAGGTCAAAAAGAAAATTGTTTTTGAATGCCATGATGCACCTCATCAAGGCACACCTTGGATTACATATAACACTCACTCTTGTCTCTTCTCAGTTTTTATTGGCAAAAAATGCATCGTGAAAATCAAGGCTATGTAGGGAAATGCTTTTAATGTTGGATGAATCAGACTAGTTTACTTCTAACTCAAAGAAGCATTTGGGTTGTAGTTGATTGACTACAAAAATGGTCAAGTTTATTCCTACCAATACTACAATAATAACTCAAGAATTGGCTTATCAATTCATTGATGAACTATTTCATTTCTATGAGTTACCAGAGGATATAGTTATTGATAGAGACTCTAAATTTTCTAGCGTATTTTGGACTCGGCTCTTTAAAAATCTCAAAACTAATTTGAGCATGATTTCATTTGATCATCCTCAATCAGATAGACAAACTAAACAAGTTAACAAAATAATTGAGGACATGCTTCAAGCTTAAGTAGCCGAAAAACCAAGTAAATGGGAACAATATATTCCTTTACTTGAATTTGCTTACAATAGCTCTAAATAGGAGTTGTTGGATATGGATAGTCCTTTTATGTTGATAAATACTTTTCAACCATGTGCCCCAAACGATGTAAATATTCATTGTATTGAATTAGAGAGTAAACAAAACTTCCTTGGATATACAAGATATGCTACATTTTACAAGAAAAAATATTAAAGCAACTCAAGACATAGCATGCTTTTGTGCCAATCACAATAAGCAACCTCATTTGTTCAGCATCATGATAAATGTGTTTTTACACGTGCCTAGAAATTCAACAACTTTATCTATAGGAACTATATTAAATTAGTTCCTCATTATTTGGACCCGTTACTATCATTAGACACATATGTTCAAAGACTTATCAACTTGATCTTCCACAAGGTGTCAAGTTCATCCCCCACTTCATGTAAGTTGTTTAAAAGAACTCTACCATTCAACTTGTGACTCTTGAGGATTTATCTTATAAGCCTTGTAAGTTGTTTAAGACTTTGGTGGTTTGGCAAAGCTCTTGTTTCAATGCACCTATCATCTTTGTCTAATGAAACCAGTGTTACATCTTTAGATCATATTAGTGGTTTGAGACATTATTGGAGTTTAGGGATAATCTAAAATCCTTTACTTCGGAGGTGGTAAGAAGGAACAATGTCCTCAGTTGTTTATTTTTCAATAACATCATTAGTTTGATCTATTCGTAAAAACGATAATGTCTTGTTGGTTAGCAAAGCTCCACCATGGGGGATAGCACTTATCTAATGTCATCTTTTAATTAATTGAATGTGGTTCAAAATTGAATACTTTCATATTTACTGATTAATCAACATACGAGCTACTAGTGTATAACCTATGGTTCTATCCCTATGTAGAACTGCAAGCCTAGGGTTGCGACGACCCAAAAAGTGTGTAGTTCTTGATATTTGAGTTGAAACATGACAATAATTATTTTTATAGACATGGAGATTGTATGCATGTTAAAGAACGTTGGCGGATCATATTATTCTCGCAACTTGGATAAATCTGTCTACTTAAGTAGTGCCATTTGCATATGCTTACGAGAACAATTTAAAATAGCTATAAGAGGTAAAATTCATTTTGTGATAACTTCAACCATAAAGCCTCTTTTATAAGTAATATATTTTAGTTGCATGAATGGTTAAATGGAGTCTAAACACTTGGGCCTTAAGAAAATGGACATAAGATGAGAGTTCTCGGCCAACAATGAATGTGGATAGAAGAAAGGAAGCTATATGAACTCCTTTCAAAAGATCAAAATGGCTCGTGAGACCAAGCAAAGAAACATAGGTTAACTCACTTACAGAGAGACTACGCCATAAAATGTCATCTTCATCTTTGCGAGGAGCAAACCAGAATAAGTATAACTAAATTGGAATAGAAACCACCTACGGTACCAACTAGCTGAGAAGCACTTCGACATTCTGACCGGGAAGAAATCCTGAGTTGAGACCTCTATTGGGCACCACGGCTCAATTGAGAAATAGTTCGGAGATGGCCGCCGGACAAGAGAAAAGCGGCGACAGAATGGGATGGATATATCCGACGGATGGCCGGTGAGATTTCATTAGAGGAGAAAGAGAGAAGAAGAGGTAAAGGAAGGATTGGGTTGGACTGTGGACACCCAATCCCCCCCCCTTCCTCTTTTCCCATGGCCATGGCCATGCCCATCCCCATGCCCATGGTGCCAATGATGATGATGATGATGAAGAAGACAGGGTTCATGTCAGGCTAATCTCTGGAAACTACAGAGGATCGGAGCATCACCATCATTAGCGATGGTGGACGTGGCTCTTCTTTGCTGCTGCAACTTGAACAGGTTCCTCCATCTCCTCCTCCTCCTCATCAAAGTGCACCATTGCTAGCTGATTCATATACATGTGTGTGTATTCGTAACTTTTGTGTTTTTTTTCTTCTTTTGTTCATGTAATTTTAGATGCTGGCCGGCTCAGGTTAGAGTGGATAGACGACACAAGAGATGTATTGCATCGAAACTCTGCAGTCTCCATCTCCAGACTTTGGATCAGACGGTTGTGGTTCCTTTGCACTGATTCATATCGATTTCCTTCCTGTATTCAATTGCTACCAGGGTCGTCACTGACAATTTAACCGTGGTGATCATATAGGTTCCTGCACAATGTGCCACCTCTCGGTTACATCCTCAGCGTATTACATGTGCACATGCTTCGGCATCATCAGAGTCTATCATTGTACGTTTTTACTTCCTTTTTTCATATCTATGCTTGCATGTATGCATGCCTATATCATGTCGTGGATGCCAAGAAAAACCCAAGAGATTAGGCATAATTAATTATGTAATTTATGCCTCAAATTCAATAGTATTGTCTATGTGAAGTATGTAGCTTTTCCTCAAATTCAATAGTATGTAGTTTTTACTTCCTTTTTTCATATCTATGCTTGCATGTATTTATGCCTATGTCATGTCGTGGATGCCAAGAAAAACCCAAGAGATTAGGCATAATTAATTCTGTAATTTATGCCTCAAATTCAATAGTACTGTCTATGTGAAGTATGTAGCTTTTCCATTCATAATAAATATTGATGGATAAATATTCACAATGTACGTATGTAGCTTTTCTCCACTCGATAGGTATAGATGAATGGATTGATGCAGGCATGTATAATGCATATATGTATGTATGTACTCATATATGGATTCATGTATGTACGCATGCCAATAAATGGTGCTCAAACCTTTACCATTGTTTTGGCACTCACATGGACATATTTGGGCACAGCTCATTTATCATACCACTCCACTTAAATTACTCTCATGTTACAATGGCTTAGCATCTCTGCAGAAGAGGGATCCATTCTGTTGTCTAGCCATGAAGAATCTTACTTTCTTTCATTCTTTCAGTGTTTCTTTTTTTAAAGACATTTTTATTCTTGAAAGAGGCTTCCTTAGTTGGCCACAGTTTCTATATCAGAGAGAATACTTCTTGAGGATGTGCTAAGGTGCAATGCTTCTGTCTTATGGTTCCCGAAGGATGCTTTTTAGCACATGAACATTTTATTGGGATCTTCTGGAAGTCTTACCACCTCTTGTTTGCTTGTCAGGATGTTCAAAATACAGGTACTAAACAGAGAGAAGCTCCACTTAGAGTAATTGATAGAACAAGTAAAAAGTACCGATTCTATGAAGAGGATGGTGATGAGGTAATGTTGTTTCATTCCCATCTATAACGTCTTATCATCTATAAAGGCATTCTTCTAGAACTTGAAACGTGGAATGTAACCTGTTTTTTACTATATTACTGTTGATTTATGGGTCCTCGAATAGGATCATTGCATGTCATTATGTGCTAAGTTTGAACAGTCACAAAGACCTTGAAGATCACATCAAATGAGCCAAACTGAAAGTGCAGTGAGTGTGGGTAATGGACTGTAAATAATTATTAAAATACCAAACCTTGTTACAATATTTCTATTTTTGGCCAAAAATTAAAATGTACTGCAGTTCCATCTTTTGATGCACAATACCGCCAAAGCTGTTAATATGATAACATTCACAATTTTTTACATTATAACCAGTACTTTATCAATTATCTGCAGATACTAGTAACAGTGACTAAAGGTCTCAACTGCTACAACGTATGCATAACAATCTCCCCCCTGCATGAAAGGGGAACTTTGTACATGCATTGGGTAAGCAAATTTGATTGAGTTGATCACTTCCTGTTCCATAAAGAAAATAAAGTTAACTCAATAACATCTGAAAAATGAGTAAAGTAGATGTACAATATATATGTCCTGTGGACATCATTTAATGGAATATGAAATATTATGCTACCAACTGAATGCTGATATCTGTTTATGGGGTTTGTAGTATCTTCTAGAAGGGGAAAGGTGATGAATATTATAATATTTAAAATGATGAAATAACATGTACCAATCTGCCCATATGCATGATGATATTTTAAGAATGCAGCAATAATCATGACAATGGAACAATTGAAACTAGTGTGCATCAGTTACCAGAACACTGAAACACAGAAGTGGCATTCAATCTTAAATAAAAAACTTCAGAGAATGTCCAATAGAACCAATACTTCCTGAGACTTTGGCAGCAATCCAAAAGCTGAAATTGTGAATTCATAGTACATATAAAAACCATAGATTCAAATGAATTTATATGCATTATGAATTCACAATTTCAGCTTTTGGATTGCTGAGATTGTATATAATTCAAATGGCTCACCAATACTTTAGACTCATTTGAATTATATACAATCTCAGCAATCCAAAATCTGAAATTGTGAATTCATAATGCATATAAAAATCATAGATATTATGCTAATTGTTACAACAATATTCAATCCCTTTAAAAACATTATATTAATTACGGGAAATCTGTGATTACATCTGAATGCAAAGTATATTACTTGCTGATTTTGTACGTGAACAGTTTTAAGGTGTTCACATTTTGTTTAGAACTCTTAATTTTCGTTTCTTTTCTTCTGATATAGATGTCCTTTCAGTCACAGTCTAGTGGCTGCAATGTCTTTGATTTGCAGGATATACCTCCAGACACCTCAGTCATGTAAGACAATTAGATGGATTTCTATGTCTATAGTTTAAATAGTGTTTAAACGTTTTTCTTTCCTGCAGAGGTGAATCATTTCAGAATGCATTTAAGAAAACCAAATCAGGCGTATACACGCTAACTTTTGATCTGCAATCAAAATTAGCTCCTCTTTACATTGGCTTCTCACTTTCTCAAGGATCAAGTTCTTCTCCCGAAGGCACATGGGGAAGGTTATTCAAAATGCTGTTGGTTGATGTCTTCATATGCATTAATGTGTATTATATCAGACCTTATTCATGACCAAATTATTACAGGAATGCAACAGATTTTGTTTTCCCAGTGGGTTGTGGAAGAGGACAGCCAAACCCTTTGGGAACTGTGTTGCGAAGTAATGGATCTATAAATTTTGCAATTTTCTCAAAATCTGCTACAGATGTGTCCTTATGTTTGTACAATCCTGGGAGTATTCAGCCTTCAGTAAGTTTTTTATATCATGAAAGATTTGGAAAAGTATTAAAAAGCGTTGACATAGTTGGAAGGAATCTAGAAATTTATTCAAAATTTAATATATGAGAAATGTAAATAGAGCAATCTGTTCTTAATTCAGGTGGAACTACAATTGCAGAGCTCCATCAATAAAACGGGGAATACATGGCACATAGAGGTGGATGAAATTGAAATGTTTGATCGTTATGGATATCGTTGCAATGTAAGCATGCAACCCTCAATACTAATATTTTTGATAGTTTGTAAATTCAGAAAGTTTCTTCATAAATGTAAGTTAAAATTTTAGTAGATCAATTACACCAATGTTGGTGCAAGAGATTGTACTGCTTGATTATTGAATGTATTTTATATTTAGTATTGCTACAATTATAATTTATTTCAGGGTGATAGTTCATGGGAGAAAGGATCTCGATTTCATCCACGAAGGATTCTTGTTGATCCATATGCAAAAGCTGTGGCCACATTCCTACCTGGACAAGGCAAGTGACAGATCTTGGTGGACTCTTCAGCTGCAACATGAGATTGATTATGACATCTGTTTATTATCTTTTCTTGTAGATAACCTTCCTTGCCCTGCCAAAGTATTGGGTTTATTGCCAAAAAACGAGATATATTTTGATTGGGATGATGATATCCCTCCAAGGTATGTCATTAAATACTTCGAATTCTGGGCAATTTAGGTAGTTATATGAATGATTTAAATTAAGGCCATTGCTGAATTGTGTACTATACAAATTTCAGCATCCCCCTAGAAGAAGTTGTTGCGTACCGAGTTGATGTCACTGGTTTTACAGCAGATAAATCTAGTGGTCTGGAAGAAAGTCTATTGGGAACGTTTCAGGGTCTAAGTGAAAAAGTTCAACATTTCAAATCATTAGGTAGGTTGACCTATTGTGGTGGCTTGTATCTCCTATAAGTAATTGGAAATATATGTAATATGTCTACCAAATTTTGGTTATTATGTAATTGTTGATTCATTGCTAGGTGTGAATACTGTTATTCTGCAGCCAATATTCTCTTTTGAGCCAAAACAGGGCCCTTATTACCCATTCAGGTATGTTGAGTTCAGGTCGTGTATAAATATGAAAGCTCCATGTTTCACATAAGGTTTTTCAGATCATTGAATAAATTGTCTAAGTTTTTTTGTTCTACACCTTCATTCAGTTTTCAAATCCTGTTTCAGAAATTCTAATGTTTTGGAGTCTACTCTTTGTTGTGCTGGTTATTTTCAATCATGTTTGCACTCATTTTTCTTGCATGTGGCTTAAAATTATGAATAACAGCAGTAAATTTGCTTGTCTAGTAAACTGAATATTGAATAGCATTTTTGAAAACTGTATTTTGCCGCAAATTTCCAGCTTTTTTGTACCAATGGATATCCATGGGCCTTTGCGAACCAGTTTTTCATCTAGCATGTCCCTGAAGGAAGCAGTTAAAGAACTCCATAAGAATGGCATTGAGGTATTTATAAAAAATGTAGTTTAGTCCAGACTATTTGCCTTGGGCTTTTAATCAATTTATCACTATTCTTTCTCAGACGATCAGAATCCAATTCAGAAGATAATTTCTTTCTTTTATTTGGTGGGATGTTTTGTTTTTAACTCTGGAGACAGGTTATTCTTGATGTAATATTTACCCATACTTGTGAGAATAATGATGAAGCCCCTGAGACCATATCCTTCCGTGGGATTGATAATGCAACATACTATATATTAGATACGAATGGAAGGTTAGTGCATCTTTCACCTATTTACTTGTTATCTGCTATATGTGGAGTGAAGTTCATACGTAAATGAATGCAAATGTATATAATATGGGGTGTATTATTTCTTTATGTGTTTTCGCCAATTATTTGTTTTGTGATGGTTTTCTCTATGATGTATAATTCTTAATTTCATTTAAATTCAGCTCAATTTCTGTAACCTAAGTTAAAAGGGTATGTCCTTTCAGGTTTGCAGCATCTGAACAGGGAACCACCAACTGCTTCAACTGTAATCATCCTGTTGTGCAAACCCTGGTTTGCAGATTAATACCTGAGCATGTCAGATATATGTGAAAAAGATTGCAATTTGAGAAACTGATGTCTTTACCTTTCCTCGTTCTACAACAGATATTAGATAGCCTTCGACATTGGGTAATGGAGTATCACGTTGATGGATTTTGTTTTGTGAATGCGTCGGCACTAACAAAAGGCCCTCACGGTGAGGAATTGAGCAGACCACTGCTTGTAGAGGAAATATCATTTGATCCAGTTCTTTCAAGCTGCAAACTTTTTGCGGATCTTACTTCTCCCTTTACAAGTGTTACCAAGGTATGGGTTAGTTTGTGTATCTACTGCCATCGTTTGAGAAAACATCTTTTCCTCATAAGTTAGGATGGTTAACAACATAGTGCAGACATCCACATTCCAGAGAATGCGTTTAAAAGACAACATTTCTGTTTCTAGTGAGAATCTGCTTAAAGGCAGAAGAACTAAATGCAACCAAACATTGAACTCCATCTTAATCCTCAAATATGTCCTTTATATACTCTACTCCCCTTCATATCTTGCTCTCTCTGTTGTCATCCAACTCTCTATTCCTATTAGAGTTCTGCAGATACTGAGAATTACGACTACAATAACAGATAATGGGCTCTACACAGAGGTGTCACAGAATTTGTCAGTCCTCCAAGCCTTTAAACCACTATGCCATTATCAAGTTCCTCTATTACAGGAATTGGTAATACCAAACGAGGTTGAGGTGTGACTCGTAAGCTAGCTAAAGAGATTTTCAAAGCAGATCCAATCCATCATCACCCACATTTGGATCTCCCTTCACGATCTTTTGATGGAACAGAGTTATTCAACTATTACAGAGTAGCTTTTTCATTTACTTTAAAATAATATTGTAGTTTATAGTTTGATTCACAGAGTTTTGATGAGATATTATGATTGTAATAGTTCAGGTACCATAGGCCATTTTGGCCTCTTTCGAGACAATACATAATTTTTCTTTCTTTCTACATATGCTTCATCACCTCTTAATTGGAACTCTTTTTTCTTTTACCCGATTAATGAAGCATCACATTGATTATATTTTTGTAGCTTCATGGGCACGTGTCTGTATTTAGTTACTGCTAATAGCATGTAGTTGAGTGTGTGTTTTCAGCTGTAATCTAGAATTCGCCTTTCAAGATTTTGCTACTCTAGGAGGCATGCCACAAAATGTTGAGAGTCTCCTAGAATCTAATTATCCCATTTATGAAGGTCTTCTTGTGAGTAGCCATGCAAAATCCTCTAATGCCAATGTCTCATGCTTGTGGGAAAGAAATATTCTCCTACGCAAAAAAAAAAATCAACAAAAGTGAGATGGCTCAACCTTGCTACACAGTTGATATACAGAAAAGCTCACCGTCTCCCATTTCACGTAGGTAGTAACATCATGTTGTGGGCGTGGGCTCAAGAATAAAGCGTAAAAAACCTGTATTCCAGGTGGAGGAGAAGCTAATCTCTTCTTGGTACCCTCGAGGAAGGCCTTCTCAAAGTCCCATGATGGGAGCTCATTGGGTAGCCACAACAAGAGCAATTTGTGGTGCATGTAGGTCATGTCCATCTGAACCATGACCCTGTCACCCTAACAAATCAAGGCCATTATTACTTGACGCTAGAGGTTTTTCATCACTTAAGAGATCTCTTCATCTTGGATCAACCCATGTTGGAGATCTTCCAAAGGCAGATCTAAGCTTAGAATATGAAGTGCTTAGATAATGAGAATATCATGTACCTTAGGCATATGAATCTAGTTACATTTATTTTGGTTTGTTCTCAAAGATGAGACAACATTTTAAGATTTTCTCTCATTATATCTTTCTTTATTTCTGCATAATGTATATGATTATCTATGTCCCTAAGGAGTAGGTTTTGATTGATCTCTTCACATGGATCTAGATAAAATTTACATCATCTCTACGGTGACGCACTTTGGCATCTGCAACATACATTAAAATTTGCATTAACCAGGAACTGAGATTTCCACATTGGAAAAGATGGTGTCTGTGGAATAATAAGTATCGTGATGATGTTCGTCAGTTTCTAAGATGTGATAAGGGGCTGCTTAGCAACTTTGCGACAAGATTGTGTGGCAGGTATATTTCAATTTATTGTTCTTTTTATCATATGAGCAATGGAATGATGGCATTTAAACATATTACGTTTTACTATTTGTAGTGGTGATATCATGGCAGATGGAAGAGGACCTAGTTTCTCTTTCAATCATATTACCAGTCCATATAGTTTGACACTGGTGGATCTAGTTAGCTACAGGTATTCTTCCATGACGAAGAGAGTCAGCAATATTGCCTTATATCCTTAACATGAATTTCTTGTATGACCATTTTTATTCCTTTTTAGTCTATAAAGAATGTAAAATCTTGAAAATGTCAACCATTTCAAAATATGGCTAGCAAAAATAATCAACATCGAAAAACAAAAAACATTACAGAAAATAGTTGTTGTAAAGATGATGCTGTTATTATAGATTTAATGTGAATAGGAGAAACCATTTCATTTATTTTTTTCTAAATTCCAGTATATGCCACTTAATCCAATTACTCTTCTCACAGGTAGGCCTTGTGAAGCTTTAGATTCTTTCACCTAGTTTACTCTATCTCAAGCCTTTTCCTCTCTTCCTTGGCCTGATACTTTTATAATGGATGCAGCAGTTTTGACTGCTAGTTTTGAAACAGCTGGATATCAATTCAGGCCCTCTGCATTGGTTGCACTATATGTTATCTTAATATAACAAGGCAGGCTGAGAGAGAGAAAGAGAGAGAGAGAGGATAAAGTTTGACTTAAATTACTTGATCCACAGTGAAAATGTCAAGAATCAAAATGAAAGGAGGTTTGTACGAAATCACCTTCACTTGATATATGCATTATTAATTGTCATTGTTTGTGATCTAGGGCTTGGTAACCTATTAACAGAAAGTGCTGTATTATTTTGCAGTTGGAATTGTGGTGAAGAAGGGCCCACTTTAAATCAAGTAGTCTTGAATATCCGTCTAAAACAGGTTTGTAGTGTATGGAATCATCATTTAAATTCTGTTTGAAGGTTGATTTCTTTTAGACTTGGATTTTAAATATCCTAGCTCACACAAAAATTATAATTATAAAATTGAAGTATTATGGATTATAATTCTTTTCCTTTAAATAGATCCATGTGCTTTATATGTAGGTTCGGAATTTTTTGATGTGTCTTTTTCTGTCTCAAGGGATCCCTGTTTTAAACATGGGTGATGAGTATGGTGTCTCTAAAGGTGGTTCAGTCTCGATACATAAGAGGTAAAAAAAAAACTTGATCTAAATTCAATAAGCGCATACTTATGTGTTTTTAGAGTTATTATTGATTTATGGGCTTGCTGCATATGGTACATTTAGGAAGTTGTTCAATTGGGATGCACTGAATCTGGACTTTGGAAGACAAATCAGTCATCTCATTAGGTCTTTATCAGCCTTCCGATCCCGACGCCATGATCTCTTTCAGGTATTTATCCATCTTTTTACATAATTTTGATTGGGTGCTTGTGTTTGGATAAAAAGTTGTTTGATAATCGTACTTCATGTAGCAAAAAACATTTATCAAGCTAGAGAACATTCAGTGGTATGGACTTTCAGCCAATCAACCTGATTGGGATGATGAAGAGAGGTAATGATGCTATTATCAATACTTTTCAATGATGATTGGTTGTGGAATATCACATATTCTCTTTTGCTCATAGCACATACATTGGAGTGAGCATTCGCTCCGAGATTGCTAGTAAAGATGGTGTAGGAGACATTTATGTGGGGTTCAATTCAGGGGAGACTGTAGCTTTGGTGTCCCTTCCTGAATCTCCTCCAGGCATGAAGTGGTGAGAACTCTTTTTTATCTCATTAAAATTCAGCTATTTGCACCTGAGAGACTTTTTCTAACATGAAAACCCATCAATTGTACGAGACAGTGACATGTCACAGGAATAATGGCGACATTCTTTAACATTTGAGAGAAATCAGTTTGCAACAATGGAAGAGAGGTTACCATGGTAGAACTGGAAAACATGAGTAACGTAGTAGCACTAACAACATTTGCAACATTAGAACAGCTCCCCTAGTTTTGAACACAGAAAACAACATTGGATTGCCTAAAACTTACAAAATAATGGAATTCTTTTGTTGCTATGATTAGGGCATTAATGTTCTCAAACCCTTAAGAATCATGAAATGTGTAAATGACTTTGAAAATCGTTTGAACAACTACCATGTAAATAGGAGCAATGCAAAAAGTGGTGGCATTTTGGTAGCTATGACATGTAAATGGCATGCTGAGAGAAGTTTCATGGACTGCAAGTACAATTTACCCCGTGCTTTTTTTAAAACAATGTGATATTAATTTGCAGTGTTTCTGTTTATATTAGGTACCGAATTGCAGATACTAGTCTACCTTATCCACAGTTCTTCCAGGAGAGTGGAGTTCTTGTGAATGCAGAATCAAGGTCTGTGATTTTTCTTGAAGATAGTTTTGAATTTATAATTGGGTGACAATTGTAATGGGCGTTTCATGGCAGATATAGTACATATCAAGTTGAAGCCCACAGTTCTATACTATTAGAAGCTCAGATTGCTAATGGAAATGAAGAAGAGACCTGAAAGTGCACGTTTAATGAGGGGAAATTAGGGTACGATGGTTGAGTAAATTTTATGGATTAGCTTGTGAACAGGAAAATATGGCATGAGATTATGTATAGTTCATTCTTCCTTGGTTAAAGGTTTCTCAAAAATGAGCTGTATAGGCAATAGACTTACAATAAGGCACATGTGATTCGAATGCATGATAGAAGAAGATTACAAGTGTGCCATTGTATATGATGATGAAGCATATTTGCTGGCACATTTTCCTATTTTCTAGTTCCAAATGTGAAACAGAACAAAATCTTAAAATCCACAACTTTTTGCTGGCACATACTCTAGTTTTCATCTTTCTTTCTGTTCTTTTATTCTGCATTGCCTCTTTTGTTGTTTCTAGCAATCATGGTTGTGCCAAATTTGTGTTGAGTAATTAGAAAGCACTTTTTAAGTAACATGGGAGTCGAGCAAGGATGTCCACTATCACCCACACTCTTTGGCTTATGTATTGATAAATTAGAAGAAGTGGTGAATAAGGTTGCAAGAGAAGAAGCATTGAATGCCCCCAAATTGATGTAACATATTATCATATTGCTTTTATATACAGATGTTCCTTTCTAATGTTTATTTTATCAATAGAAAGGAACAATCCCACAATGTATACTCTAGTCCCATAGGTCAAATTTGGCCTCTTTATGGACGATAAAAATTTGAATTCCCACAATGTATACTCTATTCCCATATGTTTATTTCATCAATAGACTCATGCAAATTTCACATTTTTATCAAGAGTTGGGAATTTGCATCCCCTAATTGGTTTAACATATTTGTCGTTCATCCATCCCATAATTAAATACTTGTGGAACTTTTGGAATGAAATGGTGGAATGTTCAAGAGAAAGGCAAGTACAATAAACAGTTTATTAATAATTAGGTAATTAATTAAGGGTTAATTATTATCTAATTATGTCAGTAGTTAATCACATATGTGATTAAGTAGCGGAAGATTATGTGATATGTGTGAGTATGTGAGGAAGAGAGAAAGAACACTTATGAACAATAAGACAAGATGGGGGATGATTAACAAGAGTCTAATTAAATAACCAAGCTCTCTATATTAATAAGTATCATCAAGTTACAAAAGTACCCACAATGAGGTATATATAGATCTCATGTGCAAGAGTGCACATGTGTGAGGAGAATATAGGTACAAATATATAAGTTCTATATTAAATGAACATGTGAGTGGAGGATCTAGAATGTATCCCACTCAAGTACAGAATCCTATTTAAGGCTTTAAGGTCAACACACTAACTAGATTCTATTTATGTAACTACTAAGTTACGTAATTGACAAAATATCTAAATCTATTGAGCTTGATATCTCAATAATGTTTTTCCTTGTAGTCGACTCTCTTCTGTGATTACTCTCAATGTGACCAAATGGTCCACGGTGGAGTGCTCTTTTGCTTGTACTTTCAGCCCATGTGCTTATCTTTTGCTTCATAATAGTGCTATATAATTTAGCAATAGTTAAGCTCACCATTATTGTATGATAATTTGATACTTGATTTTTATCTCTGGCTTTACATATTGGTTTAATCCAATTCATAAGCCAATCATTTGGAAAGCCTTATTTTATAGTTGCTCTATAATTGTCATTTATCCAATGACAAGTATGTGGCCTTGTCCATTTTAAAAGCTCACTTGAAATGACGGTTACATTTGTTGTTTTCCCACTCGCCATCTTCTTTATTCCCTTATTGACATCAGCAATATACATGTATTGCATGGTGTTTCAATGTTCTCAACCATAGGAGCCACACCTTCATGCATATATAGCCTTTGTACATATTCTAGCATGTCTCCATTTGTAATGTGACCTTTTACATCTTCTTTCTTACCCTTGAGTTGTCCCCATGCTAATTTTGGTTTGAGCTTAACCAAGTTTTTCTTTTTCATCTTTTGTGTTTGGAAATTATATCTTCTTTTCTTTCTCCTCACTACTTCTTATATATGTGCCATGCAACAATCTTTTCATTTGCCCCTTCTGTAGACTGAAACCATTTGAGATACATCATACATTCATCATCAAGTTTTTCTTTTTCATCTTTTGCATTTGGAAATGATATATTCTTTTCTTTCTCCACACGACCTTCTTATATATGTGCCATGCAACAATCCTTTCATTTTCCCCTTCTATAGACCGAAACCATTTGAGATACATCTTACATTCATCATCAAACCAAGAATTACAAGGAAAACTAGACATCTTATGCCCACCAACAGGCCTCTTCAAGTATTGATATCCAAACTTAAGGATGATATCCTTCAAATGTTGCCAATTTTCTTTAACATCGCTGCTTATAGAAAAAATTAACAAATGGTTCTCCACTTCATTTGCATACATCTTAGCTTTTTTGTAGCAAGGTCAGATAATACATCTCTTTTCCTCTTTCACTCCATGACATCGATTGATGAAATGTGGAATTCCAAGCTCTAAGTACGATGGCTTGTGGTATGAGTCCGGATATAGAGAACCAACTTTAAACACATTCACCAAGGATAGATTACATGCCGACATTAATGCGTAATAAACCCCACCCAAGGATGGTAAACATGTGAGTACATTTGTCAAGGGGAATGCCTTTATACCATTTAAGATAATCAAGTTTGTGCAATTAAGCATATGTATCAAAAGTTTTCCATAATCTAACATGACACAATCCTCTGAGTCATGCAATAAACAACTTTCTACTATATCTTCTTCCAATGTCTCCACATTTTGGAATTTTCCAACTCTTACATTGGAGTCTCCCATAATTAACACTTTACCAAGCTTCTCAAATGAAAGTATATCATGGCATAATTCTGTAAAAGGATCATCAGAATCTAACCCAAACCTACCATAGTAGTTTGAGTCTTTGTGAGGAATGTAACATGCAACTATGTAGAGCTTCTCTTTCCCCAAATTAACCCCTATCCATATGTATCTCTTATAGTCATCATATTTGCATACTTTGATAGAATTATATAAGCTCTCATGGTAGATACATGGTATATCAACACACCCAATATTACCTTTGGAGTGAGGCCATGTTGATTTTATGAGGTAACCGTCTATCGTAGGTATATGTTTTGCCTCATGGTCCCATGTTTCAGCCAAAAATATAATATCTATACCTTGAGCTACATCATTGAGTCCTAAACCCTTATTCCATGGATATCCTCTACAATTCCAAAACATTACTTTCTTGAAGTATTTATTGTTCCATAGGTCGTTGCTTGCTATGCATTTGGATTTGCTTTCCTAGATGCATATGTTTGCCTCCTACATTCTTGCTCTTGTGGAGTTCTATCCTCTGTACAAAGAAACTTGTCCCTTTAAGTACACCTTATTAAGATCTAGAATGATAGCACTTTTACATTCATCTAGGATTGTACAAACAATAGTTCGAGATGAGTTTCCCTCTAGTTTCCTTTTGCCAACCCTATGCGTGGCATATACCACAACATCTTGCATAACAAAGTCATCTTCAAAGAATTTCGTAATATTCTCTCTAAGAGATAATGCATTCTTTGTTTAATTCTCTTGCATACCTCTAGTAACAATATTATTCTTTCTTTTTTCAATTTCATATTGCTACTTTGCATCTAACACTTCCATGGTATTAGAATGCCTTTGCGTGATCTTTGGTGTTTTTGTTTCAAGAGAACATCTTTCCACCTTGTCATGATGAAATTGGAAGGTGAAATCTACATAACTTAAAACAACTCAAACAACAAGGAATAAGAGAACTTGAAAACTTCCCGTAGGATGGATTTCACAAAGCTTTTGTCCAATTATTTGTCTAATGCATGACCCTTTATACATGCGGATAATTGTGTTAGTGATCGTTTTGTAGATTTGGCAAAAAAAATCTCTTGAATTAGCTTTCAACATATGTGCATTCCTTTCTCTTAATTGACGAGTGTGAATATATCAACCAAGGAAATTGGTTCAAGTTTGTTTTACATTCTTTTTGGCGAAAAGTTTATCATGGAATGGTTGACTTTCCAATGTATTGGCATGTGCTCATCACTAGGAATGTCAGAAAATTTATGGTTGTGCTCATACCAAATGAGCTCTCATTGCTAGAGATTGTGAGAAACACTTCATTGCTAGTGATTTGACACTGGGGATGAATAAGTGTTGTCACTTCACCTCAACAATTTGTCATTGGCAATGTATCGTCCCTTGCATTTGACATTAGATTCTAGTGCTAAGTCAACAATTCCACCATGAAGTTCTTCCATTGCACAACGTAATTTAGGGTTAGCTAAAGAATACACTTGAGGCCTTGACAAGTTTGTAGGGTATGCCATTATAGGTACACCAACATGGACTTGTTTGGCTACCAATGCAAATAGACTTCAAGGGGAGAATAGGATATCAAATCATACACTTGGTGACATAAAACCGTGACTTAAATGACACAACTCATTAAAGTATCTCAATACAAGGTGGAAATAATAAGGATTGAGGCTATATAAACCTATCACTACAAATAGATTTGAATCAAATGGAGAAGGTAAATTTCAACTACATTTGGAAAAAGAAACTCAATGAAAGGTAGTAGGAAAAATGGTTATATAAAACCTTGGTTACCAATACTTTTGAATAAAAAAAATCATACAAGGAAAGATTAGTTTCTAATACATAAGGAAAAGGAACCGAATACAAAGTGAAACTAGTAGGGAAAACAATTACATATATAAACAAACCCTCAAGTACAAATAGATTTGCATAAAATGGAACTCATACAAGGAGAAATTATTTCCAATTACATAAGGGCAATGAACAAGAGAAAGATATGGAGGCAAATATTTGAGTTGGCATGCGACATGTGCACCCTTCTCATTCTCTGCCCATCTAAATTCTTTTCAAACTAGATGTGTGGTAAATTCCCCCAAATTAGCAATTCCAAAGATATAACGGTCTCAACCAAAAAAAAAAAACTCATAGAAAAGAATGCATCTAAGCTTAATAGGGTAAGAATTTGATTGCAAGATTAATGTAATCAATAATGTAATAGATGTTGATCCATGATAAAAATCTTCTGAACAAATCTATTGTGTCAAGCTTTCCTCTTCAATTTTTCAACTTTTCAATACCTTGGTGGTTAATTTTGTTGGTTTTTTAGTTTAATGAATTAAGTCGGTAATTAAGTGTGTCTTTGAGCTCATTAAGTCATTAAGGATAGAGAGAGAGAGAGAGAGAGAGAGAGAGAGAGAGAGAGAGAGAGAGAGATCATGGGTTCAACCCCTACATTCCTCAGTGGCATCTAGTGAAATAAGAGATATCTATGGAGTAATAGAGAGGTGAGAAAATTGGGTTTCGAACCTAATATGTAATGCTAGTAGTATAATAACTTACCCCTAGGGTAAACTAATTACAGTAAAACGATATTGTTGAGAATCAAGCTCAACATAGTGCAACATGTGAACACGCCTTTTTAGAATCCATGATTACTCAAAGGTCAAGAGTCACACCACTACTCTCTACACATTAACTATGTGTCATAAAATATAGAATCATATTTTATGACACATAACTAATGAGTTACATATTCCCCATGACTATGAGTCTTCACATTCCCCAAGAGAGAGAGTGGTTGTTGTAAGTTAATGAAGAGAGGGGGTGACTCTATATAAAGCACCCTCCTCATAGTTAATACTAAGTCGGTTGTGGCTCCTTGTAATCCTACATATTTGTATCTCATATTCTCCTTGTGAATATACACCTTCTTCTTGAGTATTCTATTTTCCATTCTATCTAATCTATCTTATGCTTTCTCTTCTCTCCTCTCTTTCCTCTCACACATACACATAACACACATCTCTTCCGTTGCACAAGAATCATATCTGATTCTTTACAGATATAGAAAGAAAGAAAGAAAGAAAGATATATTAATGTCTTCTAAGTCCAAATTTGGCCCATGAGACAATTGGTGTACAACAAAATGGGGTGTTTATCCAATCATCAAAACAAATAAAATAAAATAAAAATAGAACTTAAGATAAAAGAGTTCTAGTATTGTACAAAACATGGTATGGTGTAACACTATACACATTCGATAAAGGAAATGACTTTGCACGAAGCCTAATTTCATTTCCACCCAAGCCTCTCAAAAAGAAGTGGGAGGTCAAAGGGTTTCGGTGTGGGTGTGACCCGTGGTCCCGGTGTAGAGAGTGCCCCAGCCATGGCTTCTAGGTAGTGTAGCGTAGGTTCCCCTTATTTTTTTAATTGCTTCTACACCACGTCGAGTTGCTTTGAAACCCATCATCCGAGGGTGTTTGGTTCTTCTTTGGTTTTCTGTTTCATCAAGGAAGAGGCCGAGTGGTGCAAGTGTGACAACATTCGTTGTCTCCCCTTGTCCCTGAAAAACTTTATTTGTTACATGTTGGCGAACATTAGAAACATTATTGTCAACATTTTGTAGCTTATTCTCTGTGTGTTGTTTTAGTTCAAGGATATATCTGCCTAATTTCTTTATATCTAAAGTATCTAATAGTTTGGGGAGGGTGGGAGAGGAACTAAGTATGTCTCGGTATTTTGCCCTTATCTCAGCGTAAATTGGACACTTGCATGTAAAGTGGTACTCATACTCTATCTCTGTCAGGAACAGTACTGAGACACAGAAGGAATTAGTACTAAACGAAGGATTAGTACTATGAGAGGTGTGGAACTTCTTCGAGAGAAGGAAGAAGTGAGCGAGACGGAGAGAAAGAGAGAGAGAGAGAGAGAGAGAGAGAGAGAGAGTGAGTGATGATAAGAAAGATATGTATTATATGAAGAAAATATACAATGGTGGCTAAAAGGCTTACGACTGGCGTTGAACCAATTTGGTTCAATATAATGCCTAGTGCCCTCTTTTATAGTGTTTTTAGGAGTAATCCTGAAGCTTCTAGAATGTTCCAGAGAAATCTGGAATATACACTTATTTCCTATAATAAAATGTAAATGAAAATAACGTATTACAATAGATGATCTAATGGTCAAGAGCTCGACCCATATAACCTAAGGTCATGGGTTCGAGTCTTGCCATATCATGACACTATCCCCCCTTTAAAACGACGAGTGTCACGAGTCGTCTTGGATTGAGGACCTGGTTTGTGTGGATATTGACGATGGAAGTCTTCAAGAAGAGCACGAGCATTGGTCACATTCTCGATCGGTTCCCAAGTACGTTCGCTGGGGCTATAGCCTAGCCAATCGACTAGATAGTAGAGCTTGTTGTGAACAATCTTGAAATCAAGGATGGCGGCAACCTCGTACTCCGGCCCATCTTCAAGCTCAATCGGGGGTGGAGGTTGGATAAGACGTCCTAGGATGGTGCTCTCGTGGTAGGGTTCGAGGAGAGAACTATGAAACACCGGATGTATCCGAAGTTGAGGAGGTAGATCGAGACGAAAAGCGACATCATTAATCTGTCCAATAATACGGAAAGGACCTAATCGCCGATAATCTAACTTCTCACATGAACGAGTAGTCTTGATGTGTCGTCGTAGCAGCCACACCCGATCTCCAATATTAAAACTGGATGGAAGTCGATGACGATCCGCGTTGTCGTGGCGTGGCTCGCCTAGAAGCGTAGCGTTGCGTAGACAAAAGATATCGTGAAAGTGAGGAAGGAATCACTGGGATTATGGACGGAAGAGACGAAAGAGTAGAGATAGATAAATAGTGATCAACAAGATATGACAAGTTAGGATATAGAATGATATTTGAAGCAATAAAAGAGATTTATAATTATTTGATGAAAGAGTTACAAAAGTGGTTGTTCACGTCGTTGAACCTCCGAACTTTGTCTTGCAAGGTAATCGCTCTTCTCTTTCTTGATCGTAGACCACTACAATCTTCACTTCAATATTTTAATGAAGATAAGGCTCGAACCGCCTCCCTCTTGTTGAGAGTTGACCACCACGACCGCCAAGCTAGAGCTCCACCTTTCTCTTGAACTTCTTCCTCTCTTTCTCTATTTTATGGTATCTCTTATGTAATACATAATTTGATTGATATCTCATACATATCTCCCCTTTGATCTTCTCTTTCACCATTTAAATAGGTGCCCCCATGCATATGATGCATTGGAGGGTACAAATCATGCATGTAGTGCATGAAATGCATGTGATGCATGATCGCCATTTGGCGTTCATGCATTACCTGTGATGCATGATAAACATCTCGCTCATTTGAGCTTTTATGTATGAAACAATATATGCAATAACAATAAACATGAAAACATAATCTTAAAGAGAAAGGGCCTATCCTAATGGTAGGTGTGTCAACTTTGGTGTATGAGGTTGTGGGTTCGAGTCTCAAAATGCTATTGAATACAACATACAACTTTATTTTTATATCATGAAGCAAATCCTTTATGTAAATATAAAGTATATATAAAGTATGCTTTATTTTATGTATATTACTAGTATAGAGTAAATGGTAAGATTTGAGAGTCATAGGGTGGGGTTATTGGTTCAAGTCCTCTCTTGTTCGTGTAATATAATATATTTATCTATATATATATATATATTATTTTTCTTTACATATATATAATATTATCATATGTGTTGTTAATATTATATAAAACATTATCAAATGTTATTTTAGTTACGTATTTATCTTATTGTAGACTTTTAATGTGAAGCTTTCGTACTTCACGACAGCGTAGACCTTGTGTGTTTGTTGAGCTTGCTGGAGATGAGTAGATAAATCCGCTTGTATCTTGCGTAACTACTCCAAATGATCCTCCGCGCACGGATTTGTGGACACCCCTGGGGTTTCAAGTACACTCCACCGGGGGTGACATCCCGTATAAGCATAAAATGGCGTAACTTTAGTGGATGCGTGGATAGAGTTGTTATAGGCAAATTCGGCGAAGTGGAGAATATCTGCCCAGTCATCTTGATGATAGCTGAGAAAGCATCGCAGATACTGCTCCAGCGTTTGATTTGTTCGTTCAGCTTGGCCGTCGGTTTGTGGGTGGTAGCGAGAGGAGAGGTTACAAGTGACCTTGAGCATGTTAAAAAGGTGCTTCCAGAATTTTGACACGAACTGGGGTCCACGGTCGTTGATGATACTATCGGGAAGTCCATGATGCCGACATACTTCACGCATGACAATTTCGGCAGTGTCTTCACTGGAGATCTCCTTAGTACATGGCAAGAAATGAGCCATCTTCGTATATCGATCGACCACCGTTAGAATCGCATTGAACCCCTTAGAGACTGGAAGATCTATGATGAAGTCTAGAGCAATGGATTGCCACGGCTTGCTTGGAATTGGTAATGGTTCTAATAAACCATATGGATGATGCCTTGGCATTTTCGCTCTGCATCATGTATCACAAGTCCGAACAAAATCCTCGACAAATTGTCGCATACAGGGCCACCAGAATGTTCGTTGTACTAAATGTAATGTTTTAGTACTACCAAAATGCCCAGCTGTATATGTGTCATGACAGTTTTGTACTACTCGAAGGCGGCAAGAACCATTAGGAACATACAAAAGTTCTTTAAAGAAGACTAATCCATCATGGTATTTGAATTGCCGATAGTCCGTACCTGGTGGTTGCGACTGTGAACACGACGCTCCAGAGGGATCAATTTGTGCTAGTATAGCTTGGGCGAACGCATCTGTCTTCAAGTCTTCACGTATGGTATCGATAACGCGGGAATCCATAGGCATGTCAAAGATCTGTGTTGCTTGTAGTCGTGCCGGTCCCAAGATGACTTGTTTTTGGTTATCGAAAGCTGGCTCGCCGGGACGGGGTGCTAGATACGAACGTCGTGATAAGGCATCTGCCTTCCCTTGGTGCCTCTCCGGACGATATGTAATTTTGAAGTCGAAACGCGTGAGGAAGTGGGCCCACCGAGCTTGACGTCGATTCAACACACGAGCATCCTGAAAGTAGGCAAGATTCTTTTGGTCACTAAATACAGTGACTGGATGAGAGGATCCCTCCAGAAAATGCCTCCATTGCATAAAAGAATCCACTATTGCCAATAGCTCCTTATCATGAATTTCGTAGTTGATTTCGGCGGCGTCAAACTTGCGTGAGTGAAAAGCCACAGGATGTAGCTTCTCATCATTCCCCTGTTGTGACAGAATGCTCCCCAATGCATGTGTCAGCTTCGATAATGAATGGTTTTTCCGGATCGACATGAGCTAGAATTGGAGCCGATGTAAATGCCTTTTTAAGACTCTCGAAAGCCATGTCCGTTTCTTCAGACCAGATGAACGGTTGTCCCTTCCTGGTAAGTTGTGTGAGAGGTAGAACGATCTTTGAGTAATCTTGTATGAACTTCCGGTAAAAATTAGCAAAGCCTATTAAGAAGCATTGCACATCCCGCACCAAACGCGGAGTCTGCCATTCCACCACCGTTTTGACCTTAGCTGGGTCCATGGAGATGCCTTCTGACGAAATGATGTAGCCGAGAAATTCCACTTGGTTGCAACCGAAACTACATTTTTCCAGCTTTGCATACAGACCATGTTCTCGAAATCGTTTTAGTACTAATAGTACATGAGAATCATGTTCTTCTTGGGTCTTTGAATAAACCAGTAGATCATCCAAATAGATGATCAAACAATCATCCAATAGATCTCGGAATATATCATTAGCCATGTGCTGGAAGACTGTCGGCGCATTAGTGAGGCCGAACGGCATGACCATATACTCGAAGTGCCCATATCTGGTGCGAAACGCGGTCTTCCATTCGTCTCCTGGTGGGATCCGTACGAGGTTATATGCTCCCCGTAAGTCGATCTTCGTGAAGAACCTGGCACCATTGATTCGTTCTAAAAGACTTGAGATAAGGGGAAGAGCATACCTATTCCTGATTGTAACCTTATTCAAGCCACGGTAATCTACAACGAGACGAAGCGATCCATCTTTTTTCTTGACGAAGAAAATGGGTGCGCCGGCTCGAGATTTCGAATGCCGAATGAAACCATTTTCCAAATTCTCCTCTATATAGGCCCGAAGGACTTCCAGCTCAGTTGGTGACAAATTGTAGATCGGTCCCGGTTGTAAATCGATGGGGCAATCGTACGGTCATTGATGAGGAAGTGTGTTGGCTTGTACTTTATCGAACACATCGGTGTAATGACGATTCTTCTCGGGAAGTTGAACGGTGGATTCTTCTTTAGTGGTGCTGGAGGGGTTTACTGATATTGCAAAGAGGAACATTTCCTCCTTGCGCCCTTCTTTATGCAACTGACGTAACGAAATGGTTGCCATCTTCTGAGTTGACCCTTGGGTTTGTCGACACTAGATTTCTCTTGTTCTCCAATCTATGTCTGGGTTATGTAACTCGAACCACGGTAATCCTAAAACTATAGGATGTTCTGGGATACTAATAATATTAAATGATACTACACATGTTAAGTTATCTAGGACAATATTAATGGGCTCTGACTCTTCTATGACATTTCCGGAAGCAATGGGACGTCCATCAATGACTACTACAGAGGCTGGACACTGGAGTTTTCTTAGGGATATCTTATGAGCTTGAGCAAATTTCTTATCCATAAAGCAAGAGTTAGCTCCAGAATCTAGGAGTGTTAGGACATGTACTGGAGGGGTACTTTTAGTACTAACTATTACTTGGGCTACGAACACATCACTAACTTGCTTAGAGGGAATGGAACCACTAATGGGTTGCACAGATCTAGGGCTGTCCAACCAAACGGCTCCTATTTTGGCTGGACTTAGTCGTTTAACTCTTCTTCTAACTAACTAAGGACATCAAATTTGTTTGCTAGATCTAGGATATTAGTACTATTAGGACTATCAGATATCCCTACTGAAATAGGCTCGGGTTTAGTACAATTAGAACTAGCGACTATTTGGTTTACCTGTCTTCTTGGCCTATGGGGGCAATTTATTGTGATATGTCCTGGTCCACCGCAGTAAAGACATAGTCAATTTGTACGGCGTCGCTGCTTTTCTTCTTCGGATAATGGCCCTCGACGACGTGTAGTGTCAATCTCCATCGGAGTCGGAGTATTCGCTAAAGGCGCATTATATGACTCCCTCGGAAAAGGTCTTGCTACCACTGAGGCGTAGGTGGGTTCTGATCTTGCCCTCGGCATCTGTAGCTGTCGTTCCGAACGTCGCTCAAAGAGGCGGTTGTCACATCTCACCACGCGACTGATTGCTTCTGTTAAGGACTTTGGCTCTTCGGGGAAGGTCAAGAGTAAGTCCTTGACGTCGTTGCGTAAACCATAACGGAATTGCTCCATCAACGCTTGATCATCCCAAGGGATATCGGCGGCGAGTAGGCAAAAATCTGCAGCGTATGCGGAGGCTGGACGGTCACCTTGGCGTAATCGCCGGATTTTGTTGATTGCGATCCTGATGCTGTCAGTATCTCCGAAACATGCTTTAAACTCACCTAGAAACTCTTCAAAATTGTTGAGTAACGGAGATTCCTTTTCTAATAGTGGAGCGAACCATGACAACGCTGAGCCACTTAACAAAGTGCCTACTAAACCCACTCGTGATGCATCGGTGGGATATCGGGAAGGATGCATTTGAATAACTAATCGTACCTGGTTAAGGAACCCTCTAAACTGCGATCGCGTTCCATCGAACTTCATGGGAAGGCCAATCTTGGGTTCTTTATGAATCCCTTGTGTTCCGGGTCCTTGTTTGTAAAGAGTAACGTGCGGAATCAAGTATGAAGACCGAACAGAAGGAAGAAAACTCAGGTTTAATGGAGAGCTTGAGCTTATGCAATATACGCGAGAGAGACAGAGAGAGTGATAGAGAGAAAACACAAGAACTATATTCAAAAAACTCTATTCACCATTCTCTATACATATGTGTGTTCAATGAACACTTTTATACAAGTCCTAGAAGGACTGACCGAAGTACTGACAGTACTTCAATGCTCACTAAGAGCTCCTACACTAACTCCCAAATATATTCCTCACGGAATATCTTTCCTAACGGCCTCCCGGTTTACGCACCGGTCTGCGTACCGGTTTACGCATTCGGCCTAACCGATTGGTCCCAACCGATCCGGTCCTCGGCTTCTTCAGCCGATTTGGCCGATGTTGAGCTTGTCTCTCAACACTCCCCCTCAAGCTCAACTTGAGGCTCTTTGGGATCTTCGGGCTCACAGCTCCGGTTCCTCCTGGCTTCACGCCTCGCTCGCGCTCCACGACCTGTTCGACTCCGCGCGCTTCGACCCTTCCGGTCGGCTTGTCTGCTCATGTGGCCCTCATCAGCTCTTCTGTTGTTGCGGTGTTGACGCTTCTTCTGCTGCCTTTTCTTCCGCTTGGGCCTCGATTGATTCAACATGTCTGAATCAAACATCCGAACCAACTCGGCTACCTCCGATCGGTTTTCTCTCTCGTCCGAGTTGGCTGTCTCCAACTCGTCTTCGGTCTTCTCGCCCTCGGTGGCGTCATCTTCCCCATGCGTGGTTGGCTTCGTCTCTCTCCTTCGGTTGCTCCCCTTCTGTCCTCTTCCGAACTTTTCCGCGGGTCCGCCCTCGGCTTCTTCAGCCGATCCGAAGTCGAACTCGACAACCGAGTCAACCGACTCGGTGGTGTTGCGGTCTCCGCTCCTTTACTGCTGCCTTGCTTGATCGTTCGGGACTGTTCTCCCCCTCAAGTTTGGCACGTCGAGGTGACGCAATCCGAGCGCACCTGAGAATTGCCGCAACTTGTCCATACCAAGAGGCTTGGTAAAGATGTCGACAGTCTGCCGATTCGTCAGAACGTACTGAAGTTCGACTTCACCGGAAAGGACACGCTCACGGACGAAATGGTAGTGCACCTCAATGTGCTTGGTCTGTGCGTGGAAGACGGGGTTCTTCGCGAGTTGGATGCTGCTGAGGTTATCGCAGTAGATCGTCGTTGGATCGGACACCTCCTCTTGCAGGTCCTTAAGTAGCCGCTTCAACCATATGGCTTCACATGTCGCGACAGCCGCTCCTCAGTACTCAGCTTCGGTGCTCGACAGTGCAACTGTCGGCTGCTTCTTACTGCTCCACACGATCGCGGCACTCCCGAGGGAGAACGCGTATCCAGACGTGGATCGGCGATCGGCGGCGTTGCCAGCCCAATCAGCATCGGTGTAGCCGACTAACTGCACGGCTGCACCGGTCCGATATAGCAGTCCCCGGTCCTTAGTGTCGTTGACATACCGAAGTATGCGTTGCGCACACTGAAGGTGCTCCTTGGTAGGTCGCGCCATGAACTGACTGATCACTCCGACCGGATAACTGAGGTCGGGTCGGGTGATGGTCAAGTATATGAGGCTTCCGACAATTTGTCGAAACCTCGTCGGGTCGCATACCTTTCCCATATCGAGACGAAGCTTGACAGTCTTGTCCAGAGGAGTCGAGACGGACTTACAGTCGGCCATCCCGAATTTGAAGAGCATACTCAACACGTAATGACATTGGCTGATCAATATGCCTTCGGGGGTACGGATCACTTCGATCCCGAGGAAGTAATGAAGGTCCCCCAGATCCTTCATGTCGAACGATGCCGCAAGCTGGAGCTTCACGCGGTCGATTTCACCGAGGTCGGCGCCGGTGATGACCAAGTCATCAACATATAGTAAAATACTAACCGGTCCGAGTCGACCTTTCCGAATGAACAGGGAAGAGTCCGATTTTGATGTGACAAAGCCCATCCGACGCAGTTGTTGCGTGATCTTCGCGTTCCAGGCACGCGGGGCTTGCTTCAGTCCGTAAAGGGACTTCTTCAGTCGGCATACTGCCAAGGAGTTCGTTCCAGAGTGAAATCCGGGGGGTTGTACCATGCACACCTGTTCCTCAAGGTCACCTTGCAGGAACGCATTCTTTAGATCCATCTGATGTAAGTGCCACCCCTTCGCCGCAGCTACTACGAGCAAAACACGGACGGTCGTCATTTTCGCAACCGGTGCAAATGTCTCATCGTAGTCGATGTCGTGTTTCTGCTCGTAGCCCTTTGCCACTAGCCGAGCCTTGTATCGGTTGACCAAGCCATCGGTGTTGTACTTGACCTTGTACACCCACCTACACCCGATCGGTTTTACCCCTGTTGGTGCGCCAACCAGGTCCCAGGTCTCGTTCTCCGCCAATGCGTGCATCTCTTCCTCCATCGCGGCACACCAATTTGCGTCTTTAGCCGCTTCTGCGTAGCTCTCCGGCTCACGCACTTCCGTTACACGGATCATGTACGCATAATGATGCGCCATGTACTCGTTGTATCCGAACCGCAAAACAGGGTTCTTCTAGCGGGTAGATCGGCGTAATCTAGCATTAGCCGATGTCGAGGCCTTATCGGTCGACGCGGACATCACCTTTAAAGACCCGTCACCGGTTCCCTCAGAGTCGGACTCGCGTCGGTCTGACTCATTCCTATCTGTGCCGGAATCCGACACCTTCTTCTTCCCTTTCTCTTTGCGCGTAAGCCGTCTCCTCGGCTTCCTGCGTGGGGAATGCACGGCCGAGTCTCCACTACTCGCCGGCTCTTCATCGGATTGGTCGTACCGACTCAGTCGTCCAATCAGTCCACTCGGTCCACTTAAACGGAGTGAAATCAGACTCTCTTCGCGGGTCTCGATTTCGGGCTCATCCGGAGGCATCTCGGCCTCTCTGACCTCATCGTCTGAGCTCGGATTGGAGTCGGGGTTCGGAGTCGGGGGCTCGTACCAGGACGCGGACTCGTCAAACACAACATTGCGGCTGACACGCGCTTGTTTGGTGCGAGGGTTATAGCACTTATAACCCTTCTGCTCGTCCGAGTAACCGACCAAGATGCATTTCTCGGCCTTTGCGTCCAGCTTCCTCCTTTTCTCCTTCGGTACATGCACATACGCAATGCTACCAAACACCCTCAAGGGTCGCAAGTTCGGCTTCGTTCCGAAATATAGCTCGTGCGCCGACACTTTGTCTCCGATCCGGTTCTGGATGTATACCGCAGTCCTTACCGCCTCGGCCCAGTAGAACTTGGGCAAGCTCTTCTCCTCCAGCATTGCCCGTGGGGCTTCCACAATCGACCGATTCTTCCTCTCAGCCACGCCGTTCTGCTCTGGCGTGTATCTACAACTGAATTCGCGCCGAATTCCCATTTGTTGTAGATAATCGTTGAATTGACCAGAAAAGTACTCTTTCCTACCATCCGACCACAGGCACTTGATCTTCCGTCCCGTTTCCGTTTCCACGAACCCTTTGAGGTCCTGGAAACAGTCGAAGACTTCGCTCTTCCTCTCAATGAGGTAGATCCACGTGTGCCGCGTGTGGTCGTCGATGAAGGAGATGAAATATCGGCTCCCGCCAAGACTAACGTTTTGTGCCGGCCCCCATACATCGGAGTGTATAAGTTCAAGCTTGTTCCGGCTCCGGTTTCGCTCGTTGGGGAAAGGAAGTCGGTGTTGCTTCCTGAGCTGGCAGGCTTCACAAATTTGTGCCTTTCGGCCACTAAATTTGGGCAATCCTAACACTACCTGTTTCGATTGCAGATCTTGAAGCCGCTGGTAGTTGACGTGGCCTATCCGCTTGTGCCACAAGTCGATGTCCGACTCGGATTTTTGTCCCTTTGCGAACATTGCGGTGCCGCCGTCAGTGGAATCGAGGATGAACATCCCCCCGTCTCTACGCCCTTGCGCAATCACACGGCCTTCTTCCTCAATGAAGCACCCGAGGTGTGTAAACCAAACCTCCATCCCTTGGTCGACGATCTGTCCGACCGAGACCAAGTTCTTCGTGATTGTCAGAACGTGCAGCACGTTCATGAGTTTCCCTTTCTGCCCAACATGGCTAAGGGGAACTTCTCCGACATTCGCGATCGGATGCGGAGTGTCGTCTCCAATTGCGACTACTCCAGGTTGTATCGGTTTTTCAAGGTACAAGAACCATTCCTTATGACTCGTCATGTGGTTTGACGCGCCGGACTCTACGTACCACACCTCGTCTGATCTCGGGGTGGTCCGTTTCATTGAGTTTGCTTCGTGTCTCGTCACGAAGACAAACCCTTCACCGGCTCTCCCGGAGTCTTCGGCATAGTGCGATCGCTGCCGATTTCCCTTGTCGGTATGTCCGGAGCCGTTTCCGGAACCGGTTCTCTCCGAATCAGCGCGCTTCTTCCAGCACTCACTTTCCCTGTGGCCTTTCTTGCCACAGTACCAGCACTCCGCGATGGCCTTCCCTTGCCAGTTCTCATCGCTTCGACTCCCCCTGTTTTCGGAGGGTCCGGAGTTGCTGTCGGCATCACTTCGGTGCCTTCTTCCTTGATCTCGTCGGCCGCCTCCATTGCGCGCCGACTCGCCTCGTCCTCCACGTCCACGGGGCCTATCTCCCTTCGTGTACAACATTTTGTTCTCGGTGTGCGTGCTTGTAGACGCACCCGCGTGGTTCTCCTCTACCAGGAGCATTGACTGTAAGTCGAAAAAGGACGGCGTATTCTCCCGGGTACACACAGCCGTTCGGAACGCTCCGAACTTCGACGCCAAACCTCCGAGACAGATCTGGACCATCTCGCTCTCCTCGATGTTCACCTCTATGGAGGCGAGGGAGTCGCAGATATCCTTGATCTTCGAGGTATAGTCCACCACCGACAAGTCGCGTTTTCGTAGGTTGTTCTTCAACTCCTGTCGGAGCTGAAGCTTCCTGGCTGTGGTGCTCACGGCAAAAATCTTCTTCAGATTTTCCCACGCACCCTTCGGCGTCTTTGCATCCCGAACATAGCTCAATAGTTGTTCGCCCACACACAACGCGAAGCAATATAATACCCTGCTCGCCGATTGCTCCCACGACGGGAAGTCTCTGTGTATCGATTCGGGTGCCGCATCATTAGCTCCTTCGACATAACTCCAATAGCCGTGCCCGAGCAGGTACTGGTGCATCTTGTAGGACCAAGACGCGTAGTTGGTTCTGTCGAGCTTCTCTGTTGGAAGCGAGCTCGCCATGCTTCTATCCATCGTTCTTCTTGTTCTTCTTCGTCAAGCTGTGTCGGCTGCAGAGAGGTTCTCAACCCTCGCGCTCTGATACCATGTAAAGAGTAACGTGCGGAAGCAAGTATGAAAACCGAACAGAAGGAAGAAAACTCAGGTTTAATGGAGAGCTTGAGCTTACGCAATATACGCGAGAGAGACAGAGAGAGTGATAGAGAGAAAACACAAGAACTATATTCAAAAAACTCTATTCACCATTCTCTATACATATGTGTGTTCAATGAACACTTTTATACAAGTCCTAGAAGGACTGACCGAAGTACTGACAGTACTTCAATGCTCACTAAGAGCTCCTACACTAACTCCCAAATATATTCCTCACGGAATATCTTTCCTAACGGCCTCCCGGTTTACGCACCGATCCGGCCCTACCTACGCACCGGTTTGCATACCGGTTTACGCATTCGGCCTAACCGATCCAGTCCTCGGCTTCTTCAGCCGATCCGGCCGATGTTGAGCTTGTCTCTCAACATTGTTGTTGCATCGCTACGATGGTTGCTTCGAGTTGTTGCACGCGTAACGCAAGGTCCCCATGCTGTTGTTGCGTTTGCTACTTTTCTAAGGAGATTTGCTGAAGATCCCCCAGCAATCGTTGGTTTTCTTGTTCCAAAGCATGGAACTTCTCCTTCAAGCATTGAAATTCCAAGAAAACATATTGATATTCTTCAGCGCTAACAGTGGCCATGGGATGAAAGAAAAGAGGAATAAAAGATTAGTAGGAAATGAGAGAGACAGAAGGTAGGGAAAATTGGTTCAAACTATCAGGAACAGTACTGAGACAGAGAAGGAATTAGTACTAAACGAAGGATTAGTACTATGAGAGGTGTGGAACTTCTTCGAGAGAAGGAAGAAGTGAGTGAGACAGAGAGAAAGAGAGAGAGAGAGAGTGTGTGTGTGTGTGTGACGATAAGAAAGATATGTATTATATGAAGAAAATATACAATGGTGGCTAAAAGGCTTACGACTGGCGTTGAACCAATTTGGTTCAATATAATGCCTAGTGCCCTCTTTTATAGTGTTTTCAGGAGTAATCCTAAAGCTTCTAGAATGTTCCAGAGAAATCTGGAATATACACTAATTTCCTATAATAAAATGTAAATGAAAATAATATCCTACGTATTACAATAGATGATCTAATGGTCAAGAGCTCGACCCATATAACCTAAGGTCATGGGTTCGAGTCTTGCCATATCATGACACTCTCTATGTGACATAGTCTACATATCCTTTCCTCCATAGGGACTCCATTAATACAACCATTCTCAATCTCAACTCAATCTCAAGTTGGTGAGCTGAGATTCGAAGTTGTCTAATGGCAACCCTTAGTGCATTTGGTAAGAATACATCTAGATTCTAGATGATTGTCTATTGGCAATCATGATGTCTTATTATGCATTTGGTTGCCTTACAAGATTTTTAAAGCCTTTGAAGACAAGATAAACCATTCCCCATGATGGGCATTTATAGCTCGAGTTGAGCTAGCTAGCTTGCCCATAACCAAATAAAGTTGGTCCTTACTATCACTACAATAAGCTCAATAATTGGTCAAAGTAGAGACCCATCCCAAAGACTTCGTTGTCCATAACCATAACACTTAGCCTAAGAGAACTTTGCCACAGAAGTGCACTCGAGGTAACATCACCTCGAGGACTACACATAACCCAAGATTATATGATAAAAGGCTGAAATTTGTTCCCATGGTAAGTTCTTGATATATGTCAATTATGTGTGGAAACCACCAATAAGGAGATATTTCTATCAAACAATACAAATTGTGGACAACAGGGAAAAAATAGTGCACTTAGCCTAAGAGAACTTTGCCAAAGAAGTGCACTCGAGGTAACATCACCTCGAGGACTACACATAATCCAAGATTATATGATAAAAGGCTGAAATTTGTTCTCATGGTAAGTTCTTGATATATGTCAATTTTGTGTGGAAACCACCAATAAGGAGATATTTCTATCAAACAATACAAATTGTGCACAACGAGGAAAAAATAGTGCACGACTCCTTTGCTAAATGATAATCAAAGAAACAACGCTTTCTTTCAAATATGACTCAACTTCTCTAGCATTACTAATATTGCATTCAATTGGTGCTAAGAGGACACTTATGTCAGTACACCTTCCAATATGCATGTGTATCCATATATCTAATATTTTCACTTTCATCCTAGTAATTCATATCCTTGTCCATTTGTATTGCAATGAAATAAAAAGATTATATCATCAATGAAATAGCATTCCTGATCATGTGCAATATGACGAACCCCAAATTCTACAATATTAATTTATTATTCCCATATTGACATCTATGTAATTGAAGGCACATTTATTTAAGCAAAGTTAATTCTTATCCTTTACTCACAAACTAAATGTAAATAGATAAGCATATGGATACAAACACACACACACACACACAATGACATGTTGGACATTGTAGAGCTAGTAGACAACCGCAGACAACCTTTTGAATCTTGATAGTAAACCATTCTTGGCTAATTGCAAACAAACTTGAACCTTTTGGCAACATTATTTCTTGGATCAGACTTACTTGACAACAATGTGCAACATATTTACACAGTGATGTACCACATCTATATGCACATTCTAAATTTGACACATGTACACATTAAGATATCGGATAAGCCTTAATGAACTCGAGGATGCTCAAGCTACCATTTGCTTTTATTTCCTCGTGATTGTAAGTTTGGTAAGAAGTTTATTTAGAAAAGCATGTACCATGGAGGAACTACCATGTTGTCCACGTTTTTGCATTTGTTAAAAGTTTAAGAGTTTTTGTTGGGATGTGTTTTGATTTAAAAGGACAGAATGAGATAACCTTTGACTACTTCCCAATGTATGTGTACCTTTTGTTATACATCTTAAAATAAGTAATTCATTTGTGGCATGGAAGTGCACATAAACATGGAGATTGTAAAGAAAATTTGTAGAAGCATTGAGAGTTAACAATGTTGAAATATCATTGTAAATAATCAAAACTAACATTGATGGCATTTAATGTAACACTCATGAATCAACCTACACATAGATTTCTATTGTATGCTAGACTATAAATACATATATGCATATAATACAAAGAGATCCTCGCGTAGATATGAAGGAACAAAGACTACTTAATCAAACACATTGCTTGACTAGTAATTGTTCGGATAAATTACATGCAAGTTGATACATCAACGTTCCCTCACATTTGATCTACACCATATTTATAGAATATAATCTAGTATTATCACTTATAGACAACATTTTGCTAACTCCCAAGAGTGCTAGTGTTGATTAATGTCTATGGTAATCAAATATATAATAAGGTTGCTTTCACACAAAATTTGTCAAACAACAAACCCTTTTTAACAAAGCACGAGCAGAAAGTAGTTTTTTCACTTTTACTCTCTCTCTCTCTCTCTCTCTCTCTCAAATACACACATAACTAGGAAATGTTGTACGCTTGTATGTCCTTGCCTTTTTACACACGTCGCTCTCTCTATACAAACATCACATCACAACAAAAAGTATTATTTCTAAGTTGAAAGAATTTTCTTAATGTATTGTTTTAGAAAAATGGAGAGATTTATATTTCATACTAAACGAATGTGATTGTCATTGCTCAAATATGTGACTAGCAAACGTTTATATCCTTTTGGGTTAATATGGTTGAATCAAACCTAGGTTTCAAAGACCAATATTGGAACTTGGAACCCACATGAGCATGCACACACGCATTCTCTCTCTCTCTCTCTTGGAGGCGGGTAAGCAAGCATACTATGCATTTGAGAACACATGCAATCTTGGAGATATTAAGTGTTGGGTTCTCAAGAAATATCTTTTCAACACTTTGGTGACATCGATTATTCTCTATGGGGTGGAAGTATGGGGCGGTAGCATCCCTAAATCTATGTGGAAAGAGTTTGAAAATGTCCAAAAACATTTTCTTACAAAGTTTCTACAAGTTAAGAAACAAATGCCCTACACCCGCCTCCTCCTTGAGATGGGATCGCTTCCCATTAAGATCATGTCCATGGAAAGGGTTGTTGAATACATGCTTAAGGTTCAAAAATGTCCCTCGCATCGACTTCCTAGAATTGTATTGGAAGCAAGCAAAAAGATCCAAAAGACGCATAAAAGCATTTTGTGTTCTGGTTTGGATGCAAGATATAGAAAAATGGTTTGGTAGATGGGGTGCAAGACACTTGCTTCATGATGTGTCACTAGATTCCTCAGTAAATGAGGCCTTTTTACAACGCCCATGTATTTGACATGGGACAAATGTGGAGGCTCATGTTTCACACATTATACTACACATGTTGCATCTAACTACAAAACCATATTCTTCGCGAAATGGGGAAACCATACACATCAATACCTGTTATCTACCGTTCGAACCATTGCTTCCATACGACTTAGGTCACATGCATTGCGATGTGAGACAGGGTGTGGGGGCGCAAGTGATGAGAGTGGTCGGCTATGCACACTTTACCCTAAACAAGTTCGTTAGTCTAAGTATCACACTTTGATACAATGCTCTGCCTTTGATCATATTCGACCATGCTTTCAACATCTCTTCGACCAAGCCCAATCCTTGCAAGGATTTCTATCACAACCACAATGTGCACTCGCGATTGCAACATTCATTGGTAAAGTTCTTGAACATCAAGAGTCGTTACTCACGTTCACATGTATCACGTGAAATGTAATATTTTTGGTCTTATAGGTCATATTTGACCCCCAAAGACGATAATATAATCTCTCTCTCTGTGTCTCTCTCATTGAGGTTTCTTTGTTATTGCTTGGGAGCAATGCTAAGGCTCATGACTCTCAGGTTATTTGCACATGTTGCACCAATTTACAAAATCGTCTTCTTCTTGTTCATTTGGGCAAAGTGCACTCGTTGATACATGCTAAAGCCATTCCTCGTGTTTGCCATCCACACTATAGCTTCCTTACAACTTAATCATGTGAGACAATTGTATTAGGGCATTAGCAAAGGAACTAATAACATATGCATAACTTTTCTTGAACAAGTTTGTGATCCTAAGTATCATCACACTTTGCATTGCTCTATCAACAATTTTCACTTTGCTTTGATCATATTTTCAAGTCAAAACTATACCTTTATACATTTCTCTCGTAAATCCAATGTGCATTCTCGATTACAACATTAAGAAGATAAATTATTAAACATCAAGAGCCACAAATCAACTCCACACATATGGCCCCATAGATCATATTCATGTCATATATGACCCACGAGGATGATAATAAAATTTATCTCTCGCAATGTAAATACCGAAAGGAAAACATTGGAATGAGAGTCTCCATATAGAGCATAGAACTTGTGGGAAAGAGAAAGTGGTGCACATAGCTATAAAAAATCCTTAAAATGCCATCTCATTGTATACATTCCTATCGAACTTGAGTGCAATTTCTGAATTATATTCTCGACATTTCATGGCACATACATGTATATATCAATGTGTGTGGGGAACATGGAAATAATTACTTGATTATCATCATGTGTGCATGCACCCATGTTTGTTATAAGATATATAGATAAGGGTTAGAAGATTGGACATTGATCGTGAGACCAAATCATGATAAGGCTATTTGAAGGCACCCTATTGCTATGTGCTCTACTTAAATAGGTCATATCACTTATACTAAACATGGGTTCAAAATCAATGTATGTATGGATAAGGTTTACAAGATCTAATTGTGGTAGTAAGCTATGGTTCTCCAAGTGGGGAATCAAGACGATGGAGCTTACTTATAGTCAAAGGTCTTAGAGCATCTTCCCTTAACCTGGATGTTCCATTGTACATGCATCATAATATTCTAGAGTAAAGGACTTAAGAATATTGAAATGGACATGTGAACTCTATGCATGACCACATTAACCAAATGTAAGTATAAAACTAACACATTCTGAATATTTGATACTTTAATTAGCACATGTTGTGCTTTTGAGTACAATAATTGAATGGAGCCATATATGTATGTGGAATTATTCATGTATACATATACATATATAAATCTATAGAAAAAGCAACACATTTTTAAGATCAAAGACTACTTTCGAACTATAGGAGACAGAGAGAGGATTTTGAGCATTTTACATATATTTATAGAGAGAAGTGCTACACTCGAGAACATAAAGTAATAAGTCTATTAATTATCATGGATAGCCAGAATTTGATTGTTAGCCTTGTTAAAACAGCTTTATCATCAATGTTTCGGGTGTTGTCATCGGATTAATGGGTCTTGGTGGGTGGCTAGGTGACAAATGTAACATCTGAATATGAGGGGACTTAAAGGGAGGTAACTAGTGGCTAGCATTAAGGTAGTGGGTCTTAGTCGACTCTTGACGGATATAAAAGGAAAAGACCATTTGATTAAGGAATTAAAAAGCTTTGCATGGAAAGTCTAGACGCGAGGATAGGAATGGTGATGGCAAGGATGAGTGGAGCAAAAAATATAGAAAATTGGTAAAACCAAAAGGTATGGGGCATAAAAAAAACATCAATAGCAAGTTGAGATTAAATAATTTATAAGTAGCAACATTACAAACTATTTTGTCGAATAAATCGAACGCCCCCGCATGCATATTGTTTTGCGAGGGATTGTGGAGTGGGTTTTCCAAGTAGTCTAACTAACGACACAATAATGGTTATTTGAGGAAATCCCAAATCCCAATTTGATCTTGAACTTTTTGAGTATGTACATATTAAGATGGACATGGACAAGTACAAGTTGCAAAACTCAAAATAAGATTCATAAGATACAAAGGAAATCCAATGCTTAGACTTTAGTCATGGAATTATTTTCTTTTACTAATGGAAGTACGTAATAGTTAACGAGCCTCTGCTCCGATAGACCTATTTCTTAGTTTGTAATAATATGACTCTATTTGAAATGTCTGTGAATCCTAGGTAGGGTTATGCGCTAATGCTCTATATATTTCAAGGTGGGGGTTGATATGAACTTCAACACGAACAAGCGAAACAACAGTGGTGGTTCACCACGCCGATTAGGTGAAGCTTACAGACACAACCTAACTGACAAAAAAATGTCCCCACCACATTGTCCCTTCATCCCTCCAAGTAAAAGTTTCCTCCAAGTGGTGTACCTTTTGTTCACCATCTTGTCTTGTTCAGCTAGAGGATTGGGGGGAGAAGGGGGGGGGGGGGGAGATGAGATAGAAGCCAGTATTTCTCATCTGTGTGCCTCATCCTCCCCGCTTGCTCTCACAACAACACCCTCCAAAGCAAAGTAAAGCTTTACTCCATCCATCCAAGTGGGGCTGCCCAATTATATATATATACATATATACTGTGGGTATCGCGGATTGCTTCGGAGCGAATCGTGCCTCCTCTCTCGGGCGGACGAGAGCAAGGAGCGTGGGACCAGGTAGGGTGGGTATGGCATGTTGTCTGGGGAGCCGATAGTGAGGTATATACTAACAACTACATGGTGTCAGAGTGGGTGGGGCATATGGCGAGTCCGACACCCCCACACACCCCCCCTGCCTTGCCTTGCCTTGCCTTGCCTTACCAGAATGTGTGTGTGTGTGTGTGTGTGTGTGTGTGTGCTTTGTGGTTCTCAAGGTCATTTTCTTATTGGGAGGGGTCATTGGATAAGGTAAATTAAGTATGAAGGAAAAATGATAAAAAGAAAAAACTTATGAAAGGAATAATACTTCCTCATTCTTTCTTTCTTTCTCTCCTCTCCTCTCCTCCTGCTCTCACTCTCTATCCTCTGCTTCTCTCTGTCTCTGTCTCTGTCTCTGTTTCTTTGTGTTTGTTTGTTCTTGGACATCCCCTCCACCATAGCCATGGACCTTCAATGGAACCTCTTTGGTAAATAGCTACACCTTGTTATATAGCAAACTATGTTGGCAAGCCCCCCTTCTTTAATCAGTTCCTTCTTCTTCTGCTGCTTCTTCTCCTTCTCCTTTCTCTTCTTTGTCTCCCTCAAGCTTCTCCATGGCTTGTAACTTCAATTACAGACCTGGTTCTCCTTGTGCTCATGACTTCTCTCCTCCCCCATTCATCCAAATGCATTCTAATGTAAGCTATCCTCCTCTCCACGACAACCATAATGGTGCAGGTATATGTATTAAAAGCCAACTATTTTCCACTATTTCTGTTTACTATTCTGATTATTTTGGTTTGATATAAGTACTTCTCTCTGAATCTGAATCCCAATTTATGCTTCAGGGTTAGAGCATTCTGAGGAGCTTTGGCAGGAGTGTGCAGGACCTTTGGTTCATGTACCCAAAGCTGGAGAAATGGTCTGGTATTTCCCTCAGGGACACATGGAACAGGTTCAGAAGAATAATCACACATTCTTTTAATGTTTTTAGCATTAGTTATTTTTTGTACTTTGGTAATTAATCTTTGCTAAGTAATTATATGTAATTTATGTATGTAATGCTTTAGGGGGTTTTAAGGTTGGGGTTTATATAGTAAAAAAGAAAACTAATTCCAATTATGGTTGGGCCATCAGGTGGCTGCATCAACAGATCATCAGCAATTACCGAGTGAAATGATTAGCACCCATGATCAGAAGAATAAGAATGATGATGATAACGAGAACAAGAAGAAGCTCCCAAACTCTGCAGGATTGGATTCTCAAATACTCTGCCGTGTTGTGCACAGATCTCTCAGTGTAAATAAATGAGTTTTTAGTACATCATATATATATATATATATATCAGCGTTGATGATTTCTCAGACGTGAATTGAACCCTAATTGAGTATATGTACATATGACAGGCTGAACTTGACACAGATGAAGTGTATGCCCAGATCTCTCTTCTACCCATAGCTTTGTCAGATGAGGTATTTCGTTGTTGTTCTTTTAAGGATTTGAACCTAGAAGCCAGTTTGTGGTGGTTACTGTTAAGGATTTGAGGTTGTAATATTTGTGACAAGGTCGTTGGAGACCCAATTGATAAAACCACCAGTAGTGTAACAGAGCAAGCTTACACCGAGTCCACCCTAGCTCATCCTCCTCATCAGGTCAGATCTGCAAGCTCTCTGAGCATGCGAAGGTTTATCAAGATACTCACCGCCTCTGACACGAGCACCCACGGTGGCTTCTCTGTACACAGGAAGCATGCTGAAGAATGCCTTCCTCCACTGGTATTTAATCAAGACATTACTGATTCATAAGGCAAAAACACAGGAATGCTGTATAGCCATATCGGAAATGATTTCTCGCTATCTCTTCATTGTTCTGAATCTACTGGCATCAAAATTTTGATCTCTGTATGATATCTCTGTCAGGATATGTCACAAGACCCTCCTAGTCAAGACCTCGTTGCTAAGGACCTCCATGGGCACGAATGGAAGTTCCGACACACATTCCGTGGTATTGCTATTTTTTAACGAAACAAAATCTCCCCTTTTACTCCTTATTTTGGAATGAGCTGATTCAGTGGTAAGCACTTAGGTTATCACCACAATGTGGTGCGTTCAAATCCCTAGTTTCACAAATCTTTGTTACATCATATATCAATTCTCGTAAACTACATGTTATAATTGGTGTATTGAGCTAATGACGTTCTTCAAACAGTTGACACAGCCATAAACTATGGTCAGATTGGCTGTTGACATTTCTTTCTCTCTTGGAGCTCTTATACACTGTTTTACTGGTGTGAAACTCAGGTCATCCTAGGAGGCACTTGTTAACGACCGGTTGGAGTGTCTTTGTGAGCAACAAAAGACTGTTAGCAGGGGATGCTGTGATTTTTCTAAGGTAATTAGTCTATTATAGATCCATCTTATAAGCTACCTGGTGGTTTTGTTAGTTATTTTTAGCTTTTCCCTCCGAGTTCATCTTTATTTCCCTAACAATGCTTCTGATCAACACATACAGAGCAAAACGGGAACGTAAGTGGGAAAAGGGGTTTCAAGGGCATTTGTGGAAATGGCAAAATCTTAGAAGTTTTGGGGGAAATGAAAAGATAAATTTGGGGGGTATTCCAGAATTTTCCCCTAATTCTCTTAATGCTTAACATAATGTGATGGAGATATTGAAATCAATGCTCTAGGGGGGAGAATGGAGAGCTTAGAGTTGGCATCAGGAGGGCAAAATGTCAACAGAGCAACCAACAGGCTGTGATGTCAAGCCACAGCATGCACATGGGCGTGGTTGCTACAGCAAACCATGCTATCATGACTCGTACCATCTTCTCCGTCTTCTATAAACCAAGGCAAGTCATCCTCTTCTAGTAGTAGCACCAGGGTTATAAAACATTAATAAATAAGACTATCCTGGGCCTTACCAAATGTAAGTGGTTTTGGATGAAAATGAATTTATACATTGTTGGTAAACCCTATGTAGTATGGAAATTTCGGCTAATCTTCACAATATTTAGCTATTTTTTCCTGATGTTTCTTACTTGTTCCTTATTTGACTGGTTGTCGAAATAGCCAAAATTATTCTGAAATGCTCCTCCAAATCGAAATAGCCAAAGAGTTTTGGAAGAAAGGCAGATTTAGCTGTAGAATAGCTCCAAAGTTTGTCCTGTTTGACCCCACTCTAGTAGTATCTGATGTCTTAAATGGCCATATCTGTCTATTTTTACAGACTGAACCTTTATTCTGCATTCCTTGTCCCAGTGGAGAAATTATCCAAAGTGGCATCACTAAGCTTATCAGTTGGGATGAGATTCAAGATGAAATTTGAGGCAGAGGATGCATCTGACCCGAAGAGGTATATTCCATTCTCTGTACCTCATGAAGCATACATGAGTTATTATTATGATTAAGCATTATGTTGATTCATGTAAATTATAGTTGTGCGGGTACCGTAATGGGAATTGAAGGATTGGATACTACCAACTGGCCGGACTCGAAATGGCGGTCAGTTAAGGTGAAATGGGATGAGCTCACAAGCAACATTAAGGAGCGTCCAGACAGAGTATCGCCTTGGGAAATTGAGATACCCAGTGCTTCTCACTCTTCTCCGGTCATGAATCCCTCACTCCATCTGGTCCGTAATAAGCGTGTCCGCCAGCCATCATCATCCCCTACTATGATTTTAACAGAATTCCCAGGATCACAAAGTAAAGGACCTTTCTAACTCTTACTGCATTTTAAGTTGATGCAGCACACCTTCATACGTAGGTCTTCCATATTTAGGCACAGAATGTAGATGTTATGTGGATTGAACCATGTTTTATTTTGTTTTCAGATTGTGGGAAACCCTCTAATACTCAGCTAATGAATCCAAGGGACTTGCAAGGTGAAGAACCTTCGAGTCGAAGCAACATGGGGAATATGGAATCTAGTCTACATGAGACATGGTCATCAAGGACATTGCAAGAAAGCCTGAATAATAACTTGCCCTGTATGCATGTTCTGCGACAACATAAGCCACAACATCATCAAGCACAACACCATCACCAACAGCACATGGGAGGTGTCTCTAGTGAAATGAGCCGAATGCAATTACTGAGCTCAAGCCTAAATAGCCATGGTGGTCATGGGTCAGCATGGGCAACCAGTACCATTCCGAATGAAGTTTCTCTAACATGGCTTACGGGCCAAGATAGGTCCCTTGTAACAGGAAATGTGCAGGGAAGTAAACATCACCTACTATATCCTAACCCCCTATTTGCATCATGGGAGGCATCCGTACAACAACCTGAGAAGATTATAGATAGTCATATGGTAGGAAATGCTAATGCTTCCCTTCCATCACCACCAATACCTCCTACAGAGACCAGTGGATGCAAGTTATTTGGAATATCTTTGACTAGCACCCCTGCTCGCATTGTTAGTGTTCCTGTCATCAAGCACATTGTTTCTGGCCATTCAATAGATAATATTGCTATTAATGAACCTATTGTTGAATTGTCGAGACTCATAAAGTCAGATGCCTCATCTGAGCCTGAAAAACCAGAACCAGAATGGAATGTCACAGAGTCGTGCAACAACCCCAGGACAAGGAGTCGAATTAAGGTTAGTAGTTGAATTCAGTGTTGGATTGCATAGCATCTACGGAAACAGAATAATCTACCATCTCCATCTACCATCATCACCTACCATCTATCATCTACTATTCATGTCTCACTCACTTCCTAATAGCTATCTTTTCATTGTGACCTTCCCTGTATAGGTGATTAAGAAAGGAAGCAGAGTGGGACGAGGAATCGACTTGACTAAATTTGATAACTATACAAGCTTGCTGGAGGATCTGGAATCCATGTTCAACATGAAAGGACAGCTCACAGACCCTACAACAGGGTGGAAAGTAGTGTATAGTGACAGAGAAGGAGATACTATGCAGGTTGGAGATGATCCTTGGATGTAAGTAAAACCACTTCATTCACCCTTTTTTTATTATATTCTTATATCTTATCCTTTCACATTCAGGGAAATAGAGGCAGTAACATTGTTTATGCGAAATAGTTATATGTATACATATACAATCACTTTTTTATGTACAGGGAATTCTCTCGTATGGTTAAGAAGCTATATATCATAAGCCCAGAAGAAATCAAGAAGAAGAATGGATCTAGTGCACGTGAGGAGGGGCTATTGATGGGTTGATTACACATGGCTAAACTTTCCTTTGCGTATACCTGATCTCATGGTTATGTATATGCAACTTGGAAGCAAAGCAATGGAGAATTTCGGGTCAATACGTTTTTCCGATGTTTTTCTTGACATTTTTCTTAAGCAGAGTGATAATGTCATCCGGTCACCTTGCCAGTTTTTGCATCTAACTGCATTGCGTATGCAGCTATATATACATATATACATACATACAAACATACATATACATACATACATACATACATACATACATACATGCATGCATACCTACATATATATACACATACACATACATATACGTGCATATATATGTGTGTATGTATGTATCTTATCACACCCATATATATCTATATATACATATCCTTCATTAAACACTTGGTGTATATGCCATTAACATAGACAGATTTGTGTAGTTATATCAGGAAACAAACAAATGACTATTTTATTTAGCTGGTAAGTTTCTGTATGCAAGCTGATTCCTTGTTTGATCAGGTTGTTGTATTCCTAGTATTTTCTTTGATAATGATATATATACAGACTATATTGTATGCTTTCAAAGGATAAGGTTATGAATGATCATTTGCCATCTTGATGAAGGATTTTGGAAAGATACCAGCAATTGAAGAAAATTACAAACAAGTGTTTCAACATGAAGCTTAATAGAATCAAATTCCATTTGGGATCAAAGAAATGCAGATATTGATGAAGTTAATTTATCGCCCAAATAAAGAGTATTACTTGATGCTGTTGAATTGGAATGATAGGCATATGATACCTCAATGGCACACACACAGGTTTCTGCTTAGGAATGGATATGCACTTTGTATTTGCGGCAAGTGGATCACAATCACTTTAGTGTAGTATTTTCGTCATTACACAATGTGATGTGTTTTTTGAGATTGGTTCCCTCTCACACGCACAAAACTCAAAATCAAAATAATATTAGTTTTAGATACAATAGAAGCTGTACAATTGCTGCTAGTCTTGGTCCCAATATATGCTTGTCATATTTTCTAGTATAATCTTTGTGTATTTGTGACATAAAATCGATAGATTTGCTTGAATATAAACTAGCAAATAAGTTGTCACAAAAAATGCATAGATTTGCTTCTATGTAAACAAGCAAATAAAAAGGATTGGGACCAGATTGGGGTAACACAAGGATGCAAAATCTTGCAAGTATCAGAGGGATGAAGAGACGATTTTGATGCAAGGTATGAGGGAGACTGTAAAACATGTTATGAGAAACAAGCCTTGAGTACACACTTAGCACATGAAAACAGCAAGCATGCTCATGTCCTATTCAGTTTGAAAAGACAAGGGTGATTCTTGTTCATCAAGGACACAGTATTAGGAATCGAGACATGACATGTTTTTATTCTCATGAATTCTTGGAGTATTTCTATTTAAGCATGTGTTCAAATACATGGATGATATGGAAAACAAGAGGATGTTACAATTAGAACATGGAAAAGATCTGTATTCTTATAGGGTCTCTTCAAGATTGTCAAAATGATAAGAATATTGGTCTTAGAATCCAACTACCTACACTTGGTGAAGTGGCCAAGATATTCAAAAGTCCCAAAATCAATGTTTTTTGTTTGTGGGATTTTGTTCCCCACTATTTTGGTGAATGAGTTCACCAATTTTCTGAGCTCGAATCAACACTTAACTGTTCACAATGTCATAAAGTTATGCTATATGCTAAAACACTATATTTTGCTTAGAATTATAACCATGTTTCAATGCTTATGCTTTGCTAGTGATTTCATTCAATTGATTTGTTTTTGTCTAATTTTTGTAGATGGCCATTTGGTTCCGAATCAATTTAAAAGAAAATTTAACCCACAACCTTGGCATTGAACCCTTCAACTTAAACTAGTGAATCACATAGCATGTTTAGGATATCCTAGCCAAAACCACGCATGAGTGAGGGGTTTTGCCATTTGTTTGATTTATTGTAGAGCTTTATAAAGAGGGTTTGCACTTAGAGCTTAAAAGTCCTAAAGTTATGATCGATAAATCTCAAATTTCCATTCATGTTTTTTATTTGTGTTCCATCATATTTTACCAACTTTCAATATATGTTTTTTTTGCTTCCCTCATCCTTGTCATTAAGATTAGAATCCTTGCTTGTAGAGTAGATGTCTATCATATGTGCAAATTCCATAATCTAGTGCTCTTTTCCTCGATATTGCAAGCACTCCAAGATCCACTACTTAGCCTAGCCACTAGTTACCTCCCTTTGAGGCCCCTCGTATTCAAATTTATATTTGCTACCTAGTGACCCACGAAGACTGCACACTCACTAGGAAGTGGCACGCTTCTCATTTGCCATTTCTGTTCTACTTTTCCCTTACCTCATTACCTCGAAAAACCATATGCACGATGTTTCATTGGAAAATTTTACTCCAACACACCAAATGTGCTACTACTAAGCATTGGGTATTCATGATGATGTTATTATACATTCACATCCGATGAATTTGATCATGCATAGAGTTTATATGTGCATTCATTCAATAGATATGCTTGAATCATTATTATTGAATATCGTGATGATACCTAATGGAACATCTAAAGCAAAAGTTTAGAGAATCTAAGTAAAGTGAGCTTGTAGCCGTTATCCTTCCATTTGACGACTGTGAACTCCTGTCCTTCATGGCTAAGAAGAAATATATGTTTCTCCATTTTCCTACACCACATCAAGAAGAGAAAGAGAGAAATGTTACTTTTATATTTATTTGTCATTTATACGAAAGGAGAAGAGGGAAAGTGGTAAAAGATAAGGAGATATGAGTGTGAAAGCAATAAAACTACTTTCCGCCCATAGTATTTTAAAAGGGGATTGTTGTAAAGCATATTTTGTGTGAAAGCAACCTTATTATATATTTAATTACCATGGGAATTAAGAAACACTAACTATTGTTGGGAGTTGACAAGTGGTAATAATTCTTTAATTTGAATATTCTATAAATATGCACTAGTGTTGGTGTATGTACTTGAGTGTAGCTTATCCAAACAATTGTCATTATTGTAACATATCTAATTAAATGTAGCATTTGTTTTGTCGTACCCAACCAAATATCTCTTTGTAGCATGTGTATGCGATATGCTTCGAACATACCACGGAGATGCAGGTTAGATATGAGTTTTTGTGATTTGTCTCCATACTTTCAGATTATTTAAGATATCATTGTATTAATGATGACTATCACAGACTTATTGCGTCAACTTTGTTTATGGTCTCCATGTTTATGTGTGCTATAGAATAATCCTACATTTTAATATACATGCGGTAAAAGTTAGTCAAAGATCATATTATGCTCTCCCCTTTAAATCAAAACATAGATATTTTTCCACAAAATTGATCATATTACGCTCTCCCCTTTAAAGGATGCAAAAGGTTGGACAATCTTGTATTTTGTTTCCAAATATTTCCATGGTTCCATTAGAAGTCTCTTGAATTGGCTTGTGGCCATCAAAGCCATGCCATATGAGTATTCAAAATTTTGACTCTTTGCTCGAACAATTTGTGAACCACGCCACCACTATATGAGGACCACGACGCTCAATTGCTTCTAGTTGGAGATCATTCAATCAAGGACCATGACTCTCGGTTGCTTCTTTAGTTCTTGTTTTAGTACTCATCCATTCTTTATGCCCTTTTAGTGTTGCAATTTCTTCTGCTAGCATATGTTATCATTGTACCCAACATGCATAAGGGTAATACATGCTAATGTATTTGTGTGGAGTGTGCTTCAACATCTAGTTCTCTCAAATGTACATTGGACTATTCTTGGGATTGTTGACAATGCGATGTGGTTTGACTCTTCCTTTGACAATGAGATATAGTTGACTCTTCCTTTGAAAATACAATTTAGCTTGACTTTTTCTTAAATGACAATGCGATGCAATTCCCCCCATGCAAAATCTTCAAACACTAACAATGGTTGGATTGGTGTGTTGACTTGAGGTGTTCATGTCGACTGCACATCTTTATATTGTCAGAGTTGTATCACCATGTTGGTATCATTGATCAAAGAGTTTGGGTCGCAGTATATCCTATTGATGGCAAGTCGGGTGAGAGCAGTTGTCAATTGCTCTTGACTTGCTAGCATAATTTACTCTAGCCTTGCAAACCCTCACTCACACTTCACCAACTCTAATTACGAAGTTAACTAATTCCTTATGAGAGCTAAATGCTAAGTATATGCACACATAAGAGAAAGATACTAACATGATATCACTAACCACACCACAATTAAGTAGAGAAATCCACATGACATGTACAAAAGGAGTGATTATGGTTTGGTTAATAGCAATGAACCCTAACCACTCAACTGACTACAAAATATATTGTGTTAAATGCACATAAAGAGATCAAAACCAGCCCACTTAGCTTCTTACTCCTTGATGTCACTTGCTCAATTTATCGTCGATACAAAGGTACCCATTTGGGTTGGCTTAGCTACATGCGTGCTAAGAAGGGTGTGCTAAAAAGGGTGGGTGGCTTAGCTACATGCATGCTAAAAAAGGTGTGCTAAAAGGGTGGCACAAAGGAACACAAGTACACCACAATGTGATAAAAAAGGTAGGAGAGAGCTCTAGGTTAGGTTAAATGAGAGAGAGAAAATTAAAGATCCAACAATAAAACCACATAGTCACAAAAGCAACTTTTACATCTCACTTACAAAAATGTTGTCTGCTTTCACATTGGGACAACCATTTGGCCTAAAGCTCTTGACTCAATTTTGTTTTATCTCCTTTTTCTTGGTCTTGCACTATTGTGAACGCTTATGTATTCATGATGTTATATTGGATAAGTACTAACAAACAACCTTTTTGATAAATTTTTAAGCAATCATATTGTTGACTGTTAAGTGTATAAACAAGACATTATCAATCTCTTTTGTTTGCCATGGTGGGGATTATGTTTGCTTCTTACACTGAGGTTCTTTGATTCTTCGATGAAGTAGGTCGAAATGCACGAAATCCACTCTTCATTTTTTGTTGGACCCTTGGTGAGGTTGGTGTTCACAATTTTTGCGGAGTCAATGCATTCTCTTGTGCTCTTCTCAATCCACTCGTTGGCTAATGATTTTCAATTTGTGAATTTCATTGATTGTTTTCATTTGTTAAAAGTGTCTTGAAGGGGTAATGCCAACGTTTGGACTCTTGTTTTGGGACGTAAAAATGGATTGGAACAAGAAGGAAACATAGCTTCACCTCATGTAGATTTGAGGAATCGTTTTGAAGTGTTGCAAGAAGAGGAGGTCCTATTACAGGATCAAAGGACAACTAATGTGGAAGAGGTGGTAGCGTGCACACCCGATGTCTTCCTAAACAATACACAGCTCAGACAAGAAAATGTCATGATCTCCCCCTCCTCCATTGGTAAAAGTGGAAGTATTGGATTGAGAGCAATGAAAAAATGGTTATGCAATGGGAGATGTCAAGAAAGATCATCCACCACTTCCGAATTTCAGAAGCCGCAAGAGTCGCGACAAGTAAGTAGGGAGGCACCTGTCAGAGTTTCTGTCAATTTTGTTAGGTCCAAAAGATTGGAAAGGGGCACACTAGGCATGGGGTGCAAGTTTAGCCAGCAGGCTCTCACGAGACTGACTGATTTGTGTCATGAGGAAGCCCTAGGGCTGAGGGTTTATGTGATTATTGCTGAACAAAACAAGTTGACGAAAGTAGGCTTCTCATTTGGCCTGATGGACCTGGAGGTTTCGGCTAGCAACATGCCACGGATATCTAGCTCCATAGAAGTCAAGGCGCACAAATACTTTAACAACATGCCAATCACCTTGAGTGGGGATGAGTGGATGTCGATGTGGATGAATGTTGGAATGATATGTGGGAGTTTCAACAATGCTTGCATTAAAAAGCAACTACTACTATGCCTAGAGGAGAAGGTAGACTCCCTCGATGAGGTGTTACACTTCCATGAGGAGGAACTGGAAGAAGATATAAGGCAGGATGTGGTGTTAGGATGGGAGAAGATCAATGAGGGAGGTTGGGCATGGACTCAGGGGGAGGGACTTTGTCCTTCTTGGGAGACCTCACAATTGATTTCATGAAATTAATCACGTGGAACATACAAGGTCTTGGTGGAAGCAAATGCATGATGGAAAGGAAGAACTTCCGTCAAGAGTTCAAATCCCCGTGCTTTAAGGGGATCCCGGACATTTTGCTCTTGCAAGAGCATCATTTGAGTGCGGACAGAATCTTGAGTATTGGCAATCCTCTTGAGGGGGATTGGCATACTTTTTGGTCCCCAATTGAGGGTGAGCATGGTAGAAAAGGAGGTGTTTGTACATCTATTAGGAACAATCCGGATATTGTTGTCATGGGTCAGGACACCATAGTGGAGGGACATGCCATTTATGTGACTGTCAGATGGCATCAATGTATAGTTGGGATAATAAATGTGTATGCACCTAATTCATCAACTTTGTAGGCCCCTTTTTGGAGGCAATTGGTTGATGGCTTGCCATTTGCAGATACGTGGATTCTTGCAGGGGATTTTAACATGACTTTGCACACAGAGGACAAGGTGGGTGGCACTCATACAGTGGTCCAAGGGTTAGAGTTAGTTGCATGGGATTTGTTGATGGGACGATTAGAAGTGAAAGATGCGTGGTATGTACTAAAAAAGCCTCAGAGTTCGCTAAGCTTTTCAAGAGTAGGCGGTATAAATGGCTTTTGCATATCTCGCATAGACAGAATATACATAAGTTCAGAACTTGAAAAATATGGTAACAATGTTGAAATAATCGTTGGTTCAGCTTACTCTAATCATATGACGGTTAAGATTACATTAGTCAACCAGAGGAGGCCAAAAAGAGACTACAACATGAGGATCAACATTAAGCTTTTTGAGGATGTGGAAGTGGGAAGAAAGATAAGGAGCATATGGGCAAGTAATCTAGCTGGTTGTGGTACACATTGAAGTCTCATATGGATTATCAAGAGATTTTTTTGAAATTTTTTGGGAAGTGATTAAGGTTGAATTGGTTGATGGTCTTAATGAGGCATGGGCTGTTGGACGCTTACCTGAGCATTTTAAAGAGTGGCATGGAGTTGTTTGATCAAGGCGAAAAACCAGGGTGGACTTGGGTTGGTGGATCCAGTTCACCAAAGTAAGGCTTTACTCGGTAAGCTACTTGTGCGATGTTTACAACTTGGACCTGAATTGTGGAAGATGCTTCTTAGGGACAAAGCTGACCTTTGGTGTCCGAGGAATGGCGGCCCTTGGAAGGTAAAGATGTGGTGGTTGTTTAGTCCAGATCTAAAGATGAAAGTACCAACTAGCATGGAGGACAGGGTGGCATGTGCCATAATGATGGCCTGGTCAAGTGTAAAAGAAGGGTTGGTCTTAATACAACTGAAAACATTGGAGGAACAACTTTGACAACTGCTATTTTGGAACCCTAGGATTAGAAGCGAAGACGGCATGATGCTTGGACAGAAAAAATATTTGCCATGGGGCGCATGTTAGGGTACAATGTTAGTTCAGTAAGAGATTGGGATGTTTTCAGAATGAAGAGGAGTGAGGGTCAGTTTGGTAGGCTTGAGAAGGTGACCCAACTGATAAACAAGGTTGTTGATGGTCATTTTGGAGGAGACTTTGGGCATTGGATATGCCAGAAAAAATAAAGGTTTGGTTTTGGCTTCTTAGTCATAAGGCGATACCCGTAGGGGAGTGGATGAGGTGTCGTGGTGGGGAGGCTGGTTGTAAGTTATGTGGTCACTCTTTGGAATCGATACCTCACTGTTTTTGGAACTGTGCAGAGGCAATCAACATTTGGGGTAGAAGTCTCAGGATAGTGGCAACATGCGGTGTGAATGGGAGAGTTGTGTGGGGCTCCTTACAAGGTTTGAAGCTAACTAGGGAAGGCTGGGCGGAACAACTAAATCCAAATGGTCATGGAATTATAGTGCAGGGTGGTAGTGTATTCAAATGTGTTGGAATGAAACCTGGTACAAACTCTGGTTTTTTTGAGGAGATATGGATGTTGGTGGCATGCTTCTCGGTCTGGCACATTTGGATCAGACGATGTATGTTTTTTAGCAACGAAAACTCACACACGGTGAAGTGTTGCTAAACATTTGGTTCAAGCTAGTATCTTGGCTGCGCGGACGATACAACTCAATTGAAGGGAACTTGGGTGAAGCAGAAAGGGCTCGGTCAAAGTTTTTGCTGAAATGGGGTCGTTCTCCTATGATGGTAAATTCAGCATCAGGGCCTAAATGGAACTACCAAGCACCGAGATGGTTGTTTTCGTCATTGGCTTCCATTAGTGGACAGAAGATGTAATTATGTGGTTACCATGTAAAAAGAGGGGGATTATGCTTAGTTTTGTGTGGAGTGGTGTGAGTTTTGTTGATTATGGCTGAACTTTGATGTACTTTGTTTGCTAACTAATGGGAAGTAGTGTTTTTTTGGAAAAAAAAAAGTGTCTTGAAGGGGGTTGGATTCCCACAGTTCGGTTTACAAAGGTTATAAATCGCTTGTTCTTTCTCATGAAACTTTCAAAAATAAAAGACTACAATCTTGGTTTGCACAATAATGTGATTTTGAAGGAAACCCGCTATTTGTTTCAATTTTGCTACTCGTTTTCCATTTTACACTATTTGGATTGTAACTCCTTGATGGTGTACCTTTTATGGGTATCCTTTTATTTCTACAAAAAATTAAATTAATCTATCACACACACACACAAAAAAAGTAACCTCTAACATAAACAAACTTTTTAAAGAAAATATGACCATACCACAACAATGTCTTCTTATGCATGGCATCACCAAGATAGCAACTATTCATAATGAGTTGATTGAAATCAACATGAGGATTTTACTGAAAGAATTTGTGCAAGTTTGCACAATGGTTTGTTTCTATGGAAATTGCATGAAGGTTGAACTCGAAGAGTTTGTGTGCATTTATACGACAATTTCTAACCTTGCGCTACCTAAGGTTGGGGGCCAAGTAAGTGAGAAGACAATTTTCATTATCTTTCTTCATCAGTAAGATTGCCACCGAGTAAAAACTAAATAAAAACAACACGTCAAAACACGTAGAGCTAGCAGCTACCTGCAAAAAAAACGAGTAACCAATTCCATTCTGCACAACATGGTTGTCCTGCTGTACTATTTTATTTCCCGGTCGACTTTGATGAAAACAAAACAAGAAGATAATCCAACAGTGGGCACCCAATCATCTTGGTATTATTTTTGTTGGACGACGAGTGATAGGTTAACAAGTTAGGATGGAATGCTAGGTGCATATAGTGGACAGAAGTATAAAGTGTTTTTCAATTGGGTTGTGCAGGGGCAGGGGATGCCCGGTTTCATCCATGGTGTCGTGCCACATGCCCGGACATGCATCATGGGTCCGATGGGTGGGGTACTCAAACATATGCTTCATGGGTTTGATGGGCAGGGGTACGCGGACATATGCGGTCTCCTTTTGTGGTGGTTAACAATCGGCACCGCGAAACCACGGCTTAATGGTTTAAACGGTTCGGTTCGGTTTCAATTGTCCGAAACCGCGGTTTAAAACGGTTTTTTATTTTTTTATTTTAAAAAAAGTGTTTTTAAACAATCTTTTTATATTTAGACCTTATTCTCACATTTTAGAAGCATCTTTAAAATTTTAAAAATTTAAAAATAATGAAATATTTGAAATTTTAAAAATTGATCGAAGTTGAAAACCGAAACCAAACCACGAAACCGCGGTTTTAACGGTTTGAAAAAAAGGTTTTAGTAGTTCGGTTTAAACGGTTTTGTGGTTCGGTTCGGTTCGGCTCATGTTTTGAAAAAATGTAAAACAGTTCGGTTCCAAAGCGGTTCGGTTTTGACCCTCTCGAACCGAACCGAACCGTTGCTGATTGTTAGCAGTTGGAGAGCAGAGTGTTGACAATAGGTACATATTGTATATTATAGGAGAGCAAGTATATGTATGTATGTGAGTGTAAAGCCATGGCCCATACATACATACATGGGATGGGGTATGTATGTATGTATGTATGTATGTATGGGGTAGGGGCAGATTTGACCTGAGAAGCAATGAGAAACAAATTTCTAGCCGCCATAGCTGCCCATCCGAGAAGAGACTCAGACAAGACAGACAGACAGACAGACAGACAGACGGAGTCCTGAGTGTCTAGCAGACCCCAAACATCATGGCACGCTGGATCAAGCGGCACGTGAATCGCGTGCAAGATCAATGGTCCTCTGCCATCGCCAAATCACAACACAATCAGGTAAGCCTTGCCCTTGTCCCTGTGCTTCGCGCAACCAATCATGACCAAGAAATGCTCCCCGATGAAGCGGCGGTCGCTCAAATCATCGTCGGCATCGGGTCGCAATCCCGAGTGCGCGTTTCCCGCTGCGTGCAGATGATTATGGGAAGGCTGAGCAAGACACATAGCTGGGTCGTCGCCCTAAAATGCCTCATCCTCATCCATAGATGCCTATGTGAAGGAGGCTTCATGTTCCAAGATCAGATCAGCTTCCATAGAGAGCTCAGTAGCGGCCGGAATTGCCTGAATATGTCGAATTTCAAAGACAGGGATTCCGCTCTTTCTTGGTCGGCATCGGGTTGGGTCCGTTGGTACGCCGGCTTTGTGGAGAAATGGATCCAAACCTCAAGAATGTTAGGGCTTTTCTTCAACTGTGATACTGTTAGGTCGGATTGCGAATCCGACCACATCGTGGCATTGCCCACAGCGAATTTCGTCACGCAATTTATGTGCCTCCACGAGTTCCTTCAGGAAGCATCGATGGCCATGGACTCATTTGTAGATCATCTTTTAGTGAAGGAGAGCCTGAAGCTCGTGATGATTGTGGTCGGAAGGGCATACGAAGAGCTTCAATGCCGATTCAAACAGATTGCGGCGAGGATCTCAATGTTGACGCGATCCGAAGCAGCGAATCTATTGCAAGTATGTGAGAGACTCTCTAGCCAGACGATGTTATTGACACACTTGTTTGAAGTATGTAGTGATGTTATGGATGACAATGTGAGGTTCAAGGAGATCCTAATAACTGACTATGAATTGCTGAACGTCAAGACTCATCTTAAATCGGTCTTATAGTCATGTCCTTATTTGATGAACTCATGAAATATATAAGATAATTGGTGATGCCTTTTCAACCTCATTTTTATGAGGCATGGCATACCACCAGGGATAATGAACAAAAGTAGTGGGAATGAACATTGGAGCTGTTTATAATCATGCATTAATAATCAATCTGATTTGCCTAAATTCATCTAGGCATCTCCTTAATGATGGACTCATGAAATATATAAGAGAATTGGTGATGCCTTTTCAACCTCATTTTTATGAGGTATGGCATACCAGGGATAATGAACAAAAGTAGCTGGAATGAAAATTGGAGCTGTTTATAATCATGCATTAATAATCAATCTAATTTGCCTAAACTCATTTCAATATCTGAAATTTGCCCTTTAACACCTTTAGCGTTGCATTGTTTTCAGTCCCCAGGTCATTTTGTCTCGCCTTACCACTTGCCACCCAAAATTGGAGTAGAAGATTGAATTTTGGTAGGATGTTAGAACAAGATATTGTAACAATGAAATAGATTTTAGAAGAAGTAAAGTCACCGCCAGCAAAGAGGAGTTAGGAGGAAAAGAGGGAGAAGACAATTAAATTATACCTCACAAAGGTAGAAGATTTGTATTGCACTAAGACCACATTTTTACAATGGGAAGTTTTGATGGGGAATGAGGCACTTCTTATTAATGATGATAGGCAACTAACTATAAATCTAAAACGCAATATGGAGTATAGTTTTGAGAAATTTGAGACTAAAAATCAACAAAATTTTAGGGGAAAAAACAACCTTTCTATTTCATGGTATTGGGTTTTTGCTGAGGATCACTAATTGTAGAGATAGTTAGAGGCATCTTAACTAATCGTGGGGAGCTTATTTTATTTTCATTCATCCAAATGTTTTTTTGGGGGGGGGGATTCTAGGAATTCAGGTATTTTTATAGTGATTCAATGCTAAGCATCCACTTTTCTCACATGGCCTATAACTATCTTATTTGACTTTTATCACATGGCCCATCTAAAATTCAAGTGTGTTTCCAAAATCTAAAGGGGGATCTATAACTATGTTAAATGGAAACTATTTTGGAATTATGTTCAAGTTCCACCCACCAAATATAGTGTGGTCAAATAACATAAGCCATAAGAAAATGTATTGGTCAAACAATATGCTTTGCTGGCTATATTATATTTTATGTCAGCCAAGGAAATGCTTTATGATTGTTAACTATAGTAAAGCAAGAGATTTTTAATCCCATTCTGGCTTATAATGACATTCATTGTACATGGATGGTCATCCGTCGCATCAAGTGTGGAGAAATTTATGAGTGTGGTCTCGAAGCATCAAGCTTTAAAATAAAGAGTTGATTTGTGGTTTAGAATACTTTTATATTTGGGGATTTCAATAATACTTTAGATTTTAGAGACAATTGCTCAATATAGTGTGGTCAATAACATAAGCCATAAGAAAATGTATTGGTCAAGCAATATGCTTTGCTGGCTATATTATACTTTATGTCAGCCAAGGAAATGCTTTATGATTGTTAACAATAGTAAAGCAAGAGATTTTTAATCCCATTCTGGCTTATAATGACATTCATTGTACATGGATGGGCATCCATCGCATCAAGTGTGGTCTCGAAGCATCAAGCTTTAAAATAAAGAGTTGATATGTGGTTTAGAATACTTTTATATTTGGAGATTTCAATAATACTTTAGATTTTAGAGACAATTGCTCAATAATTTGTAATATGCTAAATGTGGAGAGCACAATTATATATGAAAGTGGCAAACTATATTTTCTATCATGTATCACATTCTAAATAGTATGCCAAACTTGATGGTACATGATAAACTCCATCCAATATGCAAAATATTGTTGTGATCTATCGATTGACCATATATCTCAACTTTCTAATCATCCACTAATCTTTTTTATCATACTTGCAATTTGGAATCCAACGTAATGATGCAAAATATTGTTCTAATCTATGGATTTACTTTACATCTCAACTTTCTAATATTGCACCAATATCGATCCAATTGCAATTTGGAATCAAATATGATGATGTGCCTCTTCATGGTCAAACACTGTTGATTGTTAATGACAATTATCTCAAATATGAGATTTCAAATCTATGTCGTCATGAAGCTCACACTTGATGAGGCAAATTTGGTGGATTTTGGCACCAACAACTAGGCTTAGTAATAAGGGCAATGTATCAATGAAACGTTCAAAGACTAAGTTGTAGCATCTCAAATGTCTAGGCCATAGTTGTGAATTCAAAAAAGGATTGGTCTAAAAGTAAGAAAGATTATTGTTTTCATTATGAATTAATATAGACCCTATATGTATATCAAAGGTCATATGTGTAATTTTAAGGAAGGTTCTAGAAACTTGAATATGGATCATTAAGGAGCAAGAGTGTAAAATGAGGAAGAAAACTAATAATGATAGAGAAGAAAAAGAAGACGACGATAGTGATAAGAGAGAATATCACACGAGCTTTCACTTGTCAAACAACCATTGAGAGTTAAGATATCTCTCCCTATACATATATGAGAAGTTTTAAGTTAAGTTAATCATCGTACATTCTCGAGAGTTGAGACGATAAAATATTGTGTTTAAGTGGTGTAAATTGATATATATTCAAGCAACAAGAATATTCATCCTCTTCGGTATGCATCCATTCCGCATAATTCCATGCTCTTTAGCCCAACTATTTCATTGACTTCTACAATCTCCCCTTGAATAAAATCCCAAAGATTCGGGGCTACATAGTTCTAGACAAATGTGCTCGTCAAATGTCTTAGTGAGAATGGATACTTTTGCGACAATTTCTTTAAAAAAGGATACATAGTTTTGGACAAAAAGAAACAATTAAATATGTGAAATGTGAGAAGGGAAGCAGACTCACATCCAACACCAATTTGCATGAAAATATTTAGTGCTAGATTATACAAACTCAAAAGGTGTTAGGTGTTCAAAGAATTCTTCTCTCACATGTAGTACCCATCATTAACTAGGTAGAAGCAAATAAACTAGACTCTGGCCTTTGCATAAGTGGAACTACTTGAAGCAATAAAAGGTCTATGGAAGTGGAAAGCCCCAACCTAAAATGGAATCACAATAACATTTATGATTAACTTCTCATATGTGCTGAAAGATGGAATATTGTATAACTCATCATATTTCTCGTGAATTACCTTGTACGCTGAGCGTGGGATAAGTAAGTGATATTCATCCTCCAGTAAGTTTCCATTGCATACCTTGTTTCTATGATGATTCCATGATGCTACCTCAACACCGAACTTGTGCGAACGTGTTTGAAGAAGTGTTAAGGCTCTTCAAGAGCCAAGGCTTATGGGGGTAGTGAGATGCAATTGGATAAGTTTTGCCATTTTCTCCTTGTATTGGGGCCAATATTAGGGGCTAATATTTGCAATGTAATTGTTCCGTTTTGACATTTTAGCATCACGTCACTTCATAATTAGGGCCTCTAGTAATCTATTCTTAATGATCACATACTTCATAACATCATCCAAGAGATCCAATAGATCTTTTACACCCCATCCATTTCATAATGTCAAGCATCTAGCCGAATAAGAGGTCTTTGATCTTATTAGTGTTTTGTACCTTGCATACAATGTTCCAAGCTTGTTTGAGCAATCTATGATCACATATATTCTCAACTTTTGTGATATACTTGTATACTCTTTACATGGCTAGCATGTGCGCGCGCACGCGCACACGCACACACACACACACACACACACACACACACACACACACACACACACACACACACACACACAGATTAACGTCTTCTAAGATCAAATCTGGCCCATGGGACAAAAGGAGGAGAGAGTGATATTTGTAGAAGTAATTGATGTGTCTGTTGGGGCTGGTGCGAAGCAAGCAAAGGCCAGATGGGTGGCATTGGGAGGGCATGGGGGAGAAATAAGGAAAACCGAGGGGCATTCTGGGAAATAAAAGGAAAATTGTTTGATCTAACACTAAACCCACACAATGCTGGTTTAGTTAGCCCCTTCCCCTGTTTCTGTCTGTCTGTCTCTCTCTCCCGTCTCCTGTTCCCAAAAGGATTTCTGCGTGATTCTCTGTTTCTTTTCTTTCCCCCGAGCTTCTGCAGAAGGATGCATCTACTCGTTGCTCCGGGTGAGTCACCGTTTCTGTTTCTCTTCCCTCCCACATCACTTTTTTGTTCTGTTTTTCTTTTTGTTTTGTTTTGTTTTAGGAACCCAAGGTTACCCGTGTGACACATGCCTTTGTGCTGTGATTTCCATTCATCCGATTGCGTTACAAGGAGCAATACTTTTGTGATGCTTGTCACGAAATTGATCCCAGAAATGTGGATATACTCGAACAAGGAGCAGGGTTTTTTCTTTTGTCTTAATAAGCATAGATGATAATGATGATGATTTATCTCAAGAGAGGATTGGGAGGTTGGGGAGAGGTGATAATGATGATGATATCTTATTGACTTCAGTTTGGAGAGACCACAGGAACACGGCCCATAGACCAACAAGAATCTCCTCCATAAGAATGCTGACTTTTTCACTAATCTTTCCTATTCTCAAACAAGGATAAAATGCAGCTCCCTTGAATTTGGTATGGTGATAGCTAACTCATATGGGATGATATATGAGATTGATCCATTGAGTGAGTGAGGGTGGAAAGCAATCTTCAAATAGTGGAATATGCTTCGATTTGGAGTGTGAAGTGTTGTCATCCTATGGGTGGGTCTTGGAAAGGGAGAGGGTGAATTTAACATCCCCAGGGGTGCCAAAAACATGACATGTATGAGGCACTATAAGAGCATTGGCCTAGAGCCTCCTCTTCTGGAGTATTGTCAAAAACCATGTGTTAATATTAGAATGTATGGAAAGAACTTTAAAAGAGAGTAACAATCTACAGCGAAATTAGACAAAGTAACTAGAAAGAAACAATTGCAGTTGAAGAACAAGTAAGATGAAAGAAAGGAAGGGTTCAAGTTTGCATTGCTATAATGCTTATGGAAAGTAGGCTATTTTTTGCATGGAAAACTAAGAGGGGCAAAATTCTATGTTTCAAGGTATTTAACAAGAGTATTGATATTATGCTAGGAGAATTCAATGGAAGAACATTGTTAGGTGAAGATATTTGGGAGTGCAGCACTAATAGGAAACATAATGGCCAAATAGGCTGTTTGTAAAGAACGAGAATTTAGCATAACCTCAGACTATAGAGGTTTATTTCTTCATGGTGGAAGTTTGGGTTATGATAGAGGCTATCAGTTTAGATTCATCCGCTGTGTGGACAAGAAGAGATTTTTGTAGTGTATTTGTGCCTTCATTATATAAAGAAAAACGAGTTCAATTGTGCCTGCCTAGTTCACCTGGTTTTACATATTGGAACTGGCTCTCAGAATCTCTCACATAGTTATTGACTTGATGTTGATTCTTCATGTTTGTTTGCCTGTTGGTATGTTGCCTCAGTGCATTAACCGTATGCCATCTTATGGCCTTGTTCACCTGATTTGGCATCTTATTTGTCTTTTAATATCTTAAATGTGTATGCATGCTCATGTGGTTAACTGAGGGAATTTCTTGAACACAAAAATAACAACATACTTTGTACTTGAACACACGTTACAATCTACTTAAAAATTAATACATGTGTTTAGAGTATATCAATTCCAGAAAACTATTTAGCAATCAAGTAATCTTTGAGATTCTTGAATATAGCCCACAATATATTGTCGTGTGTCAAAATGTGCAATCACATTTTCTTGACATAATACTATTAGAGCTGAACTCAAACCACTTGATCTCTTAGAATCTCATCATGGAAGTGGTAGCTCCAGAAAGATTTTTGTTTCGGACTGTAAAAGAGTGTCCCATCTGTGTCTTTTCAAAGGTTTTGTTCCAAACTATTTGGGTTTTCAACAGCAAATTGAATAACTTGACAACACTGTAACAGTTCTGTGTTCATCTCTTGGTCAATTTTGCTTTGTCAGCTAATATGCAGATTTCACTAGTATACCTTCTTGATAGCTTCACTCTCTTGGTACATAACTTCTCATGCCATATTAATAAAGAAAATCCAGATGTTCCCCATTCTGCTTATCATCCTTATTCTACAGTAGGTCCTATGTCTGCATATCAGAAATTCAGTATCTTTGTAATAAAGAAAATACGAATGTTCTGATGTCCGCATATCATCCTTATTCTACAGTAGGTCTGCATCAGAATATCATTGGAAAAAAGAAGATTCTTTTTAGTTATAAATTTAGGCATCAAGAAAATTATGGTTCACGTACTAAATGCATTCTTTCCTTTAGGTGTCTTGCATTCAGTTAAAAGCTCATCAAGGACACATTCAGGGCAGATCGTGAACAGAATACAGGTTGAGGGCTAATTCTGTAGCCAAGTATCAGTACATATACATATAAATATGTATATTTATGTCACATAAATATATGTTTCTTGAATTTTCTGGAAATTCTTGTCATTGATCTCATGTCATCGTAGTAATGGACACATTTTTCAGGGCATTAGTTCCTATTGTGTGTGTGAAAGGAGAAATGTTGTTTGTCAACTTAAGGCATCACATGAAGATGGTGGGAACCAGAAAAGTGTGGCAACATCATTAACTGGAAATGTTAGCGAAGCAGTTCAAAGTTTCCCATGGGAGAAGGCAGGCAGACGATTCGTGGAGCGTACGATCGATCTAGGGTGGGGGCCATTCAAGTGGCTCATGCCTCCCCTATTGGCTGTGTCCGCAGTGAGGGAAATTTTGTTTACTTTATTGGCTAAGAAGGATTTGTTCATACCACTTGGAATGCTCACTGGCTTTCTCATTGCAAAAGTTGTTGGCAATGCTTTCCTTGATGTCCAGTTTCAGGTATAACTCTTTTCGTGATCCTCACACTCTTTTCATACTACATAGGAGGAATCCATTACGTCTCTAGCACTTTTGGATGGAAGAAACCCTTCCGGAACCCTACATTGTGCATAAACTTGTAGAAAAGTGCGGTTTCTCTTGTATCTCTCTTTAGAAACCCTGCTCTCCTTGACGTACAGAATCGGTGAACCAGTCTAAGCAAAAAGTGGTTGAAAAACTTTCCAGTTTTCTGCTGGAGGTATGCTCCGCACACAATATTGTGGGGTTGGAGGTAGAAAAAATTAAGATAGCATCATGTAAAGTCAACTATAGGTGTAAAATAGTGGTGGAACTGGAGATAGATGAAATGAGACTGTGTTTTGCTTCTTCTGCTACTTCATTTGATGGACTTTTGCAATATGCTGCTTCTTTTTTTGGGTTTGACATATTTTTCTCGTCTACCGTCATAGTGTGAAAGTGCCTTGCAGGACAATGGGAGAACCACATGGCCTTTGATGGTGATGTTCTCTTTCTTTCTTCTAATGAAGCTTCCTGGTCCCTATTATCCCACCTGGGCTGCTGTGTTTTTACCACATGTCGCGAATGCGGGATTGGTGCAGACCCTCATCCTGCTGTATAGGCAGCAGAAACAGGAGTTGGCGTGAAGGAATTGTCATCGTTCTTCCTATCATTTGCAACATTTTTGAGTTTTTTTATGAAGGGAACAAATTTTGGTGATAATGAGTAGCAAATGTTTGGGGTTCTGCGTCTGCTGGGAACATGCTGGGAACCTTTGTAACTGATATTTGGATGTAAGATTAGTGTTTCTCACACGATAGGCTGCATGTGCTAAGTGAAATACACTTGGTCATGTTTCCATTACTGTCCTCAAAGCTCCACACATTAACTATGCTTCATGAATCTTTCAATTTAGTTCATTCTTTACATATAGTAACCTTAAGAGAATTTGTCATTATCTCTGAACGATTAACAATTTTCCAAGCGCTTGACAATAACTATGCTTCATGTATCTTTCAATTTAGTTCATTCTTTACATATAGTAACCTTACGAGAATATGTCATTTCTATGAACGATTAACAATTTTCCAAGCGCTTGTCTCAAAATGTATGAATGGTTAAAAAGAATTTGTAAGCACTTTTGTAAATTCTTGTTGATTCAAATAAAACTACTGATTGATGTGGCAAGATGCTTATTTCATGTCTTGTCCAGGTATGGAGTTCAAATAAATGGCTCGATTAAGAATAGGTTAATATTTAGGTAATGCTCATGTAGTTTTAATCCATCCCCATATACCATGATAAAATACATCGTGTAAGCTATAAGCTTCAAATATAATTATAATTAGCATGTAGAATACCTATTATTAGTTTTTCTTGTTATAAGACATGCTGATGGTTATCATTCCTCATGTAGTGGAAGAAGTATTAGTGCCAATGTTGTTAATCCATGTTGAAATCAATATTTGTTTAGGTTTTCAAACGTTTCCTTTGTAATAAAGTGTTGAGAATCAAACTTCAGTGTAGGAACACACCTTAGGAATAGCAATGTGTGAGAACACCCCACCACTTTATATCATGATTCATAACTAATGTGTCATAGAAGTTAAGTCCCTATGACACATAGTTACTAAGTAGTTAAGTCTCCACCTCTTTCCCAAGAGGTGGTTGTAGTGAGAGAATATAGAGAGAAGATGACTGCATAAGCATCTTCTCCTCTTCTTTGTAACAATTGGTTGTTTATTCTCTTGTTAATACAATTTTAACGTTTTTTGTATACGTTGTTCTCTCTCTCTCTCTCTCTCTCTCTCTCTCTCTCTCTCTCTCTATCTTATACACACATTTTCCGCTCCACAAAATCACATCCAATTCTTTACGTGGTATCAGAGCGATTAGTAGGTTGATCTAGGCCCATCCGCGTGAGTTGTGCCTATGCTGATGTTCATGAAGAACTGACTGATCACTGTAGCAGCAACCTTGCATAGTTCGTATCACAGAGAAGAAAAAATCACAAGTCGACCATCATGAACACTAAGATGGGCAACTCTCTCCCCAACGAAAAGCTGGATAGAAACAACTTCGCATCTTGGGAGTACAAGATGCACCAATACCTTGTCGGTCAAGGCCATTGGAGTTATATCAAGGGAGCACAAAAAACGCAACCCAACCCAACACACGCCGACCACCCAACATCGGAGCAAGCGTCAAGTCATGTGTTGTATTGCCTTACATCATGTGTTCACGATCACATGCTCGGCTACATCCGAGAGGTCAAAACGCCGAAGTGTCGAATATGGGCATATAATGGCCGTATTCACACCGTCCCTTGGACAATCTAGGTTTAGGACATTTGTGTAAATATGTCAAAGGGCAGTTACTCAAGTCCAGTTAGTATATAACGGGCTTTGTAACCTAGCTCAAAAAGTTGCTACTATTGTTAGAGAGTTGTTGCCTCCATTGTTGTAACCACTGATTCATAAGAACTGTTACATTGTGTGCCTCTTGGTGTTTCTCTCTCTCATTCTGTTCTTTGATCTTGCTTTCTCTTGTGAACTTGGTGATTTTCATCTAAAGTTGTTGTTGATGTTTCCGCACTAACGGCCTCAATTTCCAACATCTGGTATTAAAGCGAAGGTTCTTCAACTCGCTGCCAGCTGTCATCAGTCTTCAACAACATTCTTGCTTCCTCTCCCTTGAAGAACCTGAGTCCAAGATCTCATCTTGAGAAGAGAAAGAAAAAAGATGATTTGCACTCTACTAAGCTAAATCACTCTTAAGGTAAGCCAATCGGCAACATCTTGCTTCTGTGATTGCAGCCGCTCAGAGTGGAATCTCTGTTCAATCAGCCTCGATCGTGCTTTACTAGATTAGACACTATCTACTCATTTGTTGTAACCTCTCAAAGCAGATCTAGCCCTAGGGAACAACCCCACTCCGTACTTCATTCGGTTGAACGACATTCGGGAGGACCAGTCAGCTTCGTCCCTCTCATCGTTGTAGTCACCCGAAGCAGGATTGGCCTGTATAATCAACACAAAACCTGTGATCGACATCTCGAAATTGGCATTGAAATCAAATCGACAGATCCAACTCGGGAAGCCGGCTCGACTTGTGTTCGAATCCGACTAGAACAATATCAGGTGAGCCAATTGGTTGCATTCCACCACCATTTGTAGTCAACTCCGAACAGAGTCTAACAAGCCAACACAGATGGCATCGACATCCGGCTCATCAAAGATGAGTCTAAGGAAGTTCGACGGATCGAACTTCAATTTCTGGAAGGAGCAGATGCAAGACTATCTGATAGTCAAGGGTCAAATAGATCCAATCGAGAATGAAAACCCTCTAGAAGGAATCAAGCCAAATGAGTGGACGAAACTCAATAAAATTGTCTAATCCACCATTCGGATGCACCTTTCGCTGTCAGTGTACTTCACAATGCAATCGTGTTCGACTGCGTTTCAACTGTGGAAAACAATGTCGGACATGTATGAGAAAAGGTTGTCGCCACAAAGATATATTTGATTCGGCGCGTCTACAACCTGCGGATGAAAGAATCCGACTCGGTTCAGGCACACCGGAACGAGTATGAAAGTTTAGGCTCCCAGATTTCGGCTCAGGGGTAACAATCAAAGATGAACTGAAAGCAATGTTGCTCATGTAGTAGTCTGCCCCCATCATGGGAAACTTTTGTCACAAGCGTGTGCAATGCTTCTATTGCCGCTGTGAAGTACTCCGAAGTTTCGAGCGCAATATTGACTGAAGTAGCTCGGAGGAAATCGTTTGCAAAAGATTCGACAGATGAAGCATATGTAGCACAAGGTTCGGCCAACCGGCCAAACAATCGAGGAAGAAGTTCTTCTCGACATACGAACAATCACCGAAATTGGAGCAAGTCCTGGGATAATCGAATCTGCAACTATTGCAAGAAACTTGGGCACATCAAAACCGATTGCCGTGCACTCAAAGCTAAGAACGATAAAGCTCATCGAGCTGATTAGAAGAGTGGCCGGCATGAGGAGGTCAATTACGTGGGTTCCACTACTGAAGTATTGTCGAAAGACCCGAACATACTATCCATTGAAAACCTAGTCGAATAAGAAGTTTTACTTACAAGTGAGGAATCGAGCACATGACTCTTGGATTCGGGTGCATCCTACCACGTGACCCCTCATAGATCTCAGTTTCGGCAATATTCGGCCCGAACACTCCGACTCAGTACGAGTCGGAAACTCGCATCACTGCGTTATTATAGGAATCAGCAGTGTAGAACTCAACGTCCCAGGTGGTTCTACATTAGTACTACACAATGTCTTACACGTTCCTGAGCTCTCAAGACCATTGATCTCAATCAGACAACTTGATGAAGACGACATCCGTGCTGGCTTCTCATCAGGAGGGTGGACACTCTACAGAGGGAACCTCTTGCTTTCTAGAGGATCAAACATACATTCATTGTACCCGTTATATGTCACACTCAAAGAGGGTGACTTGTTCATGGTTGATATTCATGTGTCATCATTATGGCATGGATGACTTGGACACCTTAGCAAGGCCAGCATAATGCATTTATCTAGAGCCAAATACATCCCCACACTCTCCTTTCGGATCACCAGTTCTGTGAGCATTCTCAGTACTATGGCAAACAAGTCGCAACCTCACACCAGTGACGGTGTCATGTCAAAGAAATTGGCGTGTCCAGGCGGAACCACTAGGGTTTTGAACCAGGAGAGTGAAAATAAGAAGAAGGAAGAGAAGAGTAGGAAGTCGAGCTGAAAGTATCCCAATAGCCACAAGTAGCTTGCAACCTTACCCGTGAACACGAACATCCTTGTATCATTCCACTGATGTAACAAAATTAAGTGTGCAGACACAGATTGGAAAGCCCTTAGAAAGAGCTTTCCAACAAGCTATAGAATGTCGAAAACGGACGCCATAATTGAGTGTCATGAATAAAACACCATACACAACTACCCCTCAAGCACGGTAGAAGAAAGAATTCAAATAGAAAATCTCTATTTCCTCGAGAAGAAAAAACCCTTTACAAAATATGTCTCTTTGATTGCCCCCCCCCCCCCCCCCCCCCCATCATGACAATAATCCTCCCCTCTTATACTAAATGGATGGATTTACATGTGGGCCATGTGGCACCCCCTAGAGAAGTTTGTGCATGTGCGTTATGAAAAAAACATGTGGCCCATGTGGCACACATGTAGAGAAGCTTTGCATCTGCATTATATGGTGCACATGCAATACATTACATGGTTTCGAGTCTCGACTATACAATTTGTTTCGATAAAATAATGCATATAAATCCCTAATAACAATAATACTAAAGAAGCTTGAGTCTAGAATGTAAATAAACTCCAATGAGTCAAATCAAGTGGATCTCCAAGGAGTGTTGGGTCATCAAACCAAGTCGAGATACGTGGTTGTAGTTGAGGCAACTATGGAATCGCGGTCGCACCAGCTGGTCATATCCTTTTACGACAATGGCATCACCATGAGATTAAAGTTCCCTTGATTTAGTCCATTCGAACGTCGGTGGCCCGATGCCACATCAGTCCCTTGGTGGCACCTCCTACTTCGTCAGTTTCATTGACGACTCGACCAGGAAAGTGTGGGCTTACCTAGCAAGAACCAAAGATAAAGTATTCTCGATCTTCCAAGAATGGCTTTCCATGGTAGAGAACCAATCTGGTCGAAAGCTGAAATGCCTTCGCACTGACAACGGGGGAGAGTTTAAGTTTGAAGAATTCAACAAATTTTGCCGACAATGTGGCAATCGTCATGAATATATGACACCCTATAGTCCGGAGTAGAACGGAATTATCAAGCGGATGAATCGGACAATTCGAGAACGGATATTATCCATGCTCTACCACTCCGCACTATCAGATGGCTTTTGGGTAGAGGCCTTACTTACGGCAGTATACATAATTAACATGTCACCGAGTAGGCCTCCAGGACTTCAAGTACCTCAGTGTCATGAAGACATACATCTTGGCTTATCATGACATTCATCTTGGCGAACCAGGAATCGAACCCATAACCTCTTGGTTTACATATTGTACTTTAACCATTGTAATAACATATGTGAGATGTAATCATAATAATTATATGTTTAGTTATTACGAGATATTTAGAACATTCTAGATTATTCTAGAATGTTCTTGAATATTTCATGATTATATTTATGAATAACTGTCGTGACTCTTGAGTAGGAAGCAGAGAGAGAGAGCGATGGCGATAGAGATAACGATAACGATAGAGATGGCGAGAGCGGTAGAGATAGCGATAGTGATAGAAAGAGAGTGAAAGAGGGAGAGAGTGCGAGAGAGAGAAAAGTATAAGTGAGAGATAAGAAATGGGAATGCGATTATATTATGAGAAAGAAGATTACAAGGAGTAGGCTAAGGGCTAAAGACTGGTGTTGAACCGAATGAGTTGTGATGAGTGTATGGACTCTTATTTATAGGCCCTTATGGAGTATTCTAGAATGTTCTAGAATATTTTAGATATTTATGAATAATAATAATAATAAATATAATCATGAAATATTCAAGAACATTCTAGAATAATCTAGAATGTTCTAAATATCTCGTAATAACTAAACATATAATTATTATGATTACATCTCACATATGTTATTACAATGGTTAAAGTACAATATGTAAACCAAGAGGTTATGGGTTCGATTCCTGGTTCGCCAAGATGAATGTCATGATAAGCCAAGATGTATGTCTTCATGACATTATCCCCCCTTTTCGATGACGAGTTGCACGAGTCGGAAGAAAAGAGTTCAGACTTGGTTTATGAGGATATTGGTTGTGAAATGCAACAACCATGTCGGAGGCATTGGCAAGATGTTCGGCAGGCTCCCATGTTCGATCATTAGGTGTATAGCCTAACCAATCAACCAAGTAGTATAGTTTGTTGCGAATGATCTTGGAGTCGAGGATAGCGGCAACCTCATATTCAGAGCCATTGGAAACGTCAATTGGAGGTGGGGGAGGTGTAACACGACCCGGAATAGAGCTCGTTGTGTAAGGCTCCAAAAGTGAAACATGGAAGACCGGGTGAAGACGCATATGAGGAGGAAGATCAAGACGAAATGTCACATCATTGATCTTACCACTTATGACATATGGGCCAAAACGTTGATAATCCAATTTGTAGCAAGGTCGGGTCGTTTTAATGCTACCTTGTAAGAGCCATACACGATCGCCTACTTGAAATGTAGTCGATGAATCACGCCGATGACGGTCAGCAATCTTCTTTTGAGTGTTTTGGGCTTCACATAAATGATGCAAAAGCATATCCTGAACTTCTTGGAGTCGAGTGAGCCGATCTTCAGCAGTTGGGTTTTTTGGGAGTTCAGGATGTTCAAGCATCGTCCAACGAGGATGGTACCCAATGTTTGCAAAAAATGGGGAATATCCAGTAGAAGAATGCTCGGAGTTGTTATAAGCAAATTCTGCCAAAGGTAGTAAATCCACCCAATCATCTTGTTGATAGTTGACAAAACAACGTAGATATTGCTCGACTGTTTGGTTGGTGCGCTCACTCTGCCCATTAGTCTCTGGATGGTAGCCGGAAGAGAGTTTACAAGAAGTATGTAAGAGTCTGAACATGTGCCGCCAAAATTTCGAGATGAATTGGGGACCCCGATCACTGATAATATCATCCGGAAGACCATGATGGCGAAACACCTCCCGCATGAGTAAATCAGCTGTCTCTTGACTAGTAATGGTCTTTGTGCATGGAAGGAAATGTGCCATCTTCGTAAAACGATCGACAACAGTGAGAATCGAATCAAATCCCTTGGAAGGTGGAAGATCCGTAATAAAGTCCAAGGAAATAGATTTCCATGGGCTCTCCGGAATAGGCATTGGCTGTAATAAGCCATATGGATGATGTCGAGGTTTTTTTGATCGGCAACATGTATCACAGCTACGAACATAATCCGTAACAAAATGGCGAAGCCGTGGCCACCAATATCGGCGAGAAATCAACTCAAAAGTCTTGTGGATGCCGAAGTGTCCCGCCATTGGTGTGTCATGACATTGTTGCATGACTTTGAGTCGAGAAGGACCGTCAGGCACATACAAGAGAGTTTGTCGAAAAAGTAACCCATCATGCCAACTAAACTGGGTGTAGTCTAGACGAGGATTTTGAGTTTGGGAGCTAGATGCACGATTTGGGATAATATGGCTCAAAACCTCTTGGGCGAACGCATCAGTCGCAATCTGCTCACGAATGGAATCAAGAAGCCTTGAATCTCCCGGTGTGTTGATGGTATGCATTGCCATTATTCGTAGACGATCAGGACCTAAGAGGATTTGCTTTTGGCTTTCAAATGCGGCCTCTCCAGGTTGAAGTTCCATATACGAACGTCTAGATAAAGCATCTGCTTTTCCTTGTTGCATCCCAGGGCGATATAGAATTACAAAATCGAAACGAGTTAAGAACTGCACCCAACGAGCTTGTCGTCGATTCAAGACTCGAGCACTTTGAAAGTATGTTAGATTTTTATGATCATTGTAGACAATAATCTGCTGAGAAGAACCCTCCAGAAAATGACGCCATTGTTGAAAAGAATCCACAATGGCAAGAAGCTCTTTGTCGTGAATCTCATAATTGATTTCTGCGGCTTCAAATTTTCGTGAGTGAAAAGCCACCGGGTGCAGTTCACCATCATCACCAATTTGGGATAGTACACTTCCGAGTGCGAAATCCGATGCATCAGCTTCAAGTATAAAGCGCCTCATTGGATCGACATGGATTAAGATTGGTGCGGATGTAAATGCTTGCTTTAAACCCTCAAATGCAGAGTTCGCATCTATACTCCATACAAATGATCGATTCTTGTGCGTCAGTTGAGTGAGGGGCAACACAATTTTTGAATAGTCTTTGATGAACTTGCGATAAAAGTTTGCGAACCCCAAAAAACATTGCACATCTCGCACGGACTGTGGTGTTTGCCAATCCAAAATTGTTTGAACCTTTGATGGATCCATAGAGATGCCATTTGAAGAGACTATGTACCCCAAAAACTCCACTTGACGTTGGTCGAAACTACACTTCTCCAATTTTGCATAGAGACCATACTCTCGTAGCCGTTGCAAAACTTGGCGAACATGTATATCATGTTCTTCTTGAGTTTTTGAGTAGATCAAGATATCATCCAGGTAAACAATGATGAAGATATCGAGGAAGTCTCGAAAAATATCATTCGCCATATGTTGGAAGACTGCTGGTGCATTCGTGAGGCCAAAAGGCATCACTGTGTACTCAAAATGACCATAGCGAGTGCGGAACGCCGTCTTCCATTCATCCCCAGGACGAATTCGAACAAGGTTGTAGGCACCTCGAAGATCTAACTTCATGAAATACTTTGCTTCACTGAGGCGTTCTAGAAGGCTTGAGATCAATGGGAGAGCATATCGGTTTCTAACGGTCACTTTATTCAAGCCTCGATAATCCACGACCATACGAAGCGTACCATCTTTCTTCTTAACGAAAAAGATGGGTGCACCAGCAGGAGATTTTGAATGTTGGATAAAACCATTTGCCAAGTTCTCATTGATATATTCTCGAAGAACCTCTAACTCCGTGGGCGAAAGATTATAAATTGGTCCCCATGGAGGCTCTTTTCCTGGCTGCAAATCAATTGGGCAATCATATGGTCGATGCTCTGGTAGTCTATTAGCCTTCACCTTATCGAACACATCGGAGAATTCTATGTGCTTCTTTGGTAGTTGGACCCCCAATTCTTGTGAGCTAGATGAGGGAGTTGCTAAAACCGCAAATACCATCATGTCTTCCTTTCTTCCATCCTCTCGTAATTGATGTATAGAGATTGTTGAAATTGTGGGGGATCCTAGATCCTTAGTTGGAGCTTCAAGAGACTTGGATTGTACGGTGACCTCTTCAATTTTTCTCCAATCAATGGTTGGGTTATGTAACTCAAACCAAGGAAGACCAAGAACTAGAGAGTGCTCCGGACTACTAATGATGTTAAATGAGATGACACTAGCCAAATTACCTAGGACTACACGAATTGGTTCAGACTCTTCGACTATATCTCCTGATGCTATAGGGCGACCATCGATGACTCCTACAGCTACTGGGTTTGGGAGTTTTTTCAAGATGATGTTTTGAGTCAATGCAAACTCGCGATCCATGAAACAAGAATTGGCTCCGGAATCTAGGAGGGCAGAGGCTAGGGCGCGATGACCTGTAGATGTGCTAAGCTCGACTTGTGCAGAAAAAACTCTACTAACTTGATTTGATGAAATGGAACCACAACTAGGTACTGACTCTACATAACTAGGATGGTCCAACCAAATGGCTCCTATTTTGGCCGGACTTATTCGTTTAACACATCCTCTAATTGGCTCAAGACATCAAATCTATTCTCATGGCATGGGCTAGTAGGCTTAGTACTTAAGTTATTAGAAGTGATAGTAGAACTTGATGTAGGGTTGTCATGTGCACTTACTTGGTAAACTTGACGCCTGGGTTTATGTGGACAATTCACAGCTATATGTCCTGGACCACCACAGTAGAGGCATAGGCGATGCGCCCGACGTCGTTGTTTCTCAGCATCTGATAAGGGCCCTCGACGTTGTGTCGACTCTATTTCCATCGGAGTGGGACCATCCCTCGTAACAGGTCTAGAACCTTGTGGCGGTGTGGCGACTATAGAAGCGTATGTCTGTTCCGGTTGGCGGCGTAACATTTGTTGACGTTCAGAACGTCGCTCAAATAGGCGATTATCACATCGCACAGCTCGGCTAATAACTTCAGTAAGAGACTTTGGATCTTCATGGAAAGTAAGAAGAAGATCTTTGACATCGTTACGCAAACCCTGACGGAATTGATCCATTAAGGCTGCCTCATCCCAAGGGATGTCGCATGCCAAGAGACGGAAATCTGCGGCATAAGCTGAAGCGGGACGATCTCCTTGTCGGAGTCTTCGAATCTTGTTTATTGCAGTCCTAGTGCTATCCATATCTCCAAAACTAGCTTGAAACTCCTTAACGAATGCCTCGAAATCCTCCAGTAATGGTGATTTCTTCTCAAGAAGTGGTGCAAACCATGCTAACGTTGTACCGCTTAGCAAGGTTCCTATTAATCCCACACGGGCAGCATCAGTTGGATACCGATTGGGATGTAACTGAATCACCAAACGAACTTGATTCAGGAAACCTCGAAAGAGAGATCTGGTACCATCAAACTTGGCAGGGAGGCTAATCTTTGGTTCCCTTGGGGAGTTTTGAACCCCCGCCGCTTGTTCTCGTAATGTTAATATAGTAGCCTCAAGTTGATGAACCCGTTGTGATAACTCCTCATATTGATGAGCTTTCTCAGTACTGACTTGTTGAAGATCCCCGAGTAGCCTTTGATTTTCTTGCTCTAATGCCACAAACTTAGTGGTGAGCATATCGAGCTCCGAAAGGACACGCATATACTCTTGCTTGCTGACCGACTCCATAACCGCGGGGGAAAAAGAAAGAAGGATAAAGAAGAAAGCTTGCTAGAGTTATTGGAGAAAGGGAAAAGAAATATTCGGTTCAAACTGTCGTGACTCTTGAGTTGGAAGCAGAGAGAGAGAGCGATGGCGATAGAGATAACGATAACGATAGAGATGGCGAGAGCGGTAGAGATAGCGATAGTGATAGAAAGAGAGTGAAAGAGGGAGAGAGTGCGAGAGAGAGAAAAGTATAAGTGAGAGATAAGAAATGGGAATGCGATTATATTATGAGAAAGAAGATTACAAGGAGTAGGCTAAGGGCTAAAGACTGGTGTTGAACCGAATGAGTTGTGATGAGTGTATGGACTCTTATTTATAGGCCCTTATGGAGTATTCTAGAATGTTCTAGAATATTTTAGATATTTATGAATAATAATAATAATAAATATAATCATGAAATATTCAAGAACATTCTAGAATAATCTAGAACGTTCTAAATATCTCGTAATAACTAAACATATAATTATTATGATTACATCTCACATATGTTATTACAATGGTTAAAGTACAATATGTAAACCAAGAGGTTATGGGTTCGATTCCTGGTTCGCCAAGATGAATGTCATGATAAGCCAAGATGTATGTCTTCATGACACTCAGGAATTATGGAGCGGGAGGAAGCCGAATTATGACAAGCTAAGGATTTTCGGATGCGAGGCGTATGCCCTCATACCGAAAGACCACCGCCGAAAATTAGAACCATGGTCCAAGAAATGTATTTTCCTTGGCTATGGATCAGACGACGAGATCGGATACCAACTCTGGGACCCCGAGCACAAACAGATTGTCCAAAGTTCGGATGTAGCATTCAATGAGTTGGTTACGCATAAAACGATCGAAAGGCCTATTGAAGTCCGAAGGACAACTTTTTTCGAAGTCAGCCCATAACACAAGATCGGCTTCACGGGTAGTCGAATCCTCTACCACCGACTCGACACAGCCAAACGATTCAGCTTTAGATCATCTGACTCCGACACCTAATGCAAGTGGATCTACATATTAAAAGAGACGTATGATTCGACCACCCCAAAATTCAAGGCTAGACTCTTAGCAAAGGGTTTCCGATACGAATATGGCATCGACTTCGACGAGATCTTTTAACCAGTGGTGAAAATGACAACCCTTCGCTTCATGCTCGGCGTCGTGGCAACTGAAGATTTGGAGCTTATATAGTTAGATGCGAAGACAACATTCCTCCATGGCAACCTAGAAGAGGAAATCTAAATGGAACAACTGAAAGTCTTCGTTGTAGCAGGCCAAGAACATCTAGTGTGTCAACTCATGAAGAGTCTCTATGGCCTCAAGCAGGCACCATGGCAGTGGTACAAGAAGTTCGACGACTTTATCCAGTCGGTTGGCTTCTCTAAGAGTGATGAGGACCATTGCCTCTTCACGAAAATAGCTCGAGATGGGTCTCCCATCTTCCTCATCATCTACGTGGACGACATGCTACTCTCCGGACGACATGCCAGAGATCTCACCGAACTTGTTCAGCAACTGCCGTTGAAGTTTGCCATGAAGGACCGTGGTCCGGAAAAACACATTCTCGAGATGAAGATAAGTCTAAATCGAACTCAAAGACAGTTGTTTGAATCCGACTATATTGAACATGTCTTAGAATGCTTTAACATGCAATTGGCCAAATCTACTTTGACCCCGTTCCTGATTAATCTTCGCTTAGACTGCCTGACATTTGGTCGAAAGGGGAAGTTATGAAGTCGGTACCGTATGCACCGGCAATCGGCTCCTTGATGTACGTGATGGTCGCGACACAACATGATATTGCTCACATTATCAAAGTCGTCAGACAATTTATGCACAATCCCGGTCAACCGCATTGGAACACAGTTAAGCATGTGTTCAGATACCTCGTGGGCACAAAAGACTATGGCATCCTATTCGGCCCAGATAATGCATGAGGCATAGTCGATTATACCAACTCTGACTTTGCCAGCTTTGTGGACAGTCAAAAGTCAACAACTGGATATTGCTTCAAATTTGGCAATGTAGCAATCTCGTGGAAATCGAAACTTCAGGAGTGCACTCCCACATCAACAACCAAGGCCGAATATCTAGCCGTGTCCGATGCGGCGAAAGAGGCTTTATAGCTCGGTCAGCTGGCACACACGTTTCGACAAGTCAACTCCGACTCGGCTCCATTTGTCTACATCGACAGTGAGGGTGTTGTTGCTCTATCAAAAACTCCGGTTCATCACAATGCCTTCAACCATATCGACGTTTGATATCACTTTGTTCGGGATTGTGTCATTCCAAGGAAAATCGGCCTCGAGAAGATATCTACAGCCAATAATGTCACAGATGGGATGACCAAGTGTTTTTGGTAGATCGATTCCGATCCCTTTGAATAATGGGCATATAATGGTCATATTCACACCGTCCCTTGGATATTCTAGGTTTAGGACATTTGTGTAAATATGACAAAGGGCAGTTTCCCTAGCCCAGTTAATATATAACGAGCTTTGTAACCTCGCTCAAAAAGTTGTTGCTATTGTTAGAGAGTTGTTGCCTCCATTTTTGTAACCACGGAATAAGAATTGTTACATTGTGTGCCTCTTGGTCTCTCTCTCTCTCTCTCTCTCTCTCTCATTCTATTCTTTGATCTTGCTTTCTCTTGTGAACTTGGTGATCTTCATCTAAAGGTGTTGTTGATGTTTTCACATTGACGGCCTCAGTTTCCATCACGAAGGAGCCGTGGGGGAACCTCAAAAAGATATTCATGGCCAACACAACCGCACGAAAACTTCAACCTCGTCAAGAATTGAACAATATCCAACAAAGGGATATGTCAATCAGTAGCTACACCTTGGAGATCAAGGAGTTGTGTCACTCCCTCAGGTCGATTAATGTCAACCTTGACGATGACGAAATGGTGCAAATATGCCTCAGTGGCCTAGCACCTTGGTTCGGTGCCATAAGGTGGCCGTCCTCGTAAGGGAGAATCCACCCTCCTCCTTCGACCTCCAGTCGATAATACTGGTCGAAGAAAATCATGTCTGAACGAGGGGCAATGTACAAGAAGGACACATGCTCTATTCGAACTCGGATGGAGGGAGGGGACACGGTCGTGAAAGAAGAGGCCGATTCGTCCAAGGCCGACACAACCAAGGGCAATCCCATGAGCACAACTTCTACTACCAGCAAGACGTGTCGAACAAAAGAAGCCGACAAAACAACTCTGTCCAATGGGGATACTGTGGCAAATTCGGCCACCATGAGGCAGAGTGTCAGAAGAAGAAAAGTGAGTTACCACCTTTGCCTCAAACTCTGACTACGACGATCCTAGCGGAATGTTAGTGATGCGGCATAGAGTGAATTCTATGATGGCTTCCAGCCCGACAAGTACGTCCAAGTACGTCCAACACAGAAGATGTATGGTTTGTCGACTCAGGCACCTTGAACCATATGACATCTCACCAAGAATGGTTTTGAGACTTGGGAGAGCCTGAGCGATCCAGCAATGTGGAAGTAGGGGATGACACAATCCACCCCATCCAGTATGTCGGCAATGTCCCATTCGGAAAAGATGGTGAACAAACGTACATGAAGAACGTCTTGCATGTTCCAACTATAACGAACTGGTCTCAGTCAACCAAATCGTGGAGCAAGGCATGCAAGTCCAATTCAATCACGGAAGCTACTTTATTGAAAAGGAAGGCCTAATTATCGCTCGTGTTCGAAGGGAAGGCCGAATGTTTATCCTCAAGTCAAATGAGATAAAATCTGCCATGTTCGCAAAAGTCCATAAAGCTGACGCCAACATTGAATTGTGGCACAAAAGAATTGGTCACATCAATCTTCAGAAGCTTAAAGGAATGCATTCGAAAGGAGTTGTCATGAGACTCCTGACCTTTGATGAGAAGGAGATTGCAAGAGTGTGTGACGCTTGCCAATTCGGCAAGCAACATCCACAACCGTTCCCGAAAGAGAGGAACGTACGCCAAGGGATCCTAGATGTAATACATTTAGATGTGTGGGAACTGGCTCAAATGGCCAGATTCAGTGGATGGTGATACTACATCACATTCATCGACGATTTCCCTAGCCACACCTAGATTTATCCTAAGTGGCAAAACAATGAAGTCTTGTCGCACTTCCATAAATTTAAAAACGAAGTCGAAAAGGCAACCAGTCGACATGTTCGATGCCTTCATTCAGACAGAGGAAAGGAGTACTTCTCGGATGAATTTATAGTCCATCCTCGTAAAGAAGGAATTTGGCGAGAAAACAGAGTGGCCGAATGCAAAAATTGGCACATCCTCGAAGTAGCAAGGGCCATGATGAACGAGAAGCACATGTTGAAGTCATATTGGGCCGAAGCAACATGCCCAACCATCTACCAAAGGAACAGATGTACAATATCCAATGTGCACGAGGTCACCCCACACGAGAAGTACTATGGAAAGAAGTCGGATCTATCCCATATAAGGATATTCGGCTCTATTGCATACGTGCACATTCTCGATGAAAAGTGGAAAAAGCTAGATCCCAAGTCGGAGAAATGTATCCTCATAGGATGCACACTAGAGAAAAAAGGGTACAAATGCTTAACCCCTCAACTCAGAAGGTTCGCGTCAGTCGGGACGTAGTCTTTGACGAATCAACATCTTGGTACAAACCAAAGCCAACTCCACTCGAACCATTTCCAGTCGACCTTGACGACACCGAGGACAATGATCGGCTAAGGTCCGATCTCAACCAGATTGAGCGGACCACATGAGCCTTCAAGCGAGAAAAGCATGTCACGGCCAAGTTCGAATTCAAACAAAGGAAAGGAAAAAATGATGTAATATGACGACAAGAAATCTGACGACAATGAATCAACTCACTCACTCGACACTGAGCTTGATGGCTTTGATGTGCCTATTATGGGGACACTTGGTGTACAGAAAGCCATTGCCACAACAAATGAAAAAATCGGACACTCCACTTGTGAGAAGAATCTAGTTAGTCGATTTGGCTATAACGACTAGATGGCATTACGACTATGCCTTTATGATGGTGGTAATTGTTTATGAACCAGAAAACATTGCTGAAGTCACTAATTTAAAAGATCTATGATGGGTATTCTCTACAAATCGGCCACACCGATTTGACCCAAAGGATACATCGATGCGACTGGGTTGGCTACAAAGCTGACAAGCGATCAACATCAGGGTTTGTCTTCTCCCTAGGCAACGGAACCATATCTTAGAGCAACAAAAAGCAACTCATAGTCACGCAAAGAGGCAGCAGAGTACACGGGTGCAGCTGCTGTCGTGAAGATTTTCAGCAACAGTGTGAAAATCACGTGGAACGAGGGAAATCGAGAAGGTTCAATGTGCACATGTATGAAAGGAGTGATGGTTAGACGCGTATGTTAACACATTAATGTGCACATGTGATGTGTGTTTAGGTGTTCATTACACAACTATATAAAATAAGCCTAACGCATACTATGAGGTGCAAGTAAGGGTTTGAAGTCAAAAGTTCAAACCGGGAATTCGTCCCATCCGTATCTATCTATCAATCTATCTTTAATACTTCTCGCATGCCCTAGTCCTTCTGCCATTCCATTGTCTTGAACGATCCTTTCGATCCTCCATCACCACTTGCGGATAGAGGCCGGTGCTTGTCTGCGCACATGTAACGCGCACATCACAACGTTTGGCACATGTGTCACGTGCTTCACGACATCTTTGTGGTGCGGTAAATATTCTCTCTCTCTCTCTCAGTCAACCCACACAGGCATCTTCAACAACAAGAACGACCCGATTGTAAACCTAAACAACGGTCGATTCCTTACAAGCACAAGTCACCCGATCCATCCTGCTTGGTCAAAGACCCCGGTGGTCCCGTTCGACCGACCTGCATGCGCAGATTTCCGCGACACCGTGCCAGCATATGAAGTCGTATAGCTTAAGAGGATCCTCAAGGATCTGAACGTTACAAAGATCCCAACCTCCTCTACTGCGACAACATGAACAACATCCAACTAGCTCGGAATCAAGTCCTCCACGCTCGGACTAAGCACATTGAGGTGCACTATCATTTCATCCAAGAACGTGTTGTGGGTGGAGATGTCAACCTGCACCACATCAACATCAACCTACAGACGACCGACATCTTCACAAAAGCCACGATAGTTCACGCTAAGCCTAGGTCTCTCGATTACCAACGAGCCGAGCTTGAGGGGGAGTAAATAGTCGTTGCCCCACCTAGAGTCAGACAGAGCAGAATGAGCACAAGTGAGCAGACCACCCACAACTGAAGCCGAAACTAACTATAGAAGTCGACCCATTCATCGACAAGACGAAAATTAGACTTTCTAAGCAATCAGAAGTTGATCTTGAAGGGGTGTGTTGAGAATCAAACTCAACTTCCCTAGTGTGGGAACACACCTTGGGAATAGCCATGTGTGAGAACACCCCACCACTTTGTATCATGATTCATAACTAATGTGTCATAGAAGTTAAGTCCGATGACGCATAGTTCCTAGGTAGTTAAGTCTCCACCTCCCCAAGAGGTGGTTGTAGTAAGAGAATATAGAGAGAAGATGACTACATAAGCATCTTCTCCTTTTCTTTGTAACAGTTCGTTGTTTATTCTCTTGTTAATACAGTTTTAGTATTTTCTATATACCTTGTTCTATGTGTGTGTGTGTGTGTGTGTGTGTGTGTGTGTGTGTGTGTTATACACACACATATTTTCTACTACACAGAATCACGCCCGAAAGCAGCCCTTAACTTTGACATTGCAATTAACAAGATTTAACCATACCATCTTGTTAGTAAGGCTTGTGTTGCTCTTGTCTTGTCCCAACCAGCACACAGTCCCAATCTAAAAAAGGGGCTAGTCCTAGTCCTAGTTCCCATCCCAAAAGGGGCGCCACTATGGGTGGGGACAACCAGTTCCAATGGGTAGTCCCGATGGAGTACACAACAACTAGCCCTCCAAACAGCAAGCCCAACGATGATATCTTGGCCTATATAAGGAGGAGCTTGTCCTCATTTTTCTCATTCTCAACCTCTAAGTTCTATTCTCTCCCCTTGTAACCTCTGAGTTCTATTGTCTCCTATGGTAATCTTTGAAACACTCTAGTCCCTCTTTGGGAGATTTTCCCGAAGGATCTTGTTGAGTCCCGACTTGTCCCAACCTGGTTTTTGGTTTGTCCAAACTTGGGACCATTGTAAGCTTGTATCTCTTTATATAATATAAATCATCCTTTTCATCCCAAATTTCTTTGCCCCAACCGTGTTTTCTTGTAATTTTGAGACGCCCATATTCTAGTGGCATAACACTTGGTATCATAGCGATAACACAAGTTGGGAAAAGACGTGATGTCGAGGCAGGAGAAGGGGACCATCGAGGAGCAAACGACGAGAGGGAACCCGGTGGAGATTGCTTTGGTCAAATTTGTGGAAATCCTCATGGGGAAATCGAAGGAAGGAAGCTCACCAAGAAGGAGCCAAAGAGAAAGGGTCGATGAAGAATATGACTTTCAAAACTGCAAGTTGGTACCCCCAAGGGAGTACGTTGTGACAACGGAGTGCTTGGTGCTTAACAATTGGATCCATGACATGGAGTGCTTTTTGGAGCAAAGTCGGGCGACACAAAGACCATGGGTGAAGGTAGCTAGTTGATACCTCAAGAAAGCGGTACTTTTTGGTGGAGCGGAGGGAACCCTTTGAAGATTGGGAGGATTTCAAACAATGGATAAGGGAGTATTTCGTTCCACAGAACCTTTTAAGTTAGAATTAGAATTTTGTATCATCCATAAAGAGGCCAATTTTGACCTATGGGACCATGTATACATGTGTTCTTGATATGTCTCCTTCCTATGAAGGGGGATTCATACATTGAAGTACAAAGTCTTTATACGTGAATAAGGCATAAACATGAGCTCAATCCTCTAGCCGGTGTCTAAAGTTTATCACTCCCTCTTAATATGTCATCATATCTTGAACGAATTGCATTATGACAATGTGTCGAGCATGTGAAGAGCAAGTGACATTCATCCTCTATCGTGCCTTCATTGCATATTTTACATGCCTTCAAATTCGTTGCAACTTCAACCTTGTGAGATCGACTACGAAGTAGTGTGAGGGATCTACAATCATTACTACGCATATTGGTAATGAGATAAGGTTGGATACGATCAATATGCATTCTTGCCTTATATTGAGACCAACGTTCAGGGTTAACATTTTCCATGTAGTATTCTAACTTTGTCCTCTTAGCATCTTCCCACTTCATCCATAATGATTCCACCAACCTTTCCTCAATCATTATATAATGCATAACATTGCTCGAAAGCTCTAAAAGATCATCCACACCCCATCTTCTGAACCATTTCCTTATGTCAACAACCCAATCGGATGAGAGAATTTTACTCGGTGCAAACGAGGAAAAAGGGATGCGAGAACCTTTAAAGGGTGAGACTAAGCAAGGGTTGGGAATCAAGTGTCTCCCAACCAAGGCAAGCAAGGAAGATCAACTCGAGACAAAGAATATCAAACATGCTTCCCAAGTAGGAGTCATGTGAAGGACTGAGAAACTAAGGATAGAAGATGGACCAAAGGTCGAAAGCTCGACCAAGAAGGGATGAAGTCCTAGAAAAGACTAATGCAAGAGTGATCAAGGGATAGTCGAAGGAAATAAGGCGCGATGTCATGAAGGATTTGCTTCACGATATAAAAATAAATTTAAATATTGAATTCAATAATATTTCAAACACTTGAACCCACAACCTTATAAACCAAGCACAATGTATATACCACTAGGGTAGGCTATTTGTTTTTTAAAATGTTGTCAAGAATGTGCTTCACTATATAAGAATAAACTTAAATATTGTATTAAGTAAAATTGAGGGACTTGAACCCTCAACCTTGTATATCAAGCACAAACTATACACCACTAAGCTAGGTTATTTGTTTTAGAGTTATATCCATCATTATACTTATCCCAATACATAGGAGCTCAAATGAGTATGATGGCTATCATGCATCACATGCAATGCATGTGCGCCAAATGGCGATCATGCATCAGATGTAACTCATGCATGACATTACCATATGCATGGAAATACTTATAAAAAGAGGGGAAAGGAAAACAAAAGGGAATCAAGGAATCAAGAGAGAGTGAGAAAATAAGACAATCAAGTAGAGAAGACTAGCTCATTGGGTGGAGAACCTCTCGTTTCGAAGTTGAGGTCGTGGGTTCAAATCAAGGGTCGGTATTGAAAAGATTCATCTTACGATCAAGGATTGTAAAGTTGGTAAAATATTATATTTTTAAATATACATCATGATTATATCATATACTCTTGTTTCTAGAATCATACTTTGTCTCAATCTTCTTTCTTGAATCATACATTGTCTCTATCTTTTATCTATGCTCCTCTCTCTCTCTCTCTCTCTCTCTCTCTCACACACACACACACACATTACTCGTAATTCTTCGTCTTACTATCCTTAACCATTCTATCATCACCATACAAGCATTATTAAAACTTAAGTTTCTTCAACTCCCCTTAACCTTAGTCCCCGCGACTTCGCCGCACGAACCACAACTACCCCGACAGCGAACCCAAGCAACAAAGGAACTTGGGACAATTTTTTCAGCTTAATGGGACTCAAGCTCCACTGCACCCCGGTGCTTATCCTATCCCAACCGGGATGTAGTCCCAATTTGAACCAGGACTCACAAAAGGGGCCAATCCCAATCCCAATCCCAAAAGGGGCGCCACCCTAGGTTGGGACAGCCAATCCCAGCAGCCATATCTTGGTATATAAGGAGGAGTTTCTCCTCATTTTGCTCATTCTCAACCTCTGAGTTCTACTCTCTCGTCTTGTAACCTCTGAAACACTCTAGTCCCTCAACATCTCTTTGGGAGGTTGTCCCGACGGATCTCGGTTTAGTCCTAATTCAATCCTGACTCGTCCCAACCTCATTTTTGGTTTTTCCCAACTTGGGACCATTGTAAGCTTGTATATCTTCATATAATATAATTCATCCTTTTTATCCCAATTACCTCCCAATTGTGTTTTCATGTGGTTTTGAGACCCCCATAATCTAAGGGCATAACAAGGCTCTTGAATGATGATGATGATTTGGCATGTACGTATTTTTGTTTTAATAACACATTACACCATGGTATATGTCTCTCACAATGTAGGATGTACTTTTAACATGCACATGTAAGCTTAGGAAGATTTAAGCCTCTTTGACTTCTAAAGTAGCAATTCCTAGTTGAAAATTATTCTATGAGAAATTTTGAATTTACTCACTATTTCTCACGTGGAATAATAGTCACCTAGGGAATTGTGGCACTTAGAAGCTAAGTTGATTAAGTTAATAAGAGTTAGCAATATCTAGTTATTGTTGATAAAAGAAATCACATGTGATTCCCAACCATTGCAAAGTCACAATCTGCTTGAAGAGATGCTTGTAAAGTGCATTTTTAAGACAAAAAACAACATTTGTATGTGTTTGGAAATGGTTGTTGAATGATGTTTAATCATATCCATTATACATTAGCGGGCAAAATTTGTTGTGGAGGAAGACAAGAGTTTTCCATAGAAAAGTTAATGCCATTTTTCAAGAGAAGGATGAAGTTGTGCTTTTTGCAAGCTGGAATGACGCTTTTGGCTTTTTCTTTAGATAAGAAGTTTCCGGACATGACCACATAGATATCTTTTCTAAGAAGAAAAGAATGGTCAAGACTGTTACAAGTGTTTGCCTTTTGGATCCAAGTAGACACACGCTTGGCTGCACCTTGAACTTCGTCGAGAGTTAGTTTATTGCAATGGAAACCAATTGCAAGGGCACGAGGAGAAGAAATGACAGCATCAACTTCTTCATTTTGGACAATGCGCCATTCTTGTTTGCTCACCTAATGCAAAAGATATCTGTTATTAACAATTTTAAATTTTTCAAGAATGGTTTGCATTATGTTGTACGACTTATTCTTGCTTTTGTGGTTAAAGTTTCACCCATGATTGGTTCTTTTTTATTTGAATACTCAATTATAATCACCCACATCACAATCCTTAAAATTCTATTTTAATATATGAATTGTAACAACTAAATGTTTTTTTTTTGTTATGGACTGAGGGAGAAGTTACTCAAAAATTCACACTTCGTCTTCTTGTTGAATAAGAAAAGAGCATCTCGTTTGGTCTCTGTTTTGTAATTTTTTAATAAAACATGTTGAGGCTATGATAATAGGCTATAGGAGAATACTTCTATGATAACTACTGTGGAACGGGATCAATCCAACATTGTGCACATTATTATTAATGACTAATGTGCAACATCAACCTACAACTTACTCTTTCAAGAGCAAGGGCCATGGTAAGGCAATTGCATCACCTAAGCATACGTGTCCCTTTTCATTGAATCAAGTTACCACTTACGTAACTCAATAAGAAAAATTTTGAGCTCACTTCGCTTCTCATTAGTCATACGAACACATAGATTTCCATTCCGGGCAACATACAATTTGGTGTGGTAATGGATGCTTTTGTATTATGAGTGTGTGAGAGAGAAAGGGATGGAGTGACCGGACTCATTGTAAGCTATTCATGGTGGTGTGGATCCAAATTCCATTGTAAGTTAGTTTGAATTCATTGTAAGCTAGTCAATTGTGGTGTGGATCCAAATTCCAATGTAAGTTAGGCATGGTGATGTGTGAGTTCAAATTCCATTGAAAGTTAGTCATGATGGTATGGATCTAAAATCCATTGTAAGTTAGTCATGGTGGTGTTTTTTTCCCCCTTTCGAAATGCAAGCAAGCGAATATCTACGGGAAAAAAGAAAGAGAGTGCGAGATCGGACAAACCATGTCGGGGAACCCTCGTTCAGGCGAGAAAATCCGGAGCATGGCTTCATTGAGTTCGCCTTCTTCACCGAAAGCTCTATTGCGGAGCTCGCCATGCAAGCTTGCGTCTCCCGGCTGGGGTGGTCGCGGCCCGGGGGGTTCCATGTGGACAAGGACATACGTGGCGTCTTCTTGGAGGTCCGAGAAGCGGCGTGTGCCATCGCCGGAGATGCGCCACGCATGCCGGTGCGGCAGGGGATTGTCTGGGAACCGTTCCGCGGGGGCGAGGCAAATCGCGCGGCTTCCCGCGAGGATGGCATGAAGGTCCGAGTCACCGGCTATCCGCAACGGGAGCGTACCATCATGACCCTGGCCAAAATAAAGGCCGCCGTGGGCTTTAATGCCCGGCTTCGTCCACCGCCTCCTGCCAAGGAGATGATGATGCACCAGCCTTATGCGTTTGGTGGCGACAATCCCAAGAAGATCGGGCCGGGCTGTGTTCTCTCCCGGAGAAACTGGAGGAGCCGAGGGGCGGCGCGCACCGGCCTTAATCCTGGGCTGCTGCTTCGCAAGGTTCGCCTCCGATGCGAACATCCGCACGTGGCGCCGCACAAATTGGCCGGCCACCGCCACCAACATCTTTGGTTCTCTCTCTCTCTCTCTCTCTCTCTCAACACAATTTGCAGTTGCGCTCAAGCCCCATGAAATCAAAGGATATCCCAACTGACCGTCAAAGGATCCAAAGGATTCTCCCCATCAGGATTCCACCAAAAGATCCTTTCCTTTTCTTTTGGGACGGATGGTTGTGGTCCGGTTTTCGGGCCGTCGGCCGATCCGTCCCCTTTCATGTAACACCATCGATGATGCCTTTAGTCTTCCGTCGGACGGTGATGGAAGGAAGTTGGATTCGTAGAAAGGATCTCTATGAGTGTGTAGACTTGTGTGATGAGCCATTGAGATGAGGCTTGACACCACTATAAGAAACTTAATATGATGTAGCAACAATACCAATGGTTACATGATACCACGACAGAGGCATAACAATCGGCAACAGTTTGGTTCGGTTCGAGAGGGTCAAAACCGAACCATTTATAAAATTATAAACTTGAACCAAATCGAACCATACCACGAAACCGTTAAACCAAACCATTAAAAAAAAAATCAAACCGTTAAGCATTAAACCGATAAAACCGCGGTTTCGTGGTTCGGTTTCGGTTTTTCAGCTTAGGTCAAATTTAAAATATTTCATTAATCCTAAAATGTGAAAATAAGGCATGAAAATCAAAAGATTGTTTTAAAACAATAAAAAACCGTTAAACCATTTCCAACTTTTGAAATTGAACCGTTAAAAAATCCCAAACCTGAACCGAACTGTTTAAACCGTTCAGCCGTTGTTTCACGGTTCAGTTCAAACCGAACCGTTGCCAATTGTTACATAGGCATTCCCCAACAACCTTTGAAAGCCAATGTTTATATTTATTGGTCGAATATATTGGGTCAAGTTGGATTTGAACCAACGTAGTTGTCACCTATGTATAGAGAGCATCGACCCACACTTTCGATCACAACTTGGTTTTTCAAATTTCTATTGGGACGGATAACCTATAACTCCCTTGGAATGATTGATTGTAGGCTAGGAAGCTCTCCATATAACGCTTTCTTGGGCAAGGACTTTCCACAAACCCAAATATATACATTCCTCATCAATTTGGAAAGGAAGAATGAATCTTTTGTGTCAATTTGGCTTTGTTCAACTCTATAGACTAATAAAACTATGGCCAATATGTCATGTCTTTTGCATTCTGCCTCATAGACTTGAAATGGACGAGAGTCATGGGCTTCAGTCTTTATATGCATACAATTTTGTAAGGATTTCGTATATTTTAGTGGTATGATCAACGTCTTGGTTATAATAGGTCTATCTTGGTTAATATACTTCTTTAAAGTTTATTTTACATTTACTTTCAAGTTTGTGTGTGCATGTTTTATTCAACACACTCTTCATTTGTTCACATAAAAAGGGAGAAAAACATAAGCTCATTGATTGGTAAGTGTACAAAACTCTTCTTCCACAGTGTAGAGAATTCTTCAGCTAATTCGAATGCACCAGTATGCGTTGATTGTTCAATGTCTGAAGAAGGTCAGGATAAATCATCCTCAAAAGGGGTTTTGCTAGACGTTCATTACATATAGGATGTCCAATGTCATTACATAGTCTATCACTATGCTTCTTTGTTGTTCATTATAGGTCATCATGACTAGAGCCATTGTAATGTTTTCAGCCTAATCATTTCATCATGTATGCAGAAGTTCTACTAATGAAGAATAGTTTTTTTGGAATAGAAAACACTTGGGTGATCCACAAAGTCAATGTTTATTTTCACCAACAATTGTTTGTGGTTAATTCTACCATCAAAATCAACATGACTTGAAGCATTTGAACAAGAGTCTTGAAAAGAGTTTTTATCGTGAAGAAATACCCACAATGGTTAAGGTTAGAAAACACGTGTTTTATGGGCTATCCATTATGTCTAAACTCAATAACAAATGAATAGCAAACCAATGAAAGAATTATTATTTTTATTCATTTATTTTTTCAAGAGAAATATCCTCCATTGGCTTCTTCTTCATCTTGCTGATCTAGAGAAAGTTATGGCTTGGTTGTATTTTCTTTACTAGTCCAGTACTTTACGAGGATTTTTATCATTATCTTTACCTATAAAGCTTGGCTATGGTCATTCGGCACTGTTTCACAACATTTCTTGTAACGTTGGACTACTTTGTAGCTCTAGAGAAAGTTATGGCTTGGTTGTACTTTCTTTACTAGTCCAATACTTATTGAGGATTTTTATCGTTATCTTTACCTATAAAGCTTGGCTATGGTCGTTCGGCACTATTTCACAACATTTCTTGTAATATTGAACTACTTTGTATATTGCCTCTGGCCACTTTGCTTTTAATACCAATGAACAAATTATTATTTAACACTATATATTTTTAACTATGTCTCATTCTTATGTGAACAACCAAATATATTACCACTATCATTCAATATCTCACGGAAAAAGGGTGCCAATCATCATCCTAGATCATTAACATTTTCATGGAAAAACTTCATTCCCAACAATTTGAGTGCTAAGAATTACATTTAAATTTCTTGCACTTAAGAAGAGGAATAATTAAATCTCCAAGTTATTGAGATTTAAATTGGTAAGTTCAAAGATATATGCATTAGTACTTCTGTAGAATTATATTCACTATAGAGAACGTACAACGTTTATATTATGGATTAAGCATTGTACCTCGCATATATACTAAGATTTCATGCCACATTTCTTGCTTAATTATTAATCCATTATACGATATTATGCACTAGCACGTAATATGAAATCATTGCCTTTACTTTTTCCGTATTTTTGAAGCAAGCCTTTAATTCTCTATAGTTCCTAAGTGGAAGGTTGTGTATTTGCTTAGGGATTCCAGCCGTGGAAGCATGTCCAATCATATGTTTCTTGCTGAAGATTTTGACTTTAATATCATTCATTGATACTTAACAACTCCCTTTCTCCAAAAGCATTCATATCAATATGTATTTTCACTTCCATAACTAATAGTTATGTAGAAGTCCTCCATAAAACATTTGACTTCGAAAGAGCATTTTGACTCTATAGTTATGTCTACAAACTACAACTAGTCAATTTTTCGGAAACATGGCCCACCGAAAACCTTTCTCTCAAACAATAAAAAACACACACATTAGTTCCAACCCATAATAGGGTTTTTAAAAAAATGGACAGGTCCCAACAGCCCAAGTTTCTCTTACACCCGTTATTTCAAGCCGTAAATTTCCTTTCACTCATGCTTCCACAAGGAAAATGTTGCTGAGTTTTTAAGCTTCACTTAGGACAGAACTAATTTATTTTTTTCCTAGAAAAATATCCTTTCATTAGTTATGAACAATTATTACAATAAAAACTTACCTACCATCAAGCTACCATTGATCTGGTGCATTCTTCCTTAGGTCCCATCCCTCAAGGATAAATAGTATGAACACTCCACCACTCCTTAACCAAGTTATGTGATTGGTGGTGGGAACAACCATACTGGTGGTGCTAAGCACCATTTAGGTCTTGAATTTTGTACTGTGAGAAAAGGGGGCCTTCTTCCAATAGGCAATAAATTCGAGACATTGCAAGTTGCAACACGGCAGCATCTGTCTCAACTTTAATATCCTCATACCGCCCTTTCAAGGTATGTACCATCTCCATCCAGACATTCCGTACACTTTCCACTAGATGAACAGTAGTATTACCAAACACCTTAGAACACCTAGCAATCCAAATAAACCACATTGTGGTGGTGCATAGTAGCTCCTATACCTCTTGCATTGTCTTTAACATGTAAGGAGCCTCCATTTGACTTCGTTGCATCACCATTATTATTCCTCTTTGAATTTTAATAATCGTGTCATTTGGGCATACAAGTTTATTTTTACTTTTATACGGTAGATGTACATATATACATGTATACAACATACATATATGTAGAGACATACATAGATATACATATACACACACATGCATGCATGCATGCAAATATGTCTAACTACACACATACATATGTACGTACGTGCGTGCATATATATACATATACATAGGTAGGTTACTAGGTATGTACATACATGTATGCATTGATACATTCATGATTCGACTATGTATATATACTTGCATGGATACATTACATGCATAAATAAATGTATCACTCACTGTATGCATAGTATGAACCATACGTGCATTCGCATTCGAGCATGTTTAAATACCATACTTTTGTATTCATTATTTAGTATAAGGCAAAGTTTATTGTATTCATTATCTATTATAAGGCAAAGTTTTTTTTAAGGTAAGAAAGTTAAGGTAAATACTAAAAAGTGTAAAAATAAAAAATAAAAACACAAGAATGTTTTGATAACATACGCGTTCGGGAAAAAATACAAGAATGTTTGCCAATGCATGCGAGTATATTACGAGTATATGACGTACTATTTGATGTATGTATGCATACCAATATACATTCTTGCAAGCATAGTATGTTTCAATCATTCGAGTATGGTAAACACCCTCTAAGAATGGTAAATACCATACTTTTGGATTAACTATTTATTAGGAGTGTAAATAAACCTAAAGAAAGGGGGGAAAAAAAACTTTATAAATTGGGGGAAAAAAAACACAAGAATGTTTGAATAACATTGGCATTCGTTTTCCAACGTAGGAAAACGAATGTTACGTACTATGCAAGTTGCAAAAGTTTGATACATTTGAAGAATGATAAATCATAAGAGAAAACATGAACTAAATTTGAGGGGAAATTACAAACACATGTACCAATCAATCAGAGAGAAGAAAGAAGAAAGAAGAAAGAAGAATGAGAGAAGATAGATATGCTCTGTTTCTGCTCTGCTCTGCTATATTTGTAGAGCCATGTTTAGTAGGGGGAGGAAAAGAACAAAAATTCAAGAGAGGAGAGAGTATTTTTCTTCCCCATATTTGGGGGGTGTTATGGCAGAGTTTGTTTTCTTTTGGGACCATCAGTTATATATATGAAGGAATGGTGGAAAAAGAAAAAGAAAAAGAAAAAGAAAGAAGAAGAACAGACGAAGAAAAAGAACAGAACAGAACAGAACAGAACAGAAGAATTCAAAGGGAATCAAAAGTCCAATCCAATCCATCCAATCCATCCTCTCTCTGTCTCTTTCTTTCTTCCTTCTTATTCTCTGCTCCGCCTTTTGTCCCCATCCCTCTCATCCTTCTGTCTCTCTCTCTCAGATCCTTTCTTTTCCCCCTCCTTCATTACCATTATTATGAGCTCTAATCTTAAATCATTATGTCTTGCAACAGGAAGAGGAAAGATTGCACTTCCCCTTCTTCTTCTTCTTCTTCTTCTTCTTCAAGTTCTAATGGGCTGCTTGTTTTGTTCCTCAATCTGTGTAACCCTAATGCTAACCCTAATGCTAACCCTAATGCGAGAAAGTCATTATTAATAGCAATGGGCTCCAATCCCATGTCCAAATGCGGAGCTTCAAAGTGTAAAGGTTGCAGTCCATGCAAGGCTGTGCAAGTCCGAATCCAACCTGCATCTTCATCTTCATCTTCATCTTCATCTTCATCTTCATCTTCATCATCATCATCTTCTTCTTCTGCTTCTTCTTTCACCACAATGCAGTGCATAAATGATTGTGATCAATACTATCCTGAAGCATGGCGATGTAAATGTGAAGGAAGATTGTACATGCCATGATTTGTATATATATATATATATATATCATACTGTCAAGGAGCCATATTTGATATAATTAACCAAATCCTTAGCAAGAAAAGGTTATTACCAGAATATGAAGGGAAAACCCTATTCCACAAGGTTTTCTCCCACTGCTAAAACAAACAAAAAAAGAAGGCCTTGAATTCATTCATCTCTTCTTGTGATGTTACAGAAAAAGCACCTTCTCCATTAAATCATGGTGTGCAGCACCATGTCAACCATCATCACCATACATCTTGACATTGAGAGCTCAAAAACTGTCAAAACATTAATCATCTATAAAATTTCCATATCCAATGGCATTGAGAGCAAGAACTGCTTAGAAAAAGGCCAGCCAATGTAACCCTCCAAATGTCTCCTCTCTACCAATTGGGTCTATCAAACTATCATATTACTACTACTACTACTACTACTACTACTTATAGATTCCCAGGCTTAGCTTTTCAAAATCCTCAAATGGAACTTGACAAAACAAACAAACTATCATACATATGAGGTAGTGGTGTCTGCTTGTGCTTTGATACCGTCTCGTCCGTCCAAGTTGTTTAGTCCCGCTATCGGATTAAATCTCCCCTAGCATGAAGCATCTCAATTCTAGTTAATCGGGTTCAATTATCCTCGCATGAAGCTTTTCAATTCTAATCAATGGGCTCAATTATCCTACTACATGAAGCTTTTCAATTCTAAATTATCAATGGGTTGTCTCCTGGCATGAAGTTTTCTTTAAATTCTAATGTAGGTATGTGCATACATAGTATGATGTGCACTGCAAATTTGTGTTGGGGAAATAACCATCACTCCCTTGTGTGATCAAAATGGCCATGCTCTCAAAACCAGAAGGAAGTAGGGTCATCATTCTACGATGAAACAAACAATGAGATGAAGTAAACTTAATTGATTCTGGCAATTGTCTCCATAAGATGCTAAAATGTGTCCTTATAATCCATTGTTAGTTTCGGCCTTATCAGCCATTTGCTTGAAAGGATTCTTCCATTTGATTGATAGAGTTCTTCACCTCATTGTGCTCTAATTCTTGAAAGGATTCTTGCATTGATAGAGTTAGATCAACTAGGATTATCTTTGGACATTAATACTCCATGCTAAGTGTGTCCTTATATCCATCACTAAGTTGAATCTGCCTTATCAGCCGTTGCTTATTGTTCTTCATGTCATTGTTCTAATTCTTGAAAGGATTCTTCCATTTGATTGATAAGACTTAAATGAACTAGGTTTGGCTTTGGACATTACTTAATATTCCATCCTTTAAGTTGCATTCTGCCATGTTAGCTAACCAAAAGAAATGTAGGCGAAGACAAGTTTCCAAGACTCGATCGAATAGGTCTCCACACTTGTGGTGATCTATGAAATTACAATGCCAAGACCTTTAAAAGGGGAAGGGGAGTTCAAGCCAGTTGCCAATTAAGCAACCAAGACTTGGAACTAAGTAGAACTAGAATTCAGCAATGGGATGAAGATAATCCATCCTTTATCCAAGCCACTTCACCCCTTGAACCATACATGTGGTGTACCAAGAGGAGACTAAACAAAAATCCCAGCTCAATTCCCTACCTTGGAACATTGTTGAAAGTACGATAGGTTTAACGAGTTCCTAGTTTACTCACTCATTGGTGCCAACTTTAGACTCAATGAATTTGATGTTTAGGAAGACATGAAAGGGAATCTTGGAACAGTGTTGGAAGTACGATAGGTTTAATGAAATCCTTGTTGGCTCACTCATTGGTGGCAACTTTAGACTCAACAAATTTGGAGTTTAGGAAGAGATGGAAAATTGATAGTGAACTATGTGGATTTTGTTCAATGGTCCTTGAACTACACATAAGGTTGACAAGGTCGAAATTCTTTTTCATTTGTTCTTCATGTGCTCAAAGAGCAAAAAATCTAAAATAATCATAGCACAAGTGGTGCATATGGCCCTAGAGCTTGTATCTCTCCCCATACTTGAGGAATACTTAGATTGAACTATCTATGGCTCAAAAGAAACCATATAGAGGTTCAAACAAATTAGAAACCCATGGATTGAGATCTTTACTACATGGCCAAGTCATGATAGAAATAATGGGGTCGTGTGAGGTCCTAAAACAAGAAAATGGACAAGCTCATTGCTTGTAGGGAAGAAAATGTTGGCACAAAACTTGAGAAAAAGCATAATATAGAAAGAATGTGTGGAAGATGCTCAAAGACTTGGCTAGAGAAGTTTGTTGTTGAGGAATGAATTTGAGTTGGCAACATTTTAGTTTGAGTCGAGCCAAGCTATGAAATCCTGAGTTAACAGCTTAATGGCTTCACATCAATTCAGGTTCAAAATTTTGTAAACGGTTTGATTTGGGTTTGGTTTGGCGTGGGGATTTAAGGTTACGGTTTGATCCTTTATCAACTTAACAATTTCAGGAGACAATTTTTTAGATATTTATTACATATATAAATAAACTTTTTAAATGATATAATATGTAGTATAAAATTTTAACTTTGAATCCAACATTCTTTTAAGTTCTTGTTTTCTTTTGAGTTTTAAAAAATTAGTCCTTTTACCACAAATTTAAAATTGAGTGTATAGTCAATAAATAATTTAGTTCAAGCCAAATTTGAATTGCAAAACCACAACCTAATGGCTTAATGGTGCTTAACGGTTCATTAATATCTTGAACCATTTGATTTGAGCTCAAAAATCTTGCAAATGATTTGGTTTCATAGTTAGCTTCTTTTCACATTGCAAAAAAATTACGCGGTTTGAGTATGAGACTCACAAATTGAACCGAACTAAACTAAATCATTATCAATGCCTAGGAAGTATATAATTGTACATGAAAATTGTAAGCTTTTGGGCACATAAGCTTAAGCTATAGCATTCACATGTTTTTCTTAATACTAATGAGGAAAATCTTTGAAGAAAAAAAATTGTTGGTTGCAAACTTCTGATGTAATAAGAACCTTTTGTCTTCATCTAGATTTTAATTGTACCGGGTCATTAAAAAGTACTTGTGCTTTCCTTGTTTAAAAATGTATAGCCATGGCGCTTTGCCAATGTGTCAGCAATAACATGAGTTGTATAAAGCTACTTAGTCTTGACAATGTCTTATCATGTTGACTTGGGTTTGTACTTATGTTGATGTTGAGACTATTTGATTTTCTATGGCCTTGGACTACAAAGATTAGAATTAGGAGCCAACTTGCCTTGCAAATGGCTCTCACATATGAACCTATTGTATCCTATTTCGTGGCCAAGAGCATAATGTGAACATTCTTTAAGCAAGTCTAGGTGAAGAGTCAACATGAGTCACCAATTTTCCTCTACATTGTAGCCTATATAAAGACATGCTTGATATTTCATCCAATCTTACAATATCCAAATGTACCTCTTGCTATTTTAATGTAATTCGTACTTTGGTTTATTGTTACCTATTATCTAATTTGTATTAATTGAATGGTTAGTGTGTCGTTAGGGTATCATGAGTGGTGTTACCCTTCATAGAGGCAGTGATCAATAGGATATAATCGTCTACCATTATAAAATATAAATTCAATGGACCCACAAGAATAGGAAATTATGTAGTACTTATTATTGATGCATCCACGTAATTGTTTGGAGAGTTCATGTCATACATGAGACCTTGTCTTCAGCCATGAGCATTAAGTACTACACCATGTCCAAGAAAGATTGCAATTCCCACAATAGTTAAATGTAATTCAATAACAAACTTGATATCAGCATAAAAAAGGATAAGATTGCGAAACGTCCCAACGACATGTTGAGCATCATACCATTTTTACATATAACAAGATTCAGCCATACATAAGTTATTCACTCATGTTAAATAGAAAATGCATCCTACTATATAAGTTGAGTTCAATCATATGTGCCACCTTGATAAATATGGTGTGTAGGCACATAGAAATTGTTATAACACGGAAAAAATGATGTAAACATGCGCATCAACCAGGCATAAGGAAGTATATATGGTTAATCTTGGATCACACTGATATAGAATGGCACAGCACCACTTCAGTTGGTTCATCTAGTGCTCGACCACAAGTTGAATGCTTCGGCAAGAGCATGTACTTGGTCATTGCCATTGATTCCTTTCGCCACTAAGAAGTTGGCATCCATATTTGGTGGGTGAAGAGATCACGACATATATTAGCATAGTTTAGGTAGTACGACAAGTGACAAATCAAGTTTTGTGTTGGTAAGTTTGTACCACAATCTTTGTGTTCAGTGTTTGAACAGTTTTTCGTAGGAGCACGACATCAACTCAACGGGATGAGACTTAACCACACATCTTAACATTGCAAAGAACAAACTTTACCACAATACCAACATTTTGGATTTTTGAGGCAAGCTTGTGAATCTATATGCATTAACTTCATTGGAAGTCTGAAGATTCTTATCAGATGTAAATGCAATGCTTTCACGTTGTGCTTCTCTCTTGTTTATCTTGTATCGGTGGTGAGTGAATGCACATCAGCTTTATGCACATTACTCCATTCAATATTGATGACTTGCATGTGAGTATGCAAACAGCCTTTGTTTGATTGACTACCTACATTCATCCGATACCTCATTAGCACCACAGTGTAACAATTCTATGTGGCATCAAGGATATCATTTAGATCACTCTTTGGAGGTAGGCTGTGTGCTCTCAAAAAGAAATGGATCCAACCAAGTTTTTGGTGGTATCACCTTCATACAATACCAATCGTGGGTTCATCTGATACCTCATTAGCACATCTGTTCTCAAAAAGAAATGGATTCAACACAAATATTGGATAAGAGAACAAAAGCAGCAGTATCTTGTGGGTCCAATTCTAAAACCGATTGAGCGGCATGTTTTCCTAGAGTCACGTCATTATGAATTCTGCTTGCCCCTAGCATGGCCTTCCATACAACCACATAACTTTTTGATCTTGTCTCCTCCATAAACAGAGCTGCCTCTGCCAATAGCCCTGCCCGTCCCAGTAGGTCGACCATGGACGCAATGGCCTCCTCTGTTGGCTCGATATTGTAAACCTGTGTTATGAGTGCAAAGTAGTAGTAAGCAGCATCCACAAGACCTGCAAAATTACATGCACATATCACAGCTACTAGTGTGACATGGTCAAGTGTCATGCCAACTTTCAGTTGCATTTCTTCGAATAATTCAATGGCTTCCTTTGCATACCCATGTTGTGCATATCCAGCGGTCATCACATTCCACGACACAGATGTACGAATCGGCATGCTAAAGAATATTGAAGACGCCTTTTCTATGCTACCACACTTTGCATACATATCGATCAATGTGTTTGAGAGACTCGTGGCAGGTTCAATGACGTAACCAAATTCTTGCACACAAGAGTGATACCTCTTACCAAGATCTAACGCACCCAAGCTAGCACATGCTTGAAGCATGCTGAGAAACGTAACTCCATCAGGCAATACAGATGCATGCATCATCTCAGTATGCCGTATCAGCATGGCTTCCATATCTCCGTCAGCCACATGTCCACACATAATGATATTCCATGCGACGACATCTCTTTCTACAAGTTCATTGAACACCTTAGAGGCCTCCTTCCTTTGCCCACATTTGTGGTACATATCGACTAGCATGTTGTTCAAGAACTTATTTTGATTAACATTAGATTCGATAATCTTTAAATGGACCTCCTTGCCAAATTCCAGTTTGTTCAAATAGGCACATGCTTTGAGAACAGATACAAAGGTAACTTCATCAATTTGTACACCTCTTTGCTCCATCTTAGTGAAAAGAACTAATGCATCTTTAGGATGCTCGTATGCAAGATAACCCGCAACCATCCCATTCCATAACACGCTATCTTGCATTGGCATTTCATCACTCACACACATTGCATTATCCAGGCTGCCACATTTTGTGTACATGTCCACAAGGCAGCCCTGTAAAACTACATCTGATTGTGCTTCCATTTTTGCAAGAAGTGAATGTATTCTTTTGCCATACCCTATGGCTGAAGCAGAGCAGCAAGCTTTTAGAGCCACAATGAACGTGACTTGGTTAGGGCACACACCCTCTCTTCCCATCTGTCCAAAAAGCTTCAGTGCTTCTTCATGTTCTCCTTGCTGTAGATAGCCTGAAATCATAGACGTCCACACCACAACATTGCGTTCGGGAAGTTTGTCAAAAAGTAGGCGTCCCAGCTCTGAATTTCCACACTTTGCATACATATCAATAAGTGCACTGCTCAGATACAAAGTCAGTTCAAGTCCATATCTCGCAAGGAATTCATGCACTTTCTTACCACTGTCTAAGCAACCTAACCCAGCACATGCTTTAAGGGCACCTAAGAAAGTTATCCGATTTGGCCTCCTTCCTTCCTCTACCATAGTCCAGAACAGTTCCAATGCAGGTGCATTGCATCCACCCTTTGCATACCCACAGATTAGCATGTTCCATGATACAAGATTCCTTTTCCTTTCACACATTGTGCAGAAAACTTTGTGTGCATCTCTCATGCTACCACATTGGACATACATATCAATAAGGCCATTCGCCACATATTCATCTGAATCTTCCTCCTCCCCAGTTTCTACAATGTAGGAGTGGACAATTGTGCCATTGGTCATGTTTTGAGAAATTGCACATAACTTTAGAACATTTAAAAAGGTGAATGTGTTCGGCGTGAGCTGTGTTTCCAGCATCATCCTTGAAAAATAAATGAAAACCTTTTCCGAATTCCTTTGTTGAGCAAACCCCCCAATGATTACATTCCATGATACAATATCGCGTTCCACTATGGCATGAAACACATAGCATGCTTCATCCATATTCTCACATCTGGCATAAATTTCCACCAGGAGATTTTCCAGGGTAGTGTTGGGCAGTAATCCATTCTTGACTATATAAGCATGGACTTGGCGAGCACAAGTAAGGCTCTGAAGATTGAGACACAGTTGTAAAAGGATGAGATAAGTTTCTACACTCACTCTAACACCGAGATGCTCCATCTCATCTAAGGCCAACACAGCCTCCTTCAATTCTCCATTTACACATAAACTCTTCACTACAGAATCATCGATGTAACACTCTGACAACAATGCTTGTGTCTCCCTTACAGGGAATGATGTACTAAACATTGATGAGACATCATTGGCACAGTGCCTAGACATTGAAAAGCTCATCTTGGTTATTTGATAGTAAGACCTGTAAGTGAACAAGGATATTGTTTTTGAAGAAAAGTAAACTTCAGAACCTAAATTTCAAGCTCAATCATTTTATATGCCAAGATGTCTATACATACAGATGGACGAATGGTTTTCTGGTTCCACTGTGGCATAAGCCCCGTGATATTGACAACGTGCCAGCTGCCATATGATGATGATGCAGAATTCTTGTAGGCTTAAGCAACACATGAAAATAATCAGGAATGCTCATGAATATACAACATCTTTTGAAAAGTTACAAACGTGTGGGAGAAAGATTATAGATATATATGAGATCATTACCAGCCAAAGGTGCATTCATGAGTCATGACCTAACCTAGTGAGGAAAAAGAGTATGCCATGAAAGATTCAGATCAATTGAGAAGATCTCTCTTCAAACCGGTTCAAGTTACTCCATCTGAAGATTGATGCTCAAACCTAGAATGCACAAAACCCATCATTTGCAATCCCCTTTGCACACCAAATTCTAGAAAATTTTCAAGCACAACAAGAAATGAAATATAACGAATTTCCTGAGAGAAAAGAATATACTAACAAGGTCCAATGTATGGCAGCATTGATCATTGAAGATATCGCATCCTTTTGCGCCTGGTCCTGTCATTGGCTTCAAGCATAGATTTCACATAGGGTTCCAATATCCAAATCATGAACTTGTCGATCCTAGGGGCAAATTGAATGAAATTTACTTCCATTTTCTGCATCAATTCGAGGTTTGTCCAGTGCTACGGTCTCCTAGGGATGCTGCCATGACGTTTTCTCAGCTCGTATTGCCATTTCAGTCTTTGAATTCAATATACCCTGCTCTTGTTTGGTTGCAGCCTGCAGGGCTATGGAATTTGAAATGGGAAAGGGGGGGAGTGAATGATGATGCTAGATGGGCCATGTCCATTGTTAGTCCTAACTAAGTTCCTTAATGCCGGACATATATCGGTCCCTATGACACTATTTGGCGATCGCGATACCCATGTTTCTAACCTAATCTGAATAGGACACTTGTTGGCGATCGCGATACCCATGTTTCTAACCTAATCGGAATAGGACACTTGTTGGCGATTCTCGATACCTATGTTTCTTATCTGATCGGGTTGTGATACTTCCCGGCGATTGTGGTGCCCGTGTTACTTGCCCTCGGAAATCAGTTTCTTAGATGTCAACACTTACATGTATGATTCCTACGTGACAATTGTTGGTGTCACCAAGTTACTGACTAAGCCCTTGATTCTGTTCGATGGAAAATGTGGTTCGAAGGTAAATGCACTAGATGAACTTGTTGCTAAGGTTAGCAATCTAATATATTCTAGGAACCTTAATGAGAATTCTAACATCATTTTTTCACTTGAAGATAATAAGGTGTGTATCTTATCTACTTGCTTAGGAGCACTTGATCATAATGCTAGTGTTGTATAATTTCTCTATTATAATCATGCATCGATGCTTGCCCTTACTATATGACCTATTTCACTTGATCGTAATGCTCATGTGTATACTTTTTCTATTATAATCATTGCATCAACGCTTGCCTCTCTTACTATATGATCTATTTGTTCTATATAGTTTCTCTATTGTTAAAAACTTGTCATATGTCTCACACTTTCCATTGGTGTCGACATTGGTATTGGTACTAAGGAGGCAAGTTTATATGCAAGAAAAGAGGACAAGAGATGAAAAGCTAGAATAAATGAAAAGAATAAATAAAGTGTGACACGAGGGTAGTTGGTCCCAAATACACCATGGAGATTAAGGGAAGCTATAAGCTCCCAAATGGAAAGGAGTTATATAACTCATAAGACAGGAAAAAGCTTTGGAGAATATAAATTGCTTGTAACCACAAAAATGTTAATAAGGATGAATAAACAAATTTAGTTAATTAAGCCCCTAACTAGGGAATATTGGAATGCGTATAAACAAACACAAATAACGACATAATGTATGTAAGAAGTACTAGGATTGTGCAGATAGGGGCTGAATACAAGCACCAAATAATGGCCACCAATGTAATGAAATCCATGACCCTGAGAACAATTAGAAGAAGCAATGTGGGGCATGTTTATGGCAAAAAGCACAACCATAACAAGGCTAACAAATTGGGTGAAACACCAAATCAATTGTCCAAGACATCATATCATGGCTTAACCAAATTACTTCAGTTTTAACTTGTCAGTTTTGTGTAAGCGCAAAACAACTAGCCATCAATTATAGGGTAAAATTAAGGCCAAGGGGTTAGAAGTGATGGAGGTTGTGATACCCTCAAAGGGTCTCCCTCACAAAAATGTAACCATAATATACAATGAGTTGAAACCTTTTCTTTTTGCTATTTACCCTACAAAAAGCATGCTATAATCTAAATTTGTATAATTCTCTATTTGGGTTCTTGGGTTTGAGTTTGTCGTAGTAATGTATGACAATTTTCTCGCATAATTTTTGGGCATCGTTCTATTACAATATCAATAATTGCTCTAAGCTCTATTTAAGGGCATGGTCGAAACCTAAATCCATATCATGAACTTATTCAATCCACAAAGAACAACACAATGATTATGCTTTTCAAGAGCCCAACAACGTACATGGGCTCTCTTTTTTTGTGGGGAGGAAGGGTGTGGGGGAAATTTTTGGACCACATGATTAAACCTTAAAAATATATACATATAGACCTATCAAAAATACATTTAAGGAATGTTTACTGAGAACTAGATGTGGTCATAACTTGAGACGTACTAAGTTAAAAACCGGAATCGACTTTATGATATAAATAGTTTCATTTAGGGGTACTTAATAAGCTTGATGGTTTTTCTTTTAATGTGCATCAACCTTAATAGTTTTCCTTTTAATAGCATAACATGAATATGCATTATATCGCATCATGATCATACAATAAGATTGTTAACAGTAAGAAGAGTAAGGTTGTTACTAGTACATCCCAAGAGTGCCAACATTGACACGTAATGCTCCTCATGATGAAACTCATGGGTGCTAATTATTTTGCTTGACAAGAGTAAGATTATTACTAGTACATCACAGGAGTTTCCAACATCGGCATGTAATGCTCCTCATGATGGGACTCATGGGTTCTCATCATGATGCACCATGCAAAGGTTTGTCTCAAACCATCAAGCCATCTAGGATGTATGCCAAACTATCGATAAGTTTGGGGCGAAAGTGTTCTCATATATACATGGACAATGGTAACACCACACGTAGTTGAGTTGATTATTTTTCTTGAGTCATGTCTGAAGGTAGATTAGGTGTATCACATGTGAATTTAGAAACGATGTAGTTAAAACTCATGATGTGCATGCAAGTGCCACATGAAGTAAGATCCAGATTAAAAAGGGAAAAATAAGGACATGTAGGTAAGCTCACGATATGGTATCCAAATCTTAGTAGCATGGCCTATGAAAATGTGCAGTGCACACCGCATAGGTAAAGCTCATTATATAGTATCCAAATCATATATTAGCTTGTCGGCGTGGGTGTAGAGAAGGTGAACGTCGTGTGACATTGAATTTTTGTGATTCTGATGGCTAGGGGGGGGGGGGGGGGGGGGTAAGATTGAGGTGTAATATATGGATATATGCGTGCGTGTGCGTGCACACAGGTACATGGTTGTACATGGGTAAGGTGTGATTGGGTGACCTTTTTCTCTTTTAGTTTTGTGATGAAAGCAATCACCTTTTCTTTTCTTTTTTCCTTTTTTTTAAACACTTTCTAGTTTTCACACACGTCCACATTTAGGGACATTGGGACACCAAACAAAATCACTTAAAAAAGCTTTGTTTCCTTTGTTACTAGTAGTAGTAGTAGTAGTAGTAGTAGTAGTAGTAGTAGTGCTAATTTCTTCACTAATATAATAGTACCAAGTGATGTCTTAATATTATAAGTCCATATATGTATGCACAACAATCCATTCATTCATATGTGTATATATATGTGTGTGTGTTTTGTTTGAGGGAGCCAAAAACACACCCACAAATCATTAACTTCTCCTTGTAAAATCCAATCTTGCCTTCCCTCCCACACATTGGATGCCCATGACCCCGACAATGATGAACCCGAATTCTCGTCTTCCTGCCTCGATTTGGACGTCCATATTCGTGGCACTATGGACATTCTACAGTACCTCCCCTCGGCTCGCCCACGCCCATTACTCAGTGTGGAGGCATGCCCACGCCACGTTCTACGGCGGCAGCGATGCATCCGGCACCATGGGTGAGAGAGAGGAGATTAATCGTTCATTCATTGAATCGAACCATAATTCTAGTACCATTTTTTGCGTGCATGCTTGCGATCGATCCATTTGTTTGTTTTGAACCGAATGTGCGTGCGTGTGTATGTGTGTAGGCGGTGCGTGCGGGTATGGTGATCTCTACAGCCAGGGGTACGGGACGCAAACGGCGGCACTAAGCACGGCATTGTTCGTGGGAGGCGAGAGGTGCGGGGCGTGCTACGAGATCCGATGCGTGGATGACCCGCAATGGTGTGTGGACGGAGGAGGTGGGCTCTCCGTGATCGTGACCGCCACGAACTTCTGCCCCCCCAATTGGGCTCAGCCGACCGACAATGGCGGGTGGTGCAACCCTCCGAGGCGGCACTTCGACATGGCCCAGCCGGCCTTCCTCAAGATCGCCCATTACCGTGGGGGCATAGTCCCTGTTCTTTACCGCCGGTTCTACTACTCACTTCTTCTACTTCCTTTCATAGTAGACTCAAATTGTCACTAAAAATTACATATATATATATATATGGCCCCTTTTCCCCGTTGGGCGCACCCACACGATGCAATGCCGACAAGTTTAGCCCCGATATAAACTCCTTCTACTACATTCTAGTTATCGATCCTAATTGCCCTTGACCGAACTAGTTAGCCCCCTTCTATTTAAAGAAAAAGCACTCGGTCTCGCCTTTCCGCTAGTCTCATTTGCTCGGCCAATTCCCTTCCTTTTCAATCATTTTCGGCCCGGAAAGCTTCATCAACTTCATTGTGTTAACCGACCATATACCCCCCCCCCCCCCTACTTACTTACGAGTGTCATTCATTTGTTTAGTTGAGCAAGACCCCCATAAATCAACACCCATTATAAATCTTAACTCTTTTTAAGTAGGAAATCGGAGTTAGTAACCCGCACTCTCGTAAAGCAATGTTTACTCTTCAGGGACATGAGCCTATACTTAACGTTCATAATCATCTAGATGTTAAATTGCTAATATTTATGATTTCATCGAAATGTAGGGCTATGTTGAAACATGTAGGTGCATTCCCATCATTTGTTTAAAAGTTGGGGATATTTTGGTGTTTTAAGCTTTTTATAGGCGACTTTTCTCTCACTAGCACCCTCACTATCTTTTTCTCTCACTCTCTCTCCAGTGTCCCTTGTGTTAAACAAGGCGGGATTCGTTTCACAATGAATGGCTTCGACTACTTCAACCTCGTGCTTGTAACCAATGTTGCGGGCAGTGGAGATGTTGCACAAATGTATATCAAGGGATCGAGCACAGGGTGGATGCAAATGAAGAGAAATTGGGGTCAAAATTGGCAATGTGATACTATCCTTGTTGGTCAAGGCCTCTCTTTTATAGTTGTGCTAAGCCATGGACATGTTGTCACCTCTTATGATGTTGCTCCCTCAAACTGGCGATTTGGGCAAACATTTGAGGGAAACCAAGTTCCCATCTAGTATTCCATTAACAAAAAAATTATCTATATTTACGAGTATGATATAGCATAGGCCACTTTCTTTCTTTCTTTACGTCTTCAATGTTCTATCCAAACTAGAGTTCACTAAATTTCTTACCATTTCTGAACTTCTCAATCTAGTATAGTTATTCTGTAGTTGAATATGACACCTTTGGCACTATAAAAGAACACTATTGTTAAATGTATGTCAAGTTGTTGTCAAAACTTCTCAGTCATGTTGTGATGTAGCTACTACCATTTAGCCATCCGCTTACTGATATGTATACATGTCTATCTTTATCCACAAATTTCTAATGGAAGATGTTATAATGCATTTCTTAAATCTATGACATTTGCAATGGTCTACTTACCTTTTGTAATTGAAGTTGTTATAATGAACTTAAATCTTTATAATTTGTAACGGTGTGATTCATAACTTTCTTATGGGGGGTTGCAATTAAGTTGATAATCTTGTAGTTCCTACTCAACTGACCATTGCACACATGACTTCAATATTTGTATTTATGCTTCAAGGTTTATCATTATATTGATTAATAAGTTACTTTTAAATACTTTCCTATTTTCTGAATACCCTCTTTAAGCACAAACTCTTGTTTTTGGTTTTACACGACGTATATCTTTAGATATGTCTATGTACAAACATAAACTAAATAATTTATTGAATACATAAACACACATACATAGATACATATAATTTCATAACAAGACACGCAATTTCATTTGAGCCATCTTCATTGATTTGACATGAGTGATGATTTGACATCAGTAATATTTTGTCTGGTGAGTGGAATTCGTGATTGGTTTGCATCTCATTTTGGCCAACTTACATGTCTATACATGTATAGTTGTACATGTGAAAACTTTGAAGGCATTACATGCTTGTGAAATTGTATGTACATCTGTGAGTTAGGTTGAACATGTGAGTTTTGCTATGCCCTAGGGCCTTGTGTTTGGATTAAAAAACATTCGAGTATGTTGGTGTAATGAAGTATACATGTCCTATATAGTGTCATTTCCATTATCATATAAAAATGTGCTTGTTTCTTCTTGTTATGTAATAGTATGGAGAAAACAAGGCACTGCAAGTCGAAGCCTTTGGAATATTAAAACTTATTTTGAAGAGTAGTATTTCAAGTCATGCACATTTTAGTTTTGGGTAAAGCACAATAGTGAAGGATCATTAGAACATGTGAAATATGTCCCAATCAATGATTGACTTATTAGGCTTTTGGTTATAAATATCATGGTTTACAACTAAACCTAAGGATCATTATTGGAAATGATAAAGGATAATGTTGTCTACAACACTATGCCATTGCTAAAATGTGCAATCCCGTGCTTACATATCCAAAAGTAAAGTATGGTTGGGTATGTATGTGTATCAATATGCATGCATGTATTCTATATAATATGTTGTATGCTTGTCTATATAAATACATATGTATGCCTGTGATTTATATAACATGTTGCATGCTTGTATGAATATGTATGCATTTCTATGGGTGTATGTATGTATGTAGGTATGTATGTATTGTTTTGTGTGCAAAGGAGATTTGTATGTTGTATACACCATGCTATAACACTTAATGCTTTAATATGTACTTTGTGGTTCATGTTAATGTTTTGAGAATTTTTAACTTCAGGTGAATATGTATGTACATATATTTATTCCCTTAAATAAATATTCATGTCTCCTTTACGACCTATGCTCCTTATTCTATTTTGTGATCTGTGCTCTACTTGGTTTGATTTGTCTTAGAGTGGATCTCATTCTTGGGAAGATAATCATGGGATGCTCTCATGCTTATGAAACAATTACAATTAAGATCCAAACGCTTTTTGCATTTTTCTAAAGACCTTTCAATCAATAATCAATTTTTTTCTCTCCCTCTTTGTCTCTCTTTCAACATCCATAAGTAAAATTCTTGAAAATTGAGTGTCACAACTAAGATACCAAGTTTGCAAAGAAACAAGCCATTGAAGAAGTGACCATTGGGAATGCCATCATTATGTTTTTATTGTATGTTGAATACTTTAGGAGATGCACAAAATAATTTATTGTTTTTGAAAATATATCCTCCATTACAGTGGCCGGAGGCCTTACTACAAAATTGTCCAATATTACATATGACTGTAGTCAACCTTTGTAGGTAAAGATAAGTAAGAAAGACATGTAGCCAATCTTTAGAGACCAAGAAAATACAATGAAGCCATATCCTTCTCCAAATAAACACGATGAATAGTCCAACCTCTAAAAAACACAAACCAACAAAATAGCCAGCTTCTCAAAAGCACACATCACAAACATACCTACAAAATCAACCAGCTTTATAAATCCTAGAATGTGATCTTCAAAGCATGTAGTTTAGCCGACCATCAAGAGTATGCTTCCAACTCCACACCAACACTCATAAACTAGAAAGGAAAATGATTCTATTGTCCTCGTCCCCTCATGAAAGTATGCTTCAGCCTCTGACAACGTCAACACTCATCCTTATCAAACATAGAGAATATTCTTCCTTTTCCCCATCCAACATGTTGTCGATTACCACCAAAGTCTACATCAACCATCTCGTTGTAGACTAGCAAAGTCCTGTACATACCCAAAAACATAATGACACTACTCTCCTGATCCCCCCGTGAAATTTTGCTTCTTCTCCCGACACCATCGTCACTCATCCTTTACAAAAATAGAAATGTGCTTCATTTTCTACATCAACCATCTCTTCGTTTACCACCAAAGTCCTGTACAAACAAAAATAAAGTGAATGTGTTGTCCTTATCCCCTTAGAAAAAACTGCTTCAACCCCTGATACCACCATCACTCATCCTTACACAATAGAAAATTTGCTTCAGTGACCACATCAACCATTTCACTGTATACCACCAAGGTCCTGTACCTACAAAAAACTGAACATATAGACTACTCTCCTAATCCCCTCATGAGATTATGCTTCATCCCCCAACACCATCGTCACTCATCCTTTGCAAAAATAGAAAATGTGCTTCGTTTTCCACATAAACCATCTCTTCGTTTACCACCAAAGTCCTATACCAACAAAAATAGAGTGAATGAGTTGTCCTCATCCCCTCATAAAAAACTACTACTACTTCAGCCCCCGACACCACCATCACTCATCCTTACAAAGTAGAAAATTTGCTTCAGTGACTACATCAACCATCTCGATGTATACCACTAAGGGCATGTACCTACAAAAAACAGAATGAGACTACTCTCCTAATCCCGTCATGAAATTATGCTTCATCCCCCTGTACAATTGAAAATTGCTTGGTTTCCACATCAACCGTCGTCTCGCCGTTTACCAACAAAATTCTGTATAAACAAAAAACAGAATGAGTGTGTTCTCCTCATCCCCTCATGAAACTATGGTTCAGCCTCTACCACCATCTTCACTAATCCTGATAAAAAATAGGAGACATTCTACATTATTCACATCAACAGTCTCTCCAATTAACATCAGAATCCTCAACCATCTCGATGAATCCACCAATATTGATCAATAAGGAGTAATTAACGTGGACCTCCCTGTTAAGTCATGTTGTATGCAGTAAGAACGACGTCGGTGGCGAAAACAACCAACGAGGTGGAACATAGTTCCACTTAACATCATCACCTGCATCCAACATAATAGGAATAGTTGACCAAACTCTTCGAATTCTACTTCTTTTCCGGTTAGTTGTAGTTCCATAACCCTTGTAATGATCATATTCACCTTTAACCGTATTTACCAATAATTCCCAGAAAGACTTAACCTGATCCACAACATTAGTTTGTTCAACATTATATATTTTGGAACACCTCGCTTTCCAAATAATCAATAAGGCTACAGAGGAGATAATCTTCTAAACATAACACCAGGAGAAGAACTTGATTCCCTGCAAGGGGCTTGAAGTAGTGTACACTTGAAAACTTTTCACATGTAAAGTCAACAATGAATGATGATGATGATAAAAAACCGTTTGTTGAGCTAACGTTCCCCAAAAGACTGTACCCCACGTGAAGATAGCCGACCTATACTTACAACCTAAAAGCCTAAGAATACGAAACAAGAAACATTTGGTTGCAACACATCCCCCAAAAACATGATGCAATGTCTCAGATGCAAACCCACACATAACACATTATCAATCAGGCACCGTTCCCCCCAATAAAGCTCCTACATGCAATGCATAATGGATCATCAACCATTTAAATTCCAATACCTTGTTCATACATTTAAGTGACCGAAACTGTTTCTAGAACTTCAACATATGAGAAGATGACACATTACCTGCCTCCCAATACTTTTCCCCCACAGGTACCAACTCTATCTGATTCAACAAAAAAATTCTACCCAATGCCACAAATATATGTGAAGAATGGAAAAACTTTCGTCTGTGAAGTTTCAGACTTGGACAACTTCCAACCATAATCCGACGGATCCCACTACAGATCAGCAATTGGCCTAGAGTGTAAAACCCACATATGAGATGAGTAATTAGCAATTAATGGATTAGGATCTATAAATATCTTTTTATCTATTCTAGCAATTACTCGCACTGGCAGTTGCTTGGCAGAAGACATAATTGAAGATTCCTCCTCCACTAATAACAACCTACCATTATCCAGAACTTCACCACATCATTGCCTAAAATCGTATGGGAAGCAAGAAAAAACTACAAAAAATAGATAAAAGCAAAGTTTAGTGTCCTAGTGATGCATGCTATGAAAAAATGGGTGGGAAGATGGGATGAAACACACATGTTTCATGATGCATCAATATATTTCTATGTCAATGAGGTCTTTTTGCAATGGCAATATATCCCTTGATTTCAATGCCCCAATTAGAAATAATTTCTTGACAAAAAATCAAAATTTGGACAAGATATCATTTCTTGGCTGGAGGTGAAAATCTTTAGAGGAGAAAAGATTTGTTGATGAGAAGTTAGATCTTAGACGAGAAATCATTTCCCAATAAGAAAAGAGATTTTTTCAAAACGAACAAAATGTCAAAAGAGAAAACGTATTGATAGGATGATATTTTTAAATTTAAACCCACCTGAATGACTAAAGAAAACCCTAAACAATTTTACCCATTGGTGAAGGGTCGGTTGAGCAAAAAAAACATGTGACGGTTCATTGACCCTGGAGAGAGAGAGAGAGAGAGAGAGAGAGAGAGATCTAAACAAATGTCACCATAGCAAGCACCTCCTCTATCATCACACCCAAGCATATTAGCACGATAATGGATGGTACCTCACTAGAGCACGATCAATTACAAATTCTATTAGAGCTTAAAGCAATTGAAAAAGAGATTATAGAACTTTGGGCGATCCAGTTCTGAACTTCTGTATGGGACAATGTTGAAAGCTATGATCCACAACATAGGATCTCGTTACAAAACACTAGAACATGATTGATTAGAAATCTTATACGAGCTTCAAGTGGTAGAAAAGGAGATAAAGGTTTGGACAATCTAGTTTTGTGTGGGACAAGGCTAAAAGTTATCATTTGCAAAATAGGAACCCACTACCACACTAGGACATGATTGATAAAAAATCCTATTTGAGCTTACAGTGGTAGAAAAGGAGATAGAAATTTGGATGATCAAGTTCTGTGACCGGACAAGCCTTAAAGGCTATGATTTGCGAAATAGGAATTGCAAATTAGGAAAGAAAGTTAGTATGAGACTTACTCCTAGAGAGGTTTATCCATATTGAACACAATTTTATGAGATTAAAGGAGCATCACACATCTCTAATGAGTGAAACTTCAAAACTAAACATAAATAAGCCATGTAGCACACCATCAACACCTTTAAAAGAGAGGAGACACATGAGGAATTCATTTCAAGGTCAAAATCATATCCCCGTCCCATAGCCTAACTCCCACGAAGCAACCTAGCTCAACTTGGAGTTCTCTACAACTCCAAAATCTATATAAGCACCAACATTTGATAATATATTCGGCAAGACCAACAAATGTTAAGATGTATGATTGCCCAAAGTGGCAATTTGGTCCAACCATTCATGATAGATAGGGACACATACAACTATGTGTAGTTCATAATCCAAAGCATGTACAATAGTCATGACCTTTGATTTCTTGTCAAGATTCTACACTGCTACAAAACAAGGTGTTAACTTTGCTCAAACATGACTTAGATTGCGACATTATAGTACACTTCTATGTCTTTCTAAACACGACTCGGATTGTGACATTTAACATTGCAAAAAATAAAAAGAAAGAAACAAAGAGAGAAAACAAGAACATTAAAAATAAGAAAAAGAATGTTGGAATCCCCAGCTTGTATGCATATATGTCTACCTGTGATTGGATTCTACTTGGAGAAAAACAATATTATCATTCCCTTTGTTTGAGATGTCATGGCGAGTTTGAAAATTTGGTTCACTTGTTATGTACTTGTTTATCAACAAGAACTTTCATTAAAATTAAAGGCAACCTTCAACTTAGGTTTCTAAACACATAGTTAAGAAAATTGTTTTGGTCGTTTGTCTCCTTTCTTACATATACAAGATGATGCCAACTTTTTCCATTGGCTCAGATTTTGGGCACTCTTGGGACATTTGGATAACCCATAATTGTTGTAGCAAAAACTAGCATATGAGTGTGAAATGGAAGCACAAAGACTCTAAAGCAAGAGAGATGTTTGGTATTTGGTAATTTGACTTCATTAATCCTAACCTTAGTTCCAAGATCTCTTCAATGTTATTCTGAAGGATTAGTAATATTAATTATTGGATTTAAGGTGTCGGAGCTGAATTGATATCATGAAAAGGTCTTAATGTGAGAGGTTGGGCATCACAAAAATAATGTTCGCAGAGGTTTTGAGTTTGTTGCTCATTAATGAACTACCTTTTCAACTTCAATTGGTAGCTTTATATGTGTGTGTGAGTACAGAAAAGAATGGGCACTAATTGGAGGGCATTACTATCTATTCGCATACATATATGTTTCCAATCAATCTTTTTTCTTGTGCAATCTATCTTTTCTACTATTCCATTGTGTTATTTTTGTGTGTACACCTCTTGCTTTACAATTCTCTTCCATACACACCACTAGGGAATGGAGGTGCCTCACTTAATCCCACCTCACACATATGACCATGAGAACGCTAATGTTGTTTGTGTGATCACATTATTAGAAAAAGATGCCAAGAACAACAAATGATAGCTTAAATGACTACTAGAGTTATCCTTTGTTAACAAAAGGTTAAGGGTTCGATACTCGTTAAAGATGATTGGAGGGAAAAGATGAAGCAACAATAGGTGAGGACGACAAGAGAATGTAATAAGTCATATAAATTGTTGTTCCCTTGATTAACACATTCATTTTCAAACAAGGATGGGGGGTGTCAGAAATTGTTTTTGTTTTCCCAAACTCGTATTGTTAGAGGTGTCATGTACTCAATTATGTATAGGAACCCAAATTTGCTTTCTCCCCATATGCCATCCTTGGGAGGTTGTCAATTTTTTTGTACCCACCAAACAACTTCTTGACCCATATCCAATCCTTCAGTCTAAAGTATTTGCAATAAGCACTACATTATTTGCATACAACAAAAGTATGGCGATGACATTCCTGATAATAACTTCTTCAGGTGTGCGAGTGAGAGAGAGTAAATATAGATTGGCTTATAGAGAGTAATGTCAAGCGATGGATTTTGATTTTGATTCCATAGATTATAGCTATTAAATGCAATTGCACTTAATCAACAACTTATTATGGTTAGAAACTCCCCATAAAACGGTTACTAGAAGCTATGATCAAAGGGGAATACTTTAATGATGATTCTAATAAAGGGGGTGCCAATATCACGGAAACTCACACAATAACATTGGGGGTAAGATGAATCTTCAATTAAGAGAACGTGCATGGGTTTGCTCACTATGAAACTACCATTGAAAACACGAAGGCTAAAACTTAGCATGGATGTTGTGAGTTGTGACATTGCATTTCTAACCTTCAAATATAGTCATTTGCATAATATTTTGTATTAGTAGCACATTGGCCGACCATCATAACAACATAGACTTCCTGACCAACTAAGCTACCTTCTAACAAGGGATAGAGATCCAAAACAAATCTCAAACATGCCCAGGAGTTGCACATTACATCAAGTGTTGATATTGGAAGAGCAAGTTGAAAGGGACCAAGGAAAGAAAAACTTTCAAATTAAATTGTAACACTACTATGAATGAGTTAAGGAAATTCGAATTTTAGAACATGCACTTATGTGGAAAACCGATGGAAGTAGATCGAGGCATCCTCAAGGGAAGCTCCCTATATGTGCATGTGTTGCTAGTGAATAGAGAGAGAGAGAGAGAGAGAGAGAGAGAGAGAACCATGATGATATTTGATAAGAGGGGGAACAATAATCAATTCAATGACGATTATGATTACTTTTTTGACGAGCTTATATTCAAATTATGACAAGCTAAGCACATGGCAAGCTCACACAATAGGTAGGGAGTCTCAACCCACGTTTTGTCTTTTGTGCAATTTCATTCTTGTTTATATCTTCTCTGTTTTAATATTTGTTAAAATTTCTCATTGTACAATGTCATGGTCATATTGATATCATACATATGTGGGCTTCACATGTATTCATACAAGAGTTTCCTATGAAATATTCTATAAATCTTTGAGGATATTCGATAATTTTATAAGAACCTTCCACAAGACGTAGGAATGCTCTAGAGGATTTTACTCCAATTTATGACAAAGTATTATATTCCACTTTTATCCAAGATACCAAAATATTCTACATAATTTACTTGTCTAACCATACCACATGCATTAGGTAAGAAATAGGTTATTTGTACTATAAGGGGGATCTCACAAATTGTATTAGGAATTTCTGGTGTATTCAACGACTCTCTATTTAGTGATATGCATGGTTGTCCAGTAGCTTCTAGCCTTCTAGTCTAATTCGAGTAGTTTGCTAGCAACAAGTTTCCTAATGCATGTTACAAGTTTGAATAAGATAAAGGATCAACAACAATTTAGCTATTTTTAATAACTTTGGCTATTTGATCTTCCAAGTTGCTAGTTGTAAAAGATTCTCATTTTTTTTCATGAAAAAATATCATGTTAACATGACTCAATTGGTTGTGCTTGGTGTATTACGAGCTAATATGCAAGAATTAGTATTGTGATGATTATATATTTTTCCAATTGTTGGTAATTATAACACATGATCATTCATTAAGTATGCTTTGTTTAGTGCTCGTGCATTCAAAAAAGTCGACTAGAATTGACTAACTACATGGATGGTGATGTCCCATGGTGGCAACTCAACATATATTGCAAAAGATTGAAATCATGTCAAATACAATAATTATGCAATTTGCTAAGAGGAGTGGATCAAGCTAAAGATCAAGAGTGTTGGACACTTGACACAAAGATATAACTATGACAATATGTATTTTGCCTAGATTTGTAAGGATGCAAGCGAAATTGATGAATGGTCGGAAGGGTGGGTGGGTGTATGTAAATGTTAACATTTATCATCAATGTTGACGTAGTAATTAATGGGGCAACATCTTCAAATCCTCATGTGTAAGGCCATTTCAAGTTATGATACACAAACAATATCATATTGACAATAAATATTTGTTAGCATTGTTCACTAATAACATACATCTATAACAACACATTGAGGAGAATCAATGACTCGGTCTAAACGTACTAACTCACCAGTAAGTTGTAACTATTCATTAAATTGCAACTCATCATATAGTTAAAAATTAAAGAGGATTTTTGCAAAAGACTTGTAATACCATCTGGCCTGAGCTCAAGTTTATCATATCAGACATCCCTTAGAGAAATAATTCGATTTTGGCACAACAAATTCTCAACATATTTATGTATTTTTCAAACATCTTATAAAATCATAGGATTGTGGAGTGCTCTAATGCTTTAAAACGAAGGCTTGTGTAGCCATAGAAAAGAGGGAATCACGTGAATGGCATTCTTTAGAGAGGAAAAAATGACAAACTTAAACTCTTACGCCTATGATATAATGGAGTTGAGAAAGGGGGAATGCCCTAGAGTTACACATCTACTGTTCTACGTTGTGGTTCTGTTTTATACTTAGTTCTGCTTGGCCCCTAAATATTGCCCTTTTGCTTCTAACCCTTCAGAGTTAAGGCTATACATTGCCCCCTCCCAACTGACCTTTTAGGATATGAATACACCTTTAAAGTCTACGAAAGACAAATTCTGACTAAACTACCAATGGATAATGTCGAATAAGAGCATGTGTGTGTCAATGAGTAGAGCAGGTATGCGTGTGTAGAATTTCGAATTGACTTCTTTCTCCTTCCAAATAAGTGCTTACACGTACATATATTATACAACCATATGGAGAAGGCAGAGGAACGACCATGTGCGCACGGATGGATAGGCGAATGGGCCGGTTTGGTGGGCCCATCGCCACGTGGGGATTAGACCATTGGAGAGATAGAATGTATTAATTGATATACATGTATTATTGTATATACATACATACATACATATATGTATATGTATGCATATGTATGTGTAGAATGTATTAATAATTATAGGTATACATGTATTATTGTATATATATACATATATATATATACATATGTATACAGTATACGTATATGTATATGTATATGTATGTATATATGTATAACAGTATATGTATATGTATATATGTATAGTAAGACAAGGTCTTATTATTACCATTCTTAGAAGAATTAATCTTGGGTGCTAAGTTTTTGTTACTGTATCAAAGAGAATATTCCATGGATCCTATATATGTGAGGAATATTCCCTGGATCTGAGACCCACCCTACATGTCTGTGTGGGTCTGTCTTGCATCAAAATTCGCTCCTCCTGCGTTAAATTGCTTCATTCCCAATTCAGATTCCTTCACCATTTCTCATTCAGATTCTCTGTCTTCCTTTTCCGGGTTGAGTCCATTCAGTGGACTCATCACTTCACAGACAGAAGGAGAGAGAGGAACAGAGAAAAGACTTGTATAATTTTAAGGATTTTCAGAAATGGAGGACTCGATTAATGACCGAACGCCGTGGTTGGGGTCAGGGCCCTTGCAGCTTCCTATGAGCACCAAGGTATCGATCTGTCAGGTTTTTTCTCATTAGTTAAATCATGCAACTGTTTAAATATTCACTGCTAAGGGAATCAAATGTATGATTACATTAAGAAAGTAACTCAGAAAACATTAATGTAATCATACATTTGATTCCCTTAGCAGTGAATATTATATCACGGTATTGATTAATGTATGAAAGAAAATGCAGGATTTGGGAGAAAATGGTAGTACATTTCAGAGTAGTATGCGATGTGGACATACTGATTTGGTGCGTGATGAATGTGGGCGCAAAATTAGATTAGGCAGCTGGGTGCTATTCATAATGTTGGTGATTTGTTCGTGTGTACTGACAATGGGAAGAGCCCACTTGGGGATCCTGCATTGGCAGTGGCTGCACATGTCAAAATCTCAGACCAGTGCTCCGTCTTCGTCTGATATTAGTGTAGTTAGTGATTACCGCAAGATATCAATGATCAATGTGAATCAGGATGAAGAGGGCGAGGGATCGGATGGCAGTATTCGACTTATTCATGAGCCAAAGTATGCAATCACAGGAGGTGAACTGAACTACCTGGTCTTAGGGGATTGGGGAAGGAGAGGTCTCTACAATCAATCAGCAGTAGCCACTCAGGTACATAAAAGTCCCTTGCATATGGTATATATAATCTCCATCCTTTTGATTGATACTTTGGAATTGGCATATATTGATCATGCTTTGTAACATAACATGTGTACATAAGATGGGGAGGATTGGAGAACAGTTGGGTATTGAGTTTGTGATCTCTGTTGGTGACAACTTCTATGACACGGGACTTATGGGACCTGATGACCCGGCCTTCACTGCTTCATTTACCAATGTCTATACATCCTCAAGCTTGCAAACTGTCTGGTATTCAGGTATATTATTATGGTTATTGTTTTCCATAACTATAAAAAACAATTGCACAATGAAAATCATACATATATACATATATACATATATACATAGATACATAGATACATAGATACATATATACATATAGATAGATAGATAGATAGATAGATTCATTGGCATCCTTCTGTTGTACTTCACATGAATTAATACATCAGGATGTTTCCTTTTCTTTCCTTATTTTTTTTCTTCCTCATTTTGGTGCATTTTCACAGTTTTGGGTAATCATGATTACATGGGGGATGCCCTATGCCAACTGAGCAAGGAGATTGCAAAGCGTGATCCAAGGTGGTTCTGCCGAAAGGATTTCCAGCTGCATGTCCCATTATCGTGCTCTGGTGATTCCAATATGACTCATACAGAAGGTGATTTGTGAATATTGAAATATCTATCCATGTCAGTAACATAACATGTGTGTTCGGTGACAATATATACATTTATTTATGCATTCAGGTGGAGCATCATGCAGTGCCTCAGTTGATATGTTCTTCATTGACACAACACCATTCATTGATGAGTATTGGAGCCCTAATCAAACTCAGACTTTTGATTGGAGAGGACTTGCTCCACGGCCTCAGCAATTGCAATCTCAGTTGGCGGTAACAATAATACATATACATATATATGTTCATGTTTTGTTCATGTGGAAATGTTGATGTGGTCTTCGATGATTATAGAGACTTGTCGATGCTTTGGCCTCATCAAATGCGACATGGAAGATTGTATTTGGGCATCACACAATTCGGAGTGTTGGCCATCATGGAGACTTGACAGAGCTTGTGGATCAATTGCTACCCATACTAGAGGTAAGTAAAGAGTGTTTTCTTTTCTTTTCCCATTCTCTTGCCAATTAATTCTCTATAATCAGGTCAACAGTGTATAGGTATAATTATTGTGTATGCTAATTGATGAATGAATGCTAATTTCTTATGGCCAGAAATATGAAGTGGACATGTACATCAATGGCCATGATCACAATCTACAACACATCAAGCGCTCTGACAGGTGTGAACAGGACATTCTTTTTCTACATGTCAGATTAATGTTGCATATCGTCATGTCTTCTAACATGTGATGGATGGATTTGTGGTCATGCTTTAATTATCATCAGCTATTAGAATGGGTGATTGGTTTGATCACATTGTGAGAAGCTGGGTGTAACTACCTAGAGACAAGTGATCTACTCACACAGATCTTTGTTTATTATTAACGTGCGGTTTCTTTTGTGAGTCGATTTTGCAGCTCAGTGCATCTATTCACAAGTGGTGCGGGATCGAAAGCCTACAGTGGGCTGAGGCCATACACGCAGGATGGGGATGGAGTCGAATTTGCATACGATGGCCAAGGTTTTCTCAGTGTGTCGATGAGGCCACAATCTGTTGCTCTAACCTTCTATGATGTGAATGGACATGACATCTACTCTTATGATCTACAGAAGTGAAGGGAAGGAAAACCAATTAGAGGGATTTAAAACCCTAAGTAAACCATAAAGCAAGGGTATTTTGAATGTTAGATATATTAATACTTCTACAATTGCAGCAGTGTCAGCACTGTTCCTTATCCTTCTTGAGAAAATGAGTTGTATGGAGCAAATTCAATGGCTTCTTCTTTCTCCTCCATATTGCTGCACATATTAAATGTCATATTTGTATTATTATATGCTGGGACCTCTTATCCTCTTCTGGAAGTAGGAGCCAAGACTCCATTCCTGTCATGGTATTTTGTTTCTTTACTGGTTGATTTCTTATCTATCATTACCTCCATATGTCTCTCTAATGCATTGAAACTAGAACAAGCGGAACCAGCGATGAAAACCTTGGCGAGACTCAAGTTAAATGGACCCAGGGCCCTTGGTGCCCTCTGCCCTGCACCACCACTTCATCCTAAATACCTCGCGAAATGCTAAAGCCACTGAATCCCAAATTAAGCTAACTTGTTCCTAGTTTCAAATACGATGAACTAATTAAGTTGTAATAACACAAGACTTTGGAACATCCTAATTTGCTACCTCAATTGTGTGGAGTATCAACAATCAATTCCTTTTTATGAGCTGTTTTGGTGAATTGCCTTCTTTCATCATTAGATCAATGAATTGTTTTGATGTATTTGCCTTCTTTTGCTTAATGATGCTTAACAATCGCACAAGCAATTTGTCATGATGAGAGGATGAGTGGTGATGGTGTGAGGGCTGAAGCAGATAATGAGGAAACATTTTTCACTTATTTTGTTGTTATTTGCACAAGACCTTAAGCAATTTGTCATGACGAGAGGATGAGTGGTGATGCTATGAGGGCTGAAGCAGACCATGAGAGGATGAGGAAACATTTTTCACTTATATTGTTGTTATTTGCATAGGACCTTAAGCAATTTGTCATGATGATAGGATGAGTGGTGATGGTGTGAGGGCTGAAGCAAATCATGAGGGGATAAGAAAACATTGGGGGGAGGGGGGTGAAGCAGATCATGAGGGGATGCGAAACACACTAGAATCATTTTGGTGGTAAGCAACGAGATGGTTGATGTGAACCGAATGAAGCATAATTTTGTTTTGTGTTAAGGTTGAGTGAAGATGGTGTGGGGATTGAAGCAGATGGTGTGAGGTGAGGAGGACATAGATCATCTTGTTTTATAGGGAGGTTAATTACAAGTACATTTTCAATGTTCATGGAGATGAAGGCAACCCATCACGTTTTACCCCAAGCGACAGGTGCATCATGGACTGTTTTTGTGTCTTCAACTGCAATAGTTGAAGAAGATCTTGACATACAAAACATTTGCCAAATAGCAACAACTAGTGGACTGCTAGGTGATGGTGAACAACTTCAGTATATGTGGAACCAACTACAAACATGGAGTTTTTAGACTACCAACCAGGTGGACAACCAGGGTATGTTGAGTATGATTACCACCAAGATATGTATACTCTTGGACCGCAGGAATTTGTTTATATGTTGAGTATTGGTGTCGCTGGCAAAGGTTGAGAGTGTTTTCATGGATTATAATTAACCTTATCTTGCCAAAGGCCATCGTTTATATTTGGTCCTTTTTTATGATAGATACTTGTGGAGCGGAAACTATTATGTACAATTTGTAGGTTGCCTTCGGCATTGTTAATTTTAATACCAATGGCGCATATTTTTCATGGAAAAAAAAACAATCACACAAGCAAAAGGACAGGACTCCCAATATAACTTGATGATTTGAACACTCTACAAAACACTCACATATTAGGACACCATTAGCAAGCTTTGGCTTTGGCTCAATAAGGTTGATTCAAGACTCACGTCACAACTTACAAGAAATAGGTTTATTTGGAAAATTGCTAAAGCTACATCAACCAATGAAATAGAGTACAAAAGCAAAAGACGTCAATGATGAGACCTTCCTATCAAAATGTTAGACTAGATCTCCAAGAATGAATGGGCACATTTTGTGATGTTGATTTGCAAATCATTCAAAATGTTGTTGGGCTTGTTGAAGTTGTTGTGAGAGTTGGATGTGCATCTTTTATAATTGCTTCACACGATGTTTTGCATATGGATTGATGGAGGTCTCCATCTCAACTAAGAAAGACAAATTGGGACGTTGGCCAAAGATTGTAAAGAAGGGAGTTTGCGTTATAAGCATGAACAATATTATTATAAGCAAACTCTTACCATATGGAGCCAATTAACCCAATTAACCCAATTGTCTTGTTGATAGGAGATAAAACATCGTAAATAGTGCACCAAGGTTTATTAGTTCGTTTAGTCTGAGCATTGATTTTTGTATGATGCCAAAATGATAAAAATCTATAGACTGACAAAAGTTCCAAGATACATTTCCAAAAACTAGCGGTCAATTGTGAACCTAGACCATTAAAAATAGTATTTGGTAGACCAAGAAGATGAAAAACTTAAAGTAAAAGTAAGATTGTAGATTCACTTGTATTAGTTGACGAACACGGAATAAAATGTGCCATTTTTAAGAAACAATCGTCGACCACAAGAATAAAACCATATTTATGAGATTGTGGAAGTTCAAGGATAAATTTGATAGAGATCCTTTTCCATGGCCCCTCAAGTACTTGTAAGGAATGATGTAACCCACATGGTTGATGTTGATGGGCTTTGGCCCAAGAAAAAGTATCACATGAATTGATGAAGATGTGAAAGGATTTCTTATGGAAAGGCCAACGATAGTTTCTACTTATAAGCTCAATTGTTTTAGGGATTTTGAAATGGCCAACCATAGGAGAATCATGGCAACCTTATAGAATTTCTAGATGGAGCAATCAATTAGGAATGTATAACAAACCGTGTCGATATAATAACACATCATGTCTTTGAAAGACATCATAATCATGTGTACTTGATATAGATGATGGTGACGAGGAAGCCAAATGCTTAATGACATCTTGTGCTAACATATCTATCCACTAAGCTCTCATTGTCCATATAAGAGACGTGTCTTAGAGTGTTGAAAATAAGCTTGTGACTACAAGCTTCAAATGTTTTAGACCAAGAACAAGATGTAAACACTAATCAAAAGCAACCTCTCCTACCTTAGGTGTCAAATAAGATCGTTTTGAAAGTGCATTTGTTTGTCCCTATAGATATCTTGGTCAAAATTTGATTATAAAATCAGCTCGTTATAGAATTTTTGTGTACAAACGAGCTTGGTGCCGACTTAGAATCTTTGCTTATTGAAAATATTTCACAATTGGTAACAAATTTATTATTATGGTGATCTAAGTAAACAATAAATATATAAAGCAAACCTTCAAGAAAACATTACCACAATTGGAATGAATCCACAATAGGCGACAACTCATGGTCATGTATTGGATAATTGAGCTCAATTGATGAGAACTTCCGAGAATGAAACGTAATTGGATGTAATTGATGATAATCTCCTTCTTGGAATTGTGTTCAAATCATTGTCACAAGTGGTGGACGAAGTGAAAAATCATCTTGGTGACGAAAATACCAAAAACGGCTAACATCTTTCAAAGATAGGTCACAAAAGTGGCGCGGGCATCTTTCTAGAGGTAAATAAATTTGAGAGAAACTAAGTAATTACCAAAAAGGGCAATAATCTTTTAAAGACAAAAGTGGAATATCTTTCTAGAGGGACCCTAACTTGATGAAAAATGAATGAGCATCAAGCTCCTCAAATGTAGCATATGGTGGTACTCAACAATTCCCATAAATGGTTGCTTCTCCCTCCCTAAAAATTGCATGTTACTAAAGGCAATTCTACAAGAAGGCTTCTCGTCTCTTTGTTTAGAAGGCTTGTCTTTACTACTTGTAAAGACAGATTCTCTTCTTAACAAGAGGCACTAAGTGACATTACTAAGGTTTCCCAATTGTCTAGTAGGGAAGAAAGTAGTAACAGGGCATGTACCTCATCATCTAACATGAACTTGGATGATGCTAGTTAGTTTACCATCCCCATGAAAGTATTGATGTGCACCACAATGCTATCACCATTTGTGTACTTTAGCCTCACCAACTTTCTCATCAGGGAAGCTTTGTTGAGAGTATTTTTCCTTTCATACATGCCGAACAACTTATGCCACAGGTTGTGGGCATTTGTATCGTTTGCCACATGTTGACGGATGCTCACATCTATAAACTGTGTGATGGTTGCAGCGGCCTTCCTATTAAGGATTTTCCACTCAGACTCTAATACCCCTGTTGGTATTTCCTTCCTGTCTATCGGCTCATATAGATCCCTAACTATCAGAAGATCCTCCATCTTGATCTTCCAATCTGAGTACTTATGGGAGTCTGAGACTATCATTCCCGAAAAACCACTCATTTTTCCCTCCATCTAGAACCTCTCGCTCTAATACCAGTTTGAAAAGGTTAATATCCAACACAACACAAAATAAGACCGAAAACACAATGATAAAACAGAGACACAAGATTTATGTGGAAACCTTAAAACAAGAAAAAACCACGGGGACCCTATGGCTGGCAAAACTTCACTATAATCTAAGAGTGTACAAACAGATAGCAAAAACTTCCCCTAGCTTACTACGGGAAACACCAAGAATTCTTATGGTGCCACAACCTTGAGGGACGCGAAACTTATAGAGGAAAAACAATAAGGAAGGCATGGAACGACTAAACTTGTGTGGATGATGGTGCCACCCAAAACTCCTTTTAGTCCGTCGTCTGAAAACCACAATTAGTGTTTCAGCAGTCATCAACACTACTACCTTCTGCCTGCCCCTTTACTTCTTTTTTGTTCACTCATGCACTCTCTGTCTGGCTCTCTCGTTGCTTCCTATAGCTCACGCGCTCTCTGTCTCACACACTCTCTAAGAGTAATCACTACTCAACATATCATATATATATATATATATATACGTCTATTTTTCGGTCTCTTGGTTGGTTCGCCATCTAACCCTCATTTCGGTTGACTTACGACCATTCGGTCATCTTCTCCCGTCAGGAGGGACACATACATAACATAGAACATAGAGCAACCATGTGATATCCAAACCATCATTCCCCATATGAATATTGATTACGGAAATTGCAAATATTTAGAGCTAATGTTTCCACACCAATTGAGACTCAAGGTAGTCCCACAAACAATGCTTAGAACTATGATTCTTGTTGTGAATAATACCAACCACAATTGGAGGATACACCATGAACCAATAGGCAAGGTTTGATGCACAAGCAATCACTACAAATGAAGTATTTGATGTGATTTTTTTCTAACCTAGATTGTTCCCCAAAACTTGGAAAGAAACTTTGGAGAAAGACCATGTTGACTCTAATATTGAAATATCATTCGTGAAATATCCCATGAACTAGATTATATGTGTTTGATTGAAACTTTGGAAAAAGACCATGCTGATTGTAGTATTGAAATGTCATTGGTGAAATGTCCCATGAACTCGTTAATATGTGTTTTCTTAACTACACAAAACATTGGAAATTTTGAATTTGTTACTGGTAAACATATATATAGATGAATAGTTAGTTGGATCCCATGCTAGCCTAAACAAAGTCTTCTTACCATACACCCACAACTTCCAATGTGACTTTATGTCCTCTATCAAATGGGTCAATAGGCTATTTGTGATCAACATATATCCTATTACTCTTAATTTATGTTTTATTCACTTTGGTTCTCTCATAGAAAATTTGGCATACTGATATAAACATACATACATATGTGCATGCAGAAATGCAAAGAACAACCAAACGCCCTCGGATGTTGGGCTTCAAAACAAGTCGACGTGGATTAGAAAAGATTAAGAAGATAAGGGAATGTGAGCTACGTCGACTAGAAGCTATGGTTGGGGTATCTTTTACATTGGGACCACGGGCCACATCCACATCACAACCCTTTGACCTCCCGCTTCTCTTCGAGAGACTTGGATGGAAATGAAATTAGGCCTAGTTTAACATCATTTTCATTGTAGAACATGTTTTTTATGTAGAATAGTCATGTTATTTTCTCAGAACTATTTAGCTTAAACTCTATTTTTATCTTATTTTTATTTTTACTTTCGATGAATGGGTAAATATCCCATTTTTTGTAAACCATTTGTCTCATGGGCCAATTTTGGCCTTAGAAGACGTTAATATATCTCTTTCTTCTCTCTCTCTCTCTCTCTCTCTTCTTTACTTTTTGCTAAACATCATGTTTTCTCCAACGTTTTGCAAGACACAAAAGTGTTTAAGTGACATTAACACCTCATTAACTAGTAGTGTAAGGGTATGGCACACAAATATAATGCAATATACATTTTCTAGTTGTTCACTTGTGCTAGGATAATTGGATGAAATTTGGGGATGTTTGCAATTAGACTTGATCCAAATCCTGTCTTCATTCAATACATTTTTTTGAGACATACTTGCATCAATTGCAAGACTCGATGAAATAGGATTTTGAACGAGCTTTCAAAACATTGAAAATCTCACGACCATTTTGAATATCATGTTGTCAATATGCAAGGAAATTCTATAATGAAGGATGAATGACACGGTGAACCATTTTAGGGCAAGTCATGGTGTTGGCCCACTTATGTCTCTTCTACTCAAGGAAATGACCCAAGAAAATACACCTTTTGAACATTTGATCAAGCTTTGTCCATATTGTTTCTCGTAGATACACATAAGTGATGTTATTGAACAGCTTTAGTCATGTGATAGATTGAGCTTCCTCCCATATAAGCGCTTTTGGAAAGTCACATCATGCACTCCAGGCAAGCATTGATTCATCAAATAAATAACTGTATACACTAGTTTCACCCAATATGAGTGTGGCATCATGTTCTTGTTGACCATGGTGTGGATCAGTCCCATAATGTGAGGGTTCTTTCATTCAACTAAAGCATTTATCAACAAATGGAATTGGGAGAAAGTTCTTACTTTTGAAAAGAATGTCATGAACTCATCAAAATATTCTCAGTCATTGTTAGATCAAAGAAAATGAATTTTGTAGATTGTCTCTTTCTCATGGATACTCTTGAATTTACGAATGTGTGGAAACATTTCACTCTTTTAAAGCTCGTTGAGTCATCTTGCAAGTGAAGATAACATAGCACCAACATTCATAAACCATCGTTGTGTGAGGATCATCATACTTTCAAGTGATTTGTCAAGAGTCTATAACGAACCAAAGTTCATCGTTGTCCCAAATTTACTTGCTAATATGGAGTTAGCCCTAGCTATTGAGATAATATACGTATTGCACTTACAGGTCGTCCCTTATTTCCCTTAAGGTTCTTGTTCCTTGGTGTTATTATTGAGCATACTAAACATGTTTTTGGATCTCACAACAGCTTTGGACGCTAATGCTAAGATGGATACCTAGATCCTTAGATAAGGTAGTCCATGATGACTCTCAAATCCTTCGAAGTTATGGAGAGATTGTGATAACTTTGTTGGGTTTACCAACCTCATGTGCTCTAGGCAAGTTAAGTGACTCTCCATCAACCCAACCTCAAATCTATATGGAATTCAACATGTGTGCATGGATAGTTTGAGGAAAGTTTTAAAAAAACCCTTGGTATCCTAGTTATGACCTCAAGCATATATTTGTAATCCCCCTTGTGATTTCCTCTAGGTTTTGTGTCTTCACCAACAATATTGTGTCCAACATCTTGGTTTCCTCCTAACCATCCAATCCTTCTCACTCATATGTGTGCCACAAGCTCTTATTATTACAATTGCAAGTGAGGATTCCCACAAAGAAAAAAGTTATCGTCACTTAGGCATGCAATTCTCTCAAGGAGAGAGAGAGAGAGAGATAGATAGAGAGAGAGAGAGAGTATATTAATAGTCAACAGTAACCATGGAGAGAACTCAACTCATTTTGATTAGAGCTATTGTTATGAGAAGCCTGAAAAGAGGCATATATATTCCTTGTGTAGTGAGAGTGAGAGTGGAGTCCTTTTATTATTGGCCTTATCCCCCCTACTTAAGGTAGGGAGGGATTCAAGTCTAATGTATGTTTGTTTGTTTTTGTGCGAATTAATACTCTTCGCCTTCGTCCTCGCCATCGCCCTCGGTGGAGTCGGCGCCGACCTCCTCGAAGTCCTTCTCGAGGGCCGCGAGGTCCTCGCGCGCCTCCGAGAACTCTCCTTCCTCCATGCCTTCTCCCACATACCAATGCACGAACGCGCGTTTGGCGTACATTAGGTCGAACTTGTGGTCGAGGCGCGAGAAGACCTCGGCGATGCTCGTGGAGTTGGAGATCATGCACACTGCGCGTTGCACCTTGGCCAAGTCCCCACCGGGCACCACCGTGGGCGGCTGGTAGTTGATCCCGCACTTGAACCCCGTGGGGCACCAGTCCACGAACTGGATCGTGCGCTTCGTCTTGATCGTCCCGACCGACGCGTTCACATCCTTGGGCACGACGTCCCCCCGGTACATCATGCAGCACGCCATGTACTTCCCGTGCCTCGGGTCACACTTGGCCATCATTGAGGCCGGCTCGAACGCGCTGTTCGTGATCTCCGCCACTGAGAGCTGCTCGTGGTACGCCTTCTCGGCCGAGATGACCGGGGCGTACGATGAGAGCATGAAGTGGATGCGTGGGTACGGCACGAGGTTCGTCTGGAACTCGGTGATGTCCACGTTGAGCGCACCATCAAAGCGGAGGGATGCCGTGAGAGACGAGATCACCTGGAGAGAGAGAGAGAGCCGCCATTCGGTTAGTGATTCACGGTTATGTACAATGATGAGGATGATCGGCTAGGTACTTGGGATAGATGGATGGAGGGGAATTGGGCCTTCATGACAAACCAAATAAAGTGATGCAATGTATGTGTGTGATTGATTGATTGATTTGATTTGATACGATACAGTACGATGATAATCATCATTGGCTAGGTACTTCGGATGGATGGATGGATGGATGAATGGATGGAGGGGAATTGGGCCTTAATGGCAAACCAAATGAAGTGATGCAATGTATGTATGATATTGATTGATTGATTCGATTCGATGCGATACGATACGATGCGATACAATATGATATGATGATGATGATCATCGGCAATGTGCTTGGGATGGATGGATAGATGGGGGGGAATTGGGACGTAGTCGCAAACCAAATGAAGTGATGTAGTGTGTGATTGATTGAGTGATTTGATTTGATTTGATTACCTGTGAGACTAGGCGGTTGAGATTAGTGTAAGTCGGGCGTTCGATGTCGAGCGAGCGGCGGCATATGTCGTAGATAGCCTCGTTGTCGAGCATTACGGCTACGTCCGTGTGCTCCAGCAAGGAATGTGTCGACAGCACGCTGTTGTAGGGCTCCACCACTGCATTTGAGACTTGTGGGGATGGGTAGACAGTGAACCCGAGCTTCGATTTCTTCCCATAGTCCACGGAGAGCCGCTCCAACAACAAGGACCCGAGCCCGGAGCCCGTGCCGCCCCCCACCGCGTGGAACACCAGGAATCCCTGCAGGCCCGTGCAGTTGTCCGCGAGCTTCCGGATCCGGTCCAGGCACAAGTCCACGATCTCCTTCCCGACTGCGAATTTTGGTCAAATCCGACATTATTCGATCAACATATGATAATGTGTGGGGGGGAGGGAGGGGCAATTCGCGGGAAACCGATTACAATGGATTAGTATAACTAATTTTGGAAGGGGAAAATGGAGGACGATAATTTTACTTGTGTAATGGCCTCGGGCGAAGTTGTTGGCGGCATCTTCTTTGCCGCTGATGAGTTGCTCGGGATGGAATAACTGGCGGTACGTGCCTGTCCGGACCTCGTCGATCACGGTGGGCTCGAGGTCGAGGAACACGGAGCGCGGGACGTGCTTCCCGGCCCCCGTCTCACTGAAGAACGTGTTGAATGCGTCGTCGCCCCCGCCCACGGTCTTATCACTCGGCATTTGCCCATCAGGCTGCACAAAAACAAACAAAACAAAACAAAACAAAACAACAAGGAGATTACATGTTTTATTGTTAGTAAAAAAAAAACGAATATAACAAGGAGATGCGGGATCTTGATCCATTGATCGATCGATTAAAGTAAAGGAAGGAGGGGGCGAGACATTGGGAACGGAAATGCCGCCGAGGTTTTCATGGGACCAAAGGGGGAAGCAATAGATGGATTAGATAGATTAGATTAGATTAGATTAGATTAGATTAGATTAGATTAGATAGATGGAGGGGGATTAGAAGGAACCATAACCATAACCATAATTATAACCATAACCCGCCGATGACTTACCTGAATGCCGTGCTCGAGGCAGTAGAGTTCCCAGCAGGCATTGCCCATCTGGATGCCAGCCTGACCGATGTGGATGGAGATGCACTCTCTCATGATGGTGAATGATTGATAAGTCTGATAGAATGGATGGATGGATGGATAGAAGGCTACAAGGAGCAGATGAAGAAGATGAAGAAGAAGAAGAAGAGGTGTGTTGGTTGATGGGGGCGGGGGTGCAAGTCTCTCCTTTTTGTTGGGGGTGGAGGTCACAAAGGACGCGACCCATCCTCATCCCATCCCATCCCATCCCATCCCATCCCATCCCATCCCATCTCCACACATAACATCACGTGAATTGTCTTAATGCTAACTTAATAACCAACCCGACCACAATATCTATGTAAATTTTTTTTTTTATGTGTGTGTAAACCGGTTCTTCCATTATTAATAAATAAGGACTAACTAGCGTTTTTAATTCTTTTAAATACATATGTGTATGTGTGTGTGTGTGTGTATGTACGTATGCATGCATGTATGTGAGTGTGTGTATGTATGTATGTATGCATGTGACTTTGTGTATGTATGTGTGTGCGTGTGTGTGTATGTGCGTATGCATGCATGTATGTGGGTGTGTGTATGTATGTATGCGACTCTGTGTATGTGTGTGTGTGTGTGTGCGCGTATGCATGCATGTATGTGGGTGTGTGAGTGTGTATGTATGTATGTATGCATGTGATTGTGTGTGTGTGTGTGTGTGTATGTGTGTGTATAAACCTAAATGCTTCTTCCTCATTCCATCCATAGGTCGCGCTCGTCCGCTCGGAGCTTCCCTTGCTTTAGACAACTCCCCATTTACTCTTCTTACCTTGTTTGCATCTTATATCACGATTGCTCAACCTTGAGGATGTGTTTTCTCAAGATGTGATGTGTTCAAATCTCTATTATGATTTATAGAGTTTTGTATACATGTCCCATTGTGATTGTGTGACACATATAAGAAGAACACTATTTTTAAGAAGCTCTTGCTTGATGCAAATGGACACAACCAAGATAAATGAGTTTTGTGAAATCATCAAACAGATGAAGGGGGTTGAGTATGAGCTTGGAAGCGGGGGTGAAGCAACGATGCTTAGTTATATAAGCACGTAATTGAGCTCATGGGATGCCTTCTGACAGGGCGATAAGCGCACAAAATGGCAAATGTTCATACACGGAGGTATGTGAAGCATGTCCCAACAAGGAGATACAATGAAATCCAATGATCGATGGACAAGTTGAGAGAGGGGGTGGCATCTTCATTCGACACATCCAATGAGGATTGAGAGAGAGAGAGAGAGAGAGAGAGAGAGAGAGAGAGAGAGAGAGAGAGAGAGAGAGTTTTATTTGGTATTTCTAGCAACATGCATACATGCATACATACATACATACATACATATGCATACACACATACATATGGACAAGTTGAGAGAGGGGGTGGCATCTTCATTGGACACATCCAATGAGGATTGAGAGAGAGAGAGGGAGAGAGAGAGAGAGTTTTATTTGGTATTTCTCGCAACATGCATACATGCATACATACATACATACATACATATGCATACACACATACATATGGACAAGTTGAGAGAGGGGGTGGCATCTTCATTTGCCACATCCAATGAGGATTGAGAGAGAAAGAAAGATATATTAATGTCTTCTAAGACCAAAATTGGCCCATGAGACAATTGGTTTACAACAAAAATGGGGCATTTACCTAAAAATAAATAAAAATAAAATAGAGCTTAAGCTAAGGAGTTCTAGTAAAAAAAACATGTTCTATAAGGAAATGACTTTATATAGGCCTAGTTTCATTTACATCCAAGTCTCTCGAAAAGAAGCAGGAGGTCAAAACGGGTTTCGATGTGGATGTGGCCCGTGGTCCCAATGTAAGAGGTACCCCAACCATAGCCTCTCACGTTCCCTTATCTTCTTAATTGTTTCTACTCCACATCGAGTTGCTTTGAAGCCCGACATCCAAGGGCGTTTGGTTGTTCTTTGCATTTCTACTTCATCAAGAGAGAGGCCGAGTGGTGTAGGTGTGTCCACATTCATCGTCTCCCCTTGTTCCTGAAAAATTACGTTAGTTACGTGTACATGTTGGCGAATATTAAAATGGTTATGGTTAACATTTTGTAGTTTATTCTCCCTATGTTGTTTTAGGTCTAAGATATACCTACATAGTCTCTTTATATCCGGGGTATCTAATAGTTTGGAGAGGGTGGGAGAGGGTCCTAGTATGTCTTGGTATTTCACCCTTATCTCGGCATAAGTTGGACACATGCATGTAAAGTGATACTCATCCTCTATTTCTATGTGATATAACCTACATAGCCTTTCCTCTCGAGGGACTCTATTAGCACGACCATTCTCAATCTCAAGTTGGTGAGATGATATCCTAAGTTGTCCAATGGTGACCCTTAGCGCATTTGATAAGAATGTATCTAGATATTTTGGTCGTGTAATAAAACCCAACTTAGAGAAGTGCATGAAGTGTTCATTATAGTACAATGTTTTAGATGGGAGTGCCTCTCATGGGGTGGTCCATTTATATTTGGTGTAGATTTGCCATATTTCTTGGTGTATTACTTTATTACAATCCTCATGAGATATTAAAGTTTGATCAGTCTCATGGTTGTTCTTAAGGGGAGGTAGGTTACTAATGTCTATGCCATTTGCAAGTAACCAACTCATTACCGTGCTATACCAAGAGCTAGTATCTCCGGATGCATATAGGGATCGGGATGCCTCAAAAGCTTGACGGGATATCCTATCTTGTGGTTGGCTATGTATCCTATAAATAAAAACTACCACTTGGAAAAGTGCTTCTACTAGCATCGTGGGCAAACTAAACTTTGATCTAATAATGTCATGTGGTACTGTCGATTTGCTTCGAAGTTGTTGTGATAACGTCGTCACCAAAGGTCTCTCTAAGTGCGTCCACATGAAAGATGGTAGACCCGGAGCCCATAATACCGATGCATACATGAGGGAAGGGGTCACTAATGAGTCGAAGAGCCATCCCTTAGTCCGTGGCTCCCTTACGAGCAATAAAATAAGTGATCTCATCAATGTAGATCCCAAAAAGAGTCGGTGATAAGGGCAACCCTGTTTTACACCAATGGTGCTGGTGAAGCAATCTGTTGGGAATTTGGTCACTCCGGATGGGATTCGGATGAGAACCGGAGGAGTCGGATCAGACGAGCCAGATGAAGGAACCGGATCCGGAAGGCTTCCAAATGAGACCCAGAAATCGGATCGAGTGAATCTGGATGGATCCGGTGCAAACTGGATCCAAGGACATATGTGTAAATATGTTTCATGGTGAGCCCATCAAGGCTATATTTGTAAATAGCCCTAAAGTCATATAAGTATAAATATGACTTAGGGCAATAACATAGTGTAAGAGTGAGGTGATTATAGTTAAATGTTGTATATTGTTGTATACAGAGAGTGAGAGAAAGATATATATATACAGAACTAGTTTTCTGTTTGTAACCGCCATTGGCGAAGACATAAAGGTCGAGGTCGTTGCCTCTGAGTCTCACTTTGTATTCCTCCTCTCATAATGATAGTTGGAGTTTGTGGGCTCCTATGGTTTTTCCCGTTTAGGGTTTTCCACGTAAACATCCCGTGTCATCTCGGTTTTAGTTTGTTCTCTTCTATTCCTTGTTGAAGACTTGGTTGTGGCCAAGCTTTATTTTCGCACAAACTGGTATCAGAGCTTACAAGGGAATGGAAGAATCATTCGACGGCATGTTCAAGCTCACCGGCTCCAACTACCCAGAGTGGAAGTCGAAGATGAGGGACATGCTCGTGGTAAAATATCTTTGGCTACTGGTACAGTTCAGGGACAAGAAACCGGACAAGATCGATGCCACGACATGGGAGGTGATGCACATGAAGACAACGACATACATTCGGTGCTTCATCGACATGAGCCTATATAACAACTTTAATGAAGAAAGTAAGGCTCATGAACTCTGGGAGAAGATCGACATCATGTTCCAGAACAAAAATGTCGTGAATCGGGTTTCGGTATTCCGGAAGCTAGTGAGACTCTGGTACCAGGATGGATCCAGCATGGCGGAGCATATGAACGCATTTTAGGGGCTTATAAATCAAACAACTTCATTTGAAGTACCTCCGGCCGATGAGGTACTTGTATTGCTCCCGCTCAGTTCCCTCCCGGACAGTTGGGAGACGCTGGTTGTCACTTTGGGCAACATCAGGCCAGAAGGAAAGCAATTGTCCCTAGCAAGGGTAAAATCAAGCTTGCTAGATGAAGAAGATCACCGGAAGGACCAGGAGTCCGGAATTGATCTGAAGGCCTTGGTCACGGAAGATGACCATAATCGGGGAAGAGGCCGGTACAAGAGTCCCCAAAACCGGGACAAATCGGGGGCAAGGTCGAAGTCAAGGGGAAGGCCCACTTGCTTTTATTGCGGAAAGTTGGGGCACTTCCAGAAGAATTGCCGACACTTCCGTAAATCCAAAGGGGAAGCCGACGGTACGGAACCGAAGAAGATTTCGGAGAGAAAAGGAACGTCAATGATCACGACAAGTGAAGAGGAACTGATGCTCATCACTGAGGAGAGCGAGCTAAACCTTGTCATCGACGAGACAACGTGGGTTGTCGATTCTAGAGCGTTGTTCCATTTGACACCGAACCAGAGATGCTTCTCATCCTACACAACCGGTGATCACGGTTGTGTTCGGATGGGGAATGATGGCACATGCCGAATTGTCAGCATAGGAGATGTGTGGTTGACTACATCAACCGGGTGCAAGTTGTTGTTGAAGGATGTTTGACACATTCTAGAGGTTCGTTTGAACCTAATATCAGTCGGTTGGCTAGATGATGAAGGCTACATGGGTAGCATCCGGAACAGAGTCATGAAATTCAATAAAGGAAGCCTGATTGTGGATTGAGCCTGGAAGATCAACACATTGTACTTGATGCATGCCTGGATATGCCAGGAAGAAGTGAACGTAGCATCTGACATTGCTGATGAGTAGTGGCATAAGAGACTGTGTCATATGAGCCAGAAGGGGACGAGAAGACTTGCCGAACACAACCTCATTCTGGAGGTGAAAGACGTGCATCTTGAGAAGGGCACTGATTGCTTGGCTGGCAAGCAAAACCGAACCTCCCTCCGGTCAAGACCACCGATGAGACGGAATGCACCATTGGAGTTGGTGCATACCGATGTGTGTCAAGTGGACACGACGTCATATGTTGGATCACAATACTTCGTGACGTTCATAGATGACCACACCCGGAAGTTGTGGGTCTCACCGTTGAAGATGAAGGATTAGGTGTTGTCTGTCTTCAAGGAACTCCACGCGAGAGTGGAAAGAGAAACCGGCCGGAAGCTGAAAGTGGTTCGAGCAAATAACGGAGGAGAGTACCGGGGGCAATTCTAGGAGTATTGTCGATCGAAGGGAATCTGGCCGAATTCACCATGTCGAAGACGCCGGAACTAAATGGGTTGGCCGAGCAGATGAACTGGACTGTGATGAAGATAGTCCGGAGCATGCTGGCACATGCAAAGCTACCCAAGACGTTTTGGGCTGAGGCACTGATGACAAAGACGTATGTGATAAACAGATCACCCTCAGCACCCTTGGACGGAGACACACCACAGAGAGTATGGACCGGTAAAGACGTGTCTTACCGACATCTGATGGTGTTTGGGTGTCTCGCATATGCGCATATTGCAAAGGACAAGAGAGCAAAGCTGGATCCGAAGTCCAGGCCATGCATATTCCTTGGATACGACGATGATGAGTTCGATTACCAGGCATGGGATCTGGTTGACAAGAAGGTATTCCGAAGTCGAGACATTATCTTCATGGAGGATAAGACCATTGCCGACTGGGAGTCGGAGAAAAAGATAATGAATTCCGGCAAAGATTAGTTGAATGAGATGAGGACCCATTCGGCCGGAAGCCGGATGACACTCGAAGAACCAGCCAGATTCGGAGCAGGAACCGAACTGACCGAAGAAGAAGAAGAGTAAGCTGAAACCGGAACTGGACAATACCCCAAAATGGATTCGGATTCGGAACAGATGGAAGAACCGGTTGCGGAAAACCAAGGACGAAGATACCCTCTCAGAGAGAGAAGAGCCCCCTAGAGATTTCCGGATGCAGAGCACGTATTGTTGACCGATGAGGAGGAGCCAGAAATCCTCGAAAAAGCAAAGAAAGACACCCACAACCGCAAGTGGTTAAGTGCCATGTAGGATGAGATAGATTCTCTACATGAGAACCACACATATGAATTGACGGAGCTGTTGAAAGGAAAGAGAGCACTCCGGAATATGTGGGTGTACAAGCTGAAACCGGGAGACAACGGAAATCCACCGAGGTACAAGGCCCAGATCATGGTTGTCAAGATTCGAACTCTTGACACGACATAGTTATAATCTAGTATTATGAGTTAACCAAGATATCTAGTACATAGTTATGTATGTAATTGATCCTTATTATTTTGCTAGTATCATGTGCATAGTTGCTCCCTTGTAGTATTTACACTTGGCACATGCATGCATACCTACATGCTCTATTGTAGATTCACATGCGTGCAAACAAGTATGCATGCCATGTAGTATAAATAGAGGAGTTCACCTTGAAGGAATTCAAGGTGAACAACACCAGTTATGGAGTCTTTCCTTTAATACTATCTTCTTTCTTGTCCATTTGGTTATCTTCTTGCTTGTCTCTTGAGCTTATGATCCGTGACAGTTTGTTCACCTTCCCATCCTCATAGCTCTCTCTCTCATAAGCCATAGCTATGTCCGACTCAACTAGTGAGTTAGGCCAAATAATGGTAGCCTTACGACAACTACAGCTTGAAAATGAAGCTCTTCGAAATTCTTTACAAGAACTTCAAGTCGGTACCTCCCTATCCTCACAACCCCCGAACCCTAGTCTCCCACAACAACCTAGCCTAGAGCCAGATCTTCTACCAACATCTAGCCTAGCTTCGTCACAGTTTCTTGAGCCTAAGGTTAGCCTCCCAGAAAAATTTGATGGAACGAGGTCGCGTTTCCGAGGGTTCATCAACCAAGTTCGACTTATCATTCGGCTACAACCTCAACGTTATGGAGATGGTCTTCGACAAGTCGGCCTTGTGGGCACCCTTCTCTCCGGTCCGACCCAAGCTTGGTTTGCACCATTGGTAGAAACCTCGTCACCTCTATTGGAGGACTTTCCTGCCTTCCTCGCCGAGTTAGAGGCCACATTTGGAGAGACGGACCGACGACGTACAACTCTTAACAAGATTTATGCACTCGAACAAGGTTCGCGTGCAGCTTCAGTCTATGCTTCAGAATTTCGACAACTAGCATGCTATGTCAATTGGGATGATCAAGCTTTAATTGATCACTTTCGGCGTGGCCTTCGAAGCAATGTCAAGAATCTTCTCTTAAACTTTCCGGAGCCCACCTCGTTATCCCAAGCGATTTCACAAGCAGTTCATTGTGACAATCGTCTTTTCGAATTTCGCCAAGAAGAGCGTTGGACTTGGGTTCCACCTCATTCACTTCCACGCCAAGCCCCAGTCATACAACCCCAGGCATCCTCACACTCGCCTACTTTGGCAGATGCTCCTATCCCCATGGAAATTGATCAAGCCCGATTTCGGCCATTGACTGATGTTGAACGACAATTTTGGCGGGCTAATGGCTTGTGCATGTATTGTGGCGCCTCCGGTCATGTCATTCGCCATTGTCCTAGGAGTACTCGCCCGCAATTCCATCGAACTAACGGACCCCAACATCCGGAAAACGACATCGTTCGGTTGCAGTAGGAGCCATGCAACTGGACATCTCCCGTCGCCCACATTCTCTTGGTTCCATTGCCGGACCATCAGGCAATTTCACATTGGAGGTATGGCTTTCGTTTAACTCTAGTTCCATCCAGTCTGTTGCTTTACTTGATTCTGGGGCATCTTCTTGCTTCATCGACGTCGCGTTTGCCCAAGCACATGGCGTACCTGTCGTTGGCCTCTTAAAACCCATTCCAGTTGAAGCCATCGATGGGTGCGTCCTCTCGTCGGGTGCAATTACTCAAGCTACAATCCCATTAGGGCTTCGGGTGGGCTCACACCAGGAGGAGCTCGCCTTTTACCTCATCGCATCTCCTCGAGATCCGATCGTCTTAGGACTAACGTGGTTGGAGGCGCACAATCCAATAGTGGATTGGTGCAACCGCTCGATCACATTTAGCAAGCCAAGATGCTCGTGCAAAAGTATGAAGGTAAATTCAGTTTCCTATCCTTCGGAGACGGTCGACTCCGAATTGACGACCCCATCATCGGTCCAGGATGGGTTTGTTTGTGGCACCATTTCTAACACACTCCATGTTATACCCGAAAAATACCAACACTTCTCCGACGTATTTGAAAAATGTAATGCTGATCGTTTGCCTGAACACCGGCTCTACGACTGTCTGATTGATCTTCAAGAAGGTGCGTGTCCACCCTTTGGTCCTCTATATGCGTTGTCTGCACCAGAGTTGAAGGCCCTTCATGTGTATCTCGATGAGAACCTCGAGAAAGGATTTATTCAACCCTCTAAGTCACCAGCCGGGCCCCCCATTTTATTTGTGAAGAAGAAGGACGGCTCTCTACGCTTATGCGTCGACTACCGAGGTATCAACAAACTCACTGTGCGCAACTGCTATCCGCTACCTCTGATCCCCGAACTCCTTGATCGACTCCGAGTTGCGCGTGTCTTCTCCAAAGTTGATCTGTGTGGAGCGTACAATCTAGTACGCATCAAGCCGGGGGATGAATGGAAAACCGCATTTCGAACACGGTATGGGCATTTCGAATACAAGGTAATGCCTTTTGGTCTTACTAACGCTCCCGCAGTTTTTCAACATATGATGAACGATATATTCCGGGAATATCTTGATCTTTTTGTTGTCATTTACCTCGATGATATTCTCATTTTCTCGCCAAACATGGAGGAGCACACTCGCCAAGTCCGAATAGTTCTTGCCAAACTTCGCAAGCATGGCCTTTATGCCAAAGGCGAGAAATGCGAGTTCAACCGTACCTCGATCGAATTTCTAGGCTACATCATCTCACACACTGGCATCACCATGGATATGAAGAAGGTCTCTGTCATTCAGGCGTGGGTGACTCCAAGGCGACTTAAAGATGTGCAATCCTTCCTCGGCTTCGCGAATTTTTACCGTCGCTTCATCAAAGGGTTTTCCACCCTAGCACAACCTCTTATCGCTCTCACCCATAAAGGCACTCCATTTTTATGGACCTCGGAGGCGCAAAATGCGTTCGACTCACTCAAACACGCATTCATCACTGCCCCGGTGCTGCTACATGTCGACCCTACAAAACCCTTCCAAGTCGAAACCGATGCCTCTGACTTTGCCATTGGCGCCATCTTATCCCAGGCAGACGACAACAACCTAATGCACCCAATGGCTTACTATTCCCGAAAATTTACGGCATCCGAAATCAATTATCCCATTTACGACAAGGAGCTTGCTGCTATCATTGCTGCCTTTGAAGAATGGCGACCCTACTTGGCCGGCGCACAACATCGTGTCCAGGTAGTGACTAATCATAAAAATTTAGTTTATTTTTCCACCACTCGTACTTTGAATCGAAGGCAGGCCCGTTGGTCGACATTTCTCGCCGACTACGATTTTGAGATCGTATTTCGACCTGGTGGCCAACATGGGAAGGCTGATGCCCTTTCTCGTCGAGCTGACCTTGCACTCCGCCCTGGGGATGCTGCTTATGCTCAACAATCTACACGTTTGTTGAAACCCGACCAATTGCATCTTTTTGCCACTTGTATGTTGCAGGATGATTCTTTACTCCAACAAATCACTGATGCCTCCAAGACCGATGCGTTCGCCAACGAGATTCGAGATAGTCTGCAAAACCCCTCCAAGGCGACCAAAAGGAAGGATCTCGACACCTTCACCATACAAGAGGGTTTGTTGTTCTGCGATCATCTCTTATACGTCCCAGAGGGCCCATGTCGCACCCGGGTGTTGCCGGAATGCCACGATGACCCACTTGCAGGTCATTTCGGGGTCGCGAAAACCCTCAAGCTAATCTCTCAGGGGTATTGGTGGCCACAACCATGGAAGTTGGTCAAAGAATACATAAAGAGTTGTGAGGTTTGTGCTCGCTCCAAAGCCATTCATCATCGACCATACGGCTTACTACAACCGCTTCCATGTCCTTGTCATCCTTGGGCCTCTATCTCTATGGACCTGATAACTGATCTACCCTTGGTCAATAGCTATGACTCGGTGTTGATCGTTGTCGATCGGTTTACGAAGATGGCTCACTTCACTCCATGCTCCAAAACCATTTCCGGAGAAGGAATGGTGCATCTACTACTCAACAATGTGGTATGCTTGCATGGACTCCCCGATGATGTCATCTCGGATCGCGGACCCCAATTTGTCTCTCACTTCTGGCAGCGCCTGCTACAAACTTTAGGCATCTCTGTCAAGTTGTCCTCCGCTTATCACCCCCAAACTGACAGGCAAACAGAGCGTGTCAACCAAATCCTTGAGCAGTATCTTCGGTGCTCGGTTAGTTACCAACAAGATGATTGGGTCAACTTACTTTCGCTCGCGGAATTCGCCTACAATAATTCTCTCCATGCATCGACTGGCGTCACTCCCTTCTTTGCCAACTATGGTTTACATCCTCGCTTCAACATTTCCCTTCCTACCACTTCCGTGAACCCTTCGGCGGAGGATCGCGCCCGCATTTTGGAAGAACTACATCATGATTTATCCTTGGAGCTTAGTCTTGCTAGTGAACGATACAAGAAGCAGGTTGATCGCCATCGATCTTCCACTCCACACTTTGTTGTTGGAGACGTGGTCTGGTTGTTACGTCGACACATCTCTACTACTCGTCCATGTGCGAAACTTGATTATAAGAAGTTGGGACCATTCCGTATCATCGAGTGCATCAATCCCGTCGCCTTCCGGCTCGCCCTTCCATCCCACTTCCGGATTCACGATGTTTTTCATGTCTCCCTCCTCAAACCCCATTATGCTTCACAACTCCCAAGACGTCAGGCCCCACCACCACCACCTGTGCAATTGACGACAGGGGAGGAATACGAGGTCGACCAAATCCTTGACTCGCGTTGGCACCGTCGACACTTGCAATACCTCGTCCTATGGAGGGGTTACCCCATGTCTGAGGCCACGTGGGAACCATCGGCAAATTTACACAATGCCCCAGAGGTCATCCAAGATTTTCATCACCGATATCCCCACAAACCAGCGGCCGATTTGGGAAGGTCGCGTAGGAGGGGGGATAATGTCAAGATTCGAACTCTTGACACGACATAGTTATAATCTAGTATTATGAGTTAACCAAGATATCTAGTACATAGTTATGTATGTGATTGATCCTTATTATTTTGCTAGCATCATGTGCATAGTTGCTCCCTTGTAGTATTTACACTTGGCACATGCATGCATACTTACATGCTCTATTGTAGATTCACATGCGTGCAAACAAGTATGCATGCCATGTAGTATAAATAGAGGAGTTCACCTTGAAGGAATTCAAGGTGAACAACACCAGTTATGGAGTCTTTCCCTTAATACTATCTTCTTTCTTGTCCATTTGGTTATCTTCTTGCTTGTCTCTTGAGCTTATGATCCGTGACAATGGTGAAGGGTTTCCAACAGAAGAAAGGAGTGGATTTTGACGAGATCTTTGCCCTGGTAGTTAAGATGACTTCCATCCGGACGGTGTTGAGCATAGCGGCAAGCATGGACCTCGAGGTAGAGCAACTGGATGTCAAAACGGCATTCCTCCATGGTGACCTCGAAGAAGAAATCTACATGCATCAACTGGAAGGATTTGTGGAGAGAGGGAAGGAGCACCTGGTTTGCCGGTTGAAGAAGAGCCTATACGGTTTGAAGCAAGCTCCCCTGCAATGGTATAGGAAGTTCGACTCCTTCATGACGGATCAAGGGTACAACAAGACGCAAGCCGATCACTGCGTGTTTGTGAAGAAATTTGACGGAGGAGATTTCCTGATATTGCTCCTGTACGTGGATGACATGTTGATCGTCGGACGAAACCAAGTCAAGATACGAATGTTGAAGAAGGCCCTAAACCGAACCTTTTCAATGAAAGACTTTGTCTGGCAAGACAGATTTTGGGGATGCACATCATCCAGGACCAATCGAGGAAGTTGTTGTGGTTGTCACAGGAGAAGTACGTGACAAAGGTGTTTCAACGGTTCAACATGTCGGAGGCAAAACCGGTCGGATCTACACTTCTGGCAAACTGCAAGCTATTCGGAAAACAAAGCCCGAAGACGAAGACAGAGAAGACGGATATGATGAAGGTACCATATGCCTCTACTGTCGGAAGTCTAATGTATGCAATGGTGTGCACCTGGCCGGATATCGAATATGCAGTCGGAGTGGTGAGTTGGTTCATGAGCAATCTTGGAAAAGAGCACTGGAACACGGCCAAGTGGATACTCCGGTATTTGAAAGGCACCTCGAGTATGTGCCTCCCATTCAGCGCTAGTAAACCCTAACTTGACGGATTCACGGATTCAGATATGTCAGTTGATGCGGATATTAGCTGGTCTACATCCGGATATGTGATGACTTATGCAGGGGGAGTTGTATCGTGGCAGTCAAGGCTGCAGAAGTCCATGGCACTATCGACAATGGAAGCAGAGTACATGGCAGTTGTGGAAGCCGACAAGGAAGTAATATGGATGAAGGACTTCATCGGAGAGCTAGGGATCCGATAGGAGGAATACCGGCTCTACTGCGATAGTCAAAGTGCCATCCACCTTGCGAAGAATGAGGGCTACCATTCCCGGACCAAGCATATCTAGAGGAGATATCACTGGCTCCGAGAGAAGGTAGAAGATCAAGACTTCGTGTTGACGAAGATCCACGAAGGAGAACAGATCGCATATGTTGACCAAGGTGCTTTCAACCGACAAGTTAGACACGTGCAAAAGACGGATCAGATTAACGAGAAATCCCATGCCGGAGTGAAGGGGGAGCTTGTTGGGAATTCGGTCCCTCTGGATAGGATCCAAATGAGAACCGGAGGATCGGATCAGATGAGTTGGATGAGATCCGGAAACTGGATCGAGTGAATCTAGATGGATCCGGTTTGCACCGGATCCAAGGACATATGTGTAAATATGTTTCATGGTGAGCCCATCGAGGCTCTATTTGTAAATAGACCTAAAGTTATATAAGTATAAATATGACTTAGGGCAACCACATAGTGTAAGAGTGAGCTGATTATTGTTAGATGTTGTAAATTGTTGTATACAAAGCGTGAGTGAGAAAGAGAAAGATATACAGAACTAGTTTTCTGTTTGTAACCGCCATTGGCGAAGACATAGAGCTCGAGGTTGTTGCCTCTGAGTCTCACTTTTTATTCCTCCTCTCATAGTGATAGCTAGAGTTTGTGGGCTCCCGTGGTTTTTCCCATTTAGGGTTTTCCACGTAAACATCCCGTGTCATCTTGGTTTTAGTTTGTTCTCTTCTATTCCTTGTTGAAGACTCGGTTGTGGCCGAGCGTTATTTCCGCACACAATCGGATAGGTCACCTAGGCATCTTACACACCCAGAGACGTGCTCATATAGAGCATAGATGGCCCAGATCATGTCATTTGGTATCTCCAAGCTTTTAAGCCTATCAAACAACTGCTCCCTAGGAACTATGTCAAAGGCTTTGCAGAAGTCCACAAAAGCAACGATATAGTTTCTTCTTGCGAGCCTTCGTTTGGTCAATTAAGCATCTAAGTGTGAAGATATGGTCAATAGTGGAGAAGGCTCATCTAAAGCCAACATGCTCAAGTGCTTGAAGACTTAAGGTTTCCATATAATCGTCGAGCTCTGCTTCCATTAGTGCACCATATAGTTTAGTGAGCGTATGACCTATCATAATGGTCCTATATGTATTTGGGTCCATTGGGTCCCCTCCTTTATGTATAGGGGCCACTGTGTTCATGGTCCATTGTGGTGGAAAACCCTCGATGAGGGCGTGATTGAAGATTAGAGTCAGAAAAGGAGCTAGGCTCTCTCGAGCATATATGATGTGTTTGGCTTGCAATCCTATGTGGTCCATGGATTTCCTGTGTTGTAGTTTTTTATGACCTTCGTGACCCTAGAGGTCGTGAAAAGTGTCCCCATGGTAGGTGGAGGTCTGGAAGGCATTGGAATGGGTGGTTGGTTCGGGACGTGGTAGAGTCTCTCCGTATATGTCTGCCAAGTGTTGGGACCCTCAATGGGTGTTTGTGGTCTCGGTTCCCGTAGTCTCTTCCATGCAAGAGCGTAGTCCCTACCCATGAGCATGTGGTAGAGTTCCCAATATTGAGAAGCCCCAAGCTCGTCTTTTACAACGTGTCATCTTGCGCATCTCTTTGCGAGCCTGTACTAAGGAAATAGTACCATCTATACAAGTCTCTACAATCCTCATCATACCGCCTATTCTCTAGCATAGACCCTATTCTACTTTGATTCGAGAGAGAGAGAGAGAGAGAGAGTCTTATTTGGTATTTCTTGCAACATGCATCATGCATACATGCATATATACATACATACATACATACGTACGTAGTCTTATTTGGTATTTCTAGTAGCATGCATACATACATACATACATACATACATACATACATACATTACATACATATGGCCTTCATTCTTGAATCCTACCCATGAGAAGAAGAGCATCTTCATCTTCATCTTCTTCATCCATCATCATAATTCATCATAATTCATCATCATCCTCTCTGTGTCTCCTTCCCCAGCAGCCATGCTCCAAGTAATGGGAGCTCCCACTCTTCGCTGCAACAATGTCGTAAGCTTCTGGAGCACAGAGTTCGGCGTCCAGCATAAGCTCTCAAAGACGAAGACGAAGAAGACGCCACGACATCTCTGCATCTCCACTTCTTCCTCCCCCTCCACCATAGCCAGCATCGATGATCATGCCGCGGCATCATCGTCTACAACCTCCAGAGTCGAAGCATCTTCTTCTTCTTCTTCTTCTTCTTCTTCTTCCTCCTCCTCCTCTTCCTCTTCAATTTCAGCATCAGCAGATTCTGCAGCAGCAGCAGCAGCAGCAGCTGAGGATCTGATGAAGTGGATGTACGAACAAGGCCTGTCCCCTCATTCCTGCAAGGTTCAACTCCAAGAGCGCATCTGCCATGTCTCCGATAGGATCCCTATACATTACGTTGTAGCGCAACAAGATTTGCAGGTCTATAACTCTGTCCTTTGTTTTCTCCGAATCCCCATCTTCATTATGTGAACGATATCTCCTGCTAACATTGCTTTCTTCTCATTTCGTGCAGGCTGGAGATGTTGCATTTACAGTTCCAAACTCGTTGGTGGTCACTCTCGAGAGAATTCTAGGGAATGAGACAATTGGTATGCAAATTAATAATCCATTACAATGATCTCTCTCTCTCTCTCTGCCTGGATATTTGTGTGCGCGCTTGTTCTTTAAATTTAGACAGAAACTGAACCATACGATTGTCTGACCTGCTTGACAATATGGATTTGCAGCCGAACTACTGACAACAAACAAGCTTTCTGAGCTTGCTTGCCTGGCGCTTTACTTGATGTATGAAAAGAAGCGTGGAAGAGACTCCTTCTGGTATCCTTTTATTCGTGAGCTTGACAGACAAAGGGGAAGAGGCCAGCTGGCAGTAGAATCACCATTACTTTGGAGCTCCAAGGAGCTAGAGTTTCTTGAAGGAAGTCCCATGAAGGTACTTGCATGGAAAATGAGAATGGTAACCGGAAACTTTTGAGAAGTCATTGATTTTATTTGACTTTTCCAATGTTTGGTAATCAGGAAGTTGTTGCTGCAAGGTTAGAAGGTATAAGACGAGAGTATAATGAACTGGATACTGTCTGGTTTATGGCTGGATCACTCTTTCAGGTCATTTTTTGTATATATCACTGCATATTATGTCATGATGTTTTTCTGTACCTTTTGGCAAGTGAATCTAATGCTATGGCTTGGTGATTTGATTCACAGAAATATCCTTATGATATACCAACAGAAGCCTTTTCATTTGAGATCTTCAAACAAGCTTTTGTAGCAGTGCAGTCATGTGTGGTACATCTACAGGTTTATACTAACATATCTAGCTTCATTTATTTAACAAATGGTTTGTTTTCTTTAGGAAAATAGATTCTTTTCCTTTTTGACTCACCTGTCTATAGAATGTTCCTCTTGCGAGACGTTTTGCATTAGTTCCATTGGGACCTCCTTTATTGGCATACAAGAGCACTTGCAAAGCAATGTTGAAATCTGTTGGTGATGGTATCCAACTCGAAGTTGATCGATCTTACAAAGCTGGGGATGCAATTGTTGTATGGTTAGTTTGCTTAAAAGAAAGCTCTCTTTACTTTTCAGTGTGTTGAATGGAAATTTTGGGCCTTTGTGAGTCATTTCTAAACTGGCTAACTTCAAGCTGTTTTTGTCTGAATACAAATGTTCAAAGAAACATAAGTTATAGAAAGCAATTATGATCACGAGACATCAAGGGCTATTATGCTACGTAATTTTTCATTTTCCATATAGCTGTGGTTAATGCATATCCAACATTTTGCACATAATAACTTAAATCTTTCTGACATCCAGATATTGATTTCTCAAATAGGCAGTGTCTGGTGAAAGTATACCATCATGGATAGCACATGTAATAAAGTAGACAGGATAAAGTAGATTTCCTTAATATATTTAGATTTCTGGGAAGGCTTTGAGGCAAAATAAAAAAATAGTATGGTAAGAAACATTTAACCCCTCCATAGAACAAGATTTAAAAATTTCTCTGATGCATCTCACATGGTCTCGTAGAAAAATCATGCAAATTATTCCTCCTACCAATGTGTAAGATTCAAGAAAGTGATTTTGTGTGCTGAATCTCCATGTAACATATTTATGATATTTTGTGATGAATGGAGGGACAGACTTCAGAGGCTCAACAGTGGGATGAATGGAACTCCCCACCATAAGATATCACTGAGAGAGGTAGAGGAGGCTGTACCTTGTGATGAATGTGCTACCTTTGTTTTTCTGGATGCCCCTTCTCTTACCCTCTAGGCTGTTTTCTAACCTTCTTTTCTACATTGTTGGCCTCCATTTTTTGTATGCCTTATTCCATTCACTTCCAAAGGATCAACGTTATGCGTTCATAGAGTTTGGAAGTTGTTGCAATGTTGTGACCTGGACTTCTTTTATCCTTCCTTTTGGGCAGTTTTCTGGCCTTCTTTTTGACATTTGCTGTATTCCTTTTTTTTGACTCCAATTTTCTGTATTCCGTTTCCCATTCATTTCCAAAGGATCATGTTGTTATGAATTAATGTATTCAGTTTGCAAGTTGTTGCAATGTGGTGACATGCAAATTGAATCACAAATACAATCTCCCCCAACACCACAATAACAAATTTAGATTTTGAAACACTGTTTGTTTTCATCATTAGCTGAAATATGTGGCATGTTTGAGTCTTTGTCTGTAGGGTCAAAAGTTTCCAAAACCTACTTATATTTCTCTTAATACTTATCTGAAATATGTGACTCATGTATGAGTCTTTGTCTGTTGGGATCAAAGATTGTAATCATGTTTAACATGTTTGCGTGACTCCTTAAAGGTCGTACTGTTTGAACATTTACAGAATGAGTCGCTTTGTAGCTGCTAACAACTATATGAAAGATTGATTCTGTCGCTATTCACATCCCTATCCAATGGGACTATAGAAACAAGAGAAATAGTAGCCAATACTACTTGAATGTGCGAGAAACAGGAAGTGTGTACATTGTGAATTGAAACACAAAACATTCTGGGGATCTAAAGATTCGAAAACCTATAGATATCTAACATATTTGTTTGAGTTCGTGAATGCCAGACTATTGTAACTTTTATGCAATGGCTATGCTGGAGATAGCAATGTACGTATTCTCATCCCCTTTCCAACGTAACTAGAAAAAAACGAAATTGTAGCCTATTCTACTTGAAACATACACTGGGTCCATAGATTATGAGACTTATATTATCTAACATGTGATTACTTTAGGGTCATACTATTCTTCTCCTGGATTATGCTATCTTTAAGGAAAGTAACTAAATCTATGACTTAGTATTTGGATGATTAGCTTCCCTTTCAGTTGTATCATATCTCTAACCTATATTTGCATAGGACAGGAGATGGGACATGGATGGAACCTAGCTAGAGAACATGAACATGAGGGATGGGCATCATAGTTGCTGGAAATGCTTGAATTTCTTTTTTTTTAACAATACGTGAAGGTTGCTCTCATATTGTTGTGCACTTCTCTGAAGAAAGAAGAAATCTGTATTAATGTCTCTAAAAGACCGTGAGGGCATAAGAGACCTGACAAAGATTACCACGTTCTCATTTTAACTCATCAACACAAGTAATGCAAGGAAAGTGAATTTCTACTGAGCTTCCTAAAACTAAATGGGTTGAAACATTCTCATGAATAATCTACAATCAGATATGGTGCTTGCTCATTGGAACTGAAACTGCACCTCTCTGTAAATATCCATCATGGGGTGATTTAATATGGAAAAGTAGGTGCCTCTGATGGTGTGTGATAATTGTCTTTGATCTTGTAAAGATATGCAGATTGGATTCATTGTTCCAGCTGGCGTTGACGATGTACCTGACAAAGAGAAATGGCTCTAATTGCAACTTCTCTGAGCTATGAATCCAACATGAAGAGTGTTGTGAAAAGTATCAGTGTAGAAGGGCTCTGCTGATGTGGATTAATGATTGTCAAACTCCCCCTCTCTCTATTTCTTCTTATGGCTAGAAGGAAGAGTGCTAAGCATCATTGATCATTGTATTCTATCAGTCTACAGAGATGTTTCAGATCATTTTCTAAAGAGACATCTTTATCTGATGCCATAATAGACTGGGAATTATGACGTACATAATGCTCGCCGGCTTCAACTTCTTGCTTGCAAAGCTGGCAGATGTGATTCTCTAAATGAGCATGTTGTCCAGTCTCGATCTTCAGTGGATGAAATACATCAGGACCTGTACTATCAGTAGAGAAAGTCATGTGACATGTGTTTCTCCATATACTTGGTTTATATAGGAAACCATCTAGCGACATCTATAAGCAGTGCAATTTATAATTGGTCCTCTTTACGCCTAGTTGCACTTTTGGATTAATCCAAGTTTGTTTAACCTTCCCTCTAGGGAAGATAAATTATAAAAAAGGTCTGTCAAATTTTCAATATGAACTTGCCTTTCACTCTCTCACCTGTCCTACACTTCTACAACCATAGTGCTCGCCAAATTACTCTGATTTTTGTAGATTCTTCTCAGGCTACCTCAGTGATTTGTGATTTATCTTCTGCATTTCCTCCTTGATCAAAGTTGTACATATGTTACTAATATATTTCCATGTATTCAAGTTAAAATCTTTGATACTAGCTATTCTGATGTTTTAAGTGTAATGTATGTATATGCACTATTTTTAAGTTTAAAATTGTTAACCTTAGATGTTTATGTAACATATATGTATCTCTTTCTTGCTATTACACAAGGGTCTGTATTTCTGTCTCGTTTCCTATTTTTGGCGCTGTGTTTTGTCCAATTCCTTTATTTTTGTGTCATAATGTTTCCATCAGTGAAACAATTGTGGTGGGCATGGGGTCTGTTAGTAATAGGTCCAAAGCCTGATTAACATCAGTGAAAAACTGAAGAAAGGACACGAAAAGCAGAAGTGGACAACAAAATGTAAGCCAAACAGAAAAAGAAAACAGCGAAAAAGTCTCAACCATTCTCTCCCAGCTTTCCCCTATAACTTTGGTGTAAGCACATTTTTACTCACCAATCATTTAGGAAAAAAATTAAAAATTGTATGAACTTGGAAAGCCTCACAAAACTTTGAATGAGGCATTAGCTGGGGATGATGTTTGGCTTTGTGACATATCTTGAGTCAAAGGTGAGTCACCTTGGATGTGTATCTAGCTTGCTGATATTGGTCATAGTGTTCTTACAGCCCAAAAATGTTCGTTCAACATTTAGACTTAATCTAGGACTTTTTTTCAATCTAAGGATTCCCCAAAAGTTTACATTAGGGTTTCAAGATGTGACGGTTTTTTCCAGAATTGCCAAATTTACTCACATGGACATGATGCATCAAGCTGGGTATTAGTTGTGATTTTTTTCCCCTACAAAGTTCAGCTATGATTTGCAATTTTGATAGTTGTAGGTAGCTGGGTAACTTAAGTCTTAAGTTGTGAATACTAGTTGACCTTCAGTAAGCAATCTAAGCAGTCCGTTTTAAGCATTTAAAAATGTTTTTTATTTCGAATTGTCAACTTTCTGCCAGATTTGTTTGGGCTTGTGAAGATTGAAATACTCAACACCATAAAATGAACATTTCTAAATCAAATGATAAATAATTTACAGAACCATTATATTGTGCGTCATCTCTAAATCCATTGTGACAAAATATATAGTCAATTATTCAAAACATTTGTTTTTAGGTGTGGTCCTCAAGCAAATGCAAGGTTACTGTTGAACTATGGTTTTGTTGATGAAGAGAATCCATATGATCGTCTTTCTGTACAGGTGAATTCACAATGAGATGAAATACGTTCAGTTATGTGCAATATTGGAAAATCTAATTTTCATTATCTGTGTAAGGTATCATTGGAGACAAGCGATCCCTTATATCAGTCAAAAAGGTTGATAGCTCAAAGGAACAATAGGCTTGCAATACATGATTTTCAGGTCCATTACTTTTAATGATCTATTTTCATTTGAAAAGAGAAACATGGGACAAAGAAATACACTTTTTTTGCATTGCCTCAATTTTAATAATAGTTATAGCTTTCTGGTTATTTTACTTCAATTTTATTGTGTCTGATTAAAGGTATTTCTTTATTAGATCTCCAAAGGAAAAGAAAGGGAAACTTTATTGGATATATTACGATTCTTACGGCTTGGCCATGTTACTGAAGAAGAGGACATGCAGTCAGTTTTATTCTCTGAAGGACCCGTTTGTGGGGTGAGCATTTACCACATTTGTTGAATTTGATATAGAATATAAAAATCATGTATATAAATAGTTCCAGTACCAAAGTTAACATATAGAAGGTTTGATATGTGGAGCGTCCTGCAATATATATGAGGAAACCTCCGAAAGAAAGGAACTAGAGGCAAACAAAGCTGCAATATATGCAGGGACCCTTTATTAGCAACGTGTAGTTTTAGAGAACCACACCATCTCACTTTGCAATCAGGAGGTTGAATTTCAGGAGCATTATATGTTATTACGTAGTCCTATTGCGAGATCAGAAGAACCATCATTTCTCTGTATAACATTATAATGATGGTGTCTTGATGGGGAGGGCAAGCCTCATATATCCAGTTAGACAGAACTTCTGGAGATTTCTTCTACACCTGGTGCACGGTGAGGCTTGTGCTCCACTTGATGGAAGGCTTACCTAGAGCATAGGTGAGGCTTGTGCACCTCTTAGTGTACGTTTCTATCCCATTCTCTAGACCTTAGATTCTGACTGAACCCATCACTCATGAACACCTGTATGAGTGCACATACATATGGCAGACTAGCATGTCGTACACTTGGTGATGTCACTGACGGCAAGTGTGCCGTCTGATTCAAAGCCTCTTATAAGGGATAACTATGGCGGTATCAGCGTTTGTATAGTTCAGAACCAGGTGTTTTGTGCACATAACAAGCTCACTGGCTTGTAATATCACTATGGCTGAACCAACGATTTCTTATAAGATTTTATCACCTGAAGCATGCCCCTTGCTGCCAGTTGTCTGACCTGATTGGCCTGGACCAATCATCATTATTAATTTTGAATATCCATGTTTAGAACCTGTAATTGCTGATAAATGTTTAGAAAGGCCTGTCTAAATGATCTCTAATGGTTAGTGTAGGAAAACATAAAGGTTTTCTGCATCAGTAAAAGGACTGTTGTAACAGTTTGATACAAGGTCTTCATATGAAACATGGCTTCCTAATTCTTTGTATGGCTGGTTATTTCTCTGAATAAAAATGGATGCAAATGAGGGGATATTTGTTGGTGTGCAGGTTAGCCCATGCCGAGAGAGGGCAGTATTAGAGCAGTTGAATTCATACTTCATTGAGCGGATATCTCGTTATCCTACAACTCTGTCTGAAGACATTGCAACGGTATGTAATTATCTTGCTGTTCTACTTCTAAGGTACTGATGCATGGAAAATAAAATTATGTAATTTCTTACAACGCATGCATGCAGCTCATGGATCCCGCAACTGTCCCAAAGAGGCGTGTTGCAACACAGCTCGTGAAAATTGAGAAGGAAATTTTGCAGAGTTGCTTAGGAATTGTTAGAGAGTACATAGACCAACTTCCAAACTGTACACCAGTTTCATGCAATGGTCCGTACATCCCCAAATTGAAGTAAACATATAAAATTTTCTTTTCTTTTGTTCAATACCATTTGTTAGTCTTTGTATTATTATTACACAAATGACAATGGTGTCATTAAGTGCTTGTACATTTATTTTAATATTCATTAGGCAATTGGTATGATATTATAATGCAATTACTTCAAAAACAGTCTTGAACAGCTTGTTTAGGGAGGTGATGCTGTATTAATGTGAAAAGGTCAATCAAGACATACCATGCCTTCTCATTTCTCATTTTGAGATGATTAATCAGCATTCCCTTTAAAGGCTAATTATGAACCTTTAACTTGTTTATATTGTGACAGTGAGGGATCTATCTGGCATCTTCTTTGTCACTCTATGAGCTCTATTGTTATATAAGTATGGATTGGGCAATGCTATCAATCACTCTTGATATTGTGTTAAAAATAACAAATATTAGGAGCAGACATAACTTGTAAAGGGTTTTTAATGAACCTCTTATTATGGATACACCCCCTCATGTACTCCACCCACATACACTCCCCAAAAACTCTTTCTTCTTTCTCTGGATTAGCAATTGAGCTTCATACATTTCTCTTTAAGTTTTGGTAAAATCAAACAATTATTGAATTGCATGTACAACCAATGGTACATCTTAGTCTTGCTATCAATCTAGGTAGATGAACATCTTCTAAAGCATTACAAAAATTTGCCTAAATGTTGTAGGTGCCACCCCTGCTTGGACCGTCACAAGGAAAGCTGTAACGAAACTCTTTTATCTGGCATCAACTTAGAACCACGGTCATCTAACACACCCTTCACTAAAATCAATCTGGTTGTGTGTGGACCCAAAGCAATTATGTGGTGAACCAAAAATTCTCTAGATCCAATCACTAGGAATAATGAATTACTATTGTTATCAATAGCGTCCAATCAGCCAAGTGACCATAAACTCTTATGGAAATTATCTTGACATGTTCTAACATCCAAAATTCCAAATGAGAATTCCTTTTAACATCTTACAATAGACTTTCACCCATACTTGCCATCAAACATGAATGAGTTCTCCAACTCATCAATTGGACTATTCCAAATATATTGACAACAAACCAATTGTTGACGTACCAAATAGCTTCATTACCATCAAATTACTCCCTATCTACCCGCTGATGACCTCTTGTAACAAGAATTTGTAGGCTGATGTTGTATATTAAGTCTTATTCCTTAAGGCTCTTCATTACTTAGTTTGTTCTATCTTCCATTGCCAATAGTAAATATCTCATTTGCCCTTTCCCCATGAGCATAACTATTATGTTCATTATCCATTTGTAGTACATCGTTCGTGGGTAGGTTAGGTGTAGCCATCTTTATGTGGAACATTGGACTATAACTAGTGGGTCTCACATGTCTCCATAAATAATGCTACATCTTTGTACATGCTTGGCCACTGGAATTTATCTTTATTCTATCATTGAGCTCAAAATTCTACCTATGTGCAACCATTTTCCTTCATATTCATTGTCCTTGAAAGTGTTAAACACTCATTGTACATTTTCTATCTTTAGGAATCGTATATATAACATTCTTAAGGAAATGAAAGCCCACATCTTCATTCTTTCAACAATAATTTACTTCTCCTTCATAATTACTAGAGAACATGTCTGTCGTGACATTATGCTTCCTAGTCATGTCTTGAATTTCTAGGTTCAATGACTCAATATATGTTAACCACCTTAGCATGAGAATGTTAGGTGTTGAGCAAATTGAGATCAGCCCAAGAATATAAAGGCAACCTATTTCAATGATAACCTTTGTGCTTAGATAGTAGTTGCAACTTGCAATCAACATTGACTGTTGACTCAAAGCCCCTTAACTCCTTTTTTGCTTGGGCATATTTCCTTTGTCTTTTAATCAACAATTTAGTCCCAAATGGGATCATTATTTGCTCTCTAACTAGCTCAAGCTCATGCTCCGCCTCACTGAAACTCATGCATCAAATTCTCTTTCACTCTCCAACTCACCGTCTTGTTGGCAAGAAAATTGTTGGGTAAGATAAATTACTTTTAGGCAAGAAAGTAATAATTAATAACTATCATTATTTCAAACATACATAAGTTGTAAAATATTTACAAATGTTCTAATAAATACAATAATAAGATGAAGATCCACGAATAAGACAATGGCCTTGTGACATCCTTTCTAGATTTTGCAATCCATTTGTTATATGAGTGAATATAAGTGTTAAATTGGTTCTAATTATTATGTTTTTGTTATCTTATGTGGATGAAAGATTTAGATTCATTGGCACAAACACCATCTCTACCTCCTTTTCATATACCACCCCCAATAATCTCATAGCAACAAAACGTACCAAAATTGGAGAATGCATTGCATTCAAACGCTCGGGAGATTCAAGATTACCTTGAAGGGAGGATATTATGTTGGTGTTATTTATGTCAAGCCATAATCACCGAAGCATGAATCCATGTTCATGAGCACAAGAATGTGGGAGAGAGGGAATCGAGACAGACACAGTTTGAGGGGTAACTTCAATATATTTCTCCTTCTTTTGATGCCCCATGGGTGGGGTTTAAATAGTACAAGATATGATGAAGACATTACAAAATGCTGAATGGGGGTAGTTACACCTACTTACCCCACTCTTTCACATTTGTACACATCAAGCCAAATATGCATGTGCACACAGACAAACACACTCACTCACTCTTCCTCACACTATCACATTAACATTTCACATTTCACATTACACATCTTACACATTACACACCATACACATTATACCTTAACCCCCCCGTACACCTATGCGGGTAATAGAATGGTCGTAAATCCACCAATAGCACCACATTAACTAGAGGGTCGGTCATTTGTAAATATATATTATGTTTTAGTCTCTTATTTTGTAATTTTATAACTAGATGATGATGAGGAAAGTTTTGAAGAAACTTATTGTGGTCATGAATTGTAGAAGCACACGATCAAGACAAGCTCTATGAGAATTGGAACGAGACATGTTGCTATATTCCATGCCGACGTGTCACATAACAAAGACATTGTTGGGGGACCGTCCATTGCATGCACCCTTTCAATCATTGTTACATACATATGATCAAAGTTAATTTTGAGGATGGACTGAGACATTGTTGCATTGAGATGGGGATGTTTTTATATTTTGGGGTAGATGTTATATTATAGGCCGATCTTCAATCTCTAAAGATGTTGAGAGAGGCTTGTTCATTTCATAAGATCTACATGTTCCTTCCCGTTTAGAAGTCACGCATAATGTCCTATTTATATGCAAAATACATGGTAGCGATTGGTTTGATTACCTAGAAGCATAACATATGGTCTTTGTGCAAACTCCACATTGCCAACATATCATAGAATGAAGTGTAGATGGGGTGAACCAATTTATATAGATGGACGACCATACTCTCATGAAAATATAGTTGGCCGCATCAATAGTAACCGTGGGAGACATAATCAAACTAATTTTGTATTCTTAGAATATATAATAATAGCCATATACCTTAAAATATGAGTCAAGCTATAAGTGTCTATGTTACAATGTCAACCATTAGATAACTATGTCTTGGATATTCCCTCTAGTTTGGGTCCTATGTACATTAAACTTCCACAAAAGGCCATATATACTCAAGATTTAGGTTTTACCATTTGAGTAAGTGATCTTTTCTCTTAAATTGTCTGTAATATAAAGGCCTCTTTTTCTTATAATTTGAATTTTCTTATCTAAGAAATGAATGTGATTTGAAGGAAAACCAATTTGAACATACATATGTGTTTATGTATAATGGAATTTAACAAAGCTGTGCAATTCTCTCTCTCTCTCTCTCTCTCTCTCTCTCTCTCTCTCTCTCTCTCTCTCATGTATATATATGTATATGTAAAATAAAAGAACATGGAGACTTTTTTCATGATTAGTGACATGGATGAGAGAAAGAGGGGGAGAGTTTTTGTTACTCTCAAATTATGTGTGGCACAAACACTTCTTTTCCGGATATTATTTTTGCGAAGTTCCTATATCATTTGGAGTACTTTTTTATCTTGAATGATGTATTACGTAAAATTTTCATTTCTAGATGTCATGCTAGTTGAAAGTAACATAACCACATGTTACAAAAGAACATTTGTCTTCTCTACAGTTAACCAGTATGAGTATGGAATCTCAATCACACTTTGATACAATGCTTTGTTTGAATTCTATCACAATGCTTGCACCACTCTTTTTTCTCATGGGTCACCCACCGCATGCGTCGTGAATCATCTTAATTGTGATCAGGGTCCAACATCACCACTTGCTTTCACATCATGCATTTTTTAGTCTTGTAGATTATATTCGGTCTAACGAGAGCCATAATATAAAAAATCAAACTTTCTATTTGAAAATATGTTTTTTTTTAAGTGGAAGAAATAACAATTACTTACTCAAATAGCCCCACATGCACTAAAAATCAAAATAGCTTAACAGACATATACCTATACGGTCCATAGAACGTAATAAATGTGTTCGTGCAAGCATTCAAACGTTTGAATACGTTTGGAAACGATCACATTTGAAAAGGGCAAAATCTGTGTTCCTTTTGTAATTTTAAAATTTTCCGTTGTTACAATTATAAATTAGTTCACCCTAGTGGTAAATTGTTATGTTTTTGTTTTCTACGTCTTGGGTTCAATCCTCGATTTTTTCATATCATAGCAAAATTTTTTGTTAGTGTTATATTTGTTTTCTTCTTCTTTTTCTTTCTTATTAATAGAAATTAGCTCAACTTAGTGGTTAGTTGCTATACTACTATTGCCTATGTCTTAGGCCATTCCTTGTTTTCTCATATCCTCTCGTTAGTGTCATGTCATGGCAAAATTTTATGTTAGTGTCATGTTCCTTTTTTTTTCCTTTCTTTGTTATTAGAAATTAGCTCACCCTAATGGTATCCTCTCGTTAGTGTCATGTCATGGCAAATTTTTATGCTAGTGTCATGTTCCTTTTTTTTTCTTTCTTTGTTATTTATTTGAAATTAGCTCACCCTAATGGTATCCTTTCATGGCAAAATTTTATGTTAGTGTCATGTTCTTTTTTCTTTCTTTCTTTGTTATTTATTAGAAATTAGCTCACCCTAATGGTATCCTCTCGTTAATGTCATGTCATGGCAAATTTTTATGTTAGTGTCATGTTCCTTTTTTCTTTCTTTCTTTGTTATTTATTAGAAATTAGCTCACCCTAATGGTATCCTCTCGTTAGTGTCATGTCATGGCAAATTTTTATGTTAGTGTCATGTTCCTTTTTTTTTCCTTTCTTTGTTATTAGAAATTAGCTCACCCTAATGGTATCCTCTCGTTAGTGTCATGTCATGGCAAATTTTTATGCTAGTGTCATGTTCCTTTTTTTTTCTTTCTTTGTTATTTATTTGAAATTAGCTCACCCTAATGGTATCCTTTCATGGCAAAATTTTATGTTAGTGTCATGTTCTTTTTTCTTTCTTTCTTTGTTATTTATTAGAAATTAGCTCACCCTAATGGTATCCTCTCGTTAGTGTCATGTCATGGCAAATTTTTATGTTAGTGTCATGTTCCTTTTTTCTTTCTTTCTTTGTTATTTATTAGAAATTAGCTCACCCTAATGGTATCCTCTCGTTAGTGTCATGTCATGGCAAATTTTTATGTTAGTATCATGTTCCTTTTTTCTTTCTTTCTTTGTTATTTATTAGAAATTAGCTCACCCTAATGGTATCCTCTCGTTAGTGTCATGTCATGGCAAATTTTTATGTTAGTGTCATGTTCCTTTTTTTTTCCTTTCTTTGTTATTAGAAATTAGCTCACCCTAATGGTATCCTCTCGTTAGTGTCATGTCATGGCAAATTTTTATGCTAGTGTCATGTTCCTTTTTTTTTCTTTCTTTGTTATTTATTTGAAATTAGCTCACCCTAATGGTATCCTTTCATGGCAAAATTTTATGTTAGTGTCATGTTCTTTTTTCTTTCTTTCTTTGTTATTTATTAGAAATTAGCTCACCCTAATGGTAAGTTGTTATGCTACTACTGCCTATGTTATGTTTTCTTCATATTTCTCAAATATACGTTTTATGAGTTTTTGAACATTTGATTATAATTTATAATGACATATTTTGATTCAATCTCTATAGTTCATACTCATTTTTTTGTAAAGTTCTAAAGTGAGGAGGATAGAGATGTGTTGATTCTTAAGAAGCATTCCAAACGTATGCATGTGATATAATGCAAATATTGCAACCATACTTATGTTGGTGGTTCATAATGGATTAGAGTCCACTTATTGGGATTGAGAGTGAATCAATATATAATATAGACCATAGTCAATCCAATCCAATCCAATCCAATCCAATTTCGAGATGATTTATCATACACGTTTGATTGAATCATTCTCGAATGCGAATGCACGTATGATACATATGGTTCATTCTATGCCTATACCTACTATACCTATGCCTATAGATATAGATATACCTATACCTATACCAATACATCTATCTATCTATCTATATCTATATATATATATTAACATATACATATATATATGTATGTATGTATATATATATATATGAGCCACCTGAAATAAAAAATCAATACATGTTACCTCTGCTCTATTAGGACGTGTATTTTGAATCACAATTAGTAGAGAAGAATAAAATAAAAAAATCAAGCACTTGCATCAAAATCCAAAATCAAGTTTGGGGGGGATTTACAAATACATAGACATTGTAATTAGAAATGTGTATTGATGCAAAATTTCAACCCTAAATCAGAAATTTTTAACCATAATCAGAAATCAAATGCTTAAAGAAATAAAAACCCCTAATCAGAAATCAAGTTTGGGGGAAATTTAAAGACAGACAGACATTGTAATCAGAAATGTGTATTGATGCAGTTTTTCAACCCTAATCAGAAATTTGCAATCCTCATCAAATATGTGTATGAAATCAACCCAAAATCAGAAAATTTCAACCCTAATAAAAAATCAAGTTTGGGGGAAATTTACAAATCAACAAACATTATACTTAGAATTGTGTATTGATGCAAATTTCATTCTTAATTAGAATCATTCCTAATAAAAAATCAGAAACCCTAATAAAAAATTAAGTTTGGGGGAAATTTACAAACAAACAAACATTGTAATTAGAATTGTGTATTGATGCAAATTTCATTCGTAATCAGAAATCAACCCTAATCTGAAATATGTATGAAATCAACCCTAATAAGATATTTTGACAATCAGAAACACACCTACTGCTACACTCTGATTTTTGTGACGTCCTTGTCTAGGACTACAATGACTTCGCCCTAATCGTTTTTTGTAAAAGATAAACAGGCACGACAGTTATTAGAAAAAAAATATTTTTGAAAGCACGCAATGTGTAACTTATGCATACCTTAACGAGGATTGAATTGGTGGTGTGTTGGTGCTCTGAAGGTGCAATGTCGATATCAGAGTTTTTGTGTTGTTGCGGGAGCTTCATCTGCGTTCGTGCTCAAAGTACTACATTTGTTTGGATTTCGAACTCAAACTCAAGATTAGTAAGACTTTGCTAACATTCAAGTCGTGTTTAGATGAGGGCATTGTTCCCCAAGTTCCACTACGTCAAAAACCAAAGTTCAAAATTTTGAGTATTCCCATAAATTACCTATTCACCATAATAAATTACATGTATTTAAGTAATAAAGCAAAAACAATTCGTAAATGATCCTTAAAATTTGACCACAAAAAATTAGTTAAACAAATAGCTAAATAGCTATGGTCAATTTAGCAACTAATTAGCTATAATAGTGTTTCCATTCCCATGCTTTTACCCATTTTAAATTTATGTGGTACTTGATGAAGCATTTCTACGAAGTCGCATATGATGTTTAATGTTCTTTCATAAATTTGTGAGTCCTCAATTGTAAAGAGGGTCATAGATCCGTTCTCGGTTTGCATGTATATTTTTTCCACCTATTGTTAAAGCTATTGGGTGGTCTGTGACTGTATTCATAGCTTCCTAAATTAAATAATACATTATTTGCCTCTAGTATTTCTTTTTGCTCTTCCTATGAATGCAATAAAAAATCCTGCTAGGTCCTAATTGATTTCGGAGGACCTTCTAACATTTTTGCCCACGATAACCATTGTCTAGAACCCAACACTAAACCATCTAATTTTGAAAACAACGAGTTCCAAAGTACCCTTTGTCTATGGTACTCGACATAATGCTTAGGGTTGGACCTTGGGTTTATCACGAAGCAAACCAGCCAAGATTCGTTTCCATGTTAAAAATAGAGTCCTAATAAATTTGTCCTCCCAGCTAAAGTTAATGAATGCCCAACATTAATTACTGTCACACACATTGCAAAGGGAAGCAAGAAAAAGATTAAATGTATTCCCAAACAATGAAGATACAAAAATAAAAGAAATTGTTTTAAAATTTTAATAATGCAAATAATGGTAAACCAAAAATTAAAAGCAATAAATAATTAAGTGCAAATATATTAAATGAGTAAAAAACAAAACAAATGGAATAAAGTCACTCACTCGTGTTTGATTGGGACTCATTAATGCACATGCATATTTACAGAAAATAAATATATAACACATGAAATAGAACGATGAAAGTTAAATCATGTTACACGTGTATTGAGAACGACCTGAACAAATAATGTAGTATTAAAAAAAGTGAATAAATAAACAAGATCTAGCATAAAAATGAATGAAATCGAATAACATCATCTATATGTATATAGAATGAAAATAACAAGTAGATAACCCACCAAAGTGCATTTGCCATTGACTGCACTCTCCATTAAAGCACCTTATACTCTGACCTAGAAGTTTAAGTTTGTGGCTCGGCGCTTTGTTTCTCTTACTTAGACTACGTCCATTTGTAATGTAGGGTTGTGCATTGACAATTGTATCCCCATTTTTTCGAATTAAAACCCCATATGAAGACGATCATTATTGAAGTGACTAACAATATGATTGCCCGTCATTTTGAAGGTTATATTCATTACATGAACTTAAGCATTGTGGTGGTGGTGGTGGTGGTGGTGGTAGGGATAACAACGTATAACTCGGTAATGCATTATTCTTATTTCTTAGGAAAAACTAGAGGTTTGGATTGTAGCAAGTTAGGGAAAGAATTCAAAAGAAAAGTATAATATCAATACATACATCCATGAATAACTTCACTTGTTGTGGCCTCACATTCTATTTATATGTAGATATCCATATATAGAGGAGATAACAACAATGAAAGGTAACATGAGAAAAAAGACATACTTACTCTGCGACAAATTAAAGCAATTAAGAAGACAAAGCAATTAAGAAGACAGATGACCGACCCATGTGCGTTGACCATAACATCGTATAATTATACGATCAAGACCACAAAAGTATTGCAGCATGTTCAGCATATTATACGGATGGAAATATACGGCAGTATCTACATAAAATGCATAGACAAAAGCATATATGTAAATATACATGTATGCATAAAAATGCATAAAAACATATATATATATATATATACACGTATATACCATGAATATGCGTGTATAAATTAGGTTTGCCTTAGAGCCTTCCCATCCAACAAATAAAACAAACACTACTACCAATACTACTACTACTACTACTATTACTAGACCCATCCATGCACTTCGTTTTGGTACATGGGCTTGGCCATGGGGCATGGTGCTGGTACAAGGTCATCCCATTGCTTCAAATGGCCGGACATACCGTGACCGCCATCGACCTCGCCTCCAATGGCATTAGCAAAGTCCCCGCCCACTCCGTCACCTCCATCGCCGACTATGCCCGCCCCCTCACCCAACTCCTCGCGTCCCTAACCCCCCATGATCCCAAGGTAAAAACGCCTTCATTCACCTTGATTTATTGCCCCTCCATTGTATTTTTAATTCGCATTCCTATCGTGTCTCTCGTAACCCCGACAAGTAACTTTGTTCGTGCGCAAAAAATCCATGTCTTTTAGGTGGTCCTCGTCGGCCATAGCTTGGGTGGAAGCACTATCTCCTATGCCATGGAGCTCTTTCCGCACAAGATCTCTAGAGCCGTCTTCCTCGCCGCATTCATGCTCCCCATTGTCTTCTAATTGAGTTTTGTTAAACATATTATAAACATTAAATGGGCATTGAGGCCACCAATATTGAGTTTTTTTTGGTTATATTGGTCATGCATATAGTACTTGGAGTTATTTCTTGGGTCAAACACACTAGCTCCACATTTTACCGATGACGAAGAGATCGACAATGGCGACAACAACACATGTTCGAAGAAGGAAATGGTGTCGGTGTCTATTCATCCCGAGAGTATGCTCCAATTTTACTCCCGAACCTCGAGCGAAGACATATGTCTCGCTCGGAGTTGCTTGAACCCTACTCCTATTTCCCCATTCCCGGAGATGCTCAACTTGAGTGAGAGAAATTATGGAAGCATTCCACGGTACTACATCATCTCAGAATCGGACGAAGCCCTACCACCAAGCATGCAAGCTACAATGGTGGAGCAAAACCCACCCCACAAAGTCATTACCCTCGCCAATAGTGATCATTCCCCTTTCTTCTCCGATCCTTCTAATCTAGTGGATGTCTTCATTTCCATTGCTCTAGAACCAATCGAATGATGATCATATTTTTGATGGCCACACACCATTTGTAATAATAATAATAATAATAGCAACAAAGAGCTGCAATTTATTCTTGGGCATGTTACAAGTAGAGGTTTTCCATGATTGGCCATCGATATGTTTACAATGGAAATTCCAAATAGTACTTTGTATTTAAAGCTACAAATCATTGAATGCTGAAATGAAACTGAAAATCATAGCATTTTTAATTGCATTGTATTGGGAAAATGTAGTGAGGGGGAAAAGAAATATGGGAATTAGTAGCCTTAAATAGATGAGTGGTGACACATATTCTAACTGTGGGGGAAAAGTTACTTAACCTTGTAAGCTTAAACTACTTTCTTTTTTTCCAAAAAATATATTCTTCATTAGTAGAATTCTGCATATATGAAGAAATTATTAAGCTAAAACCTTACAATGGCTTTAATCATGATGACCTATGAAAACCACAAATAATGCATTCTAAGATTCTTTTCACCTCTCACCCAACATTTTGGCAATAACTTCACATCACAAAGCTATTACCCTTGTTTGCCTAGCATGTGATCAATGCATTCCATAGTGCAACGTCTATCATAGGCATATGGTTAGCCAAACCTCGTTTTCCTTCAACCAAAGTGCTTTCTATAAAAGCAATATGTATATCATTCTATATAGAAAAAGGAACCAAAGGCAAGGGCTTCATAGATGTAAATTGTGGGGGTTTTTCCACTCTAAAATGGAACCCACAACTAAAAGGAGATCGCCGATTTTAGTTGTTTGTCGCCGAGGATAAGTCGAAGAGTAAGGGGCTATTTGTGTGATTGTTTGCACTACCTTTTACTTATTATTTATTGTTCATATGCCACTACCGAGGGCTAGAGTAAGAAAATAAAAAGAAACCAAAAACCCCTCCTTTTCAATTAGGAAACCAAGTTTGTTTGTCGTATACTTGATGGTTCACTGTTTCATCATTCCGACCATGACGGGTGAAGGATCTTGACATTGTCAATCTTTTTTGTTCGTACTTAAGACTGGTATGCCCCAAATACAATAGTGTTTTCTTTCTTTCGTATTCTCATTCCCATATCTAATCAACACGGAAACTAAGGGGAGAAATTAAGGGGAAATTCTTTATTAATCATTCAGGTTTTTTATGAAAAGAAAAGAGAGAATTTGGACCATATCTTGATTTGTGTGTGTCAAATCCTTGCCCAAGGGCCATGCTAATCTTCTCTATATCGTTCCAATGTTATTAAATGTCCCCAATAGGGACGAAGTAAAAGGCTTCATCGATCTCTTCATATACCATACTTTCTAATTTTGGCCCTACACTTTGATTATCAAATGTACATAAATGTCACAGATTATGTACATACATGCATATAGACAAATGTATAAATGGCACATTCTCTTTCATACACAAGGAGATTTTTTCCGTGGGCATATAACAGGTTATATGCAATGCACATGATGAAGTTTCCCTCACAAAAAAAAAAAACAACTAGGCATCACTTACTTATAATTTTGATCAATGATAAAGTGGGGCCGATGAAGCGTAAAATGGCCATGAGAACTAATTGAATGGTTCTAATTGTTCGCATGACTATCTTGATTATGTCTTCATTATGCATTATTGACAACAACTCAACAATGTTGAGAAGTTGACGTATTTTTCCTCTTCTCTAATAGATCATATTGACCCTGAAGGTTAGTAAATTAATCTACTTTAGTTATACAGTAATGTTAACGCTTATTATAATTTGAAGTCTTTTCTTGTTTTCTAAATTTTAGATTTGAGATCATTTAGTTATCGTGATATGGAGTTTACCAAGGGAAGAAAGCACTAAAAAGTCAAGTTTTACTATAGGTTAAATGTCACATCAAAGTGACCACTAAAAGGAAGAACAAAAAGAATAGAATAACAAAACATAGTTGACAATTGAAATAGAAAGAGCTAAGCCCCTAACAACAAAGTTTTTGAAGGGTTCAAAATCTTCCAAATCCAATACACAGGAAAAGATGATTTACCAATTGTAAGTGATGACAATGAAGCGTGCGATAATAATGGATATAGCTTGAAGAAACACTTTGCTTAAACCAAGTGCCCATGAAAGGGATAAGGACAAGTCCATGCTCAGAAGAAAAGGAAAGGGCACATGATAAAACATGACATTCAAACATTCTTGTGTGTTTTTTTTCCCATTTTTTTAATGTTTTCTTTTTGTTTTTTTTCCATTTTTTAGGCTTATTTACCTCATAATAAATAGTTAATCCAAAAGTATGGTATTTATCATTCTTTGAGGGATTTTGGATGGTATAAAAGGTAATACGCATCAAGCGGAGCTTAGGCGGGTGGAGTTTCATGCCATTTGGGACATAGGTATATTTTATAGACGGTATTTTGGTAAGGTGGAGTGGTTCTACTCAACACCAAAGTGTTTATTCAAGCCAATGGTTAGACTTTAGATAAATATAGGGGATCGGTATAGCTTGTATGTTTAGCCTTATGGCGGTTTTCTAATACTAATGTAGTATCTTTTTTTGGAAAAAAAAAAAAAAAAAAAAAAAAAAAAAAAAAAAAATCATTCTTTGAGGGAGTTTTTCTTACGCGAATGATTGAAACATTCTTGCACGTATGGTACGTATGGTTCATACTATGCATGATAGCATTATTTGCATCCAATAAGAGAGTTACAAAATGTTATATACTAAATATATACTAAACGAGAGAGGTCCTTTTCTTGTTCAATGGTTTTTCAAATCAACCACCCAAGCTTTCTTGACCAATTGGAATCCTAGGATGGTGTAATGCAATGCATTGGAATGTGTAGAAATGAGTAAGTTCTAAGTGAGCACATATGCTTTCATGTGGATTCAAGTACTTGGCAACAAAGCTCAGAAGCGATTCAACAACCATACACAATCCTAGATCCCAACATTGCCTCGAGTAATAACATATAGAGTATAGATTGGTTGGGATTGTACAACTAGTTCAATTTAACATACAATCGTTGATACATGCCCAACAAATAAGTTGGTCAATTTAATGCTAAAATAGATGCCAAAATACACTATACTTCTGTGATGGATTGAGTACACCACGACCATGCCAAAACCACACGTGCTTGAATGAAAAACTAGAACCCAAAACTACCACAACCATCAACCTCAGATCAAGACACCCTCATCAAAGTCTCCACGAACATATACATGACACCGAACACTTCCCACATTAAAATGGGCACCATGCCAACACTGTTAGGGGTGGTCACAAATACATACATTCACTTTGGAATATTTATACATTGGCAAGTTAACCACAAATTTACCTCTCAATTTAGGAAATTGGCATTTTAAGCAGTTGGCTATAATGAAAACCTTCACGTTAATCAATGGTGTACCAACGATACTAACCAATGTGTCAAGCTTGTTGGATTGAACAAAAACGAAGTTGCTCAATGAAATCTTCTCCTTATGTAGCTAGAGGGGGAGATTGCTAGCATTTCTGGCCACTATTTTAATGTGAAAATGGGCCCTTGGACACCAAATCTTTTTATTTTGAAATACAGTGTGAAAAGGGGTCACCGTTAGATGTATTTACACATCTATTCTCGCTATTGAAAGTGAGATAAAGAGGAGAATGGGCATTTTTTTCTGTTGTAGAAAGAAAAACAGATTTCATAGAACTTATACTCTTCTCCTTGGCATGCTCCATTAGCGCTCTTGTGTACATCATTGAATGCCGACATTTCAGACATCACCGCCTCCATCACAAGCCACATTCCAGACCTACTCTAACTTGTTTAGTTTAGTGTACACGTTTTATGTTGATAGTGACTTATTTCTAGACTAGGTCTCGTGTTTTTTACCTCCTTCAGGGTTTTCCACGTTAAAATTTGTGGTGTATCCTGCATAGTTTTTGTTTTGTATTTTGTTGTTTTCTTTGAATAATTTTACACAACATAATCTTTGTCTCTGTAACGGAATGGGAGGCAAGAGTGATTGCAATGCAACGGAAGAAGATTGAGAGAGAGAGAGAGAGAGAGAGAGAGAGAGAGAGAGAGAGAGAGAGAGTGTGTGTGTGTGTGTGTGTGTGTGTGTGAGGCAACAGAGGGAGAGAGAGAAAGAGAGAGAGAGAGCTCTTAAGGCAGAGATAGAAAAAACTGTATGTTAACCAAAATACATCAAACATAAAACATCCAACAGTAACTAAGTTACAATGCGTTGGTTTATATACCAACTAAGCTAGGGCAAGTGCCCTTTTCTACTATTTACAAAACTAGCCCAACATGTCCATGAGCTAGTGTGAAACCTATCTATGGGAAGTTGAGTTCGACTCTCAACACACCCCTTTGAACACAACTTCTATCTGACGAGAAGGTTGTTCAGTGCGTACTTCGACTTGTCTAGTCAGCTGTGTTGCATACTCGCGTACTTGATCAATTGCGTATGTGTTGTGTATCGTTGCATATTGCTTCTGTGTCGCCTGTACCTGTACTCCCCCTCAAGTTTGGCAATGTAGATATCGTGAGACCAAGGTCCGATGCAAATTGCCCGAGCTTGTCGACTCCTAAGGCCTTCGTAAATATATCAACAACTTGGAGGTGTGTACTAGTATGTTGTATATCGAACTCGTCAGCCTGTACGCACTCGCGGATGAAGTGGTAATGCACTTCGATATGTTTAGTCCGCGTGTGGAATACGGGGTTCCGCGCCAGCTAGATACTGCTCATGTGTTCGCAGTAGAGACGAATTGGATCCTTGATGGGAACACCCAGATCCTTTAGTATGCATTTAAGCCATAAAGCTTCGCATGCGGCGATTGATGCGCCCCTATATTCGGCTTCCGTGCTCGACATTGCGACTATCGGTTGTTTCTTGCTGCTCCAAGAGATTGTTCCACTGCCAAGGGAGAAGACAAATCCGGAAGTGGATCGTCTATCCGTTTTATAGCTTGCCCAGTCCGCGTCGGTGTACCCTTCGAGTCGAATAGTTGTGTTCGACTTATACATGATGTCGTAAGCCATTGTCGTACTGACATACCATAATATCCTGTTAGCACAATCAAAGTGAAGGTTTCGCGGATTTTGGATGAATTGGCTAAGTAGGCCGGCCGAATAACTGAGGTCGGGTCGCGTAATGGTTAGATAGATCAAACTACCAATCAGTTGTTGATACTGAGACGGCTCACTCTCAGCAGTTCCGGAATTGGCATCAATCTTTAGGTTACGATCGAGAGGAGTAGACACAGGCTTGCACTTGTTCATTCCCAACTTGTAGAGTAAGTTGAGGACATAGTGCCGTTGTGAGATCATTATCCTGACTAGTGTCCGAATTACTTGAATGCCTAGCCAGTAATGGAGTTCGTGTAGGTCTTTCATTACGAATACGCCGGAGAGAAGTGTTTTGACTTTGTTGATCTCGGCGAGATCCATTCCTCCGATGACCAAGTCATCCACGTATAGGATGATGATGATCGGGCTATCCGACTCATTTCGGATGTACAGAGAAGTATCGGATTTTGACATCCAAAATCCGACTTGCTGAAGATACTACGTGATCTTCGAATGCCAAGCACGCGGTGCTTGTTTGAGGCTGTAGAGTGGCTTCTTGAGTCGGCATACGGCGTGCGGATGTTTACGCGATTCGAATCCGGGTGGTTGTATCATGTACACCGCTTCTCCTAAATCTCCTTGGAGGAAGGCATTTTTCACGTCCTTCTAGTGGAGGTGCCATCCCTTCGCTGCGACGAGTGCAATTACTATCCGTACAGCTGTCATCTTTGCCACCGGGGCAAAGGTTTCTTTGTAGTCTATGCCATGCGTTTGCGCGTAGCCTTTCGCAACGAGTCGTGCTTTGAAGCGGTTTATGGATCCGTCGGCATTGTATTTTACTTTGTATATCCATCTGCAGCCAATCGCTTTCTTGTTCGGGGGAGAGGAACAAGATCCCATGTCTCGTTTTTGCATAAAGCGTTCATCTCCTCGTTCATCCCGTCGACCCATCCCGGATCCTTTGCGGTTTCGGAAAGCGTTTCCGGTTTCTGTACTGGTGCTACTTTCATCATAAAAGCGTAGCGATACACCATGTACTCATCGTAGCCGTAGTGGTTTGCGGGGTTCTTTTCACGTGTGGATCGGTGTAGCTCTCGATCCGTGGGGATTATGGCTTTCTTCGCTCCATCTATGCGGATGTCGAGATCTTAAAGTTCACTGTCAAGACAGCGAAGCATCTCGGTCTCTTCCTGATCTTCATATTCCGGCATTTTCGCCTTCCCTTTGTCCAACTTCGGACTCAGCCGAGATGTGCTTCCATCTCTCGACGGCTCTAATGGCCCACTCAACCGTGTCGTAATTGGGTTGTCTTCTAACATCTGTGTGAGCCAATCCTCAGCTTCTATTTCTATTTCAGTGTCATCCGCGTCGAGCAGGGTTGGAGTCGAAGTATTCTCTGGTGCGTACCAGGATGCGTATTCGTCGAAGACTACGTTTCGACTTGTTCGAACCTTACGGGTAGCTGGGTTGTAGCATTTGTTACCCTTATGTTCGAGTGAGTATCCCACGAGGATAAATTTCTCCGACTTTGGGTCAAGCTTTTGCTACGTATTGTCGGGAATATGTACGTAGGCGATAAAACCGAAAATGCGGACATGTTACAAGTCCGGCTTCTTTCCGAAGAATTTCTCATGCGGAGTTATATCGTGTATTCCTGAGGTTGTGCACCTGTTCATGAGATATATGGTCGTATTTACCACTTCTGCCCAATATGATTTCGGCAGGTTCTTCTCGTTCATCATGGCTCGTGCGACTTCTACTACATGGCTATTTTTATGCTCTACTACGCCGTTTTGCTGAGGCGTGTGTCGACACGAAAACTCTCATCGCATTCCTTCTTTTTGGAGATACGCCATAAATTCACCCGAAAAATATTCTTTGGCTCCATCTGATCAAAGATAACGTACATGTCGGCCCCTAGTTTTTTCGACTTCGGCTTTGAATGTCTAGAAGTGCCTGAACACTTCACTCTTCTGCTTCATCGGATAGATCTAGGTGTTCTTGGAAAAGTCGTCAATGAACGTTACATAGTATCGGCATCCGCCAAATGTTGTTGTCTGGGTTGGTCCCCACACATTTGAATGTACGACATCCAGGATTCCTTTGCCCACATTCCGTTCTTTAGGGAATCGGTGACGGCGTTGCTTTCCGAACTGACATGCTTCGCATACGCTTATAATCTCCTTCGTTGTAAAGTTCGGGAGTCCAATTACGACTCATTTCGATTGCATGTTCTGGAGCTTTTGGAGATTGATGCGGCCGATTCTCTTGTGCCACAATTTCAAGTCGGTTTTGACTTTCTGGCCCTTTGCAAACATGGTCAACTTTACCTCGCTCAATTCGGGGATGAACATACGGCCTTCACGACGGTCATGAGTTATGACTTGATCACCTTTTTCGATGAAGCACCCATCATTATTGAAGCGTACTTGCATTCCTTGTTCGATAATCTGGCCAATCGAGACCAGGTTTTTCGTAATAGTGGAGACATGCAGCACGTTCTTGAGGTAGATTTGTTTGCCGTCATTTCCGATTGGGACATTCCCGATATGGTGTATTGGGTGAGTCGTGTCATCTCCTGTTTCGACATATCCGGGACGTTCGGGCTTCCGTAGTTCCTGAAACCAATCTTCATGGGACGTCATGTGATTGGATGCTCCCAAATCGACAAACCATACGCTATTCGGAGTGGAATCGGTAATTGACGCAAGTGCGGACATTGAGTGCACTTCGTGCTTCATTATGAACATTCCGCCGTAGTCGGAGTTCGTGGCGTAATTTGTTAGTTGTCAGCCTTGCTCACGCTTCTTCTTTCGACACTCCTCTTCGTGGTCGCTGGGTTTCCCACAGTACCCGCACTCAACCGGGTTCCTACAGTTGCTTGGTCCGGCGTGATGACTCCCCCTTCCGTCGAATTCTCTGGGATCGTTTCTGTCCGCTTGCCATTGGTGGGAGTTATGCTCTTGGTTGTGTCGGCCTTGGCCAAATCAACCTCTCCTTCCGCGGCTTTGTCTCCTTCCTCCATCTAAGTTTGAATATAGCATTTTTCCGTCATGTGCGTTGTTCCTTTGACGCACATGATTCTCTTCAACTAGCAACAATGATTGGAGATCCAAAAAGAAGGGAGGATTCTCTCTCGCGAGAACGGCCGATCTTATTGCGCCAAATCGCGGTGCCAAGCCATCGAGGCATATCTGTACCATTTCTTCGTCGTCAATGCTAACATTGATCGATCCAAGGGCATCACACAACTCCTTGATCTTTAAGGTGTAGTTGAAGATTGTTTAGCTCTTGTCGAAGTTGGAGCTTTTGTGCGGCCATATTGGCTGCGAAAATCTTCTTGAGGTTTTCCCATGCCCGCTTCGGCGTTTTAGCCTCTCGAATATAGCCAAGCATATGATCATGAATGCATGATGCAAGGCAATACAACACACGGCTTGCAGCCTGCTCCCAAGCGGGATAGTCGATGTGTGTTGGGTTGGGTTGTGATTCGTGAACTCCTTCGATGTAGCTCCAGTAGCCTTGTCCGACAAGGTATTGATGCATCTTGTATTCCCAAGATGCAAAGTTCGTTCTGTCGAGCTTCTCGGTAGGAAGAGTGTTTCCCATTTGAGTATTCATGGTGATTTCTTCTCTGTTGATGGGCCAGTTCTGTTGATCGTCGGCACGCAGCACAACACAGTCGAATAGGCTTAATCAAGTAACCACACCCTCTGCTACCATGTAACAAAATGGGAGGCAAGAGTGATTGCAATGCAGCGGAAGAAGATTGAGAGAGAGAGAGAGAGAGAAAGTGTGTGTGTGTGTGTGTGTGTGTGTGTGTGTGTGTGTGTGTGTGTGTGTGTGTGTGTGTGTGTGTGTGTGTGTGTGTGTGTGTGTGTGATGCAACAGAGGGAAAGAGACAGAGAGAGAGAGAGAGAGAGAGAGAGCTCTTAAGGCAGAGATAGAAAAAATTGTATATTAACCAAAATACATCAAACATAAAACATTCAACAATAATTAAGTTACAATGCGTTGGTTTATATACCAGCTAAGCTAGGGCAAGTGCCCTTTCTACTATTTACAAAACTAGCCCAACATGTCCATGAGCTAGTGTGAAACCTATCTATGGGAAGTTGAGTTCGACTCTCAACAGTCTCATATAAGTAATAAACTGCTATCAAGATTTCAATGAGTGATGAGGTGAGCTTAGATGATTCATCTCGGGGTTTTGTGACTAGGTTTGGTAAATTGGATATTGAAATGCCTATAGTAGAAATCGGAGATGGTGAGGCGAACTAAACTTAGGTGGTCTTTATCATGATTGGAATGGTTGAAATGTCTATGGTAGAAGTCAGAGTTTAGGATTTAGGATGCGAAACTCACGAAAGTGGTGTTAATCATGTTTGGTTGGATTGATGGGATCAAAATAAAGGAAGGGGAGCGAGAGGTGTTGGTATTCCCATCATATGCCCCAATATAAAATGCTTCAGATCTATACTCTAAAATTGTTTTTCTATTTCCGAGTTTATCCTTTTATAGCTTTTGTGAGTGTTATAGGGCAGTTCTTCTTGTTCTTGTTCTAAGTTGTAACCGCCTTAAGTAGACCATTATTAAGGTCGTTTTTAACGTGAGTGTTGTTAGGCTGGATTGTGGTAATATATATTAATATCACAATATCAAGAACTATAAACCCAATTGAAAATCCATCTAGGAAATAAGCAACAAGCAAATCAAAAAATAAAAATTAATAAATCTAACAGATAAGAATAAAATTGAAACATGCTTAAAAATAAATAAATGAAGAGAATGGAAGAGCATGGTTTAAAATTTTAATAGCAGAAATAATGATAGTAATTTCTACAATTTAAAAACAATCAATAATGAAATGCTAGTGTAAAATGTGATTACAATAAATGACATAAAAAATAATCAAACAAAAGATTATTTAAATAAAGATGAGTTGGCTCGTGTTCAAGCGTAACTCCTACAATCTTTAATGGACGTGCATATTATGTAGCAAATAAAAAATATAATAAATGAAATAAAACATGCTGATGCAATGGCATTAACCTTAAATAAAAGCAAGAAAGTTAGTTAGATCAGGTGACACGTGCATTGAGAATGACCATAGCATGTCATAATGTGATCTAAAAGAGTAAGTTTATGTGGCTAAGATTGTGTGCATTATAATGTATGGTTGTGAATTGATAATCGTTGCGAACATATGAGGACAATCATTGTTAAAGTATCTAACTGTATTATTATTACCAATCATTTTGAAGGTTATATTCATTACATGGACTTCAAAAATATAACTAAGCTTGGTTGTACATTTGGCTAATGACATTCTCTTATTTGTTAGGAAAAGTAGAGGTTAGATTCTAGGAAGCTAGAGAAGGGAATCAAATGAAAAGTATAATATCAATACATCCACACCATGAATAACTAAGACATTGGAGTAAGATCCATTGGACACCACTTTAAGATGTATGAGATCGGGTCTCACACCCTACATATATCCCATCCATATATATCTATATGTATATAGATTGATTGATTGATAGATATATACTATAAGAAGTTACATAGTAACATGAGAAGCAATAATCCTACCACAAAGTACAATGCATAGACAAAGCTAGAGCTAGCAGTGGCCCTCTCTCTCTCTCTCTCTCTCTCTCTCTCTCTCTCTCTCTCTCTCTCTCTCTATGGCTATATGTATATGTACTACGTATGTATTCATGCATAAAACGTATATATATACGTATATACCATGAATATGCGTGTATAAATTTGTTTGCCTTAGACCTTTCCCATCCAAGAAATAAAACAAACACCACTACCAATACTACTACTACTATTACTAGACCCATCCATGCACTTCGTTCTGGTACATGGGCTTGGCCATGGGGCATGGTGCTGGTACAAGGTCATCCCATTGCTTCAAATGGCCGGACATACCGTGACCGCCATCGACCTCGCCTCCAATGGCATCAGCAAAGTCCCCGCCCACTCCGTCACCTCCATCGCCGACTATGTCCGCCCCCTCACCCAACTCCTCGCGTCCCTAACCCCCCACGATCCCAAGGTAAAAATGCCTTCATTCACCTTGATTTATTGCCCCTCCATTGTATTTTTAATTCGCATTCCTATCGTGTCGCTCGTAATCCCGACAAGTAACTTTGTTTGTGCGCAAAAAATCCATGTCTTTTAGGTGGTCCTCGTCGGCCATAGCTTGGGTGGAAGCACTATCTCCTATGCCATGGAGCTCTTTCCGCACAAGATCTCTAGAGCCATCTTCCTCACCGCGTTCATGCTCCCCATTGGCTCCGTGTTCTTCCCGGTATTCTTTCTTCTAATTGAGTTTTGTTAAACATATTATAAACATTAAATGGGCATTGAGACCACCAATATTGAGTTTTTTTGGTTATATTGGTCATGCATATAGTACTTCGAGTTATTTCTTGGGTTAAACGCACTAGCTCCACATTTTACCGACGATGAAGAGGTCGAGAATGGCGACAACAACAAATGTTCGAAGAAGGAAATGGTGTCGGTGTCTATTCATCCCGAGAGTATCCTCAAACTTTACACCCGAACCTCAAGTGAAGACATATGTCTCGCTCGGAGTTGCTTGACCCCTACTCCGACCTCCCCATTCTCGGAGGTGCTCAACTTGAGTGAGAGAAATTATGGAAGCATTCCGCGGTACTACATCATCGCAGAATCGGACGAAGCCCTACCACCGAGCATGCAAGCTACAATGGTGGAGCAAAACCCACCCCACAAAGTCATTACCCTTGCCAATAGCGACCATTCCCCTTTCTTCTCCGATCCTTCTAATCTAGTGGATGTCTTCATTTCCATTGCTCTAGAACCAATCGAATGATGATCATATTTTTGATGGGCAAATCATTTGTAATAATGGCTTTTGCCTGTGTTAGTGACCATCTAAAAGAGTGCAATGACACTGGCCACAGTCTTCCCATGCCGCTAGAACACTCTTTCCTGAGAGAGTATGATGGGGGGGGAGCTTCAAACCGTAATTTGTCTTCTCTTCTCTGTATCATTCCAGCTTTTTTATAGAAGAAAGAAAAATTATGGCTGTCTCTCAATGTGGAACAATTAGAACACAGTATCTTCATCAGATTATGTGCTTGGGATATAGTTGTAACTTATGAGTATATCTTTTCACGTTAGTATTTGTATTGACATTTGAAGGGAAGAGGAGATGTCTCACTTCCCTAAAGAATATACTAACTTTCTCGCGATTAATAGATCGAAAAACATGTGGAGGCCAAGTTGCTGAATGTGTATAAACAACATTCAAATTGGTCTAGCATTATTGCTGAGCACCATGACCCTAATCCAGAATCATCCTTTCATTGTGTAGGCAGCAGCTAAAAAAGGGATATAAAACGGAGAAACAACTCGAACCAACCATGCGTAAGAACCATGCAACTCATTCCAATCCTTTCAGTGCATCTCCAATGGGAAAAATGAGTTGGAAAATGCATGCCCTTTCTCTCTTGAGCTTGGTTTACATACACAGACTATATACTCCCTCTCTTGAGCTTAAAACTCTATTTTTATTTTTATTTTTTAATTTCGATGAATGGGTAAATATCCCATTTTTCATTGTAAACCATTTGTCTCGTGGGCCAATTTTGGCCTTAGAAGACGTTAATATTTCTTTCTTTCTTTCTTTCTCATGACCATAACTATATCCTCCTCCCTAGACTATGATTATCAAACTTACATACGTGTCATAGATTACTCAAATATACAATAATAATATGTTGACTAAAGAAAAATACATACCACACATTTATGTTGAAAAAAATATACAAGAATATGGTGAATTTTCATCCATAATTAATGAAGCTGTGACCCCCTTGTAAATATTGCAGCTTCCTTATCTATTGGTTGGCAGCATTAATTAAGCCAAAAGATGATTTTCTAGCAAATCCAGTTGAATAGCTCTTTATTTATTAACCTTACAAAGAACGTTCCATTACATTGTGTCGAATTTCTGAATAACAATTACAAACCTAGTATTGTGGCTCTTTATTGACCTTCTGAATATAGCAAAAACTTTGCATCATTTACAAATACATATCCAATCCTAATTTCATTAGCTACTGCTTTTGAGAGATTGGGAGAGGCTACACAAAGGAGTCACAATATATAAAAGAGATGGCCTTATGAGTGCAATTACCAAACAAAAAGAAATATAAAAGCTCCAAAAAGTCACTCAAATCTAGACAAATAATCGTGTGCCATATCCATTCTTCTTCAGGTAATAAGCAAATTACAAAGCATTAGATGGCGGAGTCTTGTAATAGGCAAGAACAGTGTTGGGCAAGAACATCTGCCTCACACCCTCCGCCCTTATGATCGGATATATAATATTTGCAGCTCCCTGAACATATGAAAAGCAAACATCAGAACCATGCCTATCATTAAAACCAGGGCCAAAACACCATAATACCCTAACTTAATCGGGTATTTATTGGAATACCCCTAGGATTTCAAATTTGACCAGAATACCCTGATGTACTCATAAAGTGCAGTAGTACTGCAGGAGGTCATTCTGGCTAGGGATATTCTGGTAAATGCCCAATACAAGCTAGGGGTACTTGCTGTTCTCCCCTTCAAAACATATCCGCGTACTTGGCAAGTGCAATATTAGTAGTTACTTACTCTTAATAGTCTTGTACCAAGCCATAGTTTTTTCAGTGACGGAAAAGGAACCAATAGGCGACCCACACCAAATATCGCTACAGCAAAAAAATGTGCAACCAAACTCATCGGACGTGGATTTAAACCTGACAATAAAGCAATTGGGCCACTTGAAAATACTCCCCCTAAGCTCAGGTAATCAAAGCAAGCCTGTCTCATCTCCTTCATAGCTAGATCAGGTGATGCACAGAAAACTTTGTAAAGAGCACCTGCCAACGTATTTATTGTCGACGCTACAGGCTGAAACAAAAAGGAAACACTATTCTTAAGATGCATAAAGACAAAAGAAGAACAAAATTTACCTGAATTCTTTGATATTTTCTATGATAACCTGAAGTATTTCAGCATTACTGGAATACTCCTATTTAGTAATGCATTTTGAACTACAGAATACCCTTCTTTTTAGTTGTAAATTACACTATTTCGATATTCTTTTCATTTCTGACAAATTAGGGGCATTCCAGTTTTTTTTAAACTTGTAATGCTACATTTAGATAGTCTTGTAAATATCTAGTTTATGTTTGAAAACTTCAGGGTATTATCAAGAAAAGAATGTTAAGACAACTAAAAAGTTATCACCTTTCGTAGAGTGTAAAACTTCTCTAGGTAGCCACATAAGGCAGAAGCATCATGCAAACTTTTTAATGGAGCTAGTAAGTTCCGAAGAAGCACAATATCTGACAAAGCAACCGTCATACCGCCTCCTGTCAATGGATGGCGCATGTTAAATGCATCTCCCATAAGGAGTGCACCTGGCCTTGGAACTGGTAATGCTGGCATGCTTTTGTTTGGCATTGACCGAATATCTCCTTTCTCCACTGCAGCTACAAATGATGCTTGCAGCTGCCCTGGTAGCTGTCAGAATAAATTTGTGTTTTTGTGTATGAGAATCAGTGAATCAATCAAAACAAGAAAATAACACATGCATAGAAAGAGTTTCTATACAAAAAAGCATGACAAAGACATGAAAATGCTTTGTGATTATCAGAGAATTAGTTTGACACACAATACGGTATCTCAGCACAATGTTCAAAAATCTGTTGTCAAGCTACTCAGGCAGGGTTAGATAACACTCAAATGACATTATATAAACTAAATCCCGAATATCAAGTTGATTCACATAAAACACTAGCTTGGGTCAACGAATTGTGCATCACCAACCTAACAATTATTAGTTATGTAACCATATATATCTCCATTTAGCATTATCGTTAGATCAGCATACTCATATAGCAGGTCATCTTTATTATTAGTTAGCTAAGCTAACTAAGCTTTATAACTAGTCAGCTAAGTATGACGCCATGCATGTGTCCATCTGGCTTCATGATGCCAATTGTACATGTCCTTAAATGTAATTGGATAGTGCCATACAAACTATATAATATAACCAGCTACCCATGGGTAGCTTATAATTACTCATTACACATCACAAAACTCATGAATGGAATGTGACCGTACATCTATCCACGCCGAATACCATCAGAACAAGGTTTCTTCATCTCTTTTTTTTATCTCAGTTAATCTCTCTGCCTCAGTCTCATACTACTCAATGAACAAATGATATTTGTTCGTAAGCATTGGAAAGAATATATTCAGTGATTCAGGATATATTACCTGAGGTGCAACGACGGATTTTAAGTATTTCGCCATCTCTCCATTAGCTACAGAAGGCACCTTTTCTCCAGGAATATCAACCAAGCAACGCACTTCTGTGCTGCTAATAGGATAAAATAAGATTGGAGATGGGTCGGCAAGTATGACATGACCATGATTTGCATATGGTAGTTCACAGTTCTCTAGCACAAGTCCAACAAAGCAAGAAGGCACCTCGGGCTGCATTTTGTTCATGAATCAGTACAGGGCTTTCAAATCTCTCACAAAGTCTATGCATTTCTTTTCCAATAATCAATAGAAATGGCATATACGTATACCTTGGATGAACAAAGTGTGCGCCTGAGGTTTGAAAAGCATCCATCACAAACTATTGTTAATGGAGCGCGAACTTCTAATTCTTCCTCGCCAGCTGTTCGATACTTGACACCCTTTACAACACCATCTACTTCAATTAAGGAGAGCACAGTTCCTTGTTGGAGTGTCACCCTAAAGAGACAAGAGCAGTAGAGACCGAAAAGAATAGGGTAGTCTCATGTTATGTTCTCAGATGCAGATTAAAAGAATTTATTTTGGTTTCTCACAAAAATGAATAAATTAAAATATCTTGAAGAATTTCAGAGGTACTTACATGGGTAACTCTGCAGCCTTCTTCCGCATCCGTTGAATGAAACGCCCATTATGAAAGCTCCGTCCAGCAACATCAATTCCATATCCTTCCAAAGGATAACCCACTTTTGTATCTTTGCCCTCTTTGAAAAGTGCATAACCAACGACTCTTTGTGCATCTATGTCTTCCACACAATCTTTCACACAACCATTTACCACATGAAAATCTCATCTTGAAGAAACAACTAAAAGCAAGAGAAAACCTATCTTTTTCAGCCTCAATGTGCCAACAACTCAAAACGTTCCAAAAATTCAACAGCAATAAATAAGTATCCTGAAACAAAAGACATAATGACACATACCTGTGAGCCCCAACTCTGCCAACTTAAGATAACCTCCAGGCTGCAAAAGCTCTCCCACAATTCGATCGGGCTCCCTTAAATCTCTCTCAATCACAAAAACTTTTCGTCCATCCTGGCAAGCAATCACCACAAATACAATTAGCATTCCAACAAAAGAATGAAAGAAGCCACTATTTTACTTCATAGAGTCCATCAGCAGCATGGGAGTGAAACAAGGATACCCACTATCACCTGCTCTATTTGATACATATACCAATTGACTACCCAGAAGATTTCATCCAAGGGGCCTTAGAAGAACATGAGGAGAACCAGCCATTGGACTTTCAGATTTGGTTCATATTTTCTGTTAATAACGCATGGTTGTGCACTGTTTCGAAAATGGAGAAGGAGAAACAGTGATGAAACAAAGAAATGGGGGCATTGCATGTATCTTAGGTGAAGGAGAAACAGTGATTCCTAAAAACAAGCTTAAATTTAAGAATTGATATAGAGTAAACACATTGTGCGATTCATATGTTTATAACCATTTCTTTACTGTATTTTCAATTTACACTAGCCAATAACATATATGAATTTACAAATTACAATAGTATGACAGTAAGTAAAGGTTGCAAGTTGCTTTAACCACGATATCAATATACAAATAATAAGAGGTAAGATAGTGGACAATGAACATAGAGGAGATACTTGGTTACACACATTGAAAATAGAAACCAGAACTTGGCTTAGCCTTGAAAATAATATAGAGAATAGGAGCCCTACGATGTATCAACAATTTCCTACACGGTTATATTAGCTTTCAAGAACTCCTACCAAGGACAAGAACATCCCCAACAACACTAGAAATACTCTTTGCCCGCCAACTTAACCACAGAACCAAACCCGTGGAAGCCCCAGATGGTGAAATTAGGACGCAATCTTTGTTTTTCATTTCAGATTTTAGTTAAAATTTTTGTCTTTTCAACCATTTTAACCTCTCCCATCTACATTGCTGGGAAGTGTGCTTCTCTTTAGCAAATGCTGGTCCCATTGGTCATGTTGAACCTCTTATGTTAATTTATTGACATCTTTCTCGCTCTGTTGGATCTTTATAAAACATGCAGGTTCTTCTTCATTAAAACCTATAAATAACTTGAATTATCCCATATTTGTAATCATAGGCCGATTTCGGTCCTTTTGTACTTACTAGACATTAATAAACGTTATATGTTTTTTTTCTCTCTAACTCAAGAGACATTAGGTTCTTGATTATGACCTTGATGATGATCGATCCAAGGAATCACCATTAATGTGAATATATACAGGCATTGAAGCGTATGCCATGGAAACCCTCTTTTTTTTTTTAATCCGGAAACTCTGATCTTTTCATGATGGTATATGTGAATGATATAAAGAAGTGTTGTGGTAGGGCATACCTTTCCAAGAGTGTGAGCTAGGGCTGCCCCAGCGACCCCTGCTCCCACGATGATCACATCAATCTCGTCTTTCTTGGTGTGCGATTCTCCAGTCGCTTGTCGATGGTTAGGATTCTCCTTCACCTGTTTCCGATTCTGGTGACCGGGACGATGATTCCTCTTTCTGTACATCATCGATCGAATTGTGAAGAAGAAAAGGGGTAAGAAGGCGAGGAGCAGAGCCGTGGCTAGGGGAAGGTTAACGATGTCAGGAAACGCCATCCGCCAGAGAGGAGCAGAGAGGGGGGAGGGAATGCGATGAAAGAAAGGAAAGAGAGTAAACTAGGGTTTCATGCAAAGGCGAGGGTTGGGAGATAAGCAGGCAAAGCAGAGAGAGAGAGAGAGAGAGAAGACAGGATAGTTAGGGTTAGGGTTAGGGTTAGGGTTAGGGCATGATGGGCATGATGGGCATGATGCAGGGAAGAGGAAGAAGGCGAAGCAACACTAGATTGTGATTTCTTTTCCTTCTCTCGTTTTCGTTTTTTCTTTTTTCTTTTTTCTTTTTTCTTCTTTTTTTCAACCATTTATTTATTTATTTTATTCTTTCTATTTTTAGTTTCTTTTTTATTTATTTATTTTATCTATTTTATTTTAAGTTTATGTATTTATTTCTTTATTTTCCATATTTGTTTATTTTGAGTTCTTTCTTTAATTATTATTTTGAGTTCTTTCTTTAATTATTATTTTGAGTTCTTTCTTTAATTATTATTTTGAGTTCTTTCTTTAATTATTATTTTGATTATTATTTTGAGTTCTTTCTTTAATTATTATTTTGATTATTATTTTGAGTTCTTTCTTTAATTATTATTTTGATTATTATTTTGAGTTCTTTCTCTCATAATTTTTATTAACTTCTCTATTTTCATTTGCTTTTTTTTGAAATGTAGCTTTCATTTACATATTTGGAAACAAAATGTAGTTTATTTAGTTTATCTATTTTATTTTAAATTTATTCATTTGTTTAGTTTTAGTTCTTTCTTCAAATTTATTTTGTTTTCTGGATTTTCTTTTTTAAATTTAGTTTTAGTTCTCTCTTCAAATTTATTTTGTTTTCTTTTGTTTTCCTTTTATTTCTAGTCTTTCTTTTTTACCTTTCACAATTTGTATTCACTTCTCATTTCTAGTCTTTCTTTTTTACCTTTCACAATTTGTATTCACTTTCTCTATTGTCATTTGCTACCTATTTATTATTTGAAATGTATATGTATGTTTAAGCTTTCATTTATTTGGGAACAAAATGTAGTTATTTTCAATTTGTCTGAGAATTCAGCTATTCTTTAAAAGTTATTGTTGGCTATTTGTGTGTTGAGTTGGGTGTATCTCCTGCCACTATGTGTGTATGTGTGGTTGGCATCCATCCACCCATCCGGGGTTGAGTTGGGTGTGTGTATATGTGTGGTTGGTGTCCATCCACCCATCCTGAGGTTCACAACCCCAGAGAAAGAAAGAAATATATATTAACTATCTGCTAAGACCAATACATGGCCCATGAAAGAGAGAGAGAGAGAGAGAGAGAGAGAGAGATGCCTCTACGCTCTAATCCTCCCATATATATCTATCTGGGCTCGCAAACATGGCCAATTCAGGCGCACACTCGTCCACATTGTATCGACATCACCACACTACCCCCCACCCAACCCAACCACATCACATCATCACATTCCTACACGCCTCACGTGGCAGGGGGCATCGTAACATCCTCTCCATCCTGGTGCTCTCACCGCCTTAAATGATGCATATAAATGTGGATCGCCCCCACCCCATTGGTCAAACTACCCTCTTCACCCCTCCAATGTCCTCCTCCTCCTCTGTTTCACGATACAAAATCATGACAACCTCCCTGATGTAGACGGTGATTCTTCTTTTCATTAAAACAAACCGTTGGCTGTCATCATACATATATTCTTTTGCCACCCTCACTGTTTTTGTTTTTCATTGAAAACCGTTGGCTATCATCCTGTATTCCTACAACAACATCCTTTATAGGGACAGCCTGTATTTTTTAAAAAAAAAGTCATGAATTATTTGGGGAAAACACCATAGCTTCAAAGTAGCTGTAAAGCTTACTTGCGGGTCAAAAACAACGTAGTTGTGCTACTATTCTATTTTATCGAGACGCCATGTTCGAATTTTTTTATATGATAAAAGCATGTATTTCACAACGAAAATCATAGTTGTGGTTCTCATTTATTAGTAAGGTCGCCCAATGTTTCTAGAATTCTACCTCAATTTAAAATTACCATCAAATTCCTCCTATTCATTCTACCAAATTACAAGCGAAGGCACCACTTACAACAGAACAATGTTTGTTGTAGAAATGAGAAGACACACGTAGTAAATATATATGTCTTTTCAGCTTAACCATATTCTAAAGCATACTTCCTTTTTTTACCCTACTTTTTGGGATGGGCTTTTTTTTGTTCTTGATGTAAGTGTATAAAAGTATTTAAACAAAATCACTCTTTTTTCTAGTAATGGTAAACGATTTATGTGAACAAACAAAATAATTTGCTCACGTTTTTTTTTTCACGTATCAACTTGGGGCATAGACTTGTTCATGACACCACACCACAACCCCCATAATAGAAGTCATAATCAAGCAAGCCAACAATAGCGTCTCTTATCATCTTCCTTTGATTAAACTAAACTATACTCAAATTGCTTTCAATGTGGGAACTCTAGTTTGAGAGATGTTCTCTATCATATTCTTTTATAATACACAATTAAACTGACATAAAAATGTTACATAAAAATAGTCATGTGAAAATGAATCGTCCATGATCAAGGATGCCTATATAAATGTTTCATATTGTGTCATCTCCATGGGTACTTCTTTTTCATACCCTTCTTGGACCCCTTTCCTCAAGAGAGTTGTAAACTTGTATGTGAACAAGACCAAATAACCCCACAAACGTGAACAACTTAAAGAATTGCATTCAATAAGTGACATAAACCATTTAGATAAATAATTTCATATTATATAAGAAAAAGTTGTGTCTATATCACTCAATTGGGAGTACATTAGAAATAACTTCCAAAAACTTTTAGAAAAAACTTCCTTCGTTAGCGTTAGTCGTCTCCCAACAACCATATAGTATCCTCTAGGGCATACAATACAAGTAGACAAAATTAAAATAAGGGTATATTTGGAAAAATGATAATTAGTGATTTTAAACGTAGAGCATTGGCCTTCCAAATGTAAATTTTAATCACGGGCCTCATGAGAATATACAAGGAACAAGTGCTTGTTCGAGTGTGAGCAAGCAATGAGTGTTAGCTAGTAATGGTTGTGCAATGGACAACCTAAAACGTTGTGTTAGCATTTTAAGCTTACTAGTTCTTAATTGTTTGTGAGATCCTTTGTCACTTTTAGCATGTCCCCAAAAATTTCGCATAGGTGATCTCCCAGTTTGGGTTGTGAAAAGTCAATCTACCTTTGCACCATTGTGATCATCTTCCCATTAATGAAGATTTTAGCTATTTTTATGTTTTTTCTTATCTTTGTTTCTCTACTTAATTATGTGTTGGTTAAGTGTTGCTTGTTTACTATTTCCTTATCGTTGACCAATGTGAGTGGTGAGAATGTATCCACTTTCGAGTTTATTTACAATATGGATCAAACTAATGATGAGCAAAATAATAAGGGATTAAAGTGAAGAAAAGGGGCTTTCGATTGCAATTTGTCCTAGGTGGAAGCTCTTACTCTTGAGTGGATGTCTCTTTTTGTACATTCTTTGTGTGGCATACTAGTATGGGTAGACACTCATGGCAAGCCATCCAAGATTTGTCCTTCTGCTCCTCCCCACACTCCAAGCTTTGTGAAACATTTCCATGGTGAGGGTTGAGCCCATCATCTCATTCCACCTTTTGAAATAATGACTCCTTCCCCCACCTCAAGTTTGCTAATCCCTTCTTCCACCTTTTTAAGCTCTCAACTTCTTCGTAAATCCTTTTCAACAATTTGTATTTAATTTAAAACCATTTCATTTATATCTTCTCTATTTATGTGGGTGGTAACATCTCATTTCTAGTTTTACACTCCCAATCCCTTAGAACAATGGAAATTTAGACTCCACTAAGAGCTTGAGCTTATAGAACTAAGACATCATCATGTGGAGATTACAGCTTTTCCAGTTTCAACTTGGTTATTACAATTCCAAAATTGAGCTGAAAATAATTTAATCATTGAACCTTGCTTTACACATTTTCGAGAATTAAATTGCAATAGTACATGATGTACATACTTCAAGCCCTTTAACAGCCAATAATTCAAAAATGATGGAAGGAACAGCAAGGACGTATGCATATGGCCCACAATTTCCAAAATTCAATGAAACGAATGGCAAGTACACATGCATTTAGGCCACACAATTTCCACGGAAGATCACCACAAATAAAAATCCAACAATTTGGTGCAGTAGTAAAACAGTGTATGCAATGTTTTACAACGTGCATTTTCATTTATTAACCAAGTCTCGGAAAAACCCTCATTTTAAATAGGTTCTTCAAATACTTTCGCTAGCACTACACAAAGAGCACACATATACATTGAGAAGCTTTTCTGTCTACTCAAGTAACCAAACAAAATGAGATAATTTAATGCATGAAAGATACAAGGTAAACTGAATTATTAAATGGCTCATATCCATAGTTCTTTTCAAAGTAGTTCCATTTTAACTTTAAATCTCAGTGGGATCTTGTGCATATTACACTCCACCCTCTAGCCGAGATATACCTGAGCACAACTTCTCGCTCCTACTTCGACTCAGTTTTAGAAGAAAATCAATGAACACATATTCAAAGTCAGGCATTTTTCCAAACCCTGCAAACCACACGGAAAAAGATTTCTTGGTATTATTCTTGATTATATTACCAATATCAAACAGCCAAGAATCAATATTGAATAAGGAAATAAACCTGGGAAGTAGTTGATATCAATAACATAATAATGATTGTGTGATCCTGCTTCACGAATTATATCCATGTTGAAAAGTCTCAAACCCTAGGAAGTTAAGACTGAAACTATAAGACATAAAAAACATGCTGCATTGTCAAGAATGAAAAGGATGTAGACAAAAGTCAAGTCATACCAAACGGTGCCTCAATTCCTTAGAAAGACGATCCAAAAGCTCCCATGGAGGTAACTCTACAATAAAAAAATAGAAACATATTAATGTTGTAAATTATCACACTACAGAAGTAACACTACAATAAAAATAGAAATTGATTGAACACTTAAAAAGATTATTCAACGCTTGCATGGAAGAACTCTACAATCAAAAAAAGATATTTCTTTTAATGTTATAGCTGATTAATGGAAGCTTCTATCGTAACCATCTAGAGAAATACCAGCAACTTCTGGGTCTAGGTCAGCATTATCAGCTGCAGCTGCTGCATTTGATACCCTAGGAAAAGGCATCACACCATTCCCTCCTTGCCCTTCAACGTCTGGCAAAGAGAACCTCCGGACTACTCTAATGGAATCCCCGACAATAAATACCTTAAATAGAACCCCTCCTGGAAGAAAACCACAAATGAATCAAATGCACTACTTGAAAGAAAGGACAAAAACGTGAACTAAAGACTGAATATTTACCATGATTTACAAACTCCTGAAGCACCACAGGTGGGTGGAGCTCTGTGAGGCATACCTCATCATAAGCAAGATATAAAACATGGGATTGTGCACTTCCATCCACAACTAAAGGTTTTACAACTGAAAAAAATGAAAACATTAATAAATATTCAACTTAAGATTAAAAGAAAAGACATAAGTCAATCCTCAATGCATACTCTACCTAGTGGAAGCTTCAATCCAGCCTTCTCAACAATGCTTGGAATAGAAGCTGGATCACCATTCACAACAAGTTGTCTCGGTACATCTACTTGTCCTGGATGTAATTGTGTTTATCATTGTTTATCATTAAATTTATTTTGGAGACAAATGCAACTTGCCTTCACAAACATAAAAAAAGGACACACCTCCACAGCCACGAAGTTTCAACTTTGCAACCTCCTGAAGCATTGACTGCCTGTTTCTAACATGTTGAATAGCAGCCGGTGGATCTAAGACAATGACATCTGGATACCTTTGTTTGAATGCCTGAAAAAGATAGGTCAGATGCAAAAACTCTCTCACTTTAGAAATCACAAAAATCTACTAAAAATTCATTTGATCATCAAAACAGATAGCAAGACACTTTACAGAGCTATTTTACATGTCAAGTATGATGCATTGCAAACTTTCAAGCCTATCATGCTCCAAGCTAACCAACGTAACTACTGTCATTAGAAATCTGAGCCAGTTCCAGAGTACAGGTTTGCTCTCAGATCTAACAGATTGCAAATGATGATTACCAGCACAAAAGCAGGAGCTCACCTCCAATTGCGACCACCACTCCTTACCAGTTATCTGCAGATCAAAAGACTACTTATTTAAAACACATCAAGAAAAAAAAACCGCTGGTAAAAAGGGTTACATAACAACTACCTTATGTAGTATGACATCAAATGGACCCTGTTCTAGGAGAGGTCGATTGCGATCAATAGCAACAAAGGTTATGCCCTTATCCCTAACAATATCAAACAAGATATGTGAATATAGCTGTACAGAAAACCTGGTTACTCAAAGTCAGTACTATCATAAACTAGGCACCAATATGAAGACAACGTCCATCACATGTAAAATACTAAATTGATCAACCAAGAAGCCAATAAACAAAACAATATTAATGATGTCAAAGCAAACTTCACAAAGTAAACCTAAAGTTGGAAAAGATGATCACCAAAACCTAGTACTTGGATGTATGTGCCGAAAGATCTCATGTTAGTGAAGTGAATCAATAGGGGCTCAGACAGTACAGGCAGCAAGCATGAGCGAAATCATCCATGCATCATGGTAAGGATATATAGGGACAGCTATTTTGCAACTGCATGAAAGAGAGGAAATCTTATACATTTAGCTCTATTTGATAGGCAATTTATAAGGGCTTTTTTTTTTAATCCAATAGATATGAATGTGAGTCCTCTTTCCATTATGGGCGTACTACACAGCTCTAATTATATGTTTTCAAAATAACAAAGCCTCATTGTGCCAAAGCAGATAATAATAAGTTGCCATGGCGACAATTATCACATAATGACATGCTAATTCTAAATTCTAGAGCATGTGCCGCATTCTCACAACAAGGCTATGATATTCTTACAAAAGGCTACAAAATCACCTTGTTTAATGTACAGTGCTACAAAATCGCCTTGTAAATTCTTCAAAGGTGTTCATGATGCTTTTGACTAAGGTCGCTACTTGGGTTAGATAAATCCCTAGCTCGAGTTGCACTGTTAAGACATTTTGTTGAAGACAGACTTACACTGATAAGGTGATTCCTGACTTCTTATGTTAAGGTTCACAACACATTTTCTTTCATTTTCTGCCAAAGATTCACATGTTTCCATCTATAACACTTCCATTTTCTTGATATTTTAGTGCAACCTGTGTGTTCCTCACTCCTCCAAAGAAGATGGTAATGGATATGGTGCCTCAAGGCAGACCGACACTGCTGCTGTTTCTATGAGCATGGATTCACTATCCCACTTACAAGACAGCAGTTACAGGTTTGATATTTTACATTGAACATGTGAGTAGTTTATGTGGTTCTCATCGATAGATATAAGTGCAAACACATAAAAATGGCAATGAAAGAATAACGTGTACTGCATTTGGCTGTAATCACAGAGAATGATCGTGTTTGAAGGCAAGAACAGACATACAGGAGAGAGCGGTATTGTTTTCGCAGGACTAATAACAACTCTATATACGCGAAAATACTAATACAAAGGTCATAAATTATGATCTTTCCAGCAAACTATTTAATTGGAAAAGAATTAGATTATAGAAACATCTTCAGAAGACAAAGAGAAAAGAGATAATATTGTCATCTTCATATTTCAAGGTTTTTGTTGTTGAAAAGAGACAGAAGGTTTGCTAGGATACCTGGCTAGAACCTCAAGCTTTGGCTTGAGAAAGCTCTTCACTTTCTTCGACGTTAGAGCGTACCCAACAACCACCTTCGTGTTCCTGTTATCTCCATCAGAAGCCGAAGCATGAGAAGGCTTCCTCTGTCCATCTTCTTTACCTTCAGATCTACACTTCAAGCCACCCTCTGATGCAATCTCCAATCTGTCTTTCGAGCTCTGTAAGCCGATAAACTGTTTTTGCTGTCGCTGTTGTTGAAGGTCGAACGGTGCCTTATTAGCAACGGAGGAGGAGCATGGAGACTTCTCATCTAAGGCGATGGCATCCTGCTGCTGATTCTCTGCGATGCGATCCTTCATAAGGCACGAACTGGAGGAGGACTGCAGGGAGGGAAAAGACGGGGAAATGGAGAAGGAGAAGGAGAAGATGGTGGTGGTGATGATGATGAGAATGAGAATGAAGATAGTGATGACGACGATGATGAAGAAGAAGAAGAAACGGCGATGGCGATGGCGATGGCGATGGCGATGGCGATGGCGATGGCGATGGCGAAAGGAAACCCTAATTTCTGTGCAGACGAGGAGGAGACAGAAAACTGCATTTGCGTCATATGCGTGTATGTGTGTGTGAGTGAATGGAGAAAAAATAAACTGATTTTTTTTTTAATTAATTTATTTATTTATTTACTTATTTACTTATTTATTTATTTTATTTATTTTATTTATTTTATTTATTTTATTTATTTTATTTATTTTATTTATTTTATTTATTTATTTTATTTACTTATTTATTTACTTATTTATTTACTTATTTATTTACTTATTTATTTATTTATTTATTTATTTATTTATTTACTTATTTATTTATTTATTTAGTTTTAAACTCGGGGGGGTGAGTATGTATGTAATAATGTATGTATGTAGAATCGAGTGTGCGTGTGGCTAATTCTTCTTCTTCTGTTTACCTCAATTGACGCACGTGCACACGTGTGGGAGGAGGGGGGTTCACACGTGTGCAGGATCGACCCTACACACGTTAGGGAAACTCTTTCACGGGCTTCTTTCTTTTTTGTGCGTAACCCGGATCCCGGCTGACTTCCATGCATGCCATTGAGCCTCCCGCAGCTCCCGTAGTAGTAACTCTGTAACCCTCATGCAAGACCCATGTACGCATTCTCCTGAAGACTCGTTCACATGTGGTTTAATTATCGAGATGCCGGTGTGTTTACAACCACAGGGAGTGTACGGATTGTTAAGTGTTAGTAGATTATTTCTAATGCGAACGTGAAATAAGGAAATAAATGATAGCTAGATAATAGGAAAAAAAGAGCGAGAAAGAAGGGTGTCGATCCTCCCGACCACCCCCGAGCGAAGGGATAGAGATGGATTGCAACCCCTTGATATCAGTGTCACATACCACCGCCATGGCATGGAATTGTACTTGGTATTGGCGCACTCACTACAAGCGTTTGTTCACCACGAGATCACAATCTTGACGTAGTCGAATAAGGTTACTAATGAGGGTAGTTAGGCCTCGTATTTATAGCCAGACCTAAGGCTCCCCCAATCAAGCTCACACTTGGCCCTTATGTGTTGTCTTAATTCCTAACATTAAAAGGAATTCTCCCTTCTTTACACTCTCAGTAAACCCTCAGACTTTTATCCTCGTGTGTAGAATACTACAATTCAAACTACCACAAGAGAATGCAACTTGTGGTAGGTATTGTGTGTTGTTTGAATAAGACGCCCTCGGTGCTTGCTTGAGACCATATAATGTATTATTGGGTCCATATACAATGCACACGTGGAACTCCAACTTTTGAACCCAAGTGATTGTACCATGTATACTTTTTCCTTGAACTCTCCTTGGAGGAAGACATTCTTCACATCCATTGGGTGGATGTGCCACCCTTTCACCACGATAAATGCTAGTACGTCTGAACGGTTGTCATCTTTTTCGCAGGAGCAAAGGTGTCAATGTAGTCATGGTCATGTATTTGGTTGTAGCCTTTTGTTGCGAGCCCAACCTTACACAAGATTGATAGAGCCATAAGAGTTGTAATAAACTTGGTAGATCCTTGAAGAATTAGTGGCCTTCTTATGTGACTGAGGTGGGGCAATATCTCATGTCTCATTGTTATAAAGTGTTTGCATATATTTCATAATTCTTCAAAGGCTTTGGGGATAATGAAGAACATATATAGCCAAAACAATTGTTCAATCCTCCACAATGATGGCTAGAATGCAATTGCTTTGGCGATAAATCGATCCTTTGTGCTAACCCAAAGCATATGAAAGTGTGTCACACACCACTTCATTCAAGATTGTCTAAGAAACATTGTATATGTTACCCCACAACACTCATCATCACGCCATCACACCATCACCCTCAACCCTAACCCATCAACAATATCACTTTAAAAAGGGTACATACATTGGAAAATAATGTGGATGCATTAACCAAGGTTCTAATAATGGCTTGTTTATTTTAATGTTGCGAGTTGATCTATTTTTAATGTAAATCTCTATAGCATGCCCATCAATGTGAGATGGGAAATATACGTATTTATACTCTGATAGGTGAAGTCATCAATCAATAGATAAGTACATTTAGTTTTTTTCTTTGCCAAGTAGATGGCATTTGGTAGGAGATTGTTGTAATAAATGCATATCGAATGAAAGGGTGAAAAGGCCAATTGGTCAGCCCAATACAAACCCTTCTACCCTACTTATAAAAGAATTAAAAGCTATAGGGCTAAGAAGGGCACATCTTTATTGTTATATTGTATTGTCTCGTTGACTTCTCTATATGCGCTTCGTTGTCTTGCTCCACGTTCAAGTATTGCATTAGGGATAAATCACTTATCAAACCCACGTAAGCTACGGTGACACTTGTGTGATGCCTTTATTGAGCAACATGTTCTGCTTGCATCCATTCTTTGATTTCGACTTTGCTCACCCACTCACCCAATGCTCTCTCTTTCATGCACTTTCCCCTTGTCCTCATCTAATTATCCGTTCCAATCCACTCATCCACTTTATCTCTCGTATGATTTGATCCACTCTTAGTCTCGCCCTCACAACTCGGTCTCGCCTTTAGTCTTCCTCCTCAGATCCACCTATCCTCTAACATACTCCCATCCACATAACTTCACATCCTCTCGCATGTTTGCTCAACATTCATGACAATTGGCATTTTATAATGAGAAGTAAAAGGTGGAGATTATATAAAAGAGAACAATAATGGAATGCCAAGCAGTTGGTTGAAAAAAGTAATAATTATTGTTGGTTCTTTGAATCGGCCCACACTTTCCTTGCCCTGGGATGAAGAAAGTGTTTGACATCGAGTTTGTTATTGAATTGTTGTTTTGGTCGAACAATTATATGCTTGGATGACTGGGGTTGTCCACCGAAGGGCAGGAGTGGACCCCACTGATGCTTGGGTAGCGAATCGACTGGTTGTCTGGTCGAGACCTGACAAGACCCCAACCGTTGCTCAGTAGCGAGGCAATGACCAGTTGCTGGCGGAGGAGAGCTTTCTCTGGTGGCACATGTGAATCGATCAGATCGATGGGCCGAGACTGACGGGAAGGAGTTGTTTTCTCTTTTTTTTCTTTTTACTCTTGTTGAGGAGGAGGGGGGCCGGACGGCCGAACGAATCCGTAAAAAAATTTACATACATACATACATAATTACAAATTTAAATACATACATAATTACAAATTTACATACATACATGATACATACATAATTACAAATTTACATACATACATACATACATACATACATACATACATACATATACTTTTTATTTCCTTCTTTTTGTAAAGACTTGTTTTTTTTGATCGTGTGTGGAGTCAATTAAAAATCAAAGAAAGGGGGAAACGCAGAGACCCTGTCTTCTTCCTTCCCATCCATCCATGGCGTTTCCTCCGTTTCGCAACCATCTCTGACCCGTTTCGCCGGTCTCTTTCTTTATCGCTCGCTCGATTCTTCTTCTTGGTAAGACATCCTCGATGCCCATTTTTGCTTCCGATCCAACAACTCTGTCTATCTTTTCTCCATTTGTTTCCCTCTTATGTATAATTCTATCGTTTCCCCCCCTCCCCTTTTTTTTCGGGTTTTGTGTTCTGTTTTGGTACACCCTAAAACTATGTACCCAGTTTAGAGACAGAAGAATCAATGATGATTTCATGTCAATGTTTTTTTTTTTTTTTCCTACATCGATTTCTATAATTTAATCCATTTTTACCCCCTTTTTTGGTCTGTTTCCGCGTAGTTTGAAACCCTGAAATTCCGACAGGACCAATATGATTAGTATTGGTTGTAGCGACCGCTGTATTCTTCGACTACTTAGTTGGTTTTTCATGCGTTCTATCTTGTTTCACTGTTTTTGGGAATTCTAAAGTCCATCAGAAATAAAACACTTGATGCCTAGTTCATTTCATGTTTTCTATAAATTTGGATGAATTGATCAATGTTAACTTCGTTTCCCCCCGCAGAACCCAAATTATCAATACTTATTTCAGTTTAGTCTATTCTGTTTTCTGTGTATTTTTGGATGATTTGATCCCTTGTCTCTTGTTTTCTACCTGTAAATCTAAAAATCCATTAGGAATAGAAAGATATAAAGAATTTTAGCAATCAAATTATTGATGAAGCCTGTGAAATTTCTCATTTTCCTTCCTTTCGTTACAGATTTTTTGATTCTGAAGCTCTTTAAGGCGATGGCATGGAGGATTTTATCGTCATTGTTTTCTTCATATTGTTCAACAATCATGATGATGAAAAAACAGATTCTCGCAATGAAAGCTTTCCACTACATCCAATACCATTTACAACAAATGTGTAATCACTGGAGGATAGGTTTATTAGTACCATCTAATCAAAGAACTATTATACAAGGATCAAGTCGGAGTTTGTAGAGAGGGGATTGAGAAGTCTTCGGATTCCATTATGCCTACAGTTAGAAGAAAGATTGTTGTTAATGATGGTAATGAAGTTGATCTTCTGTACAACACATCCCCTTAATTTTAATTATTTCTATACAAAATTTGATCATTTTGGAGCTGGTAGAGAGATTTTGCTTTCATCTACGGTTAGAGAAACATTGCTGTTAATCATATTAAGGAAGATGAGATTTTTCTGTATACATTACATCCCTTCAGTTAATAATTGTATATTAAAATGAATCTCATAGAGTGTTTCTGCTTCATAATATACAATTACAAAAAAATTAATTTGTTAATCATGGTAATGAAGTTGAGTTTTTTGTGTATGCAGCGGATGCCTTAAGCTATTCATTTACAAATGCATCTGATTGGAGCTAAATGATCAATTGAAGCAACCTTCCTCTATAGTTCAAAGAGAGATTGGTATAATCATTGTAATCAATTTGAGCTTTTCTTGAATACGGCATATCTCTCAAGCATCACCATTTGGTGGGTCATCAAGATTCAAAAGGAGTATGTGCATTGAAGGACATACCCCTTAATCTAACTATTAGGGTGTACAAAAAAATCATCACATTGATGTGGTAAGCTAACTATTTGTATAAAAGGGTATAGCAGTGGAGGTTTATCAAAAGGGTGTGTGGATGGAAGGGTTAAAATTCTCTCTGAAAAACAAGGAAAATGCTGCTAGGGTAGTTCTACAGGATGCATGGCAGAATGGCCATCATTGTGTCGAGCTTAGACGTGATGGGAGAGCTATAATCTTCTTTTGTACACTTTGTTCAACACGATGCTATAATGATGCAACTTTAGTGGATCACCTTAGAGGAAATCAACATGCCCGTCGTATAGGAAATTTATCGCTGTCCACAACGCAACCTATTACTATTGGAGAGGAAATTGGTGAGAAAATTCAGTCTCAAAGTTGCATCAAAGGAAAAACTAGGAATGATTGTGCATCGGTTCCTAAGTCTGGTTTACTAACAGAAACAACAGTTATACTCCCTTCTTCCTCACTTGAATGGATTGGGTCTGGGAAAGTTTTTCTCTCTGAGGTACAATCTGAAATCTCCCAACAAGTGAAAGGGATATGGTGCCAATGGGTTGGAAAAACCCTATTACCAGAAATTAAACCAACCGAGGATTTAACATATGGAATAGTAATTTTTCCTTGTAGCGATGCAATAGGGCGTCGCGGAGATTGGAAACCAGGTTGTGTCGTCAGGCAAACTGATACCGTGTCACAACAAATGATGGAGATTCCAAAGAGTGGTGATACTGAAGCAAATAATCAGTTATTACTTCCTCTTCTTATGAGAGAAGGTTTATTCCATGGAAACAATATTGTTAAGGAAGATGATCACTTGGGGTTTTTCTTCTCAAAAGATCTATCAGAGAAAGCATTGCGGAAAGCACTTAAAAGGAGGGGACTAAATTTGATGGAGAGGTTTTGTTTCATTTGTCATCAACAGATGCTTCCTGGGAGACCTGTGTCTGCGCTCTTGAACTTGAAAACAGGCCAAATGATGTGCAATAGCAGGAACGAAAGAGGGGTATGTGAATGATAACTAGCAAAAATATGTTCAATTACTTGAGTTTAGGCTTTCTGGAGTTACAGATAAGTATAACTTGAAAAAATAGAGTTGGATAGATAGGTATTATTTAGTCTTCTCTTAGTGTCAGGATGATGTGTGTGCATGCTTTCTTGATTTATGGATACCTATAAATTAAAATAGACCTGGAAAAATAAGTACTATGCTCTTTTCGTATCAAGGTGATGGATGATACAAAATATACATTTGACTTGGTGAATATGTTAGATGTCAATTAGATTTTTTTCTAATTCCTGTTGCAAATTCAAGGAAGTTGGACAAATTTCACTGTTACCATACAACCAATAATCTAATCTTTTGAGGCTCTCACCTATGTGGCAATTGATTGACTATGCAACGTCATATTTCGATGGACATGAATATTCAGAGGAAAACCAAACATGGGAGGATGATGCGATGCAACTTTTTATCCTATGAATGAGCAATTCCTTGCTTCAGAGAATAACATAGAGGTTTTTCGCCTACTCACCAGAATAACCAGATTTTTTATTGGCCATATCAGTCTTCTTGCACCTGGGATATTCATCCCTTGTGAAAAGAAAAATAACAAGAATGAAGACACAAGGCTTTATGTGAAAATATCATATTGAAATGGGCAGCCGGGTCATTGAGAAATTGAACTTTTCAACTATTGCAGCAAAGTCATAATATAGTTTTGACATATCTGAGATGTTTCTAATCAACATAGACCTTGGTTTAAATATTCATTATCAGCCTAGATCTTGGTTGGAATCCCATCACCCCTACCGTGAAGGGAAACCCATGGCTTTTTTTAATGTTTATTCTGAATGTTTTCAGATTCTTTTCACAGTGATGTGGATGAAATTATGTAAATAATTTCGAACATGAACTTTAGAATGCTCTGGCCTGATGATTTATACTGAACCTGTGCCACATTTGTATTGGCCATATTTGTGTGCCTGAATTAGGAGAATGACCATGGAATAAAATGGACTGAGGATGGAGTTGAGAAATCAGAGTAAAACCACAATCACTACAGAAAATAATGTTTGGCCAGTCATCAACTCATCTTTGCATAGCAAGAAATCAATGATATGAAAACCGAGCTTTCTATGGATACTAAACCCAAAAAAACATGATAGCCAGACGAAAAATAAATAAATACATCATGACAAGATTTTCTTCCCGAAAGAATGTGGTAGATTGCACTCACGTAACCATGAAATGCACAGACTTTAAATTCTGTGCCCTAAAATTTGACATCATCCTCTGGAGCCTATACCTGTCCATAGGGACTGATATTGACAATCACCTAAGTTCTTCAAACTTTAAATATTTAATCTGATTAAAGTTAAGTCCTAGCTTTAATGAGCAACACAGTTGCATTTTTCTAAAATATCCATCCAAGATATCTTTGACCAAACCATGTTCCACAGGTTTGATTAAGTTTCCTGAGGAACTTTAGGGATAAAAATTATAATAATAAAAATAAGGTCAACTTAATATAAACGCGTGAGAGTGGTGCATGAAGATCATCAGAAATTTCATATTTTCAAGACTTAGCTCTAATATTGCATTGCAATTACCAAATTATCTTGTTGGACATGCCCACCCTGACCAAGTTCACTGTGTAATGGTGACAAACTATTTTAGGGTTTCCATGGACGTAAGTTGTAAACATAAAAATAAAGCTCATTTCAGATCCTTTTGACAAAATCTATTGCATACTAAAGAGGCTGTTTTATATTTATAATTCTAGAAAATGCATGCCAATAGAGTTGGGCATATCTAATATAATCCTATGAAATTCATCTGTTCTAGGATAAATTCAGAACAGTCTAAACGAGGCAGAATCCAAAAAGCTGTGATTTCTTTTGCTTGAACTCAATAGTGTATGATTGAACTGAGGAATATCCTTTTATCAGGATGGTATAATGTTTGGAAAGAGATGCCTTATTGTTCAAAGAGATGCAGGGTAAAATTTTCTTTTTTCTTCTTTGTGGTTCATACAGGCGTTCCATATATTTCACATGTCATGCTTGGTAGATTGGATCCTACTTTGCGAGTCTAAGTTTTGGAGTTCTCGTGTGATAAAGAGGGATGGTCGGAGAATGAGGGGTCAAGTCAGTAAGAAGCCACGACGTGGTAAGTCAAAGTCTTCAGCTGCAAACACTGGACCTCTGTTCTGTCCAGAATGTCAAGGTACAGGTGCTGAAGTCCATTGTCATCAGTTAGAGAAGCCTCGCTACCGCCTTGCCCAGGTGTGAGACCTCATTCTCCTTTTCCGTTATTTGATTTTCAATTTGAGGGATATCACACTATTATCATAGTAATGAAAGATAGATTTAAAGAAGAGAAGGCTGGAGATATGTACGAATCCTCAACCAAATCCTCAATACTACAGGAGAAGTGGGACAAGTCTAGATGAGAGGACCCTAATATAGGTCCAATCTCTCTGTGTGCATGAGAGAACCCTGGGAATTTGTAATAAAACCTTACTACAGGAGAGGGAGTTCTCCATACTCATAGCATAAATTGGAAAGAATGAAGGATCGATTCCACTATAGGCTGCTATTTATATGAAGGGATTTTTGTTTAATGCCCATTTTTTATGAATTTCCCAAATTACCCATGATACTTCATGAATCTCTCTCTCTCTCTGTGTGCAATTGTTATTTCTATCCGAATAATAAAATGGTAATAGATTTTAGGATCTTTCTGGGACTTTTTAAAGTACCGAGGAGATTCTGAGAACCTCTTTAAAATGAGTGGTATTTTCGCAAATTTCCTGATTAACCTAGGTCTATATCCAGACCATAGCATTCAGATTGTGACCGATCAAACATTCATCCACTGAGCTCATGGATGTATGTGTCTTTGGCCTATTTGATATGCGTACTTTTACTTTACATTAAGTGTATGCATTTAATGTTGATTCCTTTAATGTAAATTTGTAATGATTACTTGTACTAGCATATGCTTGTAACATTTGACTGCTTTCAACTGTAATGATAATGAGTACATGTCTATGCTCATAACATTGAGTCATTTCATGCCATGGTTATGTGTACATATATATACCTGTGTGTGCAAGTAACACTGACATAATGATAATCTGTACATTTATGCTTGTTACATTGACTTCTTTGATGTGGTGATTATGTATGCACTATACGCGTGTAACATTTATTCCTTTAACTGGAATCATTACATGTACTGTTGTACATTATTTGCTTGTGACATTGACCTCTATGAATTCATCATTGCATGTACGTTATACGCTCAGAACATTTGAGTCCTTTCATTTATTGATGTGTGTGCTGTAAACCCATTTAAATGTACTAATATGTGTATATACTCTTATTGTTGAATCCTTTAAATGGAGTGATGTTTGTAATATTGCAGCAGCTTGGTATTAAAGACTGACACAATACTTCCAATAATGCATGTGTTACAGCTTTTTGAATGGACATTAGAGCTAATTCAAGCACGGAGATTATGGCTGGGCCAGCCAGAACAACAATATATGAATAGTCGAGGCTTGGTGTTCCCCGCTGATGTTTTCCATGGCCAGCATACTGTAACTCTTGGTTCTTTGCAGTTCTATGCTGCAGGTAGCTTGGATTTTCTGACGGCTGCAGGAGATTATTCCAAGGAAATTCTTGTCACTAAGATTGATCAGTAGTTTGGATCAAAACACCTACGGGAAAGATTGTGCAAATATGACTTTCGTGTATAGAAACAAATGGTTGTGTTGTAAATTTCTTATTAGTAATTATATTTGACACAGTTATTCGTCTCTCTATCAGACAGTGAACTCACCATCCACGCACGCACTGGGTTGCTGCTATGGCTGTTGGAAGTTTAAGGGGGCATTCTTGTATTTCTGAACTTTCAAACATTCTGTAACTTGCTTTTTGTAAGCATATGTAAACAAATTGCAATATGTAGTGCTATCCAAATATTTTCTTCCATTGTTTTTAGGCATTTTAATGTGAGTTTTGTTTAGAATATTGTATTTTGTCTGGTTTCTTACAACTTATATACACCATCGTAGTCTCAAATATAGAAATGTTAGAACTCAAAATATTCTATGGTCCTAGAAAGACAATTGAGTTAAATTAGGGATTTAACTAGATCCCATATGGGGGAAGAAGAGTATCTCCCTTATAAAAATGTTGGAACTCAGATTATTCTGTGGTCCTAAAAAGACAATTGAATTCAATTAGGGATTTAACTAGAACCCATATGTGGGAAGAAGAGTATCTCCTTTGGATTCCGTTCATCAGAACTATTCCTTGGTGAATAATACAACTACCCCATAGGGAACTGGTTGCACCCATGAACAATATCAATACTATTGTTGCACTAACCTTGCTCACATCAATAGCATATTTTTATGCATGTTTGCACAAGAGGGGTCTTAGTTATTCCAGTAAATATATCTAGCTGATTCCATGTTTTTACCTAAAATTGAGTTCAAACAAATATTTAACTTTCTATAATAAAATCATTTGCTAGTGTATATGTTTCATATTAATCCACCTCTAAATGCAAAATATTAAGTTTCTAAGAAATGTTGAGTTGTTAACACTAGATCCATATCGAACATGAGTACAAAGAATGTACAATTTAAAGGGAAAAACTAAATTTCACAAGACATCACATGCCAAGCACATAAAATGCAGTGCCTAGTATTTGTGACTGTATCAATTAGTACATGTATAATTCATGATGATTTGTAACCTCCAAAACTTGTTCTCACTACTTTAGATGTGTTGATGATTGATTTTAGAAGTATGATGACAATAATATAAGCTTTCATGTGTCACACTTGACACTTGTGACACTTTCATCAATAATTAACACTAAGGTTATGTGTTGATGACCAATTGTATCAATGGGGAGGATGATTGGTTGTAATGTTGTGCATGCAAGTAGAGTATGAAGATTGTTAAGATAGCCAAACTTTCACGTGTCACGATTGAAAGAGCTAGTCACACTTTTAAGTTGCACATCTCTAAATGTTATATTAATATTAGCCAAATGAAGTTCTAAAGTTGGAAATGACTACAACATACCATACTTGAAATATGCTATCATAACTGCATATTAATGCTTAACACAGATTTTGGAAACCTTGAGGTTGCTTACATTAGGCAATTACAAAATACATCACATTACCCTACAATAGTTCCGAGAAGAAAATGAAATGAAATTATGTAATCAGTTACCAAAGTGGTTTGGATTAAATTTTGGGGCACATGAGTTTGAGACATCAGAACTTCCAAGTAAAAGTATTTAAAGAGGTGAAAATGGAGATTATCAAGCCACCAAAGATTTGCAAAGCCTTAATAAAATGATTAATTCTGGGCAAGTAAATCGGATATTTATAAACAGATGAGCATAAACTTGGGCTAAAGATTATAAGATACCCTTGGGTCTTGTAGCATGGAAAACATAATAGCAGAAGCAAACCAAATAACTTCAGAAGAAGATGGCGCTAACGGAAGTAGTGAAGCCACATCAGACAATGTTTTTAGTGCAAGGGCATGAATTTTACAAGAACACTGAGTGAGCGCCACAAGTAACTTTCAATCAGACTATACTCTAAATGCATGCACAACATCAATGGGGAGGATTATTGGTTTGATAAAGTTCAGCAGATTTACAAGCTCTCGATAATGCTTGACCCTGCTACATAGTTGCCTCTTTCATATCATGTTAGTCTCATATACCTAATCCTTATCTTTGGGACAATAATCCTTTCTCTCAAACCATCCATTCATAGTTTATAAAACCAAACCATTTCATATCATATATTTGGAACATATAACTAACTCTCCCATCATAATCCCACACCAAATTCCACACCAAATCCCTTCCCTGTTGAGAATTACAACTGCTTTTCACAATCAAAATGAATATTAGTAGTATATTGTCGCACCAATATGAAAACTAATTATCAACAAGCAGACAAAAACCCACAGAAACTCATGATATCAAAGAATGCACGAGCAAATATCTTATGCACAATGTTTTGCAACTTTGCGTGATGGACTTTAAAGAACATATCTACATAGCACACAATTTCAGTACAGAAAGCGAACTAAGTGTTTTGATTCAATCACACATTAATAAATTACAAATTGCAATCTCATTACAAAAACAATGAAAACTGGGAAAATCTCCATATAGGAAAAAAAGATGATAAATGGTCTACAAGCTTATTCCTGGAATAATAATAATAATGCTAGGATGAACTATTCAAATTTTTGTTAGTAAATTAGGACCACTGAAATTCCTTCACTCTATATAGTGAAAATAAAACTTAAAACAACAATGCAATGTATCGAAAAGAATGCCAATCCTAGAAATAAAGTCTTGGCCATAGTCTTACTCATTATCATTTGGACGAAGTTGATAAAATTGAGTGCAGCTCAATTTGGCAAACCATCTCCATGAAGATATCTTAGCCCTATGCAGTATACCTATTTTTGGCCGCTCTATCAACTCTCTTAGCATCCTCCTGACAAAAATTATGGCATGGTGCAAAAAAATGGAATCAAATAAATAAAGATAGATAAATTTTATTATTGTCCTAGAGGTCAAATATGATCTCCAAGACCAAGAAAATGGATTAATGAAAGAAAAGAAACATAAGAGACTTACATGAACTAAAAAACCTATTCGGTCATGATAATCCAAAAATTCTTTCCACTGCTTTCCAATGCTTAACTACAATAAAAATCAACCTTTTGAGAGAAATTTAATTGGAAATGCAGACTTTTACCACAAGTTCACCAAGAAGTATTCTAATTGTTTACATGGACTGTAGTAATTTTTGACATATTGTGTGTGTGTGTGTGTGTGTGTGTGTGTGTGTATGTATGTATGTAGATGTAGATGCATCATGCATGCATGCATGTATGTATTGGGTTCCAGGTATGATAGTTAAATAGAACTTTTTTGCCTATTGAATTTGATGGTTTAATTTTTTTGGCCAGTAAAAAGCAAGCAAAATGGCTAAACTTTGCATGATATACATACATGTAAGCCAGTCAATACATACATAATTAAATTATATCACCTCATAGAACATAATATAAATCCTAATAATGCAGAAAGCAAGTTTTCGAATTATTAAATGATGGATCATACATTATAACAAAAAATAAAACGTCTTCTATGTGTAAGCTATGCAGAACTGCGCTCTTTCATTCAGTCACACTAGGATGGCATAGTTAATGAGCCGAGTTTCCATGAATGTAAAAAGCCTTGGAGAAAGGGTAAAAATGTTTGGCACCCAAAGGTATGAAGCAAGGTATGAAAGGGATTCATAACTTGGAAAAATGGGGAACATTGATGAGACAATGTCTGGCCCTTCTTTGCCATGCTCTTCTTTCAACCTCAGTTTTCTCTCATGTTCAATCCTCCCTTCGGGCCTCCCATTGGTTCAACAACCTTTTTTCCTGCCGCTGACAACCTTCACATCCAATGGTTACAATTAGGGGACAGACAGTTACAGAGGAGCATTCTGCTTCATATCTTGAATGTCTCACTCCATATCCTGCACAATGTGCAGGCCATGACGTCACCTACATTGATGAGACAAGGTTGTGTATAGCGAAAGCAGTGCATGAGCATTTCCCACCTGAGAAACAAAACAGATATTTTCCACCATTTGCTAGTGACAGATATTTTCCATTTAAAGGACAACAACTTACAAGGTTACTATTTTCCCGCTTTTCCTCTGTTTTTGGCCATTTCAATTTACTGCTTAATAGATTGAGATTTACTTGCAATTTGTTCCATATCAATTAATCAGATCATCAAATTCCAACTTTTCCTTGCTCCTCAAACTTCAACTTCAGCCAGAGATAGACTCCTCAAACTGGTCCACAGCACAATTGTTCAAATTTCTGCACTTACTAGATCCTATGAGCTTAATATGATGTATCTTAGTCATTTCCCCATTTGGATATGGACACCCACCTTATTGTAACAGTCTCTTGTCGTCTAGAAAACCATTGATAAAGCAAACATCAATCAAATAGTGATTTCTTTACAGACTTGCTTCCACGGAAAAAACATTGGTAAAATAGGTTTATGAGATTTGGCCTCTTATTTGAGGATTAACCTGTGAAATTCAGTTTGCATTGTACATATAGGAAGGCGCTTGGTATACCTTGGCTATCAAACGGGATATCCCATTGGAGTTGATGTTTCTGGAAGAATTTAAAACATATTTATGAATTGGAAACAACCATATAGCCCTTCCAGTGTTACAAGAAACATTGCATGGCTTCACGATCTCATTTCAGAGTTCCACTCCGATTCATTGAAATAAATAAATACTATCAATGAACGACATAATGCATAATGTACTTGTAACTTTCTTTTTCTCACTCTTACTCTTTACTTGTTAATTGTCTTTTTTAATTTACAAGTGGATAACCTGTCTTAGCCAGTCCTGTGGCATTTTACATGTTCCATCTTTTCCATTTGACAATTTTTTCTGCCCGAATAGAATCAAATCAACTGAGTCCCCATCAACTAGTGTGATCTCTGTTGAACAAATGATCACTATGTAGAGGATATAGAGTGCAATAAGTTGGCCATCACATCCTCTCATATACAGGCTTGGGAAAAAAGAGCCACCAAGCTTACTTGAGTTGCACGTTTATAAATATGAACTTGGCAAGGATATAAGTCATAGCTCAAACAAACATGCCAATTGATAAACTTGCCTACAAATCAGGGTAACAAATAAGCAAGCTCATGGACATACTAAATACAAATGGTTGGCCATACAATCTTGAGACTTGAATATCTAACATGAAATCATATCCCCAGTTATTCAGTTTAAAAATGCATACATTTTCCACACGACCACAGCATACATTTCAAGAGATTTTGAGCACTCATGAAGTTTTACACTATCTTTAGGATGACTATCTTGATTAAATAATATATTTCTAACAGGTTGAATAGGATATAGTTTATATGGACTTCCAACCAGAAAACAACAGACCTGTTTAAGACACAACTTGCAAGTTGTTGCAAGCATCACCATGAGAAATGACACCATAAAAACTTGAGGTACACTTTCATAACCGTTCTAGCAAATATTGAAACTAAAGTTTGAACTGCTTCCAATGTTGCACTACATGAATCTTGGATAATACTTGGTATATATAGAAATGCAATTCAAATTGAACTTCAAATGATAAATGTGCATAAAACGTGTTGGCGATACCTGTGCTGCTTCATTGGAGGCTGTTTTAGTCCAAAGAGCTAGTTTCTCTTGTTTAGCTCTTATGCTTATAACGGAACCACAAATTTCATCACTCTCTCTGAATTGCTCACCAATCATTGCCAAAACCTGCAATTTCAGATATCAGAAACGTTCAAGAAATGCCCAATGAGCTCCATTATGAAGCATATGATCAAGAGTAATGGCATGGCTCTGCCTACAACCAGTCATCTCGACACATTTCAAAAGTAGATTTCTCGAGTATACACAAGTGTCCTAATAACCATATAGGAGGAAATTGCACCTTTTTAAGATAAATGTTACTTACTGTGTAAAGCCAGAAAGTATCAGTCATACTTTTTCCTCTGGGGGAACTCATGGACCATTTTCCACCTTGAGCACATAATGGATCTTCCCACTTAGGTTCAATCCCCGCCTTAAAACAATGGAGATCAATCCCAATAGTCAATTGGCTTGGTTGTACCAAATTATTGTATATGCTGCATGTGAATGAAGCAAAACATTCAATGTCTTATATATCAAAACAGTATAAGTAATGCAATCTAACAACACGAGGTATGAAAATTTTCTTGGTTGATGATCGATTCCATTAAAAAAGATAGTGATCCTAATAGGAAAACGTTCAGTGATTTGAGACCTTGAAAGGTTCTCTTATCCCAGTTTCATGATTGGCATGATAGTTATTAGTCATTATTGGTATGCTGAAATGCAGGAATTGTTCCAATCATATGATATAGGTATAAACATGATAGATCTGAACTGATTTCATTAGATTGGATGATAAAAGAATCTGAATCGCCCCCACAGTGCTGCCTGGGAGGAAGATGGCGCATTATGAGGCAATCTGTGGTGTACTAATGCCACATCCATTAGTACAACAGCCTCTTCAGCCTTCTTATTGACAAATCAAGACCATAACCACCCAACACTGAAGGTGGTTTCCCTGCTTCTGGGGCTTCTCCATCCTGAATCGATGGATGTTGGAGATCTTTAGAAGGTACTATGCTCACAATATCATGTCCTTAGCAAAATTACCTTGGGAGGTTTTACTAGTTTAGTTACATTTATTTTGATTTGTTGCTTTCCGAGATGAGATACCGATTTCAGATACTTTCTCATTCAGTCTCACATGCACTTTTGGCCCTCCTAAGAGACATTAATGTATATTGCTATCTTTCTTTCTAAACCTTACTAGAACTCGAATTATAAACAAATCATTTCCTTTATTTTTCCATGATATAAAGTTCACGTACATGTAAATACATACACATCTTTTTTTCAATAATAATGAAATGAAGCATTATTTGTACCCTATTTCCATCTAATTCATAATAGTTAAATGCATAAACACTATTGAGTGGCCAATAAGAATTCGGAACAAGCTCATATTCAAGATGGCTACATCCCTTTCAGGTGTCAACACTCAGATTTAGATACCTGCTCCAGGTTATAAAACTTTTTTCGACATCCATAGGAGGTCCCAGATGTATTAAGGGAGACAAGGAAACAAACGTTCCATCAGAATGCATGCATCCGAATAGCAAGAGTAGCGAATGAACACATTTTCAAGATGCATGCACTTATTTGTCAGTCTTGGACATACAGGCAACAAACGTTTCATCAGAATACACGTCTAAATAGGATTGAGTTGATATGTACATCTGTTTGAAGTTTCAGACATAGATGTCTTCTCCGGGTAATGAATTTCATCAGAATCATATTTGAATATGATATTTACTCATTTTCCAGGTCTCAAAACTAGATATAAACTACAACTAGAATATCTTGATTAGAATATACAACCTCAATGTGAATTTTTGCATTTTTTTAAGAACTGATCACATCCATTTTAGGCTTCCAATATGGATATTTACTCCAATAAACAGTATTTAATCAGAACATACATATCTGACTAGGAAAAGAACTCATTTTCAAGACACCTATGTCTCCTTCACGATTTTTTAGGTTGTACACGTATGTACACTCTACACATCAAACGAAGTCCTTTCCAAGAAAATTACAACAGCTTCAGGTCTAGAACATGAATATCTACTATAAGAAAAACTAATTTATAAGAATCCACGCATTACCGTATAAAAACAATCACAAAGGTATAGTAGTAGTTGAACATATCGATAATCGTACATGCACAGAAAAAAAAAACAAGAGATAAAAAGAATGAAATTACCTTCAGAGGGCTTCTTTAATGAATGCTTGTGCATATTGAAAAGGAAAAAAAGGAGATAAAGAGTCTAAGTACCTCTAGAAGTCTCCAATGGTGAATAGTTACGAATATAGAAAAATAAGGAGATAAAGATGAGCATGAACCTTCACATTCGGAGAAGAATATAATATATATATATAAAAGGAGAGAGAGAGAGAGAGAGTCATATATTCATGGTAAATAGTCAGTGTATATAGCAAGAAAAACGTATAATTTTCAGATATATCTGTATACATGTATGTATGTATGCGTGAATGTATACACCGAGAAAATGAAGCTACCTCCAAATGTCTTCCATGATGAATACATGTATGCAAATGTCTATACATACATACATACATACATACATACAGATGCATACATATACATACATACATACATACGTAGGTGCATAGGGCGTTATAAAACAGAAAAAGAAAGGTATATGCACAGAGAGGGAGGAAGAAGAAGAAGAAGGGTTTACTTAACCTCCAGAAGTCTTCGATGGTGGAGAAGGTGTAGATAGGGCGAAGCGAGCTGCCCCATGTCTTCTGTGTGACCTTTGCTGATAAATTGTCGCACCAGAGAGTCCAGGAATGCTCTAAACGATGCTTGGGGGCCCTAGGGATCTCTCCTTCTTCAAGCTCCGCGTCGTCGATGGAGGCCGCCATACTCTGAGAGAGAGAGAGAGAGAGAGAGAGAGAGAGAGAGAGAAAGAAGAAGAAGAAGAAGAAGAAGAAGCAGGAGAAGGAAAAGTACATACTGTATTGGAATGTTATATTATTAGTTAGGCTTGACCAAGACCAAGAAGTCTCTTGCAGCTTGACCAAGACCATGAAATCTCTTGCAACTTGACCAAGACCAATAAATCTCTTGGAGATTGACTTATAAATATTGCGTGAGGCCAATCTACCAAACAAATGGACTCATATCGCACAAAGATTCAACCATTGGAAGAGTAACACTGACCAATTAGAATGTATCTATCGAAACCTATGACATTGTCCAAGGAGAGACCAATAACAACACTTTTTAATCGATTTATAAAATTGAGATTTCAAGATACACTCTTCATATTTACATTCATCCTTTGTATATATGCATATCATATCCTATGATGTTATTGTGATCACATACCCATAAGAGTATTTATTTACATTTCTTGTCCAAGGTGCGGATGTCATAAGCTTTGGCCATCATCTGCGCTGTCGCGTTGTTACGCGCGTGCGTGGAGAAAGGCGGGACCACGGGGGTCTTGGACGAGAGAGTGATGGAGCGTAGGGAGTCGTGCTTCACTGTTTTTGGGGCATCCCAGAAACACACCGGAAGCAACCGAAGGGAGAGAGAGAGAGAGAGAGAGAGAGAGAGAGAGAGAGCGTGCTTAACACCGACTCACGCACACACACACGCACACGCACACGCAGCTCAACCCGACTCACGCCTTATGTACAGGAAACGCAGGAGAGGGTAAGCACCCGACGCCAACAACGACGCGAATATACACAGACAAACATAAACGTATATGTATGTATATATATATGAAGAATACATTCCCGGCTTCGAGCCGGACTGAGGTAGGTTACAGTAGTCGTCTGCTGCCAAGCTGCCGTCGAGGAGCTCACGGGCTCGTCGCGCCGAGCGGGGTCTTGCGCAGGAGATGAGCTGCAGCAAACCCTAAACGAATACGACGGAGAAGAAGCTAACCCTAAACCTAACGGTATACCCTCTAATGCAAAAATGGGCAACCCTTTTACAAAGGGCGTTCCCTTCCTTTTATAGAACAAGGAAAGGGAGGCATTACAATGCGGGACAAATCCCGACTTACATGGGATCGTCTGTCCCGACTTGACTACTCTTCGGCGCCATAAAGGCGCCCTCGATATTCACACTAAATGTACATGGGTGCGTACACACGCTGCACCCCGCCGATGTAGCCAATGTTCCCGGTTTCCGCCTCTGGCCGAAATTCTTCACGACAGCGCGAACTTGAAAGTTGACACAAGATGATCATATATAATGATTTAGTAAAGTGTCCAGGGTTCGAAGAGCTCACATGTTTTCTACATGGAGGAGGGGGAAGCACAATCGATTATCTTATATGACGCCCTGAAGTTGTCCACATGATTAACTCCTTTTAGGTGGCCCCATGTCCTATTGGTGCTGACCATAACTTCTTATACTTTGAACTAAAAAGTGATATCTCCAATGCCACCAACTCCAGTTAACCAAGCCATCACATCACAATACATTTCACACATGATCACTTTGATATTTACTCTCAGCATGTTCAACCTTATCTCTCCTCACTTGATTCTTCCTTGCCTTTAGAGAATCTTACTACACAACTCACACACATCCTTCATTCTGCAACAATCAGTAGTTTCCCACACACGAAACACTCCAAGCAAGGTAGAGTAGGGTCTATACGACAAAATAGATGATATGATGAGGATTATAGAGACTTATATAGACAATATAGAGTATCACGACTTAGTGGCATGATTACCTCAGTATAGGCTCGCAAAGAAATGCGCAAGATGCCATGTCATACGAGATTCAGTGAAAGCATGGGAATGGGAGCAATTAGTTGTGTCCTTGACATAACTAATTAGCTATGCAAAAAGTTGCATGTAATTTGCATATTTTGGCAATTTTAGGGATTATTAGAATGATGTGAACCATAAATGGTAATATTTCCATCCCCATTAGAAATGATATGTATCTTTAACATTTTCCCACTAAAAATTAGCTATAAAAAAACTACTTAGTTGTGGTCATTTTAGCTAAATGTTAGCTATAACAATGTTTCCATTCACATGCTTTCACCCATGAGCATGGAAGGCATCTCAATATTGGGAACTCTACCACATGCTCATCAGTAGCGATTGCGCCATTGAATGGAAGATACTATACGAACCAAGATCACAAACACCCATAATTTGAGGATCCTAACACTTGGTACACATATATAGAGAGACTTTACCAAGTCCCGAACTAGCCACCCATTCCTATGCCTTCTACACCTTGACCTACCATGGGGACACTTTTCATGACCTCTAGGGTCACTAAGGTCATAAAGAAATTACAACATAGGAAGTCCATGGATAACACATGCTTGCAGGTTGAACATATCATATATGTTGGAGAGTGCCTTTGCGGAGGGTTTTCCACCACAATAGACCATAAACACAATGGCCCCTATACATCAAAGAGGGGACCCCATGGAACCAAATACATATAGGACCATTATAATTCGTCATATGCTTGCTAAATTATATGGTATAATAATGGAAGCATAACTCAATGATTACTTGAGACATTAAATCCTCGAGCACTTGAACAGGTGGGCGTTAGACGAGCCTCCTCTACAATTGACCGTATCTTCACAGTTAGATGCTTAATTGATTAGACCAAGGCTCACAAGAAGAAATTATATTGTTGTTTTGTGGACTTCCGCAAAGTCTTTGACACAATCTCTAAAGAGTGATTGTTTGATAGGCTTAAAAGCTTGGAGATATTAGATGTCATGATTTGGTGTGTCCAATGTCAGGTTGACCTATCCAATTGCTTTATTAGCACCATTGGCATAAAACAAGGGTGTCCCCTATCACTGACACTTTTTGGGATCTACATTGATGATATCACTAATTTTATTGCTCATAAGGGAGGCAATGGAGTAGTCCTAGGGGATATGCAAATTAATCTCTTGCTCTGTGTAGAAAACATAGTTTTACTCTCTGAGTTTGGACATGACCTACAAAGGCACCTTAATGCCTTTTATGACTTTTGCACACAAAGACCATTGTAGTGAATCTAAGGAAAACTAAAGTCCTTATCTTCCACACATTTTCTCAAGTTAGGACTAAATGTCACCTAACACTATCTCATAGACTAGTTGAGGTAGTTGGACCATATGTATAGCTTGGAGTCACTTTCAATGCTTGATGAGGTAAATTTTTGATGACACATGTAGCCAAAGTAGACTAACAAGAGGATATGCATCCGTCTCACTCTTAGAGGGACAATGCCACTAGGCATACTTTCAAGAGCAACAAACTAAGGGGTGGCTCTTCGACTCATTAGTGACCCCTTCCTCATGTATGTGTTGACAACGAGTGCGTTTTGCGGAAACGTGTATGGATCTATTGTCAGTTATGAACAACAAACAACGTAGACGCAGACAGAAAAATAGAATAGGCGTAGACTTACACAGTGCAAGCTCTAATGGAAAGCTTTATTGCTTCGTTCTCACTCTCTCTATGAGATACAATACACAGAACTAGAGAATCAGTTCTCTATCTCTTCATCTCTCTTCCACTCGTCACACTATACAATGTTAGGTATTCGCGTATATACTAAGCCCTAACTTATTGATGAGTTCACACTCGGACGGATACAATTTGGAAGGAGTCGGCCTTTTATGCCAACAAACTCCCCCGTAAAAGGACTACTCTTTCATACATATACAAGTGCTTGGGGTTATCTCCCCCGTAAACCTAGATTACAAAATTGAACTAAGTTTTATGTGACAAGTTTGTCGGCAAGTAGTCGAGTCGACAAAGGTATAGTATGAGTGTCGATCAACTCTTACCTGCTGCTCCTCGTTTGGCTTTCTTCTGCGTGGTTGCTTGTCGTAGTCCCATCTTCGTCCTTAGTGTTCCATAGTGTTGATCTGGGAGTGGCTTCGTCAGGCAATCGGCGATGTTCACCTTAGTGTCGATCTTCTGGATTTCGAGCTTCTTCTCGGTCACGAGCTCCTAGATATGATGATACAACACCTCAATGTGCTTCGTCTTCGCATGGTAGATGGGATTGTTGATGAGGTGTATTGCACTCTGTGAGTCGCAATAGATGGTCGGCGCTGGTCGGTCGATTCGGCTTGCAGTTCCGAAGTTTGCAGACAGTCGGTGCAGCCAGATCGCTTCCTTAACTGCTTCCGATGCTGCTACGTACTCGGCCTCTATGGTGGACAAGGTCGTGCACTCTTGAGTTTTGACCTCCATGATATTGCACAGCCACCATAGGTGAAGATGTAGCCTGATGTCGATTTCCGATTATCTGTATTTCCAGCATAGTCGGAATTAGTGTAGCCTTCGACTTCGGTTGAGGTTGTCAGTCCGAAAGTCAGTTGTGCATCCGTGGTTCCTTTCAGATACCTAAGGATGTGCTTGACATGTACCGGCTGACCACCCCTACGAGATAGGCTAGGTCGGGTCGGGTCGCCACCATTGCGTACATGATACTTCTTACAGCCGATGAGTAGGGTATCTTTCCATTAAGCTCTCTCTCCTTGTCCGTTGAAGGAGAGTCTTTGTCCAATATTCTGATTGACGTTGGAAGCAGTGTCGATGCTAGCTTTGCATTCTCCATGTTGAAGCGCTTCAACACCTTGCGGATGTATTCGGACTGAGAGAGTCAAAGAGTTTTGGTCGTCCGATTTCACTCTATCCTCATGCCCAATATGTGTCGGGCTTTTCTGAGTTCCTTCATCGCAAACTTTGTGTGAAGGCTCCGCTTCAGCTTACTGATCTCTACTTGATTGCTCCCTGCAATCAACATGTCATCAACATATAGGATCAGGTGGATCCTGGACTCGTCGGCTAGTTGCTGAACATACATGCATGGGTCAGAGTCTGATCTGTTGTATCCAAGCTGCCGTATGTAGGAGTCAAACTTCTGGTACCACATCCTCGACGCTTGTTTGAGGCCATATAGACTTTTCTTTAGTCGACATACGAGGTGACTGTCCTCCCCTGTCGTCGTGAAGCCTGCCGGTTGAGACATGTATATGTCTTCTTCCGTATCTCCGTGTAGGAATGCCGTCTTTACATCCATCTGCTCGAGCTCGAGGTCTTCTGTTGCCACAACTCCTAATAGGAGTCAAAGGGTGGTCATCTTGGCTATTGGTGGGAATATATCGTCGTAATCGACCCCGTATTCCTGTTTGAATCCCTTTGCAACAAGTTGACCTTTGTACTTGGGTTTCTCTAAGTCGAATACATACTTGTATCTGAACACCCATTTACAAGGTAGCGGCTTTCTTCCAGTTGGTAGTTCGACCAACTCCCATGTCTGATTTTGATGAATCGAGTCCATTTCAAATTTCATGGCTTATAGCCATGTTTCGGCATCCGGTGCGGCCATAGCTTCTTCATATGTGCTTGGTTCACCTGCATCAGTGTAGTTGACGTAGCCGAGGCCCGGTTTGGGATTTCGACGGAGTCTTGTTAGGTGTCTCACCCCTAGTTTGGGATTTCGACGATGTTTGGTTGTTCTCCCATGTGGTTGTCGTCAACTCTTTTCTGACTTGCCTCTTGGTGACTCTGCCTTTGTCGATCCTTGTCAATTCGGTTGTGTCTTTGATGACTTTTTTCTTTGAGTTCGACGATTCATTGTCAGCAAGGAAGTAGTCAGCTGGTTGGAGTTCAAATGTCTTTTGACTCTCTGATTCAGCCCGGTGGGACGGTCCTTCTACGATAGTTTTGTCGTCTTTGAAGGATACCTTCTTACCAACTGTTTTCTGTTGGTTCCTCTGAGAGAAGATAGAGTCTTCATTGAAGACCACGTCACTGCTCCGGATCAGTTTCCGGTTCTTAGGGTCCCATATCCTATAGCCGAAGTCCCCATCGATTCCATAACCGAGAAATATGCACTTTGTTGCATGGGGTGCCAACTTCGTCCTTTTGTCCCTAGGGATGAACGCATAGGCTTTGCATTTGAATATACGGAGCCTATCGTAGGTCATTTGTTTTCCTGACCATAGTGCCTATGGCACTTTGAGTTTGATTGCTTTTGACGGTGCCAGATTTATCAGGTACACTGCCGTCTGCAATGCCTCGGCCCAGAATTCCAGCTTCAGTCCCGATTGCAAGAGCATTGTCGTCACCCTCTCTTGGATCGTCCTATTGATCCGTTCTACCACTCCATTTTGCATGGGTGTTTAGGGAACAGTCTTTTGGTGTGGGATCCCTTTTCCGGAGAGGTACTGTTTGAAGGCTCTAGAGGTGTAGTCACCTCCATTGTCGGATCAGAGTGTCTTCACTCTGTATCCCGACCGATTCTCCACTTCAGATATCCATTGAGTGAAGAACTCAAGCGCTTCATCTTTGGACTTGATGGAGTATGCCCAAACTTTCCGTGTATAGTCATCTATGAATGTGATGAAGTACCGGGAGCCTCCTAGTGATCGCTCTGGCATGGGCCCACATATGTCTGTGTGCACGAGCTCTAGGGGCTGCTAAGGGTTGTCGTACCATCTCGTAGTGGAGAGAGTGTGGACTTCGGGTTTGTTTCCCATATCGACAATGCTCGCAGAAGTCTGTCTTCGCTTGGAGTTTCGGGATGTAGCCAACCGACATCAGCCGATCAAGTCCGGCTTGAGACATGTGGCCAAGTCGGCCATGCCATAAGTTTGGGTCGGTTTTCTTGGCTACGTTCATGACCCCTTCAGGGCTGATCTCCATCAATGGGTATAGATTATTATACTTGTACCCACTACTAGTTTTGAGGTTTCCTCGGCTAATCACCCATGTCGACTCATGTAGAGTCATTCTGTACCCGTCTTCGGCTAACATGTCGATGGAGACCTGACTCCTCTTTAGATCGGATATGTGCCAAACTCGATGTTGCCATTTGATCAGATCGATGGCAATATGATGGGAACCTCTCCGGTTCTGGCTATCTTGCACTATTGCTCGTTTCCCAGTCGAACTGTGCCGTTGGCGTTGGCTGAATAGTTCAAGAACCATTCAATGTTGGGGGTCACATGAATTGTAGCACTAGAGTCTAGTATCCACGTGTGTGCAACTTTTGCACTGTAGAGGACTTCTCCGATCATTGAGTCCTCTAAGGAGAGGATTTCTCCAAATCGGGTTTCAGCAACATTGACCTGGTTGCCGACTGGAGAGTGGTCTGAGTCAGAACGTCCCCAATTCCGCTTGGATCGCCGACCACTCTCTTTTCTCTTTATTGACCAGCAGTTGGAAATATTGTGGTCAACTTTCCTATAGTGTGTGTAGTACTCGCTTGATCAGCCTGTTTTTGACTTCGACCGTTGTCGGTCTCCCCTCGTTTTTGATCGGTTGTAGCGTCGACCGGTTCTGTCGGCTTGTTCTTTCGTTTGACTCGGTCGAGTGATGGGCTTCTACCGACTCATCGATGGTTAGTCCCATTGATTTTCGTCGAATGTCCTTGTAAGCACTTGGCCGATTGTTTCGTCCAGATTCAGGATCGGTCGGCTATTGGTGTATGTCGTGCAGAATACCTCCCAACTCGCCGGCAAGCTCGATAGGAGGGCAAGGGCTTTCACTTCTTCTTCGAAGTTGATCCCTTGTGACGAGATCTTAGACAACACCCGGTTGAAGGTGTTGATGTGGGAGGTTGCTGGATCGGTCTCTCTCATCTTCATGTTGAACAGTTGTTTGATCAAAATCAATTTCGAAGATGATGACTTCTTTACATAAACGGCCTGCAACTTCTCCCACAATGAGAACGTTGTCGTCTCTTTCGCCATGCTGAAATAGACGTTTTCGGCCAAATGCATTTGGATGGTGGAGCGTGCGATTTCGTTCGTTGATCTCCACTCCTCAGTTGTCATTGAAGCAGGTTTTTTTCTGTGCCGAATGGCTTCGACCTGTCTTTGAATGGTCAATACATCCTGCATCATCTCCTTCCACAAGGAAAAGTTTTTGCCGTCGAATTTTCTGATTTCAACTCTTGTTCCAGATGTTGAAACCATATTCTTTTTGTGAACTTGAGATTTCTGACATGGTCTTTTCTTTCAGCTTCTTCTACTGTTTGTTGCTGCCGAACAATAAAGATTTGCTCTGATACCAATTGTTGACAACGAGTGTGTTTTGCGGAAACGTGTATGGATCTGTTGTTGGTTATGAACAACAAACAATGCAGACAGAAAAATAGAATAGGCGTAGACTTATATAGTGCAAACTCTAATGGAAAGCTTTATTGCTTCGTTCTCACTCTCTCTCTAAGATACAATACACAGAACCAGAGAATCAGTTCTCTGTCTCTTTGTCTCTCTTCCACTCGTCACACTATACAACGTTAGGTATTCGCTTATATACTAAGCCCTAACTTATTGACGAGTTCACACTCGAACGGATACAATTTGGAAGGAGTAAGCCTTTTATGCCCACAATATGCATCAATGGTTTGGGCTCCAGGGATACCACCTTTCATGTGAGCGCAATTATAGAGACCATTGATGTTATCACGTCAACTCTAAAGCAAATCGACAGTGTCACATGACATCATTAGAGCATAGTTCTTTTTACCCCCCCCCAAGGCACATAGAAGCACTTTTTCAACTTATAGTTTGTATTGTTGAGATATCAAGCTCAACTAGGTTTAGTTATTTAGTCAGCCATGTAACTTAGTAGTTACATAATTAGAATCTAGTTAGAAGTGTTGACGTTAAAGCCTTAAATAGGATTTTGTACTTAGTGGGGATGCATTCTAGATCCTCCACCACCAAGTTCATTAACTATAGGACTTATGTCCTTGTACCTATATTCTCCTCACATATGTGCACCCTTGCACATGAGATGTATATATACCTTATTGTGGGTATCTTTGTTTTTTTTATGCTTATTAATATAGAGAAAGCTCTTTAACTACACTCTTGTTAATCATCCCCCATTTATCTTATTATTCATGAATCATAATTGTATCTTCCACTCTCTCTTCCTCTCACCCACATATCACATAATCTTTCGTTGCTTAATCACATATGTGATTAACTACTCGCATAATTAGTTACTAATTAATCCTTAATTAATTACCTAATTATTAGCATGTATTAATAGGATACATAGTCAATCACAAGATAGGAGATCTTGTCAAGCTTTTGAGGCATTTCAACCACTTTATGAATCCTGATACACTAGCTCTTGGTATAACAGGGGTATTGCACTATGGTAAGTTGGCTTTTTGCAAACGGCCTAGACATTAATAACCTACCTCCTCTCAAGTACAACCACAACTGATAAAACTTTAATCTCTCATGAGGACTGTAATAAAGTAATATGCCAAGAAATATGGAAAATTCACATTCGACATCAATGGATCAACCCACTAGAACCATTCCCACCTAAAATGTTGTACTATAAGGAATTCATGCACTTCTCTAAGTTAGGTTTTATTATACGACCAAAATATTTAGATATGTTCTTACCAAATACATTAAGGGTTGCCATTGGACAACTTAGAGTATCGACTCACCAACTTGAGGTTGAGAATGATCATGTGAATAGAGTCCCTAGAGAGGAAACGATATGTAGATTATGTCACATAGAGATAGAGGATGAGTATCACTCTACATGCAAGTGTCCAACTTACGTTGAGATAAGGTCGTCATCATCTACTTGGCCTTCTAGCAATTGATCAACTCCCTATGTAGCAATTGCTTCCTTTGTTGTGGGAATAAAGTGTGCCTTTTTAGTCAAATAACCAATGGCAAATAGTACCATGCTATATTGGCATTGAGTGCAAGACAAGCTCACAACAAAATCTTCAAACATGGTTTCCCATTTCCTATTTTGAACATGCAAATGCTACAATAATCTAGGATAACAAAATCTCGTATACTAAGATTTGACAAAGAATGCAACAAGTCACATCATCCACTACATCCTTGTCCATATGTGGCCCCATTAGTAACACTTAACAACTCTATAGAGGTTTTCTTGTGCTTTGATATCCAACACATAAGACTACCATTAAAATATCTCATAACATGGTGGCTAATACTAAGAACTTGCATAACACATATTCGTTCATTCTCGCAAGCAATATTCCTAATCTTAAATCCATCACTATGATCGAGCCAACACCCGTTTGCAAGATGTGGTAAACATCTACCAAGAAGGTGGTGCCTCCTAGAATAAGGGGTTCAGCCCACCTGATGCTCAATATGGATTTGAATACGGGCTAAGGTATAATACCATCACTTGGTGTTCAATAAGACTCGTGTCATAGGTGGTTGACTTAGTTGTTGCACATGATAAAGTCATAGAGAATATCTTCTTGAAGCTAGATATATACAATTCAAATATCGTGATGATGAGGCACTAGAACATGGTAGAGGTTGTCTTGAGGCTAAACATCATGACAATGATGACGTATATGCCTCATTTTGTGATAAAGGTTGTTTTCTCTTGGTTCTCAATTGTCATGATAATCATACCAAGTGTAGGCAAGCATGTAATTCTTTCAAACATTGTACTAGAATGACATGAGCTTTAATACTCCTATCATTTTTGCTAGTGTAGGCATTAGATCTATAAAATATAAAATCGGTGAGCATTTGTGTAATTACATCCATGTAGAAAACCCCACTAATCACTTTAGTAACTAATAATTGTAATAATTAACTTATGTCTTTGAATGAATAATGCAAAAATCAATCAACCTCATTGGCAAGAAAAGAATGCAATAACCATTTTGTATTAATCCATTACATCTCTGTAAAAGGATATTCCAACTCATGTCATTCTAGTACGTATAGTGCAATTCTCTAATTCTCATGCAAGAGAACGTATAGTGCAAGATAAAGAATTGGGCCCAATTTAATGGGAAACAAAAATGGTTCAAAACAAAAGTGGCATGCCTAAAGTTGTACTTGGAATTGTGTAGAAAAAGCTATTGTGATACTAACACACTTTTCCCGATTGTACCGCATCTTATAAAGAAGTATGTTGTGCATGACATTTTAACAAGAATATCTAAATTGAAGGATGAAGAGAAAGACTTTGATAAAGCATAAAAAAAGAAATGCTCAACATTCAATCAAATATTGCAATAATATTTGATGTTTCATACAAATGATCAATAGTGCTCTAGTACAATCATATTTGTTACATTTTATAGTCCTAATGATGCATTAAAAGTGATGTTTCACAAATGCTACTTGACTATTCTCTCAATATATCCATGTAACATGGAAAAGTGAAAACTTCAAATTAAAAGTTAGATGGGAGACCAGTCTTAATGTACAACTGACTACAAGGACACAATTAAAAGGCTAATTCGTCATCATGTGAAACACCTCCACTATTACATGTTATTCACAATAGAAAGAGGAACTCCATATGATGTTAGAGATGTAGGATACAAATATTTCATCAAGGTTGCAGATCAAATAAAATTTTCTTGTGATAGATATGTTTTGGGTAGGTATTGGACATCCCCAAATTTCCTAACAAGACAGCCAAATAGATAGATAGGTCAAGCCATCTCCATACGCCATAGATCCTTTTGGATACTACTTTACAAGATTGATGTAGATCAAAGTCATTTTTCCACAACTATGTGAACAGAATTTGTGTCTAGGAGGGGATTTAGGGTTTCAGGTATGGATAGCAGCATGATGAGAGAATTTTGAGAACCTCTATAATATGAAATCCATGGAAATCTTATCTGTGCAGTCTTTAACCATTGAACCTTCCAAATAATACTGGTGCTTCACAATGATCTTTTTTCTCTCTAGATCATGCATCCACCATATCTCTTCGTCCGTAAAGTATTTAACCATGTATACCTTTGCTTTCTCCATGTTTCACAGTGATGTAGTCTCTTCCCCAAGATTCTCGTGTGTATGGGTTAATAAATGTGACGAACATGTATAACTCAAAAAATTGTGTTATTGATACAGGTTTCTATATAACAACCTCTAAAAGACTCCTGAACAGTGAAGGGAACTATGGAGACTTCAGATCTCTAACAGGAACTAACACACTTTACACATAAATCTTAACACATGAACTTCCTACATGTAGGTGCACCACAAAGGCAGGGAACTTGCTTGTTTTCTGTATCAAAAGAGTAATCATACCTGCAAAAAGCAAGACTTAATTAAATATTATTGTAAACTATACATACTCTCTTAGAAGACAGGTCATAAATAGCACGGGGAGCTCACGTTAACTCCTCTCCAGCCGTTAAAGCTTTTCGAGCCATCAGCACAATGCATGCTTCTCCAGCTCCTTGTATCGGCATAATACGTGCATAACAGTTCGGATCACACTGTTTTGGACAAACATTCATTAGATAAGATACATTCTTTAAATCAAGATGCATCAATCATGTGCAGAAATGCACATAGATTCAACTAAACTTTACATGCCCAATGTCCCAACATATACAACTTGTGTTTCATCTTATGCTTTTGAAGGAAAATGAAATGGAATGTACCGAATGGTTGATTAGCCGAGCAATATTCCCTTTCTCTGTTGCATCAATGACTACCTCTTCACTTATTTTAAAGAGCTGACACACAAATGAACTTATCCGGATCAATTGTAGGTTGGGAAGGGAATGTGTAAGGAGGAATCTAAAGACTTAAAAAAAGGAGTTATAGTCAAACTTTTGTTGGATTCTCACATAGCAGTCTTTTCCTTCTAACCGATATCTTCTCTCACGCAGATCTGCAACACTCCGTCTTACCACCTCCCCTCGATAATCCACAACCTACAAAGCAATCACAAATTTTCAAAGATAGTGAACTGGATTGTGGCTTTTGTTTCTGCAAAAAGCATCTATTTTATTTACCATCTCTCCTGCTTGGACAGAGCGTCTTGTAAATAAACCCCAACCATGTATTCCTGATCTTCCAAAGCAAACTATGGTATTCTCTCTAACCTGCTTTGAAGAATTCACTTATGACTCAAGTACAGTATTACAAGCTACTATTGATATGACATTAGTTTCAACATAGCATACCTGTACATATCTCAGCTTTTCTTCAAGTGAGGGCATCTCCTTGAAGCTGAAGTTTTCCTGCAAGGCATTCACAAGAATGAAAGCATGCTTGAATAACAAATAGAAAAATGCATCCATTTCAAGATATTCAAAATTATCAACCCTCTTAATGGGTTGGGGTTTCTCGGCATTTTTCATATATAATATTAGACATACACAACTTACTCTTAAGCTATCAATCAATGCCAGTGAATGCCATGAGTAACCAGCAGCTCGATGAATAATAGGTTCCTTTTGTGATCTCTGACAATTGATTTAGACATAAATCAATTCAGGTTAACCATTGATTTGATCTTAACTTGAATATGCAAATCACTATTTCTTTCTGGACGGCAATGCTAGAAAAATACCTTATATGATTTGTATTCTGGGTTGTATTCACAACATCGTGAAGTAGATGGTGTTAAACACGATTTGAAAAATGATGTCTCATCATTTTCCATCACTGTGCTCGTCTCCAGTAGATCAACTACACTGTCAGGTTCTTTTGTGTCAGCATTATCCCCTATTTTTGCATCTCCATCAGGACATGTAAGGGCCAATCTTGCATCTGGATTTGGTTCCCTAGTAGCACACATTCAAATGATTGACAAAAGGAAACAAGACAGTTTGAATATCTTCAGGTACACTGCAAGAAATACCTGTGTTCTGCACAATAGGATATTTTCTTGATCTGCATGTCCTTGTGCTTAAGAGTTTGGATCTGAAAAAATTACAGGCACATACACTTTCTATGCCATTTTGGCTTCTTAAAACACATTAATATCTTTCTTATTCTTTCTTGCCAGGTGATTCCCTCGCTTCAGAGATCTCTCCATTTTGGATTAACCTATGCTAGAGAATCAGAGATCTTTCAAATCTACCTGTCTTCAGAATCTTACATGCATCGATCGAGATTCTTTAGCCATATTTAATGTTATTTACTTATTTACTTTGTTACAATTATTTTGGTGAATCTAAATTAAGCATCAATGGACAAATATTCCAGCTTCCAGATTTTTCAAAATGCTTTTAAACAGAAACTATTGGTGTGTCTCCTTGTCCATCCAAAAAATCATGCATATATCCTTGCTGTCACACAAATCACAGTCCATACACATCTCACATGTTAAGTGATAAGTACTTGTAGAAACTTACTTCCATATGGTAGCCAGCTCTTGCTGCACATGTGACATGATAAGTGGTAGCACAATCCTCACATTTGATGCATGCTCCATGTGTTTGCTTGCAGACTGCACAAACCTTTACAGAAATCCAAAATCCAAGAAAGTTAGGCCAAAGACATGCCTTTTGACAGGAAATATGAGAGAAACAGAAAATTCCTATTTTGGCTAATTGTAGGAACCAGAAAACTGAAGTTAAGGAAATCAATGTCTTATTACAGCTTCCAAGCATGGTGAGAAGCTCTTGCAAACATTGAAATTCTGATCTATGGGAAGTATAAACTCATTGAGGTAAGTTTGCAACCTAAAATCTGTGACTTATTAAAAGAACTTGTACTAAATTGCAAAAGCAACCTAGAGTTCTCAAAAAGGCCGACATGAGAGAAAACAATTCATAGAAGTTAAATAGCAGCAAAAAGGAGTCGTCAGACCAGATCAGGCCAAATACTTTCTTTTCCTTTAATTTGGTTCAACTGCACAGGGTTCTTTCCTACTGCTGTCTCCAATTACATAGAGTGTGTCTCCAACAAATTGAAAATGAAAAATAATGAAGTGTTCATAAAAATTCGCAAAAAAGAAACTCAAATTGCAACCTGGTGAAACCGAGTGAAATTGATATCTGACAAGCCATCTGCTGGTTCCATCTTCGACACACTCTGGAAGGACATTTCCGGGATGAACCAAGCACAAAACACATGAACCCAAAGGCCTTGGATAGTGGAAGGTTTCAATGCACCACCTGATGGAAGAAAACTAAAACAGTGAGTGAGCAAAGTCTTGCAAAAGATGATCAAAAGTAAAGTATTTGCTACATAGGAACAGAACCTTTTACTGGACACAAGCAGCATTCACGTTCAACATCAGGGTTTTCACAAGCTCGGCATGTGAATCCACCATTTAACTCGGATGCTCGCACTCCATAGCAATCTTCATGTACAGCTATGTGGCACCTACAAACATCAATATTGAAACTTCAGAAATCACCAATAGAATTTCAAGTCTAAAACATTAATAATATGTAAACTTTTGAAAAGGAATACCGGTTGCAAATAAGAATCTTATTGTAGTCATAATCTTCAACCCAGCGGCAAATTGCACATCTTTCTGGTGTCCAGTTCAAAAATACTGGCTCATACAGTCCTGAACAGGAAGATAACTATTTCAGGTAAATATATTATCGTACAGAAGGTTACTAGCATGATTTATGTACACTTTCTTCCTATTCTTTTAGTAAAAACAACGAGGATAAATGTGAGTAAACATATATATGCATATACTAACAAGCCCAGTTTCGTCATTGGATGATTTCAAGCAGCAAAACAACAACTTGGATTTAATCCTCAGGCAACTGCTGGTTTGCCTTCATATATAGTGTAAACATATGTATGCATGTACTAATTAGTCACGTTTTGTAGTTGGATGGTTTCAAATACCCACACTGCGACTTGGATTCAACATGTTGACCTGATTTAGATGGGCGTTTTTCCGAGTTCTGCTCAGCATCCAAAGCACATTTGCCATATCAAATACTACTATGTGGAAATTATACGGTACTGATTTCAAGTTGTCCTGAAGGATTAGAGACAAAGATTTGTGGCTGAACCTTGATAAAACCAAGGTCAGCATCTAGATGATTGGTTCTTAATTGGATGGGAATGCGTGGGGTACACATTCACAAGAGCATATGCATAACTTTTCAAGGATATACAGCCCTTGGTATCCTCAAGAGACTGAACATGTACAACCTCAATAACTACTAACACATTTAAGATGAAATAGTTTGAAAATGGAGATATTTATCGCACAGAATCTCCTACACAAATCACCAGATATAGGAGATGCATTGGTTTAGACGATTCCCCACACAACACACAGAAACCTATTGATGCGGGATGGCATTGTCCATGAAGAGATTGGTACAGCCCCACTAGTTTACAAGGCACTCTTTCAAGCTGTGACTTGTTTTCACCTGATCCCAAGGCTGAGATATTAAAGATTGGTACATATGGGATACACAGCTGGCAGAACAAGGGAGCATTCATTGTTCAAACTTGGTTGGCCAAATGCACGAGTAGTTTCAATTCCATGCACTCAATGTAGACACATTACCCCATTTCTAGATAGCTTTGATCGCGCACATCTTGACATAACCTGGTGAAGAATACGGTGATCCAAACTTATTCATCAAACCTGATATAGCAATCCCCACATATCACCACTGGATTTATCATTCAACTCTTACATAGGTACTCACCTCTCCCATGTGTTTCACACTGTGATAGAGCAGATCAGGATATCTTAACATCAACTGCAAATAGAGGCAGGGTCAAAAAACACGGAGCTTTGGAGAATCATATCTGCTAATTACTCCATCATGAGGTGGAATACAAGGATCTTTATATCTGTTATCACATTTTTTACTATGCAATAAGGGGAAGATATCATTTCTTTTCCCCAATCGGCTTTAGGTCATCTGCAACGCAATGCATTAGAAAGGCAAGGATGTGTGGGAGTGTTCTTACTATAGATCAAGTGTCATAAAGAGAAACTGCTAAAAGAAATCAGGAAATCCACAAAGGATTTTTAGATGATTCTTCAACAATATGCCCTTCAATGCACACACCCTATTACAATGTAGGCTGGGAACCAACATGAAGGCACAACAATCCAAGAAAAATTCATAACCTCAAAAGGTCATCTTGCAAAAAAGAGTAGATATTGACCTTTAAGACATGCATGTAGCGTGGGAGTGTTCTTACTATAGATCAAGTGCCATAAAGAGAAACTGCTAAAAGAAATCAGGAAATCCACAAAGGATTTTTTTATGGTTCAACACTATACCCTTCAATACACACACTCTATTACAATCTGGGCTAGGAACTAATATGAAGAAGAGGAATTCATATCTTTAAGGGGTCATCCTACAAAAAAGGGTAGGTACTGACCTTTAAGACATGCATTTATCTCCCATTCCAATTGGCGAGATGGCATTCGTACTTCAGATCCCCCATAAGCAAGCTTTCCTGTGCCTTTCTTTATCATATATTGTATCTATCCAACCAGATAGAAATTGTTAGTAATATACAATATTCTATGTATATAGAGCACGTCTGCAGAAAGGAAGAAACAAAAATTAACATCTTTAAGAGAAAGCAAAATATTACCCATGATAGGAGAGTCCTCTTAGAATTTTTCAATTTAATACTCTCTTTCCACTTCTTTTTCTTGCTTCCAGTATGTCTCTCCCATTTAGAAGGACCCATCATCCGTCCACCCTCACACTCAACACATTTACAAAGAACCCTGCAATTTAGAATGGTCATCAGAAAATACACAACTGCAGAACAGAAACTACTTTAATAGTGCACTCTTTTTTACTCACTGATGCAACTTTGGATGATACTCTGCCTCTTTTCCATAGCAAACCACACTGATAGAATCTGGAACTTTCACTTCAGTACGCACAGCACTGATACAAATAACTGAATGTAAATAAATTCAAAGTACAATAGAAAATAGTGATTGAGCAAGCTAAGATTCCACCTAGTTCGAAATTCTTACTCATCAGTTCTCTTATGCTTTGCCACATTTTGAATGCTATGACATTTCTTGCAATCAGGACAGTAGTATTCAGCACCGTTTCCCAAGTCCTGGAACCAAAGTTAGATAAATAAAAGTTGTTACGACTTTCACAGAACAGAAATGTATTAAGAAAACAAAGCCATAATTAGATGCATAAATAAATTCAATATAATAATTCCTAATCATTCAATCCAGTGTGATGTAATGATTGTTAAAAGTTGTTGTGTGAGAAGGTTATTGCTAGGTAATGACTTATAAGATGAAAATAATTTGAACATGAAGGTATGCATTCATCAATGACAATGAGGGCATCATTACTATGATGTCTTCAAACTGCCTTTAGCAATTAAACTATCATACATTAGACTCTACTCTTTTCTGTTTACACAGAAGCTAACTATACCTAGGAGCTTTGGACTCAGCTGTTTTTCGAACTCTAGAGTAGTTGGATCTATCTAGAATTAAAGGTTCTTAATCGAATTCCTTGCATTTTAAAACCTTCAGTATGTTGCTGTTATCAGAGCAGAATATGATAGAAACCTTCTTTTGAAGTATAAAAATACGAAGAACAGGAAAACAAACACACTGTGATATGCTGCAACCACATACCCGAATGCCCAACAATGAAGATACTCATGGCTTGACAAGCTCATTGCACCATACAAAGAGGGATTCAATATTAATTCTAAAAGTGATTTGGATGGCAGTGATGTAATAAATGGCAGGGTATTGTTCAAAGTTATGGCCTCTTGTCTTTAGGAAATTGTATCCATGCAACAACTCTCAGAAACTTAAGTTCTATTTAGTCTCTGCAGGAAATCACTTGCAACCTGACCTCTCATTTAAGATCAGTAGAATTTAGGGATGGAAAGAATCACCCTATACAACAAAGGTACATAAACAGATTCCTTCATACATTTACAGGTATTATTTTATTATGGCCAGAGATAGTTTTGAATGCCTATTATTCCCTATCATACACATAACCAAAGATTATCGAAAGTAGATTGTATACCTTAAGACGTTTGCTACTAATTTTATCACACTCTGCATGTACCCAGATTTTACATTTATCGCATTGGACCTGGAATCAAGTTCATATCATCAAGTAGCCATCTTCTCTCTTCAAATAAATGCCCATCATCAAGATTTCAAATAACTGAAGCCACATAGAAAGAAGAGAGTGTCATATGAACTGCATACCCAATTTCCCTTGTCTGTAGGATGCCATACTATTTTACATACTCCACAGTATTGCCGAGAATTATATAGCTGCCAAGTAAGAATTGATTCAAGAGTGAGAACTAAGTGGATGATAATTGTTTGAGTCATAAATATGAATTGCTTTGCTAATGTTAAGAAACCTTCGTGCAGTATGTGCAGAGAGGTGGATTCTCAAAATCACTGTATTTGTGTCGTATAGTGGTGTTTTTCAGAGAAATAGGTGACTCGCAGCTGGAGCACTTTGTTTTTCCATTCTTCGCATTAGAAGCCTAAGAAAAAAATAAGTACAATAAAATGATTAATGACCATTATCAATATTCTTAAAAAGGAAATATGAATGGTAATTCGGTTTTCTCAACCTCTTTGAAAGAAGGCTCTGAACGAAGTTCTCTATTTTCAGAATTATCATCCATTTCTACTTTATCAGAACTACGTAAGACTTGTCCCTTTTTAATCTCACAGGGATAAGTTCTCTCAGACTGTGTGTCAAAACCATAATCTGAAAATGTTGCTTCAGCAATTGCGATCCTAAAATCCTTTATATGACTGTTGTTCAGTAAAGTCTGCTCTGCAAATCTGGAGACAACAAGCTTTAATCAGCAAAAGTAGAATATCACACACAATCTTCAGAAACCCATATTATTGACTTAAGTGCACTATCACTAAAGGACTATGAATAATGGTAATCACGAGGGGCTAAAGGCAAACAGGTTTGGTGATCGTTCATTTTAACTGAAATTGTTGTCTTGTAAAAATATCCAAAATGTGTTCTTATTTGTGAGTTTCCACAATGTACAAGTTTATCAAGAAGGCTTTTTGCAGGATAATGAAGTAATGTGCATCCAAATGAATCTTCCAGCTGTACAGATTCATTCAACACAATTGTAATCTACTTATGGCACTCAGGATTCCTCATGTGAAAATTTCATATCAATCCCCTGTTGGATTGTACAGAAATGGAAAACAAACATTAGCACAAGGAGTGAGAATGAGATGAATGAAATGTTTTCATAAGCTCAAAGCGACATATGGGGCCAAAAATTAAACATGTGTTTAGAAGTCATAGCAAGCAAAATTAAATTGTATCTAAACTACGTAGCTTTTTTTTTTTCTAGTAACACTTTTATTACTAGTGGGAAACCTCAAAGTGAGGTGAAAACCCACAAAGAATAAAGAGAAAAATACAAGTGTCGATTAGACACTAAAGAGCTTAAAAGCACTCAAAGTAAAGAGTGTAAATTTGCAGTGTGATGTCTCTAAGTTGCAGACAATCAAATAGAGATTGCCTGAGGGATTGCTGAAGCTAACTTCATGCGGTTGGATTCGATCAAAGACCTTATTATTGCGAGTTGTCCAAATGGTCCAGAGTGCCCAAAATCTTGTCAATTGGAGAAAATAGGCATCGTTGGATAAGGCGCACGGAATTTGTCCAAATAGCCAAAAGTGTTTCCCAAACCTTCGACCAGGAAATCTGTGAGAAAGAGATGCACTTAGTCTTTGTACAAATGTTGTAGTGAATGCTCGTCCATAATAAGTGTGGGACTATTTCCAATCGACCACCACATCTTGCACAGTGTGGTGAGGCTATCGATCACTTTTGAAGATTCGCCAGTCGGGAGTACACCCAATAGGCATCTCCATAGGAATACCCGTTGCTTAAGTGGAAGACCATAACTCCATAAGCTTTGTAAGCCTATTTTTCCACCAAGACTATGTTTTGTGTAGGTGCCATAATGCATTTCCATGTTTGTGAAACCACAGGGCAGGTTGCAACAACATATACACTGAATGTGTTGTAACCTTATTCATTGGAATAACAATGTTGCCTTTTTGTAACATCCAATCCTGAATCTTGCGATCTCCAACTAGAGGTGGCACAGGTACTAAGGAAAGTATTCCAGATAAGGCGATGATGTGGCCCAAGACTATAACGACATGTCATGTCATTGAAGCCTAATAGGTGATCTCGGCCATTTACCAGATCTGCAATTGATTTCAGCCCCTTTTTTGTGCAATTGTATCTAAACTAGGTAGCTTCCCTACATAACAGCCATAAATACCTCTGATCATAGAAGTCCATGCCCCAAGAGAATGGCCCAAATCCCTTCCTAAAGAGGCAATGGAAGCATCCTCAGATCTCAGTAAACTGTGCAGATGCATACATAGTACTCCTCAGATTTGAGCTCTGTACGGCATAACTAACATATACTCTGTCGTCCAAGAAGTACATCCCTATATCAACCTATCTCTATTTCCAACTAGATGATGATGATGATGATATATTAACATCAATAGGGGGACGTTACAAAGCACTCGTCTCAGCAATGAGATGAAGATTTTTAAATTGTTGAGGTTTCTTAAACTTGTAAGAACTCTTGAAAATCATGTGTCATATCTTCATCTGTTGGAAATTCCAAAGTGACATGCTCTTCGGTTTCACGTTCGTTGATACAATATAGTCTCCTATTCTCTTTTTCTGTTCTGTTCTGTTCTGTTCAATAATATACATTGGTATGTCACAACAGGAGGGAGAAAATACAGAGATCGCTCATATTTACATGAGGAGAAAGTTCCTCTTTATAAAGGCCAGATCTGGCCGTTGGGCTAACTAGCTGTTGGAGCTAACTAGCCGTTGGGCTAGCCGTTATAACTTTTAATCATTCAACACTCCCCCTCAAGATGGGTGAAAAATATCCACTAGGCCCATCTTGTCACACAATCTAGTAAGACTTACTGGCCCAAGTCCCTTTGTAAGACAATCTGCTACTTGATGTTCAGTAGAAACATGACTCAATTTTAATATTCCATTATCAAGCTTCTCCTTGATAAAGAATCTGTCGATTTCAATGTGCTTGGTCCTACCATGCTGTACTGGATTGTTGGCAATGCTGATTGCTGACTTATTGTCACACCACAGCATCATCTGATTTTTTTTATTCACCTTTAGTTCTACTAGGAGAGTTCTCAGCCATAACATCTCCGCAAATCCTACCGAAATAGCTCTATACTCTGCTTCAGCTGTTGACCTTGCTACAACTGATTGTTTCTTACTCTTCCAAGAGACCAGATTGCCCCCAACAAACATGCAGTATCCTGATGTGGATTTCCTATCATCAGCACAACTGGCCCAATCAGAATCACAATCGCCCTCAATGTTAAAATGTCCATGTTTTCTAAAGATCAATCCCTTCCCTGGGGCACCTTTGAGATATCTCAGAATACGGTACACTGCATCCATATGATCTTTCCTCGGATCATGCATGTAGCAACTTACCACACTTACTGCAAATGAAATATTTGGACGGGTGTGAGTCAAACAAATCAGCCGACCTACCATTCTTTGATACCTTTCACAATCAACTTTCTCTCCTGCAAATTCAGTTAGCTTGATCTTTTGGTTGATTGGAGAAGCTACGGACCTACAACCCAACATTCCGGTTTCTGTGAGAAGATCTAATACATATTTTCACTAAGATAGAACAACTCCTTCTGCTCCACGAGCTACCTCAATTCCAAGAAAGTATCGTAGCAATCCTAGATCCTTCATGTCAAACTCTTTACTCAATTTCCCCTTCAGTTGCGCAATTTCTCCTTCATCGTTACCCGTGATAATCATATCATCCACATACACAGCAAGTAATGTAGTATGCTGCTTGTGTTGTTGAAAAAACATTGTATGGTCTGCATTCGTCTGTTGGTATCCCATACCCACCGTAGCCCTTCTTAACCTGTCAAACCAAGCTCGAGGAGATTGCTATAGTCCATAAAGCGACTTCCTTAATCTGCAAACCTTACCTACTGTTTGAATTGTACCAAAACCTGGGGGGACATCCATGTACACTTCCTCCATCAACTCTCCATGAAGGAATGCATTTTTTACATCTAATTTATGTAATTTCCAATCCTTATTCACTGCTAAGGAAATAAGCATTCTAACAGTGCTCATCTTCGCTACAGGTGCAAAAGTCTCATCATAGTCAATGCCATATGTCTGACTATATCCTTTAGCCACCAATCATGCCTTGTATCGATCTATTTTTCCCTCTGGGGTCTGTTTTATTGTAAACACCCATTTGCACCCAACCGCCTTCTTTCCTGGTGGTAGTGACACAATCTCCCAAGTTTTGTTCTTCTCAAGAGCTCTGAGTTCTTCTTGCATGGCTGCTTTCCGTTTTGGATCTTCTTTAGCAACCTGCCAACACTTGGGTAAAGTGACAGAGTCTAATGATGCAATGAATGCTCTATGTGTAGCTGATATGTTAGAATAAGAGATAAACTGAGCAATATCATGAGGAAAACCATAACGATCAGGCGGGACTCCTGCATTATTGCAAGAGGTCCTCCTAACCTCTATAGGAGAAGGAGAGGAAATCATATCACCTGTGATTTCTGGGTTTGGGAGTTCTATAGCTATTTCAGAAGTCGAGGCAGGTCGGGACATGGAACTTGATGGCACAAGTGGCACTGAAGACGTGTTCATATTTCCTTCTTTCTGCCTCCTCTTCCGTGTATACACATTTAGCTCCCCCTCACCTTGAGTCCCAACACATATAGGTTCCTCGTCTTCTTTTCCTTCTTCATCCTTATCTCCTACGCTCACTTGTTTCTCAGTTGATGTAGGGATCAGCAAAGGAATTGATCCTATTTTTAGCAACCTCTCACCATTATCTCCTTCCCCCATATTTTCAGTCTCAATTAAGTCATCAAAGGGTGAAGTTACCTCTTGTTTATAATATGGCTCTGACTCTCTGAAATGAACATCCATGCTCACAAATAATCTTTTGTTGGTATGCTGAAATGCAGCAATGATTCAAGTCACATGGCATGAGTATAAATGCACTACCGTCGTTCCAATATAGCTTGGACTGTCCCCACCTAAATATGACCAAAGTGCAAAAGAATAGAGTGATTCGAACTGATATTATTAACTTGGAAAACAAGATAACATGGATCAGCCCCAAAATACCACTTGGTACAAAGATGGCCCACTATAAGACGCACTTCTTACATACATCGGAGGATGGATTCGTCATCAGGCCACCTTATATGGACATACATCTATCCTATGCACTGCATAGTGTGATAGGGCAGCTAACAACTTCATCACATCAGCTACAGATTGAGGTAGGCAGATATACACGACTACCTCTAGAAGAGAGAATTTGCCAATTGTGTCATCAAGGAGTGGAATCTAATGAACACTATGTTTGTCATTGTAGTGTCTTTTATGAAATCAGAGGGAGATACCATTGCCTTTAAATAGAGCTTTGGCCCACTACGCAAGGTAATGGAATACAGGCACACAAGCTCATCCACAAAGAACAATCACAACTGTCTTTAGCCCCATCACTCCTACTAATCCTACAAGTCCATCACAGGATACACAAATGGGCTCCAGACCAAGACATAACAAAGGGGTTACAATTGATCGGGCAATAGCAATTTGCCGTGCACGTAGGCCCCAACCCCATGGACCACGACCACGACACCCTTGTCATCGACAAATAAAAGTCATTATCTCCCGCCATCGTAGGTGCTTCCCTCGCTTCGGAGACATTTCCATTCTAGATCGACCTATGCTAGAGATCTTTCGAAGACAAAAGCTACAATATACCTAACTTGAGAATCTCACATGTGCCAAAAACCAGATTCCCTTGTTTCTTCTCTTTTCATGTTATTTACTTTTATATTTACTGTGTAATATTTATTTTATTTTGATTTGTTCTCAAAGACGAGACAACACTCAAGATGTAATCTCTTATTTGGTCTTATAGGCCATTTTGGCCTCTTAAAAGACGTTAATATTTCTTTCTTTCTTTCTTTCTTTCTTTCTTTCTATTGGACTCCAGCAAACATAGCCTTTTTGTGTGGCAGAGTATCCCACAAATACACATTTCACAGCTCTAGGATCAAGTTTTCCTACAGATGGTCTACTGTCCTTTACAAAACACACACATCCAAACACCTTCAAAGGAAGGATTCCAGAGTTATTGCCTTGCAACAACTCACATGGAGACTTCCACTCCAATACTCTAGAGGGCATTCTATTGATCAATGCGGCAGCTGTCAAAACTGCTCGTCCCCACAACTGCTTTGGGACATTCATAGAAATCATCATGCTTCTTGTTACCTCTAGAAGATGTCTATTCTTCCTCTCTGCTACTCCATTTTGTTCTGGTGTATATGGGCATGTAGTTTTAATGTTGTATTCCTTGATATGAGAGGTATGCCTTAAATGTGATGTTGGCATACTCTGTTCCATTATCAGATCTCAACACTTTTACTACTGAACCATATTGAGTTTGAACTGCTCTATGAAAATCTTTAAAACAAGCAAACGCTTCATTCTTTTTCCTCATCAAATATAACCAAGTCACATGAGAGAAGCAATCAATGAAAGAGACAAAATATCGATATCCATTAATAGAACTTGTGGAACATGGTCCCCAAACATTGGAGTGTATCACATCAAATGCATGGGAATTCCTATGACCTGAACTAGCATATGAGCTTTTACTAAGCTTACCAAATTCACATGCATCACAAACAAGTTTTGTTTTATCAGCCTTTTCAAAAAGGTGTGGATACACCCGACTCAAAACACCATAAGAGGTATGTCCCATACGTTGGTTGTAAAGTATCAACAACTCCTCATAACTCATTTTAGATCCCCTTACATCTATTCCCTCTACCATAGATGCTAATGCTGAATCCAGCCCATCACGATCCAAATACCATAGGCCACTATGCCATGTGCCAATCCCAAGTCTCCGATCTGTCCCTTCCTCCTGGAATATCACCTTGGGAATATCAAAAGAAACAACACATTTTAGTTGTTGTATGATAGAACTTATGGATAATAGGTTTACTAGGAAAGAAGGAGCACGCAACACATTAGACAATGTCACAGAGTCGGTATATTTTACTGTACCTATACCCACTACAAGTTGTGTTGTACCGTCAGCAATTTGAATGCTCTCTAGCATTGTTAGGTGAGTATACGAGGAGAATTCACTAGCATTACCATACACATGCCTAGATGCACCAGAATCAATTATCCATTCTGGTGCAGAGGCAAGAGTATTTGTGTTGCTAGTACTTGTGGCCAAATAAGCTAGGTGGCAATGTTACCTCTTGACATGAACGAAGTATCATCTGCGGCTTTTTGCTTCCTCCAAAGTATATCTAAGAGAGCTTGATCCTCTTCGGTGAACACCACCTTAGTTCCTTCCTCTTCTTTTGCTACCATCAGGTTTGCTTGGTGACCTCCTCTTCCACCTCTTCGGCCCCCTCGACCACGACCTCTAGTTTGTTCATGTCCTCCATATTCTCTCTCATTAGATGGTTTAGGGCAAGTATTCTTTAAATGACCAGCTTCACCACAATTGTAGCATTTTCGATTTTCACTTCCGCTTGAATTTGACACCATGAGTGCCAATCGTACCCCTGGAAGTTCGGTAATGTTAGAGAGCAGCTTCATTCTACTCGCCTCTTGCATCATAGTCGCAATTGCCTCATCAAGTGTGGGAATTTCAGCCTTGGCTAGAAGAACTACCTTTCGTTGATCAAACAACGGGTTGAGATGTTTCAAAATTTGCATGGTTCTTCTTTGAGCAGAAATTTCCTTGCTCCTACACTGAGGATCATTGCACACTGTCACAAGCGAGAAATGATCATATTCTGCCCAAAGACGCTCCAGCTCTATGGCATATTCCTGAATCATCCTATCTCCCTGCCAGACGGCATCTATCTCCTACTCGATTTGGAATACTCTCATGTTATTCCCCCTCCCAGCATACGTCTTTTGCAATTTCTCCCAAATCTCCTTCACATTTAAAATTCCATCAACAGTTGTGGCGATTGATGGAACCATGGAGTTGAGAAGCCACGTGTACAAAAACATGTGGGTAGCTCTCCATGCTTTCCATTCATTGCTCGTTTTGACAGGAGGTTCTTTCTCTTCTCCCGTTAGGTAGCCGTCAACTATGTGGCTGGTCCATCGAGATTGAACTCAACTAGAGGAGTTCAAGTCGAGGTGGTGGTTGTATTCCTGTCACACCTCTAGATGCTACAATCTCAGCCTGCTTCATGTATTTCCTCAATGTTTTCACCTCATCCTCGTTCAATTTTGAGAACACCTCATCCATCTTCTCAACTTACCCTATCTCTGCTCTCCTCTTCTGACTTCTTTTCTCAAGTCGCCTCTCAATCACATAGCAATGTCATCCCTAAAGAAAAAAAAAAACCTTTCCTCTCTTGGATGCTAGGGTAGTGCTGTTCCAATTGCTGTCATACCAGCAGAAGGGTGGATCTAGGGTTTTGCAAAGGGGCGGATATATGCTCTGATACCAAATTGAAAAATGAGAAGGCACATTTGTTCAATAATATACATTGGTATGTCACAACAGGAGGGAGAAAATACAGAGATCGCTCATATTTACATGAGGAGAAAGTTCCTCTTTATAAAGGCCAAGATCTGGCAGTTGGGTTAACTAGCTGTTGGAGCTAACTAGCCGTTGGGCTAGCCGTTAAAACTTTTAATCATTCAACAAATACTATGAAAAGTTCAATGACTATTTTTTCCTCATGTTCTCCAAATGCTCCTTGGTTGAACTCTTCTAGTGGACAATACATGGACCAAATAGTAAGGGTGATAGTGACCATCCTTGTTTCACTCCCTTGATGTTCAGGAACTCGCCAAAAAAGCATTACTTGCATCTTAATGGCTAGTATAACCTAGTCACCATTGCTTTCATGTTTATGATAACTTTGCCCTTGGAATTGTGTTCAAAGTTTTCCCTTGATGTTCAGCTGAGTGAGCTGATTTCTATTAATTCCTTTGCCTAGTGTCTCGAACCAATTACCTTGCTGATCTTGAGGAATACCTTGTGTAATTGCCTGATTTAGCAATGCATGTACCCATTGTTTAACCACTGGGCTAGTTCATTTTAGCATTTTTGAGTATAGGTGAAGTTAATCTGCAGCCTTGCCATCTTGAGATAAAAGGAAAGATGCACTCACATCTATTTGAGGCAGGCAACATCCTATGGTACAAATCAATTAGAACTATGAATGAATTTGAATGATCTAAATTGAAGCAAAATAAAAGCTCTAGGTTTCCTAAAGATAATGATAATGATCTTAATGTGTGAAGCGTCCTTATAATCGGTTAATGATTCTTGAGATGGTTTTACAAGGTTGAAATGCATAACTACTATCTATGTATGGAAGGAGCGGTGGTGAGGAGATGTATCCAATGTTGGTGAGTGCAGTGGAGCAAGGTTATCACGAAGTTCACTGATTAAAGTTGGACAGCTCCAATACATAGAGTGTGCATGAACTCTTATTATTGCACTACATGTTGACTCAAATGAGCAACATGACTTTCATGCATCACACCTTAATACATGTGCCAAGTGGCGATCACACATCGGATGCACTCTCACGCACATGCAATCACACATCACATGCACTCTCATTTGAACACCTATTTAAATAGAAGGAATCAAATCATCTAGGCAACAAAGACAATACATTCATCTAATGACCAATCAATCAACCTAGCTCATAATAATATTCCGTCTGCACACTGTACTTTTCGTAAAGGTTCAATTCCGCATAAAGAATCGAACAAGTTAAATATTAGAGATAAACTATGTGAATTAATAAAGTATCTAAAACAGAAATGGCAATGTATTGGACTGCAAATCGTGGAATGACGGGAGTCAAGGGTGATAGAAACATAGAGCATACACTGATAAGAAACTCAATCCAGTGAGTTCTCTTTTATAAGTGTGTTGGATCCACCAAGTGATAATTACTGCCATCATTAGGCATGAGATCATTATTCCCATACCTACTAAATAAGTTATCTATAGCACCCCATAAATGCCGAGATTTCCGAGATGGCCAACTTAAAGAAGGCCAACTTTGGATGAAAAGGAGCCAGATAGAATAGTTTTGACATTCCCTATCTTTAGATTTGTGATTTCTTTGGATCCTTGAACAGAATTAATCAGTAAGCTGCTTTTATATTATGCCATCAAAAGAATCTGAATCTCCAAATACATAGTCTTGAGTCAAGGTGGAATTGATTCTTTTCAAATACCAGGGAAGCTTTTGAGCAGTTAAGATAACAAGCAAAATTCAGAATAGTCATATTTTATCAAATTTCTTTGAATTTCGTTCACAACTGACAAAAACTGTAAGTAAATCAATTTCCCTTCCATCTACATTGCTTTAACTATTTACAACGACCTGATTTTACTGTCAGAAATCATGTGCCAGAAATGTGGAGATCATCATTGGCACTAAAGATATTGTGTCTGAAAAAGTGGATAGATGAAACTACTTAAAGTAACACGCTCAAATAAGAAACCCAAAAAAATAAGATGCAGGTGAGAAGACGGATATCCTTGTAGATCTGGGAATGATGGCCCAAGTAGGCACCATTTTTAAAATATGCATCTCCTCATGAGTTCATTCTTCCATATGTGAGTTAGATAGAGCTGTGATCTTCTCAAAATATAACATGTTTTCAGAAGGTGAAAATCAGCATCCTTACACAAAAATCTTACCTGTCCAGGTGGTCAAGAAACGGAAAAATCATGCCTTGGCGTACCCATGCATAGTCCTGTTTGTATATGGATTGATATGAGTTTATTTCTCTTTCATACAAAAAAACCCAAAAAGAAGACTACTTATTTAAGGTGGAGAAGGAAGTACATACCCGATCTCTTCCCTTGGAAGCCGAAGGTCCAAAGAACATCACACACAAACGTCCAGGAACAAAAGCTTTACGAACCAACTCAGGTGCTTCTCTTACGGGATCCACCACTTTTGCTGGCCATACAGGATCATTTCTTTTGCCAGACTTGGCCCATACTATATCTCCCACATAAAAATCTTCTAGACTATACAAGAGACCTGTCGTTGCCTCAGTTCTACCATTTGCTGCCAAACTTACTTCATCATTTGACTCGGAATTAATACTGGCCGACAGGGTAGCATCCCCAGTTGAAGTCCTATGACCAGAAGAAGAAAATCCTGAAGACATTTGAGAGTGCAATTGAGCTGCTTCACTAAACTCTCCATTAGAAAACATTTTCTGCTTATGATTATTACTTTCCACATTACATCGTTCAACATTCTTGTGTAATGTCTTGAAAGGATTTTTCCGTTTGCTTGAAATCCAAAGCTTTCTAGTAGAATGAAAATCGTTCAAAGAACCTTTCCTAGCCAAAATCATCATGTCCTCGACTTCATCTGTTGGATTGTGTGCTCTGGGTGAAACCTTATCGGGTTTCCTCACTTTGTTTTCTGAAGGAACGCTCTTAAGGGATACCTGATCCTCTGAAGGACGTTTCTGCCCTTTCTTCCATGGTTCTAAGATTGAATCTCTAAACCTTGATGGAAGGACCTGAGCTCTGCCTCTCTTTGTTGAAACAATCGGTGCCGATATGATAGCCTCTGTAGATTGATTCAAATCACTTGCAGAAGATCTTGCTTCCTCATCTTTGTAGACTTTTCTATCTGTGGATGCCTCTTTAAAAGGTGATTTATCTAATTTCATTGATGCAGTATCTACTCTATCATTATCCAGATAATCTGCTACAGTACTCCTAATCCTTTTACCACTTTTTTCCAGAATATGAGCATTCCCATGTGTCTTTTTCTTATGCGATAATATTGTAGAAGTTTCACTCTGCCATTGGGTTTCCATGGTCGAACCCATGGGCTCAGGTTCCATACCAGACGCAGCTTGCAGGAGCAGGTCAAGGGAGCATACTTCGTTCATGCTCTGCATTACTGTAATATCTTCCTGTTCATTCTCCTTCTTCATTCTGTTTTTGCTTACTATATTTAATTGTGACTTGAGTTTTCCAGTATCATCTTGTTTCAAGTGTGTATATGGTTCACCTCTTCTTTCTGGAATAGCTCTCACTCCCTGACCTATTTTAAGTTCTTTCGAAACTTGAGTTGCATCTGGGACACCTTTTGCTTCTGACTTAAGTGGTGAGTGTGTATTTGGTCTCTTGTATTCCTGCATGTTGAGGTGATTAAATTTGTGAACACTTCATATAATATAGGGAATCTCTACAAAATCCTAAAATGATTTGGATTTTCTACATGTCGGAGAAATAAAAAAACAGAAAATAATACATTAAAATCTCTTAAGCGGCTGAAATGTAGTCCCATCTCAAAAAACAACAAATCAAAATAATAAATTGGTAAAATTGCCACAGGTAACCCTGCCTATCTCTCACGCATTTGGCCAAGGTGATGATGATGATGATATATTAATGTCCATAGGGGGTGATATTACCAACAATAGTACATACACAAAGGAAAATCATTCTCTTTTAATAAGAATTTCCTCATGCATTAGACACACAAAGTTGATGCATCCACATTTAAGTATGAGAAATTACCTCTACAGATGTTTGCACATGGCCATTGTTTTTAGTTGCATTTATTTGTTCCCAATAAGAGGTATCCTGCTCAAAGTGTTGTGCATAAGCTATGTTCATAGTATGCCCTAACTGCCGTGAAGAGACAATGGATTCTTTTGCTGAGTGTAGTGATGATTCTTTTGCCTCCTCATTATATCTGTCTACCAATACTTGAGATTTGAGCCGAGAAAGTGCATCTTCCACAACCAGTAACTTGTTAGCATTTAATAATGACGGACTATCCCTGAACTCTGAGGACCTAAAACCTTTCATTTCTTGATCATAGAGCAAACTCGATTTCACAGGAATATTTTGTCCAGTAACATATTCCTTCACAGAGAAATGTACACCCCCATTTCTTCCATTAGAAGTTCTGGAAGTCAAATACCCTGCTAGCTTTGAAGGATGACATTTTTCAATCTTCACATTAGTCATATGAGGATTTTCTATGAGTTTGAGCTTTTTGGGCGAGGGTCTCTCTAGGGCATCACCCCGTATAGAAGGTGACGCTATCTCCAGTCTCTCTACCAGAATCGTTCCAAGAATGAGCTTCGGATCTATAGCTTTGAACATATCGGCATTAATAACTTCATTATGATGTCTTGGTGCAAAACCCACGGCTACAATTGGTCTCTCTGCAAATCGAGCTTCCACTCTTTTACGTCTAGCTTCAGCAGCCATAGTGTTATAATCCTTGAAACTGATCTGATTCATTTCATCATCAGAATGCCAGAGTTCATCCTTGAAGACTGTATGTGATAAAGGAACAACAGGACTTCTCTTATTCTTGTTTTTGTCTTTGTTAAGTACTCTACGGTAGACTCTTGGGGGAGAAGAGGGTGTTTTGAAGGTGCCATCACATTGTTCAAATAACTCTTCGTTGCTGCCTTCATCAGCATATGTTTCATAGCTCTTATCTTCTGCTTTCTTCTGATTCTCAGGTTGTGTTTCCTTGGTGATCATCATTAGGCAATGATTGCACTATTTGCCAATAGATTGTACTCTTCACGAGTTTTTCATGATTAAGCCCCTTGTTAGATATACATGACTTCGCAGCTCTCATGATGAAATATAGATGGAGGTGAAAGTTGCAACATGATTGTGCATGATGGTGATGAATCGATACTGACAATGGTGATGAATCATCGATGATGATGATAATGACGGTGATGGTGATGGTGATGGTGATGAATCATTGATGATGCTGATGCTGATAAATCAATGATTTTGATGACAATGATGGTGGAGACAGATTCAAGTTACTCAGAAAACTGGTGAAACTAATGGGTAGATCCCAACAATATTCTCATCTTTCCAATTTAGTTGGATATCTATTCCAATTCAAACCATAACTTAACCTTAATTGCAGAAAGCTTTGCAGGTCCAAATAACTTCCAAATGCTGTGCTCTTATATCTGATGCAAATTGCAGAAAATTTTGCAGGTTCAAATACCTAAATGCAGAAATTGCATTTTAACTCTGCCACAGTGTAGACAGCCTTCATTTAAATAACATTGCATTGATGCAAAAAGTGAAGATCATTATCACGGTGATGCAAAATGACAATAATATGTGACGGCTAAAGCTTATTGAATAATATACGCAATTGCAGAAATCTTTGCAAGGTCAATCTAGCAGAAATCTAATTGGCAGGATTGACAACCTTATTTCAGGCATTACTGCTGTATTGGTGCTAAAGACATGGATGATGATGATGAGTGAATGATGTTGATGATTGATGACAGATGATGAATCAGCGACAATGATGATGATGAATAATTGATGAATAGGGTGAATAATTTTAGATGATGATGATCAATAATTAATGAATCGAACAAATAATTAGCATTATTGAGTTTTCATGCCAGCAAGATCAAAGTTTTGGGAGGAAATCGAGAAAACTTAACAGAATTAAAATGTGTTAGAGATATAATGAATGACGAATCTTTGAAAACCTAGAAAATAATTAGAAAATACTGGATATTAAATGAAAGCTTACCGAAGCTGAAGAAGAAGAATCTTAAATTTTGGTTCTCTAGGCAGCAGCAATGACGCATACAGTCTCCAGATGAATCAAAGATTTAGCGATCTGTAGATAAGGAAACAAAATGAAAGAAAAATCAAGACGCATTGATAAGAAATCTAGCATTGCGAGGAAACAAATCAATCAGGGAAGAATCTCCAGACCTCAAGAGAGAAGAAAACGAAGAAGAAGAGGGGGAAGAGGAAGAAGAAGAGGAGGAGGAGGAGGAGGAAGTAGAAGAAGAAGAAGAAGAAGAAGAATAAATGAATAAAGGAATGAAGAAGAAGAACGCTTTCTTCAGTTTTGCTAGCTATCGCGGAAGAAACAAAATTTTGTGTTTCTCTTTTTCTCTCTGTATACATATCTCTCTGTGCGTATCTCTGTGTATGTGTATGAATGTATGCATATGTATATATGAATAGTGTATGTATGTATGTATGTGTATATGTACATATGTATGTATGTATGTGTGTGTGTATGTACATATGTATGTATGTATGTGTGTATGTACATATGTATGTATGTATGTATGTATGTATGTATGTATGTGTGTATGTACATATGTATGTATGTATGTATGTATGTACATATGTATGTATGTACATATGTATGTATGTATGTATGTATGTATGTATGTATGTGACTATTTGCATAAAGAGGCTTGGCGAGGGAATCGCGGCCACAGATGATGCAAGGCGCGTTTCGAAGGGCGCGTGCGATCTGCACCGTCAGATCTTTATCCAAAAATGGGCGCGGCTCGCCTTGCTAGTAACCCGGCTATACCCCTCTATTGCGATAAATAACCCTGTTCTACCCCTACTACTATCACCGATAACCCGGCTTTGTAGGCCGATTGTCATCGATGACCTGGAACTGTAATCAATAACCCGACGTTGTGAAAGGTAATCGACTAACCCGGTTGAAATTTTTGCTAAGATCAAAATTCCGACTTGGATATTGATATGACAATGCAAATTGCATCGATGGATATGGTGTTCGAATATGTGCAAAAGTATGTAGGGACATGTCGGTTATGTGCTCAACAAACAACACAGAAAGTAAGGCATGAGAATAGACAGAAGCATATACACAGTTTTCAACATTAATGGAAGCTTTCGTTGGTTCTTTGTTCTCTCTCTGTCTCTCTCTCAGAGACTAGAGATAAAAGAATGATCAAGAAGCCCATGTTACAACGTTAGGTTATTGCTTATATACTAAGCCCTAACTATTTGGACGTGTTCATGCTCTAGGATACAAAGTGGAAGGAGTAGGCCTTTTATGCCAACATGCACGAGCCTTGCACCGTCCATGACTGTGATTCCCACACCATGCCTCTTTATGATTTGGTGACAAATAGACATGCCAGTATGTATGTATGTATGTATGAATATCAATACTTTGATCTTTCTATTAAAATCAATTTGACAAAATTATCATCCACTCGTGTGCCTCATCTCATTTGCCTTGTTTTCCTGGTCATGTCATCAACAACGTCAGCACCAAACAGTCTGGAAACAAGGGAAAGATAAGTATTTAGCCCCCCCCCCCGCCCACGCAAAAAAAAACTTGTACATGAAGACCCTTTTCAGAAAAAATACTAGACATTCTAGTTGAACATCGGCTAGTTGTACTCTCTACGCTCTCAAGAAGTCCCAAACTACCTGCTTCACTAATACCCAACTTAGCTAAGATCACCCTCCGTTTTTTAGATGTTCTAAATTTACCCCTCTAATAAATACACAACATGCTAGGAATTATCTCAGTTTTTCTAAACATCCTAGAATATACCCCTATTAAATATTGAACAAGGTAAGAGCATTCTTGATTTTTCTGGAAGTCCTAAAATACCTCTTTGGTAAACATCCCACAAGTTGGGAGTAATCTTAAGTTTTGTGGAAGCCCAAAAATACCTTTCGCGTAAATATCCAACAACCTATAAGACTCTAGGAAGTTCCAATCTCTAGGACAATCCCTCTAGTGAAGACCAAACAAGATATGAGCTCCCTAGTTTTTGGAAATTTCAAAATACTACATTGCTAAATTCTCAACAAGCTAGGCATGAACTACGTTTTTTGAAACTCCCAAAATATCCCTATGGTAAATATTGAACAACGTAGGATATTTCTAGAAGTCTCAAGATATCCTTATGGTATGTAGATTTTGAACAAGTTAGGAGTACTCTCGATTTTTTGGAAACTTTAACCACCTAGTAAGTCCATAGAAGCTATGATATTCTAAGTTTTATTGAAATCTTTGAGTAACCCTTTGGGAAATGCCTTCCAAGCTACGAGTACTCTTAATCATTTTGGAAGTTCTAAAGTACTCCTTTAGTAAATGCCCAAAAGCTAGGAGGTTCCTAAATACCCAAGAGGTAAATACCCAACTAGCCATGAATACTCGTATTTAGTCCCAAGCTTTGTGGCATTGCTTCAATAACTTTAGAAATTTTAAGGGTATTTTTGTATTCTTTCCATTTGGTATGAAGAATCATGATGGTTGTTTCAATAATCATGATAAAGTTAGGCTTCATTATGTGGTCCTTATCTAAGGAATTGAGCCAACACATATGACAGGACAAATCATGAACGGGCAACAATTGTTCACATGGTGTGGTCAAAGTGACAGGGTTACAATGGGACAATGTGTTGGAAGGAGTCCAAAATCATCCTCATGCAAACAATGCCTAATGCTAGGGATGTCTGGATAATAAATTATCATTAGGTCTTATGAAGTGTGCAATATGCCACACATTAAGGGTTGTCGTGTGCCCTTAAAACCTTCATGGGAAAGTGCATCGTACAATATATTAAGTGGTGTCATGGAAGTTTGAGCATATCTTTTTTTCCTTTCTACAACACTATTGTGATCCCCTTAGTATTAAGGATCCAAACAATTACCCCCACCCAATCATGATGTCCCTCAATGCACAATGCTTCACCCATGTATTTTATCTATGAGACGATCATGGATCACCACCCATATGGAATAGTCTGATGAATGTAAGAAACTGACACCAATTCTCCGTTGCCTCTTATATGTCGTTATAACCGCATCATGAACTAACGTCTCATTTTCATAACGCCAACCTATATAGGACATCTATGCCATTAAAAACCACTTCCACTTCACAAGTTCTTTTCACCCTACAATGAAAACTTTCCTTCCCTCTTTTTCTCCCTACCCTAATGTTACAAGAATAACCATAACCATAGTTCTCTGACCTTAAGGTTAGGCATGGGCTTATTCAAAAGGAACGAAGGGTAAAGACCGAGTTATCTCAATCATACAATGAGATGAAACTTTAGAAGGTTTCGTCAGTTTGCCACTTATAATAAAGTTGTCAAGTGCGAAACAAACAAAGGCCTAAGGTTTGAGCTATATATGAAGGCTAGCTACCTTCATAAAGGGGATCATCTCTAGTATTTTAATACGGACTTTGATAGTGTGTCAAAGCTCTAACTTTATACACGTGTGCCTCCTTGTTCTTCAAACCCAAGGTAAAATTTGTGTGAACAAACTCGGTCGTATGGGACATTGATTGGGAACTCAGATTTGCATTTCACCTTCGCTCAGGGGTGCTCATAACCCTAACCTCTTGTCCCACCCCATATGTGTAGTTGTGTTATTCTTCTACCTCTATTCATGTCACCTGGTTGGATGGCACTCCACCCCAAAAGACTATCTTTAACACCCTTTGTGTTTGGCTATTGTACCACAAAATTGATGCCCTTATCTACGTGGCAAAGGCATCGACTGACCCTAGTCAAATATAGTTGACATTGACACCTTTCCCTTCCCACTGGAGAGTAGATTAACAACCTCCTCTTACAATGCACCCTTGGAGTATCAACTCACAAGAACCCTAACCCCGTCACAATGGATCAATACTTCTATACCTATTCAATGAGTAAGAAATCCTACCATACACAAACATGACAAACCCTTTGTTATGTGAGTGCTTCCCTTCCTTCTATACATTTGTGTCATATATTGTACAATATTTCCCATGATTGGGCCACTCATATCGTTTTGTTAAGTACATGTCATGTGTAGCGCGGTCCATGAAGACATTGACATCAATATTAGTGGTAAAGATTACGTGTAAGACCAAGAAAAGGGGAATTGAACAAAGTTGACTCTAGATCTTTAGGCCTAATGGCCACCCCAATGTGAAAAAGGAAAACCTTATTGTAAATGAGCTATAAAAATCCCTTTTGTGCTTTTTTTAGCTTCCTCCTAAATGTTTCGTCTGAAGCCCTTTGTAATAAAAGTTAGAGCTCTCTCTCTCTCTCTCATATACCAATCAGGTGTTGAGTGACCAAGGTTAAGTGTTATTAACCAAACCCTTATCACTCCAATTGTATGTGTTGTGTGCACTTATACCAAATGAACGATGGTTACTTCTTATGTGTGCAACCTCTTTGCTTATGTTTACTACCATACGTACATAACAATATAGCCCATTAGAGTAATAGTGAACTTCTTAGTGAGGTTAACATTTCTAAAGGAGGTGTCAAGTGATAGTTCACTAGACTAGGGTAAAAGGCAATATTAGTAGCTCGAGAGTGTTTGACAACTTGGCTAACAATACCAGTGTGGAGATACAACTCCATTGATACAAATCCATGAACTTAGTGTGAACACTTAGAGTCAACACACATCCATATTTCCATAATCGATGTCCTAATCTCGCCAATGATATCATTAGATTTGGGCCATTGCTACCATGGGGCTTACCATTCTCAAAGGGTATGGTGTTGCAATTGGGCCTCGTCATAGTTATTGTTGTGTGGGAAATCACTACCCCCACTCATGCCATTGGAATGTTCTCATCGATGATACATCATTGTTAAATATACAAGTGACAAAGGAGACGGTGGCAAAGAAGTGGGTTCGTTGAGGGGATGAAGAACGAGGCAAAAAAAGTTGCACGTGAAAGAAGAGAATAAAGATGTGAGATGACAATTAAATGATGCCCAATTGTTGAATTCTAGTTGATAATTGACATTAGAGATTTACATGCAACATTGAGTTGAGTCCAAGTCAAATGATGATTGGATGGATTGTTTATAGTCATTATTTGAGAGTCAAACAATGGCTAATAGTCGAGAGTTTATCATCGAGTGGGGCCAAATGAGTCGAGTTGAGAGAGGACAAATTCAAAGACCATTACTGATATTCAAAACAATATCCAATAGCCAAGCTAAAGGATCACAAACAATGAGATGGAACATGAAAATAGGGGTATGAAGAGGAGAATGATGATGAAAGTGAAGGATGATCAAGAGGTAATAAAGACCAAAGAGAATATCAACAAATGTGCAAAAATATAGGCATGGAAAAAGGTATGATTGAAACGTGCTTGTTGATAAATGAACAAGGCTTGTGATGGCATGTCAAAGAATATTGTGGGTGCTTCGAATAAGTTATCACACAAGTGCGCTAAGTGCTATCTCAATTTGCATGCTAACACTCAACAATGTGAACAGATATAGGTTTGACATTAGCCTATGAAAATTGGTAGCTTTGCCATTAATGTTGACTTTTAAGTATGAAATTTGGATTAGTTGAATAATATGAAGATGGAATTTGAAGCATTGGATGGGAAAATGCATACTTGGTTACAGGGAAGAAAAAATAAACATTAAAAAGCTTGACAATCTTGGTCAAAAGCCCATTTCCCGAATTAAGAAGTTAGCCTACTACTTGCTTCTATACCTTTTGTGTTAAACCTAGGAAGCACAATCATGGATTTTCAATGCCCACATATATGTACTCTCTCTTTTTGTTAAACCTTGAGATGCACAATGAGTTCCCAATTGTGTCACATCATTGAAGAATTTTGACTCTCATTAATTCCTTTTTCGTTAAACCTCAACTTGCATACAAAGTTATCAATCACCCGGGATTCTGTATCCCATACAAACAATTGTTGTTAAACCTCAACACCCAGAAAGAGTTATGTTCCTCCCACAAACATTATGGATTTACATTGTTCATGTATGGTTTCTTATTAAACCTCGATAGATACAGGGAGTTTCCACCATGCCACCCCATGAAATATCTACGTTGCTCGTATATTATACCTTTTTTTGTGATGAATCTCAATGAGCACGAAGAGTTTTTCCTTGATGTTGTATCATTCATAAAATTTGTTGCTTGTATATACATACATGCCGAGCATCAATGCACATAGAAAGTGTTTTTGTGGTGCCACATTGTTGTGGATTTTCGTAGCTCACACATGTATTGTTTGTTAAACCTCCTCGACTGATAAAAAAGAGAGTTATTCATCATGCCACAATCACCATGGGTTTCCATTCACCTCGTGATCATTGTTTTTCTGCCAAAAGCCAGAGCAGGATGCAAATAGTATTATCGTCGGGGGGAGATCATCGTGGAGTTTAACATTCAAAGTCAGCTCGTGCACCCCCAAGCGAATTACCATGGGCTTTACGTAGGAGATTGACGAAACATTAAGTTTAGGGTTTAGGGTTTAGAGATCAATGAAACATAAGCAAAGAGGAGTATGAAAAATATAACTATAGTCTATACATATTTACTTCCCAAAATTTATCTGCTAAATGTAGAGGGAAGGAAATTGAAAACATTACTTAGAGTTAGCATATAGAGGAGTTTGATAAACATATGTTTTCTGTTTTCTCTGCTAAATTTAGAGGAAGGGGATTGCAAGAGCAAGAAAGCAGAAAGAAACAGAGAGTATAGGGATCAGAGGTCGTGGCTATGGCGGCCTGTCTCTCTCCTTCCCCCGCCCTCCTCCTCATCCGAACACCTGCAGAAACAAAGAGATCATCCCCTGGCGTTACCCCTCACAGAAGCTCTTTCTCTTCCTCCTCCTTTACAGCTTCGTTGAGACATCACTCGACTATGTCTGCAAGTATTGATCAGAAACTACCGTCTCAGGTCAGTCTTCTCCCTCTCTTCCATGGTCTCGTATCAGAAAGAAATGGCTTACGGTTTAAAGGTCGGAGGAAGGAGGCCATAGATGACCAGAAACACAATCAGAAGAATGAGAAGAAAGTGGCGAAAGTTTCAGTTGTAAAGGCATTTTCAGGGAACAGAGGTTTCAATGGTGGCCGTACACCTGCCATAGATAGAGTGTTATCGGCGGTTGGATATTTCCTACCATTGCTTGATGGGATGCAATATGGACGTTTCCTCTTCTCACAGTTTCCTTCGATAGAGGTCATCTTCAGACCGATTTTCCCCCTCCTCCGTCTCTACTCGAGCATCCCATATGCAAATTTTGTGGTTTTCTTCACAATCTACCTTGCTCTTGTAAAAAACCCCAGCTTTCCGAGGTATGTCAGGTTCAATGCAATGCAAGCATGTGTCTTGGATGTACTTATTGTTATCCCTCTCATCGTTCAGAGGATCCTCAGCCCAAAGAGTGGATTTGGTCTTGATCTCCTAATCTTGTTCTACAATGCCGTCTTTGTTTCGCTTCTTGTGACTGTGGTTTTTGGAATGGTTTCTTGCATTCTTGGGAAAATTCTTCGCATTCCATTTGTGGCCGATGCTGCGGATAACCAACTCTTCTAAAGCTTCAGTAGAGTGGCTGATAGATAAAGAAACTAGGTTTTGGAAAGGAAGGGGAGATGTATTAATGACTCTTAGAGAGAGAGAGAGAGAGAGCAAGAGCAAGCAGGAAAAGTGTATTACTGTCTCTTAGAGAGAGAGAGTGGCATTATTTAATGTTACTTTCCTTATATGTAGTTCATCATTTAACTGAACTCAGTTTTATAAATTGCTAAAGAAAGATGTGTTAACTTCTCTTGGAGAGAGAGAGAGAGAGAGAGAGAGAGAGAGAGAGAGAGAGAGAGAGAGAGAGAGAGAGAGAGAGAGAGAGATTGATAAATAGACTTTTTGATGTCCATGGGAGACTGGATATAATTGATAGGATGGGGCTGAGCCAAAAGCAAGTATTTAACTTGGGTTCTCTGAATCTGAAGACTTTTGATTACCGGCCTAGCCAATAGCCAGAGAAAGAGGGAGATGGCTGTACCTAATAATAATTTTCTTGTATCTCATCATTTCATCAAAAGTTGGTTTCACAGATTGCTAAACTGGTCTATTGTCTGTGTTTTTAGTTAAATTGATACCAAAAAACTTCAAATGTTTTGGATAGAGAGATAGATGTATACTTTTAGATATATTATTAACAATCACCAGGGGACAGAGTCCATAACAATGAATGACTTCTGTCTCTCTCAATTTACTTGAGAGATAGAGATAGATAGAGAATGTGATAAATGGCTGTATCCAATGCAACATTTGTTGGATGTACCTCTTTGTTTTTCCAAACTCAGTTTTACAGAATGCTACACCCTTGTATATTTGGAAATCGTTTTGTGTATTTTTGATAAACCAGTAACTTAAAACAGGGCGGGGCTCAGATGTTTTTGTTTTCACTCCACTGTAGAAAGCTATTGTAGGGATGCAATAACATGTTATTGTGGTAATATGTCAACGCTTAGCTTTGGATATACTATAGACAAGAAGGGGGATGGTCAATGTGAACTTGGGTTGCACAAATTATTTCACATATGCCAACAAAGGGTAAGTATTTGAACTGAATGTCCCAAGTGTTAGATGCATCCCCACCTTGAATGAGGGAGATTGCTTTTATATCCCATTGGTGGAGACAATACAAACTTCCAATTAGCAAAGTTGCGATGTGGGGTTTGTATTAGATGCAGAAACTATGGCAAAAACTCCATGGATCTTTATTCTGAAATGAGTTTATTCAACCTTGGGTGTCAAAGCACCAATTGTATTTATTTTTACAAAAAGTTTTGAGGTACTAGCACCGCTAACAAGTATGATGGAGAGGATATACAAAGCATTGTGCATAAACCTTTTATGTTGGTACTACATGCATATGAAGAAGCGGCTGAGTGTCTAATACATAGTTGGACAATTGCAAGGGGTAGGTAAGTGAATGCTGCTGGTTTGACCAACTGTTGTCTTAAAATGTGCAATTATCAAACACAAAGTAGAAAATCCTATGGAAAATGTTGATGCACTGACATAGGTTGTCTCATCTTGGGTACTTATAGGTTGAAGGGCACCTCTCTATGGGAACCATAAGTAAACAAGATTTGAGGCTTTGACAAATCAATATGCGACATTGTGAGTGAGGTATAATAGGATCAAATTGGCAGACTTTGTTGATTTCCAGCCACTCTAATCCCAACTAGTATCTTGAAGGCATAATCTAGAAGAAGACGTAACCAAATAGAGAAAATTAAATCACCCAAATGAGCTAGTATTTCCTATTCTTATAAAAGCTTCCATCATTCTACATCGACCTTATATGAATTGTAAGGGAGAAGAATGGCTCATTGGGTAGGATGGCATGCTTATCCACACTATAGGTGAGGTCTATCAACTTGTTGTGAACTTCCAAACACCTCACAAGAGTTCAAAGCTCAAAAGAGGCACAATACAAACATCCCAAGAGGCCCAATAAATGATGTCTAGTAGCTACGAATTGAGGGAGTATGATTATGGTAGAATAGTTTCACTAGCTCACATACTCTCTCCATGTTGGCACCCTCAAATTTTTTATTCTAATTCAATGGTTGGCTTTAAAACTCATTAAAGGAAGGGGCATCGATTTACTACATAAGCAATTCCAAACTTTTAGTTGGAATCACATGAAAGTTTAGGAGCTCAATATGATAAGCCATTGACATGCACTAAGAAGAGCAAAATCACATTGTATGAGCCATCGCTTCCAGCCCTAGGTAGTTATGGACTAAACACATGGTTGAGACATGATTGCAACATTTAGTGACAAGCAAGAAGTTGTGTTCCAAGCCATTGCAAATAACACCATTAACTACAAATGCTCTTTTTTGAGGGAAAATGAATTGCAAACCAATGGGCAAACCCTCTTAAGGGAATCCACAAATAGAGCAATTTGCTACTCTATAGAGATAAAAATACCAACTTGGAATCTAGATAACAAAATGATTGGTCTAGTTTTCTTAGTTCCATTTGCAAGACAAATGACCTTTGGAGTTCGACATACGATATCCAAGGTCTTTGTATCATCATCATATTGCATCAAGAATTGGGGTCACCCCACAATAGAAGCTTGAGGCCAAAAGTATGTGAAGAGTATATCATTGACTAAAAGTAGAAGAGATATGGAGCCACACTTGGATTACTAGTATAAAATTGTCTTCTTCTCCAAATGCAAAATCCCCACTCATGTATACATGTTAGAGCTCATTTCTGTGCGCACCATCACACCTTTGCTTCATACGACTTATTTCACATTCTCTTTAAATGTTAAAATGGGTGTTGAAGTAATTGGCAAGTAGACTTGTCAACTATACATTTTTTAACTTAAACAAGTTTGTGAGTCTAAGTATCATGCTTTGTTACAATGCAAAGAGACCTTTGATCACATTTGAGTTTGCTCTACTACACACTTTGTCAAGATGGTCCAATCCCTACCTACACATTATAATGAGTCGAAGTGTGCACTCGCATTTGGAACATGCAATAATTAAATTCTTGAACATTGGGAACCACTACTCAACTCCACATGTCACTTGAAAACATTTCCCTTTTTGATCTTTTGTTCATATATGACCTTTGAGAACCATAATAAAAGTTATCACCTATCTATATTTTGTAATGACCACTCCCAAAGGTTGATCTAATGTGGAATATGGGTCCCTAATGCTACATTTGTTAAGTTATATTTTGTTGTATATATACACATATCTATCTTGTTTTTTCTCGACTCGATCTAAACTCTACAAGATGACTAATCATACTAAAAGCAACCAACATTGCTAGAGTGCTTTAGGAAACTTTTGAGGAGTCGTAAGCCAATACGTTTGTCTTTGAATAAGTTGTGAACACAATGTTATGTTGAGCTATTAAGTTGCACTCTACTAATGGCACACTCAACATTACCTTTTTATTTGTTGATCAATATCCATAGTAGAAAAGGTGTGCACAACGTACACTGCATCAAACACAAGCTAGGAAGAATGGCTAGCTTACCTCTCTTGTGAAAATCATTATCTAACCCCTAGTATATTAAGTGAACGAAATCAAATTCGTCATCAAAAAAATATTATTGCAATAGAATGTGAAATAATAAAGGACTTCTTGAATAAGTCACATATAGTTATTATGTGAGACGAAGGGAGAATGACTTCGCATTTATATCACTCATGACATGAAGGACACTCTTTTTCTTAATCCATCAACCTCTCTATCTATACATCTCTTTTCCTCCAAAGTTCAATCACTACATGCTTTCTATGTGCCATTGATTAATTGGTTACATGTTCTTATTGCATGATATGCCTATTTGAGCATCATGTAAGAAATCAGTACAACAAGACCTATCTGAAAGCTTTATATTTATAAGTAAGTAGTAACTAAGATATGTTGATACATGGGTAATTTGTTGAAACCCCCCATTTATGGTTATAGAGAGGTTACACAAAGATGTTAATATATGCACGCCTATTTGATAGGAATTGAAAAATATTGCTTGTATTATCAGTTTTGAGTAAAAATAGATACCAATTATCCAATGGATCCATAGGGAGTGAAGATGATTATATACCTTAATTATGAAGTATCATGATCCAACTTGATCTAACTAGCCAAATGATCAATTGTCAATTCACGAGCTTACCTCAGGAAGGGTCCCAAATGAGCACAAATGAAGGATTTTAAAGTTTTGGGTTTGGGTCAAGCATTGTTTTATTTATTTTTGAGAAAAAGGAAGAAGAAAAGTAATATTGTGAAGATTTACACCAATCACATGTTTTAAAGATTCTGATTCGGTCGTGATGTTTATTGCCATTTTTCTAGAATTAAAATCTCCTCTAAAGTTTGCTAAGTCAACAAGTCTTAAGTTATGTGTTCCCCATAATAATGACATGACATACCCTTGCATGTCCTTCGGTCTAATGGTAGAGGGGATGGATTATGGTGGATCAAAATATATGAAGAAAAGTAGAGGTGAGAAACTACTGTACATCGAGCTACCTTTAAAAGTAAGAAAAGGCAAGCCTACTTTTCATCACGAAATATAGGCTTTATAACAACATTTCACATTACGATATTCCAATTATAATAAACAATTTGTATAATGAGGCGATTGTAAAAATAAAAAATATCTTACAATGTCAGCATCAAGGGTAAAGATACCATTAACTAGACAAACCATGGTAGTTGCACACACTGTTTCATGTAAGAATATACATTCAGACGCGTGCAAAGTCATGATTCTAACAAATGGATGGGAGCCGATGTGTCAGGGAGTCTTTCGTGATGAATCCAATCCCTCAATAGTGCACAATCCTTTTCTCACACACTTCCCCCTCTCCCACCCCATCTTTTCCCTCTCTCCAACATCTTTCGCCAACACACACACATCTCTCTCTCTCTCTCTCTCTCTCTCTCTCTCTCTCTCTCTCTCCCGCCCTCTTTGGTCTCATAGGTCATATTTGACCTCCGAAGACGATAATATAATATCTCTCTCTCTCTCTCCAACTTATCCTTTTTTTTGGCAACGACAACACACACTCTTCCTCACTGCTCTAGGGCAACTAACTTTGTTTGGCCATCTTTTCCGGGGACTTTCTGGAGTGCAGTAGTATCATGTGAGGACGGGGCGAGGACCGCCCGTGGATGGAAATGCAAACCCCCACCCTTCTCCTAGCGGTGCACATGTGGTGGCCATCACTTCTCTATACATATATAATGTTATCAAAGATTAGCCCCCACTAACTACTAACTACAAACTACAAACTACAAACTACTAACTATGACCATGATATATCTATCCTTCTAAGTTCTATCTATCCTTCCTATTTCCAATCACTATACATACATACATACTGTCTCCCCAATCCATTCATTTGACTGAAGTGATTCATTCTATCACATAAGCTGCAGCAGAAGGAAGGAGAAAATGCTCTAGTTTCTTCCCTCCCTCCCATCGATCGCATCACCGTCCTCCCCACCCATGGTTTCGCAGGTCGGTCTCTCTCTCTCTCTCTCTCTCTCTCTCTCTCTCTCTCTCTCTCTCTCTCTCTCTACACCCCCGCTTATCCTCTTTGATGTTTATTTATTTGTCTGATTTTTTTTTCGCCTTCTCTTGCATTTTTGCTTCTTCCACCTATCCACCCCTGATCAGATTCTTTTTGTAGCTATGATGTCAACGCGTCCCTTGTTCCCGATTTGATTTCTCCAGAGCCCTTTCCCTTAATTGCCTCTGTGTGGGTGAGATCTATGCCATTCAAGCCGTTTTGTGAATATTTTTCTCAGTAAATTCGACATCAAGGAAATGTATGAGTTTATGGGAAAGCTATATTATGTTGCTTTTTAATGCATAAATATTGTGAGGGCAAATTATTGAAATTCCTATCTGGTTTACTCTATTTTGTAAAATGCCACTCAATTTCACGACAATTTCAATGACTTATCCAGATACCACTTGAGTTTATTGCAATTCCTAAATTTGCCATTCTCGCTCATCAAATTCTGTAAATCAAATATTCTCAATAATCTAATAGGACTAATTATCTGAATCCCACCACGGGAAGTGAACTCATTTTGATAATCACCAAATCATTATTAGATTTTAATTAGTAACTGGCTGTCTTAATCCTGCAAGGTCAGGATTTTCTGATATTTAAAAGTTCATTAAAAATCTATTGCATTACGCAATTCCACGAAGCTCTAGAAATAGACCCATCAGCTATTTATTGTGGACAGGTAGACCTTTATGTATCCATTCCTGCAGTCATTATGCTTCGTTAAGTGGATATAATAAAATCTATATTAGGCATATAGTGTGAATAACCACCCACTTATGCATCCATTCCAAGGTGGTTCTGTTAAATTGAAGGTTACATATAGACCCATTTGGCATATACTATGTTTCTATCATGCATTAAGCATTTAATTGACTATGTTTCTCTATCTGGATTATTTGTTAGAATCTTGTAAACTAGTTATGCTTAACTCTGTACATAATGCAATTAAATGAAGTAAATAATTATCAGGCTTAGTATCATTTGCTCATCTAGCAATTATGAAGAAAAGAAAATATATCATTTTTTTGTTGTTTATGAATACAACTTTTTTGGTTTGCCCATAATAAGAATAATTTCTCTTTTTACAATAAAGTATATGTCCATTTTAAAATGATTTTGTCTGTGGTGATGCTATGATCTGGCTCCTACGTGCAGATGAATAAGAAACATAAATATGCTGTCATCTCTTGTTCATGCACTAACAATATAACACTGCGTACTTTGTTATCATGATGTATTTAATATTGAGTGGCTGTCATGCATAAAAGTTGGACTCAGAAAGTCATTATTGACATTTTTCCTGTTGGGTTTTCTTTTCTGCTAACCATCAACCAAATATCAATCCTTCATGTGAATTTCAAAGAATTATTTCTGCCATTGTATCTTACAATATATCAGTATAGGAATATGTCTTTCCATGTTGTAAGGGTTTTGTACAATGTACAATGGCATTCCATTTAGTGAATGTGCATTATCTTTACCAAATGCACTATTCCTCTGAATACTCCCTTGGGATTTCTTCGCATCCTTAGTTTAGCAGGACATATTACATAAGAGGGAAGAATGGAGGTGAAAGTTCAAACAATTGGGTTTCTTAAATGGAGTTGTTACATAAGGACACATTTTTCTGATTGAGCGCTTCAGGATTGATATATAATTTACTGCTGGCTTTGCAGGCTTGAACAGAGAGCATATAACTGTCAAATGATCTTCATCGAAGGTGTTGGTAATGAGATAATATATGCAGCATTATTTGCTGCTGCTCCAATTGCTATAATAATCCAGTCATCATGGAGGTATATTCTAGTGCATGGTGTAGTTTGCTTTTATTTGATGTTTGTAAATAGTTTTTAATGTATGCTAAAATGCAAGTTTAGTTTTTTCTTTTGATAGGTCACATACCTTATATCGTTTGAAACAAGGTTTCTTCACTGTTGGAAACTGGGTTGGAAGAGCCTGGAATATGATGTGGAGTCGAAATAATGCAATGACAGCCTCTGAAATTAATGTGGTCAGTCATACAGATTTGGTCTCACCTCCACAAAATGATTGCTGCCCAATCTGTCATGATCCATTCCATCTTCCTTGTCAAGCCAATTGCGCCCATTGGTTTTGTGGTATGTGTACTATTAAGGCTAGCAATATTTGGGCGGATTTCTTTTGCATGAGATTAGTTTGTATAGAAAAAAAATGACAAATCAGTCCTAATTGGTTAATAATGAAGGCAACATAAAAGAGAAACAGTTTCATTGCCCTGGACAATTGGAGTTCAAACAATTTTTTTTGTAGCAAACACAGCGAATTAAAATATAATGAAGGTCAACAAGAATTCACACAACTGTACCATTATTTGCAAAAAAGATTAAAAAAATGACAAATGAGCAAAGGTTATCAGCTGGGGGGCAACCCTCCCTCTTCTGGAAGAATAACATTGATATGTTTGCTTTCTTGTTATGTCATGGATTTGGCTTTTGTAGGAGATTGCATACTTCAGGTTTGGCAATATACCTTAGCCCTACAGCCCTGCAGATGCCCAATTTGTCGGCAACCTATCAATCTTCTTATACCTTCCGATTGTGGCCAAAATGAAGAACCAGAAACTGAAAGAATATTGCAAGAGGTTGCAAATTATAACCGTATTCATGGTAGAGTTTCTGTCGGAATTATGCAGGTGAATCACCATCTTATTTCAATATTTGCTCATAAGTTTGTTGAGGATCTCAAGTGTTTAATGAAATCCCACATTTAAAAATCTGTATAAACCTTTCATTATGATTTCCTGTAGAAAGTTAGTACCATGGTACCTTATGGAACTCAAATTTTTTTGCTTGCATTTTTTCAACTTCTAATTATTTACTTGTATGACATAAGGTGACCATTTATTTGTTTGTGAAAAATATCATTGGCAATTGAAATGCACTTCTAAAATGGAGTTTAAAGACAGGGCTGATACCAACAGAGTTTTCTCAAGCTTCAATTCTGTTTCATCTTTTGCAATGCACTTCATGTATGAATATTTTATACCCAATCTATTCTGCAGCGTATGCGAGACATGCCATTGTTGTTGCGGCGTATGGTAGAGGATTTGATGGATCCTCAGCGAGGTCTTCCACTATTGCATCGGACACGCATCATAATCTATGTAAGTCATGTATTTGCATGTATGTATATGCTTTACATACCTTGTATCATGTTGGTTATACTATTTTACTACATAGGCTCTCTATGTAATTGATTCTGAAGATCATATCATGAATCCATGCTAGGCTTGCAGTAGCCAAGTTGATGCAAAGTCTAAACTTCAATATAATAATAAAAAATTGCTTCTTGATAGAGTCTTTTCATGTAATCCAGAGTTGCAGTCCCCCATAAAACAGAATCATTTCCTTTTATAGAAATTCAGCTGTCATAATTTTATAATATGCTTCTGTCATCTTTCCTTCTCTCTCTCTCTATTGTGTATGGGAGGGAGACTTCCACATGGATCCAGCTGTCCTCCTTGATATGCTGACTGTACAACTATCCAGTATCCTATATTCATCGGCTATCAGTAGCTTCTCACACATGACACAACAGAACCATATACATGTCAGCCCTTGATATCAAAGCTCCCATAATCCTAACCTACTAAATCTCATTTCGTCACTGACTTCATGGTCAAGAAAGCCATCCGTCAACAACAGTAGAGATCAGCAGACCACAGAATTGCAGCGTGAGCACCTCATATGTGCAGCATGCACATGAACTCCCAGCATTGCTCATATGTTGAAGAGGACCATTGAGCAAGGTTTTGCCAACTATTCATGGACCATGCACATGATTTTGCCTATTCACAAATTTGGTGAACCCCTCCAAGCTTTCAGCCAAGAAACTATCAAACTAATCATATTGGTCACATGCTTGCCAATTATACGGAGCTGTGCTTGAGGTAGACCGAGCAGATATAAAGAGATGGAATGCTGGGGACATGAACAAGCAAGATTCAGATGAACCTTCTCCACTATAGACCAGTGGATTGTTACTTTGGGATGCCAGATTGATCACCGCTGCTTTGTGGACTTCTGCAAAGTGTTCCATCCAGTGTCCAAAGAGCATCTCTTCCAGAGATTAGGTTGACTATATCATATATGGGGATAGCGAAGATCTGGCAGGTACGCCAGGAATACCAGGCTACTGAGCACCAGGCTATACAGAAACAATCCAGAGACATTTAGACTCGTTCTGACTAATACATCATGGATCTTGTACACAGAGTGGTCCAATGGCCCTACCTGATACACTGATAATGTACTCCACCATAAGTTGAATGGTGGTAATGATATAGTTTCGTATTACATGTATTGTCATTGCTCATTTATTTTCTCCATTACTTCTCCTTTATTGGACACTACTTCTTGCACTTCTGAATTATCTCACAGGATGACTTTGGCCTTGGTAAACGTTATACCCAAATTTTAGGAGAGTGTTGATTAAATGTCCCATTCAAATTTTTTTCTATGGCATTTGGCACCCTGAAGCGGAACGTAATGGATAATGCATGTTTTTGTTTTCTCCCATAGACCGAGTTCTGTTCTGGTCTAATGGATCAATTGGCCAGCCATTGACGATAATAAATATCATATCATCTCTCTTAGAGGCAGGTAAGGGAGCATATTATGCATTTGAGAACACATCCAATCATGGAGATATTAAGTGTTGGGTCCTTAAGAAATAGCTTTTCGACACTTTGGTGACACGGTGCTTCTCTATGGAATGGAAATATGGGGCGGTAGAATCGCTAAATCTACGTGGAAAGAGTTCAAAAATGTCCAAAAACATTTTCTTACAAAGTTTCTGCAAGTTAAGAAACAAATGCCTCACACCCTCCTTGAGACGGGATCACTTCCCATTGAGATCATGGCCATGGAAAGGGTTGTTGAATACATGCTTAAGGTTCAAAAAAGTCCCTCACATCGATTTCCTAGAATCGCATGGGAAACAAGCAAAAAGATCCAAAAGATGCATAAAAGCAAAATTTTGTGTTTTGGTTGGATGCAAATGGAAAAATGGTTTGGTAGATGGGATGCAATACACTTGCTTCATGATGCATAACTAGATTCCTCTGTAAATGAGGCTTTTTTGCAATGCTAATGTATCATGACATGGGACAAATGTGGAGGCTCACGCTAAACACATTATACTACACATGTTGCACCTAACTACAAAACCATATTTTTCACGGAACGGGGAAACCATACACATCGATACATGTTAGAGCCCATCCCGTTATCTTCCATTCGAACCATTGCTTCCATGCGACTTAGCTCACATGCATTGTGATGTGAGACGGGGTGTTGGGGCACAAGTGATGAGAGTGGTCGACTATGCACTCTTTGCCCTAAACAAGTTTGAGAGTTTGAGTATCACACTTTGATACAATGCTCTGCCTTTGATTATATTCGACCATGCTTTCCACATAACTTCGACCAAGCCCAATCCTTGCACGAATTTCTCTCATAACCACAATGTGCAGTCTCAATTGCAACATTCATTGGTAAAGTTCTTGAATATCGAGAGTCGGTACTCACTCTCACACATATCACGTGAAATGTAATATTTTTGGTTTCATAGGTCATATTTGACCTCAAAGATGATAATATAATCTATTTATCTTTCATTGAATGGATGGACACAAAATTTTAAAGCCCTCAACATTTTGGTCTTATAAAGATAATGTACCACCTTGAAGGTCATTCAGCATGTCAGTGCTTGCTTAGTGTGGTGATCAGTTCATGAATGTGAGCATGGATAGTACCCAGTCCGTGCTATGCATGAATAAATGCAGACAATTATGTCCGCTAGGGCCAAAACAAAACATTACCTTCTAAGTTGGCAATTAAAATCTTAGGATTTAAAAATCAGAAGCTCATCAGGATGGGAATGAGCAACAAGAACAATGGGATGAACATGGCAATGTTAGTGTGGGTTGAACCAGCGCATAAAATGAAATAAAAATTCTGAAACGGGAAAGGAAGAGAAAGGACAAACTGAGAGATCTTCATGGTGGCTTTCTTCCCTTCTTTCCCCCTTCTTAGTGAGCTTAATGATAATAAACGGGTTTCTACTCTAGGTTGTGCCTAAGATTATGTTGAAAATAGCATGACCAGATGAAGGCCTTCATTTCTGAATGTATAGCGGTCTAAAATGGCACAAGATTGGAGTATTTTGAGCTTTGAAGGCCGAAATGAATGTGATTCTACTGAACTACTAGAACACTAAATGAAACTGTGAATGGGTTTAATATTTGGAATGCCATTGTTGGCAGCTTTGATAAAGAAAGCATTAGAATTAGACATTTGTATAGTCAGAATAATGGTAATTATTTAGAAATAATAAATGAATGCCCTGTAATTGCATAGAGATTTGTAGTTAATTTCACTACCATCCTGTACCATTTGGCTCCTGTTATAGCTTTTATGAAATGTTTAGCCTTAGTTACTGTTGGAAAAGTACTTAATTTTTCAGATATTTTTTAAGAGGACTTTGCTGCAGTCTTACATGCAAGCCTACCAAATGTATCTTGTCTTTCAAATATGCTTTTGTTTTGATATTCTCATAGCACGCTAGCAAACCTTTTAAATATGCCTTTTTATATTTTTGCAGTTGTTGCTGCTGGTTTGTTATGTCCTCAGTCCTTTGGATATCTTGCCTGAAGGTAATTATTCACTCGTCGCAACTCTGGTAAAAACGAAATGATTCCAGTTATTGATTCGAGTAGTTTTTCTAGGTTTCCTCACAGGCTCAATCTCATTTGTACTGAATGGATTAAGGTAGAGTGCATTGCAATTATATGGAGTAATATAACCTAATATAGTAATAGAGAATGTCCGCTGATTCCTTTGGAATATCCACATAGAAATTCTTGTAGATTACGCTTTAACATTGTAGCCAGGGGAAATTTTTAATAACCTTCATTGTTACTGTTGGTATCAATGGTTAGTAAAAGTTGGTACCTATTGTTTGTAAAAAAATATTTCTTAGTTTGTGAGTTTCCCCAGAACTTTTCAATTGTTTCATGAATATGTTCATATAGATTCGTTGGCATTTGATGGCTTTCTTTGTTTTTCTTCCCATTGCAAGTTCTTCTATTACCAATTCTCATTGCAATAAAATTCATGCCTGATTTTGAGCCACGTCTAATTTTCAAATATTTTGTAGGTATGTTTGGCATCATTGGGCTGTTTGATGATTTGTTGATGATGCTCTTTGTGTTATTTCACTTGGCAACCATGTATCGAACGGCTTTGGTATACCGATATGCTTTGCATCGTTAGCAATATATTTGAATGTGGAAGCAATTATATGATATAATATGTTATCTCTATCTCAAATTCCGTAGATTATAAGTCTCTTTTTGTATATATATTCGCATTATGTGCACTTATCAATGTGTATATAGCAGTTTGTTTCTCATATCCTGAAAAACCAAGTAAAAAGAAAGATATACATATCTTGGTGAAAAGAAAAGGTGTTTCCAAATGTATACTTAGGGAATTTTGTTGTGTTGTGAGGGCGCTGACAAATCAAAGTGCACTATCAATATATGAACCCTCTAAGGATACAACCCCTTTTTACCCCTCCCCTCTACCCTTATGGAGAGCATCATGCTTAAACAAGACAACCTGTTGGAGTAGTTGGACCCCTGATCACATGTGAAAATCAGGTAAGCACGTTGAATCCAATAATTAAATTACCTTGACCAAAGAAATAATCATGGACTAAATTTTTTCCCACACAAATTAATCATGTGACGTTACCCACGACTAGCAGCTTTTCCCACTACATGGTATGGATTCTTTCGCACTATAATTTTCAGTGTTTGGCTAAGATCCAGGATAATGATCTGAGGGAAAATGAGCAAGCATCCAACAACAGATCATAACCTTAGTTGCTCGATGTTGGTTTATCTCATCTTTATAGCTTCGAGAATTGCACTTACAGATTTATGGTTTCAGATCATTGTAGGGGGTTTATTTCATTATAAACGAGGATGGTTGCCGAGAAGTGGATAGTGGCATGAGGATGGTTGACGAATAAGTTGCTCATCACAAGGATTAAAGGGGGTGTTAACCCTAAGGGTTCCTTAATATATCTTAGTTTGTCTTTGCAATAAACATAACTCTATTAAGTCAAATCTATAGGAAAAGCAAAATCAGCTTGTACGAATGACATTGTCTTATGTTAGAGCTTCTGGAATGTGTAAAATTGCTGCAATGTTTTATGTGATATAATGGGTCACCTCTGTTTAGATGTTTTTGTGTTCTTGTGCGAAGTTTGGATATGTGATGTATTATATGATATAACCAGCCCACATGGCCTTTGATGCCGTCTATCTATGTTGGAATTTTGGAATGTGAACAACTCTTTATTTTATCTTCCGTGAATTTGATATCTTGCCCTTGTATACATACATATCTGTTGCTTGTTTGTGTGCACCATTTTCGGCTCTTTTCTTTTGAATTTAAGCGAATTCCATGATCTAAAACATTGTTTCGAAAAAAGCTTGATGTTTTTGAATTGATGAAAGAGTTGGGTGCAAAATAAACATATGATACAATCCACACTTGTTATCCACCATTAGATGGGTCAACTTAGTGAATATTGTCTCCTTGTAGTTGTCATACATACGTGGCCTTCTTTTGCTACCCTTTGAGCATCTTTGTTGTGGTAAATGATGTTAATGACTATTTTCTACCACCATTGTGGGTTTTAGCTAGGTGTATTGAATCGCTTGATTTGTGGCTATCCCAACCTCCTTAACTAGCAAAAACAAGAAGAGCAATGAGTCAATAATAACCCAACATAGTACCACAAATTGACATTGTTTACACAATCAAATTAATAAAGAATTGAAATACATGTATGTTATTGAAGCTTGACTAACAAGTGGTTGAGAACAATACTCATTCTACATATTTTCCCAAAGGAGGACAAAGAGACTCATAGCATATGAATACATAGGCCAAAAGAGCCACAAATATATATTTATGACAAGCAATATTTGAACCTTTCACCTCTATAGCTCAATTGAGTAGTTGAGGTCTACTTGGGTGATGAACAAGTAGCTAATTCGTCGAGTCTGCACTTACCTTCATATTTCGAGTGAGGGATGTTGAGATGGACTTACACATTATCATTGCAAACTTGTATGATAAATTCAACATGTAGCGTTGTGGGCATTTTTATTGTGGTAGGTGGGCCTCTCTCTCCTCTCGTTATAAAATGGGAGGGGCGGGAGACAAAATGAGGGTTGGTTTTTGGGGGTCTCAAGTTTTTTGGAGTTTATTAGTTTTTGATAGTTTCGTCTTAGTGGAGAGAGGAACTCTTCTTCCTCCTCTAGGTAATCTCTTTTCTTATTCTAATGTTTCTTAGGGATCTCAGAGTTTAGTGGAAGAGTGGATATTGGGCCATTTCTTCTCAAACTTCTTCTTTCTCTAGTTTAGGTTTGGTTTAGGACAACTCATTCCGGGTAAAGGAGCAAGAGAGGTGGAATTCCACAACTTGGAAGTCAAAACAAGATATTTGGATCCTACATCAACAAAATGCAATGTAGTCAGTGATTCCAGCCCGGCCTTGCCAAAACTCAAGAAAATTGTTCTTTTCTTTGTCATTAACCCTAATTTTTTCCTAATCTTGTTTCTTCAAACCCTATATTAAATTGGTTATCTCGTTGTAACCAAGACACTAAGGATTTTATTCTTAATCTAATATTCTTTATAATGAAAATGGTTTGTCTTAAACTTCATTAATCTTGTTGTGTCGTCGGGAGAGAATATTGAAAACACTGTTAAAGGGGATTCCATAGAAGGAATTAAATGAGGGAATTCCATGAGCAACTACTCATTACACAAGTGCCCATTCATTATGTGAGCGCCCATTAATCCATGAGCAGTCCCCTTGTTCAACACTCTCCACCAAACAATCTCCTCGTCCACCACTCTCCACCTCAAACATTCTCCTCATCCAACATTCTCCTCCTCAATCATTCTTCATTCTTCAACTAAAACATTCTCCTTGTCTAACATTCTCCACCTCAAACATTCTCCTCATCCAACATTCTCCTCCTCAATCATTCTTCATTCTTCAACTAAAACATTCTCCTCCTAGTCTAACATTCTCCACCTCGAACATTGTCCTCCTACCAACATTCTCCTTCTCCAATATTCTCCTTGTTGAACATTCTCATCGTGCAACATTCTACTCCTCGAACATTCTCCTCATCCTCAAACATTCTCTACCTCGAATGTTCTCCTTCGCCAACATCTGGATAAGGAGAAAACTAATAAGTGTGTAGGCGAGATTTGAACCTTACACCTATAGAGAAATCAACGTTATATTAATAACGTCTCAAATAGAGGGTAACATTTATTGAATATTAATTTTTTCATAGATAAATCTTATGTATGATGGATGACATAGTCAAAAAGCACTAAGAAAAACCCTCTCAACACAAGAATTCAAGTTCTCACCCCATCCTCTTTGGTTCAAGTCCTGGACACATAACATCACGACAAAGCCACTGCAAGAACACTCCAATGACATTGCATCTTCCTTAGTTCAAGTCCCTTTTACTCCCCCTCAGTAACACACGGACGTGCATTTATGCAAAAACATCAAAAGTTTCTTCTTGTAGAGCAATAGTCTTATTGCTTGAAGCTACTTGAGGTCGAGTTAGCCGGAGTGAGCATAGACCCTCTTTTGAGTCTCTACCCATAATGGCCCTTGACCTCTCTCTCTCTCTCTTTTCTTGAAAATATATCCTCCATTGTTATTAGAATTACAGTGGCCAAAGGCCTTACTACAAAATAGTCCAATATTACATATGACCGTAGTCAATCTTTGTAGGTAAAGATAAGTAAGAAAGACACGTAGTCAATCTTTAGAGACAAAGAAAATACAATGAAGCCATATCCTTCTCCAAATGAACACGATGAATAGTCCAACCTCCAGAAAAAACAAACTAGCAAAATAGCCAGCTTTTCAAAAGCACGCCTCAACCTTTCACACAAACATGCCTACAAAATCAACCAGCTTTAGAAATCCAGGAATGTGTGAAAACTTTGCCAATGACTTCCAATGCCTAGAGTCGAACAATGTATTCCAATGTGTTGGTGTGTACTAAGTGTTTTCAAAGAAACAATTGTAAAGGGTTGTTGATAGCATTAAAATCTCCGATCTTCAAAGCATGTACTTTCGTCGACCGACAAGAATATGCTTCCAACTCCACACCAACATTCATAAACTAGAAAAGAAAATGATTCTATTGTCCTTGTCCCCTCATGAAAGTATGCTTCAGCCCTCGACAACGTTATCACTCATCCTTATCAAACAGAGAGAATATGTCTCCTTTTCCCCATCCAACATGTCGTCGATTACCACCAAAGTCCACATGATGAACCATCTCGTTGTAGACTAGCGAAGTTCTGTACATACCAAAAAACATAATGACACTACTCTCATGATCCCCTCATTAAATTCTGCTTGTTCCCCTGACACCATTGTCACTCATCCTTTACAAAAATAGAAAATGTGCTTCATTTTCCACATCAACCATCTCTTTGTTTACCACCAAAATTCTATACAAACAAAAATAGAGTGAATGTGTTGTCCTCATCCCCTCATAAAAATCTGCTTCAGTCCTCAACACCACCATCACTTATCCAACAATGCATTAGATTTGCTTAGTCTCAAGCTGTCATGATATGGCAAGACTCAAACCCATGACCTTATGGTATATGGGTCGAGCTCTTAACCATCACACCATCTATTGTAATTCATAGGATATTATTTTCATTTATGTTTTATTATAAGAAAGTAATGTATATTCCAGATTTCTCTGGAACATTCTAGAAGTTTCATGATTACTCTTGACAACACTATAAAAGAAGGCACTAGGCATTATGTTGAACCAAATTGGTTCAACGCCAGTCTTAAGCCTCTCAGCCGCTTTGTACTTATCTTTTCACATAATTTATTAGCTGTTGTCATCATCTTTCTCTCTCTCTCTCATCCTCGCTATCTCTCTCTCTCTCCTCTTCTCACTTCCTCTCTCGAGAATCTCCCGTCCTCTTAGTACTAATAGTACTACTCTTCTTAGTACTAATTCCATCTCTGCTTTAGGACTATTCCTGACACAAGCACAACAAGGGTTACTAATGTGAAGGCATATCACAATGTTGCTTCATCAAATACTACATCTCGGCTTATCCACGACTATCATGACAAGGTTAAAACACTCTAAAGAGCACCCAACGAGGATCACCTTCTCCAACTTTAGTTCAAGTTTTTTCCTCTCCTCGTTGGGTACGTGGATATTATGTAATGTTGTTGAAAACCTTCATGAATGAAAGGTTAGGATTTCTCCCAAAATACTTCTCATGAGGGGTCATGTTGTGGGCACCCTAAATTGTGTAGTGACTAACAAGATACACAACCATGATAGTTGCCTCTATCCATACATTTTTGGCATGTTCTTCTCTTGCAGCGTGGCGTGGGCCATCTAAAGAATCATGCGATTTTCCAATCGACAACACCATTTTGTTTTGGCATGTACCAGCAAGAGAATTTACGATGAATCCCTTTCTCTTCAAAATAGGAAGTGAATTCATCTAAGAAGTATTCTTGGCCACCATCGGATTGTAAGCATAGAACCTTGTGATTCATCTCATTTTCCAAATGACTATTTAAAATGAGAAAGTGAGAGAAGACTTCAGTTCTTGTCTTCATCAGGCATATACGGGTATGTTGTGAATAATCATCAATGAAGGTACTGAAGTACTTACAACCGTTGAATGTCTAGTTCTGAGACCGATGTCATTGCTAAAATCACATCTAGTCTTCTTGGTGACCAATTTGTAAATTGTTGTTTCCATCATTGGTGATGTAAGGGCATGATTTCTAACCACTCCTACCCATGTCATGACTAGAGGGTATATGATGGTCTAGTCTTGCATTGCAACCTTGGTAGGGAGATAGAACTCCAACAAAGAGAAAGGGATGGTGGTGTTATACACCATACTTTTATGGATTGATTTTATTATCATTATCCTAATAGGTCTAGTAGTACTCGGTAACCGAACCGAACCGTTGCCAGGTCTACTATAACCCATGGGCCCATGGTGAAACAGTTTCATGCAGTCTGTGTCGAGTTGATAATAGACTCAATGTTCAAAATATTTAGTAATGAAAATTTAAATTGAGGGTGCACATCATGACCAAAAGAGAAGTGTGTGCACAAAACACAGATCATAGATAATTGTTCACAATGTGGGGAAAGCATACTCCAATGTCATCTCATGAACATTTTTGGGAAAAACATGCATATAGTCAACGAGGCATCCGTCAATGACCTAACACCTAATCTTACTTCAAAGTGAAAGTGAGAAATTTTGTTTCATGAAGTCAAGCTTATGCATCTAACCATTGAAACACCAATAAAAAGACTCCCAAACAACATTAACATTCTAACACATTATGAGAACAACCTTCAAATTTTTAATTTACCAAAGTACCCTAATTTCATTAATTCATGTCAACATTACTAAGACTAGCAACAATGGTAACGGATGGCTAATTAGGGAATGGTGGCCCATAACAAATAGTAGTAATAACAATAGTTAGAGTAATCTTTCTAATCAACTCCTTTAATCCATAATGTGATTAATTTTCTTAATCAAAGTATTAAAAGCATGACTAATGGCGTCGATTCGTAGCAAAATATTATGTTGATTAATCTTTCTAGTTATCCTTGTTACAGTATAAGTGCATAATGAGTCAGAATGGTATGTTTCACGTAACTCGGGGTATTGTTACATCTAAACAGATTAACTTAACTGAGCCCCTACGAATGGGGGCTCATTTAAGTTAATCAATTTCATCAAAGCACGATTAAGAACACAATCAATTTGCTCGGCTTTTCGTCTATACTAACTTTGTGCACTCGAAGAATTCAATTATTACTTAGCATTGGTAAGAAGCATAGACTTATTGAGAATAAAGATGCCAGATGAGAGATGGTGTTATGTGGTAAATGTTAATATGAAGGGTATTCTCATAATTTACTGAAACCTCAGCGGTATTCTGGGTATTTTCTGAAAAAAAACAATGAGTAAAATAATAATATTCTGCTTGCTGCTCTGCTCCTGCTGCCTGATGAAAACAACTGGCGATGCCAATGGCAGAAACCTCACAGAAACTACACCGTAAATATGGTCCAGAATGTGATGTTTCCCAAGGTATTTTAATGACTAAAAGGAAAAGGAAGGAAGCCTTACGGAGATTTGTCTTTTTTTCAAGTTTTCTTTCCATGAGTTATGATGATTCCAAATGTAAGATACTGGAAATAGAAGTATATATCAGCAAGAGAAGTAACTTTCTTCTCGTTTTCTTATGATGTAAATTGAACTACTTGGATAGATTTTTTTCAGTGGTGTGAATGGATGAATGTATATCATGCCGATTTCCGAATAGAGTGCGATATTGGAAGCAAAACAATTTTCACCATATATCCACCAGGGAGTTAAAATACCTTTTTCCTTATGAAAACGGAATTTGAGAGCTTCCTTCAAGCTGCAAATGGAAATATGTGCTGTGAAATATGGAGGTAATCTCTGTTTCTAATATGTGGAAGAGTAATGAATCAATCATGATTATTCCAAGGTGAAATAGTTCCAAGGTTATTTCGTTTAATGATTTACATGTAATATATGGAGAGATTGTTTCAAGATGTTAAATGGAAGAGCATGATGATTCCAAGATGAGTTATTGAAATGTGGACACCCATGTGTTGGCAAACAAGAAGGACTTTTAACCATCTCAACAAGGAAGTTACTTGCCATTTACTAATGTAAGTGGAGCTTAGGAGTTCTTGTTTCAAGATGTAGATGAAGATTATGATGATTCAGGGTCCAGATATTATGGAGAGCATTGTGTTGGAAACAAGGTTTCCTCTAAGGTACTAACATTTCTCTTATTGATATTATTTAGAAATGTTAGGCAAAGCTAAATGCTGTGGTTGAGTGGGCTTTCTCAATTTATTTTGAATTCGCAAAGTTAGTGAAGTCTTCACCCTTTGATATTCAATGATTTTCTATACAAAAGGTTCACTAACTTATTTAAATATTATCAGAAAAAAAAAAATTAGGGTAAATTTTCATCTATTACTCTAAATGAAATGGAAGCATACGACAATTCCAAGGGCCTAAAGGATTTTTACTATCCCCACAATGAAGGTCGTTTCTTTTTACGATGTAGACGGAGCTAGGAGGGTTTGTTTCTAGATTTCCAAGGGATTATCTTGAAACATGAAGAGTTTGTTTCAAGATTTGCAAGACATCATATTGAAACATGGAGAGTTCTCTTTTAGAAAACAAGAGGGTTTCCACCATATCCACCAGAGAAATTATAAGTGTTGTCGCTTCACCGAAGGTTTGTATCGAAACCAAAATCTGAGTAATGGTACTAGAATGCGTCCTGATGTTCGAAGCAGAGGATGTGAGTAAAGCTGCTAAAATGCATGCTAATATTTGAAGGAAAATATATGAATAAAGATTCTAGAATCCATGTTGATATTCTAAGAAGACGGTTTATTTAGAAGAGCCCTTATGTAGGACGCAATTCAGTGAATATGTATGCCAGGTTTGGTGCTCTTGCAAAAACGCAGAAAATTCTATATGAGTTTCCAATTGAAGATGTACATTTAGTCTCTTGGAATGTACGAATCTCAGGCTATGCTCAGAAGGGGCATGGTGAGGATGCACTTCGTTGTTTTGAAGAGATGCAATGGAGAGGCTTCTGTCCAAACACGATCACTTACATTTGTGCATTGAAGGCATGTGGTAGTATACAAGCTGTTGAGAAGGGTGTAAAAATTCATGAAGAGATTATCGCTAAAGACTTGTTGGAAGGAAATGTCATGCTTGGTGCTGCACTTGTGGATATGTATGCTAAATGTGGTTTGTTGCTAAGAGCACAACAAGTACATGAAAAGCTGTCTACAAAGAATGTAGTTTCTTGGTCAGCATTAATATCAGGATATGTCCAGCATGGGTATTGTGAGGAAGCATTGGACTGTTTTACATGTATGCAACAAGCTGGCTTTTCTCCAAATGCTTTCACTTATAGTTGCATCTTGAAAGCTTGTGGAAGCATAAGAGAAGTTGAAAAGGGAAGAAAATTTCATGAAGACATTGTCAGTAAGGGGATTCTGGGAGGAGATATTGTGCTTGGTAATGCTTTAGTGGATATGTATGCAAAATGTGGTGATCTTGCAAAGGCACAAGAAGTCCTTGACGAACTGCCTGCGAGGAATATAGTTTCTTGGTCCACAGTAATCTCAGGATATGCCCAACAGGGGCACGGTCAAGATGCATTGTATTGTTATGTACAGATGCAAAATGAGGGCATCTTTGCAAATGCCATCACATGTATCTCGATCTTGAAGGCTTGTTCCAGCATCAGGTCACTCGACAAAGGAAAATTGATCCATACTGAGATTCTAAGTAAGGGAATACTGAATAAGCAGATTGTGTTAGGCAATGCTTTGGTGGACATGTACGCCAAGTGTGGGGCAATTGAAAAAGCAAAACGAGTCTTTGATGATCTTCCCATACGAGACATAGTCTCTTGGAATTCATTAATCTCAGGATGTAGTCAACCAGGAGGTGATGAAGAAACTTTGAAGTGCCTTGGAAGCATTAACGGTGAGGGTTTCTTTCCGAATGCAATCACTTTCACTTGCTTCTTGAAGGCCTGTGGAAGCACAGGTGCCATAGAGAAAGGAAAACAGATTCATGTTCAGATTATGAGTGAGGGGCTTTTGGCAAAAGATTTGGTCCTTCATACTGCTTTGGTGGATATGTATGCTAAATGTGGTGTACTTACAAAAGCACAAGAAGTCTTTGATGAACTTCATGTTAAGACTATTGGCACTTGGAATGCTTTAATCTCGGGATATGCACAACAAGGTCATGGTATAGAAGCAATAGATTGCTTCAAAAGGATGTTAGGCAAGGGGTTTCCTCCAGATTCAGTTACCTATCTCTGTGTGTTGAATGCATGTTGTCACTCTGGTTTAGTGTCTGAAGGTCAAATGTACTATGCAATTATAAGCCAAAACTATAATGTTGCACCAGACTTTGAGCATCATGCTTGTATGGTTGATCTTTTTGGTCGAGCAGGACACTTCGACAAGGCAATGAAAGTCATAAAGAATATGCCATCTTCTGATTATCTTCCAATATGGGGTGCTTTGTTGGGTGCATGCCAAAAATGGGCAAATGTGAGACTCGGGAAATTTGCCTTTGAAAAGGCAATACAACTAGATAATACTAACATAACTGCATATATTTGTATGGCCAATATTTACACAGCTTCTGGCATGCATGAGTGTGCAAAAAGTATTGAAATCATGAGACTGAATAACATTGCTCCAAAAGTAAGAGCCCCCATGGCTCTGGTGCACCTTGTTTTTCCCCATTATTAAATGCAAAGAAATGCCTTGATTGATGGCCATACCATGTCTTTATACAAAGGTTAGGTTCACATTGTATTATGAGAAGATTGGAACTGGAGGTGAATCCATGTTTGACACCTATGGAGATCGATCATGAGATCAGATTGAGTTCAACAAAAGCAATACATCAAAAGTCCAAATATCAAATCTATAATTGAGGGTGCATAGCTGGTCCTTCCTATTCAAGCTCTTGTCATGTAAGCTGTAGATAGGGAGATGAAATCATGGAACATATGGTTGTGATCTCATGTCCATAGAAGAAAGGAGCGATGAAAGAGTAAAAGTTAAAATAGGAAAACATGTGTGAGAGAGTAAAAGTAAAAGTAGAAAGAAATGCATAGAAGTACTTGATGCCTTTAGAGTGCCTCCCCATGACTGAAGTGCTAAAACAAACTAGGGAGAAGTTTGAGATGAGGTGTAGAATCAAACTCAAGTATCTAATCATGTGAATTGGGTTCAAGTATATATATATATATCATTCATATTTCATTCATAATCAATTAACATAAGCATACATGGATACTATCCACCTTTAGCACTGGTACTATAAGATTGTTGTGTCTCATTTCATAAGTACAGATCTCTAATTGGCGACAGTTACATTTGCTTCATTCATTCATAATGTAGGGATTTTTATTGTCCAAATTCCCATTTGTTTGCAGGGGTGCTGGTTTTTTCTATCTCTCCCATTTAACATCCAATGATATGTGGTACGTTTCATGCATATGTGCCCAAACTACATATAGTTTTCTGCTGTGTGTTTATATTACTCCTCCATCAGCCCTTTCAGCGCATTAGCTGCCATCATCTTCTTTTTCTGGTACAAAATCTGTTATACTCAAATTGATAGAATTATAACCTTTAGTGTTCACATTCTCCCTATCTTTTGTTGCATACAAGTTGTCAAGGGCACGACGAATGTGTTCAAGCTTCTCCATTGCATTTAGCACATATATAGAGATGATTAAAGCTCATTTGGAGGGTGCATTAAGGCCACGTTTCACGTGGCACATGTATGTGAAACGGTTGATTGATAAGAGTATTAGCAATCATAAATTCTCCATGGCCCAAACTCATAATGCTTTAGTCATTCCAAAAATAGTTTTAGAACATTGAATTGGCTGATTTTCTACAATACAAATGAGGGGAAGTCTTAGAAACATAGCAAGAATATGAATTATCTTAACAAGAGGCATTTCCAGCTATACAAAAGTTTCTAAAAAATTGATTTTTAATTCTCTAGATGTTTTGAATTTTTTTCTTGAATTAATTAATGTCCAGCTTATGAAGAAGTTACAGTATACATCCTTTGGTATAAGTTTTCAACCTAATGTAAATCAAACTGCAACCTGCCTTCAATCCTGTGTTCTAATTGCAATACGATTAGCAAGTATCCAATCACTTGGCAAACTGGTTATATTAAATTACATTATACTTCACATCATGAAGTAGACAATGGAAAGAATTCAGAACGTAGACTTCAGAAGTCAAATTAATGGACTCTGTCAGGATCTTTTGAGCCACAATATGGCAATATCATCAAATAATTGTTTCCCAATGTTGAGCAAAACAAAAAACAGAGACTTTGACAATTCACGACATAATAATTTATCTTCTTAACATCCACAAAAGACCAATCGTGACATGAGACGTAGAGGGAGAGGGAATTCCAAGGCATGTGAAAAGAGTCATCAGCCCCTGCACCATAATAAACCATAAAGGCTGATGATTGGTAAGAATATTCGTACAATAAAATAAAGAAACAGACAAGAAAGTTGCCAATGATCGTTACTCATGGGCATTGAATTATTCATTGCAACTATACTGACTTACATCATTGTATTGACAGAGAATCGCAAGAACATGAAGTATATCCATTGCGGCTATACTAAAATCATATACTAATATTGCCAACACCCATCACAAATTTTCTCCCTCTTTTGTTAGCACTTTGGCCTAGCTCATTTAGGCATATCTCCTGCTTTGGTGAAAACATTCTACCATTTCTCATGTTAATTCCTACATAACTAATCCAATCATTTTTGCAAGGCAGATAAAAAAAATGATAGTCAAGGAACAAAGACACATTTCCAAACATTACTATTACAAAAAACCTCTTAATCATAAATATCCAAAACATAAGATAGGTTGAGTCGGGCTGGCGACAATAAGGTCTGTACAAAGCGCATTTTTGCTGGTTGTCGACAAATATCTCTATACAGAAGTTGATGAAAAACTCTATACAAATCGATGCATTTTCTTGGTGGTAAGAAAAACTTGATGCATTTAGGATAATGTAAAAGGTGTTGATATCACCTCTTTCTGCCATAATAAAAAAACACATGACAAACTAATACTAATAAAAAAAAGACCCTATTTAAAGAGAATATATGTACACATTTGTGTCTGTAGAGGAGACACGCCAACCCCTGAACAGCATCAAACATTGACAGGAACCTGTATCATCAATATGATGGATTTAGAGTACATCATAGCATGTGATTACATACCTCATACATGCATTCATTCACTGTGTAACAAAAAATTATACATATTCGCATACAAACATCGACTGCGCACAACAAAATAAAACAAAGATATATATATGCACACATGTATATTAAGAAAACATAGATACATATAAACACTACAGTACCAACTGAATTACATGAAATGGATCATATGTGAAGTTTGTGTGGACACCATTTTGCGTTTTATATACATAATGTTAGCATGAGCACACACATGTGCATGTGTGAATGGGGCATGTGGGTTCATACATAGATAGCTCATATATGTATGTATGTATGTATGTTATGCACATAATTAATCATGTAAATTCATGTATATGTATAGCAGACATACACCATATTCATATACCCACCATTCCCATAGAGAGTTTCATGTATGTATGCACATACTCTTAACAAATGTATGCAATACATAGATACATACATCCACCATACATGTGTGAAATTAAATATAGCAGACCTACGTACCGTACAGACATACATCCATATGAGCATACCAGCTATAAATCCATACACATTCACATAGGCACAAAGACCACCCAAGAGAGATATACCATCTGTTGGTCCAAATGACGAGCTGGAGATATCATTCCAACTTTACCGATATTGGGGAGTGCATGCAAGACAATTGGAATGTGCGTAATGCTTTTCTTATGTGGACGATGAAAGGCATTCTTATGTGGAATTTTTGGATGTTAAGAGCATGTAGGGATCATTTCCTCGAGTGAAAATCCATATTATACCAGGTTTTATATTAGCTTTACAGGTCCGTCCCTCTCCCTACATATACTAGGCAGGTAGAGGAGACTAAAGTGGATTTTACATACAATTAATACATCTGTGTGGTTTCACCGAAAAAAGATACACCATGCCTATGAGAATGGCTACCTTAAAAACAGAAAAGAGAGAATCGAAAGCAAGAATTCTGACCTCAATTCGATTATATTTCCTCGAGGAAGACGGGATCTGAATCACGCTCTTGACTTGGAAGACGAACTGATGGGGGAGAACCTGCAGAAGCCGCGGATTTGGAAGATGTTGCAAAACCAGGTGACGAAGTGAGCAAAGAAGGAAGAAAGGGGGAAGGAGAAGGAGAAGGAGGGGAAGACAAGCGAGGGCTCCCATTCCTACTACCACTTCCATGGCAGATCTCTTCAGCCAGACGAAGAGGTTGCATGGTCAAGGAAGAAGTAATTGTCGACGACGAAATGGACGAAGAAGAAGAAGATGGTTGAGAAGAAGAGGATGGAGATGGCGGATGTGGGGACGAACGACATGCTTGGAGATGTGGAGGTTGAAGCATTGATCGCAGAGACAGGGAGTCTTGAGCTGAGTGATTGCTATCACTGGAGCTTGTGTTTGGGAGGATGCGGAAATGCGAAGAGATATCGAAATGGTTGAACCCTGATCCCCCCTCAGGACCTACCAAGCCAGGGAAACCAGACGGGTGCATATCCATGGAGTTAGGGTTAGATTTTGGGTTCAAAAACAGAGGATCGTCTGGACCAAAGGTTAGGGTTTTTAAACGCGGGTTAGTAGGATTAGGGTTAGAGGTGTGTGACACAGGAGTTAAGACGGGCAGGCCTTCGACAGGGAGCTAAGAAATGGGGTTCTTGAACAGAGCTCTGGGGGTTTTTGACGAAGATTTCGGGTTAGGATCTAGGGAGCAGAAGGTCGGAGTAAGGTTGAGAGTTAGGGTTTAGAAGAGTATTTAGCGAGGGCTCACGGCAGACAGAGAGACGGCTAGAATTTGGGGGTAGGATATGCAGAAATTTACAGGATTAGGGTTAGGGTTAGGGTTAGGGTTAGGGGGTGTACCTAAAAGGTGAGGTTGTTCAGCTATGGTGAGGTCTGAGTGATAATCTCTTGGGTTCATTCACACTAGTGCCTAGAGATGTGTTCGGTTTCACACTTGTCCATGCTGGTGGGCCATCGTGCCGGACAAATTATTGACCGTACGCACTGCACACCACGGCTCCACGAGTGCAATGTGAGTCGGAAACAATGAAACAAGCATATGCCATGCTGCAAAGTGGGAGATCTCGTGGACCAGCAAATTTTAACAAGCGATGGATATGTCGAAGCAGGAGCCATCAGAGTAGTCGTCAATCGGATCGGATTTTGTCTCTTTTCTGGCCGCTGATTTGGTGAGATTTTCGTGAGCTGAGCTGAGCATACCACTTGCTTCGATCTCTAGGGTTTTTGACACGACAGTGGTCGACTAATTTTATCCCCTATTTTCTTTCTTGTATAGATGCCCCCCCCCCCCCCCCCCCCCCCCGTCTAATATCAATTTTCATGCCATCTCTGGCCACATCAAATTATATACTTATCTGAGTCACTCAGAAGACGAGGTGGTGCTTTAGTACATATATATATATGGACGGCTCATCTTGCCACCCGTATTAATGTACCTTTACGTTGACAATGGCCAGATTGCGAGAAGGAAAATTCTCTTGCATATGATGATTGGTCATGGGTAGTCGCTTGATATATTTTATTCTCGGTTACATCCAATGTAATATAAATCATGTCGAGAATCGAAGATATACTAGCTTCAAACGAGCCTCACACAAATTTCATGAAGTAGCAGAAAAGGATTAAGTTACACAATGTTTCATGATTGTCACAGTATGTATGGATACAAAATGTCCATATCAACAATCGCAAGGTTTATCTTTTGCTGACTCTACATTTTCCTATCAAGTTTGTCGAATTGATAAGTTTGATGGAACTCAGTAAAAAGTCATCAATTAGTTTTGTCGGAATGTTACCAACTTTTTATACTTTATATTATAATGCTATAGTTTTTTTTTTCCAAAAAAACATAATGATATAGTTTTTATATTTGTTTTCTTGCGGTTGGGTTGATCGTTTAACACAAACTTGATAATGAAGTCTTTATGGACTTTCTAGATATTTTTTTAATAATTATGTATTTTCGTATTTGTTTCCTTTGGTATAACAACATTGATGGGTTTCACACATTTTCATGCCATGGCTTGACATAACATAATATTAGGCTTTAATAATGGATGATGAGATGATGCAAGGTAGCAAACTAAACCGAACCACAAAACTGTGTCTTAATAGCTTAACTGTTTCAACGGTTTTGGTTTGGTTCGGCTTAATGGTTTCCAATTTAACGGTTTAGGGCTGACACTTAATTATCTTCTTAAATATGTTTTTGAACAACCTTTTTCTTTTTAAGCCTAATTTTGACATTCTAAGAAAAATCTTTAAAATATTAAATTTTGTAATTTGTAATGTTGACCTAACTCGAAAACTGAAACCAAACCATGAAATCGTGGTTTAAACGGTTTAAAAATCTCTAAAACTGTTTGGTTTGAGCTTGGATTTTCTGTAATTGTTTGGTTAAAACGGTTCCATGGTTTGATTTGGTTTGGTTTAAGTTTCAATTTTTTTTTAACGATTTGGGTTTGAAATTCTCAAACCAAACTGAACCGACCCGCCCATTGGTGTTTGTTAATGCAAGGGATAATTTGGTTGTGCGTGCGTGCGTGTTTGTTGATGGTTTTACTTTCCTAGCCGAAAAGTGTGGGTCCCTTGGGGATCGTTCAATCCTTAGCAAATGATATTAAGCTTCTTCCAAATGAAGATATTGTTTCGGTTGGAACTAAATCCTAATATATTAAAAAAGTAGACCAATTGTCGCATTCATACTAGTCTTTGTAAGCTACTTGATGATACCTTTAACTTTTAAGTATATAATTCTATTTTATTTGAACATAGGTCAGTCTTTTTGGATTGCTAAAGCAAGCATTGTACACCTATGCTAATGGCAATATATGGTTCAAATAACAATGACTTGTTTTTGAAATCCCAAGGTTGCATGAAGCTCAATAAAAAGAACTTGAGTTTGTTGCTTGTTAGGAAACCACAAAAAACATCCATTTAAATAATCCCTAAGGTTTTAGAACCTTGTGGCATCACTACTTTGGGGATTTATTTGGTTAAGTTGTCCACATTCAATATAATGACTATTTTCTAGAACTTCATTACAAATAGCTTCGGAAACAAGAGAAGGATGCTCATAAGAATGTCATTAACTTACATATTACGCATAAAAAGAGTGAATTTTCCCTCCGAGTATACCTGGAAATTGAGCTATGTGAACATATGATTATTAGTGGTTGGCATTACAGTTTGGCAAGTGTGGGTATCTAGGTGCAAGGAGACTTTCTCAAGTAAGCAAACCCCACCGGCTGAGAGTTTAATGATAATCTGGTTAATTAATCTTATTTCTATGTTACAAGGAGAGTTTGAAAGCCTTCAAGGGCCCTCAGACGTAAGTGAAGAAGCTAGAGCTCGGTTCCTTCTGAAATGGAGCGGTTCTTCGATGCTGCAGATGGTGGATGGCAAAATGAAGTGGAATTATCAACCGCCACGGTGGTTGTTCCCTCCAAGTGTACCTAACATATAGATGGGTGCTGCCATGAGAAGAGAGTGGAGGATGTCTATGTTGAATTTGGGTTGTATGAGGCTCACGTGGAGGGTATGCGATCGAGTAATGCTATGCTCATCGAATAATGTGGTGTTTTGGAGTTTTTTTGTTGTTTCCTTTACACGTGTTGTTTTCTTTTCAACATGCAAGTTGGCTTGTAAGATATGAGTTGTATATTATCCTATGTACATCGCCTTAACTAATTGAAGTAGTTTGTTTTTTGGAAAACAAGAAGAAGGCATGTAGAAAATTTTATGTTTAACTATATGCATTCATTCACTCAAATGGTTAGATGACATTGATTATACAAACATGAGGGTTCATGAGGTGAAAATGTCTGAATTTGCACTCTAATCATTCAACAAAAATATCCCATATATAATATATTAGTGATAAAAAAAACCAATTGGTGGCATAATTCAAGCACACAAAAAACATGTAATAAAGCACCATAGACCTGGCATCCAAAATTGTGAGTTTGCTACACTAATTCTACCATAGACATATCTCATCATGAGCGATTAACAAATGGATAAATGCAAAGAAAGAGTTGCATTAACATGATGTAGCAAAAATGCAAGGGAACATCAAAGGGATATTATGATCGTAAATTAATTAATTATGATGAAAATACATATTAGGGTGGAGGAGGTTCCACAGAGTAAGTAGTTAATGAGCAAATACTTGAAAAGAGATATTTTCATCTCAGCCTTACCCATAGGAACAACCTCTATATGAGCCTCAAGTAGTCAAACTTGGTAGAAGTCATATCTAGTTGTTGGATCGTCCATCCAACAACATTAAGAGCTTCTTTGATTTCAACTCTTATATATGTAGATACATACATACATGTAATACATTCCCTTATGGCTTTCAAAGCTCCAAGAAAAGCTCTCCAATCCTCTTCAACATAACCAAAAGAAGCATTCTTCAGGGGGTAAAACTAATGATAAGCCTCCTCTCCGCGAGAGTAGCAAAGTGTGCAATCATGCCTCCCACCTTTTCTCTTGGGGGGGGGGGGGGGGGGTAATGTGTGAAAACCCCACAATTTTCATAGGAATTAAGCCGAAAAGTATATATGAGCTTTCGTATTGCTAAAGCTCTCACTAATTTGGCCATACATAGATTCTTCTTTATTCTCTTTAGAAGGCTAGCACCAACCATCATAATGTTATATGCATAGTATCAACCATACGTACATTCGCATTCGAGAATGGTTCTAATAATTCGAGAATGGTAAACACCAACGGAGTATGGTAAATATACCATACTTTTGTATCCATTATATATATTATATACGATAAGGTAAATTTGTTTTTTTTTAAAGTGAGAAAGTTAAGGCAAAAAGTGGAAAAAAAAACACACACATAAAGAATGTTTTTTTATAACATACGCATTCGTATGGGGAAAAGAATGTTTGCCAATGCATTCGAGTATATTACGTACTATTCCAAACGTATATGTCATATTCTGTTGTGTCAGTCCCGAAGGCCTCATTGTCCACAGCCTAAGGAAACCCTAAGGAGTGTCGTACGTTCGTTCTTTCGTGTCTGTCTGTCTGTGTGTTGCGCAGACGACGAGAATTAAGACCTAAAGCTTATGGCTGATCACGGCCACGGCCATCCTGATCCTGTTCCTGTTCCTGATCCTGTTCCTGATGCTCATGCTCATGGATTGCTCCTCCTATCCACCCCCACCATCCGAGACTTCCTTAGATCCCATCAGACCCTTCTCCCTATCCCCGACGCTGTTGATTATGGAGACTTCGATCAGAACAATGCCGTGCCTTACAAGCTGCTCAGAGATGCGTGGATTCATGCCCCCCCTTCTTCTGCTCGTCCCAGCTTCCGCCGTCTCCTTTCAGGATCAAGTATCGTCTTCGTCAGTCCAAGACCTCGTGAAAAGGTTAGATTTCATCACTGCATCATTGCGTTTTGAACTGTGAAGGGGGTTCATTTTCTCTCTTTGTGTATAAGGTCAGATTGGATTTTGAGTCCAATATGATGGAAAATGTTATATTTGATTTCTCTTTCAAAATCCAGAAGATTAGATTAGTCTTTCAAAATGTATATGATTAGATTACTTTTGTATTTCAATATGCTTAAATTTCTGTGCTTTGATTACAGTTGGGCCTTTACAGCCCAACACTTCAGGTGCTACAACCACCACCTAATTAGGGGTATTTACTGCCATATTAGTTGCCAGCATATTTTTGTCAATTATGAAGTTAAAAGGGACCTATAACAGTCAATTACCCTCGTTTTGGGTAGCTAGGTGAGAGCCTATTCCCACTAACTTCCCCATTTATGATGACCAACCAGTCCAATACTCTAAATTAGGCTGAATATGAAGTCTTTTTTTGCTCTTTTTGATGACATTGGCCATTAGCAATTTTATTTTTAGTTTTTTTACTTGCTTTCATGAGTTTCTGGAAATCAGGTAAGCCAATGTTACATGGCCAATTTAGAACGGGGGCCAATCGTCCCCAGACTGGAGGAGCCCCATTTGATCAGTCCCGTGATTGACATGTGGTTGGTTTAGTTAGCATTAGTTCCTGATGTATCTAGAGGTTTGTGAATCTGATTGTAACATTATGCCTTATAAGGTTTAGGTTAGGCAGTGCATAAGGACATTGAAAAGTTATGAATGAGTGGATAGCTGAGTGAACTATGATTTGTTTTTGAAGACTTGACACTCCATAGCACAACAAAACTTGTCTTACTTGGTAGCATAAGACTTGACTTGCGATATCCAAACAAACCTGTTTTGAGTAGAACAGAAAATCCGTCTTTAGAGGTAATGGTGAGATATTTTAGTGTGTTCAAATCAGCATATCTGCAAGCTGATTTGATCTCCTTTTTTATATGTTTATTGGAGAGTACTTGAAATCTCTACATGTGAGCTTTATTCCAGAAACAGGAGTAAATTTCTGTATGTAATTTTAGGGTTTGTGTTGACTTCCTGTTGAGTCGCAATCTCCTCAGTTGACTGCAGTCTGCTACACTTTTTCTTGTGATAACCAAATTTCGCTCTTCATTGCACAGTATCCTTTCATTCATGCCTATACCAAACATATTGAGGTGCAGTATCATTATCCTCATGAGCAATTCCTTTCTCGAGTCTTGCAGCTCAAGGATTGTCCATCCATTGAGAGCTATAGTGAGGCAACTACTCTTAGTTGGGGCATTATATTAATGCCCCTTCCCTTGCTATTTTCTTATCCAACTATGATCTAGCTTCAGCCATATGTTCGTTTGCTCTTATATGCAGATTTGAGCTTGTTTTCTGCAGCACACTCACAAGGCTTGTGACCTCTCATAGTTTTCTTATAGACGTGAAATTTTTTCTCTGTCAACAAGGCTCATTCTCTTTCATGTTTTTGTGACACATGTTTTCAATGTGCTGTGCCTCAATAGATTAATCTTTCTTTAGGTGATCTTTGTGTTCCAACTGTGGAGAGATTATATTTGATTAGTCTTTCTGTGCATAAGTTCATTTTCTTGAAATAATCTTTGTGTGATTTGAATATTGGCATTTCAATTATTTTCAGAGTGATGAGCTGAAAGAACGTCTTACGAAACTCCAAGAAATAGCAGATGCTAAAACTTATAATGAACTCGTCAAAGATGTTGCATGGAACCAACGGGGGGAGCCTGAATACTTCTCATCATACAAAGAACAACTTGGTTTTGGTACGTTGAATTTTTTATGTTGAAAACCACACTTTATAATGGAAAGAATAAAGCTATTATTGATATTGGTGAGAGGCTCAAGGAGATGTAGTTGAAAGGATCTTATTTCTGTTTAGTTATGTTGAGTGCACACAATTTGAAAGGTAATGGTTAAAAACTAAGAGGTAGTTTGAACTGCTTTGGTTTGGTATGTTGAGTGTGGTGTTGAAAACTGCATATTTATGATGGAGAGAATATAGCTATAGCTGATTTTACTGGAGAGGGTCTAAGAATGGCATGTCTTTTTGTGTAGATATGTCAAATGTGCACCATTTAAAAGGTCTTCTTTTTATTGTGAAAATTACTGGCCATTGGATGAACTGTCTGCAGAAAACTCATTCTTAAATTCCAAGGAAAATATTGGAGGAAATGATTATCTTGATGACATAATTAGAAACTTTGATTGTGTTCCTGCAAACATTTTTAATTGTGTTTTAGAGTAAAAAATAATCGTTCACTAAAACACTCCATGGATGATTGATCAAACTGGACTGGTAGCCTGATGAACTTTTATCTATAAATAAGACCCTCACAAAGTCTTAATAGTTTTATGTAAGGCGTTTGTGTGAATTAAACAAGTTACTATCAACAAAGAAACCATTTTTCCAGTTTATTCCCTTGATTGACTTGTAGCATTAGGAGCAATGGCGCCAAAGACATGCTTGACAAGCACTATGCATATTGTGTTCCATGGACTATATATCAGGCTTATAGTTGTATCATTCAGTAATGTGTTGTAGTTTTAAAGATAATGCCTACCATTATGTGACTTAATGCTGCATGTTTCTTGGGATTGAATGTTTACTCATCATGTTTATACACGAGTCCGGCATATATCGATCATTATTATTCTTCATTTTAAAATGTGGATTTATGCTGCAGGGTTACATGTTATAGTTATAATGTTTACTGGCTACTTGGTTGGACATGCTTTCTTCCGGTCTCAATTGGGTGGAAGCCCTGTTCTGGTATGTATCAATTCTTATGATCCTTTGAATGTTTTTGTTTGGAAAAGAGGGGAGATATGGGTGCAATTACTAATAGTATGTTAACTCTGCAGCATGCTGCTGGAGGTATCCTTGGTATGGTAATTGGGATGCTTGTAGAGACTTTGCTTTTTATCATAAGAACATCTGATTTTGATAGTAAGAAGGGGAAGGCCAAGAAAACTAGACATGGATCTAGGTATAAAAAGGACCAGTAGAATGAGTAGCATTTGGTATTCTGATGGTGATGAATGAAGGCCAAGACGATGATCAAGTGTTTTGCACCAGCAGTATATTGATATTCTGATAATAAGAGAATGACAGTTGAGTAACTGTCAGTGTTTTGCAGCACCAATACATTTGATATTCCAACAACAAGAGAATGAAAGCGAAGAAAATGATCTTGAGTGTACACGTCTAAATAAGGGCTGAAAGGATGTTCATATGCTGAGAAAGTGTCTTTTACTAACAATTGTAGAAAATCAATCTGAGATTACCAAACTTTTTGCTCTAGACTTCAGGGGAGTCTAATAAATAATGAGCTGAAAACGTTATGCAAAGCTGTGGACGAAAGAAAACAAATTCCTTGAAAGGATTGATTCTTTTGAAGGCAATAAATAGGTCTAAAAGGAGGGGAAGATACTTTGTTATTGTAAAAACTTTGTTTATTTTTCTCTTCTTTCCAAGGAAGGCTTTGTTTCTTGTTCTATTGGAATGTGAATAAACTCATCTTATTGCAGATCTATCAAAATATGAAAAGCCAAAGTGCATATTTTGATTAATATGATGATTCCCATGTGGAGATTAGATTTTCTGTGACATAATTATTGAATGGGATTTAACAAATCATGGAATCATGGTTTTCGTTATCATCATGCTGAACATGACGATACTTGAGTTCCATGGTTACGTATGTCTATAGTCCATGAACATATATATGAGCTCTAATTTCTGCTGAAAATACTTCATTTAAAATGGGCTCCTCTACTGGTAGCCCACTTTATTACAAAGTTACCAATGTACACAAAAATGCTGAACGATGATGTTAAGAGCATAGTAAAGGACATCCAGAAGGGATTACATAAGTGTTTTGTGAAAGAAGTTGCAGAATGGAAGAGTTCTGGTATACAAAAATGTAAAAAAAAATCTGATTGAAAATGTGTAGGTGAAAATTGTGGTCATGGGCTATACACTGTCGCGGACAAGTGGAAGATGATGGGTATGCAAAGTGATTTTATTTGGACAAGTTGAGTAATTGAACTCCTACAAACTAACTTATGCAGACGCATATGTATTTCTACACACACACACACACACACACACACACACACACACACACACACATGTATGTATATGTATTTGTGTGTATTTTATCGGTCCAAGACATTCCTTATTTGTTTTCTCTCTCAACTATAGAACACTCCATGCCTCAGTATCTCTACCTTTTATACGTAGCATGCATACATAGTCTCTTTACACGTTGTACCTGAGCATATCATTTTATGAGAGACATCTGAGCCTTGTCCTCCCCATACTTGTACTTTTTTCAAAGAGGCTGGTCAAGAAGGCTATTCATGAAGGAATTGTGGGACACCATTTAGGCATGTTAGACATCACATTCCAGATTTCTTTGCGGTGTTATGTTTAACATAGTTGATGTGTGAGTGATTTCTAGAGATGTGGACAAATGCCAACATTTTGCCTGTGTTAGAAGACACACATCTACTGACTAGCTTACACAAGATCATGATTGGTCCTTGGAATAAACCACGATGGATATATGGCTGTCCAATGTCTCAAATGTATGCTGAAATCAGGTCTAAGACCTGATGCAACCACATTCACATGCAATATTCATTGTAATAGTGGACTATTTTAATACCAATGGAGGATATTTTTTATGGGAAAAAAAATATCATGATTGGTCCTTCAGGAATGTGGTGAGAGAGAAGGCACCCAAGCTGGTTTCAGGAGAAGCTTCTTTACCATGGACTGTATTGTCGTCAAACATTTCGACAATCATTTAAGTGGTCATACTAGGAGGTCATTCGAAGTAAATATTGTAGCCTTGAAGTTTTCTCCAAAGGTTTCAATGCGGTTGTCTGAGCCAGATTGACATTTAGACTTTTGGATTTGACAGTTCCAAATGAGCTGACCATATGGATGGGAAGGTTCATGCTTTGGGCTGCGTGGACTTACTATAGACCTGTCCAGTACTTGTTGGATGCACTCACTCTTACATTGATTCGAAGGTGTTTTCATTGTCCTTTCTAGAGTGGGTTGGAGAATGTTATGGAGCTTTAGATCGAATTGTGATGAAAGATAATTGTGGCTCATATCTACAAGGACTCTGAGAGACGGTCACCATATCTGAATGTACCAACCAAAAACAGATCTACTGTGGAGTACATTTGATCTTGTTGTAGAGTAGAGACCTATGTTACAGGATCTCATGAGATGAGTTCCCATTGTCTTTGTATGAATAGCCATAGTAATATGCCAGGAGACTTCTGCTGAATTCGTACGTGCTACACCTATTTCCACTTTATGTTCATTTCACTATCAGATTGTATCAAATCTCACTCTGGATTTAATTTCTTTGGTCACAACTAACTGGTTTTGGCCATTTGAAGATGCTGAATTGACAATTCATTTAATCTCATTTCTTTTCTTTTGGGGCAAGGTGTACTGTGGTACTCACTGGTCACACATTCTCATGCAATCTGGATGTCAAGCTTTTTCCACCCTCCAGATCATGATTCTGTCCACTAGGGAGTATTTTCTTTCATTCTTCCTCTCCCAAACGCCAATGGATTTGCACATAAATTTGCTTGCCCTTCAAATGAGAATTTCAAGATCCAAAACTATTACACTCAGATCAATTTGTTTTCATTTGCTTGCTTTTTTAACTCTCATTGCTTGAACCTCAATTGCATTGTTATGCATCTGAAGATCCGCATAAATATTACTGAGAGAAACATGAGCTGCATCATCCATTTCATTGAGTTCCATTACGTGCTCAAATGTTTCCTTTCCGAGCTCCATATGGCCCAACTTTCTACAAGCATTCAATACAATATGCCATAACACACAATTAGGTTGAAACGGAATTTTCTCAACGAAAATTACAACCATATCTATTTGGCTTGCTCGGCTAAGAATATCAATAAAACAAGCATAGTGCTCGAGTGTTGGAGTAATGCCATAGTCATCAGACATAGCCCTCAAATATATGTAGCTTTTGTCTATCAAACCTGTATGACTACATGCACCAAGTAAGCTAAGGAATGTGACTGTGTCTGGTGATATTCTTTCTTCGTAAACCATCATGTCAAACAAAGAGTGAACCTTGTCCCAATCTCCTTGCTCAGCATATCCAAAGATTAATGCATTCCAAGAGACAATGCAATCTTTAAGGAAAAGATTGTCAAACACTTCTTGTGCTTTTACAAGAAAACCACATCTAACATACATCTCAATTAATGCATTCCCAAGTAAAGGGTCTCCATCCAACAATCCATTTTTGGAAATATCGTGGTGCATTTCTTGACCTTTCTGTATAGCTCCCAAAGTGCCACAGACTTTAAGGCAGCAGGAAAATGTAATAGTACTTGGGAGAACCTTTTCTAGTTGCATTTGCTCAAAAAGAACCAACACATCTTCAGTGTATCCATGGTTGACATATCCAAGAAGTAGCATATTCCACAATACTTCATCTTTAGTTAAAAGTTTCTTGAATATTTGTCGAGCTGTCCATAAGAAGCCACATTTAGCATATGCATCGACCAATGCATTTCCAACCACAACATCTCTCTCCAACCATCCACATTTAGCTATTTCAGCATGCATTTCTTTTACTTTCTCTATAGACCCTATGTTGCCACAAGCTTTTAAGCTGCAAATAAATGTTACATTATTTGGGGCAACACCATGCAATCGCATATTTTCAAAGCATTTGAGTGCTTCAAGCCCGAATCCATTTTCGGCATAACCGGAAATCAGAGATGTCCATGAGATAATGCTTTTGATTGGTAGTCTCTCGAACACTTCATGTGCTTTAGCAAGACTTTTAGAGTTGGCATACATATCAATTAAAGTGCTTCCTAAGAGAAGGTCTCCTTCGAACCCCCTTCTGGCGACATCTCCATGCATCTCAATGCCTTTGTCAATGGATGCTACACAAATACAAGCTTTCAATACGAAAATAAATGTTGCTCTAGTTGGATGAATTCCATCACGCTGCATTTGGTTGAAACAATCAATTGCTTGTTCACCAAGTTCATGCTTAGTATAACCTGCAATTATCACATTCCATGTGACAACGTTCCGATGAGGAAGCTTTTCAAACACTTGATTTGCTTCAACAAACAGCCCATGACTCACATACAAATCGATCAAAGTGCTTCCGATTGAAATATCGTTGTCCAAAGCCCTCTTAAGAATCTCCATGTGTATTCCAATGCCTTTGATGCTAGTGACCATCTCCCTACAGGCTTTCAAGGCACATAAAAATGTGACGAAATCGGGGATGATGCCATTACATTGCACCTTTCTAAAGCACTCTAATGCATCTTTGGCGTGCCCATGTTTTGCATATCCGCCCATCAATGCATTCCAAGAGACTACATCTTGAAGTTTAAGTGTGTCAAATACCTTTTGTGCATCCATGAGCATTCCACAATCCCCATACATAAAGACCAATGAATTTCCAACGAAAATATCTGTCTCTAAACCTTTTATGCAAATTTCAGAGTGCAGTTTCCGACCGTTGTCAGCCAATTCTGCCATGCCACAAGCCTTTAATGTACATGCATATGAAACCGTAGAAGGGCATAGGCCATTGGATTCCATGGATTCAAAGCATTTTAATGCCTCTTCACCATGACCACACCTGATATATCCCACAATTAATGTATTAAATGAGATTGTATTCTTTACAGGAAGCTTAACAAACACATATCGTGCATCCTGAAGCAGGCCGAATTTGGTGTACATATCAAGCAATGTATTGCCAAGTAAATCATCATTGTCATCACCATGACCATGACCATCAAGAGCTCCATTCATACAGACCTCGGCATGTATTTCCCTTCCTTGGTCCACGGCTCCCCTATCACGGCATGCTTTCAAACTCGAAATGAAAGTGACGGCATTTGGCGGGACACCCTTACATCTCATTTCCTTCGATCAGCAGAGGGCCTCCCAAACAAACTCATGGAAGCCATATCCGGAAATCAGCATATTCCACAAAGCCAACACTATCCGATCGAAGCCATACGTCAACGATGTAGCACGAGGCAAAAAGCGAGGCGCACTGTACAGATCAATGAACCCATGCATTTGCAACACAACACGAGGTTCAATCTCAAACCCTCCTGCAAGCAATGGGAGCATGTGCCTCTCTGGCCATGTCTATGGCGCTCATGTTACCAAATGCTTTGGATTTATCAGCACATGTCAGCCATTTGGGAACATACCCCCATGCATATGGCAGGCATTCGCTCCATACAGTGGAACATGCCCTGGTCACACCCTAAACTTAACATACTTCATTATAAATGAGCCCCATGAAACATCTTTACCTGCAAGTTTGTCTTCTTTGCTTGGATCTTCTTGCATATCATGTAAAGGAAGGTCGGTCACAAGATCTAATTTTACAACACAAACAATTCCAAACACCCAATTATAACATTTTGTTGTGCCGAATTCTAACTAGCATCAAGTTTTTAACAAACCTCACTTAACCGATGCCTTTACAAATACCAAACAATATGATATTGAAAGAAAACATTGAGTAGTTAACCAATGCACAAAAATATTCATTGGGCAAGCGGCCTTGCAACATAAACAATCCACAACATACCATTTCATTATCCTCTAGGTCATAAGGAAAGAAATTCTTTGTTATTTCTTTATGTATTTCAAAAATCTTTTGATATAGTACGTTAAGGAGTACTTGAAGAACATTGTGTATGTTTTGTATCCTAACAAATACAAATTTATTGTAGCATCGATATATGAGCAAATGGTGTGTTAAAAACCACATATGCCATGGTAAAGCAAGGTTTCATGCTTTAAATGGCCAAAGCATAGAACACTTAAAAAGTTTTTTTGTAATGAGGTTAGCTTAGCAATTATATGTTTATTCGTGATTTATAAGGACGAAGCTACAAATATTGTCAGATCTATCAAACAATTAAGCATTTAAAGTTCTCAACAATCATAATTGGGGCACATGTATAGACCTTTTTTTGAAATATGTTGACAAAAATACATAAATGATAGTCACGGCCAAGCAATCATGTGTTTGTTCATGCTTTAGATGGATGAAATAACCAAATTTATGAGATATTTCAAATACTTAAGCATTAACATTCTTGCCAATCATAATCGGGGTACGTGCATAAAAAGTCTACTGAAACATGTGGACAAAGTTGCCACGTACATATTTGAATCAAAATGTAGTGCCTTTAAAGATGATGAAAAAAGGTTGAGCATTTTAAGTGACATCCATTTCTCGTCACATGTGTAAAGGTAGATCATGGGTGATGTTCCTCAAATATCAAACTAGAGGGCCTAGTATGAGAGTCCATAAGTATGTAGCGAAAGTGAAGAACATAGACGCATATTTCCTCCCCATATAAGCTCGCGATGATCCTAATAGTTAAAGATTCTTTGTCAATTAGGTAGTTAGAACTTTGTCTCATCCTAATAATCTAAATTAGTCAATAAGCTAAGATCTCACTAGGAAAATCAGAGAAGGAAAACAATGAAGCAGCATATACTTGCATATACAGAGATACTATAGTAGCCGCGAAGAATTTAGCGTTGATGGTCGTTCGCCTACATAAGCCCAGAGTAACGAAAACCTAATTGTGATGCCAGAATATAGCTTCTTAAGTATCAGAATTTACGTTGTATATACCAATAAAGACCAAGAGCCTTGCATGAAAGATCAGAGATACTAGCATGCATACATGGGAGACCAGTTCTAGTTGAATGAGATGGATTAACAGCAGTATATCACAGCAAAGCAACTGCTGACTAATTAATGGAAAGAGAGAGGGGACAGAGAGCACTTACATCATACACCTATGTTATCAATAACTATGCACTATTTTTCCTCCAATATATCTTCACTTGTTTAAACCCAGAATAATCTGATACTCTTCCCAAATTCCCACAATAGTCAAATATAGATATACATATATATATATACAGCAAATCAAAAACTTGGTTTAAAACTTAAAGTATACATCCACCTGAGAAGTAATTTACTTTCCTTGGTTTTAACCGTTACTCATGGTTAACATAATTCATCATGTTTGGTTCCAAACGACACTTTTGAAGTTCTTTAGACTTATGTAAAAGCAAGTTTACTCAAGAGTTCTATGGGAACACAAACCATGTGCGTGGAAATGAATAGTTCTGTTCAAATACATCAGTTCACACGGGCAAATAATGATGGTAGGAATGCCATTCACATTCAGTTACCTTTAAAATATTTGTTGATTGCAATTTTAAACAATTGGTGGGAATTTGCGCAAATTATGGTACCTTCTATGCGTAAAACAATTATAGATGACAACATTCAACATTCAACAGGAATTTGAATAAATTATAGTACATTTTCTGAACATTGGGAAAAGCCTCCAAAGAGAGTTCATACCTTAATGCGTGCATAAGAATCACAATATTCAAATGCAGATGTCCCTAGAGGTTGTGGTCAACAGGAACTGATAATTAACGACACACAAATTGGAAAGACTGCTACAGCTATCAATACCATTCTGAACGAGAAACCAATCAATAATGCATATGGCACTTTCCCACAAATTGGAAAGACTGCTACAGCTATCGATACCATTCTGGAATCTGAACTAGAAACCCATCAATGCATATGGCACTTTCAATAGTACAAATTTGTTTCATGTGTACATAGTGAATGGATAAAAACATTCAACCATGGCATAATTGGTTAAGATTCAATGCAAGCCGGTGCTCTGGAATATCTCATTATTGTTGTAGTCACAGCTTCAGTTTCTGCTCTCCTGTAATTCTCGGCACCACATCCTGATCGTGCTACAGGAATCTTCGAGAGATCATGGAATGACCACATTGATAGTAATCAGTGGCATATTGATAAATGACATTATCACCTCATTGACTACTAGTTTGTGAAGTTTCCCTCGGATATGTCTTCTATTTGCATCTCTGTTCATTGGAAAGAGCCGCAAAAAGTTAGATTAGACTGGTGTCAGTAACTCGAATATAGGTTTACAATCAGAGGAAGTTCTTCATAAGATTTTAGAGGTTGAGAAAACTATATAAAAGCAAAATAACTAGATAAAATAAAAAAAACTAAAATATAAAGAAGAAACAGGAAACAATTGAATGAGCAATTATTTGGCTTTACAAGTTTTGGTTCCATACTGGTGGAGCATACAACAAGCAATCGATACATGAAAGACTCAAATAAATAAACTCACATTTCTCTTTTAAGCTAGCACACTGCTATGAATGAGTAGCATGTATCAATATGCCTAAAAACAATATCGAAGGACTCACACTTACAAATAAAAAGTTATTGTGAGAACCCAGCAGTCACTTGCACCCCTGGTCCTCCAATAGCAGCCTCAAAACAATCAAAACCTTGCGCTTCAAGATCAAACTTGATCTTATTCAAGGTTTTAGAAGTTATCTCTAAGGGAATTTGTTACGGTATGATAATGATAATATCTACAGTCTACATACATTTTCAAATTCATGAAATCCACAAACTGAGGGAAAAATGATAATAACAATGTTTTTTTTCTCAGAGGATACGATCAGGTATGATAGTCAAAACACATCCACCACCACCGGCACCAGTAAGTTTGGATCGAAGCTGGTATTTCAATGTTGTTTTGCAAATAGCATCAATTGATGGATGGCTCACTCCAATTGATTGGAGTAAACCTTGATTAATCTCCACGAGTTCCTCCAACTTTCCTTCTTGATCACATCTATTTGTTTCCCATTCAGAAATTGATTGTAGGATTCCTATTGCTTCTACAGTTACAGCATCAATAGCTTCGAATACTGAAGTCATAGGTTTTGGATGCCGAATAGCACGTTCTCCAACTCCGGCAACCAAAGCTTTTGTGTTTCTTCCAACTTTAGTGTTTGTAAGTAATATTTTGAGTGGTATGCTCTTTTGAAGGCGTGTCAAGTTACCATTCTTGAGTTTGACAATATAGCCTGAACAAGTCATTACGTGGAGGAATTAGCTAGTCCCTAAATATATTCCTTAGGAGTAGTCTATAAATAACATGTGACTTTCCTAAAAACACTTCAATAACGTCTTGACAAAATAGATTGCCTCTTTAGAGGATTAATAATATGACATTTTCTTTTCATATTAGAGTCGCACCCTACCTAGTACTAAGCTCTGGATCACTAATCTCTCTCTTCCTCAAGAGTCTCTAACCAGGCATACATGTGTATACGTAATCCAGGTTTACTTTAGTGAGATTTTAGTACTACACAAATAGGAAATGGACTAACCAAAAGTGCTGACATTATTATCGATTCCTGAAGGTCTACCATGTATGATCTTCTCGCCTTCAAATGCCCACTTGTTGATGAGCTCTAGATTGTCCTCATCTATGTTTAGTGACTTATGCACACTATCAGTAATGTCATCAATGCTATCTCCCTCACCATTAGCATAAAGTTTTGCCATACTGAGCATTGCAGCTGCCAATGAAACACAAAAAGAAGCAGAAGATCCAAGCCCTGCGCCGATCGGAAGATTGGAGGATATGGTTACTGCAGAAGGAAATAAACTAAACATATACATCCAGTGAGAAAGTACATGAATATGGGATCATTTCCTATGAATGGAATTAAACCAACATTGTAACAAAGACTCACCCTATAATGGAACTATACATAAATAAGAATGCCATGACACCAGACGCGGTTCCAATCTTCGCTTCAGGTAGGAGCTTCTCATCCACAAGGCATTTTAGCTTGGAAATGATATTTTCAGAATTTGCATTTGGAATTGATGCATGAGACTGCATAACTGCTGCCAGGTCTTTAATTTCTTCCAGTGACCAATGTAAATTTAGGTTCAAATCCAGCAAGTTCAAGCTAATCCCATCATCTTTGGAAAAAATACTGGTTAGGATCGGAAGTTTGGATAGGATCAAGTTTTCTCGTTAGATTAAGACAAAACAGAAACTATTAACTGAAAATTATAAAGCAGGCTTATTACAGAGAAAAAGCTGAAATCAGAAGAAGGCACGAAGAAGGCTTATGAGATGAATATGATATTAAGGATGTGATGATTATGAAGAAGATTATTATTACGTGAAAAAAAGAACGAAAATCTTGACGATTATTACAACGCATTTCAATGAGATGAAAATGATGTTAAGAGATGGTGAAAAGAAAGAGGAAAAGGAAAAGGAAAAGCTTGATGTTAACGATGATGATGGTAACGAAGAAGAATAACTGAAATGAAGATCGCGAAAGAAAAGAAACCTGAGGTTACAACGCATTTCAATGAGATGAAAATGATGTTAAGAGATGGTGAAAAGAAAGAGGAAAAGGAAAAGGAAAAGCTTGATGTTAACGATGATGATGGTAACGAAGAAGAATAACTGAAATGAAGATCGCGAAAGAAAAGAAACCTGAGGAGTTGAAGGCATTCCGCTTGATGTGGCATCGAGTGTGCAGAGCAAGGGATGCAGCGACGGCAGCATATCCATGGACGACAGCGTGCTCCCCGGTGAGGATTACTTTACCTGGAGCTCTGGCTTCCACCTCCATGACTGCAAAAAGAAAAAGAAAGAGAAAACCGAAGATCGAAGAAAGAAGAGAGATCTGCGCTGGTCTGTTCTGTCAGGCTTTTGTTCCTGAAAACACAGAGACAGAGAGACAGAGACAGAGACAGAGAAGTTTTCCATATTTTTCCGAAGATACCCCTCCCCCAATTACATAATACTCTAATTTTGGCCTTAGAAGACGTTAATATATCTTTCTTTCTTTCTTTCTAAAGCTTTCATGTTTTGCATATTTCTCAAGATTACCCCCCACCCCCCAACAAGGGTACCATTGTAGTATGTATATGCCAAGGAAACGTTTTCTTGTAGTGACCGACGGGTCGTGACAAGGAGCGCAAGCGAACTAGCACGACGATTGAGATGATGTTCGACGAGTAAGAAAAGAAATAAAGAAATGGCGTAAACGTGAAACTAAGGTGAGTAAGAGTAGAGGTGAACAAGTGTAAAAGAGAAGGAGAGAATCGGATGAAAGGAGAAGAGAAGAGCGAGTTAGAAAATGGCTCAAGCAATTTTCATTAGAAAGACCTCGTGCAAACTAGTTTCGCTCTAGGTAGACCTCAACAATGCCAACTTCCAAGGTCATTTACAATATGAGTGTATATATATATATATATATATATATTATATATATATAGGAATGGGCTATTTGCCCCCCCATTTTTGCTATTTGCCCCCCCCAAATTTCTAGTAGTTCTCAACATTTTGGCTATTTTGCCCCTCAATTTTTTGGTCGTTCTCAACAATTTGGCTATTTTGGCCCCCAAATTTCTGGTAGTCCTCAACATTTTGGTTATTTTGCCCCCCAAATTTCTGGTACTTCTCAACATTTTGGCTATTTTGCCCCCCATTTTGGCTTCACAACATGTCTCCCCAACTGTCTTCGGCTTCAATTATCAATAGAACCTTCAGTGAGAGAGGGGCTCTAATCAGTTTTATCAAGGACCATTTCCGTGCTCAAAATATAATTGTTGTGGTGGATAAGCATAGTGACAATAGAAAAGTCACTTTCAAGTGCTACTGTGGGGGAAAATATCAAGCCAAAATAGGGTGGCCAAAAAGTTTTTCTCTTTTTTAGGGGGCCAAAAAGTTTTTTTTTTCTTTTTTTTTAGGGGGGCAAATAGCCCATTCCTATACATACATACATACATACATATATATATATATATATATATAGAGAGAGAGAGAGAGAGAGAGAGAGAGAGAGAGAAAGAGAGCCCAGATGGATGTAGCTCAGTTGGTAAGGTTGCCCAATGGAGACCAGGTGGTCATGGGTTCAACCCTTACATTTCACAGTGGCATCTAGTGAAATAGAGATATGAAGTATATAATAGAGAGGTGAGGAAATTGGGTTTCGAACCCAAGACACAATGCTTGTAGTGTTATCGACTTACCACTAGGGTAAGCTAATTACGATAAAAAGAGAGAGAGAGAGAATAAGAGTTACTGAGGGGAGAGCGAAGAGGGGAATAGTGATTGGGAAAGGATTGATAAGTAAGAAGTGGAGGTTGGCTATGGGGGGGTTATATAAGTATGTGTATTATAAGTAATAAAGTGGCGGTGGGCTATAAAAAGAGGGGGATTATACGTAGTGTTGGGCAATGTCTCTACCTAGTAGCCCCTAGCGGAAATTTTCCTACTCCTTATGATCTTAACCAGAATTTAAAAACTTTAACCAGCCACTTTCCTACAATCGATAATGTCAACCAGAACATGTTAAATTATTATTTTTAGCATATTACCAAATCAAATAAATTGCAAAATTTTGGATCCAAATAAATATATTTCAAAAAACGTTTACTAACTTTGTCAACAAAATTCACTTTTCTAAACATTGTAAACTCGCATTAGCAACATATTAGATCAAATCCATGTATCAAACCTATCAAAAAATAAAGAAGAAAGAGGAAGGCTCACATTAGCTTACAACATGCACATGCAAATCCATGTATGTAAATGTAAAAGAAATTGAGGGAACAAATATATTGCAAACAATATTGAAGGAAAAGATCAAGAGAAAAAAAGTCGCGTATATATTAAAACAATATGAGAATACAAATGCAAGTTAATGCAATATACATGCCTCCTTGTGATTTATTCTTGGCTATTCTTATCATCATTTAGTGCTGAGATAATTTGTTGTGCATTTTTCAACCCAAAAAAATTAGGGTATATATTAAAACAAGATGACAATACAAATGCAAGGTAATAATGCAAGATAATGTCATATGCATGCCTCATGATTTATTATTGTCTATTCTCATCATCTTTTTGTGCCTTTTTCATGCTGAGATAATTTGTTGTACATGATTTCCTCCCATTTTTCAACCTATCCTCCACTACATGTGTTTGAAATACATGTTCATTTTCATCTCAAATGTGTTGATTCATCTCATTATGTTGTAGTAAGTAAATAGTATGTCAGATTCGTCTAATTTGAAAGGGCATCATTTCACTTTGGAATTCAAAGATGTTGTGTTCCAATGTTTGTGGATGGTTCTCCATACTCAAATACATTTATAGAGTCACTTTGGATGCAATATTATATATACAATTGAATGCAACTGTCGTTGCTCCTCTGGTATACTTCCGTATACATGTACCATGGTACCATGGAGGTATTGAATAATCAACATTCTATCATGGTTTATGGATAAACCTTTGTCTGCAAAAAAGAACTTTAAAGCATGTCGATTTCCTAGTTATTTCTCAAAAGGGATGGAAATCAACACAACGTTATCAAACATATATAAGGCATCATCCCCAAGCACCCAATATCCTATATAAAGATCGAAGAGAGTATGTGATAATGGGCTCTCAAGATTCTGTGCAATGAAGAGCCAAATTTGGTTATCATAAGAAAAAGTGTAGCAGAATTGCAGTCAACTGAGGAGATTGCAACTCAAAATCTACTCTCCACATGGGAACATCACGGTAATTAAAGCCTTGCATAAAACTATTAAGACTTTGTGAGGAGTCTTATTACAAATAAAAAGTTCATCAGGTTACCTATCCAATTTGATCAATCATCCATGGAGTGTTTTTAGTAAACGGTTAGTTTTTACTCTAAACACAATTAAAAAAGTTTGAAGGAACACGATCAAAGTTTCTAATTATGTCATGAAGACAATCAATTCCTGCAATATTTTCGTTGGAATTTAAGAATGAGTTTTCTAGAGACAGTCCATCCAACTGGCCAGTAATGAAGTTTTCAACACCACACTCAACATACTAAACCGAAGCAGCTCAAACTACCTCGTAGTTTTTAACCATTACATTTCTAATTGTTTGCACTCAACATAACTAAACAGAAATAAGATCCTTTCAACTTCATCTCTATGAACCTCTCACTAGTATCAATAATAGCGTCATAACTTGTTGATAACTTGACAATGGTGACATTTAGCCACATTAATAAGTAATGTCAAGTTTATGATGTATTCCAAGATGTGTTTGTGAGTGTAAAACGAAATCATGTTTTTGACCTCAAACAAATTTGGAACACAAACCTTTTCAATACAATTGAGCAGACTGTTATCATTGTGGAGGGTTCCCATTGGGTCATAAAACCCACAAGGTTCCATTGGACACATAATATTTAAAGGACTACTGGTTCGTAGTTACTCGAAAATGATTTCCATAAAGGTAGTATCTCCCTATATCCTTGTGCATTCTAAGTCTCAAATAGTTTTATTCATGAACTAAATAAGGATAATGAGTAGAAGAAAACTTCCTACTCTCAAATGGATATGAAAATTTAGATGAAGGAGATTGTGACAGATGTTTTTGAGGTAAGATTAAGTCTTGTTGACTTGTAGGAAATTACCAAACAACGTAGTCAATTGTGAGTTATTGCAAATAGATTTCTAGAATGATTCAATATAACTAAGGAATGCAGAAAGTTTTGAATGTGAAAAAGGATATACTAGAATTTCACTTTCTCTATATGAGAAAGATGAATTTGTACCCATCACTCCTATGCCCAGACTAAGTAACTAATGTCAAAACATCATTTGCCAAAAATTCTAATTTGATGGTATGCCAAGCCTTTATCCAAACGGTGACAGTTGATACATAGTCACCATGGTCCATCATACTCATGTCTAATGGGACTGACTTACTCTAGAATGCCATAGTGTAATGAATGTATCCATTCTTAACAATCCTCATATTGAGGGTCAATCTTCTCATGTTTGGATTAATACGAAGGAATAAAAACATGTATAACACCATGTATGAGATCATCATAATGAACAACATTATGTGTCGTAGGTGGCAGTTGTCTAAAAAACATCTCAAGACTCTTATAAGAGTACTAAAGAATCTTTGTTTCTTGGGAGCTAGAATGCTCACGAAAAAAATGTACATTAGGAGTTGAAATAGATGACCTATAACACATTGAATATAGTACTTCCAAAGTCAAACAAGAATTATACTAATTTAGATCAATTGATAATTTTGTGCAAAGGAAGCAAATCAAATGAGGTTGGCAAGATTAGGAAGTTACTTAGATGTCCATTATAAACCTCAAGAATTCAAGATTGGACAAAGGTCTAGAGGCATAGCCTTTTGCTCTTAATGCTTTTGTTGGAGCTTCTGCCATTGCTCTTTTTTTTTTTTGAAAGAAGGTTCACCTTGGTATTAATGGAAAGATGTCGAAAGGCTACAATGAGTTCATACAATATGTTACAACCCTCATATCCACATCAACCAGCATGTCAAGTATCAAAAGCCCTCATGAAGGTTGTTCCAAGATGGGGGGTGGAAAAAGCCATCTTGGTGGAGCATATCTCCACTTTATTCTTTCTCCAAAAGAGACAAAGACCTCATCGTTTTTCCAAATTTCTCTAAATTGTTGTTGTCTCCGAATCACAACCTCAGGCTCACCAATTATTGCATCATATTGACCTCTTAAAATGTGTACGGCATTAACCATACCTCTTTGACTAACTCAACTGCATTCTGTTTAACTTTCTGAAATACACAATTACATCTAGCCTTCCACAATATCCAAATGACTTGAAAAGATATCGTAGACCAAACAGACCATATCCTCTTCCAAACAACAGACTGATGTAATATCAAAGACCTCCAATACATGTCTTCCATCGGAGAGGAGAAAGAAATCACCATACTCCTTTTCATAGTTTTGAATTTCTTTAGCCAATCTTCCCCATCTCACAAAACCCCATGTGTACACCTACCTACCATAAATAGGATATAACATTCTCAACATTCTTTTCCAAGCTGCTCCAGCAATAGGACATATTCATAAAACATGGTAAACCGATTCAATGGGAGAACCATAACTGTCACATTTTAAAATCCTGACAATGTCCTCGCATCCATGACTTCACATGAATGCCATAATTTGTCAACAACCATATAAATAACACAACCTTTTTAGGAATTTGCATGGCCCATAACCATTTCCAATAAGCATTCAACCAAGAATCTATTACATTACAAAATCTCCAAAAATTACTAGCTATTGGTGTAACAGTCACACCTCTCCTTAGCATTCCTCTACCCATTTTTACCGAATACTAAAAAAATGGGATCTGTTTACCTAACATTCCTTGCGCTGATCTGATTTGCCATTTCCACCCACAAGGATGCCACAAAAGGCGATCAATGGGCTTAGTCTCATAGACCCATAAATCATAGAGATTGTTAACATCATTTGGATGTGGGTTCAATATCCATTTTTTATCTTTCTTCCATAATATACGAATAGGCAACCTATTCCCTCGAGTTACAATTCTTCTTCCACAAAGACAGAATGTGTGCCCCTTCTTTTATAAATGTTGAAGGAAGTTGGTAAATCATTTAGAGCCGCGTAAAAGAATCATTGGGTATCTTGTATTTCCCAATTAACTGTGTTTGATTAGGAATATAAGCCAAGGGCTCTTACGCCACATTCTCAAAGTATGTTTATAAGAAGTCAAATCTCAACTTCGTTATTAAGGTTTTTTAAGATCCTTATTGTGCACAACGCAATTAAAGTCCAAGTTTGAATGCAATTTTAGAACTATCAAAATATGGACTATGCTTGAAATGAGACTCACATCTAGCAAAGCCAAGTGTTAAAAGCTTTTGTTGTTCTTCCCTCTTATCTCTCTTATAAAGCTTCACACATCATGACGTATTTGGTATGGGTTATTTGTGACATACTAACTACACATCATGACGTATTTGGTCTCTCTTTAGATGAGTAATATGGCGATCTAAGAACCTTGTATATTGATGAACGAGATAAGTCAAAGGCATGTTCCCATTTTTTACCATGGTTTAAGACCATGTGATTGTAACCTCGAATTCCGACCAAGAATATTGTGAAACATGTTCGAAAAAAGTCAAGTATTATATCATAATGGACATGTAAGAGAGACCAACCAAATTTGAATAGGGTATCACTATATTTGTGAAACTATTTGGAGAAAAATCAAATGGTTCCCTCCATTGGATGTTTTAATTAGAGTTAAAGCCTATATTGGGGAACAAGCGTGTATGAGTTTTGATGTACAAGATGATGGTAGGTTAATCTTTACACCTAAGGAAAATGATTTGTTTAGGTTTTGTTTGCATAAAGAAGTGCGGGTGATTGCAAATGATGGATCAAATTGGGTCTTAGACCCAGATCCTCAAAAGGTGAATTGTTTTTAGAGGATTTGGATTATGGAAAGGAAACCAATATCTAGATTAACTTGGGATCTTGGAGAACTATATTGGAAGGTGTGGGTGCAAGATCACATCAAATACGTACCTTTCTTTCAATATTATGTGAAGATTGGTTAGGAAAATATTAGGTGCTAGATCATGGAAAGAACCAACTGCAAATGTTGTTTGGAGACGAAATGGACTTTCTCCACAACATCTCAAACACTTTTGGAAATGGCCATGGGGTATAAAGATGAGTAGGAAAATTGTTTGTTTTCGATGGTTGTTGGTTCATAATGCTATACCAACTAATGGGTGGCGAAAAGGAAATGTAGACAAGATGTGCCCTTTCTGTACAGATGTAATAGAGACTGCTAAACATTGTTTGTGAAGTTGTGGTTTTGATCTGGACATAAGGAAACGAATCATAAAATTATTAACTCTAGTATATCCTAGAGTGGTCTATACATGGGATGCAATATTATGGGCAGTTGTACATGATAAACCTATGGTATATGAACAGGAGGAGGTTGCAGATGCTATTGTGATGAGACATGGTTTGATGGTAAAAAATTTGATCCCTTTGAATCCACAAATACAAACTGATAAACCTCAAATATGGCAATTGGTAAGTAGTATTACAATTTGGTATATTTGGAAGGCTCGATGTTTGAAGGTATTTCAAAATGTGATTGAAAGACTTGCCAAATAATTTCGGGAATTTGGATAGAGATTGTGCATAATCTCAGAGGGTTGTTGGATAGTATAAAAGGTAATACGCATCAAGCAACGCTTAAGCGTTTGGAGTTTCATGCCATTTGGGACATAGGTATATTTTATAGACAGCTTTTTGATAAGGTGGAGTGGTTTTACTCAACACCAAAGTATTTATTTAAGCCGATGGTTAGAATTTAGAAAAACATAGGGGATCAGTGGTATATCATGTATGTTTAGCCTTATGGCATTTTCTAATACTAATGTAGTATCTTTTCTGGGGGAAAAAAATTCAAATGGTTCACCAAGATATGTATGTACATACGATATATGTCCTCGTAACAAAAGATTTTTGTTTTGCCAACATTCGTGCTTGGCTCAAGTGAAATGGGAACCCCTTTAATTAGCATCCCTAGGTTGCCCAATTGTGAAATAGGTTTACCCTCGATTGAAAACTTTTCGCTTTTCCAAAAATGACCAAATAACATTGCATTGATTGGACAAGGTATCATGAAGTTGAGGCTTCAGGATATCAAAACAATGTGAAACTGGAGCTTGTGTCAAGGAGTGTGTAGGATTTTACGATTCGTGAATCGGACACCGAAAACCCAAGATACAATCTCTAGAAGGATAGTGTTAGGTTCGACATTGTTAGGGATAAAAATGTAGTTATGTCAGAGAGGGGGAGGTCAAGATTAAATAAGGTCAATTTTGTAATTTGAGGAAAATATAATTTTGTAACTTCAATTTTTTTTAAACTGCAACTGCATGTGCAAGCCACCTTAAGGAGGGTGGGAAAGGGAGAAGAGGTGGTTTGGCCCCCCATAAAAGCCCCTCTCCCATTGTGGGAGAAGGCATGGAAAGAGAGAACGGAGGAGCTCGCAAGTGTGAAGAAGGTGTGGCGTCAAGGAGGCTGCAAAAAAAGGAAAGTTGTGAAGATGATTTGTGCAATCCTTCCCAAAGAAAAGTAAGTGGTTTACCACAAAAGCCCTTCATTTGAAAGAAAGGATGCAAGTTCAATTCTTGCAAAGTAGCTTTTGGCAAATGAATCTTGTAAGTGTTTTTTAATCAATTAATTGTCTTTTCCCCATTGTTAAGAATCCAGCACTCGGCACACCAATTGTGGAGATTGTGGCGCTAACAAGAGACACCGAGCTCAACCAAACTTAGGAAAAAGGGGGATAGAACAAACCAAAGAGGAAATAATGTAGGCCAACATGCAACCATAATAGTTTTGGAAGTGCTAATGATGGATTGTATATGTATTAAATTAGTCATATTTTACAAGATTTGTTATATTTAAAAGTGAAGAATGCTTTCAGTGTTGCACCATGACAGGGCTCAAACTCATGAACATTGCTCACTCTAGTGATCAATTGACATCGTTGAAGATGTAAAGTTATATACCACATTGATTAATATAGGTCATTCTCTAACCATGAAGTTGGATGCTCTAATAGAGATACCCTTATTTATTCCACTCTTACAATTAATGATCATTTCCCTATCACAATATCATGTACATACATATCATGATATAGTAGCATTATGCCAGATGAATATTATTAGATATTCATTAGATGAAGACCACGATAAGGATCGTATTACCATCTCCCCACAATAGAAATGTTTTATACTCGATCATCATCTTAGTACACACAATTGCACATTTATTAATTATTGATGAATTGTATCATGAACAAATAGTATCATGTGTTCTAATCATGTTCATACTAAGGTGCAATAGTATCAAATGTTCCAATCATGGTCATGCTAAGGTACATACATGCCATTCTATGTTAGGAAGGCCCTAGTTATATTGTATCATTAGAGACATATATTGATGAAGAATGAGCTCCATCTTAATAAAAGTCAAACTATGGCTATATTTCTAACTCATACGAAGTATTGATGTCACCGAAATTGACATGATCTTGCATTCTCAAGGGCAAGGTTGATATCCATCTACATGGTCAAGACACAAAGACATTAGGTGTCTCTTGAGAGCTTGATAATTAGGAATTAAAATCAAAACAACATTATAATGAGTAATCTCCATTTCTCTCTACTATAAAATTAACTTACAAGTTACTATTTCTTTCTCAATGAAGTAGCTTCATCACTTCAACTTCCCCATACCCTCACCCATCCACCAAAATATAAACTAATCAAGTTGTTCACGTACCACATTTTTGAGGCACATGCATTGCACTAAAGTACCGATTATCATTTCCTACCGAATTCCTTGAGATAATTCAATACAACATATAATTACATCAATATGCATTGTTAGCTTATATAACCATGAGGCAATCCTACTTAAAGGTCACTGCCTTGTTCACATGAATATCCATTGATATTTATATGTATATATTTACCGATATGACATGATAAACCTTAATAATAAATAGACAAGCCATTTCTCCTAACTAATGGGAAAGTAGCTCCTTTTTTTTGGAAAAAAATAGAGAAGCCATTTCTCCTAACTAATGGGAAAGTAGCTCCTTTTTTTTGGAAAAAAATAGAGAAGCCATTTCATAGAATCATACGTATAGGTATTATTTTTCTTTGCCATCTATTTGGAGTGGGTCAATCAAACAAAAAACTTCATAATAGTCCCATCAGGACATCTGATAAAATTGGAATGATACAGAGAAGATTAGCATGGCCCCTGCGCAAGGATGACACACACAAATCGAGAAATGGTTCACATTTTTAGCTATAGGTACCTATTTACATTAAGTAATCAACTTGAAAGGATATGTACGTAGTCTCATATTCTTGAACTCGATCGGAGGGTGATTCCCGAATTTTTCTTTCTATAATAATCTATCCTAACTAATGGGAAAGTAGCTTCTTTTTGGGAAAAAAATAAAAAGACTTCATAATACTTTTCATAATCATTTGATAATTGAATTGAAGGGTAATATAAAGAATACCACATATATATTGCCATACTGTAATCGATAAGCTTTCTTATTTAGGTATATCAATATTGTAAAAAAAAAGTTCTCAATATTTTACCTTTTTTCAATAATTTGATAAGAACCAAGTCAAAATCTTAAGACTTTTGAATAAAAACATAGTCCGACGGTCAACCTACTTTGAAAACAAAATAGGAAAGTGGAATACACTATATGAAGTGTTAATGAAAGCAATGGATTTTATATTGACATTAATGAAACTTGTCATAAACTCCTTGTTGGACTATGGTGAAGATTAATTACATGTATTATCAACTTAATAGTGTTCAAAGCTTTGTAAATATATCAAGCAATTTGAACTTACTAGATAATTCACCAATGTCGATTGTGACCATTGGGCACCTCTAATGTATATTATATGATTTATAAAGACAATGTTTTTGCATAAACATTTGGACAATTATAAAGTTTTTTTTACTAAGGATATTTTAAAGAATCTTGTACCATTTATAAAATGCAATAATTTCACACCATCTTCTACATGTTGCTAATTACACAATAAACATAAACATGTTGCTTATCATTGACACATTGTGCCATTAACACTTTCCAATATCTAAATATTGATTGTGTGACTCTCAACTATTAGTAGATTTTGAACTAAATGATATGCATTGATTTGTTTTGTGTTTTCTAGTTGGGCTCAAGGGACATATTTCTATCTACTCAACATAGATCAAACTTCAAATTTGCGACCTTTTGCTAGGTTTGACACTCCATAATCCTTCAAACTACTAAGGCAAATGCTCACCAAACTCTTTACGGAACTTCTCTAAAGTCATCATAGTTGCATTGCTTATATCTTTGTTTTGGTAATAAGTTTATAGGACATCATAATCAAGACTAATTAAAAATTTGTTATAATTTTTAGGAAATAAAGTGAAAAATGTTGGATATAATTTGATAAATGATGTTTTAAATACCAATATTACCATTATACCACAAGAACTTGGACTATCCGAGCATCGATAAGTTTTCTTTTTGTTGGCTTTTTGCACATGATAGAAGTTCTCTCATCGACTTTTCAAAATATCACCGGCTACCCTCGTTCAATATACATGTTTGTAATACTCAAATAGTGTTTTCATAGACATTGAGTTTTTGGTTAAACTAATGTCTATACTAAATGAGAAATATCAATGTATGACATGTATACATGTGTGTGTGTGAAGTTTAAGGAGATTACTTATGAGGAATTGATTGATGAGAACAATTGAAATAAAAGGACAAAGACAAATAAATGTACACAAAGACTAAGGTATTGTGCTAGCTAATAAATAAATACAAAGTAGAAATAAAGGAAAATTGAACGAGAGCAGACGGTGACCTCTGAGGAGTTGGTAGGAGAACCTCTATCCATGCAAAGTAATTTTATGTATGTATGTGAGAGAGACAGAGATAGAGAAATGCTTCATTGGAGATCAATGAGGTTTAACATCTTCTATATGTATGGAGGAGGGTGTGTGAGTGTGAGTGTGAGTGTGTGACATAGAGAGAGAGAGAGAAACAAAGAGAAGTGTATTTCACTAGAAATGAACAAGGTTTGGGGGACTTATATATGCATGGAGTGAGCAAGGGCTTCTCTATCTATCTATCTATCTATATCTCTCTCTCAAACATAAAGTCTGAAGAAAAGTGTCCCCCCCTCCCCGCGTAACCATGCATCGACCTTTTAAAAGCGACAATCCCCTTGCTCATATCTTTCAACACTACTCACACACATATATCATCATCAATTGCTTTATTAATGTTGTACCATGACGTGACTTGCGCATTACAAGAATAATTGTACCATACACTATTAAAGGGTTATGTAGGGATCATGTATTAGAGATGTCGTGACTCATCACCTTTGTCTCTCTCTCATAGGTGAGGGATGAGTGAGGGCACTATGAAACCCTAGTAATAGAAATGACTGAAGTGTATGATAGAGAAAAATGCTGATGTATATTTGTCCTCACCAAAGCTCAAATATGCAACAGTTTATTCTTGAATTGTCCCTTTACTTTGCTCCGCCAAAATTAATGTATGAGGCATTTGATAAGGTTACTACTCTAACCATAATTGTATGTTTAAGATTCTGACACATGAAGAACCAAAAGCTAATGGTTAAAAATCTTGAAGTGGAAGTAAGTGACTGGCTTCCAACACCCGTAAAAACCTAATGTACGAGGATCATAATTCCCCCTAGAAAATATATTCCAAAGCTTATTGGTAGGGACATATGATATTCCAATCACCATTCTACATTCCTTCCTAGAAATATAGCGTTGATTATGTGAAATTTCACGCTTTTGAGGCTATCATGTTCTTCACCATCTCCCTTAAATTGCATGCTTGAGCAATTAACATCGTGTAATTCAAGCATCCCACATCAAAATGTTTCTTTGAAAGTCATATGACATAGTGCATGACAATGTCCATTTACTAAAAACATTTTCAACCTCTTCCTAACTATAACAAACAAAGTGAATATTGCTTTGTGGAAATTAAAGTTAGCACATTCAACATGATGTATTGTACAATTTAGTAAATCTCTACATCAAGATGTAAGAGGTTAAGGTAGGGTAGCATCAACATATTTGTGTCAATAGAATTGCTTCCACATCAATCATGGTCTCCTCATGTCGGGTCCCTTTATTTTTATCAACTACACCATTATGATTTCTTATTAAGCCACATTGTGGCTATCGCAAATATCTAATCAATCATCAAGGAAAAGTTAGATTGTAAAGAAATCGTGCAAATAAGGTGGCACTCTAAACCCTAGAAAGACAAGGGAAAGTTAGATTCTAACCTAATCATGCCACAATATAGTTATTCTTAATGTTGTTAGGTTGGTCCGTCATCATTGCTGAAGATATTGACCATAAACACAACATCAAATCAAGATAATCTTGCACAAATATTAAGCATTAATGGATCCACTCATAGTTATTAGTAGGTAGGTAATTTGAGTGTATTGTAGTGTAATATTGTACTTGCTACCTTTTTAATAAAGTTTCTTACTAGTCTTGGCTAAACATTATCATCAATAATGTTAATACGTACATTCTATTATCATGTTTTACCAATGGATTCAACTACGACCACGAATAAAATATCATGTCCGAAAAAAACACATGTATCATTACTAATGGCATAATAAGCGCAATACAAACTAGTGCCTAGCTCTAAGACTATCTCATATAGAAGAGGTAAGCAATATATTCTACTATGATTGCATAGTGGATGGGTACAACTTCTATAGTATAGTGCACACGATTCGGTGAGAAAATTATCCACAACACAAGCAATATTTTAAAGATTATAGATATTCTACACTAATAATGCATTTACACATAATAGCTATGACCATAACTTACCATTATTCCAACATGTCATCAACAAATTAACTTTGTTTATCTCTTAACTTCAAAACTTACATATTGTTTACAAAAACAATCAACCTTGTTTTGAACTTACAAGCCAGCATCCCCAATTGTAGTCTCATGTATACGGGAAAACTATTATTATAGGTAGGTTTAAGAAGATGATTGGTTAGCAAGTCAATTTTTACTTAGGTATCAAAACCTAGTTTTAAATTAAAGCCCTTTAAAAATGTAAAAACTACAACATTACCTTTAGAGTTCTAACATTGATTTATGCACCCAAACAATATAGAGTGTTTTGATTATTATATGTGGGTCTCATTAATTCCAAACTTTGTTGTAACCCTTATGATGCATCCTATTATATCAAGTTCCATTAGTCCAAAGACATTTTCAACAACACTGTCGAGATCTTATGACCGTTCAAAACATTGGAAATCGTAAACTTCCTTGTCTTTTCAATAATATTGATGCACATGATACTAGCATCAACAAGTCCTAAAAGTTTGTTGACCCTCATATAATTCATTAAATCTAAGTGGAGCTTCTAGTTATGTAAGTTACTAATAGTTACACTTGCATCAACCAATCATGTCCTAGTTACTTATGAATCTTTACAATGGAAACTCAAAGTATGCAAGTGGGTTGTTCACTTTTCAATATATAATATTGAATAACCACATTAATATTTTGATGCACCTTTTATTTCCACGTGTAACATTGCAAAACTTACATAAAAACTCACTTATCTTGACATTTTGTTATCCTTAAACCTTGGTAAGTGTTCCTAAAATGCACCATAATTTTCTCATACAATTCATAAACTAAGAGCATGGTCCTTATGTACTATTGAAGTTCACAATATTGTATATGATAATAACAATTGGTATTATTTAGACTATACTTGTACTCAATGCCACGTCTACTATGTTGCCTTGACAAATTGAATTCTAAACTTCATATCAACGTTTTATATTTGTGGTTTACGTGACTACTCGAATAGAAATATGTATATATGTATATATATATATCGTTTACATCATCATGTATATACATTGTTTAGTTTTGTATAGAAGATCTTGCATAAGGGAGAATGTATACATATTGGCAAATATTGTTGTTATCTTCAAAGAAAATATTAACAATTGAAGTACAAACATAGAGATGTTTGCATGTAGTAAGGTAACATGTTCTTGGTATTAATTTTAAATATGTATACTTGTTCCAATTTTTGTGCACTATTGAATATGCCACACATATTGATAAAAGGACATTAGAGCTCTAGTATGTCTTCCAACTTACAACAAGATTTAGTGATCCATGTATTAATAACATCTTTGATCGTTATCATAAACACACTTTACAAATCAACAACAAAATATATGAATTCATTTATTTGCGCTAACGTTATCGAATATTGTAAATAACTTAAGAAATGTGTTTCTATTTGACATGAGGTCAAGATACTTGCAACAGAAGTGATCGCTTGAACGTTTCACTTGACACCTTCAGTAGTGCCTCTAACCCTCACACAAGTGAAGTAACGAAAAATACAACTTCTTTTTTTTTTCTTGTCCTCCTCTCTCATTGTTGCTTCAAACATGATCATTGATATGTACAATGTTTTGGTTAATAAGAAAACCATGCATAAACATAATGTAGATGTTCTAGTATGTTTCAATACAATGGCGAGAGATTATTATGGTACATTCTTCTATACTTATTTTATAAATGAATGCTACATGGCAAAAAACACAACCAGGAACTATACATCCATTTATGAAACAACATCATAAATGTAATAGCAAGTAAAACCACAAGCATGGGTTCTTGAACTTGGTCGGAGGGTGATTCCCCAATTTATGTATAAGCCACCTTGTATAGTCTTTCTGTAATAATCTCTCCTAATTAATGGGAAAGTAGCTTCTTTTTGGAAAAAAAAAACCACAAGCATGGGTAGCACATATGTTTGTAGCTCCACATCTCAAGATGAACTGTCATGCTTAGCTTGTTAACTAGGCCCCATATCTTAGATATGATGTTCCTTTCAAGTATATGTAGCATAAAACAAGAATGAATTTGGATTGATACAGTGTATGTGTGCCTAGAAAACCTCATTGAGCTAGGCCTCTGGCGCAATAAGTCCTTTGCCCTACAAGGCATTTCCTCACTGCTACTTGAATTGACATGGAGGTGGTCCAATGACAAGTCTCGCATTCCTTATTGGCTTAGCATTTAAAAGAATACAACTCATTTCACATATGCAATAGGTACGTTCCACTGAATTATTGTTCGACAATGATGTACAGTTTAGCTTGTCCAAATTGAATACTAGTTTACAGTTTCAATAAATTCTTCGTGCAAGCCACTAAAATAGTTAATAATAACCTACACAAGCTTTTGTCATTTCCAACTCAAAACGAGTACAATGTCGGCATTAGAATACGGATATGAGATTAAGTGGAATCAATTGCATTGTTTATCTAGCGACCATAAGTATACCATGCCTACAACAATTATGAATTTGAAAGTTGTATTTTTCATTTCATATAGGGTAAATAGTTTGTTTCATAGATGGATGGATGTTGGTATGATCATATCGACTACGATGAGATATAATGATCGCATAGGCTACACATTTAAACTTGTATATGTCTTCTCCTACATTTAGCCTTTCAATAGATATTTAGAAAATTACACTAAATAAGAAGGGATGTCTATTTGTTTGAAGAAGATATGGTGTTTTGTATGTGAGGTCATAACCTCCATGTCCAAACAATATTCATATATTTTTCATTTCTTAAATACATTATAAACAAATGAATGGATAGATCATTTTACATGATCAACATCATGCAAAGAAAAAGGAGTGATTTGCATTTGGTGATGAAAAAAAGAAAAACAAGAAGAGAAGACAAATACACAATATGAAAGCATTGCCTTTGTGCATTGTGTAATAGATACTAAACATCTAAACATTTTATTTTTTATTTCATATAAAGAGAGATGGTATAGGAGTTAAATCGTTTCAAAAGAATGGAGCCATGTATATCCACTTGTCACCAACCCGAGATACTTGAAAAGTATCCAGAGGTGCATCCAATATAAGGATCTAAATTCAATTGAGCTAAGCTAATGGATGAAGGAAAGTTGTCACAAACCCATTTGCCATTGTTGGCGTACATATATGTTCATTTGTTCTAAACATGAATTCAAATAACATATATTTGGATTAATAAACCAAGTTGACAACTTAATCATGTGTTCGTTCATTTTCCCTTATCTAAATGGTGTTCAAATGGAGCTTAGGCACTAGCATGAATGAAAGACAAGTTCAATAACGATTGATCCAAGACCAAAGTATAATAGCCATGCAATTGAGTGCAAAGCACCCCCAAATTAGTACCTACTTGTTTTGCTCTTGCTTGATTCAATATCAATCCAAATATTTCTTTTCTTTTCTTTTTTCCAAAAAAAAAAAACTCCTTCCATTAGTTATAAAATTTTACAAATGAGACGATTATGTACAAATCCTTGAAGGGACACGATAGTTCCATCTTATGTGGATGCCCACTGACTCAAGAAAGGGAGAGGATGACCATTGTTGGATGAAGGCTATTCGTTGTCTTTCAACTCCCTCAGAGCCGCCCTTAAGGCCATCATATTGGCTCTTCAGAGTGGCTACAATTTCACTCCATATCTCTTGCAGTAACCTTGTTGGATGTGCAGTTTGGTTGGAGAAAACTCGCCTACATCGTTGTTTCCATAGAATCCAAAGGGTTATTGGGCTGACCAATTCCAACACCTCTTGAGATTTGTCATTAAGAGGAGTGGAGTGGACATTGCCGCTGGAGGAGAAAAGGACCTCTTCTGCTTTTATCACCAAAGTCGTCCCCTCCTCATGATGCTCGTATCTACCAATTGCGGCCTGCCATGATAGCCAACATATATTTCCCCACTTGATTGAGCCTTGCACCTGGCATAATTGCAACAAACGGCCAACCCCCCGCCATATTCGATGGGACGTTGGGCAATCCCACAAAGCATGTCGTATTGATTCTACTGCATGTGGGCACTCTACACAATTAGGAGAGCTAAGGTTCCCACGTTGCCATGCTCCCACCGATAGGGACTTATGTATTAATAGCCATTGGAACGTGGTAATTCGCCTCACGTGTTGTTGTTTCCAGATTTTCTACCAAAACTTGGTGATTATTGTGGAAGGAACTTGAAATGTGTGCCAGACCTTCGCAGCAGCCGATTCTCGGGCGGTTTGAGCAGCTAGAATGTGGCGACCCAATCTAGTTGTGAATTGGAAGAAAGGGATGGGTTTGCTTCCTTGCCCCCCGTAGGGATCACACCATGTCCATTGCAAAGGGTCCCAACCAACCTTACGTAGCCATGTGTTTTCATGAGTACATATATGCCAATTGGGTTGTACTTTGATCGGATCAGGATCTACAATCCATTTATTACCAGTATACGCGAGTACTCGAATTGCGTTGTTCTGTGTTGGTGTCTCAGTGTCTCGCAATTCAGAGCCTTCGAGTCTGTCTGGTGGTTCCCTACCTCTCGGGATTAGAGATCCCTCCTCATGGCCTATCCATTTCTCCATTGTCGTCCTTTGAGTAGCAGATTCCCTAATCAGTAGAGCGTTAATGATTTCCGATCTCATAGTCCATCTGCCCCTGATTCCATGGAGTATGTTCGTCTGATCTTGTAGTGGCATTGACATAAACCGTCGCCAACATTCTATACTTTTTCTTGGACCTTCTGCAATGTATCCCCATGACAACCCCTTACGTGATCCCAGTAGTTGATTAGATTCATCCTTGAGACATGGGTTCCATAGGATACGTTGACTGAGCCAGCCAGGTTCGGATCTCAGTTGATCACACTTCAGCCCTCGACGAATGTCACACGATGCCTTCCACATGGATGCACTAAATCTGTCCTCCAATTGGCGGGAGAAACTAGGTTTGAGATCCATGTTTAGAATCCATCCTGTTTGGGGGGGCCAATTGACCCCTTTTCGTGGCCTAAAGTAAGTGAAACGTAACCTCAGTAGCATTTTCCAACAATCATTTCCTAGTTGGAGTCCTCGCACCACAAATTTGGCAAGTAAGGCTTTCGATTGTGAAAGGGGATCAATAGGACCCAATCCCCCTCTCAACTTAGGCGTTGTGAGTATAGGCCACAACACCTTGGCGCGAGCTACATGGTCTTCCTTACCAGACCAAATGTAGTTGCGGACTAGTCGTTGAATCTGATGTATACTTTCCTTGGATATTGTCCAGCATGATAGACTGTACCATGTTGTTGCGAGTAGTACCTTATTTGCCACTATGATGTGACCCGCTAGCGACAATTTTTTCGAGCTCCAATGTATCAACTTTTGTCGAATGGAATGGATAACGAGTGCAATCATAGTCTCCGGCGGTATGTTGAAACCAATTTGGAAACCCAAATATTTGGTGCTCGCTCCTTGATTGATCCATTTGAAAGGGGGATGTGGGTGCTGTTAGGATCTCGGTCCCTCTGAATGGGATACGAAGACCCGGCATCGGAAGACCCGGTGAGAACCGAATGTGGAGTACCCGACAAGGAAGATCCGGTGAGAACCGGATGTGGAGTACCCGGCAACGGAAGACTCGGTGAGAACTGGATGACGAGTACCCGGCAAGGAAGACCCGGTGAGAACCGGATGATGCAGGCCCAGTGAGAACTGGATGACGAGTACCCGGCAAGGAAGACCCGGTGAGAACCGGATGTTGTAGGCCCAGTGAGAACCTCTCACTGGATGAAGGGACATATATGTAGATATGTTTCTGAGAGCCCATTGGGGCTATATATGTAAATAGTCCTAATGTCATATTAGTATAAATGTGACCTAGGGCAAACAGTGTGGCGTGTAACATAGTTACTGTTATTATCTTTGTATAGTGTTATTGGTGTAACAGTTGTACTGAGAGAGATAGATAGATAGATAGATAGATAAATTATATTATCGTCTTCGGAGGTCAAATATGACCTATGAGACCAAAAATATTACATTTCACGTGATACGTGTGAAAGTGAGTAGTGACTCTCGATGTTCAAGAACTTTACCAATGAATGTTGCAATCGAGAGTGCACATTGTGGTTGTGAGAGGAATTCATGCAAAGATTGGGCTCGATCGAAGAGATGTGGAAAGCATGGTCGAATATGATGAAAGGCAGAGCATTGTATCAAAGTGTGATACTCAGACTCGCGAACTTGTTTAGGGCAAAGTGTGCATAACCGACCACTCTCATCACTTGTACCCCAACGCACTGTTTCACATCGCAATGCATGTGAGCTAAGTCGCATGGAAGCAATGGTTCGAATGATAGATAACGGTATGGGCTCTAACATGTATGGATGTGTACGATTTCCCCGTTCCGCAAAGAATATGGTTTTGTAGTTAGGTGCAACATGTGTAGTATAATGTGTGAAGCGTGAGCCTCCACATTTGTCCCATGTCATGATACATTGGCGTTGCAAAAATGCCTCATTTACAGAGGAATCTAAGGATGCATCATGAAGCAAGTGTCTCGTATCCCATCTACCAAACCATTTTTATATATCTTGCATCCAACCGGAACACAAAATTTTGCTTTTATGCGTCTTTTGGATCTTTTTGCTTGCTTCCCACGCAATTCTAGGAAGTCGATGTGAGGGACTTTTTTGAACCTTAGGCATGTATTCAACAACCCTTTCCATGGCCATGATCTCAATGGGAAGCGATCTCGTCTCAAGGAGGAGGAGGGTGTAGGGCGTTTGTTTCTTAACTTGCAGAAACTTGGTAAGAAAATGCTTTTGGACATTTTCAAACTCTTTCCACATAGATTTAGGGATGCTAACGCCCCATACTTCCACCCCATAGAGAAGAACCGGTGTCACCAAAGTGTCGAAAAGATATTTCTTGAGGACCCAACACTTAATATCTCCAAGATTGCATGTGTTCTCAAATGCATAGTATGCTCGCTTGCCCGCCTCTAAGCGGCGTGTAGCACATTCATTCCATCTATGATTTGAAGGAAGTTCAAGGTCAAGATATTTGAAGCTTTCCGCACATTCAAGTGGCTCATTGTTGTACATAATGCATGGTTTATCTCTTTTTTGGCTCTTCACAAGCATAATCTTTGTTTTAGAGCTATTGACACTTAATTTAGTATGCATGCAAAATTTTTCCAATGCCTTCATAAGCTTTTGTGCATCTCCTAAAGTATTTGCAAAAAGCACTACATCATCTGCATATAGCAAAAGCATAATCACAACATTCCCAATGGCAACTTCTTCAACACATTCTTCCTTTGCAAACTTGGTAACCATTTCTTCCAATTCATCAATGCATAGACCAAATAGTGTTGGTGAGAGTTTGCATCCTTGCTTAACACCAATAGTGCTTTTGAAAAAATCTGAAAGTTTATCTCTCATGCGCACACAACATATAACCTTCTCATAAATTCGGGAAATTGCAAGCATATATTCACTTGGCACCTCAAGTTCTTCCATTCGCCTCCAAAGATGCTCACGAGGTACCATATCAAAAGCTTTCTTGAAGTCTACAAAGCAACAATATAAACCTTTACCTCTAAGGCGACTTTCCTCCATTAATACTCGAAAGGTGATAAGGTGATCAATGGTGCTATGGTGTTTCCGAAAGCCAGCCTGTCCATAAGCTCTCTTACAACTTTTTTCAGCCCATACACTTATCTTTGATTCCATTATACATCCAAATAGTTTTGCCATTAATGAGCCAACCATGATGGTTCGATAGTTGTTTACATTATTTATATCTCCACCTTTATGTCTTGGTTTGATCCAATTTGTAGTCCAATTTGTATACGATCCAAAATACCTTTGGAAAGTGGCACATAATCAACACACTATTTCCGTTGTGTTTTCTACATGTAAAACCATTAGTGTTGGGCCATAAGGAAATACCATTTGCAATAAGCAATCCAGTACTATTGCACATTTGTAGGAGTAACTTCCCAAATTGGTCCGGATCTTTTTCATCGCTAGAAGAGCGTTATACATTTGCATATCCTCTTGCATCCTTGAGATATGTGGCATGAAAGATTCTTGTGAATCAAGTTGGAAACTTCTTATACGAGCATTCCTGTCACCAAAGACAATAACTTCCCCTTTGGATTTGAAATAAGAAATATCATCTTCTAGATTGGCAAACGGTTGATCTTTATCCAAACAAGCATAAAAGTTAGAATCTTGATGAGGAATGTAACATCCAACTACAAAAGTGGGCAAATCATTAGGTGTTTCTATTTTGAGCCATATGTAACATTTATTTTCATCATTTTTTATGATTGACACATATTTCTCTTTTTCCTTCTTAATCAAACATGCCACCCCTCCTTGTCCTCTTCTTTGTCTTGGATTTTTCTTCCATATCAAAGAGTGTACATTATAGTTTCCTAAACCTTGAATCCTTTGAGTATCATGCTCCCATGTTTCAACAAGAAGTCTGATATCCGAGTCATCGGTGAACTCCTCTATGCCAAATTCCACATTCCATGGGTATCCATTGCAATTCCAAAAGCATAGTCATAAAAGTCATGGGTTAGTCTCATAGATCACGTGTCCCTATTTGCCTACATTTCCATCTTTAGGCACATCCTTAACCTTGTTTTTCAATCTTTCTTCATATGCTTTACGACGAGCATTTTGTTGTGAGATAGTACGATCTTCACTCACAAAGCATTGTGTACCTTTGAGGTATACCCAACTATTTTCGAGTATGATTCGCCGCTTTGTATCATCTGTCATTGTGCATACAATAGGCCTTTCTCCGGAGCGAGTAACACCATGTTTCCCAACTCGGTGTGCCCCATATACATTCACATCTGACATCCCATAATGCATGCTAAAAAATTCACCAATGGCCTTTCCAAGGGATGCGGGTGTTTCCATACTCTCTTCTTTAATCCCACGGACGACAATGTTCTTTGATCGTCGTTCACGTTCTTTCAATTCTCGGACATCTATGCTTTCTATATTCTTCTCTTGATGCATCACATGCATATTAGATGAGTTTGATAACACATCCCTGTTGGGAATCAACGCTTCGATTCACCTTCACCACTCGGCCACAACCGAGTAAGCGCGAATCAATGGAGCAGAAAATAGGAACCACACAGAGAAACAAAACGCGAACACACAGGGATTAACGTGGAAAACCCTAGACGGGAAAAACCACGGGAGTACAAGACTCCAAACCAACACTATACAGAGAAGTATACAATGGCGAGCTGCAAGGCGACGACCTTGAGCTCGCTATCCTCGCCACAGGAGGCGGAAATACAAAGAGGCGTCGTCCTCTTCCTCTCTCACGCTCTATCTCTCTCTCTCTCTCTCTCACGGCTGCTCCCTCTTCACTCCTCTTGAGTGGAAAAACAGAAAAAATAATCAGCAGCTACAAAACTGTTTGCCCTAAGTCATATTTATACATATATGACTTTGGGGCTATTTACAACTCTAGCCTCAGGGGCCCATAGCGAACATATTCACGGATATGTCCCTGCATCCGGATCGCTCTCCGGGTACATTCGTCATCCGGCACCGAAGCCGGGGTCTTCATCATCCGGATCCGAAACCGAAACCGGGCTCGTCGGCATTCATCTCCGACATCCGACCATCCCATCCGAAGGGATCGTAATCCCAACAAACTCCCCCTTCACTTCGGCATGGGATGTCTTTCCAATCCGATCCTCTTCCGGCATGCTTCCAGCTTGTCGGGTGTGAGGACCTTGGTCAGCATATCCGACCCGTTCTCGTCCGTGTGGATCTTTGTCAGCACGAACTCCTTGTCTTCTATCCTTTCCCGGATCCAGTGATATCTTCGCTGGATGTGCTTCGTCCGGGAGTGATAGGCCGCGTTCTTCGCAAGGTGGATTGCACTCTGACTGTCGCAGTAGAGTCGGTACTCCTCCTGCCGGATACCGAGCTCTCTGATGAAGTCCTTCATCCATATTATTTCCTTGCCGGCTTCAACAACTGCCATGTACTCCGCCTCCGTGGTTGACAACGCAACCGTCTTCTGCAGCCTCGACTGCCACGAAACGGCTCCCCCTGCATACGTCATCACATACCCTGATGTGGACCGGCTGGTATCTGCATCAGCCGACATATCCGAATCGGTGAAGCCGTCGAGTTCGGGCTTACCGGAGCCAAATCGGAGGCACACGTTTGCCGTGCCTTTCAGGTATCGGAGTATCCACTTGGCCGCGTTCCAATGCTCTTTGCCGGGATTGCTCATGTACCGGCTCACCACTCCGACTGCATATCCTATGTCCGGTCTCGTACACACCATGGCGTACATCAAGCTCCCGACGGCAGAGGCATATGGTACTTTCATCATGTCCTCCTTCTCAGCCTTTGTCTTGGGACTTTGCTTGCTGGACAGCTTGCAGTTTGCCGGGAGGGTCGATCCGACCGGTCTTGCTTCCGACATGTTGAACCGGTGAAGCACCTTCGTCACGTACTTCTCCTGTGACAGCCACAACTGCTTCTTCTTCCGGTCCCGGATGATGTGCATCCCTAGTATTTGCCTCGCCGGACCCAGGTCCTTCATTGAGAAGGTTCGGTGAAGAGCCTTCTTCAGCATCCGTATCTTGACCTGGTCCCGTCCGACGATCAACATGTCGTCCACGTACAGGAGGAGTATTAGAAAGTCTCCTCCTTCGAACTTCTTCACAAACACGCAGTGGTCGGACTGCGTTTTGAGGTACTCTTCGTCGGTCATGAAGGAGTCGAACTTCCGGTACCATTGCCGGGGAGCCTGCTTCAGTCCGTAAAGGCTCTTCTTCAACCGGCATACCAGGTGCTCCTTCCCTTTCTTCTCGAATCCTTCCGGTTGCTGCATGTAGATCTCTTCATCGAGGTCACCGTGAAGGAATGCCGTCTTCACGTCCATCTGTTCTACCTCGAGGTCCATGCTTGCCGCTATGCTCAGCACCGTCCGGATGGAGGTCATCTTCACTACCGGGGCAAATATCTCGTCGAAGTCGACGCCCTTCTTTTGCTGAAACCCCTTCACCACGATCCTGGCTTTGTATCTCGGGGGTTTTCCGGCATCTCCCGGTTTCAGCTTGAACACCTACTTGTTTCGAAGTGCCCGCTTTCCTTTCGGCAACTCCACAAGTTCATATGTGTGGTTCTCATGCAAGGAATCCATCTCGTCCTGCATGGCACTCAACCACCTGCGGCTCTGGGTGTCATGTTTTGCTTCTTCAAAGCTCTCCGGCTCCCCCTCGTCGGTTAGCAGCACGTGCTCTGGTTCCGGAAATCTCCGGGGGGCCCTTCTCTCTCTTAGAGGATATCTCCGTTCCGGAGCTTCGGTAACCGGTTCTTCCGATTCTTCTTCATCCGAATCCATTTCGGGGTCAGGGCCGGTTCCGGTATCATTTTCATCTTCTTCGGCCGGTTCTGTTTCTTCACCGTCTTCGGCCGGATCCTCCAGTGCTAACCGGTCCCTTGCCGGTCGGGACTGCTCCTCGTAGAGTTGATCCTCACCGGTCGACTTGGAGCTCTTCATCTTCTTCTCCGACTCCCAGTCGGCGAGTGTCTTGTCCTCCATGAAGATGATGTCTCGACTCCTGAATATCTTCTTGTCGACCGGGTCCCATACTCGGTAGCCGAACTCGTCGTCGCCGTAACCGAGGAATATGCATGGCCGGGTCTTTGGATCTAGCTTTCCTCTCCGGTCCTTTGCCACATGCACGTATGCGAGACACCCGAACACCTTCAGATGCCGGTAGGACACTTCCTTACCGGTCCACACTTTCTGCGGCGTTGTCGTAGTGTAGGTTGCACACTATGTGGAAATTATATTTTTGTCCCTCCGGATAGAGAATGGAGTGCTCGGTGAGAACCGGAGGAAAAACGGCATACCGGCAAGGAGGAAAACGGCATACCGGCAAGGAGGAAAACGGCATACCGGCAAGGAGGAAAACGGATAAAGAGACATAAATGTAAAAAGAAAGGAAATACTCACTACTGCGCAGGGCATGATTCGAACTCTGCACCTCCACGTTGACAAACCCCAACCTTACCATTACATTAACTTATCTTAAGTGTTTTAAATATAGATTTAATAGGTATAAGACCTTTATTTATGCATACCTTTATTAAAAGGTAAATCGTGTATTTTTTTTAATATATGAAAAAAGAAAAGAAAAGAAAAACACGAGACACTAAAAATAAGTCATGCACATCTAGCGTGCATGAGCCCTATACTTAGGAAATAAAAAAAGCATCACATGCACATTTAGTGGACATGAACACTTTTTGTAAAAAAAAAAAGCATGAAGCCATGCTTAGCTCTTCCTTCCTTATATAAGGAGGAGAGAAATATGTATATGGTTGTTGATTATTTGGATTACGTATTAATCAATACAAAAATTATTCGTGGGATTCACGATTTATACATCTACTTCTCTCTTAACACCCTAAGTACCAATTAATATAGTATACTCGTGTGATTCACGAGTTTCTTATCTTTCTCTTTGCTATTTACTCATAATTAATCTCTATCTCACGAACTTCTTTCTCCTAGTCCAAGACCTCTGTGGTTCCCACCCGACTCACGCAACGATCCGGAGCCGAAAGGCACGACACAGTTGGTGAACCCGACGTGAAAGCGGGTGGCAAGGAGATGGAGGCTCAACAAGCTAACAATATGATGGCGATGTTCGAACGGATGCTTCAAGAACAACGCACGATGTCGGAGATTTCGGCATCAGTAGAGCGGCTCGTGCAACGCAACGGGCAATTTAATGGTAAGGATGTGTCGCGATATTTGCAGGACTACAAGGCGGAGATGCTCCGGTGCCGGGCTTCGGAAGGACTGCAAGTGACATCCTTTAACCGGGTGGCGACCGACGGGCTTCAAGGGAGTATCCACGGGTTGCAACAACAAAATCCGACGTGGGAAGCATTCGAAGAGGCGTTAAAGACCACGTTTGCCATCGAGGACTCCTCCAAGGCAACGCGGAGGGGATTCGAGGATTGGGTGGAAACGTCAGGTAAGGGGCTGAAGGTCCTCGAAGTGTTTTCGACATTCGAAAGTCGGTTCGGGAGGTTGTCCGCGAGAGATCAAACTATACTTGCGCCGGACAAAGTCATCATGTTTTTGCGAGCTGTGGACGTCCGGGACCGGAAAGATCTCGGAGTGCTTCTTGAGGACGCGACCACCGAAAGCGGCCTCACCGAAACATGGGAAAGCGTGCGGGATATCGTCGCGCGGTACACGAAGAGGGGGCAATGGCTTGCCAACGAAGAAAAGAGGGTTTCGGAACCGATTCCGAAACCGAGAACGGGACTGGAAGACCATCAACCGAGGGCTCGGGAGATTACGGCCGAGAAGGGAGTCGACGCGTCTACGGTGGAGCGGCTGCTGAAGGAGATGGAGAATCTAAAGATCGCGATGGTGAAGAAGTCGGATGACCGCCCCACAAGCTCCAAATATACGGATCGACGGTGCATATGGTGCGATAGCGCCGAACACGATCGGAGGGATTGCGACGACCATAAGGAGGCGCTACGACGGGATCTCATCTACTACGAGGGAAACCGGATTCATTCGATGGACTCTCGGAAGCCACTCCGACCGAACTTCCGGAAAGGCGGCATGAAGAAGGTGCTCGAGGAGGAGTTAGCGGCAAGAAGCAACTATGCGACAACCGCGGGAATATGTGTCGGGGAGTCATCGGGAGCGAAGGCGTCTTTCTGGCCGGAGGTGCTAGGAAACACCGAGAAAACCGACTCCAACGATATCCGAAACACCGCGGAAGGCGTCCGGGAAGCTACGGGATGGGAGTGCCCTGTCGACAAGAATAGCATATACGCCCTTTGTCAATTACATGAGGTGTATGTGGACGAGAAACGACGGCGCACGGAGGATGCGGCCGGACCATCGAAGATACCGGAAAGCTGGAACTCCGGAGGTAAGGTAAAAGAAAAGGCGACTCCGGCATTCAAGCTCGCCTCGGACATAGAACAACAAACCGACTTGAAAAGAGTGTTCGAGGAAAGAATCTTGGATAGCCGGGTAGATTTTTCACTGCGGGAACTACTCGGAATAGTGAAGAAGGAGTTTCACGATCTTCTCGTGGATCTCGTGAAAAGGAAGAGACAAAGTACGGAGGAAAATGCTCCAAGGGTGAATGCAAATACCGTTTCAATGAACGACACCGAAGTGGAAGGCGAAATTCCGAACTCCCACTATACAAGGCCACACTGGGCACGTGCGACTACGGAGACTCCGGTCCGAATCGGCAACATCAAAGAACCCGTGCTAGCATTGATTGATCACGGATCGGAGATCAACTTGATGTCCAAGGAGTTCTACCGAAAGGGGAAGTGGCCTATAAACACCAACCATGGATGGAAGATTCGGGCAGCCACGAAAACGACAGAAGACCTATTTGCGGCTTGTCCGGATGTGACGGTAAAGATCGGGGATGTCGAAATTGACCAAAATTTCTTTGTGCAGGATGAGGTTTCACATTCTGTCATCCTCGGCCAACCCTTTATCACGGCTTCACGGATGGAGACGAAGGTGCTCGATAGTGGTGCGGCTTTTGCGCGAATTCGGAGCCAAAACGGAGGGAAATCCGTCCAATTCCTAACGGTGCCGGCAAATCACGAAAGGAACAAGAGGGAACTCTTGTCCCAAGTGAGAATGGATTTTTAAAGCGGACTGTTGCGGAGTGGGGAAGTGATAGTCCGAGAAGCCCTGATACCCCACACAGGAAGAAAACTCTCGGAGCAAAACAAGTACGAATCGGCCCGGATGGGGCATCTACGTACACGACCGTAACCGGAGGAATGAAGAAACATTACCGACAAGTGGAGGATAAGTTACGGTCGGCATCAATAATAAAAGAAGACGAAGAAATCGTGGGAGTGATCGAGGAAGTGTTCTATGGGAATACACTACAACGGCTTGAAGAGCTTGCGGAAGATAAAAGCCAAGGGAACCGGGTAGTCCCGGTGGAATCGGTCGAGATGTACGAGATCGTTGCGAAAATGGGGCCGGATGCGCTCCGCAAAGAAGAAGCAATGGTAAGTACGAAATACAAGACCGTGGAGAAGAAGGTGAAACCGGCCGCGGGACCACTACCCGCCGATAGCGAACAAAAGAGGAAAGAAGTCTCGGGAGACCCGACACTTCGGAAGACCGTGGATATCGGACATGCCTTCACAGATGAGACCCGGAAGAAACTTCGGATCGGTGGAGGTGGGTTCCTCTTACAAGAAGAAGAAAAACGGTTTCGAGAGATGTTGGAGCAACACGGCAAAGCATTCGCGTTCACATCGAGGGAGATCGGATGCATTGATCCAAAGATAGTGGAGCCGATGGTGATTTTCACGATTGATCATGTACCGTGGAACCTGAAGCCGATTCCGGTGCCACGGGCGCATATTCCGAAAGTCATCGACTTGCTCAAGGAGAAGGTGGCGATGGGGATTCTAGAGCCATCAAGTGCTCCGTACTCAAATCGATGGTTTACGGTTCCGAAGAAGAATGGGTCACTCCGATTCATCCAAGACTTGCAACCGGTGAACAAGGTCACGATCCGGAACTCGGGAGTCGGTCCGATAGTGGACGAATTCGCGGAAGCTTTTGCCGGACGTGCGATATACTCCATCGGGGACCTATACTCGGGGTATGACCAATTCCAACTAGCCGTGGAGAGCCGAGACATCACTACCATGCGGACACCGATAGGACTAGTTCGAATGTGCACACTACCACAAGGAGCGACAAACTCGGTTGCTCATATGATGAACGCGATGAACAAGGTGCTTCGAGATTGCATCCCGGAGATAACGATGCCGTTTCTAGATGACATTCCGATGAAAGGATGCGCGGTGGAAGAAAAAGATGAGACTATGGATGATCGGGGATGCCGAAAGTTCGTGGTCGACCATATTCATGATTGCGAGAAAGTGTTGCGAAAGCTAGAAGATGTGCACCTAACACTTTCCGGGGAGAAATCGGCATTCGGGCAAGAAGAAATATTGGTGGTCGGACATCTATGTGGACCCTACGGCCGAAGACCGTCACCAACAAAGGTCGATGCGATTCAAGCTATGAAGGAAGTATGTGAGTCAACATCGGAAGTCCGAAGGTTTCTGGGTGCGTGTGCATTCTATCACATATGGATTCCGCACTATGCACATATAGCGGACCCGCTCTATCACTTGTTGCGGAAAGGTAAGAAATTCGAGTGGAAACCGGAACACACTAAAGCCATGAGGAAGCTCAAGAAGACACTATGGAGGGCGGAATCACTTAAGAAGCCAAGCTACAAGCGGCCAATCATAGTAACGGTTGATACAAGTCCAACCGGTATCGGGTGGGTCATCAATCAAGCCGACTCGGATGGTTCGCGGTATCCGATCCGATTTGGAGCAAAGGTCCTCAACGAAAGGCAACGCGGATATGCACAAGTCAAAAGAGAATTGTGGGGAGTCGTGTCGGCGATAAAATCGGATCGGGATTATTTGATCGGAGCTGAAGTGGTGATCGAGACGGATTGTCTTCCGATACTCGGGATGATGCGGTGTTGTACGATACCGGATGTGGCTATGCTAAGGTGGATTGCATATGTCAAGTCACTTAATCCGGAGGTTCGACACATCTCGGGGAAGGACAACGCGGTAGCAGACATGTTATCGAGGGCGCGGTTTGAAGACGACATTACCGAATCAGATAATGAAGAAGTTTCCAAAGACTACTTCACGTCAGAACACATATGCCGAGTGAACGTGATCCGAGAATTCCGGGAAGAAGAATACGAGGGGGAAACCTTGATGATCGGGAAGATACTACAAGAGGTCGAGGATTCAACCAATGATAAAGAAAGGAGAGCCGAGATCCGAAGGAAGAAGAGGCAAGTCCAAAAGTTCTTCTTGGAAAACGGTTTAATATGGAGGACGCCGAAAAGACCGGATGGGATACCACTTCGAGTAGTCGGGACGAAAGAGCAACGAAATCGGATAATGTCCGAGTTCCACGAATCCGATTGGGCTGGACATCGAGGAACATGGGCAACTTTTGTGAAAATCAAGCAAAGATATTGGTGGAAGAACATGTATAAAGATGTCGCGGAGTTCACAGAAAGCTGCGAGAAATGTCAAGTCTACTCCGGGGTCCGACACCGAGATGAGCTGCATCCGACATTCTCACCGACAATCAACTTCAAGTGGATGGTCGACATTGTAGCTATGCCGACCGGGATTGGACAAAAGAAATACTTGGTGTTAGCTCGAGAAGATCTCACAAACCAAGTTGAAGGTCGAGCGCTTCGGAGGAAAACGTGTGCCGCGGTGTGCCAATTTCTTTTGGAAGAAGTGTTTTGTAGGTACGGCTGCGTAGGACAAGTGATTGCGGACCGGGGAGAACTCGACTCGGACAAAGCTAGGGGATTCTTCGCCAAACATGGAGTTCGGTTAACGTTGACAACGGCCTACAATCCGGAGGCCAACGGGAAGATCGAACGAGGACATAGTCCGATCGTGAAAGCACTTGCGAAGGCATGCGACGGAAGGGTGAAGGATTGGCCACAAATGCTTCCGTATGCACTATGGGCGGATCGGACGACGCATAGCTCCGTGACCGGTTACATGCCGGCAGAACTCATGACCGGACAAGCACCGGTAATGCCAACGGAAACCGCAATCGCGACATGGACAATACTACCGTGGAAGGAAGAGATGAGCCGGGAAGAACTACTAGCGGTCCGGATACGACAACTGGAGGGAAGACCGAAAGATGTAGCGGAAGCGTCACGCCGACAACAAGAAGCACGATTCCGGAACAAAAGCCGTTTCGACACAAAGCACCGACTACGACCGAGGAGGATTGAAGAAGGAGATTGGGTGATCGTATATGATAGTAGCTTGGACCATCAACATACAACGATGCGGAAATTCGCGAAAAGGTGGTTCGGGCCGTACGAGGTTCGGAAGGTCTTCGACAACGGGACGTACCGACTGTCCGAGTTGGATGGAACAATACTACGAGTGCCTATAGCCGGGAAGCGGGTGAAGATTTTCAAGAAGCGGACCGACGACAAACCTTATGTGATCCAAGTCGAGGCCGACAACGAGGAGCAATCGGACGAAGACCACAATGATGCGGGAAGCGAAGAAAGTGGATTACAACTCATAGTCGACATAAGGGGAGAATCGGAGGAAGCTTCGGATGAAGACGGATACGAAGAATCAAGAACTTCGGCACATACCGGAGGATGTGCGGGTTTGGAGGGGGCGAGTGTCGTAGTGTAGGTTGCACACTATGTGGAAATTATATTTTTGTCCCTCCGGATAGAGAATGGAGTGCTCGGTGAGAACCGGAGGAAAAACGGCATACCGGCAAGGAGGAAAACGGCATACCGGCAAGGAGGAAAACGGATAAAGAGACATAAATGTAAAAAGAAAGGAAATACTCACTATTGCGCAGGGCGTGATTCGAACTCTGCACCTCCACGTTCACAAACCCCAACCTTACCATTACATTAACTTATCTTAAGTGTTTTAAATATAGATTTAATAGGTATAAGACCTTTATTTATGCATACCTTTATTAAAAGGTAAATCGTGTATTTTTTTTAATATATGAAAAAAGAAAAGAAAAGAAAAACACGAGACACTAAAAATAAGTCATGCACATCTAGCGTGCATGAGCCCTATACTTAGGAAATAAAAAAAGCATCACATGCACATTTAGTGGACATGAACACTTTTTGTAAAAAAAAAAAGCATGAAGCCATGCTTAGCTCTTCCTTCCTTATATAAGGAGGAGAGAAATATGTATATGGTTGTTGATTATTTGGATTACGTATTAATCAATACAAAAATTATTCGTGGGATTCACGATTTATACATCTACTTCTCTCTTAACACCCTAAGTACCAATTAATATAGTATACTCGTGTGATTCACGAGTTTCTTATCTTTCTCTTTGCTATTTACTCATAATTAATCTCTATCTCACGAACTTCTTTCTCCTAGTCCAAGACCTCTGTGGTTCCCACCCGACTCACGCAACGATCCGGAGCCGAAAGGCACGACAGCGTGTCTCCGTCCAAAGGTACTGAGGGTGATCTGTTAATCACGTATGTCGCCGTCGACATTGCCTCGGCCCAAAACCCCTTGGGTAATTTCGCATGCGCCAGCATACTCCGGACCCTCTCCATTATGGTCCGGTTCATCCTCTCGGCCAGCCCGTTCAGTTCCGGCGTCTTCGGCACAGTAAACTCGAGTCGGATTCCCTTCGAGCGACAGTACTCCCGGAACTGCCCCCGGTATTCCCCTCCGTTATCCGCTCGTATCGCTTTCAGCTTCTTGCCGGATTCCCTTTCCACTCTCGCGTGGAGTTCTTTGAAGACGCACAACACTTGGTCCTTTGTCTTCAACGGTGCCGTCCACAGCTTCCGGCTGTGATCATCAATGAATGTTACGAAGTACTGGGCTCCGCCATGTGACTTCGTTTCTACCTGACACACATCAGTGTGCACCAACTCCAATGGTGCGCTACGTCTCGTCGGTGGCCTTGAGTGGAAGGAGGTTCGGTTCTGCTTACCGGCCAGGCAATCGGTGCACTTCTCCAGGTGCACATGCTTCACTGGAATAAGGTTGTCTTCTGCAAGCCTCTTCATCCCCTTCTCGCTCATGTGGCACAGTCTTTTGTGCCACAGCTCACCGGCAGTGTCGGCTGCCACATTCAGCTCTTCCGGACATAACCGGGCATTCATCAGGTACAATGTGTTGTCTTTCCGGGCCCGAGCCACTATCAGGCTCCCCTTGCTGAACTTCATTACGCCGTTCCGGATGCTACCTGTGTAGCCTTCATCGTCTAGCCTCCCGGCCGAAATCAGGTTCAATCGAACTTCCGGAACGTGTCGGACATCCTTCAGCAGCATTTTGCATCCGGTCGGGGTTGTCAACCACACGTCTCCTATGCCGGCAATCCGGCACGTACCTTCATTTCCCATTCGAACACAGCCATGCTCACCGGCTGTGTAGGATGAGAAGTATCTTCTCTCCGGGGTCAGGTGGAACGATGCTCCCGAATCGACCACCCAGGTCGTCTCATCGCCGGCAATGTTTACTTCACTTTCTTCGGTGATGAGCATGATTTCTTCCTCACTTGCCGCGAGTGCCGTTGTTCCTTTCCGGTCCTGCCCTCGCCGATCCGAACCTCTCCGGTCTGTGGCTCCCCGGTATGCACCGTTTCTCTCCGGTGACTTCTTCGAATCGGTGTCGTCGGCTCCGTTGTCTTTTCGGTAATGCCGACAATTCTTTCGGAAGTGCCCCGACTTCCCACAGTGGAAGCATGTGGGCCTTCCTCTTGACTGCGACCGGGTCCCCGACTTCTCCCGTCTTTGCGGACTCCGGTTCCATTGTCTTCCCCGATCCGATTCGGTAAGCAGCGCCTTCGAGTCGGAGGCCGGTTCTTTATCTCTCCGACGCACTTCTTCGTTCAAAATACTTGTCTTTACCGTTTGTAAGGACAAGTTATCTTCGGTGCAGGAGGTGCTGAGAGTCACCACCAAGTTCTCCCAGCTTTCCGGCAATGTACACATCAGGATGATGGCTTGCATTGCATCCTCCAACGGGAACTTGATCGCCGCAAGCTGATTCACGAAACCCATGAACGTGCTTACGTGTTCCACCATACTCTCGCCGTCCCGGTACTTGAGATTCACTATCTTCCTCATCAGGGAGGTCCGGTTCAACGCATTCTTCCTCTCGTAGAGGCCCGACAGCTTCCGCCACATCTCATATGCGTTGGTGTCGTTCGCCACATGTTGTAGAACGCTCACGTCGACGTATTGCCGAATGGTTGCAACGGCTTTCCGGTTCAGAAGCCTCCATTCCGACTCAAGTACCCCTTTCGGTATTTCCGACCTGTCAATCGGTTCGTACAGGTCCCGAACAATCAGAAGATCCTCCATCTTGATCTTCCAGTCGGCGTAATTCTGCGCAGTCAGCACCATCATCCCCGGCTGCCCGCTGCTGCCGCCTTCCATTTTCTGCAGCAACTCGCTCTGATACCAGTTTGTTGGGAATCAACGCTTCGATTCACCTTCACCACTCGGCCACAACCGAGTAAGCGCGAATCAATGGAGCAGAAAATAGGAACCACACAGAGAAACAAAACGCGAACACACAGGGATTAACGTGGAAAACCCTAGACGGGAAAAACCACGGGAGTACAAGACTCCAAACCAACACTATACAGAGAAGTATACAATGGCGAGCTGCAAGGCGACGACCTTGAGCTCGCTATCCTCGCCACAGGAGGCGGAAATACAAAGAGGCGTCGTCCTCTTCCTCTCTCACGCTCTATCTCTCTCTCTCTCTCTCACGGCTGCTCCCTCTTCACTCCTCTTGAGTGGAAAAACAGAAAAAATAATCAGCAGCTACAAAACTGTTTGCCCTAAGTCATATTTATACATATATGACTTTGGGGCTATTTACAACTCTAGCCTCAGGGGCCCATAGCGAACATATTCACGGATATGTCCCTGCATCCGGATCGCTCTCCGGGTACATTCGTCATCCGGCACCGAAGCCGGGGTCTTCATCATCCGGATCCGAAACCGAAACCGGGCTCGTCGGCATTCATCTCCGACATCCGACCATCCCATCCGAAGGGATCGTAATCCCAACAATCCCCACCACATACATTGGCCCATGACTTCGTTCTACATACATTTTTCATCTCACTTACATCCTGCCTCATCGTGTCCAATTTTTCTTCTTTTAATGCTTCCTTTAACTCAATCTTGTTAAGGCACTCATTTGTTTCAAATGAAGCTCTTTTACATTCTTGAATCTCTTCTTGAAGTTTTGCAACCACTTGATTAAGACTTTCATTCTCAATGACAACACTTTGGAGCTTAGTATTCTCTTTCATTAACATCCTAATCTCTTCACCTTGCTTGTTTATGGTTTCTTGAAGAGAAATCAAGTGACTCATAAGCATTTTGTCCATTGCATTAGAATCGAGATTTGTTGGTGATCTCGGCTCATTATCAATCATACCCCCGAACTTTGCGGCGGTTTTACGAGTATTTGCCATTATAGGGACAAACCCTATGGGAAAAGAGAGACAGAGAGGGAAGGAGAGAGAATGTACCTTTCACTCGATTTAGGGCTTCAAAATCTACCTTCCGTTTGAGGAACCGTGGGGCAAAGATGGTTGCGGATGGAAATGCTCATAACTTAGTAAATGAACATTCTTTAGAAAGCTCTCTCAAAGAGCTTTCCAACGAGCTATAGAACGTAGAAAACGATGGCAAGAGTGAACTTACAGAGAGCTTTGAAAGAGAGAGAGAGAGAGAGAGAGAGAGAGAGAGAGATAGAGCATGTCTCCGTTGTAACCACCACCAGGCGAAGATTGTGGGCAAGAGGTTGTTGCCTCTGTGCTCCCTGTTGTACTCCTTGGCATAGTGATAGTTTGGAGTCTATGGACTCCCGTGGTTTTTCCCTCTCAGGGTTTTCCACGTTAACATCCTATGTATTCTCCTTCTGTTTGTGTACTTACCTCCATCCCCATTTCTTCTGTGTTTGATTGTCATCAAGTGATCTATGCTTCGGTTGTGGTCGGAGATTATTCTGCATATTTCTCGTCAAACTGGTATTAGAGCGAAATGACACAGAAAAATGGACGATTCGTTGGGAGGCATGTTCAAGCTCACCGGCTCCAACTACTCAGTGTGGAAGTCGAAGATGAGGGACATGATCGTGGTTAAAGATCTTTGGTTGCCGGTTCAGTTCGGGGACAAGAGACCGGACAAAATCGATGCCACGATATGGGAGGTGATGCACATGAAGACAACAGCATACATACGGTGCTTCATCGGCATGAGTCTATACAACAACTTCAATGAAGAGAGCAAGGCTCATGAGCTCTGGGAGAAGATCAGCATTATGTTTCAGAACAAAAATGTTGTTAATCAGGTTTTGGTATTTCAGAAGCTAGTAAGACTCTGGTACCAAGATGGCTCCAGCATGGCGGTGCACATGAATGCCTTCCAGGGGCTAATCCACCAGGCAACATCATTGGAAGTACCTCTCACCAATGAGGTAATAACACTACTCCTGCTCGGTTCCCTCCTAGATAACTGGGAGACGTTAGTTGTCACTTTGGGCAACGCCGGGCTGGAAGGGAAACGGTTATCCCTAGCAAGAGTGAAGTCGAGCTTGCAAGATAAGGAGGCGCGTCAGAAAGACAAGGATGCGAACTCTGACTCCAAAGCGCTTCTTACCGAATCGAAATGCGGAAGACAAAGGAACCGTAGTCCCCAGAACTGGGAAAAGTCGGGGGCACGGTCAAAGTCAAGGGGGAGGCCTACTTGCTTCTATTGCGGCAAGTTGGGACACTTCCAGAAGAACTGTCGGCACTTCCGAAAAGACAAGGAAACCGATAGTACCGATTCGAAGCGGACACCAGACCGGACCGGTAAAGACCGGAACGGTAAAGACTGGAAGGGAACGACGGCAATCACGGAAAGTGAAGAAGAGTTGATGCTCATCACCTAGGAGAGTGGGTTGAACCATGCCGGCGACGAGACAACGTGGGTTGTCGATTCCGGAGCGTCATTCCACCTTACCCCAGACCGGAAATGCTTCTCATCCTACACAGTCGGTGATCACGGCTGTGTCTGGATGGGGAATGAAGGTACATGCCGAATTGTCGGCATAGGAGACGTGTGGTTGACAATACCAACCGGATGCAAGCTGCTGCTAAAGGATGTCTGACACGTTCCGGAGGTTCGACTGAACCTGATATCAGCCGGTCGGCTGGATGACGGAGGCTACACGGGTAGCATTCGGAACGGAGTCATGAAATTCAACAAAGGGAGCCTGATAGTGGCTCGGGCCCGGAAGGTCAACACGTTGTACCTGATGATTGCCCGGTTATGCCTGGAAGAAGTTAACCTGGCTTCCGACACTGCCGGTGAGCTGTGTCACATGAGCATGAAGGGGATGAAGAGGCTTGCCGAAGACAACCTCATTCTGGTGAAGAACGTGCATCTTGAGAGGTGCACCAACTGCCTAGCCGGTAAGCAAAACCGGACCTCCTTCCAATCAAGGCCACCGATGAGACGTGATGCACCATTGGAGTTGGTGCATACCGATGTGTGTCAAGTGGACACGAAGTCCCATGCCGGAGCGCAGTACTTCGTGACGTTCATAGATGACCACAATAGGAGGCTGTGGGCCACACCGTTGAAGACGAAGGATCAGGTGTTATCCCTCTTCAAGGAGCTCCACGCAAGAGTGGAAAGAGAAATCGGACGAAAGCTGAAGGCGGTTCGAGCAAATAACGAAGGGGAATACCGGGGGCAGTTCGAGGAGTACTGCCGCTCGAAGGGAATCCAGCTCGAATTTACCGTGCCGAAGACGCCGAAACTAAACGGGCTAGCCGAGACGATGAATCCGGACCATAATGGAGAGGGTCCGGAGTATGCTAGCACATGCTAAACTACCCAAGACGTTTTGGGTTGAGGTGCTCTCGACAACGACGTATATGATAAACATATCACCCTCAGTGCCCTTGGATGGAGACACGCCGCAAAAGGTGTGAACCGGTAAGGAAGTGTCCTATCGGCATTTGAAGGTGTTCGGGTGTCTCGCGTACGTGCATGTTGCTAAGGACCGGAGAGGAAAGTTGGATCCAAAGACCCGGCCATGCATATTCCTCGGATACGGCGATGATGAGTTCGGCTACCAAGTGTGGCATCCCGTTGACAAGAAGGTTTTCCGGAGCCGAGATATTATCTTCATGGAGGACAAGACTCTTGCCGACTGGGAGCCAAAGAAAAAGATAATGAACTCCGATGAGATTCGGACCCACCCGGCTAAGAGCCGGTTGACACTCGAGGAACCAACCGGTTATGGTGAGGATACCGAACCGACAGAAGAAGAAGTAGAGGAAGTTGAAATCGGAACCGGCCAAGACCCTGAATCGGATTCAGATGAAGAACAAGTAGAGGAGTTGGTTGCCGAAAGCCAAAGACGGAGATATCCTCTCAGAGAGTAGTCCTCCCCGGAGATTTCCAGATGCAGAGCATGTGCTACTGACCGATGAGGGGGAGCCGGAAAGCTTCGAAGAAGCGAAGGATGACACCCATAGCCGCAAGTGGTTGAGTGCCATGCAGGACGAGATGGATTCCTTGCATGAGAACCACACGTATGAATTGGTGGAGTTGCCGAAAGGAAAGAGGGCACTCCGAAACAAGTGGGTGTACAAGTTGAAAACGGGAGATGTCAGCAACCCTCCAAGGTACAAAGCTAGGATCGTGGTGAAGGGGTTCCAGCAGAAGAAGGGTGTGGACTTCGACGAGATATTTGCCCCGGTAGTAAAGATGACTTCCATCTGGACGGTATTGAGCATAGCGGCAAGCATGGACCTCAAGGTAGAGAAGTTAGACGTGAACACAACGTTCCTCCACGGCGACCTCGAAGAGGAGATCTACATGCAGTAACCGGAGGGATTTATGAAGAAAGGGAAGGAGCACCTGGTTTGCCGGTTAAAAAAGAGCCTTGACGGGTTGAAGCAGGATCCCTGGCAATGGTACTGGTAGTTCAATTCCTTCATGACCGATCAAGGGTACCACAAGACGCAGGCCGATCATTGCGTATTTGTGAAGAAGTTCGAAGGTGGAGACTTCTTGATACTCCTCTTGTACGTGGACGACATGTTGATCGTCGGACAAGACCAAGTCAAGATACGGATGTTGAAGAAGGCCCTGAACCGGACCTTCTCAATGAAAGACTTGGGTCTGGCAAGACAGATGCTGGGGATGCATATCATCCGGGACCGACCAACAAAGCAATTGTGGTTGTCACAGGAGAAGTACGTGACAAAGGTGCTTCAGCAGTTCAACATGTCAGATGCGAAACCGGTCAGATCGACACTTCCAGGAAACTGTAGGTTATCCGGTAAGCAAAGCCTGAAGACGAAGGCAGAGAAGGCGGATATGATGAAGATACCATATGCCTCTGCCATCGGGAGCCTAATGTACGCAATGGTGTGTACCCGACCGGATATCGGATATGCAGTCGGAGTGGTGAGCCGGTTTATGAGCAATCTCGGCAAGGAGCACTGGAATGCGGTAAAATGGATACTCTGATACTTGAAAGGCACCTCAAGTATGTGTCTTCAATTCGGCTCCTGAAAACCTCAACTTGACGGTTTCACCGATTCGGATATGTCGGCTGATGCGGATACCAGCCGGTCAACATCCGGATATGTCATGACATATGCGGGGGGAGCTGTTTCGTGGCAATCGAGGCTGCAAAAGACGGTTGCGTTGTCAACCATGGAAGCGGAGTACATGGCGACTGTGGAAGCCAACAAGGAAATACTACGGATGAAAAACTTCATTGAAGAGCTAGGGATCCGGCATGAGGAATATTGGCTCTATTGCGATAGTCAAAGTGCCATCCACCTTGCGAAGAACGCAGCGTATCATTCCAGGACGAAGCACATCCAGCGGAGGTACCACTGGATTCGGGAGCAAGTAGAAGACCGAGAGTTTGTACTGACGAAGATCCACATGGAGGAGAACGGGTCGGATATGCTGACCAAGGTGTTGACGCCCGACAAGCTAGACGCATGCCGGAAGCGAATCGGATTGATGAGGCATCCCATGCCGGAGTGAAGGGGGAGTTTGTTAGGATCTTGGTTCCTCCAAATGGGATACGAAGGCCTAGCATCGGAAGACCCGGTGAGAACCGGATGACGAGTACCCGGCAAGGAAGAACCGGTGAGAACCAGATGATGCAGACCCGGTGAGAACCGGATGACGAGTACCCGGCAAGGAAGACCCAGTGAGAACCGGATTTTGCATGCCCGGTGAGAACCTCTCACCGGATGAAGGGACATATATGTAGATATGTTTCTGAGAGCCCATTGGGGCTATATCTGTAAATAGTCCTAATGTCATATTAGCATAAATGTGACCTAGGGCAAATAGTGTGGCGTGTAACATAGTTACCCGTTATTATCTTTGTATAGTGTTATTGGTGTAACGACTGTATTGAGAGAGAGAGAGAGATACAGAGCATGTCTCTGTTGTAACCGCCATCAGGCGAAGATTGTGAGCAAGAGGTCGTTGCCTCTGTGCTCCCTGTTGTACTCCTTAGCATACTGATAGTTTGGAGTCTGTGGACTCCCGTGGTTTTTCCCTCTCAGGGTTTTCCACGTTAATATCCTGTGTATTCTCCTTCTGTTTGTGTACTTACCTCCATCCCCATTTCTTCTATGTTTGATTGTCATCAAGTGATCTACGCTTTAGTTGTGGCTAGAGATTATTCCGCATATTTCTCGTCAGGTGCCACGCCGGATGTGTTTCCTGATAGAGCCATATTGCACAGGATTTGTGCCAATTGATCATGGCGTTGGATCTCTTGCAAAATACAACTAGACCACTTTCTAGCTTTTGGAGGTTTTCCAAGTCCCCTTGCAGGTAGACTGTTGTGTCATCTGCAAATTCTATATCCAGGATGCTTTGGTGAGAATGAGGTACGGGAAGACCACGTAGGTTGAGATGCCGCGAGTTGAGAAAGCAAGAGGGTGCTTCGGCGTATAATAGAAATAAGGATGGAGCTAGTGAGCATCCCTGCCGTATAGATCGGGATATTCGAAAAAAGGGGCCCCTTTTACTTGCCAGCGAAACGCAACTGCTGCCATTCCTATAAAGTCCTGCAATGCCTTTGATCCATGTCTCTTGAAAGACGAGTTTCCTCATCACACTTTCTAGAAAGTTCCAACATACCATGTCATATGCTTTCTCACAATCTTGTAGCATCACCGCAACCTTGTTGTTGGTATGCTTGGCAAGGGTTACTGCTTCCTAGAATGAGAAGAGGTTGTCTAGGATGCTTCGATTTCTAACGAAACCTGTCTGGGACGGATGAATGAGTTGAGGGAGAAGAGGTGTTAAACGGCGTGCCACGATTTTTGCGAGCAACTTATAGACAGTATTGAGAAGAGTTATGGGCCGCCACTTGCTAATGTTGTTGGCATTCCCACCACTTTTAGGAATGAGATGTATCATCCCCTGTCCAAATTCCTCCGGCATGCTTCCAGAGGTGATGATCTCCTCATATGCCTGGAGGAGGTCTTCTTTAATAGTGCCCCAACGGCATGTGCGGGGTGAGACCGTCGATTCCGGGGCAGCTATCGGCATCTAAAATAGTGAGGGCCTCCCATATCTCGATGATTGATAGGGGACGCACGAGCCATGTATTCATTTCCGGTGTGACTTTCTCGGGTATGCTTTGGAGGATAATATCTTCTCTTATGTCTGCCCCTGTAGCTATAATGTCAATCCAATATTTCGATATGATGATCACCAATCCTACGTTAATTTATTTGTTGTTACTCAAAAGTGAACCAAAGAAGTTCATGTTTGTTTTGTTTGCCCAAGTGTGATTTTTTGAATCCTCGTCATTATAAACACTAATGCTTCATTTGACTCATATGTTGTTTCTTAAAATTAACTTCGACAAGATGAAAACAAATGTCTTCATACTCTCAAATCAATCCAAGTCTTTCCCATTGCAACCATCAATGCTTTACTATTTCATTTGATGTTTCCCAAGAATAAATTGAATTGTGTTCAAAAAATTGGAATTGATTGCACCAATTGAACATGATTAAAAATTGATCCAACCCTATGAGCAACATTAAAACTTTCATTCATTCATTTTCTATTTCTCAAATGTGATCCAATGAAACAATAAAATCAAATGCTCATTTGCACTTGGTAGATTGTAATCTAGTTCATTTATTGTTACTCAAAAGTGAGCCCAATTGGCAGTAAATCAAACACAACATTAACCATAGAGCATAGAGCAAAATCAAGTTGGCAAGATGGCTACCAATTCTTCATTAGTTCACAACTCTTCATTATACATGTATCTTGTCGATATTATTACCCAAATGAAGGTAATATCGCATTTATCTTGTCCATATAATTGTTCAAAATATTATATGATCACAAGCGATTGTTTCATGACATGAATACAAATCAAATAATTGTAAGTGTCATGTATAAGGCTTGAACCTATAACCTCATATATCAACCACAACATGCAAATGATTGCATAAGTTTTTATGTCCTCATCACTGTAATTATGTCTCATGTAATATTAATATTACATACACGACTCTGATAAGCAAGATGACTATCATGCATGGCGCATTAACACATGTGAAAATTGATGAATTGCACATCTCATACATCATATGAAATCTTATTCGAACATTTATTTGAGGAAGAATATTATGATTTAGGCATTAAGGAAAATATTTTCATATGACAAAAATAAAGTGTCATCTTTACGATGAAATATTGTACCTTCAGTAAATAAACTCTTGTACTGCTAATTTAATAGAACATATTTTTATTAAATATCGTTTGCTTCGTTAAGCCTAAACTATCTTCATCTCTTGTCTGTGCTCGTCTCTCCCTCTTTTTTTACGAACTCTTCTTGTTCATAACCTTGGTTTAATGCACCAATCACAAACTCTGAAGAACATCTAGTAAGAGAATGCATTCATTTTCCCAAACTTTGCACAATCTTTTGTCCTAATAATATGGAAATGTCCACCTAACTCTTTGTTATCTTAATGCCTGACATTTAAATTGATCAACTTACAAAACCTTTTTCTGCAGATTTTACTCGTAAATGATGTCCTTTTTTCCTCTTTAAAATTGTACAAATAGTTACTCTTTATTTACTTTTACAAAAAAGTAAACACTGTTATAGAGAAACCCTAATCGCCTTTTCATTCTCTCTCCTCGGTAGAATCAACATAGACAGAATCCCTCCAATTGTCATCATCCCATTCCTCATAAGAATAATCATTATACTCTCTGGAAACATCTGAGCCCATATGATTCTCCTCTATTCCTGACGCATTTGATTTACTTTCTACTTCTGAATCTCTTTGTATATCACCTTCATCAGATACTGAGCTTATCTCGGAATCACTTTCCTCTTCAGGATAATCATTTACAGGATTATTTTCATCTAAAAAATAGTAAACAATCAAATCTCAAACAAATTAGTATTTGGAAAACTATTTTACATTGATTGTATATTTTAAACCTAAAAATTGGAAAACAAATGTCTGAACAATTCAGTATTTGAAAAGCAGCAAGCCTATTCATAGTATTACTTCTATTTTTAAAAACATTTTATTTCGAAAGCTAATTCTATTTATAGGGTTCATTGTAAAATGTAAACAATTTGTGTATTAAGTCTACCAAAATGGATCTGATTGATACCGTTTGAATCTTCACTGTCATATTCAGAGCCTGAAGAAAGTCCCCATCTAAGGTCTTCCTCATCCATTACTTGTATCCTGCAAACAAGAAAGAAATCCAATTTAGCTTACAATATAGAAAAGAAACAAAACTCAGTAATCAACTAGAAAATGAGAACAGTAAATACCTATATGCTGATAGATACAATCGACTAAATAGAGGAAAGATGCTAAAGTAGCAGTATTATCATGTTTAAAGGATTAAATAGAGTCCTATTTCTCCATTTATCATGGGGAGCTATAGCCTCCTTAAATATGTTGGCAGCATAATATTTGCCCCTTCAAACTTTCAAAAGAATATCATGTCACTCTATTGCCAATGGATCAATGGAAGGATGATACAACGAAAAACATCACCCCCGAAACAAAAAAGAGAGATAGAGAAGGATGAGAAAAATGAAAACCACCGGGAAAAAACTTTTAGTTTGTCTTTTCTTTTGGGTGAGGGATTAATAAGGTCAAAATAACTCACATAGGATAATCTTCCATGTCAACGGCATCTTCCTCCGAATGTTGATATAAAGCATAAAGATCATAAACATACTCATCCACAGGCACTGCAAACAGAAAAGAATGACTAAAATGTAATAAACCTTTCAATTCAGTTTTTGTAGAAGGCAACCTATCAAACCTTCATCACATTTGGGTGCAACTGGCAATGATTCAACCTCTGCAGCAACATTGGGTAGATATTCCTTGAATAATGGTAGAAAACTTTGTAGCAATTCGTTTTCCTCTTCCTCTGTACATCTACAGCAGTCCAACATTGTTGAGCTTCAACTATGCAAATCTGCCAATACAACAGTCAGGACTCATGCAGATGCTACTTCTATTTACCTCCTTACTTGTTCTTCCTTATAGCTCCTTTCTAGGGCCTCTATGTCCGTATCAACACGCACAATGTCATACAAATGAAAAACTTCAGCCATGATATCTGTCTTCTTCTCTCCCTTGCGACTCATCCAGACTTGCTCAAAGCGAGCCTTCTGATTCAAAGCCTAAAAGAAAAACCATATGTCAAAAATGAGCCTTCTAAATGAAAGCCCTTAATCAAATATATGTCACAAATGAAACTTCAGTAAAAGCTTTTAAGCAACTATATAAAGAGCTCTACACATTGATGCAAACTTTAGTTCCTTCAATTTGAAGCTCAAGGGGTAAGGTTTCATATAAACCATTGCACTCAATCTTGAGGTCAATCATGAGGATCAAGTTTGATTACGAAATCTCAAGATTACGTTAGATATATAGATATGTGTGTATCTATATATATATATATATATATATATATATATATATATATATATATATATGCATGCATGCATGCATGTATGTATGTATGTATATATGTATATCTCTGTATACCTGTATCTGTGTGTATATCAGTATCAGTGTATATATCTATGTCTATGTATTTATGTGTATATGTGTATATATGTATATATATGTGTGTACATATGTATGTGTATATATATGTATTTATGTATATGTGTATGTATTTATGTGTATATGTGTATATGTATATCTGTATATGTGTATATATGTAATTAGGAAAAATCTGTGTAATTTGCACAACCTTGTGCATTTCTTTGAGTTCCATTTTTGCCACCTTATAAGAAAGGCTTTATGCTTCATTTGAAGCCCAAATGAGATTCCAAATTTAAATATTGATTGGTTCTAATAGATGTATCACCTGACGTGCTAGTCTCGATGTTGCCAAACACTTTCCTGGATCCTTAATCATTAGAACAAAAAGTAATAAGAGATCAACTGTGTCATTCTACAATTGATATTATATCTTATCAGGTAGGACTTTACCTTACTTTTTATCCCTCTTCGATGTTTTCTATCACATGTCTCATTTTGGAGTTGGCTCTGGCAGCCAAAAGAAATTAGTTTGCGACAATTTCTTTGAATACTTCATAATAATCACCACAAATATGGTTTTCCTTACCAAAAGAGTATTTACTCTGGTTGTTTCATTAGTACCTAAAGAAGTTATGGTCTCCAGATGATGAAATAGTAAGCGAGTTGTTTTTGCCTCCAATGTTTTGCCTGAAAACAACGAAAAACAAACTCTTGGGGTAGAAAGAAAAATGTATGTCCTACGAATTTTACCCCTGACCAAAATTGATCTGATATAAAACAATTGCCAAGCTCAGAACCATATTGAGATGTGAGAAATGTTGTATTGCATAGAATGGACATCAAATGCACAACAGAAACAAAAGGGATGGATTTTGATCAAAATAAGGATGGGGAATGTTATAAAGGCTGGACCTCGAACCACTCACAACCTTACAATCTGAGATGTATCTGCTATAACAGACATGTAAGACACATGCCATAGGGACATCATCTGTAGTGTCTCCCTTGAAGCTCCAATTTTCAATTGTGTCTCCTTTGATCTTCAATAAAACACTTGCCAGCATATATATAGCAACACAGGTATATTCCGTTCCAAATACATGATGCTCCAGGGACATCATGTGTAGTGTCTCCCTTGAAGCTCCAATTTCTAATTGTGTCTCGTTTGCATCATCTCTGCTCCTCTGATTTTACACCAGTCCCTCCACTCAGCCTCTTCTTACGACAGAGTTTTACAGTTACATAACGATTATCATTTTAAAATGTCACTAAAATTATTGTTTTCATCCATACATACTCGAAAACCCACAAAATAGGTCCATCCATGCAGAATAACCAAAAAAACTTTGCCTAAACGCCTACATTACGCACGAAAACATACCTACACGCAATAAAAGCAAAGAACAGCATACCAGAATTTTGTTCATCATTGTCGTTGAGCGACAGAGAAACGAAATCAGCCTCGAAACGCTTCGTAGGTCTCTCAAAGACTTCGAGACCTGCAAAAATTCACTCAAACCCCAGGCTTTAGGAAAGAAAGGTCGTACCGGATAAGGAAATCATTGTGAAGACGGAGAAGGAACAAGAAACGAGAAGATGTTGATACTACTGATGATGATGGCGATGCTTACAGAGAGATTGGAGAGGAGATTGGAGCTGTTTCCTCTTTATGCGGACGAGGACAGGTTTCGCAGAAGACGGATTCTCTGATGAAGCGGGTGCTGCCATCGACATCGCGACACAGAAGGAGGAGGAAGAAGAAGGAGAAGAAGCTATGACCTAAAAGGAAGGCTTCAGAAAACAAAAAAGCCATGAATTGGAGGGGGGGGGGGCTAATACATACTTCAATTAACATATGTAATAATAGAGCATAATACTGCAATTATGTATGTAATTAGAGCATAATCCTGTAATTGTGCATGTAATTAGAGAGTCTAACCAAGGTAATTTACCCCTAAAGTTTCTTTTCCAAGTGTTTTTTTTTGTGTGTGTGTGTGTGTGGGGGGGGGGGGGGGGGGGGGGGGGCGTAAGCTCTGGGAAAGGAAACCAAGCCACATGTCAGATACTTCGCGTCCAAGTGTGATCTGTTACTTGCACGTATCAAGCCTTTTGCCTCTTCTGTTCGTACATGGCTCCACTGAACAAGTGTATCTCCTCGTGTTGTTGGTCGCTGCCATTTGCAAGACAAGTCACAAAAACATTGTCTATCTGACTCTCTGCCCTTGAGCCACAATTGGTATGCCAATGTCCGCTAAGAATCTTTGACATTCAGTTTTTAGGTGTAAGAAATGAAACGCATCCATTACGGGAACACCATATACTACACCTACAAGGCTCGTTTCTCTCTCATTTTCAATCAAGTTAGGGGCTCTCCAGTTGAGACGATGCATAACATTTGGTTGGACATGATCCTCACTTTAAAAGGGCAAAAGAATTGTCTTATTAATGTCACCACCACCAACAACAACAATAATAAATAATTAACTGATGTCTCTTTCACCTAGTTGGGCCAATACGCACTACTATAACCAAGGCATGTATATATGTGACTTGCTTTCCTAAAATGTGCCATAATCGTTAGGTTGGGTTCAATGGCCTGCAAGACAACAATGTTTACAAATATTTGGATATGTTTATGTGTGTGTAGAGCTAAATTGAAGATGCAAGAGAACATGAGTCAATCGGAAGCCCTTTGTACGAAATGGAGATTGGCCCAACATATATCTAAGTTTGATTACTACAACGATTGAATTACTACTCTATATAAGGAAATATACTACGGTCAATTGGGTGAAACCCATGTGAAAGTATGCAAGACATGCCATTGCATAATTTTTATGTGTACACTCAAATACATTAAAAGTAGAACTTGGGGGTGGGCTAAATGTTAAGTAGAAAAAGAGGATATATGTGATTGATGACGCCTCAACATGTCAATAGCATAAGAACGCTTACATCAAAACGAGTCCCATATGTGAATATCATGCATGATTTCAATCTTTCACGTGAGGTTGTACTAACTTTCAAGATCTCCTAACGAGGATGGAAGTTGTTGACTTGAGGAATGCTCTCCAATGGTCTCTCATCCACTTCACCCCAAAACCAAATTTCATGAAAGGGCTAATAAGTGAAATTAGAATGTAAGTGTAGTTGTTCATCTCACCTTTAAGTTTAGTATTTACGTGGGAGGTGTACAACAACTACTTTAATCACTTGACTATTCTAGGTTACACCTTTACTATATGCCTTTGCTCTCCTGGATCTCTTCGCGCAATTGTAATCTCCTTATTTATGTTATTTTTGTATTGTTGAGTCTTCATTCTTTGTGACATTCTCTATCAGTATACTTTGTCATACTTCTTGCTTCTTTAAGACATTTACAGATTATGGTGATTGTTGCAAAAGTTTGTGGTGAGCCAAGCACTCTAGCATGACTTCAAATCCAAAACAACTTCAACCTCATGCTCTAGTCGATCAACAAGCTATACATGATGCAGAAGAGGAATAATGTGATATGGAATAAAGCTCAAATCATAAGGTTGCAAAAGTGATATGTGGAGCATCATATGAAGACGATATGGGAAGGATATCCCAATGAAATGCAATTTGGCTAGAAATCAGGAATTGACCAATAGATTGAGAATCCAACTTGTCACATGGCTCAGTGATCCATAATTATTAAAGGCTTCTCTAGACCTATATGAACCAATTTTGAGGTAGACGTAAACACTTGCTCTTCATGGTCAAATGGGTAAGCTACACTAAAACTCAATCTAAGTTGTGTAAGCTCTATGAGAGGTAACACGAACTTCGAGTACTTTTTTATGAATTTGCAACAAATATTTGTAAATCCCAAAAAACATTGAATGTCGCACGCTAAACGCAACACTAACGAATATAAAACCATTCGAACCTTTCTTGAGTCCATTGATATAACATTCCTTGAGACATTTTGATATGACATGCCAATGGCCGGACATTTTGAAGTTCACAAAACTTTGGATTTAGTTTCTGTTGGGAAACTGGTCCCTCCGAATGGGATCCGGATGAGAACCGGACGAGCCGGATCGGACGAGTCGAAGGAAGGAATCGGACCGGATGAGATTCGGATCGGTCATATGTGTAAATAGCCCTAAAGTTATATATGTATAAATATAACTGGGGCAACAATGTTTTGAGATAGAGTTAGATAGAAGTTGTATATAGAGAGAGAGAGAGAGGGAGAGGGAGAGGAAGAGGGAGAGAGAGACACATAATGCTTTTTTCTGTTGTAACCGCCGGTTGGCGAAGATACAAAGCTCGAGGTTGTTGCCTCTGAGTCTCACTCTGTTGTACCCCTCCTCTTTAGTGATCCTGTTCGGAGTCAGAGAACTCCCGTGGTTTTCCCCGATTAGGGTTTTCCATGTTAACATCCTGTGTCGACCCATTTTGTGTGTAAGTGCATTAATATGTAGTTTCTGTTATGTTTCTTCCATTGTGATTGAGACTCGGTTGTGGCCGAGCACTATTTACAACAATCTGGTATCAGAGCGAAGTTCTAAACTTCAAACAAAAAAAATGGAACACTCATTCGACGACATGTTCAAGCTCCCATAACTTGTCGTTGGATTTCATCATCAATATCCAAATAAGCTAAGTCCTAGTTCGTGCATTGCGACTTGTGGAGTCTTCAAAGGAAGGGGACGATGTTATGAACATATACCAAAACTGCAAACTCATAATAGAGATTTGAACCGAGCACAACGTTAGACATTGGAGCTTGGATTGTAATACTTGCAAGTAGTATTGTGTCACACAATGATACACACACATCATCTATAATTCATCCACCCAGATAATTACCAGGATGCATATATGAAATTCTAAATGTGCATGGTTTAGAAATCCTCATAATTTGAGACCACACACCATTAAGCTTTGTGGCAAGTTGATATTTGGCACAGTTGAAGAGTTTGTTACGTACACCGAGCACATTAGTAGGGAATGGAGCTTGGATTGGTACATGAGCAAGCAGTTCGTGTCACACAATGATATATATACATATACATACATACACACACACACACACGATCTATCATTCATCCACCCAATTAATGACCAAGATGCATCTGGAATTCTAAATGTGCATGGTTTACATGCCAATCGTCATAAATTGAGACCATGCACCATTAAGCTTTGTGACAAGCTGATAATTGGCAATGTTAAACAGTTTGTTACATACATTGAGCACATCATGTGACCGTGGAGCTTGGATCGGTACATGAGCAAGCAATGTGGTGTCAGAAAATGACACACACACACACACACAATCTATCATCCATCCATCCATCTTCCAATCATCAAGCAACATCATGATAGATGGATGGATGGATTCGACGTGTTTATTTTGCATCAAATCATAAAGAGGGTTGGTGAGGGAATCGCGACCACATACGGTGCAGGTCACTCAGAGGAAGGTGCGTGCGATCTACACCATCAGATTTTGATAAGGAAGAACGCGCGAGAAAAAAAGTTCTGCAAAGGTCGCCCAACCCTATCAAAGGTCGCCCAACGGAGGTAAGTTTATATTAAGTTGGTCGCCCAACCAACTTAATCATCGACGCAGGTCGCCCAACTGTATATTTTTAAAATGGTTGGGTGAATGGTTTAAGCAGGTTGCCCAACCGCAGGTAAGTTTATATTGAGTTGGTCGCCCAACCAACTCGATATAAGATGCAAGTCGCCCAACCGACGACTATAAAAGCCTAAAACCTGTCATTATCTCTCATTTTTTCAAACGAGATTGATAGGGTTTTTTTGCCGAGAAAGAAAACTATCGTCAAGCGGCCTGCAATCGACATAAGTGGCAATCAATCTCCTCCATCACTATTCCCAGGTATGTACTAAACCCTATTACATCACTTTTTCTGATTTTTTTTACATGTGGTAGGAATAGTTGAGGGATTAGGGTTTGGAATAGTTGAGGGATTTTTTTACATGTGCTCATTTGCAGCAAACAATCTTGCATGTTGATGTATGTGTTCATTTATAATTGTGTACTTTCCATCTGCATTTGCTTAATGGAGAGATTGTGTCCAAGGGTCTTGTAACATCTACACTCTTTTACCTTTAGATTTTCATTCTTATCTCTTTAGATCATCCAAATCTGCCACTACTTCGTAGAAGATGCCAGTCCCGTGTAAAACCAATTTTATGATGGATAAGACAAGATTTGCTAAAATTTCAGTGAAGGAAAGAATATAAACCATAGTGAGAGTAATGTAAGAATATTGTAGAGAGAGAATATCGAGATAAGATGACAACATTCCAAAATAGATTTACTTCTCGCATTGTGTACTAGGATATGGGGGCCTTCTCATTTCAGCATGAGTATAATGTGAAGGTTTATATGAGTGAGGGACTAATTTGAAGCATATTATGGAAATATCTAGGTTACCGCACTCATTCATGCATATAGGATTCTCTAAGAGAAATTCAAGCACGTTGTTTGGACTTGGATACTGAAAGGATAATAGTGCTCTCTTGCAACCTTGGCAAGTTAATTCAAGCATATGGTTTGTATAGTGACATACACATTTAATTGGACTAGGATTCTATATCAATACTGAGCCTTTGATAATTTTGAGCAGATAAATTGGTTTCTCACCCATCACTGGACATTTGGATGGAGGGGAAATATTTTTCAAAGAGGCTTATTTTGTTATGGTAGGCATAGCGCATGTTTGTGCTTTCTTGTGACCCAGTTAATAAGTCCACAAACACGAGATTCTACACTAGTTTGAAGAGTCATTAATGTGAGCAAAAAATATTTGTTTGGATGGCCTATAAAAGATGGCATGTATGATAGCCATCCTAATTCATGGCACATGATCATTCTGGTTTGGAATGAGAGTCATGTTCTCATGAAGTGGAAGTAGATTGATTGTCCAAGAGATTCTGAATCAGCTTTTGTGGTTGTGCTGCCACACACATGATGTGAGGATTGATGTGTTGGACTATGAGAGCAGAATAATTTGCAAAACATTTTGTGAAAGATTCCAAAGCAAGTTTTTTAATGGCATAACGCGATTTTAAGGATCTAAGCCTAGTAGGGTTTTCTTATATGCTACAATACAATAATGTTGTTACCTTATTACTGTGAACAAGGGTGGAACAATCGTTAGTTTACTATCCTCATCCTATGCAGGGTGTTTTTACAAGGATGATCTTATTTCCAAGTCTGATTTTATATAGACGAGGCCAACTGTGAATAAATTGTGAGGTCGTGGGTTGAGGTATACTACTACAATCATAATTAGAGCATTCCTCTTGGTTGTGCCATAGCAATTGTACTTTGACAACTCTTTCTCACATGCCTTTCTTCATGATGAAATGGTCCATGAGGTGCATTTTGTCTAGCTTAGTGGTCAAGAGGGACCACATCTCAGTTGTGAGGATTGATTCTCAGTGGTGCCCTATACCACAAACATGGTCTATGTAAAGAATCAAGAGATGGATTCTTGTGAAACGGAAGAGATATGAGTTATGTGTGTGTATGAGAGAGAGAGAGAGTGAGAGAGAGACAAGGAATAAGACACAGAGAATACGCAAGGTAAAAGTATATTCACAAAGGAGAAGGACTCAACATTATACAAGGTGGGAGGAGGGTACTTTATGTAGTCACCCTTTGTCTTCATTAACTACAAGACTCATTGAGCATGGGAATGTGAAAGCTCATAAGTTATGTGTCATAGAATATGATTCTATGACTCATACTAAATGCTAGAATACAAAGTGGGGACTTAATGGTGACTCTTGACCGTTGGAGTGTCTATTCACTCTCAAGGTGAGTTCACACACTAAACCAAGTTGAGCTTGATTCTCAACACGCCCCCTCAAGCTCAAGTCGGGTTGGTTTCAGACGGTATCCGAAATCCGCTTCGACTCGCGTTCCGGAGTCTGCGTCAACTCACGTTGACTCGCATTTATGCGGAGTTGCGGAATCCGTGCTCCAGCTTGCGTTGTGCGTAGTTGCGAAGTCTGTGCTTCGGCTTGCGTCTTTGTTCGCGGCTTTGCGCGGTAGATCGGCTCTTTGCGCGGTAGATCGGCTCTTTGCGGCTTCGTTGCGCGGTTGCGCAATCCACACGTTATTGCGTAATCCACTCGTTATTGCGTAATGTGTGCAGTTTGCGGAATCCACACGTTATTGCGTAATGTGTGCAGTTTGCGGAATCCACACGTTATTGCGTAATGTCTTCAATACTCCCCCTCAAGCTTGGCAGGTCAGGGATCGTCAATCCGAGATCAGTCATGAATTGCCATAGCTTGTCGGCTCCTAAGGCTTTAATGAAGATGTCAGCCGTTTGAAGGTGGTGCTAATGTGTTGTAGGTCGACATCGTCAGCTAGAACACGCTCTTGGATGAAGTGATAGTGCACTTCGATGTGCTTTGTCCGCGGGTGGAACACCGGGTTCCGAGCTAGATAGATACTACTCATGTTGTCGTAGTAAAGGGAAGTCGGATCCTTGATGGGTACGCTCAGATCCTTGAGTATCCATTTGAGCCATACGACTTCACATGCGGCCATTGCCACGCTCATGTATTCCGCCTCTGTGCTTGAAAGAGCGACGATTGGTTGCTTTTTGCTGCTCCAGGATATTGCTCCATTGTCGAGGGAAAAAACAAATCCGGAGGTTGATCTTCTATCGGCTTTGTAGCCGGCCCAATCGGCGTCTGTGTACCCCTTGAGTCGTATTGGCATGGCGGTCTTGTAGAGGATGCTGCAATCCATTGTGCCGCTCACGTATCGTAGAACTCGCTTAGCGCATTCCAAGTGAGTATCACGCGGTGTTTGCATGAATTGGCTAAGGAGACCGACCGGATAACTGAGATCGGGTCGAGTGATTGTGAGGTAGATGAGACTCCCGATGAGTTGCCGATACTGAGTCGGTTCACACGCTTTGGTGCCGGAGTTCGCATCTAGTTTGAGATTGCGATCGAGCGGGGCTGCCGCGGATTTGCACTCAGCCATCCCGAACTTGTATAACAAGTTGAGGATGTAGTGCCGTTGAGAGATCATGATTCCGGCCGGAGTCCGAATTACTTCGATGCCGAGGAAGTAGTGGAGCTCCTTCATGTCCGTCATCTCGAACTTGTTGGAAAGGAGGGATTTGACCTTATTGATGTCGACGAGATGCTCACCGCCAATTACTAGGTCATCCACATATAAGATGATGAAGATGAAGGGGTCGTATGTAGAGGGAGTTGTCCGATTTTGACATACGGAAGCCGATGTGATGAAGATATTGCGTTATCTTCGAATGCCAAGCACGCGGTGCTTGCTTGAGGCCGTAGAGTGGCTTCTTGAGTTGGCATACGACTTTTGGATGAATGCGTGATTCGAAGTTGGGTGGTTGTATCATGTACACCTCCTCTTCTAATTCGCCTTGTAGAAAGGCGTTCTGAACGTCCATTTGATGGAGGTGCCACCCTTTCGCCGCGGCAAGCACAATTACGGTCCGTACTGTTGTCATCTTTGCCACCGGGGCAAAGGTCTCCTCGTAGTCAACTCCGCGTGTTTGTGCGTAGCCTTTCGCTACGAGTCGCGCTTTGTAGCGGTTGACGGAACCGTTGGCGTTGTACTTCACCTTGTAGATCCATCTGCAGCCAATTGCCTTATTGTGCGGTGAGTGGGGAACGAGGTCTTGCGTAGTGCACGCATCTCCTCGTTCATTGCTTCAATCCATCGCAGGTCCTTTGCGGCTTCAGAAAAGGTTTCTGGCTCCCGTACTGTTTCTACCTTCATCATAAATGTGTAATGGTACGCCATATAATCGTTGTAGCTGAATCAGCTTACGGGGTTCTTTTCACGCGTGGATCGGCGGATACTACGGATTTCTTCGCTCCATTTGTTCGGATGTCAAGGCCTTCAAACTCACTATTGAGGGAGTGAGACGATTCGTTGCTGTCGAAGTGATCGACTTCAACTCTGGCATTTTTGCCTTGCCTTTGTCCATTTTCGGGCTAGGCCGTGATGTGCTTTGATCGCTCAAAGGCTCTTGTGGTCCGCTCAGTCGGGTCGTGATCGGACTTTCTTCGAACATGCGTGTAAGGCGATCTTCATCCACTATCTCTTGTTCGGCGGATTCCGGGTTGAGCGGAGTCGAAGTCGGAGTTGTCTCTGGTGCGTACCAGGATGCGGACTCGTCGAAAACGACGTCTTGACTTACGCAAGATTTTCGAGTTGAGGGGTTGTAGCACTTGTACCCCTTTTGCTCCAATGAGTATCCTACAAGGATACATTTCTCCAACTTCAGGTCAAGCTTTTGACGCTTCTCATTAGGGATGTGCACATACGCTGTTGCGCCGAATATCCGGGTGTGCGATAAGTCCAGCTTCTTTCCGAAGTATTTTTCGTGCGGAGTGACCTCGTGCACGTCGGATGTTGTGCACCGGTTCATTAGGTAGACGACCGTATTTGCAGCTTCGGCCCAATAAGACTTGGGCATATGCTTCTCGTTCATCATGGCCCGCGCTACTTCGAGGATGTGCCGATTTTTGCGCTCAGCTACTTCGTTTTGTTGCGGAGTGTGTCGGCAAGTGAATTCTCGCCGAATTCTTTCCTTTCAGAGATATGTCGTTGTCGTGAAGAAAACCGTCCACAAGCGGAATCGGTGCACCGGAGCGTAGGAACCGGCTCTTCATGCACGTACGTCTTATGTTGTACAAAGAGAGAATTAGGTACATAGAAGATCCTAGGTAGGTAGATTCGGTAGGTAGGAAGTTAATGGGAAACGACTCCTTTCTTGCCTATAAAAAGGAGGGAGACAGGGAAGAGGAACGGATCGCGGTTAGAGAGGACGAAGTGCTGTCGGGTTGTCGGCCGAAGGCTTCTCTCTCTTCCATACTCCGTAGCTTCTTTCTGTGCAGGTTTTCGGGAGGCTCGCGCTGCTCTGAGGAATGCCCGAGTGCTTCCGGCAACACCTCCAACCTACTCCTTTCTTTCTGAGCGTTTACGAACAGGCATCGGCATCTGTTCGCCGGCATGTTCGGTTGTAACCGACTTCGTGCTTCTTGTTGTTTGTCCTTGTTAATATATATATATATACATACATTCGTGTCTCTCTGCGTTGGTGTCCCACTCGCGTCTTTGTGTCGAAGGGCCGTGCCCCTGTGAATCTACGCCCACACGTAGTGGGTCCCTTCCCTTCTCCTTTGTCTCTTGCTCTTCGGTACAAGACCCCCGAGGCCCCGCCTCATTCCACGCATCCGCGAGGAATACCTCGACATCTTGGTGAACCCGACGTGAAGGAGGCGGCAGAAGAGTAGAAGATGAAGGGGTCGGATCTTGCGGAGGCCATGGCTTCGGCCGTGGATCGGATATTGAGCGCACGCGAGGGCACCGGCGCCCTCGACAGAGCCATTGAGGTGGTCGTCGGCACGATCGGCCGGTTCAGCGGAAAGGATGCCACGAAGTATTTGGCGTCCTACGGGGCAGAAATGCTGATGCGGGACATTCCGGAAGAGAGGCGTCTTGCCGGGTTCCCTCGAGTGGCGATGCCGAGCATCCATGCGGAGGTGCTCGAGGTACGGGCGGAGAGCCGTACCTGGGAGGAGTTCGAAGGCCGACTCCTAGAAAAATACGGGCTGGATGACGCGCTCCGGCTTTCGAAACGGGACTTCATGGAATGGGTGGAGTTCCCCGGCAAGGGAAGAAACGCGTCGGCACTCCTCCGGTAGTTTGAGGAACGCTTTGCGCGCCTTTCGGCGCTTGACCGAACCGTTCTGGATACGAGCCGGGTCCTACTGTTCGTCAAGTCGGTGGACGAGCGGGACCGGGATCAAGTCGGCTCCTTGCTAGAAACCGAAGACGGGCTGATGACCGACTGGGCTGCGGTTAAGAGAGTATGTGGCCGTTTCGACAAACGGCGAGAATGGGCTGACAACGGGGCGGCCGAAGCGGGCTCTGTCACAACGAGGAGGCTTGAACCGGCACCGCAAGGGCGAAGGGCAGAGACCCGGGAGTGGCTCGAAACCTGTTCGGCTCCGACCGGCGTGGTCAATGACTCGTCCGGAGGAGTAGCGCTGGAGGAGTTGACGCGGGCGATAAAGGATCTCCAGATCGCCCAGACTCGAAGGGAAGGCGGCGAACCGGCTCGTGACCGACGGCCGGCAGCAGGGAACAGGTGCATGTGGTGCGACGAGGTCGGTCACATTCGGAAGGACTGCAGCGATTTCGCAGAGGCGTTGAGGAATCGGGTGGTGTACCTATGGGAAGGCCGGGTGCATGCCGACGATACCAAAAGGACCCTAAACCGGAACGACGAGCGAGGAGGTATGAAGAGACTGATGGAAGAGGCAGCGGCCCGACACGTGGAGGCCATCCACTACTCGGCGTCGGCCAGCATTCGGGTCGGGGGCAGCGAGGCCCGAAAGGAGAGCAAAGACGGATTCTGGTCGGCAATGCTGGAAGGCCTTGTCGGTGCACGGCTGAGGAAAGATGAAGCAGACCTCGCTGAGAGACGGGTCCGGGAAATAACCGAGTGGAGCATGCCGGTGGATGCGCTGTTAGGTGGGGGCGGATGTCGTGAAGAAAACCGTCCACAAGCGGAATCAGTGCACCGGAGCGTAGGAACCGGCTCTTCATACACATACGCCTTATGTTGTACATAAAAGATCCTAGGTAGGTAGATTCGGTAGGTAGGAAGTTAATGGGAAACGGCTCCTTTCTTGCCTATAAAAAGGAGGGAGACAGGGAAGAGGAACGGATCGCGGTTAGAGAGGACAAAGTGCTGTCGGGTTGTCGGCCGAAGGCTTCTCTCTCTTCCATACTCCGTAGCTTCTTTCTGTGCATGTTTTCGGGAGGCTCGCGCTGCTCTGAGGAATGCCCGAGTGCTTCCGGCAGCACCTCCAACCTACTCCTTTCTTTCTGAGCATTTACGAACAGGCATCGGCATCTGTTCGCCGGCCTGTTCGGTTGTAACCGACTTCGTGCTTCTTGTTGTTTGTCCTTGTTAATATATATATATATATACATACATTCGTGTCTCTCTGCGTTGGTGTCCCACTCGCGTCTTTGTGTCGAAGGGCCATGCCCCTGTGAATCTACGCCCACACGTAGTGGGTCCCTTCCCTTCTCCTTTGTCTCTTGCTCTTCGGTACAAGACCCCCGAGGCCCCGCCTCATTCCACGCATCCGCGAGGAATACCTCGACACCGTGAAATCGTCCGAGAAGTACTCCTTGCCGCCATCCGATTGAAGACAACGTACATGTCGGCCCGTGGCTTTCTCGACTTCATTCTTGAATGTTTGGAAGTGTCTGAATACTTCGCTCTTTTGCCGCATCGGGTAGATCCAAGTGTGCCTAGAGAAGTCATCGATGAAGAGCATGTAATATCGGCACCCGCCGAATGTAGTCGTCTGCGCCAGTCCCCATATGTCTAAATGGACTACGGCGAGTAGACCTTTGCTCACGTTCCGCTCTTTCGGGAATGGGTGTCGGTGTTGCTTGCCGAATTGGCACGCTTCGTATACACCTTCAATCTCCTTCTCTTTGAATGTCGGGAGTCCGATGACGACTCCTTTCGATTTCATTGCTTTGAGCTTTTGGAGATTTATATGGCCAATCCGCTTGTGCCATAACTCTATGTCGGAGTCAGCTTTCATGCCCTTTGCGAACATGGCCAATTTCATCTCGTGTGAGTCGAGAATGAACATTCGGCCCTCTCTTCGTCCGCGTGCGATGAGTCGGCCCTCTTTTTCAATGAAGCAACCACCAGGATTGAATCGAACTTGCATCCCTTGCTCCACAATTTGTTAGGAAACAGGTCCCTCCGGATGGGATGTGAGAAGAATAGTACTGATGAGAAACCGGATGGGGAGTACCCGACTACAGAAGACCCGGTGAGAACCGGATGAGGAGTACCCGGCTACGGAGAACCGGATGACGAGTACCCGGCAAGAGCCGGACGGTGAAGACCCGGTGAGAACCGGATGAAGAGCACCCGAAAACGGAAGACCCGGTGAGAACCGGACGACGTGTGCCCAACAAGCGCCGGATGATGCAGGCCCCGTGAAGACCCGGTGAGAACCAGATGAAGAGCACCCGGAAACGGAAGACCCGGTGAGAACCGGACGACGTGTGCCCAACAAGCGCCGGATGATGCAGGCCCCGTGAGGAGCGCTCACCGAATGAAGGGACATATTAGTAAATATGTTCCTGAGAGTCCATCAGGGCTATATTTGTAAATAGCCTAAAAGTCATATTAGTATAAATATGACTTAGGGCAAACTCTTTCATAGGAGTTGTTGTCATTTTTGTTGGTGCAAGACTTGAGAGCGCGTAACAGTGTACAAAGAGAGAGAGAGAGAGAGAGAGAGAGAGAGAGAGAGGAAGAGGTCGTTGCCTCTGTTGTAACTGCCACCTGTGGCGAAGATCGAGAGCGCGAGGTCGTTGCCTCCGTGAGCTCACTGTTGTAATCATTGTGATATAGTGATAGTTTGGAGTCTGTGGACTCCCGTGGTTTTTCCCTCTTAGGGTTTTCCACGTTAAACATCCTATGTACTCTTCTCTCCTTTGTGTCGTGTTTTTTTTTCCCCGTTTTCTGTGTTTGATTCTAAGCTCGGTTGCGGCGAGCGGTGTTCATCGGAGCGTGTAGTTCTTGACAAAGTGGTATCAGAGCGAAACAACACAGAAAATGGACGAATCATTGGGCGACATGTTCAAGCTCACCGGCTCCAACTATTCAGTGTGGAAGTCGAAGATGAGGGACATGCTCGTGGTTAAAGATCTTTGGTTGCCGGTTCAGTTCGAGGACAAGAGACCGGACCAAATCGACGCCACGATATGGGAGGTGATGCACATGAAGACAACGGCTTACATACGGCGCTTCATCGACATGAGCCTATACAACAACTTCAATGAAGAGAGCAAGGCTCATGAGCTCTGGGAGAAGATCGGCATTATGTTTTAGAACAAAAATGTTGTCAATCAGGTTTCGGTATTTCGGAAGCTAGTAAGACTCCGGTACCAAGATGGCTCCAGCATGGTGGAGCACATGAATGCCTTCCAGGGGCTGATTCACCAGGCAACATCATTGGAAGTACCTCTCGCCGATGAGGTACTAGCACTACTCCTACTCGGTTCCCTCCCAGATAGCTGGGAGACATTGGTTGCAAGAGTGAAGTCGAGCTTGCTAGATGAGGAGGCGAGTCGGAAAGATAAGGATACGAGCTCCAACTCCAAAGCGCTTCTTACCGAATCGGAACGCGGAAGACAAAGGAACCGTAGCCCCCAGAATCGGGAAAAGTCAGGGACACAGTCAAAGTCAAGGGGGAGGCCTACTTGCTTCTATTGTGGCAAGTCGGGACACTTCCAGAAGAACTGTCGGCATTTCCGGAAAGACAAGGAAACCGACGGTACCGATTCGAAGCGGACACCAAACCGGAGGGGGCCGGACCAGAAGGGAACGACGGCAATCGTGGGAAGTGAAGAAGAGTTGATGCTCATCACCGAGGAGAGTGAGATAAACCTTGTTGGTGACGAGATGACCTGGGTGGTCGACTCCGGAGCGTCGTTCCACCTTACCCCGGACCGGAAATGCTTCTCATCCTACGCAGTCGGTGACCACGACTGTGTTCGGATGGGGAATGAAGGTACATGCCTAATTGTCGGCATAGGAGACGTGTGGCTGACAACACCAACCGGATGCAAGCATGCTGCTGAAGGATGTCTGACACGGTCCAGAGGTTCGTCTGAATCTAAACAGCCGGTCGGCTAGATGATGAAGGCTACATGGGTAGCATCCGGAACGGTGTTATGAAGTTCAACAAAGGAAGCCTGATTGTGGCTCGGGCCCGGAAGGTAAACATGATCTACCTGATGAATGCCCGGTTATGCCCGGAAGAAGTGAATGTGGCTTCCGACACTGCAAGTGAGCTGTGGCACAAGAGGCTGTGTCACATGAGCGAGAAGGGGATGAAGAGGCTTGCAGACGACAACCTCATTCCAGTGAAGAACGTGCACTTGGAGAAGTGCACTGATTGTTTGGCAGGTAAGCAAAACCGGACCTCCTTCCGACCAAGGCCACCGATGAGACGTAATGCACCACTAGAGTTGGTGCATACTGATGTGTGTCATGTGGACACGAAGTCACATGCGGGATCGCAGTACTTCGTGACGTTCATAGATGACCACAACCGGAAGCTGTGGGCCACACCGTTGAAGACGAAGGATTAGGTGCTATCCGTCTTCAAGGAGCTCCACGCAAGAGTGGAAAGAGAAACCGGCCGGAAGTTGAAGGCGGTTCGAGCAGATAACGGAGGTGAATACCAGGGGCAGTTCGAGGAGTACTGTCGCTCGAAGGGAATCCGGCTCGAATTTACCGTGCCGAAGACGCCGGAACTAAACGGGCTGGCCGAGAGAATGAACCGGACCATAATGGAGAGGGTCCGGAGTATGCTGGCGCATGCAAAACTACCCAAGAAGTTTTGGGTTGAGGCGCTCTCGACAACGACGTATGTGATAAACAAATCACCCTCAGTGCCCTTGGATGGAGACACGCCACAAAAGGTGTGAACCGGTAAGGAAGTGTCCTATCGGCATTTGAAGGTGTTCGGGTGTCTCGTGTATGTGCATGTTGCTAAGGACCGGAGAGGAAAGTTAGATCCAAAGACCCGGTCATGCATATTCCTCGGTTACGGCGACAATGAGTTCGGCTACCGAGTGTGGAACCTGGTCGACAAGAAGGTATTCCGGAGTCGAGATATTATCTTCATGGAGGACAAGACGCTCGCCGACTGGGAGTCGGAGAAGAAGAAGATGAACTCCGAGTTGACCGGTAAGGATCGATTTTACGATGAGCAGACCCAACCGGCAAGAGACCGGTTAGCACTCGAGGAACCAATCGGTTACGATGAGGATACTGAACCAGCAGAAGAAGAAGTAGAGGAAGCTGAAACCGGAACCGGCAAAGACCTCGAATCGGATTCGGATGAAGAGCAAATGGAGGGGCCGGTTACTGAAGACCGAAGCCGGAGATATCCTCTCAGAGAGAGAAGGGCCCCTTGGAGATTTTCGGATGCAGAGCATGTGTTGCTAACCGATGAGGGGGAGCCAGAAAGCTTCGAAGAAGCGAAGGATGACACCCACAACCGCAAATGGTTAAGTGCCATGCAGGATGAGATGGATTCTCTGCATGAGAACCATACGTACGAATTGGTGGAGTTGCCGAAAGGAAAGCGGGCACTCCGAAACAAGTGGGTGTACAAGTTGAAACCAGGAGATGCCAGCAACTCCCCGAGATACAAAGCCAGGATCGTGGTGAAGGGGTTCCAACAGAAGAAGGGCGTGGACTTCGACGAGATATTTGCCCCGGTAGTAAAGATGACCTCCATCCGGACGGTGTTGAGTATAGCGGCAAGCATGGATCTCGAGGTAGAGCAGCTAGACGTGAAGACGACATTCCTTCACGGTGACCTCGAAGAGGAGATCTACATGTAGCAACCGGAAGGATTCGTGGAGAAAGGGAAGGAGCACCTGGTATGCCGGTTGAAGAAGAGCTTGTACAGACTGAAGCAGGCTCCCCGACAATGGTACCAGAAGTTCGACTCCTTCATGACCGATCAAGGGTACCACAAGACACAGGCTGATCACTGTGTGTTTGTGAAGAAGTTCGACGGAGGCGACTTCCTGATACCCCTTCTGTATGTGGACAACATGTTGATCGTCGGACAGGACCAAGCCAAAATACGGATGCTGAAGAAGGCTCTCAACCGGACCTTCTCAATGAAAGACTTGGGTCCGGCAAGACAGATGCTGGGGGTGCATATTGTCATGAACACATGACCATTATGGCATCACCTGGACTTGAACCTCGAACCTTGTAATCCATACTTGAAAACCTCAACCATTAAGATAACTTATTGTTATATGAAACAAGAAAAGCTACTTCTTGTATTACATTGATTATTGTAAAACCTCTAGATTATTCTAGAATGTTCTAGAATGTCCTAGAGCATTCTAGGTCTAGAACATTCTAGAACATTCTAGAAATCTCTAAGTTATTCTATAGGAACCTATAAATAAGGGCATACATGTATTCTCAAATCAATTCGAATCAACACCAGTCTTTAGCTCTCATTACATATCTTGTATCCATTCTCTTTCTTTCTCTATCTTATACATCCATTCTTCTCTTAGTATTTCGTTCCTTTCTGCTCGTGTTCTCTAATATCCTTCTTCCATCACTCTATCTTTTATCCTTGGTTCTGATAGTTTGATTCAATATCTCTCTCTCTCTCTCTCTCTCTCTCTCTCTCTCTCTTATCCTCCTTCGTAACTATCCTGAAACCATGGCTGCCATTAACTCAGAAGAATATCTCACCCTTGTTGCAGAAATGGAGAACCTTAAATCCAAGTTCGCATCTCTTGAAGTAGAGAATCAACGTCTACTTGGGGATCTACAAAAGGTTACTATAGAGAAGCAACAACAACAAGAGGAGTTCACGCGACGAGTGCAACAGTTAGAGTCCACAATCGTAGTGTTACAACAACAAAGGGTTGAAGGTCAGGGACTTATCAAGGAGCCCAAAATTAGCCTCCTAGCTAAATTTGATGGGTCGAGGGGGCATTTCCGACGTTTCTTGAATCAAGTACGGTTGGTGATTCAAATGCATCCCGCGCGTTATCCAACAGATGCATCACGAGTCGGGCTAGTGGGCACCTTATTGACTGGCATAACATTGTCGTGGTTTGCTCCATTGCGAGAGACCAATTCTCCTCTACTAAATAATTTAGAGGAATGTATCAAGGAATTTAAGGCTTGTTTCGAAGATACTGATGGGGCGAGAACAACTATCAACAAGATTCATACACTTCGTCAAGGTGATCAACCAGCTTCGACATATGCTGCCAATTTCCGTCTCATCGCAAGCGATATTCCTTGGGATGAACAAGCCCTAATGGAGCAATTCCCTGAGGATCCAAGGTCACTTACAAAAGCTATTAGTCGAGCAATACGGTGTCGAGGTATTCCTCGCGGATGCGTGGAATGAGGCGGGACCTCGGGGGTCTTGTACCGAACAACAAGAGAGAAAGGAGAAGGGAAGAGACCCACTAGGTGCGAGCGTAGATCCACAGGGACACGGCCCTTCGACACGAAGAGCGAGCGGGAAAACCAACACAGAGAGACACGAAGGTATGTATGTATATATTAACAGAGACAAACAACAAGAAGCACGAAGTCGGTTACAACCGAACAGGCCGGCGAACAGATGTCGATGCCTGTTCGTAAATGCACAGAAAGAAAGGAGTAGGTTGGAGGTGCTACCGGAAGCACTCGGGCATTCCTCAGAGCAGCGCGAGCCTCCCGAAACCTGCACAGAAAGAAGCTATGGAGTTTGGAAGAGAGAGAAGCCTTCGGCCGACAACCCGGCAACACTTCGTCCTCTCTGATTCCGCGATCCACTCTCCCCTCCTCGTCTCCCTCCTTTTATAGGCAAGGAAGGAGCCGTTTCCCATTAACTTCCTACCTACCGAATCTACCTACCTAGGATCTTCTATGTACAACATAAGGCGTATGTGTATGAAGAGCCGGTTCCTACGCTCCGGTGCACCGATTCCGCTTGTGGACAGTTTTCTTCACGACATCCGCCCCCACCTAACCGCGCATCCACCGGCATGCGCCAAATTGAGTTGGGACGGAGAAAAACCCGTCCAGCCTCCATTCCCCGCCCGTCGGTTCTTCCTCGGTTTCGGATCGCTCGTCATCGCTGTCCAGGTTAACCGGATCCAACTCGTCGTCGTGATGCTTTTTGAACGCTTTGATCCGCTTCCCAGCTACCGGTATCGCCATTCTCGTGCCGTCGAGTTCCGCTAGATGGTACGTCCTGTTGTCGTTGGCGCTTTGTACCACGTAAGGCCCGAACCACCTTCTAGCGAACTTCCGTGTCGCTCGGTGCTGGTTGTTGAGGCTGCTGTCGTAGACTAGCACCCAGTCGCCTTCCTCGATCTTCTTTGGTCGGAGCCGGTGCGTCCGGTCGAACCGGGCTTTGTTCCTCGTCCTTGCCACCCGAAGCTTTCCCGCAGCCTGCTCCACGTCCTCCGGTCTTCGCTTGAACTGTCGTATGCGCACCGCCAACAGTTCCTCCTGGCTCATCTCGTCTCTCCAATCCACGGTTGCCAATGAGGAGATCGTACGTTCCATCGGCATGATCGGCTTCTGCCCAAACATGAGCTCTGCCGGCATGAATTCGGTTACCGAACTGTGCGTATTTCGGTCCGCCCACAACGCATAAGGCAGCAGCCGTGGCCAGTTCCCGACTTGACCTCCGCATGCCCAAACTAACGCCTTGACGATCGGTTCGTGTCCGCGCTCCACCTTCCCATTCGCCTCCGGATTGTACGCAGTGGTAAGCGAGAGCTTGACTCCTAGCCGGTCGAACAGCTCCTCAGCCTCTTCGGCGTCCAACTCCCCGCGATCAGCCACGATCTTCCCGACGCACCCGTACCGGCATATCACGTCCTCAATCAGGAACCGACATACGGCCGCGGTCGTTTTGTTCTAAAGGGCTCGGCCTTTTACCTGGTTCATCAGATCTTCCCGAGCCAGGACCAGATACTGCATCTGTTCTACTCCCATCGGCATCGTCACCAGGTCTACCATCCATTTGAAGTGGATGGTCGGAGGGTACGTAGCGTGAAACTCGTCCCGATGTCGGACTACGGAGTGCATCTGACAGCTCTCGCAAGTTGTCACGAACCGATGCACGTCTCGGTACAGTCCCGGCCACCAGTACTTCCCCTTTATCTTCTCGAACGTGGCCCACGTTCCACGGTGTCCAGCCCAAGGGCTATCGTGGTAGGCCGTCAACAGCTCCTCCTGTTCTTCCTTCATCGCCACCACCCGGAGCGGGACGCCGTTCCTCTTCTTCGGGTGCTTCCATAAGTATCCGTCCCGGAGAAAGAATCGGTATGCTTTCTTCCGGATCCGGTTGGTCTCGTCCCTTGTCCATGACGCATCCGGCGTCATGGTCCTTAAGAAACCACCGATCTGCAGCCACTCGCCGTCGTACTTGCTCTCGTCGAAGCCGTTAAGTGCCGGAGTGCTCGTCCCATCGGTCGTCACGTACGCTGCCTCGAAGAAGTCCACGCCGACTTCTTCGTCCTCCGAAACCATGCCGCCCTCGTCATCAAACCTCGCCCTCGAAAGCATGTCGGCCATGGCGTTGTCCTTTCCGGAAATGTGTCGTATTTCCGGGTCTAGGGACTTGATGTACGCTATCCACCTGAGCATCGCCAGGTCCGGTGTCGCGCATCCGGACACCATGCCGAGAATTGGCAGGCAATCCGCCTCGATACTCACTTCTGTCCCGATCAGGTAGTCTTTGTCGGCCTTCACTGCCGAAACGATACCCCAGAGTTCGCGTTTAACCTGGGCGTACCCTCGCTGTCGCTCACTGAGGACCTTCGCGCCGAATCGGATCGGGAACCGAATGCCGTCCTCGTCTTCTTGGTTGACGACCCATCCGATCCCGATCGGACTCGTATCCACTGTTATGTATACCGGGGTACCCTTCCCGTAGACAGCCTTCCGGAGCGCCGGTGCTGCCACAAGAGCTTCCTTCAGCTTCCGGACCGACTCCGTGTGCTCGTCTCGCCACTCGAATTTTCGCCCTTTCTTCAGCAACCCGTATAGCGGCTCCGCAACGTGGGCGTAATGCGGGATCCATATGTGGTAGAATGCGCACGCCCCCAAGAACCTCTGAACTTCCGTAACCGAGCTACAGTCGGTCTTCATCGCGGAGATGGCTTCTACCTTTGCCGAAGACGGCTTCCGGCCATATGGTCCACATAGGTGTCCGACCACCAGGATTTCTGATTGCCCGAAGGCCGATTTCTCCCCGGTGTCGTGAAGTACGAAAGCTTCACATTAAAAGTCTACAATAAGATAAATACGTAACTAAAATAACATTTGATAATGTTTTATATATAAAGATAATATTAACAACACATATGATAATATTATAAATATGTAAAGAAAAATAATATATATATATAGATAAATATATTATATTACACGAACAAGAGAGGACTTGAACCAATAACCCCACCCTATGACTCTCAAATCTTACCATTTACTCTATACTAGTAATATACATAAAATAAAGCATACTTTATATATACTTTATATTACATAAAGGATTAAATAAAGTTGTATGTTGTATTCAATAGCATTTTGAGACGCGAACCCACAACCTCATACACCAAAGTTGACACACCTACCATTAGGCTAGGCCCTTTGTCTTTAAGATTATATTTTCATGTTTATTCTTATTGCATATATTGTTTCATACATAAAAGGTCAAATGAGCGAGATGTTTATCATGCATCACATGCATGACTTGTACCCTCCAATGCATCATATGCATGGGGGCACCTATTTAAATGGTGAAAGAGAAGATCAAAGGGGGATGTGTACGAGATATCAATCAAATATATATTACATAAGAGATACCATAAAATAGAGAAAGAAAGGAAGAAGTCAAGAAAAAGGTGGAGCTCTAGCTTGGCGGTCGTGGTGGTCAACTCTCAACAAGAGGGAGGCGGTTCGAGCCTTATCTTCATCAAAATATTGAAGTGAAGATTGTAGTGGTCTACGATCAAGAAAGAGAAGAGCGATTACCTTGCAAGACAAAGTTCAGAGGATCAACGACGTGTACAATCATTTTGTAACTCTTTCATGAAAATGATTATAAATTTCATACACTTTCTCATATATTATTTTATATCTTATCTTGTCTTATCTTATATTCCTTAAAAATCCTATTTTGTCATATCTTATTGATCTCTATTCACTCCATCTCTACTCTTTCGTCTCTTCCGTCCATAATCCCAGTGATTCCTTCCTCACTTTCACGTTATCCTTTGTGTGCGCAACGCTACGCTTCTAGGCGAGCCACGTCACGACACCGGAGAAGGTGAGCCTCGCATCCTCTAGCCTTTGTAGCACCTTCTCGCAGTCGTCGATGTGTGTTGCCACGAATCGCCGGCATCCGTCCGGTCCGAGTGTTGCGTCCTTCTCTTCCACCGGGCACCCCTTGATCGGGATGTCGTCTAAAAATGGCATGGTGATGTCCGGGATGCAATCCCTCAGTACCTTGTTCATTGCATTCACCATGTGGGCCACCGAGTTGGTCCCTCCTTGTGGCAGGGTACACATTCGCACTAGGCCGAGGGGAGTTCGCATCGTCATAATGTCTCTGCTCTCCACGGCTAGCTGGAACTGGTCGTACCCCGAGTACAGATCACCGACCGAATAGATCGACCTTCCGGTGAAGGCCTCCGCGAACTCGTCTATGGTCGGTCCGATTCCTGCGTTCCGAATGGTCACTCTATTGACCGGCTGCAGGTCTTGAATGAAGCGCAATGTTCCGTTTTTCTTTGGTACGGTAAACCATCGGTTCGAGTATGGGGCACTTGACGGTTCGAGAATGCCCATATCGACTTTCTGCCTCAATAGCTCCATCAACTTCGGGATGTGAGCTCTCGGTACTGGAATCGGCTTGAGATTCCACGGCACATGCGGTACCGTGAATATCACCATCGGCTCCACGATTGTCGGGTCTACGCACCCGATCTCTCCCGGTGAGAATGCGAAGGCTTTACCGTGCCTTCCGAGGATTCTCCGAAACTGGTCTTCCTCCGCCGGCAGTAGGAACCCGCCCCCACCGATTTTGAGCTCATGGAGTGTCCCGTCGGTGAAGGTGTGTCCTATGCAGACCGGATCTCGTAAACTGGGGTCCGACGCAACCCCTCTGATTCGGGACTCGCTGCCCTCCGGTAAGGGTGCCGCGACTGGCCTTACCTTCCGGTCCACAGTCTTGTACTTCGTGCTAACTCGGGCCGTCCGATCCGACCCGAGCCCCTGACTGAAGTCCGCGATGACTTCGTACATCTCTTCGGAACATACCGGTATCGTCCGGTCTTCGTTAAGGTCTTCTCCGGCTACCTTCCTCAGCATTCCCAAGGTGTCGTCGAAGGAGACCGCCTCCACGGCTCCGCTGATTTCCTCGTCCGGGCCGAGAACTCCGCACACTCGAAGTCGCACTTCCGCCCTTGCCTTTTCTCGGCCAACGATGCCGACTAACATACACCCTCCGTTGTCGGAGAAGAAATTTTTTTTACTTATCGTACAGGGTTTATTTCGGTTTCGGTTCTATCGTACAGCTGTGGGGTCTTTCCCGAGTGTCCGGACTGTCTCGGCCCCACGCCTTGGCAGCCCTCTCTAAAAATCCTCCCGGTTCTCGCCACAGAGGTATTCGCGGTTCCGCTCGTGGTTTGGTCGCACCATCAGAAATTGGACCGAATGGCGCCCGTCCTGGCTTTTGACCCTCGCGTAGGCCGAACTGTTGTCTAGCACCTTGGTCTCCATCCGCGCTGCCGTGATGTATGGTTCCCCTAATATGACCGGGTGCGAGGACGTCTCCTGTATGAAGAAGTGCTGGTCAATCTCGACGTCGCCGATCTTGACTCGCACGTTCGGGCAGGCCCCGTGCAGTTCCTCGGTGGCGCGCGTCGCCGCCCGTATCTTCCACCCGTGCTTGGTGTTGATCGGCCACTTTCCCTTCTTATAGAAGTCCATGGACATCAGGTTTATTTCCGAACCGTGGTCCACCAATGCCACCACCGGTTCCTGAACATCTCCGATCTTTACCGGGGTCTCCGTGGTCGCTCGGGCCCAGTGTGGCCTCGAATAGTGGCTCTCCGCCCACTCATCTGCCAGCGCCGAGTCGTCGATGTGCGTCGTCCGCACCTCCACCGGTCTCTCCGATTCCGTCTCCGTCGACAGCCTCTTCCGCTTCACCAAGTCTACAATGGAGTCGTGGAACTCCTTCTTAGCGATCCCTAGCACCTCCCGCAATGACAACTCCACTTTGCTGTCGAGGATCCGCTCTTCTAGGAGCTTTCGTAGGTCCGTGGTCCTTTCTATTTCCGTCCCCAGTCAGTATCCGCCCTTCCTGGGGTTATCTTGCGCGCTGGACCCACCGGCATCGTTCCGTCGTTGCCCGAATCGGGTCTCGTATCGTTGTGAGGGCTCGGCCGCTCCGGCTTTCCCCACTCGTTTGTCTTCCACCAGAGCCTCGTAGTTCCGGCAGGCGGCTTCTACGAAGCCCGTCTTCTCCTCGACCGGGTCGCTCCACCCGGTTATTTCCCGGACCCGTTTCTCAACGCGGTCCGCTTCATCTTCCCTCAGCCGTGCGCCGGCGAGGCCTTCCAGCATTGCCGACCAGAATCCGTCTTTGCTCTCCTTTCGGGCCTCGCTGCCCCCGACCCGAATACCGGCCGACGCCGAGTAGTGGATGGCCTCCACGTGTCGGGCCGCTGCCTCTTCCATCAGTCTCTTCATACCTCCCCGCCCGTCGTTTCGGTTTAGGGCCCTTCTGGTATCGCCGGCATGCACCCAGCCTTCCCACAGGTACACCACCCGGTTCCTCAACGCCTCTGTGAAATCGCCGCAGTCCTTCTGAATGTGGCCGACCTCGTCGCACCACATGCACCTGTTCCCTGCTGCCGGCCGTCGGTCACGTGCCGGTTCGCCGCCTTCCCTTCGAGTCTGGGCGATCTGGAGATACTTTATCGCCCGCGTCAACTCCTCCAGCGCTGCTCCTTCGGACGAGTCATTGACCATGCCGGTCGAAGCCGAACTGGTTTCGAGCCACTCCCGGGTCTCTGCCCTTCGCCCTTGTGGTGCCGGTTCAAGCATCCTGGCTGTGACAGAGCCCGCTCCGGTCGCCCCGTTGTCAGCCCATTCTCGCCGTTTGTCGAAATGGCCACAGACTCTCTTAACCGCAGTCTAGTCGGTCGTCAGCCCGTCTTCGGTTTCTAGCAAGGAGCCGACTTGATCCCGGTCCCGCTCATCCACCGACTTGACGAACAGTAGGACCCGGCTCGTATCCAGAACGGTTCGGTCAAGCGCCGAAAGGCGCGCAAAGCATTCCTCAAACTCCCGAAGGAGTGCCGACGCGTTTCTTCCCTTGCCGGGGGACTCCACCCATTCCATGAAGTCCCGTTTCGAAAGCCGGAGCGCGTCGTCCAACCCGTATTTCTCTAGGAGTCAGCCTTCGAACTCCTCCCAGGTACGGCTCTCCGCCCGTACCTCGAGCACCTCCGCATGGATGCTCGGCATCGCCACTCGAGGGAACCCGGCAAGACGCCTCTCTTCTGGAATGTCCCGCATCAGCATTTCTGCCCCGTAGGACGCCAAATACTTCGTAGCATCCTTTCCGCTGAACCGGCCGATCGTACCGACAACCGCCTCAATGGCTCTGTCGAGGGCGCCGGTGCCCTCGCGTGTGCTCAATATCCAATCCACGGCCAAAGTCATGGCCTCTGCAAGATCCGACCCCCTCATCTTCTGCTCTTCTGCCGCCTCCTTCACGTCGGGTTCACCAAGATGTCGAGGTATTCCTCGCGGATGCGTGGAATGAGGCGGGACCTCGGGGGTCTTGTACTGAACAACAAGAGAGAAAGGAGAAGGGAAGAGACCCACTAGGTGCGAGCGTAGATCCACAGGGACACGACCCTTCGACACGAAGACGCGAGCGGGAAAACCAACACAGAGAGACACAAAGGTATGTATGTATATATTAACAGAGACAAACAACAAGAAGCACGAAGTCGGTTACAACCGAACAGGTCGGCGAACAGATGCTGATGCTTGTTCGTAAACGCACAGAAAGAAAGGAGTAGGTTGGAGGTGCTGCCGGAAGCACTCGGGCATTCCTCAGAGTAGCGCGAGCCTCCCGAAACCTGCACAGAAAGAAGCTATGGAGTTTGGAAGAGAGAGAAGCCTTCGGCCGACAACCCGACAACACTTTGTCCTCTCTGATTGCGCGATCCACTCTCCCCTCCTCGTCTCCCTCCTTTTATAGGCAAGGAAGGAGCCGTTTCCCATTAACTTCCTACCTACCGAATCTACCTACCTAGGATCTTCTATGTACAACATAAGGCGTACGTGTATGAAGAGCCGGTTCCTACGCTCCAGTGCACCGATTCCGCTTGTGGACGGTTTTCTTCACGACAACGGTGTGATAATCGCCTTTTTGAGCGTCGATGCGAGCGACAACAACAAATAACAAGATCAAGATTCACACCAACTTATGCATCAGTAACGACGCAATTGTCCCCAAGGCAAATGTATAGCCCTGCTCCAACTCTAAGGCAAACACGTAGTCCAGTCCCAATGGATAGTCCTACACCCATGGAGATCGATATGACTCAACGACGAGGATCGTTGTCAGACGAAGAGAAGCAATGCCGTCGAGCAAACCATCTATGCTTATATTGCGGAGGTCCAGGACATATAGCCATTCATTGCTCCCGTAGGCTGAGACGTCAGGTAAATCAAATTCACTATGACAATAAAAATGAGTCCAACATTTTAGAAGCAGTTAGTGAATCTAATATTATGAATAATTCACCCTTGTCCAATAAATTTGAAGTTCTAAGCCAATTAGAAGAGGAGTCAAACGAATAAGTCCGGCCAAAATAGGAGCCATTTGGTTGGACAACCCTAGATATGTACAACCTAGTGTGGGTTCCATTTCTTCCAAGCATGTTAGTAGAGTCTTCTCAGCCCTAGTACAAGTTAGGACACCCAGTTGTCAACTTCAAGTCCAAGCCCTCTTAGATACTGGAGCCAATTCTTGTTTCATGGATAGAAATTTTGCCCAAAAACACCAAATATCCTTGCATACACTTCCTTGTCCCGTTTCCGTAGTAGTGATTGATGGACGCCCCATAGCTTCCGGGAAGATATTTGAAGAGTCTGAGCCAATACACATACTCTTGGGTGATTTAGGATGTGTAGTTTCCTTTAACATAATCCGTAATCCAATTGTCCTCGGTTTGCCATGGTTCGAGCGACATAACCCTAGAATCGATTGGAGGAAGTGAGAAATTAGGTGCCCTTTAGCAGAAAATATCTGTCAAGGATCGAACTCGGGATTATCCTCCTAAAGTATATAGTTCTACCGATGCACCATATCCTTCTCATCAAATTTCCTCCATCACATTGCAACAATTGTGCCAAGTGGGAGGCAAGGAGGACCTTTTCTTATTTGCAGTATCAGTGACACCCTCTAGTGTCACTGAAGGGAATTCAGACATCCAAATTCCCAAAAAATATCAAGACTATGCTGATGTTTTTGACAAAGTCAAAGCTAGTGTTCTTCCAAAGCATCGGCCGTACGACTGTCCTATTGATCTCCAACCAGGAAAAGAGCCACCGTGGGGTCCGATTTACAATTTATCACCCACTGAGCTTGAGGTTCTTCGAGAATACATCGAGGAAAATCTTGCACATGGGTTTATTCGACATTCAAAGTCTCTCGCTGGTGCTCCTATCTTTTTTGTGAAGAAAAAGGACGGCTCCCTTCGTTTGGTCGTGGACTATCGAGGCTTAAATAAAGTCACCATAAGGAATAGGTATGCTTTACCTTTAATCTCCAATCTCTTAGAACGCATTGGTGGGGCAAAGCATTTTACCAAAATTGATCTAAGGGGTGCATATAATCTTGTTCGAATTCGGCCGGGAGATGAGTGGAAAACAACATTTCGTACTCGGTATGGTCATTTCGAGTATACAGTCATGCCTTTCGGGCTCACAAATGCACCTGTAGTATTCCAACATATGGCAAATGACATCTTCCAGGATTTCTTGGATATTTTTCTAATCATCTACCTAGATGATCTATTGATTTACTCTAAAACACAGGGGAAGCATGATATACATGTGCGGCAAGTACTTGAACGCCTAAGGAAGTATGGTCTTTATGCCAAACTTGAGAAATGCAGTTTTGATTGCAAACAAGTCGAATTTTTGGGATACACTATTTCATCCCAGGGTGTTTTCATGGACCCGGCAAAAGTCCAAACAATATTGGAATGGAAACCCCCATGCTCAGTTCGGGATGTCCAGTGTTTCCTCAGATTTGCGAACTTCTATCGCAAATTCATACATAATTATTCAAGCATTGTGTTGCCCCTTACTCAACTCAGCAAGAAAAATCAAGAATTTTTTTGGAGTATCGAAGCGGACAAGGCTTTTACGCAGCTAAAAGAGGCATTCACATCAACACCCATCCTAGCACATATTGATCCTGAAAAGCCATTTACTATTGAGGCATATGCATCAGACTTTGCATTGGGGAGTATCCTATCGCAACCAGGCGAGGACGGGCAGACACATCCAATCGCGTTTCACTCGAGAAAATTGACTGTTTCGGAGATAAACTATGAGGTGCATGACAAGGAGTTACTAGTTGTGGTCGACTCATTCGAGCAATGGCGTCATTTTCTAGAAGGATCACCTCATCAGATTATCATTTATAGTGATCACAAAAATCTCACATATTTTCAAACTGCTCAAGTATTAAATAGACGCCAAGCTCGGTGGGCCCAATTTCTAACGCGTTTCGATTTCAAGATCATTTTTCGCCCCGGAAAACAACAAGGGAAAGCAGATGCTTTGTCTCGGCGTTCGTATCTAGCACTTCGACCTGGAGATCTGACCTTTGACAATCAAAAGCAAATTCTCCTCTGGCCATCAAAGCTACATGTAACAACAATTTATGCCACACCACTTGATTCTACCCTTCTTGAGACTATTTGGCAACAACTTCATTCAAATGATTTCGCTAAGGATGTCTTAGCCCACTGTGGTTCAAGTCGTCCATCTTGCTCCACATTGCCAGGGTCATCTCAACATTATCAGGACTTCAAGTGGCAAGATGGCTTACTCTTCTACAAGAATCTCCTTTACGTCCCCGACGGATCACCCCGACTTCAAGTGTTGGAACATTGTCATGATGCCCCCATGGCTGGACATTTTGGTATTTCCAAGACCATTGAGCTGGTGAAACGTTCGTTTTGGTGGCCTCACTTGCAAAAATTTGTCGAAGATTATGTTCGCACTTGTGACACTTGCTGTCGCGCCAAAATACCTCGACATCACCCTTATGGCTTACTACAACCATTACCCCCTCCCAACAAGCCATGGCAGTCTATTTCTATGGATTTCATTACAGATCTGCCACCTTCCAAAGGCTTTGATACTATTTTAACAGTAGTGGATCGGTTAACCAAGATGGCACATTTTGTAACATGTGTAAAGACCATCAATAGTGAAGAAACTGTAGATCTCATTATGCGTGAAGTGTTTCGCCATCATGGTCTCCCGAATGATATTATTAGCGATCGAGGTCCTCAATTTATCTCACACTTTTGGAAGCACCTATGGGCGGGCCTCAAAATCTCTTGCAAACTCTCTTCGGCTTATCATCCACAAACTGACGGACAAACAGAGCGCACAAATCAAACGCTCGAGCAATATCTTCGATGTTTCATTAGTTATCAACAAGATGATTGGAGTAATATTTTACATCTTGCCAAGTTTGCATACAACAACACGGTCCACTCTTCTACCAAAGTTACACCTTTCTTTGCCTACACTGGCAACCACCCTCGATGGTGTATACTGGATCTTCCTGAGGTGTCACGAAACCTCCACCGACTACAACAAATCCAGTTCAAGTTATCGTCACATCTTCAGAAAGCGCAAGCACACCATAAGACCAATGCCGATCGACATCGACTTAAGTCTCCGTTTAAGGTTGGTGGAGGCGCATCACCTCCACCGACTACAACAAATCTAGTTCGAGTTATCGTCACATCTTCAGAAAGCGCAAGCACACCATAAGACCAATGCCGATCGACATCGTCTTAACTCGAACTGGATTTGTTGTAGTCGGTGGAGGCGCATCACCTCCACCGACTACAACAAATCCAATTCGAGTTATCGTCACATCTTCAGAAAGCGCAAGCACACCATGAGACCAATGCCGATCGACATCGTCTTAAGTCTCCGTTTAAGGTTGGTGACCGTGTATGGTTGCTTCGTCGTCACATCAAGACTACCCGACCGTGTACTAAGCTTGACTATCAACGCGCAGATTAATGATGCAACATTTCGTCTTAACCTTCCTGCACATATGCGGCTTCACCCTGTCTTTCATAGCTCTCTTTTGGAACCTTGCCGCACCTCTTTAATTCCTAATCGTGTCGTGCCACCACCGCCTTCTGTACAACTTGTGGACGGCCCCGAATACGAGGTAGTTGCTATTCTCGATTCTAAGATTGTGCGCAATAAGCTTTATTATCTAGTTGATTGGCTTGGCTATCCTCCGAGTGATCACACTTGGGAACCCATTGATAACGTTTGTAATGCTGAAGCTCTAATCAACGACTTCCATCGTCACTATCCAAACCAAACAAGCCTGGCCCAACAATGTTAACGCCGACTTGCACTCAACGTTCTCGAAGGAGGCATATTGTCATGAACACATGACCATTATGGCTTCACCTAGACTTGAACCTCGAACCTTGTAATCCATACTTGAAAACCTCAACCATTAAGATAGCTTATTGTTATATAAAACAATAAAAGCTACTTCTTATATTACATTGATTATTGTAAAACCTCTAGATTATTCTAGAATGTTCTAGAATGTCCTAGAGCATTCTAGGTCTAGAACATTCTAGAACATTCTAGAAATCTCTATGTTATTCTATAGGAACCTATAAATAAGGGCATACATGTATTCTCAAATCAATTCGAATCAACACCAGTCTTTAGCTCTCATTACATATCTTGTATCCATTCTCTTTCTTTCTCTATCTTATACATCCATTCTTCTCTTAGTATTTCGTTCCTTTCTGCTCGTGTTCTCTAATATCCGTCTTCCATCACTGTATCTTTTATCCTTGGTTCTGACACATATTATCCGGAACCGGTCAATGAAGCAATTGTGGTTGTCACAGGAGAAGTACGTGACAAAGGTGCTTCAGCGGTTCAACATGTCAAATGCGAAACCGGTCGGATCGACACTCCCAGCAAACTGTAGATTATCCGGTAAACAAAGCCCGAAGACGAAAGGAGAGAAGGCGGATATCATGAAGGTTCCATATGCCTCTGCCGTCGGGAGCTTAATGTACGCAATGGTGTGTACCTGCCCGGATATAGGATACGCAGTCGGAGTGGTGAGCCGGTTTATGAGTAATCCCAACAAGGAGCACTGGAACACGGTCAAATGGATACTCCGGTACTTGAAGGGCACTTCAAATATGTGTCTCTGATTCGGCTCCGGAAAACCTCAACTTGACGGTTTTACCGATTCGGACATGTCGGTTGATGTGGATACCAACCGGTCTACATCCGAGTATGTAATGACATATGCAGGGGGAGCTGTTTCGTAGCAGTGGAGGCTGCAGAAGACGGTTGCGTTGTCAACCACGGAGGCGGAGTACATGGCGGCTGTGGAAGCCGGCAAGGAAATATTATGGATGAAGGACTTCATCGGAGAGCTCGGTATCCGGCAAGATGAATATCGGCTCTATTGCGACAGTCAAAGTGCCATCCACCTTGCTAAGAATGCGGCCTACCATTCCCGGACGAAGCATATCCAGCGAAGGTATCACTGGATCCGGGAAAGAGTAGATGACCAAGAGTTCGCGCTGACGAAGATCCACACGGCCAAGAACGGGTAAGATATGCTGACCAAAGTACTGATACCCGACAAGTTGGATGCATGCCGGAAGCGGATCAGACTAGTAAGACATCCCATGCCGGAGTGAAGGGGGAGTTTGTTAGGAAACAAGTCCCTCTGGATGGGATGTGAGAAGAACAGTACTGATGAGAAACCGGATGGGGAGTACCCGGCTACGGAAGACCCGGTGAGAACCGGATGAGGAGTACCCAGCTACGGAAGACCCGGTGAGAACCGGATGAGGAGTACCCGGCTACGGAGAACCGGATGATGAGTACCTAGCAAGAGCCGGACGGTGAAGACCCGGTGAGAACCGGATGAAGAGCACCCGAAAACGGAAGACCCTGTGAGAACCGGACGACGTGTGCCTAGAAAGCGTCGGATGATGCAGGCCCCGTGAGGAGCGCTCACCGGATGAAGGGACATATTAGTAAATATGTTCCTGAGAGTCCATCGGGGCTATATTTGTAAATAGCCTAAAAGTCATATTAGTATAAATATGACTTAGGGCAAACTCTTTGATAGGAGTTGTTGTCATTCTTGTTGGTGCAAGACTTGAGAGCGCGTAACAGTGTACACACAGAGAGAGAGAGAGAGAGAGAGAGAGAGAGAGAGAGAGAGAGAGAGAGAGAGAGAGAGGAAGATGTCGTTGCCTCTGTTGTAACCGCCACCTCTGGCAAAGATCGAGAGCACGAGGTCGTTGCCTCCGTGAGCTCACTGTTGTAATCATTGTGATATAGTGATAGTTTGGAGTCTGTGGACTCCCGTGGTTTTTCCCTCTTAGGGCTTTCCACGTTAAACATCCTATGTACTCTTCTCTCCTTTGTGTCGTGTTTTTTTTTTTCCCATTTTCTGTGTTTGATTCTAAGCTCGGTCGCGGCCGAGCGGTGTTCATCGGAGCGTGTAGTTCCTGAAACAATTTGGCCGACGGAGACCAAATTCTTCGTAATTGCATCTTCGTGGTGGCCGAGCTTTTCGCAATATCCGCATTCGGTTGCGTTTTGACGGCTCAGACCGGAGTGGAAGCTCCCCCTTCTTGCGAAGGTTCCTCGTTGGCTTCCGTTTTGCGGCCGAAATTGGGAGTTGTTGTCGTAGGTCGGGGTCGTCCGCCTTGTCCTTGGCCGAATCGGCCTCTCGTTCGTCCGCGTCCTCTTCCTCCATTTGAGTGCGTGTAGAGCAGGTGACCTTCTGACTCATTGCTCCTTGTACACACTTGGTTTTCTTCGACCAAGAGCATTCATTGGAGCTCGAAGAAGGAGGGAGATTTCTCCCTTGCTAGAACAGTGGTTCGCATCGCGCCAAACCGTGGTGTGAGGCCGCCGAGGTATATTTGCACCATCTCATCATCATCGATACTTACGCTTATTGAGCCGAGCGAGTCGCAAAGCTCCTTGATCTTCAAGGTGTATGTCGTGATGGACATGTCCCTTTGTTGAATGTTTGTTCAACTGTTGGCGGAGTTGAAGCTTCCTCGCAGTTGTGTTGGCGGCGAAAATCTTTCATAGATTTTCTCACGCTTCCTTCGGTGTCTTGGCTTCTCGAATGTAACCGAGCATGTGGTCGCGAACACATGTCGCCAAACAATACATCACGCGGCTTGCGGCTTGCTCCCATGTCGCGTATCCGGGAGCCGTGTGGATGGGTCGGTCTTCGTGCGCTCCTTTGATGTAGCTCCAATAGCCTTGTCCGACAAGGTATTGGTGCATCTTGTACTCCCAAGATGCGAAGTTGTTTCGATCCAACTTCTCGGTAGGGAGAGCGCTCCTCATTTGAGTAATCATTATGTCGATTCTTCTTCTTCTTCTTCTCTCTTCGAATGCGAGCTATGTAGCGAAGCTACGATAGCGATGAGCCGGTTCTTGGTCGTCGGCGTGGAGCACAACACACAATCACGATGAGGCGAATGGGCTAGATCGAACTACCAAATCGCTCTGATGCCATGTAAAGAATCAAGAGATGGATTCTTGTGAAGCGGAAGAGATATGAGTTATGTGTGTGTATGAGAGAGAGAGAGAAAGTGCGAGTGAGAGACAAGGAATAAGACATAGAGAATACGCAAGGTAAAAGTATATTCACAAAGGAGAAAGACTCAACATTATACAAGGTGGGAGGAGGGTACTTTATGTAGTCACCCTCTGTCTTCATTAACTACAAGACTCATGGAGCATGGGGAATGTGAAAGCTCATAAGTTATGTGTCATAGAATATGATTCTATGACTCATACTAAATGCTAGAATACAAAGTGGTGACTTAATGGTGACTCTTGACCGTTGGAGTGTCTATTCACTCTCAAGGTGAGTTCACACACTAAACCAAGTTGAGCTTGATTCTCAACAGTCTACATGTCAAAAGAAAGAATGAGATAGAGGGAGATTTTTATGTCAAAGATGAGGTTGACATAATTTTTATGTCGAAGAATGAGATATAAGGAACTAATGAAGGTAGATTCTCATTGGGACCCTATATTACAAACATGGTGTTCATGGAGAGAGAGAGAGAGAGAGAGAGAGAGAGAGAGAGAGAGAAGAAGAAGAAGAAGATATCAAAAGGTTATCTTGCTAACGTTTTGTTTGATACCATTCAACAAATTATGCATGTATAAGCTTCTACCAGACAGAGAGACTTATGCATCACAATGTAGCTAACATTTTATGATCAAGGGACAAGAAAAATTTGTTGTTTGGTTATGTTGCGATAATTAGTTAAATTTGACTAGCAAACTATGTCTATATAAGCCCCTACATGAAAGAAAGAGACCTCGTGAAATTTTGAGCTCAAAAGACAAGCGGTGTATTTATGAGAAGAGGATAATTAGTCATATAATTTGGATTACTTGTTACATAAGTATTTAAAATTTGAAATGATATATTTTTTCTTTTGCATTTTAGAAACCTCCAATGCTTGCTTTCTAATATAAATATTGACTTGAAATATTTGCACAGACAGCAGTTGCAGTCAATGCTCTATTTTTGTCAGCCATTCCGACATTGTTGGTGAGTTTATTGTGTCATTTAACTTCAATTATCAGTTAATGTTGGTCCAAGCCTTGTAGTCTTGGAGTAAAAGGTTAGGTTCATATGAGGTAATAGATACCTGAAAAATATCCTTGCTTGTTTCACAAACACTAGATCTTTCCTTGAGTAGAGAGAGAAGAGAGCGTACTTACAAAAAGTAGGCTCCAATGTTAGAAGCATAATCTTAAGGACCACATCTATAGCGAATTTTAGTGGGTTAAGGGTAGGACGGTTGGGAAACTAGTTTTTGTAGTAACTGGGGGAAATGCATAAGCATTAGCCATAGAATTGGCCCTACAACATCTGATCACCATTTTGTTGGTTACTGTGGAGACATAAATGATGGGGTGTTAAGAATGTAGGGATTCTAGACTTAACCCACATAGTAAGACAAAGCAAAAGAGAAAACGAAGTTGCATATTGTATGTGAGGTCTAGTGTTGCATATTGTATGTGAGGTCTAGTGTTGCATATTGACACAAGAGGGCATCAAATGGTTCTCCTTTGTCTTGAACCGGTTTGCACTCTTCAAACCCGAATCACTGCGTGATGTTGACTCAAGAAAAAATGCCCTTTAACCATGATGACCTGAAAGTTATTTTAAAACTGGTTATGATATATTTTATGTTGGTTATTGTAACCAAGAAATCATGATGTGGGAAGACCAATGGTCATAACCAAGAAATCGTGAAGTGGGAAGGCCAGTGGTTAACTTAAGTGCTAGAATGAGGGGGAAAAACTCTTAACCAGTTTGCTTCACACCAGAGCTTGCATCCCCATGATACACTTTGTGTATTCAATGCAAGCTCTAGTGTGAGGCACGTGTATAGGTTGAACTTTGAATTCTAACATGTTCATGTGTATTTTTTCCCCTTTCCAGTACGTATAATATGTGTTAACAAAAATGAGATGTTTACACCGTTTTAGGCTTTAAAGAGGGTTGGCGAATCATTGGAGAAAACTCTTGATGTGACAAGGGAAGAATTGCCAGTCCGACGGAAGGAGGTCGAGTGAAAAGGCCAAGAGCATGGTATTAACAAGTATTTCATTACTTCCTACTATGTCAATTATTTAAGGTCGTACAATGATTTGCTTGAATGGTTGTAGATGGCTTCCAAGTCCAAGTACAAAGATTGGTGGGATTTCGATAATAGTGACATATATCCAACTCAAGATAGGTATGTCACGAACCAATCTCCCCTAATACTGGTTTAGGGTTTGATGCATGTATGTTGACTCGTGATTTGTTAAAGGTTCTTCGTTAGAAGACATTGGAGAAGTTTATCAGCCGACATGTCTAAGGGTGGGGAGAGAATGGATCAGACACTATCGGTTCATCTGCCTCAGATCAAGCCAATACATGCCATGGCAACATTTGACCAAGATGCTCCTCCAAATGGTACGTGGATTTGGTGTTGTTGCAATATGTCAATCTTTATGCCAATCTTTATGTCAATCTTAAATATGTAACACATACAGAAAGAACATATCCTCCTCGCCCAGACTCGTTGTATATGGTTAGAAGAGATGCAAATGGGAAGAAGGCCCGTGCGTGTATCTATACTGAGTATTGCCACCTCTCGCCAAGGTGGTATCGCAAAAAAAGTGACATGGAATCACATTTACGCAGGGAACATGGAATAGACATAGTCCTACCATGAGGGATGCGTATAGAGGAGGAGGAGGGTACTCCGGGGGCATGCTTTAATAACTATGAGCGTCAGAGATCTCTCAGAAGATATCCGGAAGTTGAAGGTTAGGGTTGTTTCGAGGTACAACTCTATTACCGCCGAGCTCCGTCTTGACACAGAGGCAGAGTTCGTGGCGAGATCTATGGAGAACGAGATGGCCATATACGACTCCAAAAAGGATGAGCGTTTGGAGATGTTGACGAAGAAGATAAGATCCGGTTTGGATTCTTATGTAAGTATGAGCGAGGATTTCATTTGAGATATGTGTTGGAGGGTATATTGGCATAATTCAGATAATAACATGTGTCTTATTACGGTGAGACAGTGCAAAAAGGCGGGGATATCCACCCAACCGCAGGGTGTGACCACGGATGTGAGTGAGGCTCTAAACTCATCTAAGGGTGGTGTGTCCACTCCACCGAGACAGAGACGACAGAAGATGCTAGTCTGACGGAAGGAGGTCGAGTCAAACACTGATCTTTATGTCACCCTAACATCAGATTTAGATGACGTTGCATCGGATGTGGCCACCGTTCAAATTCAGCACAACAAGGCATAAGGTTGTGGATCCAAACACCGAATAAACACTTTTTTGGGTAGTTTTTATGTGAAATATAAATTAGTATCCTACTAACTGACATTGAGTGTGATATACCTACTCAAACTACATATTTCTATGCATTCAGGTACCAGCTAACCTGCCAACGTCTTGATATGGCCCTTGACGTTACCGAGTCAGATCTTGAGACCATATGCAAGTGTCGTGAAATGGCATCGACGTGGACTATGACCTTATTCACGTTGTTTATGGAGTACTCGTTGCCACCCGAGGTGACAGAACGCTTCACCATTGTCGACCCACTGTGGGTGCAGCTACACCAGCAGGTGGTGAAGGGGCAAGCCATCCTTAGGAAGGTGGTTGAACATGATTTTATGTTCATTCCGATCGTGCTTGACGGCCATTGGGTGTTGTGGATGAAGATGCGACAGAAAGTTTCTAAGCTTACCAGCAAAGTAGTCTTTTGCGATCCATTAAACAACGCGACGATTGACAACGTGCGGAGAATGGTAGAGTTGGCGATTTAGACCATTTCATCTGAACCGTCAGACCACACCATTGTGTCTGAGGGTCGACATCACGTATCAAGCACATCCTAACTCAGCCAATTTGTTGGGATTGTGGATTTTACGTGATGAAGACTATCCAGATGTTGCTGGAAGAGTTCTTACGAGGATGGATATCTCCGACTTTTGTAAGTGTAATTGCAATGCCTTATTCATGTGGATTGTGTATAGATGTGTTCTTATGCATATTTGGTGACAGGGCACAGAGATGTGGTTCACCAAATGCGAAGTGGATTCACTTCGGATTCATGTGGACGAGTGGGCACGAAGAGTACTAGGATTTGCACCTGCGACCGGTGGCTCCATATTGTAAATTTTGAGTTTGCTGTTTTCAACACAGATTTTGTTATAGAGCTGATGTTGTAACTATATTTTGGAATCCACACAAATTTTGTATAGCGAGAATCGACTCATTGTATATTGCGAGTACTTATTAATGGAAAAGTTGTTGGAAACAAGTGTTTATCTCAAGTTGATTTGTTGTTTTAAACCAATCTCAAGTTGGTTTGTTGTTTTAAACCAATCTGAAGTGTAAACGAATTGATTTGCGGTTTTAAACCAATCGATCACCCAACCCTAAAACATCAATGGTAATAAACTAGGTTGCCCAAACCTCTTAAACCTCATTCTCTCATAATCCAGGTCGCCCAACCTGTTAAAATATGGAAAATAAGCAAGTCACCCAACCTATATTTACTAGGTCACCCAACCCTCGTAAAAAACATTGATGGTAATAAAGAAGGTCGCCCAAACATGTTAAAAATCATTCTTTGTCCTAAACTAGGTCACCCAACCGTTTTAAAAAACAACTCACGATCAGAATCCAGGTCGCCCAACCTCTTTTAATATGGTCACCCAACCTATATTTACCAGGTCACCCAACCCTCATAAAATACATCGATGGTAATAAAGAAGGTCGCCCAAACCTGTTAAAAATCATTCTTTGTCCTAAACCAGGTCACCCAACCGTTTTAAAAAACAGCTCGCGATTAGAATCCAGGTCGCCCAACTTGTTAATCACATTCGGCCAAAAAAACGGTCATATTAACATTTAAATTAATCACATTTTAAGTCACATTAAACCCTTCATCGTCATTTTAATCAGAGCTGATTCCATCTCCAATTAATTACCTCTTAACATCAGATTCAATTAATCACATTCTCTGTCTTAATGAAGTTCAATTAATCACATTCTTTGTCTTAATCAAGTTTAATTAATCACATTCTCTATCTTAATCAAGTTCGATTAATCACATTGTTTGACTTAATCAGGTTCAATTAATCACATTCTTTGTCTTAATCAAATTCACTTAATCATACTCTCTCTGCCTTTAATTACCTCTGATTAATCACTACAAGAATTAGAAGTTATCGAGATGAATCCAAATGAAGTAGATTTCATCACGTCCTTGTATGATTCTGAGGATGGTTATGCATCACCATACTACGCAACCATCGATGAAGACTTGGATTCGTCTGCATTCGAAGACTATGAGTCGGCTTCATCCGAAGAAGAGGCGGAGGAGGTTGATCCATTCATGTACTATTCGGCGAGGTATTTTGTATTCACAAGAGGTACGTACGATTTAATGCTTAAAGATTTATCGGGTCAAGTTAAGGTAACGTTTGAAACATTAAGCACAATTGCAAGGGGTGCATATGTTAATTTACATGCATGGCGGCACATGAAGAGTCGTCTCACGCGTAGAAATGAGAATGCAATACACCTTAAGGCATCGCCTCATCTTCAGGTTATGCATGTAGAAAAATGGAGGGAGATAGTATTGGCGTCACATTGTGGCGCATCACATCGTTCTTTGACGGGTACTGTAATAGAATTAAAGAGACTTTGGTCCAATGACCTTCGTGACCATGGGATCCCTAGTGCGTATGTGAAAGCAATGGTTGACCGATGTGGTTGTCAAGTTGTGTCGAGGTTAACTCCATCTAAGATGGAGGTGACAAGTGTCGTGAAATATAAAAAGTCTAGACCCATAGAAGTGATCAAGATAGAGGCCTATAAGGTTGATGATACGCTCATAGACGTTCAATTGAGGTATCACATACGCTTCCATATAGGGGCCACAAGGGGTGCACATGTGACTAGGTATAATTGTCACTGATCCGGTGTGGCCAACAACCAATATCTGTGCACTCGACGTAGAAAGCATTCATCCTGATGTGGGTGTACTTTTCATGTAAACACTCGAATGAATGGCGAGGTTGACCATGGGACAATGACCCTTTCAATACATGGACCTCATACAAGTCATGTACCGGGAAGTAGACTAGATGCGTACTATTTGCTGGTGGCCCCAAATGTTATAAGTTGTTGTAGAGATGACTTTTTTGATGTTGGATGAGCACGACATGTGGCATGGATGAGCATGCATAAGGAAGCATATCATAAGTTCAAGGCTAGTTCATTAGACCTTGTGAGTTATAGGTTCCTTATGATGCCAAAGGAGGTCCATAACATGGCCAACAAGTTACAACCGTTCATCTTGGTGCTCCAAGATGGATGGATGTTAGAGATGTGTGAGCGATTGTCAATAAACAACTCTTGGGCAATCGACTCCACGTTTAAAACAAACCAATTTGGCTTGCCATTATATGCAAATGTGGCCCCAAATGCCGTGGGAGTTGGTATCCCATTATGGTACATGATATGTAGTTCTAATAAGGGGTCTAACCATGAGCAAGTAGCTTTAGAAACTTGCTTGAGAGTCATATTTGCACGGATGCCCAACGTGAGGCCAAATGCCATAGTCATCAATAAAAGTTGGACATCATATAATGCCATAAGTAATGTGGTTGCAACAGACCGATTATCTTGGATAGTTACAAATGGGCAAAGGTCACAAACACATTGTCGACTTTTGTTGTGTGTCAATTCCATGCAAAAAAAGCATGGCTGGACAACTTGTTGCCAAAGGTAAGTGCAACTGAGAGAAACCATCTTTATAATCGGATGTGCCAACTCATGCAATGCATTACGGAATCCACATTCAATGCCCAATGTGAGGAGTTAAAGGTAGAATATGCAAACAAGCCAAGTGTTTGGCAATATATAGGAGGATGGTGTGGCTTGACATGTGTGTGGAGGAAACTGTGGCCCAATTTTGGTAGAATGTTCAACTACGGACATGTTGACACTACCAATCTTGTGGAGAGACATTGGCAGTTTATCAAATATACTGCCTTGAGAGGGAGGGTAAACCGATCAATTACCGATCTTGTGCGTGTTTTAATCGGGGACAGTCAAACTGGCACTTGCATCGGGGGTACTGTTATTGAATGGTACAAGCAACGACAATAAATATGTGAGAGTGGTAGATTTGCACCCCGTGCAAATTGTAGGGATCAAACAACAAGACTTAAAGAGGCGGAGAGGCTACCAGAGAGGTATGAAACTAATGATGCAACAATGCATATTGTGGACGAGCCCCGATATTGGTTTAAAATATTGAGCTTGACAAAACCGAATGTATGGTATAATGTATCGCTCTAATGCTTATATTGTGATTGCCAAGACCCTACGAGTAAATGTAAGCATATACTTGTCATCTGGATTATTATTGAGAGGCACATGCCACATCTATGTGGGTCGTTGCCTTTTATAGATCATGCAACCCATATGCATAATGACCATTTCACAGAGACGGAAGTGGAGACAGAGGTAGAACTGGTCGAGGAGACAAACCCTATAACATCACAAATGGAGGAATGGGAGTCAAAATTACAAACGGATGAGGGGTCTATTCAATGTCTTAGGCAAGGGTTATGATCCCTCAATCGTGCAACAATTTTGGCATGTATGGAGTCCATTGAAGAAATGAGTCAGATGGTGGTGTATCACGCAGGTGCACCGAAACCAACCAATGAAGAAGATCGTGGATCCGTAAGGCGTAAGCAAGAAATTGGTGCAAAAAGGGGAGTAACATCAGTCAACATTTCACAAGATCTTATTGGTAGCTCCTCAAACACTTACAAGGCACACACTGTCATGATATGGCAAGACTCGAACCCATGACCTTATACTACATGGGTCGAGCTCTTGACCATTAGACTATACATTGTAATACATAGAATATTATTTTCATTTATGTTTTATTATAGAAAATTGATGTATATTCTAGATTTCTCTGGAACATTCTAGAAACTTCAGGAGTATTCCTTAGAACACTATAAAAGGAGGCACAAGGCATTATTTCGAACCAAATCGATTCAACGTCAGTCTTAAGCCTCCTAGCTACTGTACATTTTCTTCACATAATATATATCTTTTCTTATCATCACTCTCTCTCTCTCCCTCTCACTCACTCTTTCCTTCTCTCGAGAGTTCTTCACCTCTCTTAGTACTAATACTTCTTTTAGTACTAATTCCTTCTCTGTCTTAGTACTGTTCCTGACAGTTTGCACCGATTTTCCTACCTTCTGTCTCTCTCATTTCCTACTAATCTCTTATTCCTCTTTTCTTTCATCCCATGGCCACTATTAGCGCTGAAGAATATCATCTGTTTTCTCGGAATTTCAATGCTTGAAAGAGAAGTTCCATGCTTTGGAACAAGAAAACCAACGGTTGCTGGGGGATCTTCAGCAAATCTCCTTAGAAAAGCAGCAAACGCAACAACAGCATGGGGAACTTGCGTTACGCGTGCAACAACTCGAACCAACCATCATAGCGATGCAACAACAAGGGCCTGGAACACAAGGGATTCATAAAGAACCCAAGATTGGCCTTCCCACGAAGTTCGATGGAACGCGATCGCAGTTTAGAGGGTTCCTTAACCAGGTACGATTAGTTATTCAAATGCATCCTTCCCGGTATCCCACCAATGCATCACGAGTGGGTTTAGTAGGCACTTTGTTAAGTGGTGTTGAGAACTCGACGTTCCTTATGTCCGACGCTCGGCCACAACCGAGATTCTTTACACACACAGAAAAACAGGAAATGAAAACGCGACACAAAGGAAAGAAGGAGAGAAATGGTGCATAGGAGATATACGTGGAAAACCCCAAAATAGGGGGAAAAACCACGGCAGCCCACAAGCTGCAAACTGTCACTATGCAGAAATATACAACAGTGAGATCACTGAGGCAACGACCTCGTGCTCACAGATCTTCGCCACAGGCGGTAGTTACAACAGAGGCAACGACCTCGTCTCTCTCTCTCTCTCTCTCTATCTCTCTGTACAGTTACGCGCTCTCTTATTTCTTCTTGCACCAACAAGGAAGAATAATAACAACAACATCATCATCAAAAGTTTGCCCTAAATCATATTTATACCAATATGACTTTTCGGCTATTTACAAATGTAGCCTCGATGGGCTCCATCCGGCTCTCAGCAGTCGGGTACTCCTCATCCGGTTCATACCGGGCCTGCACCATCCGACTCTCAGCAGTCGGGTACTCCTCATCCGGTTCATACCGGGCCTGCACCATCCGACTCTCCGAAGTCGGGTTCTCCTCATTCGGCACTATTCTTCCCCCTTCCCATCCGGAGGGACCTGTCTTCCTACAAACTCCCCCTTCACTCCGGCATGGGGTGTCTTTCCAGCCCGATCCTCTTCCGGCATGCGTCCAGCTTGTCGGGTGTCAGCACTTTGGTCAGCATATCTGACCCGTTCTCGGCCGTGTGGATCTTCGCCAATGTGAACTCCTGGTCATCTACCCTTTCCCGGATCCAGTGATACCTCCGCTGGATATGCTTTGTCCGGGAATGGTAGGCCGCATTCTTAGCAAGGTGGATGGCACTTTGACTGTCGCAGTAGAGTCGGTATTCCTCTTGCCGGATACCGAGCTCCCCGATGAAGTCCTTCATCCATATTATTTCCTTGCCAGCTTCCACAGCCGCCATGTACTCCGCCTCTATGGTTGACAATGCAACCGTCTTCTGCAGCCTCGACCGCCACGAAACAGCTCCCCCTGCATATGTCATCACATACCCGGATGTAGACCGGCTGGTATCCACATCAGCCGACATGTCCGAATCGGTGAAACCGTCCAGTTGAGGTTTTCCGGTGCCGAATCGGAGACACATATTTGAAGTGCCCTTCAAATACCGGAGTATCCACTTGACCGCGTTCCAATGCTCCTTGCCGGGATTACTCATGAACCGGCTCACCACTCCGACTGCGTATCCAATGTCCGGTCGGGTACAAACCATTGCGTACATCAAGCTCCCGACGGCAGAGGCATATGGAATCTTCATCATATCTGCCTTTTCTCCTTTTGTCTTCGGGCTTTGCTTGCCGGACAACTTGCAGTTTGCCGGAAGTGTCGATCCGACCGGTTTTGCATCTGACATGTTGAACCGGTGAAGCACCTTTGTCACATACTTCTCCTGTGACAGCCATAGTTGCTTCACTGACCGGTCCCGAATGATGTGCATCCCCAACATCTGTCTTGCCGAACCCAGGTCTTTCATTGAGAAGGTCTGGTTGAGAGCCTTCTTCAGCATCCGTATTTTGCCTTGGTCTCGTCCGACGATCAACATGTCGTCCACGTACAGGAGGAGTATCAGGAAGTCCCCTCCTTCGAACTTCTTCACAAACACGTAGTGATCGGCCTGCGTCTTGTGGTACCCTTGATCGGTCATGAAGGAGTCGAACTTCCGATACTATTGCCGGGGAGCCTGCGTCAGTCCGTACAAGCTCTTCTTCAACCGGCATACCAGGTGCTCCTTCCCTTTCTCCACAAATCCTTCCGGTTGCTGCATGTAGATCTCCTCTTCGAGGTCGCCGTGAAGGAATGCCGTCTTCACGTCCAGCTGCTCTACCTCGAGATCCATGCTTGCTGCAATACTCAGCACCGTCCGGATGGAGGTCATCTTTACTACCGGGGCGAATATTTCGTCGAAGTCCACGCCCTTCTTCTGCTGGAACCCCTTCACCACGATCCTGGCTTTGTATCTCGGGGGGTTGCCGGCATCTCCCGGTTTCAACTTGAATACCCACTTGTTTCGGAGTGCCCGCTTTCCTTTCGGCAGCTCCACCAATTCATACGTATGGTTCTCATGCAGGGAATCCATCTCATCCTGCATGGCACTTAACCATTTTCGGCTGTGGGTGTCAACCTTCGCTTCTTCGAAGCTTTCCGGCTCCCCCTCATCGGTCAGCAGGACATGCTCTGCATCCGGAAATCTCCGGGGCGCCCTTCTCTCTCTGAGAGGATATCTACGTCTTCGGGCTTCGGTAATCGATTCCTCCATTTGCTCTTCATCCGAATCCGATTCGGGATTTTGACCGGTTCCGGTCTCAGCTTCCTCTACTTCTTCTTCTGCCGGTTCGGTATCCTCACCATAACCGGCTGGTTCCTCGAGTGCTAACCGGTCTCTTGCCGGTTGGGTCTGCTCATTGTAGAGTCTATCCTTACCGGTCGACTCGGGGTTCATTATCTTCTTCTCCGACTCCCAGTCGGCGATCGTCTTGTCCTCCATGAAGATAATATCTCGACTCCGGAATACCTTCTTGTCGACCGGGTCCCACACTCGGTAGCCGAACTCATCGTCACCGTAACCGAGGAATATGCATGGCCGGGTCTTTGGATCTAGCTTTCCTCTCCGGTCCTTTGCTACATGCACGTACGCGAGACACCCGAACACCCTCAGATGCCGGTAGGACACTTCCTTACCGGTCCATACTCTCTGTGGCGTGTCTCCGTCCAAGGGTACTGAGGGTGATCTATTTATCACATATGTCGCCGTCGACAGTGCCTCAACCCAAAACTTCTTGGGTAGTTTTGCATGCGCTAGCATACTCCAGACCCTCTCCATTATGGTCCGGTTCATCCTCTCGGCCAGTCCGTTTAGTTCCGGCGTCTTCGGCACGGTAAATTCGAGCCGGATTCCCTTCGAGCGGCAGTACTCCTCGAACTGCCCCCGGTACTCACCTCCGTTATCTGCTCGAACCGCCTTCAGCTTCCTGCCGGTTTCTCTTTCCACTCTCGCGTGGAGCTCTTTGAAGACGGATAACACCTGATCCTTCGTCTTCAACGGTGTGGCCCACAGCTTCCGGCTGTGGTCATCTATGAACGTCACGAAGTACTGCGCTCCGGCATGTGACTTCGTGTCTACTTGACAAACATCTGTATGCACCAACTCCAGTGGTGCATTACGTCTCATCGGTGGCCTTGGTCGGAAGGAGGTCCGGTTCTGCTTACCGGCCAGACAATCAGTGCACTTCTCTAAATGCACGTTCTTCACTGGGATGAGGTTGTCGTCTGCAAGCCTCTTCATCCCCTTCTCACTCATGTGACATAGCCTCTTGTGCCACAGCTCACCGGCAGTGTCGGAAGCCACGTTCACTTCTTCCGGACATAACCGGGCATTCATCAGGTACAGTGTGTTTACCTTCCGGGCCCGAGCCACAATCAGGCTCCCTTTGCTGAACTTCATGACACCGTTCCGGATGCTACCCGTGTAGCCTTCATCATCTAGCCGACCGGTTGATATCAGGTTCAGACGAACTTCCGGAACGTGTCGGACATCTTTCAACAGCAATTTGCATCCGGTTGGTGTTGTCAGCCACACGTCTCCTATGCCGACAATTCGGCATGTTCCTTCATTCCCCATCCGGACACAGCCGTGATCACCGGCTGAGTAGGATGAGAAGCATTTCCGGTCCGGGGTAAGGTGGAACGACGCTCCGGAGTCTACCACCCAAGTCATCTCATCGCCGGCATGGTTTATCTCACTCTCCTCGGTGATGAGCATCAACTCCTCTTCACTTGCCGCAATTGCCGTCGTTCCCTTCCGGTCCGGCCCCCTCCGGTCTTTACCGTTCCGGTCTGTACCGTTCCGGTTCGGGGTTTGCTTCGAATCGGTACCGTCGGTTTCCTTGTCTTTACGGAAATGCCGACAGTTCTTTTGGAAGTGTCCCGGCTTGCCGCAATAGAAGCAAGTAGGCCTCCCCCTTGACTTTGATCGTGTCCCCGACTTCTCCTGGTTCTGGGGACTACGGTTTCTATGTCTTCTGCGTTCCGATTCGGTAAGGAGCGCTTTGGAGTCGGAGCTCGTATCTTTGTCTTTCCGACGAGCCTCCTCATCTAGCAAGCTCGACTTTACTCTTGCTAGGGATAGTCGTTTTCCTTCCGGCCCGGCGTTGCCCAAAGTAACAACCAACGTCTCCCAGCTATCCGGGAGGGAACCGAGCAGGAGTAGCGCTAGGACCTCATCGGCAAGAGGTACTTCCAATGACGTTGCCTGGTGAATCAGCCCTTGGAAGGCATTCATATGCTCCGCCATGCTGGAGCCATCTTGGTACCGGAGTCTTACAAGCTTCCGGAATACCGACGCCTGATTGACAGCATTTTTGTTCTGGAAAATTGTGCCGATCTTCTCCCAGAGCTCATGAGCCTTACTCTCTTCATTGAAGTTGTTGTACAGGCTCATGTCGATGAAGCACCATATGTACGCCGTTGTCTTCATGTGCATCACCTCCCATATCGCGGCGTCGATTTTGTCCGGTCTCTTGTCCCCGAACTGAACCGGCAGCCAGAGGTCTTTAACCACGAGCATGTCCCTCATCTTCGACTTCCACACTGAATAGTTGGAGCCGGTGAGCTTGAACATGCCGCCAAACGATTCGTCCATTTTTTGTGTCGATTTTGCTCTGATACCACTTGTTGAGAACTCGACGTTCCTTATGTCCGACGCTCGGCCACAACCGAGATTCTTTACACACACAGAAAAACAGGAAATGAAAACGCGACACAAAGGAAAGAAGGAGAGAAATGGTGCATAGGAGATATACGTGGAAAACCCCAAAATAGGGGGAAAAACCACGGCAGCCCACAAGCTGCAAACTGTCACTATGCAGAAATATACAACAGTGAGATCACTGAGGCAACGACCTCGTGCTCACAGATCTTCGCCACAGGCGGCGGTTACAACAGAGGCAACGACCTCGTCTCTCTCTCTCTCTATCTATCTCTCTGTACAGCTACGCGCTCTCTTATTTCTTCTTGCACCAACAAGGAAGAATAATAACAACATCATCATCATCAAAAGTTTGCCCTAAATCATATTTATACCAATATGACTTTTCGGCTATTTACAAATGTAGCCTCGATGGGCTCCATCCGGCTCTCAGCAGTCGGGTACTCCTCATCCGGTTCATACCGGGCCTGCACCATCCGACTCTCCGAAGTCGGGGCCTGCACCATCCGACTCTCAGCAGTCGGGTACTCCTCATCCGGTTCATACCGGGCCTGCACCATCCGACTCTCCGAAGTCGGGTTCTCCTCATTCGGCACTGTTCTTCTCCCTTCCCATCCGGAGGGACCTGTCTTCCTACAAGTGGCTCAACGTTGGCATGGTTCGCTCCACTATTAGAAAAGGAATCCCCATTACTCAACAATTTTGAAGAGTTTCTAGGTGAGTTTAAAGCATGTTTCGGAGATACTAACAGCATAAGGACTGCAATCAACAAAATTCGGCGATTACGCCAAGGTGATCGTCCAGCCTCCGCATATGCTGCAGATTTTCGCCTACTCGCCGCTGATATCCCTTGGGATGATCAAGCGTTGATGGAGCAATTCCGTTATGGTGTACACAACGACGTCAAGGATTTACTCTTGACCTTCCCCGAAGAGCCAAAGTCCTTAACAAAAGCAATCAATCGCGCGGTGAGATGTGACAACCGCCTCTTTGAGCGACGTTCAGAACGACAACTACAGATGCCAAGGGCAAGATCAGAGCCCACCTACGCCTCAGTGGTAGCAAGACCTTTTCCGAGGGAGTCATATAATGCGCCTCTAGCCAATACTCCGACTCCGATGGAGATTGACACTACACGTCGTTGAGGGCCATTATCCGAAGAAGAAAAGCAGTGACGCTATACAAATCGATTATGTCTTTACTGCGGTGGACCAGGACATATTGCAATAAATTGCCCCCATAGGCCAAGAAGACAGGTAAACCAAATAGTCGCTAGTTCTAATTGTACTAAACCCGAGCCTATTTCAGTAGGGATATCTCATAGTCCTAATAGTACTAATAGCCTAGATCTAGCAAACAAATTTGATGTCCTTAGTCAGTTAGAAGAAGAGTTAAACGACTAAGTCCAGCCAAAATAGGAGCCGTTTGGTTGGACAGCCCTAGATCTGTGCAGCCCATTAGTGGTTCCATTCCCTCTAAGCAAGTTAGTGATGTGTTCGTAGCCCAAGTAATAGTTAGTACTTAAAGTACCCCTCCAGTACATGTCCTAGCACTCCTAGATTCTGAAGCTAACTCTTGCTTTATGGATAATAAATTTGCTCAAGCTCATAAGATATCCCTAAGAAAACTCCAGTGTCCAGCCTCTGTAGTAGTCATTGATGGACGTCCCATTGCTTCCGGAAATATCATAGAAGAGTCAAAGCCCATTAATATTGTCGTAGATAACTTAGCATGTGTAGTATCATTTAATATTATTAGTATCCCAAAACATCCCATAGTTTTAGGATTACCGTGGTTCGAGTTACATAACCCAGACATAGATTGGAGAACAAGAGAAATCCGGTGTTGACAAACCCAAGGGTCAACTCAGAAGATGGCAACCATTTCGCTACGTCAGTTGCGTAAAGAAGGGCACAAGGAGGAAATGTTCCTCTTTGCAATATCAGTAAACCCCTCCAACACCACTATAGAAGGATCCACCGTTCAACTTCCCGAGAAGTATCGTCATTATGCCGATGTGTTCGATAAAGTACAAGCCAACACACTTCCTCATCATCGACCGTACGATTGCCCCATCGATTTACAACCGGGAAAAGAGCCGCCATGGGGACCGATCTACAATTTGTCACCAAGCGAGCTGGAAGTCCTTCGGGCCTATATAGAGGAGAATTTGCAAAATGGTTTCATCCGGCATTCGAAATCTCCAACCGGCGCGCCCATTTTCTTCGTCAAGAAAAAGGATGGATCGCTTCGTCTTGTTGTAGATTACCGTGACCTGAATAAGGTTACAATCAGGAATATGTATGCTCTTCCCCTTATCTCAAGTCTTTTAGAACGGATCAATGGTGCCAGGTTCTTCACGAAGATCGACTTATGGGGAGCATATAACCTCGTACGGATCCGACCAGGAGACGAATGGAAGACCGTGTTGTCGAGATATTATGCAAGTGCGTGTGGAAACGAGGCGGGACCGCGGGGGTCTCGAACCTAAGAGCAAGCGAGGGAGGAGAAAGAGAGAGAACCGGCTACGCAGGACCGGGGATACACAGGGACACGGCCCTTCAGCACGGAGAACGCGAACAGACACCGACACAGACAGATGCGAATGACTAAATATGTATATTAAGAAAAATGGCTAACACGACTACAACCCTCGATGGGGCACAGGTTGGTTACAACCGAACAGGCCGGCGAACAGATGCCGATGCTTGTTCGCTTCGACGCACAAAGGGGTAGCAAGTCGGAGGTGCTGCCGGAAGCACTTGGGCGTTCCTCGAAACAGCGCGAGCCTCCCCGGAACCCTGCACAGAAAAGCTATGGAGCTCAAGAAGGAAGGAAACAGAGAGAGAAGCGTCCAGAAACGGTCCGACAGCACTTCGTCCTCTCTGCGCGAGATCCTGCAACAGCTCTTTCCTGCTCCTTATATAGGCCCATGAGCAGGCCGTTATGTCAGCTTTATTCCCTGTCCCTTTTAAACAGGGATCCGCTCCGTTCTTCACGCATCCGCGTAGTTACGCCGCCGACCCGTACAGTTCCTCAGCTCGCGCGCGCGACCGAAAAGACTGTTCGCGCGGTCTTTGTCTCCACTTGTGTTAGGGCCCGTTCCTGCCGATTATCCTCCTAATTCGCTTCTATGTACAACTTGGAGCGTGCGCGCGTGAAGAACCGGTTCCCACGCCTTGGTGCGCCGATTCCGCTTATGGACGGTTTTCTTCACGACATCCGCCCCCACCTAACCGCGCATCCTCCGGTATGCGCCAAGAGAGTTGGGACGGAGAAAACCGGCCCGTCTTCATTCCTCGCCCGTCGGTTCTTCCTCGTTTTCGGATCGTTCGTCACTGCTGACTAGGAGAGCCGGGTCTGGCTCGTCGTCGTGTCGCTTCTTGAACGCTTTGATCCGCTTCCCTGCAACCGGTATCGCCATTCTCGTGCCGTCTAGTTCCGCCAGGTGATATGTCCCGTTGTCATTGGCGCTCCGTACCACGTAAGGCCCGAACCACCTTCGTGCGAACTTCCGTGTAGCTCGGTGCTGGTTGTCGAGGCTGCTGTCGTAGACGAGCACCCAGTCACCTTCTTCGATCGAACCTGGCTTTGTTCTTTGTCCTCGCCACCCGGAGCTTCTCCGCAGCCAGTTCCACGTCCTCCGGTCTCCGCTCGAGCTGTCGTATACGCGCGGCCAACAACTCCTCCCGGCTCATCTCGTCCCTCCAGTCGACCATTGCCCACGAGGAGATCGTCCGTTCCATCGGCATGATCGGCTTCTGGCCGAACATGAGCTCCGTCGGCATGTACCCGGTTACCGAACTGTGCGTGGTCCGGTCTGCCCACAAAGCATAAGGTAGCAGCCGCGGCCAGTTACCGACTTGGCCTCCGCATGCTCGAACCAGCGCCTTGACGATCGGTCCGTGTCCGCGCTCCACCTTTCCATTCGCCTCTGGATTGTACGCAGTGGTGAGCGAGAGCTTGACTCCCAGCCGGTCGAACAGCTCCGCGGCTTCTTCGGCGTCCAACTCCCCTCGGTCAGCCACGATCTTCCCGACGCACCCGTACCGGCATATCACGTCCTCGATTAGGAACCGACATACGGCCGCGGTCGTTTTGTTCGGAAGGGCCCGGCCTTCCACCTGGTTCGTCAGATCCTCCCGCGTTAGGACCAGGTACCACATCTGTCCTACCCCCATTGGCATCGTCACCAGATCTACCATCCATTTGAAGTGGATGGTCGGAGGGTACGTAGGGTGAAGCTCGTCCCGGTGTCGGACCACGGAGTGCATCTGACAGCTCTCACAAGTTGTCACTAATCGATGCACGTCCCGGTACAGTCCCGGCCACCAGTACTTCTCCTTTATCTTCTCGAACGTGGCCCAAGTTCCACGGTGTCCGGCCCAAGGGCTGTCGTGGTAGGCCGTCAGCAGCTCCTCCTGTTCTTCCTTCATCGCCACCACCCGGAGCGGAGCGCCGTCCCTCTTCTTCGGGTGCTTCCACAGATAGCCATCCCGGAGAAAGAACCGGTACGCTTTCTTCCGGATCCGGTTGGCCTCGTCTTTCGTCCATGACGCATCCGGCGCCATTGTCCTCAAGAACCCGCCGATCTGCAGCCACTCCCCGTCGTACTTGCTCGCGTCGAAGTCGTTAAGCGCCGGAGTGCTCGTCCCGCCGGTTGTTACGTATGCTGCCTCGAAGAAGTCCACGCCGACCTCTTCGTCCTCCGAAACCATGCCGCCCTCGTCATCGAATCTCGCCCTTGAAAGCATGTCGGCCATGGCGTTGTCTTTCCCGGAAATGTGTCGTATTTCCGGGTCCAGGGACTTGATGTACGCTATCCACCTGAGCATTGCCAGGTCCGGCGTCGCGCATCCGGAAACCATGCCGAGAATCGGCATGCAATCCGTCTCTATGATTACCTCTGTCCCGATCAGATAGTCCTTGTCGGCCTTCACCGCCGAAACAATACCCCAGAGTTCGCGTTTAACCTGGGCGTATCCTCGCTGCCGCTCACTGAGGACCTTCGCGCCGAATCGGATCGGAAACCGATTGCCGTCCTCGTCTTCTTGGTTGACGACCCACCCGATTCCGGTCGGACTCGTGTCAACCGTTATGTACACTGGGGTGCCCTTCCTGTAGACGGCCTTTCGGAGCGCCGGTGCTGCCGAAAGAGCCTCCTTCAGCTTCCGGACCGACTCCGTGTGCTTGTCTAGCCATTCGAATCTTCGTCCTTTCTTCAATAATCCGTACAGCGGCTCCGCGACGTGCGCGTAATGCGGGATCCATATGTGGTAGAAGGCGCATGCTCCCAAGAATCTTCGTACTTCCGTGACCGAGCTGCAATCAGGCTTCATCGCGGAGATGGCTTCTACCTTTGCCGGAGACGGTTTCCGGCCATATGGTCCACATAAATGTCCGACCACCATGATTTCCGACTGCCCGAAGGCCGACTTCTCCCCCGAGAAGGTGAGCCTCGCATCCTCTAGCCTTTGCAGCACCTTCTCGCAGTCGTCGATGTGCGTCACCACGAATCGCCGGCATCCGTCCGGCCCGATCGTCTCGTCCTTCTCTTCTACCGGGCATCCCTTGATCGGGATGTCGTCTAGAAACGGCATGGTGATGTCCGGGATGCAGTCCCTCAGCACCTTGTTCATTGCATTCACCATGTGGGCCACCGAGTTGGTCCCTCCTTGCGGCAGCGTACACATCCGCACTAGGCCGAGGGGAGTTCGCATCGTCGTAATGTCTCTGCTCTCCACGGCTAGCTGGAACTGGTCGTACCCTGAGTATAGATCACCGACCGAGTAAATCGACCTTCCGGCGAAGGCCTCCGCGAACTCGTCTATGGTCGGTCCGATCCCTGCGTTCCGAATGGTCACTCTATTGACCGGCTGCAGGTCCTGAATGAAGCGCAAAGATCCGTTTTTCTTTGGTACGGTAAACCATCGGTTTGAATACGGGGCGCTCGACGGCTCGAGAATGCCCATATCAACTTTCTGCTTCAACAGCTCCATCAACTTCGGGATGTGAGCTCTCGGAACCGGAATTGGCTTGAGATTCCACGGTACATGCGGTATCGTGAATATCACCATTGGCTCTACGATCGTCGGGTCTACGCACCCGATTTCCTCCGGTGAGAATGCGAAGGCTTTCCCGTGCCTTCCGAGCATTCTGTGAAACCGGTCTTCCTCCACCGGCAGTAGGAACCCGCCCCCACCGACCTTCAGCTCGCGGAGCGTCTCGTTGGTGAAGGTGTGTCCTATGTAGGCCGGATCTCGTAAGCTGGGGTCCGATGCAACCCCTTTGATTCGGGATTCGCTGCCCTCCGGTAAGGGCACCGCAACTGGCCTCACCTTCCGGTCCACAGTCTTGTACTTGGTGCTAACTCGGGCCGTCCGTTCCGACTCGAGCCCTCGACCGAAGTCCGCGATGACTTCGTACATTTCTTCGGTACATACCGGTATCGTCCGGTCTTCGTTAAGGTCTTCTTCGACTACCTTCCCCAGCATTCCCAAGGTGTCGTCGAAGGAGACTGCCTCCACGGCTCCGTTGATTTCTTCGTCAGGGCCGAGAACTCCGCACGCTCGAAGTCTCCCCTCCGTCTTTGTTTTCTCTCGGCCGGCGATGCCGACCATCGTACATGCTCCGCTATCGGAGAAGCAAAATTTCCTACCTATTGTACACGGTTTTATCGTACAGATGTGGGGTTTTCCCGGAGCATCCGGACTGTCGCGGCCCCACGCCTTGGCAGTCCTCTCTAAAAATCCTCTCGGTTTTCGGAACCGAGGGAGTCGCGGTTACTATTAGAGATTAGGTACTAAAGTAAGCATAAAATAAGGATATATCAATGATAGATCTAGAAAGAATAGAGAGAAAAGAGAGAAAGAAGGGTGCCGATCCACCCGACCACCCCCGAGCGAAGGGATCGAGACGGACTCGAGCCTCGATCGGCGTCCCATACCACCGCCTTGGCGTCGAGTCGTACCTGGACGATAGCGCGCTTGCTACAAGAGTCGTTCCACTCACGGACAGAGTCTCGACGTAGTCAATGCATGCCCCAAATGAGGGTAGCTAGGCCTCTTATTTATAGTAATTCTCAAGGCCCCCAGCCATGTTCACACTTGGCCTCATGGGTTGTCTCAATCCCGAGGATTAAAAGTAATCCTCCCCTTCTTTAGACTCTTTGTTTAACCCTCACACTTATCCACGTGTATAGAATACTACGACAATTCTCACCACGGGATATTATATGGTCATGCCCGTAACATACTCCCCCTCTTTAAAACATTGCACTCTTGCAATGGAAAGTTAGGGAAGTTAGTTCTTAGAGTCGTTTCGCGTTCCCATGTGGCATCTTTGATTGATTTATCCATCCATTTTATTTTAAATTCTCGGATTTCCTTAGCACGTAATTTTTTTGTTTTAACATCGAGAATTCTTTCTGGTACATGTGGTTTAGAAGATAAATCTTCAGAAGTAACCAGAGTTTCAGTTGTAACTGTATTGTCGCCAAAACCTAGAAGTTCTTTTAGACGACTTACATGAAAGACTGGATGGATTCCAACACCATCGGGAAGAGCGAGACGATAGGCTGATGATCCAATGCGTTTGAGGACTGTAAAAGGTCCACAAAACCGTGGGGCTAACTTAGCGCACTTACCCGTAGACAATGTCTTAGAATTGTGAGGTACACGTAAAAATACCTTCTGTCCAGGGCTGAATACACGAGGTTGCCTGTGATGATCGGCATAAAAACGCGCTCTATATTGAGCTGTTTTTATATTATCCCGTGCAATATGCAACATATCTTGCATATCCCGAAGAAAGTTTTGCGTACTTCGCAACTCATCATGATGTATATTAACATCAATCGGGGCTCGTGGCTGAAATCCATACATCAACATAAAAGGACTATATCCCGTCGACGTATGCTTGGAGCTGTTATAAGCAAACTCCAAAATTGGGAGGTAACGTTCCCATTTTGTTGGTTTTGCACCAACGTATGCTCGAAGCATGTCCTCAATAATTTGATTTACTCGTTCTGTCTGTCCATCGGATTGAGGATGATCCGTGGAGCTCATGCTCAACGTAGTTTCTAACTTCTTAAAGACTTGCGTCCAGAAGTCACTAGTAAACTTCGGATCTCGGTCACTCACGATATCCATCGGTAACCCATAAAAACGAAACAATTCGTCAACGAATTGGTAAGCCAATTCAGGAGCTGTTACCGTGGTTTTAGTAGCAATAAATCTGGCCATTTTAGTTAGTCTATCAACGACAACCCAGATGACATCATGACCTTTTTGGGTGCGAGGAAGGCCAACAATAAAATCCATGGATATACTTTCCCACTTCTTATTGGGAATGTCCAAGGGATGTAAAAGTCCTGCGGCTTTAAGTCGCTCGGCTTTGTTAACCTGACATTGGTGACATTTAGTCACATAGCTATGTATGTCAGGACGCATCTTAGGCCAATAAAATTGAGTGGAGATGAGAACGAGTGTACGATGTATTCCAGGGTGCCCTGCTGAGGGTGCATCATGGCATTCAAAAAGAATTCTCTTTTTGACCTCAGGTAAATCTGGAACACAAACCTTCCCATTACGGTAGAGCAGACCGTTAGCAATGTGGAAGTATTCCTTCGAGGGTGTGGTGGTGTCTGTTCCAGACTCGACTCTTGCCCAGTATTTTGCAAAATAATTGTCATCAGGATACTTTCCTCGAAGGTGATCATAAAGATCTAATGTTATTTCAGTGAAGCTAAGCATGTTAACTTCACGGATGCGACTTAGTGCATCAGCGACAGTATTCATGGAACCTTTACGATATCGTATGGAAAAATCAAAGTCCTGGATGAGATCAGCCCATCGTGCCTTACGACCTTTCAGGTCTTGTTGGTCACAAAAATATTTCAAGGACTCGTGGTCCGTAGTTACCACAAAGCGATTTCCATAAAGATAATGGCGCCATGTTTTGAGCGCATGTATAACCGCAAATAATTCCTTTTCTTGAACGGTATACCGACATTGAGCAGAATCAAGTTTCTTACTCTCGAATGCTATTGGTTTACCATCTTGATACAAGACAGCACCTATAGCATAATCGCTTGCGTCGGTTTCAACCTCAAAAGGTTTTGAAGGATCGGGTAAAAGAAGTGAAGGAGCCTTGCATACCATGTCCTTGAGTTCCTTAAAGGCAAGGTCTAGTGTAGCATTCCACACAATAGGTTTTGTAGACTTACGCGTTTGACCTTTTAAAAGATCAGTAAACGGCGTCGTCAATTGGGAGTAATTACGAAGAGACTTTCACAAAAACCCCACAAAACCAAGGAATGATCGAACTTCTCGAATATTCCGAAGAGTGGGCCAAAGCTTGATTTTCTCAATGCGAGAAGGATCAATTTCAACTCCTCGTTCGGTTATGAGATGTCCAAGATAAGTAATTGATTTCTTGAAGAACTCACATTTTGAGATCTTCGCGTAAAATTGTTTGTCACGCAATATTTGTAAAACAAAGCGGACATGTCTAGCATGTTCTTGTAATGTACGGCTATAAACTAAAATATCATCTAAGAAGATAACGACAAATTTTCCAAGTTGTTCTCGGAAAATGTCATTCATTTCTTGTTGAAATGTAGCCGGAGCATTGGTCAAACCAAAAGGCATAACCAAAAACTCATAATGGCCGTAGCGCGTACGAAATGCTGTTTTAGGAACATCGTCCTCACTTATTCGTATTTGATGGTAGCCAGTACGGAGATCAAGTTTCGTAAAATACCGAGCTCCCTGGAGACGGTCAATTAGATCGTCAGCCCGGGGCAATGGGTACGAATTCTTGATCGTCACTTTATTCAAGCGTCGGTAATTAATACACATACGCCATGTGCCCTCTTTCTTTTTAACCAAGAGAACTGGTGCACCCCATGGAGATTTACTATAACGTATATAACCCATTCGTAAATAGTCCTTAAGTTGCTTAGCTACCTCATCCTCTTCAGATCGACTTAGGCGATACGGAGGTATACTAATGGGTGCAATGCCAGGTACAATATCTATACGATGGTCTATATTACGTTTAGGAGGTAAACCATCGGGTAGTTCACTCGGAAAAACATCACGAAAATCGTTTACGATTTCATCAAGTTGTTTTTGTTCAAAATATGTTAATTGACCCGAGACATTATCGATATTGTAAACGTGAATGTCCGGATCAAGTACACAATAAAATAACGTAGAACAAGACAACTCGGATATTGATGGACACGAGGAAACAATCGAGAGGGATTGTTTTGTTACACATTGAATAAAATGCGTACAATCGTTGAGTACAAAAGAAATGGAATGGCGAACCCAATCAATAAATAAAGAAGAGCTTTTATTATAAAACCAGGGATAACCCAGTATTACATCGGTGGTACTAAGATTCATTACATGGAAGTCTACTTCCTCTATATAGGTATCAATAGAAATTCCTAAAGAATGAATCGCCCCGTTGATGTGTTGTAGTCTTCCATCAGCCAAGTGCACCGTGTAGGTGTGATCACTTACGGTGGGTTGGATTCCCCATATCTGTACCAAATGATCATTCACAAAATTGTGTGAGCTTCCCGAATCAAATAAAAATTGTACGGGAGATCCATTGATATACCCGTTTGCACGTAGTAAATCATTGGGACCCAATACATAATGAGGGAAAGAACATTGACAATTACTCAAATGATGTGTATAGACCTGAAGGACATTAGGAATCTGACCTTTATGGTCTGTAGCTTTAGGTTTGGCGTCGTGCTCTTTTCGTTGGAGCTTACGACATTGCTCTTTTGTATGACCCTTCTTTTTGCAGAATACACAAAAAGGATGTTGTCGCTTATAATCGCGATCCATGAATTCGTTGGGTGTCTTGCGTTTCCCAACGAATTGCGACTGCTTAGTCCCGGGCGCTTCGTTGGGTTTGTTATGGTTCTTCTTCGAAGTGCGTTGATAGCGAAGAACTATCTCAACGGCCTCTTCGAAGGATTTTGGATCCTTATCGTGCACTATCCAGTGATAGTCCGAATTGGGGATGCCATTGACAAAACAAGCTATTAACCAATTGTCCCCTTCTAGACCCGATTTTTGGATTTGGGTTCTAGCATGGTGGACATAGTCTTCTAGCAAGGAAAACTTCCTGCTAGAGAGGTTCATTAAAGCTTGTGCTGCCTCGGTTCGAGAGGGAGGTTGTAGAAATTGACCCTTGAAAACTGTGACAAAGTCTGTCCAGGTCTCGGGCAATCTCCCCAAAGTTCGGAGCCCACGCCACCAAGCGGCGGCCTTACCCCCTAGTTCTCGGCCGACATATGCAATCTTCGTACTATCTGGCGTGGGATAGAGCTCAAAATGAGACTCCCATCGGCCCAGCCACGTGCAGATTGCTTCTTCGGTTCTTTCCTTTTTATCTCCCGTAAATGGCTTTACGACAAATGATGGTTCACCCTGACGCTCATCAGGTCTATTAATCTCATTTTGGAGACTAATGACTCGTGCCTCGAGAGCACTTTGAGATTGCCGAAATTCGGTCAACTGCTGCGCGGTTGAACTAAGGAAATGTTGTACTTGTAAAATATACGCCTCAATGGACATTGTCCCAGGAGGATTTCCTTGAGGTCTTTCCGCTTGAGCGGAGGGCATCGGGTCGTTATTCTGAGCCATTGAATGATTATTTCTGGCAAAGAAATAAGATAAGGTCAGACAAATAGTCATAACATCTTGTCGTGGTGTAAACATATCATGGGCAAACATTAATCGATATCATGATCTCACGTCAATACCCCTCTAGACGTATGAGATGAGGTTCAAGATCAGGTTACTATGGTAACACAGAGGTGTTTTAAAAACCATGGGGGTGACAAATGAATGCCTTTCCCTGATCTCTATATCGATTTTTTTCATGGCGGCTCCCCGAGGCTCAACCATGTATGTTCGCGTCATGAATAGTTTATACACGAAAAAAATGTTAACAATAACTATGTTTCTGTGCCCACATATGTGGTTTCGGCTCTTTAAGTCCTATTACGAGGACCCCGAAGTGCACTTAGACCTAAAGTCTAAACATGTATTATAGTCATATGTATCAACGATGTTGTATGGTGTTGGTCATATTTGAACTCGAGACCTCGAGGACAAATACATTAAACACTTGAGCCAACCAAGTAGATTGCGCGTCTTGAATGTTTAATGTTTGAGGCGTATTCGAGATATGCGAGGCATTTGCCCCTATATGTTTTTTTAAAAGAAACATATAGGTCAAGTGGCCTTATTTCTCCCTCATTTATTACCCACTATGGTTGTACGCTACCTACCCTCAAGCCTCGTAAGTACAATGGCATATGCCAAAGTGTAACCTAATGGTCAAGCCGAATGAGCCCTTGTGTCTTCGTAGGCTCATGTGGCCCATCACATGGTCACGTCATTACGAATGGCGATCGTAAGAATGAGCTCATGGTGGCATTGTATCCATGTAACGAGGGGAGATGTTGGATACGTGTGTCATTAGAGCGACCCTACTTGATGTGGATCAAGCCCGACGTATTCAACATCATTTTGGCTATACGAGGTTCGTTACGTAACGAAAGATCAAAGTGACCAACGGGAATTTCAACAATAAAAATTGTTGATAAAAGGGATGGTGACAACGCCATTCTCACAAAAATGTGAGGACGGCCACCAAAATCCTCTCCCCAATTAGGAAAACATTTGATATGAATCACGTAATCTAAAATATACACATATGTCAATATATCACATATATACGATCAGAGACGTATATAAGTGACCACATATGCGTATACTAAATGAATCGTTTTTTTTTATATAGCCAACAATGATGTATTCGGGATACGTAATCGAGGCATATACCTCTACGCACACGAAACATCCGAAAATAAGGTTAAGCGTAATTCGCAATTGAGGTATTGACCTCTTACGCATAGTAAATCCAACGCATATCATTTCGAACGAATCGAGGTATTGACCTCGTACGCGAACGTAACATATGTTCGTGAACGTAATACGCAATTGAGGTAGTAACCTCGTACGCATACGACACTCATCACATATGATTTATATGTCAAACGAGGTATTGACCTCGTGGACATATGTAAACGTTTAAGATAACCAATTAAATACCACGTCAACATCATTGAATATATGAAAAAAAAACTACATATTAAGTATACACATGTATAGAAGGGAGAAGAAAAAATTAGATAAAAAATTAAGGAAAATTTACCGAAGTTCTTTCGCTAATCCTTGTCTGCATGAAGGCGACCGCACAACGATCAATCGCCATCCCACGCGAAGACAAAAAGAAAACCAAAAGAAACGTTAGTACATAGGCTCCGATACCAAATATTAGAGATTAGGTACTAAAGTAAGCATAAAATAAGGATATATCAATGATAGATCTAGAAAGAATAGAGAGAAAAGAGAGAAAGAAGGGTGCCGATCCACCCGACCACCCCCGAGCGAAGGGATCGAGACGGACTCGAGCCTCGATCGGCGTCCCATACCACCGCCTTGGCGTCGAGTCGTACCTGGACAATAGCGCGCTTGCTACAAGAGTCGTTCCACTCACGGACAGAGTCTCGACGTAGTCAATGCATGCCCCAAATGAGGGTAGCTAGGCCTCTTATTTATAGTAATTCTCAAGGCCCCCAGCCATGTTCACACTTGGCCTCATGGGTTGTCTCAATCCCGAGGATTAAAAGTAATCCTCCCCTTCTTTAGACTCTTTGTTTAACCCTCACACTTATCCACGTGTATAGAATACTACGACAATTCTCACCACGGGATATTATATGGTCATGCCCGTAACAGTTACGTTCGTGGTTCGGCCGTACCGTCAGAAACTGGACCGAATGGCGCCCGTCTTGGCTTTTGACCCTCGCGTAGGCCGAACCATTGTCCAGCACCTTGGTCTCCATTCGCGCCGCCGTGATGTACGGCTCTCCCAGTATGACCGGATGCGAAGACGTCTCCTGCACGAAGAAGTGCTGGTCAATCTCGACGTCGCCGATCTTGACTCGCACATTCGGACAGGCCCCGTGCAGTTCCTCGGTGGCGCGCGTTGCTGCCCTTATTTTCCACCCGTGCTTGGTGTTGATCAGCCATTTGCCCTTCTTATAGAAGTCCATGGATATCAAATTGATCTCCGATCCGTGGTCCACCAAAGCTATCACCGGTTCCTGGACATCGCCGATCTTCACCGGGGTTTCCGTGGTCGCTCGGGCCCAGTGTGGTCTCGAATAGTGGCTTTCCGCCCACTCGTCTCCCAGCGCCATGTCGTCTAGGTGCGTCGTCCGCACTTCCACCGGTCTTTCCGGTTCTGTCTCCGTTGACAGCCTCTTCCGTTTCACCAAGTCCACGATGGAGTCGTGGAACTCCTTCTTGGCGATTCCCAGCACCTCTCGTAACGACAGCTCCACCTTGCTGTCGAGGATCCGTTCCTCCAGGACCTTTCGTAAGTCCGTGGTCCTTTCTATCTCCGTCCCCAGACGGTACCTGCCCTTCTGGGGTTTATCTTGCGTACCGGCCCCGCCGGCTTCGTCCCGTCGTGGCCCGGACCGAGTCTCGTATCGTTGTGAGGGCCCGGTCGTCCCGGGTTTCCCCACCCGCTTCTCTTCTACCAGAGCCTCGTAGTTCTGGCAAGCGGCTTCCACGAAGCCCGTCTTTTCCTCGACCGGGTCGCTCCACCCGGTCATCTCCCGTACTCGTTTCTCCGCAAGGTCCGATTCCTCCCTTTTAAGCCTTGCACCGGCAAGGCCTTCCAGCATCGTCGGCCAGAATCCGGCTTTGCTTTCCCTTCGGGCCTCGCCGCCCCCGACTCGAATGCCGGCCGACGCCGAGTAGTGGACGGTTTCCGCGTGTCGGGCCGCCGCCTCTTCCATCAACCTTTTCATACCACCTCGCCCGTCGTTTCGGCTCAGGGCCCTTCGGGTGTCGCTGGCATGCACCCGTCCTTCCCACAGGTACACCACCCTGTTCCTCAGCGCCTCCGCGAAGTCGCCGCAGTCCTTCCGAATGTGGTCGACTTCATCGCACCACATGCACCTGTTTCCTGTCGCCGGCCGTCGGTCACGAGCCGGTTCGCCACCTTCCCTTCGGGCTTGCGCGATTTGGAGGTCCTTTATCGCCCTCGTCAATTCCTCCAGCGCCGCTCCTCCGGTTGAGCCTCTGACTACGCCGGTCGAAGCCGAACCGGTTTCCAACCACTCTCGGGTCTCTTCCTTTCGCACCTGTGGCGCTGGTTCGAGCTTCCTTGCTGCGACCGAGCCCAACCCGGTTGCCCCGTTATCCGCCCACTCTCGCCGTTTGTCGAAACGGCCACAGACTTTCTTGACAGCCGCCCAGTCAGTAGTGAGCCCGTCTTCGGTTTCCAGCAAGAGGCCCACTTGCTCCCGATCCCGCTCGTCGACCGACTTGACAAACAGCAAGACCCGGCTCGTGTCCAGGATGGTTCGGTCGAGCGCCGAAAGGCGCGCAAAGTTTTCCTCGAACTCCCGGAGGAGTGCCGACGCGTTTCTTCCCTTCCCCGGGGACTCCACCCATACCATGAACCTTCGCTTCGAAAGCCGGAGCGCGTCGTCCAGCCCGTATTTCTCTAGGAGCCGACCTTCGAACTCCTCCCAGGTACGGCTCTCCGCCCGCACCTCGAGCACCTCCGCATGGATGCTCGGCATCGCCACTCGGGGAAATCCGGCAAGACGCCTTTCTTCCGGAATGTCCCGCATCAGCATCTCTGCACCGTAGGACGCCAAATACTTCGTGGCATCCTTCCCATCGAACCGGCCGATCGTGCCGACGACCGCCTCAATAGCTCTGTCGAGGGCACCGGTGCCCTCGCGCGCGTTTACAATCCGATCCACGGCCGAAGCCATGGCCTCTGCAAGATCCGACCCCCTCATCTTCTGCTCTTCTGCCACCTCCTTCACGTCGGGTTCACCAAAGATGTCGAGATATTATGCAAGTGCGTGTGGAAACGAGGCGGGACCGCGGGGGTCTCGAACCTAAGAGCAAGCGAGGGAGGAGAAAGAGAGAGAACCGGCTACGCAGGACCGGGGATACACAAGGACACGGCCCTTCAGCACGGAGAACGCGAACAGACACCGACACAGACATATGTGAATGACTAAATATGTATATTAAGAAAAATGGCTAACACGACTACAACCCTCGATGGGGCACAAGTTGGTTACAACCGAACAGGCCGGCGAACAGATGTCGATGCTTGTTCGCTTCGACGCACAAAGGGGTAGCAGGTCGGAGGTGCTGCCGGAAGCACTCGGGCGTTCCTCGAAACAGCGCGAGCCTCCCCGGAACCCTGCACAGAAAAGCTATGGAGCTCAAGAAGGAAGGAAACAGAGAGAGAAGCGTCCAGAAACGGTCCGACAGCACTTCGTCCTCTCTGCGCGAGATCCTGCAACAGCTCTTTCCTGCTCCTTATATAGGCCCACGAGCAGGCCGTTATGTCAGCTTTATTCCCTGTCCCTTTCAAACAGGGATCCGCTCCGTTCTTCACGCATCCGCGTAGTTACGCCGCCGACCCGTACAGTTCCTCAGCTCACGCGCGCGACCGAAAAGACTGTTCGCGCGGTCTTTGTCTCCACTTGTGTTAGGGCCCGTTCCTGCCGATTATCCTCCTAATTCGCTTCTATGTACAACTTGGAGCGTGCGCGCGTGAAGAACCGGTTCCCACGCCTTGGTGCGCCGATTCCGCTTATGGACGGTTTTCTTCACGACAGCGTTTCGCACCAGATATGGGCACTTCGAGTATACGGTCATGCCGTTCGGCCACACTAATGCACCGGCAGTCTTCCAGCACATGGCTAATGATATATTCCGAGATCTATTGGATGATTGTTTGATCATCTATTTGGATGATCTACTGGTTTATTCAAAGACCCAAGAAGAACATGATTCTCATGTACTATTAGTACTAAAACGACTTCGAGAACATGGTCTGTATGCAAAGCTGGAAAAATGTAATTTCGGGTGCAACCAAGTGGAATTTCTCGGCTACATCATTTCGTCAAAAGGCATCTCCATGGACCCAGCTAAGGTCAAAATGGTGGTAGAATGGCAGACTCCACGTTCGGTGCAGGATGTGCAATGCTTCCTAGGCTTTGCCAAGTTTTACCGGAAGTTCATACAAGATTACTCAAAGATCGTTCTACCTCTCACACAACTTACCAGGAAGGGACAACCGTTCATTTGGTCTGAAGAAACGGACGTGGCTTCGAGAGTCTTAAAAAGGAATTTACATCAGCTCCAATTCTAGCTCATGTCGATCCGGAAAAACCATTTATTATCGAAGCTGACGCATTGGATTTTGCATTGGGGAGCATTCTGTCACAACAGGGGAATGATGAGAAGCTACATCCTATGGCTTTTCACTCACGCAAGTTTGACGCCGCCGAAATCAACTACGAAATTCATGATAAGGAGCTATTGGCAATAGTGGATTCTGTCACAACAGGGGAATGATGAGAAGCTACATCCTATGGCTTTTCACTCACGCAAGTTTGACGCCGCCGAAATCAACTACGAAATTCATGATAAGGAGCTATTGGCAATAGTGGATTCTTTTATGCAATGGAGGCATTTTCTGGAGGGATCCTCTCATCCGGTCACCGTTGTCGTGCCTTTTGGCGCCGGATCGTTGCGTGAGTTGGGTGGGAACCACTGAGGTTTTGGATAGGAGAAAGAAGAATATGAGATGAGGCTAGTAATGAATAGATTATTTAGAAAGAGAGATAGAAATTTCGTGAATCCCACGAGTGTATTGTATTCGATTAATCAATATTTAGATAAAAATATGTATTTAGATTGAAAGAAAGATATAAGAAACTTGTGAATCCCACAAGTATAGATTATATTATTTTCGTGAATCCCACGATTATATTAATCGGTTGGTGTTTTCACGTCGGGTTCACCAAATGTGTCGTGCCTTTCGGCTCCGGATCGTTGCGTGAGTCGGGTGGGAACCACTGAGGTTTTGGACTAGGAGAAAGAAGAATATGAGATGAGGCTAGTAATGAATAGATTATTAGAAAGAGAGATAGAAATTTCGTGAATCCCACGAGTGTATTGTATTCGATTAATCAATATTTAGACAAGAATATGTATTTAGATTGAAAGAAAGATATAAGAAACTTGTGAATCCCACAAGTATAGATTATATTATTTTCGTGAATCCCACGATTATATTAATCGGTTGGTGTTTTAGGAAATATATCCAATTTCCAAATATTTCACACACCTATTACATTGTGCTCCCCATCCTTATGTAGTGATGGGAGAGACTAAGCATAGCTACATGCTTTTTTTTCTAATATGTTCATGCACACTAAATGTGCATGTGATGCTTTTCTAATCCTTGCTTTTATTTGCTAAATATAGTGCTCATGCACGCTAGATGTGCATGAATCACTTTTTAGTTGCTTGCGTTTTTTCTATAAAATATTCACACACTCTAAAAATGCATGATTTACCTTTTAATAAAGGTAGGTGCAAATAAAGCACTTATAGTTATTAAATTTATTATTTATAAAATAGTAAAGATAAGGTAGCATAATGGTAAAGTTGAGGTTTGGCTACGTGGAGGTATAGGGTTTGAATCTTGCCCTATGCATGTGATAAATATTTTGATATTCTTATTTTATTTATTTATATGTAATTAAATCGGTTATATTATTTTTACTTTTTCACGTTGTCGCGTTGTTACGCGCGTGCGTGGAGAAGGGCGGAACCACGGGGGTCTTGGACTAAGGAAAAGGGGAGAAGGAATAGGACTTCGGAATGGAGCTTAGCACAAGAAGAGAAAGAATGAACAAGAGGAAGATGGAGGCCAAATGCTCAACAAGATATATTAGAACCGAAAACCGATTACAAAATGGCGGCCGCGTAGGCCGCACCAAACGACTATGATAAACCCGAAACCCTAATCCGACGAAGAAGAAAAGAAACCCTAAACCTAACGCTCGTCCTATGTGGTATACCTTTCGCACTCAAAATAGGCAACCTCCACAATGGTGCTCTTCCTCTCCCTTTATAGCACAAGGAGGGAAGACCGTTACATAAAGGTGCTACAAAATATCCCCTTTCAATCAATGGGGAGATTTCCCTTGATTTTAGGGGAGGTGGGAAGGATGGGTCTTAACTCCCACCTCTACACGAACTACCACGTACCTATCTCTCTCTCTCTCACGTGGATGTGCGCGCAAAAGCACATCACCTTTACACTTTACAAATCCTAAGGTGCATTTCTAGCACCATACTTATCACTATCGATAAATAGAAATACAACATGTTGATGTGCAACGTTGCACATCGCGGGTTTGCTTGCTTCGCTCGGTTTTCCGCCTATGGACGAAAATCTTCACGACATCCGCCCCCACCTAACCGCACATCCACCGGTATGTGCCAAAAGGGGAACAAAACGCGAGATTTTCGGCCAAGGCGGCCAACCGAGCCCTTGACAACCTCGTGGGCTTGCCCGGCTTCGTCTTCCACTTCGAGCAAGTCCACCCCGTCCACACGAACCACCGTCGCCTTCTGGCCCACCATCTCCGCCGAATGGTCTCGAACCGTCGGCTCCATCCGATCCGCCACACTTGACGACGTTCGCCGAGTCGTTGCCTCCACCCGATCCGCCACGTCCACCGTGATTCCTCGAACCACCGTCTACATCCGGACCGCCGCTTCCGATGCCCGCGCTTTCTTCCCCGATCGGTCCTCCCGAACGCCGTTGCCGACCCGGCTGCTCTTCTTTTGTCCGCCTCGTATAGCCTCCGGATGCTCTCCCGATCTCTCCGGCTGCACGCCGGATTCCGCCTTTCCCGTGCCGCACACCTCGGCGTGCCGACTCTCTCCGCTCCGCGATTGCCTTCCGTAGGCTTTCCCCGTATGTCGATGCTCTCCCCCGAATGCGTGCTCGTGCTTCGGTCCTTCGACGCCCCCATCACGCATCTTCCGCCTTCCCTTCGCCTTCCGTGCTCTTTCGCCGTAGAGCATACCATCATTCCCGTACTCGTTGCTTGGCCCTCATGCGGCCGTATTGCACGTTTCGTATCCCGCTCCTTTTCGCGTACCCCTTTGGAAAGGTACCTTCCTTTCCCGACCTCCGTGTCGGGGCCCTTCGTGGCTCTCATCATCGCTTCGTCTCGACCCGCGCCCTCTTTCATCCCGCGCTTGCCTCTCGAAGGCTTGACCCGACCGTCGTCGTCGGTCACTCGTTGTCGCCCGTTCGCCGTATGCGTGCTCGTCTCTTGGCCCTCCACCGGCCGTATTGCATGCGTCTCGTGTCGCGCTTCCACCGTAGACCCGTCCCCCGCATCGGTCTCCAACTCCTCGCCGCCACCCGCCATCTCCTCGGTCTTCCGTTGATCCGCAACCGCCGAAGTGTTAAGCATAGGTGTGGAGGGTTCCTTCCGCTCTCGGTCTCCCACCGAGTCCTTGTCCTTGCGCCCGCTTGGCCTCCTTCTCGCGCTCACTGGCTCCCACCGTGTGTTGCGACTCGTACACCTCGGCCTCCAATCGTGCCGCTTCGCCTCCCGGTCGGGTCGGATTACCGACCGGCTCGCCTTCCGGTTGGGTTGGTTCCCGACTCGCTCCTCGATACCGCTCCGATCCTCTCCGTCGGACTCTCCGTATACGCCCATTCCGGGCCCCGTATCCCCTTCTTCGCATGTGCTCTCTCCGGGCCACGCCTCCTCACGGCCACCGCCCTTCTCTACGGTCTTATGTTGGCTTCCGAGTGCAACCGTCGTAGTCTCCGGCCCCGGTGTCAAGGGGTCTTGCCTCCGTCCGCTCCAATCTTCCTTCTCGTTTCCGTTGCCCGCCTTGCCGCCGTCACCTCCCGTCGCGCTAAGCCTCATGCCGGCACTCGGGCCGGCCATTGGAGCCTCTAGGATTGGTGTGGGTAAGGACCCGGCACCGCCGTTTGTTGTCTCCGTAGCCGCTTTCGTTCGGACGTCGTTATTCGTGGCTCCCCCATCTCCGATTCCGCAAGCCTCTAGTATGCTTGCCACCACCTCTTCTTCGCCGTTCTCCGCGTCATCTCGTTTGCCCGCCTCGCCGCCGCCACCGTCCGTCACTCCAGGCCTCTCGCCGGCTCTCGGGCCGACCGCCGAAGCCTCTAGGGCCGGTGTGTGGAAGGTCGCGGCACCACCGCTCGCCTCCTCTCCGCTCGATGTTTTGGGCCGCCGTGCCCCGAATCTTCCGCCCACTTTCGAAGTGGCGCTCTCCGCTTCGTAGTCACCGGCCTCATCCTTGGCCGTCCATTCGCCGCAAGACGAGAGGGTTGCTCGCTCCGCACCCTCTCCCATGTCGTCGTCGTTTCGGTGGCCCGCCTTGCCGCCGCCACCGCCCGTCGTTCTAGGTCTCGTGCCGGCACTCGGGCCGACCGCCGAAGCCTCTAGGGCCAGTGTGTGGAAGGTCGCGACACCATCGCTCGTTTCGTCTTCCTCCTCCATTTCGCAAGCCTCGAGTATGCTCGCGAAATCCTCGTAGAACGTTTCGGGCAACCGCGTCCCGAAACTTCCGCCCACTCTCGAAGTGGCGTCCATCGCTCCGTAGATATCGGCCTCGTCCATGGCCGTTCTTTTTCCCCGAGATGAGACGGTCGCTTGCTCCGCACCTTCTCTCGTGTCGACGTCGTGGTCGCCCGCCTTGCCACCGCCACCGCCTTTCACCATAGGTCTTACGCGGGCACTCGGGCCGGCCGCCGTGATCTCTAGGAATGACGCGTGTAAGGGCGCGGGACCGCCGCTCGTCGATGTAATGTCCGTAGCCACCTCCGCTCGGACGTCGTTGTCCGTGGCTACCCCGCCTCCGTATATGCAAGCATCGGTTATGCTTGCCGCCGCCTCTTCCGCGGTCTCCTTACCGTTGTCTCGGTTGCCCGCCTTGTCGCCGCCACCGTTCTTTTCCCTCGGTCTCACGTGGGCACTCGGGCCGGCCGCCGGGGTCTCTTGAACCGGTGCGTGGAAGGTTGCGGTACCGCCGCTTGTCTCCTCCGTACTCGATGATTCGGGCCACCATGTCCCGAATCCGCCATGTCCACTCGAATCGGCGATCGCCGCCTCACCGTCCCCGACCTCATCCTCGGTCGTTCTTTTCCCCCATGTCGAGAGGGCGGCTCGCTCCGCACCCTCTCCCGTGGTACCGATGTACCATTCTCTTTCGGCCTCCGCATAGGCCCCGTCCTCCATGTGTGAGGAAGCTCCTTCCTCCGCGTCCTCCGATCCGCTCAGGCCCGACCCCGCAATAAGCCATTCTTCGGCTTCGATTTTCGCCATTACGAGCCCGCACGCCTCCCGTATTAGCGCTTGTAGGTCGGGCCCCTCCAAACCGGTTCGCGATGAGCTCTCGTCCGGCGGCATGGCGTAGTCGGTCGTCGCTCTCTCTTCTCCCCCGCTCGCGGGCCGTGTTGTGGCCGACCGCCTCGCCTCATGTTGCCGACACACCCATTCCACTTCGGGCAGCTCCTCGGTGAGACCATGCGCTCCATAATCGTCTTGAAGCTCGAACATGATGTCCATCCTCTCCTCATGATGGACCGTCTTCAAAAATAGGAGGACTTTGTCCGCCCCCACCGATCTTCGTTCCCACTCCGAGAGTTGAGAGAAACGACGCTCGAACTCTCGGAATGCCTCCATTGCACTCCGATGGCGCCTCGCCGACGCCACCCACCGATCGAACTCTCGCCGACCTCTTACCTCCGATTCCGCGCACCCGTATGCCTCCATTAGAGCCCCTTCAAAGGACTCCCACGATTCGTGAGCTTCTTGGAGCTCCTTGACCTCCTCGTACTTTGATGCGGCCGCCGCTCGACGAAAGAACTCTCGCCTCGCCCTCTTCCGTCCGGCGTCCATCAAGATCTTTGTCATCATCTCCTCGAAGTCGAAGCCTTCTTCCATCTCTTTCTCCCTTGCCGCCCTTCACGTCGGGTTCACCAAAGATGTCGCGTTGTTACGCGCGTGCGTGGAGAAGGGCGGAACCACGGGGGTCTTGGACTAAGGAAAAGGGGAGAAGGAATAGGACTTCGGAATGGAGCTTAGCACAAGAAGAGAAAGAATGAACAAGAGGAAGATGGAGGCCAAATGCTCAACAAGATATATTAGAACCGAAAACCGATTACAAAATGGCGGCCGCGTAGGCCGCACCAAACGACTATGATAAACCCGAAACCCTAATCCGACGAAGAAGAAAAGAAACCCTAAACCTAACGCTCGTCCTATGTGGTATACCTTTCGCACTCAAAATAGGCAACCTCCACAATGGTGCTCTTCCTCTCCCTTTATAGCACAAGGAGGGAAGACCGTTACATAAAGGTGCTACAAAATATCCCCTTTCAATCAATGGGGAGATTTCCCTTGATTTTAGGGGAGGTGGGAAGGATGGGTCTTAACTCCCACCTCTACACGAACTACCACGTACCTATCTCTCTCTCTCTCACGTGGATGTGCGCGCAAAAGCACATCACCTTTACACTTTACAAATCCTAAGGTGCATTTCTAGCACCATACTTATCACTATCGATAAATAGAAATACAACATGTTGATGTGCAACGTTGCACATCGCGGGTTTGCTTGCTTCGCTCGGTTTTCCGCCTATGGACGAAAATCTTCACGACAACGTAGTGTACGAAATACACTACGACACTCGCCCCCTCCGAACCCGCACATCCTCCGGTATGTGCCGAAGTTGCCGATGCTCGTTGTCTCCCCTTCATCCTCCATTTGTCCCGCTATGTCAACTTTGTCTCTCCATTTTGAGTAGACCAATTCTTTCCACCCGAACCATTGTCGCCATCCGATCCACCATATTCTTTGTTCTCTCTCGTCATATTCTTGGCCCTTGTCATTCGTGGTAGTGTCTTTTACTGGCCTCTTTCTTGTCTTCATCAACCTTGACTTTTTTCCGGATCGCTCTCGTCCGATCGACTTTCGGTTTGATCAGCTTCTGATCGGATTCGTATTCGGCCGAATCGGAATCGGTTGTTCGGTTTCGATTGAGTCGGTCTCCTTCCGGCCCGGTTTCGATCTATCGGTTTCGGTTTCGGTTGGCTTTCTTTTCCTCGTTTTCACCAGCCTCGACCGGTCCAACCTCCGATTGAGTCGGATTAGCTTCTTTCCGGATCCGTCTCGTCCGATTGGCTTTCGGCTAGGTCTGCTTCCATCCATATTCGCGTTCGGCCAAGTCAGACTCGGTCGATCGGTTTTGACCGAGTCGACCCCTTTTCGGGTTGGCTTTCTTTCGGGTCGTCTTTCGGCTGAATCCTCATTTGCCCGGTTCGGCTTTCGTTTGTGTCGTCTTTCGGCTGAATTTTCTTCCTTTCGGTTCGGCTTTCTTTTGGGTCGACTTTCGGTCGAATCCTCTTTTACCCGGTTCGGCTTTCTTTCGGATCGGAATCCCGTCCGGATCACCTTCCATCCGAACCGGCTTCCGACTTTACCTTTCTTGCTGCCACCTCCCGTCTCTCCGGTCTCACGTTGGTTCTCGGACACAACCGCCGAAGTCTCTAGAATTAGTGGGTAGGAATCCTCGGTATTATCATCCTCCGTTGTTTCACCCATAGCCATATTCTCGGCTATCTCTCCGTCATACGCATCAGCTTCAACCTTTGATTTCTCTCCGCCACCTTCCGTCTCTTCGGTCTCACGTTGCCTTTCGAACGCAACCGCCGGAGTCTCTAGAATCAGTGGTGGGGAAGTCTCGATATGGCCATCCGTCGTTGATTCGTCCATAGCCACCTTCGATTCGATGTCATCTTTCGTGGTGACCTCCTCAATCAAGTCCTCCTTGCTCTCTTTCACTGCATCAATTATGCTTACCCCTTTTTCACCCGATGTTTCGGACACTTGTATTCTGAAATCTTCTTCTACACTTGGGTTATCGGCCTTATCCTTCGTCATTGTTCTTTCGCAAGACAATAGGGTAGCTTGTTTGACACCCTCTTCCGTCGCACCATCATGTTGTATTTCGGCCTTCATATCGGCTCCATCATTTGTCTTCAATCGACCATCCTTCATCGGCCATGTCGTTGACAAGATTCTCATCTTCCTCTCATCATGTCTCTGTCATAACTAGACTCGAACCCATAACCTTTTGTTACACGGGTCGAGACTTTACCATTAGGATATGAATTGTAATTTGAAGGATATTATTTTCATTTAGGTTTTATTGGGAAATTGATGTATATTCCAGATTTCTCTGGAACATTCTAGAAACTTCAGGAGTATTCCTGAAGACACTATAAAAGGAGGCGCAAGGCATTAGTTCGAACCAAATCGGTTCAACGCCAGTCTTAAGCCTTCTAACTACTGTTGTATATCTTCCGTCATATAATACATATATCTTTCGCATCATCATTCTCTCTCTCTCTCTCTCTCTCTCTCTCACTCACTCATTCCTTCTCTCAAAGTTCGATACCTCTCATAGTACTAATCCTTCTCTGTCTTAGTACTATTCCCCAACAATAGTACTAATCCTTCTTTTAGTACCAATTCCTTCTCTGCCTTAATAGAGTTCCTGACAGTTTGAACCGATTTGACTACTAGTCTCCCTCTTCCTTCTGTCTCCCTCCTTTCCTACTAGTCTCTTATTTCCCTTTTCCTTCATCCCATGGCCACCGTTAGCGCTGAAGAGTATCAATCCGTTTTCTCGGAATTTCAATGCTTGAAAGAGAAGTTTCATGCTTTGGAACAAGAAAATCAACGCTTGTTGGGGGATCTTCAGCAAATTTCCTTAGAAAAGCAGCAAACGCAACAACAGCATGGGGAACTTGCGTTACGCGTGCAACAACTCGAAGCAACCATCGTAGCAATGCAACAACAAGGGCACGGAGCACAAGGGATTCATAAAGAACCCAAGATTGGCCTTCCCACGAAGTTCGATGGAACGCGATCGCAGTTTAGAGGGTTTCTTAACCAGGTACGGTTAGTTATTCAAATGCATCCGTCCCGATATCCCACCGATGCATCACGAGTGGGTTTAGTAGGCACGTTGTTAAATGGCTCAGCATTAGCATGGTTCGCTCCGCTACTAGAAAAGGAATCTCCAGTACTAAATAATTTTGAAGAATTCATAAGTGAGTTTAAAGCATGTTTTGGAGATACTGACAGCATAAGGACTACAATCAACAAAATCCGGCGATTACGCCAAGGTGACCGTCCAGCCTCCGCATATGCTGCAGATTTCCGCCTACTCGCCGCCGATATCCCCTGGGATGATCAAGCATTGATGGAGCAGTTCCGCTATGGTCTACGCAACGATGTCAAGGATTTACTCTTGACTTTCCCTGAAGAGCCAAAATCATTAACAGAAGCAATCAGTCGAGCGGTCAGATGTGACAACCGCCTCTTCGAGCGACGTTCGGAACGACAATTTCAGATGCCGAGGGCAAGATCCGAGCCTACCTATGCCTCAGTGGTAGCGAAACCTTTTCAAAGGGAGTCACATAATGCGCCTCCAGTAAGTACTCCAACTCCAATGGAAATTGACACTACACGTCGTCGTGGGCCGCTATCGGAGGAGGAAAAGCAACGACGCCGAACAAACCGATTATGCCTTTATTGCGGTGGACCAGGGCATATCGCGATAAACTGTCCCCATAGACCAAGAAGGCAGGTAAACCAAGTCATTGTTAGTTCTGACTATACTAAACCCGAGTCTATTTCAGTAGGAATCTCTGATAATCCTCATAGTCATAATAGTCCTAATAGTACTAATAGTCCGAATCTCGCAAACAAATTTGATGTCCTTAGCCAATTAGAAGAAGAGTTAAACGACTAAGTCCAGCCAAAATAGGAGCCGTTTGGTTGGACAGCCCTAGATCTGTGCAGCCCATTAGTGGTTCCATTCCCTCTAAGCAAGTTAGTGATGTGTTCGTAGCCCAAGTAGCAGTTAGTACTAAAAGTACCCCTCCAGTACATACCTTAGCCCTTCTAGATTCCGGAGCTAATTCTTGCTTCATGGATAGGAATTTTGCCCGAGCTCATCAGATATCTCTCAGAAAGCTCCCATGTCCAGCCTCAGTAGTAGTCATTGATGGTCGTCCCATTGCTTCTGGTAATATCATAGAAGAGTCGGAACCCGTTAATATTGTCCTAAATAACTTAACATGTGTAGTATCATTTAATATTATTAGTATTCCAGAACATCCCATAGTTTTAGGATTACCATGGTTCGAGTTACATGACCCAGACATAGATTGGAGGACAAGGGAAATCCGGTTGCGACAAACCCAAGGATCTACCCAGAAGGTTGCAACCATTTCGCTACGTCAGTTGCGTGAGGAAGGGCGCAAGGAGGAAATGTTTCTCTTTGCAATATCAGTACAACCCTCCAGCACCACCAAAGAGGAGTCCACCGTTCAACTTCCCGAGAAGTATCGTCAGTATGCTGATGTGTTCGATAAAGTACAAGCCAACACACTTCCTCATCATCGGCCGTACGACTGCGCCATCGACTTACAACCGGGAAAAGAGCCGCCATGGGGGCCGATCTACAATTTGTCACCAACCGAGCTAGAAGTCCTTCGAGCCTATATAGAGGAGAATTTGGAGAACGGTTTCATTCGGCATTCGAAATCTCCAGCCGGCGCACCCATTTTCTTCGTCAAGAAAAAAGATGGCTCGCTTCGACTCGTTGTAGATTACCGTGGCTTGAATAAGGTCACAGTAAGAAATAGGTATGCTCTTCCCCTTATCTCAAGTCTTTTAGAACGGATCAACGGTGCCAGGTTCTTCACGAAGATCGACTTACGAGGAGCCTATAACCTCGTACGGATCCGACCAGGAGATGAATGGAAGACCGCGTTTCGCACCAGATATGGGCACTTCGAGTATACGGTCATGCCGTTTGGACTTACTAATGCGCCGGCAGTCTTCCAGCACATGGCGAATGATATATTTCGAGATCTCTTGGATGATTTTTTGATCATCTATTTGGATGATCTACTGGTTTATTCAAAGACCCAAGAAGAACATGATTCTCATGTACTATTAGTACTAAAACGACTTCGAGAACATGGTCTGTATGCAAAGTTAGAGAAATGTAGTTTCGGGTGCAACCAAGTGGAGTTTCTCGGCTATGTCATCTCCTCAGAAGGCATATCTATGGACCCAGCCAAGGTCAAAACGGTGATAGAATGGCACACTCCGCGTTCGGTGCGGGATGTGCAATGCTTCCTAGGCTTTGCAAATTTCTACCGGAAGTTCATACAAAATTACTCAAAAATTGTGCTGCCTCTCACACAGCTCACCAGAAAGGGACAATCATTCATTTGGTCTAAAGAGACGGACATGGCTTTCGAGAGTCTTAAGAAGGCGTTTACATCAGCTCCAATTTTAGGTCATGTGGATCCGGAAAAACCATTCATTATCGAAGCTGACGCATCGGATTTCGCATTGGGGAGCATTCTGTCACAACAGGGTAACGACGAGAAGCTACATCCTGTGGCTTTCCACTCCCGTAAGTTTGACGCCGCCGAAATCAACTACGAAATTCATGATAAAGAGCTATTAGCAATAGTTGATTCTTTTATGCAATGGAGGCATTTCCTGGAGGGATCTCCTCATCAGGTCACTGTATTCAGTGACCACAAGAACCTTGCCCACTTTCAAGATGCTCGTGTACTGAATCGACGTCAAGCTCGGTGGGCCCACTTCCTCACACGCTTCGACTTCAAAATTACATATCGTCCGGGGAAACACCAAGGGAAGGCAGATGCATTATCACGGCGTTCGTATCTAACACCACGTCCCGGTGAGCCAGCTTTCGATAACCAGAAGCAAGTAATCTTGGGTCCAGCACGACTGCAAGCAGCACAGGTCTTTGACATGCCCGTGGATTCCGACATTACCAATACTATACGTGAGGACTTGAAGACTGACGCTTTCGCCCAAGCTATACTAGCACAAATTGACCCCTCTCGAGCGTCATGTTCACAATCACAATCACCAGGTACGGATTATCGGCAATTCAAATACTGTGATGGATTACTCTTCTTTAAAGAACTTTTGTATGTTCCTAATGGTTCTTGCCGCCTTCGAGTAGTACAAAACTGCCATGACACATATACAGCAGGACATTTTGGTAGTACTAAAACATTAGATTTAGTACAACGATCATTCTGGTGGCCCCGTATGCGACAATTTGTCGAAGATTTTGTTCGGACTTGCGATACATGCTGCAGAGCGAAAATGCCAAGACATCATCCATATGGTTTATTAGAACCATTACCAATTCCAAGCAAGCCATGGCAATCCATTGCTCTTGACTTCATTACAGATCTTCCAGTCTCTAAGGGATTCAGTGCGATTCTCACAGTGGTGGATCGATATACGAAGATGGCTCATTTCTTACCATGTACTAAAGAAATATCTAGTGAAGACACCGCCGAAATTGTCATGCGGGAAGTATGTCGGCATCATGGACTCCCTGATAATATCATCAGCGATCGTGGACCCCAGTTTGTGTCAAAATTCTGGAAGCACCTTTTTAAAATGCTGAAGGTCACTTGTAACCTCTCCTCCGGCTACCACCCACAAACCGACGGTCAAGCCGAACGAACAAATCAAACACTGGAGCAGTATCTGCGGTGCTTTCTCAACTATCATCAGAATGACTGGGCAGATATTCTTCAGTTCGCCGAATTTGCCTATAATAACGCTATCCACGCATCAACTAAAGTCACGCCATTCTACGCTTATACGGGATATCATCCCCGGTGGTGTGTCCTTGAAACCCCAGAAGTGTCCACAAATCCTTGCGCGGAGGATCGTTTGGAGCGGTTACGCAAGATACAAGCGGATTTATCTACTCAACTCCAGCAAGCTCAACAATCACACAAGGACTACGCAGATCGTCATCGACTTCCATCCAGTTTTAACATTGGAGATCGGGTGTGGCTGCTACGACGACACATCAAGACTACTCGCCCATGTGAGAAGTTGGATTATCGGCGATTAGGTCCTTTCCGTATTATCGGGAAGATTAATGATGTCGCTTTTCGTCTCGAGCTACCTCCGCAACTTCGGATACATCCGGTGTTTCATAGTTCTCTCCTCGAACCCTATCACGAGAGCACTATCCCAGGACGTACTATACAACCTCCACCTCCTATCGAGCTCGAAGATGGACCTGAGTATGAGGTCGCTGCCATCCTCGATTCCAAGATTGTTCGCAACAAGCTCTACTATCTAGTCGATTGGCTAGGATATAGTCCCAGCGAGCGTACTTGGGAACCGATCGAGAATGTGACCAATGCTCGTGCTCTTCTAGAAGACTTCCATCGACGATATCCCGAGAAACCGGGTCCTCAATCCAAAACGACTCGTGAAACTCGTCGTTTTAAAGGGGGGATAGTGTCATAACTAGACTCGAACCCATAACCTTTTGTTACACGGGTCGAGACTTTACCATTAGGATATGAATTGTAATTTGAAGGATATTATTTTCATTTAGGTTTTATTGGGAAATTGATGTATATTCCAGATTTCTCTGGAACATTCTAGAAACTTCAGGAGTATTCCTGAAGACACTATAAAAGGAGGCGCAAGGCATTAGTTCGAACCAAATCGGTTCAACGCCAGTCTTAAGCCTTCTAACTACTGTTGTATATCTTCCGTCATATAATACATATATCTTTCGCATCATCATTCTCTCTCTCTCTCTCTCTCTCTCTCTCTCTCTCACTCACTCATTCCTTCTCTCAAAGTTCGATACCTCTCATAGTACTAATCCTTCTCTGTCTTAGTACTATTCCCCAACAATAGTACTAATCCTTCTTTTAGTACCAATTCCTTCTCTGCCTTAATAGAGTTCCTGACAGTCTCCGGCATACCCTTTGGACTTCGGCCCAATCTTCGGTAAGACCATTCGTACCTTCATCGTCTTCGAGTTCGATCCCGATGTCCATCCTTTCTTTTCGATCGATCGATTTTACGAACATTAGGACTTTATCCTCTCCCACCAATCGTTGTTCCCGCTCCGAGAGTCAAGCAAGACGATGCTCGAACTCTAGGAATGCTTGTGTTGCACTTCGGTGGGTCTTCTCCGATGCCACCCATTCATCAAACTCGCATCGATCTCGTCCCTTCGATCTCTCGTAGTCATATGCCTCTCGTAAAGCTTCTTCAAAGGACCCCCATGTTGGATTTTGTTGCCGTATCTTGTAGATTCTTTCTTGTAACTCATCCGTGGCTACCCGACTGAAGGATATCACTTGCAATCCTTCCGGTATCCCACATCGCATCATCTCCCCTTTGTAGTCACGTAGATAGCGTGACACATCATTTCCGTTGAATTCCCCATTTCGTCGCACAAGCCGCTCTACTGCCGCCTTCATCTCCGTCATCGCGCGTTGTTCTTGTTGCATCCGCTCAACCATCATCATCATCATGTTCATCGCCTCTTGTTGATTCTCCATCTCCTTGCCACCCGTCTTCACGTCGGGTTCACCAACTGTGTCGTGCCTTTCGGCTCCGGATCGTTGCGTGAGTCGGGTGGGAACCACTGAGGTTTTGGACTAGGAGAAAGAAGAATATGAGATGAGGCTAGTAATGAATAGATTATTAGAAAGAGAGATAGAAATTTTGTGAATCCCACGAGTGTATTGTATTCAATTAATCAATATTTAGATAAGAATATGTATTTAGATTGAAAGAAAGATATAAGAAACTTGTGAATCCCACAAGTATAGATTATATTATTTTCGTGAATCCCACGATTATATTAATCGGTTGGTGTTTTCGGAAATATATCCAATTTCCAAATATTTCACACACCTATTACATTGTGCTCCCCATCCTTATGTAGTGATGGGAGAGACTAAGCATAGCTACATGTTTTTTTTTTTTTTCTAATATGTTCATGCACACTAAATGTGCATGTGATGCTTTTCTAATCCTTGCTTTTATTTGCTAAATATAGTGCTCATGCACGCTAGATGTGCATGAGTCACTTTTTAGTTGCTTGCGTTTTTCTATAAAATATTCACGCACTCTAAAAATACATGATTTACCTTTTAATAAAGGTAGGCGCAAATAAAGAACTTATAGTTATTAAATCTATTTATAAAATACTAAAGATAAGGTAGCATAATGGTAAAGTTGAGGTTTGGCTATGTGGAGGTATAGGCTTCGAATCCTGCCCTATGCATGTGATAAATATTTTGATATTCTTATTTTATTTATTTATATGTAATTAAATCGGTTAAATTATTTTTACTTTTTCACGTAGTGTACGAAATACACTACAAACGAGCCCCTCCGAACCCGCACATCCTCCGGTATGTGCCGAAGTTGTCGGTGATTGTTAGTTTCGTCCGTCCATTCTCCGCATGGTTGGTTTCGTCGCCGATCATTTTTGGTTGCCGGCCCCATTCGGTCTCCGGTTTTTGGTTGTCGACTCCGCCCGGTTTCCAATTTTGTTCGGTTGCAGGCTCTATCCAGTCTCCAATTACCAGCCCTCGTAATTCTTCTTTACTTGTAGTACCCTCCGTTTCTCTTGCTATGTCAGCTTTGTCTCTCCATTTTGAGCACATCCAATCTTTCCACCCGAACCATTGTCACCATCCGATCCACGATATTCTTTGTTCTCTCTCGTCATAGAATCTCACATTAGTGTTTACGTTCTTCCCGTTAGAGCCTTTCTTCTTTGTTGAGATCTCATCGTTAATAATACCCTTCAAATCCGCTTGGCCCTTGTAATCCGTGGTAGTGTCTTTTCCTGGCCTCTTCATCAACCTTGACTTTTTTCCAGATCGGTCTCGTCCGATCGGCTTTCGGTTGGATCGGCTCCTGATTGGATTCGTATTCGGCCGAATCGGACTCGGTTGATCGGTTTTTACCGATTCGGCCCCCTTCCAGGTCGGTTTCGATCTATCGGTTTCGGTTTCGATTGACTTTCTTTTCCTCGTTTTTATTGGCCTCGACCGGTTCAACCTCCGACTAAGTCGGATTAGCTTCTTTCCGGATTGGTCTCGTCCGATCAACTTTCGGCTAGGTCGTCTTCCATCCGTATTCGCGTTCGGCCAAATCGGACTCAATTGATCCGTTTTGATCGAGTCGACCCCTTTCCGAGTCAGCTTTCTTTCGGATCGGAATTCATTCCGGATCATCTTCCATCAGAACTGGCTTCCGATTTTACCTTTCTTGCCGCCACCTCCCGTCTCTCTGGTCTCACGTTGCTTCTCAGACACAACCGCCGAAGTCTCTAGGATTAGTGGGCAGGAATCTTCGGTATTATCATTCTCCGTCATTTCACGCATATTGACCTTTTCGGTTATCTCTCCGTCATATGAATCGGCTTCGACCTTTGTTTTCTCTCCACCACCTTCCGTCTCTTCGGTCTCACGTTGCCTTTCGAACGCAACCGCCGGAGTCTCTGGAATCAGTGGTGGGGAAGTCTCGATATGGCCATCCGCCATTGATTCGTCCATGGCCACCTTCGATTTGATGTCATCTTTCGTGGCGACCTCCTCAATCAAGTCCTCCTTGCTCTCTTTCACTGCATCAATTATGCTTACCCCTTTTTCACCCGATGTTTCGGACACTTGTATTCTGAAATCTTCTTCTACACTTGGGTTATCGGCCTTATCCTTTGTCGTTGTTCTTTCGCAAGACAAGAGGGTAGCTTGTTTTACACCCTCTTCCGTCGCACCGTCATGTTGTATTTCGGCCTTCATATCGGGTCCATCGTTTGTCTTCAATCGACCATCCTTCATCGGCCATGTCGTTGACAAGATTCTCATCTTCCTCTCATCATGTCTCCGGCATACCCTTTGGACTTCGGCCCAATCTTCGGTAAGACCATTCGTACCGTCATCATTTCGAGTTCGATCCCGATGTCCATCCTTTCTTTTCGATCGATCGATTTTACGAACATTAGGACTTTATCCTCCCCCACCAATCGTTGTTCCCGCTCCGAGAGTCAAGCAAGACGATGCTCGAACTCTAGGAATGCTTGTGTTGCACTTCGGTGGGTCTTCTCCGATGCCACCCATTCGTCAAACTTGCGTCGATCTCGTCCCTTCGATCTCTCGTAGTCATATGCCTCTCGTAAAGCTTCTTCAAAGGACCCCCATGTTGGATTTTGTTGCCGTATCTTGTAGATTCTTTCTTGTAACTCATCCGTGGCTACCCGACTGAAGGATATCACTTGCAATCCTTCCGGTATCCCACATCGCATCATCTCCCCTTTGTAGTCACGTAGATAGCGTGACACATCATTTCCGTTGAATTCCCCATTTCGTCGCACAAGCCGCTCTACTGCCGCCTTCATCTCCGTCATCGCGCGTTGTTCTTGTTGCATCTGCTCAACCATCATCATCATCATGTTCATCGCCTCTTGTTGATTCTCCATCCCCTTGCCACCCGTCTTCACGTCGGGTTCACCAAATGTGTTGTGCCGTTCGGCTCCGGATCGTTTGTGTGAGTCGGGTGGGAACCACTGAGGTTTTGGACTAGGAGAAAGAAGAATATGAGATGAGGCTAGTAATGAATGGATTATTAGAAAGAGAGATAGAAATTTCGTGAATCCCACAAGTGTATTGTATTCAATTAATCAATATTTAGATAAGAATATGTATTTAGATTGAAAGAAAGATATACGAAACTTGTGAATCCCACAAGTATAGATTATATTATTTTCGTGAATCCCACAATTATATTAATCGGTTGGTGTTTTCGGAAATATATCCAATTTCCAAATATTTCACACACCTATTACATTGTGCTCCCCATCCTTATGTAGTGATGAGGGAGTCTTAGGAATCCATGCTTCTTCTTTTTTTCTCTAACTATAGACTCCATGCTTTTCCTATAGATAGACTATATGCTTTATCTAAAGTGATCATGCTTTTTCTAACTTGTGCGTTTTTTATCAACTATAGTGTTCATGCACGCTAGATGTGCATGCGTAACTTTTTCTTTTAGCATGCGTTTTTCTTTTAACTAAAGTTTATCCTACGTGAACTTACCTTTCTACGTGGGACATCTATGTTTTTTGATATGAATGAAATGCTAGTGTAATGCTAGTGTAACATGGAGGTGCAAGGTTCGAATCTTGCCCTATGTATGTTATATAAATTTTAATATTTTCTACTATTTATTCATATTTATTAAATTGGTACTTTATAAGTTTTTCACGTAGTGTACAAAATACACTACGACACCGTATTTAGTGACCACAAGAACCTTGCCTACTTTCAGGATGCTCGTGTGTTGAATCGACGTCAAGCTCGGTGGGCCCACTTCCTCGCGCGTTTCGACTTCAAAATCACATATCGTCCGGGGAAGCACCAAGGGAAGGCCAATGCATTATCACGACGTTCGTACCTAGCACCCCGTCCCGGCGAGCCAGCTTTCGATAACCAAAAACAAGTCATCTTGGGACCGGCACGACTACAAGCAACAAAGATCTTTGACATGCCCATGGATTCCTGCGTTATCGATACCATACGCGAAGACTTGAAGACAGATGCGTTCGCCCAAGCTATACTAGCACAAATTGATCCCTCTCGAGCGTCGTGTTCACAGTTGCAACCACCAGGTACGGACTATCGGCAATTCAAATACCATGATGGATTACTCTTATTTAAAGAACTTTTGTATGTTCCTAATGGTTCTTGCCGCCTTCAAGTAGTACAAAACTGTCATGACATATATACAGCTGGGCATTTTGGTAGTACTAAAACACTACATTTAGTACAATGATCATTCTGGTGGCCCTGTATGCGACAATTTGTCGAGGATTTTGTTCGGACTTGTGATACATGCTGCATAGCGAAAATGCCAAGGCATCATCCATATGGTTTATTAGAACCATTACCAATTCCAAGCAAGCCGTGGCAATCCATTGCTCTAGACTTCATCACAGATCTTCCAGTCTCTAAGGGGTTCAATGCGATTCTAACGTTGGTCGATCGATATACGAAGATGGCTCATTTCTTGCCATGTACTAAGGAGATCTCCAGTGAAGACACTGCCGAAATTGTCATGCGTGAAGTATGTCGGCATCATGGACTTCCCGATAGTATCATCAGCGACCGTGGACCCCAGTTCGTGTCAAAATTCTGGAAGCACCTTTTTAACATGCTCAAGGTCACTTGTAACCTCTCCTCCGGCTACCACCCACAAACTGACGGCCAAGCCGAACGAACCAATCAAACGCTGGAGCAGTATCTACGGTGCTTTCTCAGCTATCATCAGGATGACTAGGCAGATATTCTCCACTTTGCCGAATTTGCCTATAACAACTCTATCCATGCATCCACGAAAGTTACGCCATTTTATGCTTATACGAGATGTCACCCCCAGTAGTGTGTACTTGAAACCCCAGAGGTGTCCACAAATCCTTGCGCAAAGGATCGTTTGGAGAGGTTACGCAAGATACAAGCGGATTTATCTACTCATCTCCAACAAGCTCAACAAACACACAAGGTTTATGCGGATCGTCATCGACTCCCATCTAGTTTTAACATTGGAGATTGGGTATGGCTACTCCGACGACACATCAAGACTACTCGCCCATGCGAGAAGTTGGATTATCGGCGATTAGGTCCTTTCCGTATTATCGGAAAGATTAATGATGTCGCTTTTCGTCTTGATCTACCTCCACAACTTCGGATACATCCGGTGTTTCATAGTTCTCTCCTCGAACCCTATCAAGAAAGCACCATCCCAGGATGTATTACACAGCCTCCACCCCCGATCGAGCTTGAAGATGGACCTGAGTACGAGGTTGCCGCCATCCTTGATTCCAAGCTTGTTCGCAACAAGCTCTACTATCTAGTCGACTGGCTAGGATATAGTCCCAACGAGCGTACTTGGGAACCGATAGAGAATGTCACCAATGCTCGTGCTCTTCTTGAAGACTTCCATCGTCAATATCCAGACAAACCGGGTCCTCAATCCAAAACGACTTGTTACACTCGTCGTTTTAAAGAGGGGATAGTGTCATGATATGACAAGACTCGAACCCATGACCTTATACTACATGGGTCGAGCTCTTGACCATTAGACTATACATTGTAATACATAGAATATTATTTTCATTTATTTTTTATTATAGAAGATTGATGTATATTCCAGATTTCTCTGGAACATTCTAGAAACTTCAGGAGTATTTCTTAGAACACTAAAAAAGGAGGCACGAGGCATTATTTCGAACCAAATCGGTTCAACGCCAGTCTTAAGCCTCCTAGCTACTGTACATTTTCTTCACATAATATATATCTTTTCTTATCATCACTCTCTCTCTCTCTCCCTCCCTCTCACTCACTCTTTCCTTCTCTCGAGAGTTCTTCACCTCTCTTAATACTAATACTTCTTTTAGTACTAATTCCTTCTCTGTCTTAGTACTGTCCCTGACACACACTGGAAAAATGCAAAGAGGCGCAAGTCGAGCTAGGAGGCGGTTGCCAATATGTGCGACATAGAAGATTCGATGCTTGCAATGCGATGCCTTGACCTTTAGATCAAGGGACTCAAATGTTGATTGTTGCAAGAATTGTGGCTGCACCTTGCCATCATCTCCGGATGAGCCATGAGCCATAAACATAACTTGAGTGGTTTTGCAGACTAGTGAATTTGGGTTTACAATGTTTAAAGTGGATTTATGTTGATTTATGAGTGCACTTGGGAGTATGTCATATGTTGATTTATGTTTTCAATTTCTTGTTTCAAGTATGTCACATGTTGATTTGGGTTTATGGTGTTTAAAGTGGATTTAGGTTCAAAGGATGTCATATGTTGATTTATGTTTCAAATATGTCGTATGTAGATTTATGTTTCAAGTATGTCATATTTTGATTCATGTTTCAAGTATGTTATAAGTTGATCTCTATTTTAAGTTTTATGTTTTTTAAGTTTTATGTTTTTTAACTTTTAACTTTTATGTTTTAAGATGATTATTTGTTTTATGTTAAGTATGGTGAAGATCGTCGATTTTGAATAATTTAAGGTTGGATTTTGTGACTGTTTGATATGTTATTCTAAGTTTTAAGGGTAATGATCAAGCTTATTTGAAGATTTTGGTCGAAATGATACATTTGGTTGGGCGACCTGCAACGGTTGGGCGACCTATAAAGGTCAGGGTTGGGTGACCTACAACGGTTGGGCGACTTGCAACGGTCAACGTTAGGGCGACCTCTGACAGGTTTTTTTTCGCACGTTCTTCCTTATCGAAATTTGACGGTGCAGATCGCACGCGCCTTCCTCTGAGTGACCTGCACCGTCTGTGGCCGTGATTCCTTCGCCAACCCTCTTTATGATTTGATGCAGAATAGACACGAGCGGATGGATTGGATGGATGGACATCCTATCCATCATGGCCACGTGAAGAATTTTTTTAGCTTTATTGATATTATAGGCCACATAGGAAGAGATGGAAGAGCTATGGCGCTCTCTCATTCTGCTCCGCTACTCTCTCTTCCCCTCCCTTCTTCCGCTTCCGCTTCCTTCCTCTTGTCTACTGTATCGACAAGATTCTCTCACCATCACCATAACCACTACCACCGCCGCAGGCTCCATGGCATCTTTGCGACGGAAGGAGAGCAAGCTCTGCAGAACTCTGTGGATTTCTTACCCCTTCAAGACGCCCTTTCGAAGGTATACATATATATAGATATATCTTTTAACCTTTCCCCTCTTTCTATATTTGCATAAAAAGGAAATGATGGATTTAATAGAGAGAAAAAACCGCTGAAGCAATGATGGAGATTATCATGGAAGAATATCTGGAAATGGAATAGGTCGAACTGCAACATTACCTCAGTTTTATTTATTTAGACAGAGTAGACACAGCGGAAAAAAAACATTTACAAAGACTCTAAGACTTGCACAATTGAATGTAATAATGGATGCATTCCAGATCTATTCATGTAATTATCTCCACGTGGATTGTGTAAAAATACTAGAAAGGCATAAACTTGATGATATACTTTTAAATGGTTAGCAGCTCCCTATAAACAAATTCCATATATATATATATATATATATATATATATATATATATATCATTTGTCTATGATTAGAGATCATAGATAAGGTATCTTTTAGGGGTATTTTAGCAGTGTATAATGCAGTTGTACATTGATAATATCAAAATCTCAGAGAAGACATATCCTTGAGGTTAATATGCCTTCATATGTCTCAATGGTCAACATCTCTTCATGGACATATACCCAGTTTCTTGGTAGGGGATGAAAGAATGCTAACTCTTAAGAGTTGGGGTATGTGGAAGCGTAATGTCTGTGTGAGCAGGAGAAAGAATCGGAGAAAACAGCCAGAAATGAAAGAAAACAACGAGAAATGAAAGAGAACTGCCAGAAATGAAAGGAAACAACCAGAAATGAAAAATACACAAGAGGGAGGGTGACAAATTATGGGCTGAAGAGAAAGCTATATTAATTGACAAAATGCAATGGGCCATGTGGGCTTTATATATAGGTCTTCAAGGGACCACCACATTAAATGTGGTTGGTGGAGTCTAGTCATATACATCCACCCTACTACGATTCTACCATAAGAATATCTAATATTCATTGACCACATTTACACTTGGCAACGAACTAGTTGTCACAATCTAGTTCTACATGTAAGTAGATAGTTCACACAGATTACAATAAAGTGTGCTCACACAATTTTTAAGACATCGTGCTTTTCTCCTTAAGCATGTGCTCACACATGTTGAGCTTGATTCTCAACATGCCCTCAAGGTCAATTGTGTGTCCTCGTAAGCTGGTTGTCTTGGTGTAGTTGAAGACTAGGTCAATGTTGCTCAAACTGTGAGACCGTGGTCTTCACATTGCTCCTATGTACTCGAACTCAATCATGCAAGGTCAATCTTACCAATCCAAAAAATGTTAATAAAAAACTCGAGATATCAAGGTTTTTTGTGTGACTTATCCAATTGAGGTTTTGCTTTGTGTGCCAAGCCTTGCTGGTCTTACCCCATCCCTTGTCCTCTATCTGCCGGGCTTCAAAAAGTCTTCGTCTGACTTGCCGGGTTGAGTCAGATTAGATACTGGTCTTGTTCATACTCTTCCAGTTATCTTTGGTGCCGATTCTCCGTGTGTTCCTTGGTCTCGATACTCATCTTTGCGAGCTGGTTGCTACTAAGATTGTTGTAGTGGATTGGTATTGTCTTGTTGACCAGTTTGTTGAAGTCTTTTAAGCCATAAGGCTTTGCATGCAGCTACAACTTTGCCCCTATACTCCGCCTCAGTGCTCGACATGAATTGTTTCTTGCTGCTCCATGAGATCTCTCCATTGTCGAGTGAAAACAAAAATCCTGAGGTGGATCTCCTATCAGATGGGTTATCTGCCCAATAAGCATTCGTGAACCCATCAAATTGAAGCGGCACTTTGTGCTTGTAGATGATACCATGATCAAGAATTCCACCGATATCGTACCACTCGCTTAACACAATCCATGTGAGTGTTGCAGCAGGGTTGCGTGAACTGGTTAATGAGCTCGACCGGGTAGTTGAGGTCTAGCCAGGTGATAGTCAAGTAGATAAGACTCTCAATTATTTGCCGATACTATGTTTGCTTGCAAACTTCGCCGGAGTCTACACGAAGCTTCATATTTCAATCCAGGGGTGTTGAGATGGAATTACACTCGGTCATTCCGAACTTGTAAAGCAGATTCAACAGTAGTGTCATTATGAGAGTAGGAACCCGCCTGGATGTCTAATGACGTCGATGCTGAGAAAATAATGTAAGTCATTCAGGCCCTTCATCTCAAAGTTTTTTGAAAGCAGCTTTTTGAGTTTCTACGTCTCAACACAGCTTTCTCCACCATCAACAAGGTTATTGAATACAAGACAACGAAGAGCGGGCTTTTGGGATTGTTCTATATATACAGCGAATTGTCAGATTTTGACATTTGGAAGTTGATGTTGTGAAGATATAGCATGATCTTTGAATGCCACGCTCTTGGGGCTTGCTCCAATGTGTAGAGCAACTTCTTCAATTGGCAAACTTCATGTGGATGTTTGCTTGATTTGAATCCGGGTGGTTGAGTCAACTTCCTCCTCGAGCTCGCCTTGGAGGAATATGTTCTTTACGTCCATTTGATACTATCAGGTTCTTCTGAACCTTAATGTCAAGTTCTTCTATCGGCTTGATTCACGGAATTTTTCATTTCCCACCTTCAGGGCTTTCTTTACTCCCGATGTCCTCATTACAGGCACACCATACTCGCTGTTGATCGATCAGGTTGACTTATCGGAGTTGTCATCCAAGGCTATGCTCATGGCTTCGTGCTCCAGGGTCTTGCCCTTTCAGTCACTTTGAGGTGAGGTGTACCACTGAGCTGACACCACGTCAAAGGTTTCTTCATGGTGTGCAACACTCTGATTGCTTGACGATACTTGGGGTTCGGTCAGCCAGAGTGAGGGCAGACTCTATATTGGGTCTCTACCTATAATGGATCTCAGCTTCTCTTCTTCTCTCTCGGGATTTGCAGCAGATCCGCGTGTCTCAGGCATGGCGGGGGTCACTAGTGCTGGGCTATACCGTGATGTCTCTTCATCAAATACCACATCTTGGCTTATTTGCGATTACTGAGTGGTAGGGTTATAACACTTTTGACACTTTTGCTCAAGTGAGTAGTCGGTGAGGATCATCTTCTTTGACTTCAGATCAAGCTTTCTTTGATTCTCATTGGGTACATTCACGTATGCAATGGTGCCGAAAACCTTCAAGTGCGAAAGATCCAGCTTTCTCCCGTAATACTTCTTACGAGGAATCACATCATGTGCGAGGTCGCGTAGATGGATTGACCCAAAATGGTAAGATCTATGAACCAAGGGAAGTATTTTTTATGTTGAGAGATAATGGCCTTTATTTGTCAGATGACAAGGGTGATGAGATTGATGGAGAGTGATAATGCCCTTTATTTTTCAAATGACAAGGGTTATGAGGTTGTGGGATAAATTGCTGCCTAATCTATTGTAATCCTTTTGTAGTGTCATTGTCGGGAGTCCACTTGTGTAACCCTTGATTGACTCGTAACATGATTAGGAGTGGTAGGGATATAGAAAGTTGTGATTGTTCTTGTGGATGAACTTGTGTTGTCCAACTACTACTCTTTGTGTCTCTTGAATTCTAGCAAGAACAATCCTGAGTATTGTTCGCTCTCATATTCCATTACCTTGCATAGTGGGGCAAAACCTTGGTTAAAAGAGGCAATGGTATCTCCCTCTTATTTCATAAAAAACAGTATAGTGGCAAACATATTATCCCCCCTGGATACACAATTGGCAAATTCTTTCTTCTAGAGTTGTATGTGCATATCTGCCTAACTCAATCTCTAAATGATGTGAAGACGTCTACAACTGCCCTATCACACTATGCAACGAATGTGAGATGTATATTCAGACAAGAAAGCTTACTTAATAATCCATCCTTTGATGTGTAAAATTTGTGCCTTATGATGGATTGTCTTCCTACCAAGATATAGATATTTTTAGCGTCCATAGAGAGGCCATTATTGACCCATGGTACCTAAGTACAAAAGTTTTCTTGATGTGTGTCTCCTTCCTAAAAAGGGATATTCATACTTCGAAGCACCCAATCTCGATGTGTGAGTAAAGCATACGCATATGAGAGCAACCTTCTAGGCATTCTCTTTAGTGTGACACTCAAGTCATCACCCCCTCTTAATATATCATCATAGCTTTCATGACGTGCACTTTATGCAGAGCATTTAAAAAGCAAGTGATACTCATCCTCTACTAGCCCTTCCCTGCATACCTTACATGCTTTTATATTTGGCTGATTTTGATTCATGTTCTTTGTGTTTCCAATTTCATGATATCAGTTCAGATCATCTATCCATTTTCATTTGGGTCATGTTCAAATTGGAATAATCCAAGCTATTTTGGAATGGGGGTAGTGCATTTATGCTTATGCCATTAGATTCGAACCATTGTTGCATTTTAGCATACCAACAACAATTATCTCCATGTTCAACAAGTTTTAATGACATAACTGCTAACTCTGAGTACCTTTACTTAGGGGGATCTCGAAGCTGTTGGATACTGGTCATTTATTGGAATAATACTTTAGTTATTTTTGGAACTGCTTCCATCTCCACCTGAATTAAATAATGAGGCATTGATGCTTTGCCCCATATCATGCATGCAATCGTCGAGATCAAAGGTCTCTTATGAATCGAGAAACTGAGTAGTGTATCAATAGAAACCAATCATTCAAAGATGATTCAAATTTATTGCAAGTTTATTGTTGTAGGTGTTTGGATCAAAATTGGATTAAGATTCTGAAGGCAGCACGGGGATTAGGGTTTATGTCAAAAACAGAGAGGGAGAGAGTCTGAGTGAGAGAGAGAGATGCACACTGTCTTGGGTACGAAGAGTGTACCTCTTTTTTGGTTTTTAGATATTATGTATATACACGTCAAAAGTGTGCTACGAGTGCGTTCACACTCGTGCACTAATAAAAGGCACGATGGCCTTTTATTCCCAACAACCTCCCACCTAAAGGCAATGTGCCGTGAGAAAAAAAAAACAAAAAAAAAGTGAGCTAAGTCCAAGTATGTACAAAGCTGAACTGCATACATACATCTATCCAACTCCCATCATCTGTCGGCAATGAGCAAATCGCTCAGCTGGAAGACCCTTCGTGAGAAGATCTGCAGGATTATTATTTGTATGTACTTTGACAAGCTCAATGTTCTTGCTGTCAAGTACATCTCTGATGAAGTGATACTTCACCTCTATGTGCTTCGTCTTTGCATGAAAGACGGGATTCCGAGCTAGCATGATAGCACTCTGGCTGTCACAATGAAGAATAGGTAACTCTGTAATGCCAAGATCTCTCACTAGATATGAAAGCCATAAAGCCTCTTTGCACGCCTCAGTGGCAGCAACATACTCTGCCTCTGTAGTAGACAATGCAACACACTTTTGTAGTCTGGAGATCCAAGAGACCGCTCCTCCTGTGAAAGTAAACACATACCCAGAAGTAGACTTCCTGCAGTCTGTGTGACCAGCATAGTTCCCATCCGTAAAACCAACGACAGATGCCTTTTGCTTTCCAAAGCAAATGCCCAAGTCCTTTGTGCCTTTGAGGTATCTCATAATACCTTTCACCGCTTCCCAATGCTTTTTGCCGGGATTTGCCATGTACCTACTAACCACTCCCATTTCAAAAGCAATATCAGGGCGTGTAGAAACCATCGCATATATCAAACTGCCAACGGCAGAAGCATATGGAACCTTAGTCATTTCAGCCTTCTCAGCATCAGATGTAGGGCTGTCTTCTGCACTGAGTTTCAAATATGGAGGTAATGGAACCCCAATTGTTCCCCCCCCTCCATATTGAAACATTGCAAAACCTTAGAGATATACTCCTGCTGAGATAGAAAGAGTACCCCTTTCGACCGGTTTCGGAGTATTCGCATGCCAAGGATGTGATTTGAATCACCAAGATCCTTCATATCAAAGCTTCCATGAAGGCTTTGCTTCAATGAATCCAAGGCATGAATATCCTTGCCAGCAATCAACATATCATCAACATACAAAACCAAGATAATCAGGCTACCATCTCCTGCCTTCTTCGTGTGCAAGCAGTGGTCCACTTGACTTGTACGAAAACCTTGAGACTGCATAAATGCATCAAATTTATGATACCATTCTCTTGGTGCTTGTTTCAACCCATACAAACTCCTTTTGAGCTTACAAACCATCTTCTCTTTGCCTTTAGCCACAAAACCTTCAGGCTGCTGCATATATATGTCTTCATGTAGATCGCCATGTAAAAAGGCGGTCTTCACATCCATCTGTATGAGCTCCATATCTTCAGTTGCAACTAAGCCCAAAATGATTCTTAATGTAGTCATCTTGACTACAGGTGAGAAGATCTCATCAAAATCAACTCCATATTCCTGCTTGTATCCTTTTGCAACCAATCTTGCTTTGTACTTTGGCGAGGAATTAGAAATGACCTTCATTTTATAAACCCATTTGCATGGAAGTGTTTTCTGCCCTTTAGGCAACTGCACCAAATCCCAAGTGTCATTTTTTTCAAGAGATTCCATCTCTGAAAACATGGCTTTATACCATTTCTTATTGTCCTGTCTGTCCATTGCTTCCTTGAAGCAAGTCGGTTCGCCACAATCAGTTACCATGATATAATCAGCCACACTGTTTGCATCAGGAACAAATCTGTCAGGCCTTCTAGTAACTCTAGACGATCTCCTAACCCAATGCTCATTGTTTGGTAGCTGTTGAGCCTGCAAATCATCATTTTCAACTTGCTGTCCAGGCATTTCAGCCTGCAAATCAGCATTAACAGCTTGCTGTTCTAGCCATTCCTGCACATTTGGTGGCTCATCATTATTGGCAAAGGCTGGCTGATCATTTCCAACCTCATTTTCTGCATTTGCAGGTAAGTTTACAGCAGGTGTTTGCTGCTGTACAGTGGGCACATTTTTCTGTCTAAAAGGTATTTCTTCTCGGAATACAACCCTCCGTACTTCCTCGGTCTTTTCGGGTTGTTTATGCATGCGATTTTCCCGGAAGATAACATCATTGCTGCGTACTATTTTTCTTTTCTCGGGATCCCACAATCTATACCCCATTTCACCCTTGTCACCGTATCCTAAGAAAATACATTTGCAGGACTTTGGCTCAAGTTTGTTGCATTCTTCTTTACGAATGTGCACAAAAGCCTCACAGCCAAACACTCTCAAGTGAGCATATGAAGGTGGCTTGCCCGACCACGCTTCTTGGGGTATTCCCCCTCCCAAAGACCTGTTAGGTAACCGATTAATCAAGTGAACAGCTGTCATAACAGCCTCTGCCCAAAAACCATGGGGTAACGCAGCATGATACAGCATAGTACGGACCTTATCTTGAATGGTCCGATTCATACACTCTGCAACTCCAATTTGGGGTGGATTATAAGGGGCAATGAGTTCCCTCTTTATCCCTTTGCTGTCACAAAATGCTTGAAAGGTCTTGGACACATATTCCCCACCATTGTTAGACCAAAGACACTTAAGTGTCTTATCAATTTGATTCTCAACTAATGCCAAAAATGTTCGAAATTTGTTGAGCACTTCATCCTTGCTATGAATAGGGTAAACCCATACCTTCCGTGTAGCATCATCGACAAAAGTGACTAAGTATTTCTTTCCCCCTAATGATAGCCCTGGCATCTGACAAACATGTGAATGTACTAACTCAAGCGGGGATGACTTCAGCGAAAGAGATTTTTTATGAGATGTTTGTACATGTTTACCATAAATGCAATGATCACAATGTTCAAAATCAGCATAACGAAGACATGGTAAGTAACCCAAACGAGACAATACTTTCATACCAGTTTCACTCATGTGTCCCAGCCACCCATGCCACAAAGAAACACTAGGCTGCTCGGTTATGGCAACGACATGGTCACTCACACTAGATACATGGAGAGGATACAAAGTATCACTTTTACTACCCTTGGCAATAACTCTAGATCCCTTACAAATCTTCCATTTCCCATCACCAAAGGTGGTGTGAAATCCATCGTCATCTAGCTGTCCTGTGCTAATCAAGCTCTTCTTGACCTGAGGTACATGCCGTACATGCTGAAGTGTGAAAGCAGAACCACGTTGAAACTGTAATTGCACAGTGCCAATACTTGCGATTTCACATGCATAGTTGTCCCCAAGATGGACAACACCATGTCGACCCCCTGTGTAATCTGAAAACCACTCACGATGAGGGGTGACGTGAAAGAAGCACGGAATCGAGTAACCAAGTGTGCATGTCACTATTCGTATCTGCAATGCCTTTCCTCGGTTGAATGTCTCTCTTTTCTTCTATGCAACCATCTATCTTCTTGCCTTTTCCTTTCTCTTTCTTCCATTTGAAACAATCACGTTTAAAGTGACCTTTTTTGCCACAGTGATGGCATTCTACATCTTTACCACGTGATTTACTACGGCCATAACTATCAGATTTGCCTCTTTGTTGTAACCTACCCCTCATATGCAATGCACTAGAGGACTTATTGGATGCATTATTTTGCCAACTCAACTCTTCCATTAGTAGAGAACTCTCTACATCGGCATAAAGAAGCATCGCATTTGAATTGCTCATAGCAGTCTTGAAAGTATCCCAACTTTCTGGCAAGGTGCAAAGTAAAAACGTGGCCTTAAACTCATCATCAATGATGAATTTCAAGGCAACCAGCTGGCTGAAAATGGAATTGAACACACTCAGGTGAGTTGACATGGGTGTGCCCTCTGTCAACGCAAATCCATAAGTTTTTTAAGCCAATAAACTTTGCTTGCTGCCGTCTTCTGGGCATACAGTTCCTCTAGTCTAGTCCATATAGAATAGGCACAATCCAAACCTTCAATATTAAATAGCAAGGCATTAGAAATCGACAACTCAATATTTGAGCATGCAAGCTTGTTCAACTCTTGCCAATCATCTTCGTCCATATCTGTAGGCTTTACCCCTTTGACTTTAATAGGCTTTGCATGCTTCTTCTGCAGCAGGATGTTGTAGCACTGCTTTTTCCAAACCGCAAAGTTATGTGCACCCTCAAGCTTCTTGATGTGCATAAGGTGGCTACTGTCACTGTTGCTAGTCATGATTTCTTAGCCCAAACGGAGGACCAAACCTGCTTTGCAGAAAACGTGACCTGCTTTGCAGAAAACCCTAAACTCTGCTCTGCAAAAAACCCTAAACTTTGCACTGCAAAAAACCTTAAACTCTGCTCTGCAGAAAACCCTAAACTCTGCTCTGCAGAAAACCCTAAACTCTGCTCTGCAGAAAACCCTAAACTCTGCTCTGCAGAAAACCCTAAACTCAGCTCTGCAGAAAACCTTAAATCTGCTCTGCAGAAAACCCTAAACTCAGCTCTGATACCAGTTTGAAGGCAGCACGAGGATTAGGGTTTAGGTAAAAAACAGAGAGGGAGAGAGTCTGAGTGAGAGGGAAATGCACACTGTCTTGGGTACAAAGAGTGTACCTCTTTTTTGGTTTTTAGATATTATGTATATACAAGTCAAGTGTGCTACAAGTGCGTTCACACTCGTGCACTAATAAAAGGCACGATGGCCCTTTATTCCCAACAGATTCTATTGGACAAGTTGGGGTTGTTGCATCAAAAAATGGTTGAAGGGAAGTAAAGGAAACCCTATGGTCCTACGAATGCTGGTTTCTCTTGGTAATGTACACGAATGTATATGGAGGTTTTGATTAGTTCAGTATGCTCTTTTCTTCGCTAGAATGGTTGGATCTTTAATCCACGTTAGGATTGTGTGCTTTGCGGTCAAGAAAGAAGAAAGCATTGGTGCCAATGGTTGAATTCTTGTGGGTAATGTCATGAGAAGTGAGTGGCTGTTTATCAATGGGCTAGATTTCTTGATTAGTGGTATGTTTTGCTTCTGCACTGATTCCTATAACCATGAAATGTGATGTGCCACCTTGAGGAGCATGTTACAAACACAAAACTATACAATTAAGCAAGAGATAGACCTATCATCTGGGTGGAGTGGTTGTTTGGCCAAACATAGTGTTGGATGCTAGATATATACCTTGGGTTAAGTGCCAGAAATATGGTTCTGACAACACTCACGATGTAATCTCTTGTTTGGTTTTATAGGCCACTTTGGCCTTTTAAAAGATGTTAATATATGTTTCTTTCTTTCTCATGTTATGCTATACAAGTGGTAACTTACAATGAACTTGAATATGTATTACAGTGAACCATTACAATAGTAATATGTAATCATGTATTATGTTTTTTGAAAATTTAGACTACATAAATCTTGATAGTCTCTGATTGGATTGATTTTGGACTGTTACCACATCCATACCTTGCTGACATTGGATGATATGTTCAAATGATTTAAACTGAAATAAATTTTTAGCACTGCTGAAACTTGTCAACAGGTGGAACTACCAATCACAATCTCTTATAGAAGCCCCCCATTTTATGATAATTCACAGCTTTGACTATGGATGTATGTATGCATGTTGAAATTTGATCAATAAAGTAACTTTTTCTTTTCTAGTCATATATTGTATTGGTGTTCTAATATATTTGGATATCAAACTCTTAACAGAAAGAAGTGGTGCAGTCTTATCTCAGTTTTCTTATATGTCATTGTTATTTTTTCCTTCTGTTGGGTCTGTTCTTTTCTAAGTTTCAGTTGTTCTCTTTATTTTTTATTTCATCTTTATGTAATTGATATAGTGTCTGTAGTTGAGACATCTCTGTGACTTCATGCATATGATTTTCTTGCAATTATTTAACATCTATGTATTCTTATAATATGTAATTACCTACAAATTCCTCAATATTGCATGCTTACAAAACGGTCCTTAAAATAGGAGGATGATACCATGGTGTCTGATCATGCTTGTATCTTCCTTCTTAACTACACATGTACCACATATGGAGAGATTGATTGTGAGAGTTTTGCTATAGACATGTCTGTTGACTGGAAAATAATATTGTGGGTTTAATTTAAACTTAGAACCCTCAAATTTCTACAGGAAAAGGATCTGGATTTTTACTGCAATTTAAATTGAAATTTAGTTGCACATTTATTCATAATAGCAATATCTTGATCTTAACAGAAAGATGGAGATTCTGTAATGGAAGCCATGGAGCAATTGCGTCAAGCTGGATGGGCAAAATTATGGAACTCACAACCTTATGTTTCACGCCGTACAGTCAGTTTTTTCTTCCTTCTTGGACTTTCTTTTTATGAAATAAATGATGTTTAGATATGTGCTATTTCTGATGCACATTCTTGTGGTAGGGAACAACATTGAACCAAACCCTCAGTAGATCATTTAAACACTCTAGAGATCCCCTGTTTTTCTTGAAATATTCAAGTTAGCACTGTTTCTAATGTTTTCTTACTTTTTGAGTTCAGACATTTGTCCGTGAGCTGACAAATCTAGGCATCAAGAATGCTGAAAAACTTGGTGTACCAAGTGTGAGAGATGATGTAAGCTAGTGAGTTATTTATTTAAACTGCAAAAGCCTTGATGTGAGTTATGTGTAAACTGCAAAATCTTGGATGCAAATCTCCCGGATACAAATAGCTGAAAATGCTTGTGCTCATTATTGAGTCATACAGGCAGCTTTTCTGTTCACAGTGGTTGGAACTACAGGATTTCTGGGTGTACTTACGAGTCAGCTGCCTGGGGTAAACACTAGATATCTCGATGCAACTGTTTCTTTTCAAGCAGAAAGTTTAAGGTAGTTTGGTAGTTAATTCCAGGATTGGGGATTCTTTGTACCGTATCTTATTGGAAGCATATCCTTGGTGGTTCTAGCGGTGGGGAGCATTGCACCAGGGTAGTTTCAATGCTCTTTCTAGAAGTTTGATGCTCTATATATTGATTGCTTGGCAAACTCTGTACCTTCACAATTCTATGGCAGTCTATTGCAGGTGGCTATTGGGAGCTTCTCATCACTCTTTGAGGATTACCAGGATCGTGTACTTAGACACGAGGCAGCTCATTTTTTGGGTAATGTCATGTGTAAACCATTTCAGCTTTTAAAGTTTGTATGTAATGCTTATTATAATGCCAGCGTGTGTTTATTTCTTAAAATTTAGTTTATTATGGAAACTTTTGCATGAATCTAATTATGGTCAATAGCATGATATTTCTGCATTGGTGATGACACAAGAATTTTACCTCATTTTCAGTTGCCTACTTGCTTGGTGTACCGATAGTGGGGTATTCTCTAGACATTGGGAAGGAGAATGTAAACCTTATTGATGAAAAGGTACAGAAACGCATTTATGAGGGTAAACTGGACAGTAAAGATTTGGATAGGTAAATAAATACTCATGCCCCATTTGCCACTCTATCCTATGTCAATGGACTTAGGCTATTTAACCATTTGACAGGTTTGCAGTTGTTGCTATGGCTGGCATTGCAGCTGAAGGTTTAAAATATGATAAAGTTACGGGCCAATCAGCTGATTTATTCTCTCTTCAGGTAATTAACCTCGTAGTCTTTGAATTTGAACCATAATGTGAAAGGTAATTGATTGTTTAAGATGCTTCATTACAGAGACTTATTAATAGAACCAAGCCACAACTGAGCAGTGAGCAACAACAGAATCTTACCAGATGGGCGGTGAGCTGGTTAAAATTTTATCCAGTTATTTGAATTTAATCACTTCCAAGATCATTTTGAACATTTAACATCTTAGATCCAACAATTTTGACTAGGCAGAGTTGATGCCGAGTTGTATATATTTTTGCATTTCAAGGGTTTGAGTTGAAGTGGCTAAATGAGCCCCCAAGATCATTTTGAACATTTAACATCTTAGATCCAACACGTTTGACTTGGTAGAGTTGATGCTGGGTTGTATATTTTAGCATTTCAAGGGTTTGAGTTGAAGTGGCTAAATGAGCCCTTTTTAATGTTAAAATGTATAATAGTTTCTAGGTCAACTGAATATTCCTAAGTACAGTTTTTCCTCAGTGGTCATATGAATGCTATCTATTTGAGAAAAACTCAGTTTGGTTCAAATATCTTGATCAAGAATCTGGAGCTGCACCTGTGATTGTAACTCAGCTACTTTTAGGTTATGGTTCTCTGCTATAAGAAGCGTTAATATCAACTTGTTGTTTACTCTCAGTGACCTTAACAAGGATTGAACCCTCTTGCAATTGCGTTAGGAAAGACCTTTAGTTTCTGCATACATTTAAATATTCTTTTTATTAGCTCCCTTTTGGTTACTCGAGCCACTGCTCTAGCTTCTAAAACATCAGATATCAAAACTCATTATTGAATGATTTAAAATTGTAGTCAAATCTCAAAAGAGATGAGCACACCATCTGATACCGTGAAGTATGAATATTGACCTTACTAATGCCTGAGATAATTCACCCTGATTTGGTTGGCTTGTGCTCATCCTCTACAGGTGCTTTTTGCTGGTTCACTTTTGAAGAACAAGAGTGAAGTTCATGAAGCTTTGATGGATGCCATGTCAAAGAAAGGATCGATTATGGATTGCATTAAGGCAATTGAAACATATGATCAGACAGAGTCCTGAGGAATCTGTGACTTTTTGAAGTGACAAAAGTTGAGAGAACTTAACTTTGATCCAACCCAAAGGCTCAGCTCCATTCTACAGATCATATCGGTGTCTTGGTGGATGTTAATAATATATCTATGTATCTCTCTCTCATCCCCACCATCCCCATGATGTAGAGGCACAAAGACTTTTTTTTATTCCTTGTATATTACTACTACCATACCCCAGATCTTATCCAAAGATATGGAGAAATATGTGAATTGCATATACCAGTAATGTATTCTTTATTCTTATTCCTTCAGTATTCTAAGCATTTTTTTGAACTCTTTATTGTATCTTGGGTACAATAATTGAGCATGCACATTTTTGTATGATACAATTGGTCTTCATCTTCTTAAGATGTTTTGAAATCTTAAATGATGGCCATGAGACGGTGAGAAACTCCCCATTTTCTTTATTGTGGCTTAGTAGACCTTCACACTGTTGCTTTCTATTCTATTGTTCGTGCTTTTCAGAAATTTGTGGTGTCCCTAGGTTGTCCCAATTTGAACTGGGACTCACTAAGGAGGCCAGTCCTAGTCCCAGCTCCAAAGAAGGTGCCGCCTTGGGTTGGGACAACCCATTCACAACGGGTAGTCCCAACAGTTAGCCACCCCAACGGCTGATCCACCATATTGTTTGCCCACACCTTGCACCACCATTGCTGGTTGTCATGGCCTCGTCCGCTTTGCCTGAGCATAGTCCATCGTGCACCATGCATGTGCCGCCCTCGTTCCGATCATCCTTTAGCCTTCCTTCTTTTGACGATACGTGCTTTCCTTTGTTAGGTTCCATCCGAACATCAATGTTGAGTACTCCTTGTAGCCCATTTTTCAGGCACATACTCACATTTAGGTCCTTAGACAACCTCATTGCATGTTTCTTGTTTTGCCCTCTTTTATGGTATACTCTTGCGTTAGAGTTGACCATTGGTTCTTCAATCTTCGTGATATTGTCCTCCTTCGAGTTGGATATCGTAATCACATCTTGGGGAACACCCCTCGGGTTCACTTGTCCCGCTTGGCCCTTGACATGCACCATCATGCTTCACTAGGCCTTTTTGTTGTACACATAAGCTTCGACCTTCGTTTCCTCGCCGCCACCTTCTATCACTTGGGTCTTACATTGGTTCTCGGACACAATTGCCTAAGTCTCTAGAACTAATGGGGAGGATATCTTGACCCATTTGTCATCTTCCTTTGTCGTGTTGTCCATAGCCACCTCCGACTTGGCATCGTTGTTTGTGGCTATGTCTTCAACCGTGGAGGCCTCATTCTCGTTGTCCTAGATCATGCAAGCTTCGATTATGCTTGCCTCTTCATCACTCGATGTATTGAACACAACACATGCTCTAAAACAGTCATCCACTCTCGGGGTGGTGCATTCAATTATGATCTAAAGCATAGTATGTAATATACTTGAATGCATTGGCAAACGAATGCGTATTTTATCAAAACATTCTTATGTTTTTTTTTTTACACTTTTTACCTTAACTTTCTTACCTTAAAAAAAATTTACCTTATAATAAATAATGAATACAAAAGTATGGTATTTACCATACTCGAATGATTGAAACATTCTAAAAAAAAATGCACGTATGATCTATATGGTTAAAACTATGGTCTAAAGCATAAGGGTTAATCAAGAGTGTAAAGAAGGGTTAATTACTTTTAATCCTAGGAATTGAGACAACCCATACGGGCCAAGTGTGAACTTGCTTGGGGCCTTAGGTTTGGCTATAAATATGTGACTTAGCTACCCGCATTAGCACATCATTTTGACTATGTTGAGACTGTGATTGTGTGGTGAACAAACCCTTATAACGAGCACGCTAGTACCTACTACTAGGTACGACTTGATGCCAGGGTGGTGGTTAGCAATGGGCCCGATTCGGTTTCGGTTCAATTTGGTTTCTTGGCCTTGAAACCAAACCAAACCAAACCATTTATTTATAATAAAAACCAAACCATGGAAAATTTAGAACCAAACCAAACCATTTTTTAGAGATATTGATTATCATACATATTATGAATTTGTGTGATAAAATAATCATAAATTTGGTTATCACATCACACTTATTATAAATTTGGTCATCATACCTGTCATAAATTTGGTCATCATACTTATCATAAATTTGATAATCATACATCAAAAGGAGACACTACTTATAATGTATATAAAATTTAGGGAAAAGTACTAGGATACCCTTGGAAGTTCGTCTATTTACCAGAATGCTCCTTGAAGTTCCAAATTTACCAAACTACCCCTATGTCCAAAAAATTACACTTTATAAAGTAATTATACACTTGTTATCACAACTTGTTAACGAATCATGGATAACTTCCTTCCAATAAAGCCAGATAAGAGGACCGACGGACATAGAACAACGATCCAACCTCAAGTTGAGCTTGAGGGGGAGTGTTGAGCGGACAAGCTCAATCGGATCTGGATCAAGGAGTCGTATCGATATCCGAAAACTGAAGAACTGGATCATACTCCAGAATAGTGTGAACCGATCGTCCGTTAGAGGCCTACAGTCCTAGCCTAGTACATAGGCATATTTCTTGGAGTTTGTATTAGTTGCTCGTATGAGCATTGAAATACACGTTAGTACTTCTGTTAGTCCTTTTGAGGACTTGTATAAAAAGTGTTCTATAGGACATTGTATGTATAGAGTATTATTTTTGAAATCAAGTTTGGTTCCCTCTCTCTCTCTCGAGTATGTGTGTTAATGTTTCCATTAAACCTTCATCTCTACTTTCTATGGTCTGTTGCTATCCAAACGAGCCGGTTATCTTAGCTTTTGCACGCTATCGTTTTTATATTTACAAACCCAACTATCGAAATGACGAAGGTTGGACTCAAGCTCATATAACAATCAAAGGATCTCACCATTCGGGTAATGGATGATAAGCAAACAGTTATTGTGAAGGATGTCGCATTGCTAAACATCAAACGAGAATTGATCAGTTCAAGGAGTGTGCCATCGCTACTAGCGAGGTGAGAAGTATAAAACTGAGCTACATACAAAACTAATGAGTTGTAGAAGAGAGCCATAAGATGGCATGAAGGAAGTTACAGTATGGCTAGTCGGTTTGGCCTTTGATGACTACCAACAAAATCTATCATACCTACCTACCTAACTATATAAAAAACATGTGTTTTTACTCGATACCTTTCAGAAATTTATCAACTAGTTTGCGTGGACCAGAGTGCTATCGAAGCAATGGATCCACCTTCAAAAGCAATAAGAGGTAAGTTATTGTTACGAATGCAGGGTGTTACAGATCTATCTAGCTACCTATATGTAGGGGTATTTTTCAAGGAATTTTGAAGAAAGAAAGAAGAGAGAGGGGTATTTAGTGGAATTTTCCTGAAACCTATTTCAAAACAAAGCATAAAACCCTGGAGATGAAGACAGAGGAAGAACACCCTTTGGGAAACAGGGGAGGAGAGCTCAATCCCCAATCCCAGGGGTATTTCTGGGAATTTTGAAGAAAGGAAGAAGAGAGAGGGGTATTTAGTGGAAATTTCCGAAACCTATTTCAAAACAGAGCTTAAAACCCTCGAGATGAAGACAGAGGAAGAAGACCCTTTGGAAACAGGGGAGGAGAGCTCAATCCTTGAAAGAAAGAGAAAGAGCACCTAGGGGTACAACTCAGAGATGTTACTCCACAGTCGTACAGACTTCTCTTCATCCTTTGCTCCTCCATCTTCATCTCCATCGCTGCATAGCTCCACCCAGGTAACTTCCCCTTTGCTGCCTTCACAGAAAAGCTTCCCTTTATCTTCCATCTCTGTTTGCAATATTAAGAAATTAGGCCATGGAATCACATTGACAGCATCAAACAAGCTGTCTTTAAGCATTTCATCATCACCGTTATCATCAAGCATATCATCGTTGTCAAACATAACATCATCATCTAGCATACCACCATCATCACCATACATATCATCATCACTACCACCATCAGTGCCATCACCAAGAAATGCACAATATAATCAAGATATGCTGCCGGAAAAGCTCTTTGAAGTTCTTTCCCGTCTTAAAGAGAACGAGGTATGGAGCTATAGTCTTGAATTGTCTCTCGCAGAGCTCTTCTCGTCGCATATGGGTTCCTCGAACCTCATTGAGATTCTTCAATCAATATCTAACCCAAATTTAGGCCTTCGTCTTTTTGAATGGATAAGAGAGAAAAAGTACTTTGCACATGATCAACACACATACAATGCTCTTATCAAGCTTCTTGGAGAAGCACACGATTTCAAATCCATACAGAAAATGATCCAAAACATGAATAATGAAGGCATACCTTTGAATGACATCCCTTTCAATGTGCTTATAAGAAGCTACGGCATGGCAAATCTTGTTCCTGAAGCAATCAAAACTTTTCATGCTATGGAAGATCATGGATGTAGACCCACCTCAATGACTTATCGAGAGTATATAAGTGTTTTGGTGAATGCAAAGAGGCTTACCAGTGCTTTCTCGGCATTCTCTCAGATGCTGGAAAGTGGTTGTATCCCCGATAGTATGACTGCTGCTACTTTGGTTACTGCTCTTTGTAGAAGTGGCGATTTTAAAAGAGCTAGGAAACTTACAATTTGCTTGCAAGAGAGGAATTGCCCTCCAAATCGCTACATTTATCATGCTTTTATGGATGGATACCTCAAAGATGGAAAAGATGACAAAGCAATGGAAACTCTAAAGGAGATGCTTCACCTGCGTTGTTTCGCTAATGTGGTAACATTCAGGATATTGATCTATGGGTTTTGTAGGCTTCGAAAGCTTGATGAATCAGTAGCATTCTTTAAGACTATGGTTACTGCTGGGTTGGATCCTGATAGCAAACTTTGCAATACTTTGATCCATGCGCTTTTCAAGGAAGGGAGAGCTACGACAGCAATCTTAATTTTCAAACTGATGAAGGAGAGGGGGCTTCTTACTATTGTGACCTATAATATTGTGATCAAGTGGTTATGCAATGAAGAAAAGATAGATGAGGCATTTGAACTTTTGGAAGATCTCTCAACAACAGGCTTTGGACCAAGTATTAGGGCTTTTAATGCAGTGATTGAATGTTCCTTTAAGGTGGGTCAACCTGAAAGAGCTACTTCTATACTCTCTGAAATGCGGAATCAAGGTTGTGATGCTAATGGGCTTACTTATGATATCCTTATAAATGGGCTCATAAAGAATGGCCAGATGGATGATGCTATCAAAGTTTTGGATGAAATGAGAGGTAAGGGTTTTGATCCTCAAACGAAAATGCCTAACAAGATGCTTGATGCATTGTTCAAGCTTGAAAGAGCAGATGCTGCACTTGCCATGTATGATAAGTTCCGAGAGAAGGGCTATTCCATCGATGTTATGACTCACAATACGATACTAAGTGGGCTACTTAGAGTAAATAGAACAAACGAAGCTCTCTTGTTTTTTGAGAGAATGGTGGAAGAAGGTTGCACTCCAAATACTGTTACATGTAAAGTGTTCATACTAGGCTTTTTGCAGTCAGGATGTCGCGATAAGGCTCTTTCTACCCTCAAAGGACTGCTGCAAAGTGACAAGAAACGGAACGTTGGGGTTTATTCTACGGTTATAAGCTGGTTATGCAAACAAGGAATGTTTGATCATGCCTTGAATCTCCTTAATGAGATGAGGACTAAGGGCTATAAACTAAGTAACCATGTATTCAGCACATTGATAGATGAGCTTTTCACGTCTGGCCGGAGCAGTGATGCAATTTACTCTTTCCAATTGATGGTTGAGAGTGGACATATTCCTGATATTGTAACATATAACGTGGTCATGAAAGGTCTGTGTAAAGGTGGCTTCATCGACAAGGCCTTAGAATTAATGCAAAGCATGGGCAGGGAGGGATGTAATCCTGATCTTGTGACTTATACTCAGTTAATAGAAGGCTATTTTTGGATAGATAGATATGATCTAGCAATTTCCACATTTAGAGATCTCGTGAGGAAAGGACTTAAACCAAGCCTTGTAACATATTCAACCTTGATTCAAGGATTATGCAAAGGAGGCAAATTACAAGAAGCACGGAAACTACTTGATTTGATTGTGACGATAGATCGTGATGTCAGAGTCCAACAAACATTACTGAAATTAATAACAAATGAAGAAAGCAAAGGGAAATAATGTGGTAGTTTGATGGGTTAGGACTTGTTTTATTTTTGAGGAAAAAGGGAGGCTTGGATATGGCAATGTGATGATGTATATGCAAGTGGAATGGCGTCATATGGATGTAAATATGTGCGTAGCATTTAAGGTAATGTACTCTATTAATCAGGGTTTCTTGAATGCTTGCCACTCTTAGAAGTATTGAAGACATGGGAAATTTTAGACCTTATTTTTTTCATCGTTCCATTTGTTAAGAAAGTAGTGAGTACAAGCCCCTTGAATCTATCGTGGCTCATACCCTCCTGTTGTGGATGATATGGTTTGTGGTTGATGGGGTTTGCCACTCTTGGAAGCTTGCATGCTAATGGCCATGCCATTCCTTAAAATAATCTCTTTGTCAAATGTGTAATAATACGAAACCAACATTCTCTTCCCATTTTTTTACTATAGGTCTGCTATCTATCATTGCTAGTGTGATCAATGTTCATTTCAATTTTTGTTTTGTATTTTGTTCAGTTCTTGAAAGGAGAAGAAAAAAAGATATATTAACATCTTCTAAGATAAAAATAAATCATTGCCAACAATTAAGCATGATTGATCTCTAGGAAGCTATCGATGATTCATTTCTAGAAAGCTATCGATGTTTTTGGTTCTAGAAACCTATCAATGATTGGTTGCTATAGATTCATCGCTAGGTGATTGTTATTGATTCATTCCTAAAAGGATATTAATGATTCATTTCAAGAAAGCTATTGATGACTCATTGAGTTAATGATTCATCGGAAGGAAGCTATCCATGATTCGCTAACAGGTTGTGATAATATATAATTGTTGATAGAAGGGTGGAAAATCGGTGCTAATTGACACTAACACACTTGTGAGGCAACTTTGAACTGCATAATCCCACAACTCTCTAAATTGGTGGCATGTTGAAAGTGCATCGTAGGGTATTGGTAGAGTCAATTTGCACATGATTGATCCCTAATAGATTGTTTTGTTGTACTTGGTGATGTGCGATTTCCTTTGACCATCTTTGGATAGCTAGTGGTAATTTTTGATGGCATATTGAAAAGTGCATTGTTTGGTGTAGGTGTTAATTTGCACATGATTGATTCCTACAAGATTGTTTTGTTATAAGTTTGGAGAAATAATATCCCTTTGGCGAACTTTGAATAGCTAGTGGACTTTTTTACAATTCCAATGATTAAGGGTTTATGTTCATTGTTCATTTAGGGGAAAGAGATGTCTTATGCGATGGGGTCCACATAAATAGTTAATTTGGGATTTAAGTAGAAATTTGGTGTTGCCTTGAGACCATTCTTGGTTTTGAGTTAGTGCCTCTGAGATGTGCCACACAATGTGTAATGTATAAGAACCTTCTACCATCAAGGTTCCTTCCACATATAATATACCTTATCAATTTTTTTATTAGTGTATGTGGATGTGCGTTTTGTCATGCATTTAGGCATAGCTCGTAGCCCAACATGGATGGGAAGCCAAAATTATTCGTTGGCTTCGTGCCACCTAGTATTATAGCTAGTGATTATTTGATTTACCAAATGGCTTCACAACCCTTGTTTTCTCCCTTTATTACAATATTGTGGATGTTGACCCACTCAAACTTCTTACATGTAAATTTTGGTGGAGGGCTAGGCTGAGGGTTGAGCAAAACGTTACTAGGCCAACTTCCAATTTTTCAAATGCGGTTAAATTTGCACTAGACAATGTAAGGATAACCCGACTTGACATGAACTAAATGGCATGATGTTTACCTTATAGATAATTAGATGACATGTTAAGAATCTACCATACATTTCACTACTCGACCATCATATTGACATTAGTACCAAGGATGTAGGTTTATAGCAAGAGAAGAAGGCATAAGAGGCAAAACTAAAGAGTTTAACGCCATGTAGCCAATGTATGTGTTATGTGACAAGCAAGCACGCAATGTAACTATAAGTTTTGTTCCATTCTTGGAGCACTTGCCTTGATTGTGAGCTTCTACCATGACCACAAAAGATTTAATCGAAACTTTCCTCATCATCATTATCTTAGATATTTCTACATGTACCTATAGGCAACATTATGTCAATTAACCTAGACTTATGAAACCATAACACAATATAATTATTTACCAAAGGCCAACCCCCATGTAGATGTGGTGATGGTGCATTTAGGTCTACTCCATTTTGATACTCATGCTCATGAACTTGAATTCATGATCGGTTGGTCGTGCCTTGACATAAAAACCACCAACATATTATCCTCTCTTTCAGGTAATCTTGCATCTCTTGAAAGTTTGCATATGATGCATCCACCATTAAATCGTTTTGTTCGGAGATAATTGGGGGTGGTATACAACATGAAAGTGGAGATAGTGTTCGTGTCAATGAATCTGAATCTTTTGTACATGAGATAAAAGTATAAGAACCAATCTAACACATGTTTTCGTTGTATAACAAGAGGATTGCAAAATCTAAAAAAAGGGTCATGAGGCCATTTAAACAAGAGGGATTAAATGTGAAATTCCCATAACAAAATGTATGTTTCCTCAATTATTTATCATGTTATTTCCTGCTAATAAATTGCAATATCATTAATTACGAGAGTTTTAATCATAAAATAGAAGGTCATTACGGTTTGTGTGTGCGCATGGGCCATGCTAACTCCCACATAGGAAGAGGCAACATAAAAGGGTTCAAGGCTCATTTCGTAAGTGTATATTTGTGTGTCAAGGAAAAGTGAAAGCATATACATATGTTTAAGGAGTCTTAATTAATGTTTTTTTTTTATCGTAGATGAAAGATTATGGGCAAATTCTAGCCATATCCAAGGCTATAAATATTTGAAAACTATGCAACCCACGCCAAATCCTCGATGGTGAGCGCACTTTATAAAACACTTCATTTTTCACTAAACCCTAGTAACTATAATTTTATTAATCCCTAATCAAAATTCCTAATTTTTTTCCTTTTACACATTTTAGAAATTCATTGTAGTGACAACCTCAGTGAGGTTGAATAATAAGCACGAATTGGTGTTCCAATGTTCTAGATCCAACCAGATCAAGCAAAACACTCAAGAGAGGAAAATGATAATTGAACATCGGATAAAGACAAGTAATTATCACATTAGTGGGCATCATCTAAAGTTTTGTCATGATTAATTTGACAATTGTATTATTTTATGAGTTATGTTTTCTTGTAGTTAATGGGACTTATTTATTAATTTGGTCCTAATTTTTTTCCTCTTACTTGACATTTTTCTTGCAATGAGTGCACAATAGCCAAAGAGTGGGAGAGGGTGTGAATTAGAGAATGGGATAGAACTTGACGCATGAGTTTTGGAGATGGAATTCGCGTGAGTGTGAGAAATAGCAAAAGCATCTTTGCTCAACATCGTTGACTCAAGAACAAGAAAGTGAGATTGGAAGAGAGAGAGAGAGAGAGAGAGAGAGAGAGAGAGAGAGAGAGAGAGAGAGAGAGAGAGAGAGAGACTCTTGCTTTGCACCGACGACATATGCCAGTTAATACATCCTCTTGACTGATGAAGGTAAACTTGAGTGCTATGATGAAGCCATTACCGACAAGCACAAGGAGTAGTGGTTGAGCACAATGCAACATGTGATGGACTCCTTGCACGAGAATTACACCTACGACCTGGTAGAGTTACTGAAAGGTAAGAGAGCACTCTGAAATAAATGGGTCTACGAGGTGAAGACTAGAGAAGTCGACAACACACCTAGATATAAAGCCCGCATTGTGGTGAAGGGGTTTCAGCGGAAAAAGGGTGTCGACTTCGACGAGATATTCGCACCAGTTGTAAAGATGACATCCATCCAAACTGCTCTGAGCATAGCTGCAACTGCTAGTATGGATCTGGAGATCGAACAGTTGGATGTCAAAACAACATTCTTGCACGGGGAGTTGGATGAAGAGATCTACATGCAGCAACCTGAAGGCTTTGACAGTGGAGAAAGGGAAAGAGAACCTGGTGCCTCGACTGAAGAAAAGTTTGTATGGTCTAAAACAAGCTCCACGCCAATGGTACAAGAAGTTTGAGTCCTTCATGGTGGAACATAAGTTCCAGAAAACATAGGTTGATCATTGTGTATTCGTAAAGAGCTACGATGAAGGTGACTTCTTAATTCTCTTATTATATGTGGATGACATGTTGATAGTCGGACAAGACACAAATAAGATCGTGAGCTTGAAGAAAGCTTTAGGCAAGTCGTTTACCATTAAAGGTCTTGGACCAGCTAAATAGATCTTGGGGATGCACATAGTTCGAGATAGAACGAAGACGGTGGTGTGGTTGTCACAAGAGAAATATGTGACAAAGATCTTGGAGAGATTCAACATGTTAGAAGCGAAGCCGTTCGGCTCTATGTTGCCGACAAATTGCAAGATGAGTGTTAAGCAATGCCCTAGAGGAGAGAAAGAAAAGGGTGAGATGAGGAAAGTACCATATGCCTCGGCCGTCGACGGTTTAATATATGTTATGGTCTGCAAAAGACCATACATAACATTTGTTGTGGGAGCAGTAAGCCAATATATGAGTAATCCAAGACGAGAACACTGGGCAGTGGTGAAGTGGATACACAGGTACTTGAAAGGTACCTCAAGGGTATGCCTAAGGTATGGTGTTGTAAAACCTATGCTTGAAGGGTTTACTGACTCGGACATGTCGGGGGATATAAACTCAAATCGATCCACTTCAGGGTACGTGATGACCTATTCAAGGGGAGTAGTGTTGTGGCAATAACGACTGCAAAAGTTTGTGGCCTTCTCGATCACAGAGGCAGAGTATATAGCAACGGTAGAGGCCGACAAAGAGCTGATTTGGTTGAGAAACTTTTTTAGTGAGTTGGGAATGAAGCAAAGGGAGTTCTTGCTTCATTGTGATAGCTAGAGCGCCATACATCTAGCCAAGAATGTTGCGTACCACTCTTCGACCAAACATATATATAGGAGGTATCACTGGTTGCGGGAGAAAGTGGAAGAAGGAGAGTTTATCCTGGTGAAGATCCATATTGGCAACAATGGATTCGACATGTTGACAAATAACCTACTGATGGACAGACTCAGAGTCTGTCGACAGAGGACAGGGCTAACCAACTCCACCCATAGCAGTGAAGGGGGAGTTTGTTGGGAGGAGCCGACCGATCGGACTGAGAACCGACAATTGAAGACAAGGAGGAGCGAACTGGTCAGATTGAGAACCGACAGTCTTGAAAGACAAGGAGTAGCCGACTGGTCGAACAGAGAGTCGAGAGTCGATGACAAAGGGGAGTCGATAGTATAGGAAGTGATCCAAGTCGAAGACATGACCGACTAGTCAGGCGGACCGGATGGTCGACGATAAGGCTGACTAGTTGGGCCAACTGGACAATTGACACAGGCGTTGGCTAGTCGACCAGTCGACCGTTTAACTGCCATTATTATTACTCTAATAATAGGAGTGATAGTAGTAGGAACTACAATTGTAAATAGCCCATAAAGTGTATAAGTACAAAATTTACACTTTGGGCAAAACATAGTATTATGTGTGGCGCAGTAGTAGAACAAAAAGGAGAACATAGCGAAGTGCTGTGTGTTGAGAGAGAGAGAGAGAGTGAGCAGTGCCATAGCTAAGTGAGCTTAGACGCCAAGAGACCTGTGTGGTTGATACACTTGTTACCGTAGGAGATGTACGGAGAGTAGAGTGTGATGAGCGAGGGTCGAATGCTATAATGTTGTTGGTGTGTATGTGTAGATGTGCACAAGTGTAATTGTGAGTGTGAGTCAATACGTATGTGAACACATGCACACATGGTTCAACGTGAGAGAGAAGGAAGAGAGAGAAAGAGAGATGACAAGAGAGAGAGAGGGAGAGAACTATTCATATATTCATTCCTTCCCCATAAGGGGTTAAATAGTTACAAAAGGGTAGATACACAGGGGTGCAAGCCCCCTTGGCCATTCACACTTATCACTCACTCACAGCTCCTCATATTCGTCCACATGCGCACACATGTGCATGTGTTCACATACATATTTACTCACACTCAAAATTACACTTGTGCACATCTACACATACGCACCCTCGCTCATCACACTCTACTCTCTATACATCTCGTACAGTAACAACACTCTATACAGAGAGTGTTGTATTCTAATCTCCTCTTGTATTCTCTATTTGTATAGGGGAATCTTTGTTCCCGTGGTTTTCCCGTTTAGGGTTTCCACATAAAACTCTGTGTATTTCGTGTACTGTGTTGTTTTCTGTTTTCCAAGTTATTGTGTACTATATCCGAGTTGGTCTTTCTCACATATCTGAGATTCAATCTCAATAGGTAAGAGGCCAAGCAAACTGGGCAATCGTCTAGAAAAAGGCTAAATAAGGGGGTGTCACGGACGAGTAGACGAGGCAAATTATTAAGAGAGAGAGAGAGAGCATAGACAACAGAACAAGAAAAGAGAGAGAAAATAGACAAGAGAACAAGAACTGAATTTATGCTTCCGTAACTGGTGTTGTTCACCTTGATTGTAATCAAGGTATACCCAAGTATTTATACAATAATGTGGAGGTATACATGAAACTAGGAATATTCTAGAAAATTCACGAGGATGCATGAAAGCTAGGAAACTTCTAGTGATTAATATACAATGTAATAAATTGAATCGTATACATCGGTGCATAGATGGATGTAGCTCAATTGGTAAGGTTGCCCAATAAGATGAGGAGGTCATGGGTTCAACCCCCTACATTCCATCGTCGCATCATGTCTATGACAGGGGGCACCATTGGGGAAAAGGCCAATTACTCAATCAAGGGGCTCCATTCACATTGTTTGGTGGATTATGTTCATTTTTGTTGATGTTGCAAAGACTAAATGGTATGAATCACTGGCGACAAAATGTAGATGAAGCATGTGGCATAACCTGTCTAATTTTGTAGGTAGATGTGGCAACCTAACCAAAGAAGTAGCAACAAGAACTAAGGTAGAGAGAGAAGGTTGCAAGTTAGAAGTTACAAATCAAACTCAAGACCAACAAACAAAATGCAAGAAAAAGGCCTTGAGTGTGCAGGAGCAAAACAGGGTGAAGTCGGGCCCAAAGATACAACAGAGTAGAGATGTGAAGAGGAAGAGGACACCAGTGTTGCCACCGTGTGCTACCCAAGGTTGGTGTAACTGAACACAACTTTCAAGAATGGAAGCCAAAACCATTGGAAGAAGAAAGGAGAGCTTTGATTTTGGAGGTTGATAAAGTCTTCATGAATATGTGGCAAATGAACCAAAAGGGGATGCGACTCCATTTTTGACATGGGTTGTGCAATGATTTAATCTATTTATTCGGAGTGATAAACCACGTTGTCGCAATATTCCAGGTGAATGTCTATAAATGGGGTGGGATCACCGGGACTTGGACCAAGGAGTCGGAAGGTGAGAGCAGGAAGGTTGTCCTGATCGACATTCAGATATCTTCGCCGGATCAATGTCCGGCCACGTATCCAGTTAGGATCGATTCCCGGATGCCGGTCAGTGAGCGCACGGGTTTAGAGTTGTGTATTGTTCTTGACCGGTCGTTGGATAACAAGCAACGAGCACACGGGCTCAAGACTCGGGTAAACACGAGTGGCAAACGAACGTAGGATGGAGATGCATACTCAACACAGAGACTTGAGCGAATGGATACAATGAAGACGAAATGGATTAAACAAGGAAGAAATACAACCGGACTCGGCCGGTGTCAGAACGACGCGCTCTCAAGACACGCACACACACTCAGAAACAGAATGATGAACCTCTAGTCGGGAGCTCACGGGCTTCCTGCGCGAGCAGAGGCTTCACCTTCTTCCTCCAATCAGTACAGAGCACGAGAGAGAGAGAGAGAGAGAGAGAGAGAGAGAGAGAGAGAGAGCTCGGCACTCAAATCGACAACACTTCGTCCTCCAAATCGTGGATCCCTCAAACAGGCTCAAGCCTCCCCTATTATGGCACAAGGGGAGGCCGTTACACCGTGATGAATGTCAACCTTCCTTACAAAGATTTTCCCCGATTTCCTCACATCAAATCCTCGTATTCCTATCTATCTGTGCGGGACTTGAAGTACCTATTAAATTCTACTCCCTAGTACTTTCTAGTTCTATGTTATTTACATATGTTTGTACATAAAGACTTAATTTTTGTGTGTGTCCGTGCACACACCCGTTCACACGCCTTTGGCTCCGTTTCTCTCTATGGCCAGAATCCTTCACGACAACGTAATGAAGGTTGGAAGTTTGTGTATAGGATATTCCCAAAGTGGTCATCCCAATTTAAGTATCAGTGGGCAATGGAAAACTATGAAGTCAAGGACTATGTAAGGCTCAAAAACCTTGACGAATTTTTGATTGTGTGGCCAGCTTAGAATGAAGACACTACCTTAATGGTGGATACACAACATTTTCGGCAATACCTCAACCTTCACAGAAGGTCTTATTGTGCTAGAAGATATGTCAAACACCTAGTTGGTGGAAACTCTTTGCAACCAACTTCAAGCATGGTTATGCACTCCATACCGAGCTGAGTATACTAACCTCATATGTAGGGAGGTTCCACTCAATGCAAAGTGACACTTGTAAATGACCCTTAGAAGTGCAACACTCCAAGGTATATGAGTCTTGTTGGGCCCTTTGAAGTAAGCTCAATTCAACTTAACAAAAAGCCTAACATAACCTTTTTTATACATGTTTTATGTCTCCCTTCAACTAATTGAGACGTTTGCTCATTTGCATGTGCTTTTACATGTAGTCAACTAATGATTACACCCCATTTAGGCACAAATTAGCTTCTTAGCTATTAACGTTATTTAGGACATGAGAGGAAGAGATCACCTAATCATAATTCACAAATAGTTAGAGAAATATGTGTGTGATTATGTTAGAGTTTGGGCAACTAGATGATGGAGAGTTCACTCTATAAAAGAGGAACTAAATCCCAATGAAATCAATTGATGTGATTGGTTCATGTAAAGTGCATCAAGGGGAATGGGGAATGCTAGTGTGAACCATTTCTTACTATACCTTTTCGAGACATTTTTTGGTTGCCCATGTGTTGATTGGGTAAGTGTGTTATGATGTCTAGATAGTAGGAAGGTACTTCAAGAATCAAGACAACACCGTTAGGATACCATGTTAAAATAAACAATTGTAACACTATTTATTGTAAGAGTGAAAATATATTTGATTATATGAAGTCCATAAAAGATTGGGTTTTAGATTGAAAAAGTACAAGTAAAAGTTATCTGCCCCTAGGCTTACAAAGTAGAATAAAAGACAATGTATGTACATATAAACCTGTCCTTACAAAAACAACTTATACACGGATGTTGAACCTTAATACACTACATTAACATGTTGGTTTTTATATCAAGAAAGGGTCCATGGAAGTTGATAGTTCCATTGAGGTCTTTGATTTGTCACTACAAAGAGAGGCACCTTCCTCCATAAGTGAAGAAGCTTCATCCTTCTTTTATGAATATTTTCTAGAGAACCATACATGTTATCATATTGCCCACGAACTACTGTCAACAATGTTTCCCATATCTCAAGCAATACCTCTGAAAGACCAAGCGTTGTTGCATCGTAAAGTCGACTACATCTACATTTCCATAATACCCATAATGTTATCGTAGTCACAGTTCTCCAGACCTAGACAGATCGCACATGCTTTCGAGGTTGCTAAAACGGACTAACAGATATCAATATTCTGTTATGTACCTTCATGGCCTCTTGTATATCGTCTGCCTCATACAACATCAAGCTAGAGTGTAAAATTCCCCACACCGTTGCTCCCCATGAGAACAAGCAACCAACATTGATCATTAGGAATAAAGAAAGAACTTTATTCCATACTTGCCAAATGCAAAGTTAGGTTGTCCTTGATTCGTTTTACAACATATTTTTAGAACTAGGAGATGTGCCTGAAGAAATATTTGAGCCACTAGCCAAATGTTGATTGCACTACAAGAAAAATGGATCTGTCAAAGTGTTTGCAGTTAATGCAAAAGGAGTAGGTGGCTTCTTAAACAATGTTGGTGTTGGGCTTTTTTTCTGAAGGATGAGTGGCTTACAGTGGGATGACCAGCAAAATTGATGAGTTAAGGGCAAAATTAAGAGGATTGGCTGCTTGGAATCATCTCAACTAGGGTTTGTGGACAACCTATTAATGAGGATGATTGTCTTGGAGAGGTTGTGTCACACTCTCGAAGTTGATATAATTTGAGATCTTGTTAATTATGATTTAAGTTAATGAATTCTTGACAAACGAATGACTATCCCGAAAGTCCACGACATTGAGGGTGTAGTCCAAAGCATCATAAACATTGAAAGAGTATGAAATGACAACACATTGCCACATGGTGGAAATTATGGAGCGATGATAAAAATGAGATCCGATATCAATCAGACATCATGTGCGGCTGTTAGATTTCCGAAGAGGCCCTACATTTAGCGATCACATGCCATCCAAGGGTCAATGGAAAATAACAAGCATTCGTTTTTGAATTTGAGATCTGAATAACAATAATGTTACTCAAGGGACAAGTGATAAAACAAAAACAAAAGGCTAATCTTAGCAATGTTATAAATATAAAACACATACGGTTCATAGAAGGGTTATTTTTATAATAACTAAAAACAACTAAATTAAACAATATGTGGTCAATGCCTATCCATAAAATGATATGTTATTTTTGAATATCTATTTTTTTATTTGATTAAATAATCAATAATAAGAAACATTGCCAATTGTAGATACCCTTAGAACTAGGCATTGAATGCCATGTGGATGCGAAAGAGAAAGACAATGGACAAAAATATATATGTTTCCTCCAAATACAGGAGAAATTCAGGACATAGCCGAACAAAGAGGCTTTTCGGGGGCAAAGGTAATGTATCGAAGAATGTTATATAACAAAAGAAAGGCATTCTTTCTCTCTTAGAAGAATGAGACACCCCGAACTACACAACAAACAAAATAGCAATTAGATGCTTGGATAAAGACTCATGTAATGACCACAAAGGGAGAGTTGATGCACCACATCAAGTGCAAATGTTTGGATAAAGATTCGTGTAATGCCCACAAAGGAAGAGTTGATGGACCAGATGGAGGGCTCCTCCTCATAGGGACTTTAGGATGCGTTGACATGAGCAAAGATAGCCTTGTTTCTTGAATCATCGTTACTCCAAGAAGCGAATATTAATTAGATAGGATGCACGGGGGCGAGATTGACCACTTTCGGGCATGCATTGCGTCCAGAATCCAACACCTAATTACGAAGAGCAAGTAGACAAACCATAGGATGGAGGGGCGGGCGAATTTCCCAAGCGAGACATCACATCCCGAATCTACTCAATACCTTGCTTCATAGAAAGAGTAACACCTTTTCTCTCGCTAGATTTGTCGGGCCCTGTGGGATTGGTCACGAGATTCCGACTAACCACACAAAAGCAAAAAGGATTCCCCTCCACCCTTCCTCTTCTATAGATACCGATCAAACACACACCCAACATACATACACAAACACATCCATCTCTTTTTAGATCCCATGGGATTGGATTACTTTAGAAGACCCAAAAGTCTCTCTCTCTCTCTCTCTCTCTCTCTCTCTCTCTCTCTCTCTCTCTCTCTTTGGAAGACCCAAAAGCCTTCATCTCTCTCTTCATTTTCTCTCTTGTCTCTTAGAAAAGCCAAAAGACTCTCTCTCTCTCTCTCTCTCTCACACACACACACACACACACACAACTTTTGACCCACCATTTTAGATTGGCCCTACTACCTATCTATCTATCTACTCATATTACACACACAAACACCCCTTTTAATTATTATTCACAAGGTCTCTTTCTCTACGTCATTTATGCATTCTGGTGATGGTGGCCAATTCTAGCGGTGGTGATGGTGGGGTGTCTATAGCGAGCTCTCTCACACACACACCTATCTCCCTCTAATAATGACTGAACGAATGAATGAGTGAGTGAGTGAGAATCACTTGATCCATCCCTAAATTTAGTGGTGCTGCTTATTAGCTTCACTAAATTTAATCGCCTCCACTCCATTCCATTCTAGCTTATATGTAATGAATCTTAGGGATTACAAAACACCAGAAACCAATCCTGAGAGATCGTGGTGATAGATTAGCATATACCAGAAATCAATCCTGACCAATCATTGAAATAGATTGCCATGGAAGAATCGATTAAGTAGATTGATCACAACGAGATGGGATTAGCAAACAGGTGGAGACTAGATTAACAGAATAAGAGGCACAGAGAGAGACATTAGAGTGATGCAAAAAAAAGGAACAGAAAGAAAGAGCATGTTATAAAGAAAGAAATAGCAGCATATAGTTCGCATCGGATAAAATTTGCAAGAGTTATTGTGAAGAATGTGAGTGATTTGATCACTTGACAAACAATTTTGAAGGGCTCAAAGTGAATATAATTATGTATATGATATATCTATATCTATAAAATTTAATATATATATATATATATATATAAATGTTATAAGAATTAGGTATTATTATCTCATAAATACAATGGGAATAGCAATAATTGAATGCTAGTGATACAAAGACAGATTAGAGTGGGGGGAGATCAAAAGAGGGAAGGGGGAAGATGACAGAGATTAAAAAAGAATTAGTACTTAGATTTGATTTTGTGATGGTGGTAATGGTAGTTGTGAGCCCCCCCCACCCACCCCCCCCCCCCCCTTCAAAAAAATAATAATTCATCCTCTAGTAGTAAATTCATCCATTTTTTGATCTCTATCCTATTCTTAGTATACAAATTTATCCAAATTTATTGAGGGCTGCCTGATGATGGGTCTTGATTTGATCCTCCTCCTCCACCTGATCCACCTGCTCCTCCTCCACCAGATGCAGTGGTAGTGGTAGCGGTGGCAGATGAATTCTGTGACCTATTATTGTTATTGCTGTTATATGCATTATTCATATTGAAAGATGCAAGCATACCCAAGTGTCTAGGCCTAGCCCCGACACCATGGATGGTAGCACGACACCCCCGCCCGACACCATGTGCCCATACGCAGCAGCCGGACCCGGCATTTCGTGATGATGAGGATGATACCCCATCCCCCCCAGCCGGTGCATGAACGTGACACCTGCCCCCGGTCCCGGCATTATCGGCACCATCGCCGTGTTCACACCTGCCATTGCCGTTGCTGATGGATTGTTGCTGTTATCTGCCTCCGAATCGGGGCCCGGCCCCGCTCCTGTGGCCATCCGATACACGGCCCCGTTTGGGACCCCGCCTGCCGAGGTCGGGAACGTCCAAATTGGCTCGTGGGCGGAGGATATGGGACCCCCTGCCACGCCCATCGGCATCGCCCCGTGGAGGTGAGACACTCCCGGGTACATATTTGACCCCGGCCCCGACGTGCCGGACCCGCCCGCGGCCACCGGGAGCATCCAGAAGGCTGGTGGCACCGGCACGAGACCCGCGTTGAGATTGGCCGGGGTACCAGCTGGGCCCACCGCCCACATGGGCATCAGATTTGAGGTCGTCGTCGTCGCCGCCGCCGCCGCGTGAGTACTGTGAGTGAGCGGGGAGGATCTGGACGCGCTGGCGGTGGCGGACATGTTTACGCTGGGCGGAAGCAACGATCGGGTGGGCTCCCCATGGCCGTGCTGAGCCTGTGGATCCTCCTTCACCACGCTCAGGCTGCTGTTGTTAGCGCTAGATCCCCGCGATCTCTTCCTCGACTCCGAGACAGTGGCGGCAGCGGCGGCGCTCGAATGATCGCGGCCCATGCCGTCTCCTGGATTGGGATCTCCTCCTCCTCCGCCGCCGCCGCCGCCCATGTTCAGCGCACTGTCATGGTGGTGCTGCTGCTGGAAGCTGCCGGAAGATCGCGGCATGATAGGCTCCTGCAGCGCTTGCCCTAGCGACATGCTGTGGAGCTGCTGCTGCTGATGGTGGTCGCCACCCCCTATGGATAAGGCCACCGATCGGCCGGCCTGCTGCATCTGATCCCAGGACGGCGTCGACGACAAGTCGGCGGCGGCAGTGCGTGCCGATGATCTCTCCTGCATCGCCGCCGCCGCGGCCATATTGGCGTGGTGATCGGATCGGCCGCCCAGAACCGACAACGCGCCGAGCGAGCCGGATCCGGCGGCGGAGGCGTGGGTGAGCAGGTGATTGGTTGGGAAGGCGGGATGGAGAGGCGGGAGCAGGTTATTGATGATCCGGGTGTGCAGCGGGGCGGAGAGGCTGGAGGAGGTGGATCGCATGGAGCCGCCGGAGGTCTGGAAGGAGGCCGGGATGGTGCCGGTGCCGGTGGCGGCGATGACGGCGTGCTCGGCGTGGTGGAGCAGCCACTCCACCGTCTCGCCGTCCGACTTGTGGCCGAGCTCGCGGGTGAGCTGGAAGATGCGGGCGGCGCAGGCGGCGGGCATGCGGATGCGGCGGCCGCGCCCGTCCACCTTGGTGTGGCGGTCCTTGGTGGAGCTACGCTTGGGCGGGGCCGACGCAGGATTGGCGGAGGCGGAGGCAGAGGCGGAGGCGGAGGAGGAGGCCTTGGCCAAGGTAGAGGTGGTGTTGGCATTGGTCAGCAACCTGGAGTTGGCGATGCCGCCGCCGCCGCCGGGGTTGCCATTGGAGAGCAGCAGGTCATGGCTGAGCAGATCATGATTCAAGGTGGCGGCGGCGGCGGCGGAAGGAGAGTTAGCGGTGGTGGTGGTGGTAATGAAGCCAAGCACAGGGATATGGTTGCTACTATTACTGCTACTACTATGGAAGTTGTTGTTGTTGTTGTTGTTGTTGTGGTTGTGGTGGTGGTGGTGGCTAGTGGTGGCGCTAGGGTTAGGTATGGCGATGGCGAGCGAGGCGTCGATAGTGAGGCTGTTAGAGGTTTGATGGGTTTGATGGTGATGGTGAGGGGTGGTAGAGGCGGCAGCGGAGGAGGTGGAGGCGGAGATGGAGGAGGTCATTATACTGATGTTGTTGTTAGTGGCGGCGGCGCTGACATTAGCGGTGGCGGTGGCGGCGGCGTCATGATGGCGGTGGCTATGGTGGTGGCGGTGCTCTGAAACCTCCATTAACAGTAGGGGGATTGGGGGTTTGTATAGAGGAAGGAAGGAAAGAGAGAGAGAGAGATCTCATCAGTCTAGAAGAGAAAGAGAAAAAGAGAAAGAGAAAGAGAGAAATGAGAAAGAAAAGGGAGGGAAGAAGCAAAGTGCAGGAAGAGGAAGAGGAAGAGGAGGGTCCAATGGGAGGGGTATAGCTCTATGGCTATGGCTATGGCTATGGACTCTATTGGTTATGGGTCATGGTATGGGTCATGGTAGGGTGCCCCCGGGGGGGGGGGGGGGGGGTCTATTATTTGAGGGAGAAGAAGGGCATGGCATGACCTTTGTATTGCATGGCGTGGCATGGCCATGGAAACCCCACAGACCCCACCCCATCCACCCCACATGGCACATATACAACATATATTCAGTTAGTGCTATAGCAAGGAAATGGTCAAATTCATAATTTCATACAATTTTACTCTCTCTCTCTCTCTCTCTCCCCCCTTTCTTTACTAGTTTACTCCCCTAGGAAATAAGAAATAATCATCACAATAATATTATATATATATATATATATTAACAATTAATCATATGTAGACAAAAGAACAAAATAAACATAAAAGAATAAACTCAAAAGCTTTCCCTTTTCTTCTTCTTCTTCTTCTTCTTCTTCTTCTTCTTCTTTAGATTTGTTTTCTTTAATTCCAATCACACACTCACTTAATAAGTTTTTTTTTTTCCTCCTTTTTTGTACTTTGTTTTTTTTTTTCATCTCTTTTTATAATAAGCCAACCCTTTGGCCAGCATTTATTTATGCCTATATTTAATCATCTTTAATTAACAAATAGATCTCACCTATATTCTTTTCTCTCTTTTTTTAATGTTCTTAAGCATTATTCCCATTTTGGATCATACTTTGGTATTAATCTCTTCCTTTTTTCATAATAAATTTACTATCATTTATGAGTGTTTGAGTGCCTTTGGTGTTGTCTTTGCTATTTGTAGGATTTTAGTAGTGGAGGTACTGTGGTGGATTAAACTTTTCACAGGGTATCATGGATGTGTGTGCTTAGTGGAGGATTTAGATAGAAGTCCATGGATTAGCAGAGGGCCCCCATATTCTTCTTTATTTATATTTTTGGACTATTAGCTATTAAATAATAATACTAATAGTATCCATGGTGGGTCCCGCAATTGAGGACAAAAGGCCAACAAAAGAAGAAAAAGGAGTAGAAGAAGAAGAAGAAGAAAAGAAGAAAAAGACACCATAGTGAAACAAAAATTAAAGTAAGCCAAAAGTTTTAAGTTTAAAGAGAAAAACAAAGAAAGGAGAAATTTTTCTTAAAGAAAAGAAGAAAAGAAAGAAGAAAAAAGACAAGTAAGGGTGTGAGGGAGGGAACAAAAAGCAAAAGGCAAAAGGCAAAAAAGAGGAAAAGCTAGTTATGTACATATATGTATGTATGTAGATATAGTCTTCTTTGGGTGTGGAGGAGGTGGTGGGTTGCTCTCTTTACACTCCAATTTTTGTTACTTCTGAATATATGTAGATGTAGAGATACATATGTATATGGAACACTTAGAAGAAGAGTCAGAGGTGAGAGGAATACCCACCCAAAAGCTTCCTTTCTTTTGATTTTTTTTGTGGCATCCTCAATCAAAGATTGGATGGAATCATCATATCTCCCCTCAATTCCTTAGATTCTCATGCTCCTCGTGGTAAATAATAAAAATGAAGGTCCATTACACCTTGAGGACCCCACACATTATTTGTACCCCACGCTCTCTCTCTCTCTCTCTCTCTCTCTCTCTCTCTCTCTCTCTCTCTCTCTCTCTCTTGTGGGCATATTCTTCGGGTCACCTTTCAAGTTTTGGTGTTTGTCTTCTTCTTCTTCTTCTTCTTCAAGCTTGTCTACTTCTACCCCCTCCCCAGACGTTCCCCTTCCCTAGTGTGTTCACATTAGTTTGCATCAATAGATTGATTTGTGCTTATCTCGTCGACTTTGCTTGAAGTGCATCTCGCCATGTACCCTCTCTTGTAGGATGTTGAGGTGTCCCCTCCCCTACCCCCCCCCCACGCCCACAGAAGAATGTTGTTTTTCTCATATTAAGTTCATCAATTGATCTAGTTTTTGCTTGTGCGAATTGCCTTCGCTAATGCATGTTTCTTTGTCTTCTACACATTAGTAATGTGGCAAGATGTGAGGAGATAAATGTTCCAACAAAGAAGTTAGACTATCATCTTGGAAAAATAGAAACTTGAGAGTATTTCAAACTACTATCCCGCATTGTGGACACATAACTTGTCTCACGTGCGCAACAAGTTAGCTTTTATTCGAAGAAGTAGCTATGAGGTGATACTTTTATTCCAAGAAGTAGTTTACACAACCATTCTTCATGATAAAAACCTAAGAGAGTGTGATTATATTAACAAACCAAGAGAATCGTCTTCAATGGGCCACATCCCAAATAGAGTTGACCTACGTAACAAGTATTATGGTGTACTTGTTAGCAACCCATGACATACCACATGTTTATGTGGCACACATAATGTGTTGATGGGGTGACCTCACATTAATTTTCATGTACACTATGTTCATGTTGATGTAGTTGGTCTTCTAGTGGATCCCTCGCTCGACATCAAGACAACCATTCCTCTGAATGTTGTGATTCTTATCAATTTTAAAACAAAAAAATTTGAAAGACCAAGATGAGTGTTGGATTCTATCATGTCTAGAATTTCGACCTAAACCCAAACAATAACTCGCTGCTCTCTTAAATTTGTGTCACCTATGACATCATGTGTATTGTAATGGGAAGTGATGCATTTCATGGGAGAGATAAAATACCAATGCCTACCAAAACAAAATGCCCGCAACACACTTAAGAGCATGATACAAATTTCCTTTAAAATTTATTGCACCTTATCGCTACCCCTCCTAGCCAATTCATCTTTTCTAATTCGAACTTCGACCACATGTTATGAATGAGTATGTGGCAATCATACATCACAACTTAGCACAAATATTGTAGCAATCTAGTTTGAGTGCCATGTTTGTACCTCCCACAAAATTATTACAAGCTTAGTGTTTTGTTTTGCGTTGTTAGATTGCTTCATTATATTTTACATAGAAAAAGAGATTCCTTTCTACATGTGTAAAGTGCAAAGAATTTGTTGTCACTTTTTGAATCTCATCGTGCCTTATTTTGTCGATGTTTCAACTCCCACAATATTCATTATTATTTCACAATGGAGTGAAAAAGATGGCAATCTTCTTGTGGTAAAAAAATATCTCACATGGCCTATAAACTATGTGCTCGAAGATGTCTTATGAATTTCAAATGTAACACGTTAGCTTCATATCTTAGATCAAGTCATAGATCTTCTTCAACAAACCTTAGTCTATCCACCCCCCCCCCCCCCCCCCCCCCCCGTCGTATTCAAACCTTGGGACTTGCATACTCATATTTATTTGTCTAATCTCCCTTTGCTCATTTTGTTAATGATATTTTCACCTCTTTACATGACATGTCGAATGGATTTCCATATATCATCTTGATACTTTGCCATTGAGAACCCTACATTTAGAATAAATGTTGAGATTTCAATACTCTAAGTCGAGATTCGAAGAGAATCACAAACATTCAACTCATCTCAAATGAAGCTTGAGTGTTCCAATCTGTATGGGTCAACCTTGCCCCTACATGTAAACTCCATAGGGTTGTGTTAGGTACATGTTCCCTTGTGCTTTTTGACCTTTTTGGTGAAGTCAATGAGAATGTTGACTAATATTTATGTAGGAAGAAAATATTGCTCATATTAGGGATGTTGAATCCCACCTAGTGGGAACCCCCTACTAGATGTAGGACTATTATTGTTTATGTTCATTTCTATTTGGAAGTTGTAGCATAGACACACTTTGTTTGTATGGGTTACAAGTGTATGTATGTGAAATGAAGAGGATTTACTACACATATCCCCTCATGTCACATGTCAAAGGACTATCTTTAAAATTGTCAACTAGCCTTTGCGAAAATTGCAGTCTTGACAACCATAAGTACATTTGGTCGTATCAATTGTGGGTCTCGTGAATGCTCTAGATGTGCCCATGGAACAAATATAAATACATTTGGGTTTTAGGATTAGCAAATGACCCTACAAATCAGCCATGTCAAATGTATTCCTGACATACTTTTCCTTCTCTTTGTGAAAATCCCAATGTGGAAATATTACTTGTCGATCAATAGATGCTTAGTATATATCCCACTTATAGTGGACCTACCCATAGTGAAGCTTAATTTAAAACCATCCATGAAGGATAAAAGAGCTACCAATCTAGGTCTAATAAATACATAAATGGCCTTTCTATGAATCTTGTGTATTAGTTATTTCTCGACGTGTCGATGGGACTTGTGTTTTTTCTCTCAAAAACCCTTGATGAACATCTTTCCCCACAAACACGTGCGTTAATATATACACACTCTCATCAAAGACCTGACCCACCATGCACTCTTTCCTCTCACTTTTTCATGAAAAGTTTAAAGTTGAGTGGGTTCTAATATCATCCCATCCGAGTTTGAAAATTATGGAAAAGGGAAGCAACACACCACCATAATTATAAAGCAAGCGGAACGATGGATTTCGGGTGACTTCCATTCTACCTTGAAAATTATAGAAAAAGAAAAGGGAAACAATACACCATCCACATAATTATAAAGTAGAACGATAGAATTTGGGACGAGGACATAGTCGACCATGCCTGAAAATGAGAATAACTAGCAAATTTATAGGCCCCTTCAGTCTTCAAATAAAGGAACAACAAGAGCGTAAGCATGCTTTCCTTTAAAATGCTCTTAGCTTGATATAGTCCATGTATGCCTTCACATTTGTGGCTCTTTGTCTCCTACTTTAGAGTTTGTTTTCAAGCACTTTATTATTCCTTCTTTATGTGATGTGTATGCAAAAAAGCCATATGTTTTTTACATATGAACCTTGTAAAGTTTATACATCATTTTCCTTTTATCAATACAAAAGTTTGTGTGGCACATGGGTAGGGCCGGGGCTACCACATGCATGTAACTTCTTGCAATTATCTGCTAAACTCTATTTGCATGTACATTAGGATTGTCTCTTATGTTTATTTATGTGGAAATTTATGTGGAAATACTGAAGCATGGAAAGATATATTGATTTATAATTGTATGTCTTTTATAACACTGTCACATCATCTTTTCCGAATTCAATATATTCTTGTCCCTATCTTTCCATGTTTTAGCTTTTGGCCCCACTAGTGCACATCGTGGGAAATCACTTGAAAATGAAGCTTCTTTTGTCTCATGATCACCACCACCACCACCAATTTAGGAGGAGTGCTTCAATGATTCCTTGAGGCGGTGGAGTTCTTTGTTGCAAAATTTACCATTTAGCATGGGAAGGGCACATGGAAGAGAAAATAGTTCTTACTCTAGTAGTTGTAAGCACATTACAATGATTGCAATGATGTGAACGTGGAGTCATGCACTTAAGTAGTGCAATTTGAGACTTGGAAGAGAGCCTATCCTCATATTGGCATGCCATGAATATATAAAATCCATTGTCATCGTGAGTGTCTCCCAATGCAATTCCAAATCTAGATTACCTTTAGATTAACTTAGTGTGTCATGTTCTTTTGTATGTTATTATCAATGTTGAAAGATCAAGACATCCGGAGCACCTAATTCCATGAAAACCAATGTCACATTTACGATGAAAACACACCGATTTCTAAACATCAATAAATGATCATCTAGCCTCACCAAACAAGAACCCCAACAAGAACATGTAGAATTTCAAGCATGGGAGAGTCGAGACTTATAACAAATATATTAAGAAGTTTTTTGACAATATTATTTACCAATCTTAATGGTCACAATAATAATGCATTTAAATTGAGCAGTTCCATCATACGTAGAATTCTTGCACTTTCTAGTGGGGCAACATGTAAAGCACAACACACAAAATAAAGATAATGAAATTGTATAAAAGTGCCAGATATATAAAACAAAGATAATGACATATCTTTTGCATTATATGAGATTAATTAGGATGGTGGTGACGAAGAAATGAAGATGAGCATGCGGTCCTTAAAAAGCCCCATGTAATGTGGATTTCTAACGTTGCTTGAGCTATATGAAAGTTGGACAATACATTCATGTGTCATTTGTTAATATCATGATATTATAGTTATGCATTTTCTAGAAAATGTAGATATTTTTATGTTCTACTTTTATATGTCTATTCGAGTCTATGGAATATCAATTAAGTGCCACATGGGTAGTATACTGTATTGTTATGATGTGTATGCACAACATGCGTAGCCATAATATAATGCTATGGACTCATGAACCAATTGATAAATGTGAACCTAACTTCTTTCTAGTGTCTAAATATGAAATTATTTGAAGCTATATTTTTAGTGTACATATATGTGTGCACAAGCTAATATGGATAAACAATGTACAAATACAAACCCTTGTGGACAAAGTGCAAGTCTCTACATGTGAATGGTATAGATGAATATCAAGCTAAAACATCTATAAGCATCAAATAAGGGGATTACATGAAACAAGTCAATGTGTATGCGCTCGAGCCTTCTTATGATGTTGAAACAAGTTACATTCTAAGAAACTAAATTGTTAATGTGCATGCATTGACGAAGTGAAAAAACTGACATCCTAATTTCTTGTGGGAACAATGCAATTTGTCATCATTTTGCTAGCCTAATCTCTTGCACTCATTCAATATTTGAAGCCTTTTGTCGCATCAAATAGGTCTATGGTCGATAATACTCATCATATAACCTCATTTGTACCATATGAATGACTAACCCATCCCGAATTGATTTTGACATACATACTTGATAAACTTAAGATATTTGGGATGACCTCTTTTCTATGCGGCTTGATACAACATCATACCTTGGACCACATTCAAAATCCCCAACAATGTCATTAATTTAGAGGTTGAAGTAGTTCATAGGCTTAGATTTTCAGGTTAGCACTTTTTGGATTTGAGGTTAAAGATGTCAATAGGCTCATAGGTAGAGCTGGACAAATTTTGGTTAAAGAGGTTCAACATCTTTTGATAGTTTGGGCTCGATAAAACTTGGCTCAAAGTTTCAACATGCCCACTAGTTTTCTCAATAAGAGATCATTGGTATATGTTGATGTCGTTTACATTTTTTGTGTGTGGATGCATGGTAATCTATTTTCGGTATAACTCCCATATATCATCACGTGTTGATATATTGTACACAACAAGTTGTAAAAAGACAATTGACATATGAGAGTTGCACAATACCATCATTTCAAATGGTTAAGGAATAGTTGAAATTAATATCACACATTCTCTTGCCTCTCTTTACCTACACGGCCAAAATTTTCCTTCAGCCACCTCACTCATTCTTCCCATTCTTGTGGTTGTTATTGAACCTTGACCTATTTGTATCATGCTGCAATTCCATTTTGCGATGTCATGTGTTACGGGCATGCCCATATAATATCCCGTGGTAAGATTGTACCGTAGTACTTTATCCACATGTATAAAATACTACAGTACAATCTTACCACGGTCACGGGATATTATATGGTCATGCTTGTAACATCATGCATTCTTGCCTTTCTTCTCTTGATTCTAACTTTGATTTTTAATAGAATTTTATGAAATTGAGACTAGGAACGCTAATAGTGGCTCTTTTGGTGATGTATGGTTGCTAATATATTGACATGATAATGTATGCCACTTTATCCTCAACACTATATCACTGATTGATCATTCCCATAGTCTAGGTTATTGTTTCAAAACTCAAAATTTCTAAAGAAATTTCATATGATGTGATTTGTTCATAGTACCATTTTGTTTTCCTACATTAACTCTGTGAGGACTAAGTCTAAACGTGTCAAGCATACATTGATACAAAGATGTAGGGGTCAGTATGTCGCCCCATGTGTGAAACGTAGGAAAAGAGATAGGGTATGAGGAAATATGAGTAGATATTGGATGGTTGAGAGGAAAGTCAAGGTCATGTTATCATGTGGTTTAGAATTAGCAAGTCCTTTAAAAGTTGATTTAAGTCATCAAGTCTCTCACGTTGATTGACATATATCCATGCAATGTAATGTGATAAACTCATCAATTACCAAAGTGCCAAAACATCACTTATTACACTTTTAAATAGTTTGGGTTCCTTAAAATAATATTTTCTGCTTTATCAAGTTTTCTCGAAATGACTATGATGACTATTCATGCAATGAAGATGGGTTAACATGACTTCAAAGGGTGACCTATTAGTTGTCATCTCATGTGAACAATGTTTTATTCTCGTTGCAAATGAAGTATGTTTTGAACCACAACATTATCAAATTGGTGAAATGTGCCCATCAAAATTATGGTAAGTATCAAATGATGGTCCTTACATTACATCTTTAATCTCATGGATTATATTTTTTCTGTATAAGTCTACCATGGTAATTCTAAATAATGATTAAGTAATCAACAAATTGTTTAAGCATGTCATTAATTCGGTGAAGTGTTATTTAACTTATTGTGTCACTATATGTACTTGATACCTAATAAATTTCAAGATTACTTTACTACATGCAAAAAGTACTCTTGATACAAGAAACTTTGGGAGATGCTAAAAGAGGCCACTCCTAAGTGTTATTATTATTTTCACTAAAATGCTTTTAATTGGTGTGCTTGGTGAGTAACAAATTCTTGTTATTGAATAACCAATTTTCCATTGTTACGAAATGTCACGAGAGATGTAGGCAAGCTCATTATTGATGACAAAATATGTAGTTTTGAGATAAAGATCAGATGTCCACATTAAAACAAGGATTGATGCTCCACAATGGCTTGTTTCTTGGGCATTTAAATGCTTAATTTTGTAATACGGTTCAACACTTAGTTTTCACATGGAAAAGATGATTGAGATTGGTCAAGTAGCAATCATTAGATTGCAAACAACACCGTAAGTCTTTACCAGGAGAGGTTATTTTCACTCAGATGGAAAAGAATGCCCAAGTCTGAATTCAATTAAATGATGAAGCTTGGCTTGATAATTGTGTAAAATGTTGTTTTATGCTACGTAGGAAGATCATCACATTCAAAACTATGTGAACTAAGTTCATATACCTTCTAGATGGTTGAGTTCCGACATTTATACCTTTTTAAGAAGTTGAATCTTTGATGTTGTTTTATGCTATGTAGGAAGATCATCACATTCAAAACCATGTGAACTAGGTTCATATACCTTCTAGATGGTTGAGTTTCGATATTTATACCTTTTTAAGAAATTGAATCTTTGAGTGACCATATACATATACTCCCCCTAAATGCTTTAGGTTGCAAATATTACACTAGATGGTTGAGTTTCGATATTTATACCTTTTTAAGAAATTGAATCTTTGAGTGACCATATACATCTACTCCCCCTAAATGCTTTAGGTTGCAAATATTACACTACGAAAGACAAATCATTCCTAGCATTGACTCGTTCTTCCATAATGTATACATTAGTGGGAGAACTAATCAATGAGATGGTTTCTTCATCCATATGGTAGAAATGGCAAAAATGATGAAAACATCATTATTGTTTGTACCACTTTGAGTTGAGTAGCAAAAAAACAAGCTTAGGAGTTCCAATTACATTTTTTCAAGGATGGCACTCAACATCTAATTTGGTAATCTAAATCAAACTTTGTGAGGATGAAACATGAACACTAATTCGGTAATCTAAGTGGCAACAAACATTGCCTTGTTCCAAAACCTAGCCAACCTTCACATGAATTATTGAATACAAAAGACATTCATAGTGCCTATCTCACTTCTCCAAGCAAGATTGCACGATCTCTCAAATATTTTTAAAATCGCTACTTGTGGATCAATGTGAAGTTGCCATCAAACTCATAGTAGATCACATTTAATCGAGCTTGAAGGTTGGTAACCCAAATGAAGAGTTAATGGGATTAACATGAATTATGATTATGTAGTTTCTAAACAAGGCAATTGATAATTAGACATCACAAGATCCTAAATAGCATGTGACAAGATAACTTGTATATCCAACAATGCATCATTTGTGGGGATGGGCACCACCAAAACATTGCATCTATTTAACAACAGTTGGTCACATGCCACCTTTTGCTGCATATAAATGCATGAGAAATGCCATAGTTACTACTAAAATGTTGAATATGAGGAAGGAAATACCATAGTTACTAGTAAAACGTTGAATATGAGGAAGGAATCATTTCGAGTTGCTTAATTCTCATACATAATTATACTTATTAACACTTAATCTAAGTGGAAGTAGAGATGATACACAATAGTATAGGAGTGATACACTTACTTATCTCAACCTTCTTCAAACTTGTTACAAATATTTATATAAAGATTCTCATTGCTCAAGACTTCATGGAATAATTGCTTGCCTCTACTTAGGCCCCTACATTTAGAGCTTATAATAAGTATCACTTGACCCATAACTGGGTCCCTACATAGAGCTTATGTTTGAGTACTTTCTATCTAAAATTACGTCCCCCCTATCAAAATTTATATGCCCCTCCCTAAACAAATAACACATGGAGTGCGGGTGGGACAATCTCATTGTCACAAACAAACCCAAAATAAATAAATTTGAATGGAAAATGACATTGCTAATTGTACGGTTAAATAGGCCTTTTATTGTTTGGCCATCATTAATGGGGCTTAGATAGTCGCAAGTATCAACATTGATCATGCATGTATTTGGCTCAATTAGGTGGTGGCTATATCGAGGTAGGGATCCCATTGCTAGTTGTGCATTTGTAATGTTGCCATAAACAATTGTGATTAACTCCACTAACGAGAGACTGTAGTTACATTTTAAGAAACTAGCTCCCATGAGAGGAGAGGAATTAAAGATATACATACATTGGTACAACCCCGAGGTGCTAGGAGACACTTTCAAAGACACACAAATGATTAATATTACTTATACAATTATACTTAATTAACACTTAATTTGAGTGGAGACACAAATGTGACACTTAACATATATTACTAAGACACAAGAAAAAACATTTATGCAAGGATTCTTAGCACCTCATATTGTGTGCAATCATTGTTTGCCCTTTGAAAAGTTAATGATTGTCTTATAATAAATATTACACAACCCATTATTGGTCCCTACATAGGTTTTATGTTTGAGTACTTTTTATTCTAATTTATGTCCTACCTACTACATTTTACATGGCCTTGTTGAACAACCAACAATTGATATTGTAAACAAGTCTCCAACCTCTCTTTTTATAGTATGGATTAAGTGTTTAGAGTTATGGATTTTGAGCAAGATTGTAGGAATCGGCAACGGTTTGGTTTTGACTTCAAACTTCAACCAAACCGGTTCCAAAACCAGTTCAATAATTGGTTTGGCCCAAATTGGGCCCAAGATGGTTAATGAAGCTCAAGCTTGAACCGAGTTGAATCGAACCACCAAACTACCAATCTGTTTAAAAATAGTTTAACGGCTTGGTTTAGGCTTGAGCTGAGCCATTGCTGACTCATAATAGATTGTGCCTTACAAACATTATAGTAAAATCACTTGACAAAATTATTATAAAAATTATGGGTTTCATATAATCATCACTAAATTAAGTTTAGTACATTGAACAACAATTTTCAACATAAAAGCCAATGAACCATAACTTTAGCCTTGACCATTATGACTTGACCATGTACATCACTTTGAAAAACCACATGTTCATACCCATCCTTAAGAATAAGGGGCACAAAAATAATATACATAATACATATCCCTAATGTTGAACAAAGACTTTTAGGTTGATCCTTATAGTTATATTGAGATACACTAATGTACCTCCATGTACATCACATCGTCGAGGGAGAACAAGCTCCACTTACATTCCATGTACTCCCTTTGTAACTTATAACATATGTCTTGTTTATTTGCGTCTTCTTGTGCAAGGATGTATAGGATACCCAAAGAAAGTCTAGAAAGGAATTTTCAATGGCTAGTTGTTTGTTTGCCATTTGAGGCCCTAATGACTCATGAATCACTTAGTTGCCAAGCTAGTGACGTTATCATTTCAACAGTCGGCTCCTTCCACTGGAGGAACATATTCCCAACAAACCCCTTCACTCAAGTGGGTGGGAGTCGGTTAGTCTTGTCTTCTGTCGACAAAATCTGAGTTTGTCCATTGGTAGGTTCTTCGTGAGCATGTCGGATCCATTGTTGTATGTATGGATCTTCATGAGGGAAAAATCTCCTTCATCTACAACCAGTGATACCTCCTTTGTATATGCTTGGCCTAAGAGTGGTATGCAACGTTCTTTGCAAGATGTATGACACTTTGATTATCACAATGGAGCTAGAATTCTTCTGGCTTCATCCCGAGTTCACTGAGGAAACTCTTCATCCAAATCAGCTCCTTGCCGGCCTCTACATCTGCCATATATTCTGCCTATGTGGTCGACAAGGCCACAGACCTCTGCAGTCGTGATTGCCACGACATTGCTCCCCCTACATAGGTCATCACGTACCTTAACGTGGATTGGCTCGAGTATCGGTAAACTCTTCGAGCATGGGTTTTTCGATGCCATACCTTAGGCATACCCCTGAGGTGCCTTTAAGTACCTGAGTATCCACTTCACTGTTGCCCAGTGTTCTCGTCCTGGATTACTCACATATCGGTTTATTGTTCCCACATCGAATGCTATGTCTGGTCTCGTGTAGACCATAGCGTACATTAAACTACTGACGACTGAGGCATATGGTACTTTCTTCATCTCAGCCTTTTCTTTCTCCCCTCCCGGGCTTGCTTAGCATTTAACTTGCAGTTGGTCAGCAACATAGAGCTGATCGGCTTTGCTTCTGACATGTTGAACCTCTAGACTAGGATCTTTGTCACATACTTTTGTTGTGATAACCACAACACTTTCTTAGTTCTATCTCGAACTACATGCATCCCTAAGATCTGTTTAGCCGGTCCAAGATCTTTCATGACAAACGATTTGCCTAGGGCTTTCTCCAAGCTCCCGATCTTCCTTGTGTCTTTACCGACAATCAACATGTCATCTATATGTAACAATAAGAGAATCAAGAAATCACCTTTTTCGTACCTTTTGACGAACACACAATGATCAACCTGTGTTTTCTGGAACCGATGTTCCGTCATGAAGGATTCAAACTTCTTGCACCATTGGCGTGGAGCTTGCTTCAGACCATACAAGATTTTCTTCAGTCAACATACTAGGTTCTCTTTCCCTTTCTCTTCAAAGCCTCCGAGCTACTGCATGTAGATCTCTTCATCTAGGTCCCCGTGCAAGAATGTCGTCTTGACATCCAACTGTTCGATCTCTAGGTCCGTGCTGGCAGCTATGCTCAGAACAGTTTGGATGGATGTCATCTTCATGACGTGCAAATATCTCATCGAAGTCGACACCCTTTTTCTGTTGGAACCCCGTCACCACTATGCAGGTTTTATACCTAGGTGCGTTATCGACTTCTCTACTAGTCTTCACCTTATAGACCCATTTGTTCCTGAGTGCTCTCTTACCTTTCAGTAATTCTACTAGGTCGTAGGTGTAGTATTCATGCAAGGAGTCCATCTCGTCTTGCATTGCACTCAACCATCTTTCTCTGTGCTTGTCGGCAATGGCTTCATCATAGCACTCAGGTTCACCGTCATCAGTCAAGAGGATGTATTGATTGACATATGTTGTCAGTGCTCTTCTCTCTCTAAGAGGATATCTCCTTCCATCCGAATACCCTTAGGTGTCGGTAGGTGTTGAGTGAGCAAGCTCAACCGGATTCAGATCAGCTGAATAAGCCAGAGCCGGATCGGTATCAGGAACGGAGAACCGAATCGGTGTCCGGATGATATTCGGAACCATGCGCCGGATCGGAGACCCGGATTGGATTGAAACTAGTAGGCCGTTAGAGGCCTACGGATCCAGCCTAGTACGTAGGCATATTTTTGGGAGTCAATGACAGTCGCTCGTGTCAGCATTGAAGTACCTGTCAGTACTTCTGATAGTCCTTTATGGACTTGTATAAAAGTTCTCTCTGAGCACATTCTATGTATAGAGTGATAGAGTGTTATTTTTAAATAGAGTTTTATGTCCTCTCTCTCTCTCTCTCTCTCTCTCTCTCTCTCTCTGTTGTGTATGCTTATTCTCTGTGTTAAGCTTCCATTAAACCTTCTTCTCTTTACTGTTACTATCTGGCAGAGCCGGTTTGGCATATGCTTCCGCACGCTAACTTTAACAATAGGAGACATCCTTTCTTGTCCACACCCTTTGTGGGACATCACCTTTTAGTGGTACTGAGGGGGACCTATTGATCAGGTAAACTGTTGCGTACATCGCCTCAACCCAATACGATTTCAACAGTTTAGCAGGAGAGAGCATGATCCTTACTCTCTCCATGATTGTTCATTTCATCCTCTCTACAAGCCCATTCAACACAGGGGTCTTTGGTACAATATATTCGATTTGAATACCCTGGGCCTTGCAGTATTCCTCAAATTGCCCTTTATATTCGCCACCATTGTCGGCTCGAATAGCCTTCAGCTTCCGACATGACTCCTGTTCGGTTCTTGCTTGGAACGCCTTGAAAAAGGACAGTACTAATCTTGATACTTAGACTTTAGTACAAAAGCCCACAACTTTTGACTGTAGTCATCGATGAAAGCCACAAAGTACTGTCCGCCTCGATGCGGCAGACCATTCACATAACACACATCCGTGTGTACTAGTTCCAATGGAACTTCTCTTCTTCTTGGTGTTCTTGAGTGGAATGTTGCTATGTTCTGCTTTCGAACTAAGTAGTCGACGCACTTCTCCAGGTGCACTTCCTTTACTTCTGGTAGAAGTTTCTGGTCGGCTAGTAGATGCAAACCCTTCTCACTCATGTGGCCTAGCCTCTTATGCCATAACTCTCCACTCGAGTCGGCTGCCACATTCGCTTCCAACTTGCACAGTCGGGCATGCATCATGTATAGTGTGCCTTCTTTATGTGCTCTGGCCATTATGAGGTTTCCACAACAGAGCTTCCACTTGTTGTTTCGGGAGCTACCATTGTAGCCTTCGTCGTCCATCTTTCTAGTCGATATTAGATTCAATCTAATATCGGGGACATGTCGAACATTTTTCCGAGTCAACCGACACCCCGTTGACATCGTCAACCAGACACTTCCGACTCCAGCTACTTTGCACTCTCCATTATCACCCATCTTTACATACACATGATCACCAACTATGTAAATCGAGAAATACTCTCTCGACGGAGTTATATGGAAAGATGCATCAGAGTCGATCACCCAAGTGCATTCTTCACTTGCAAGATTTGCACTTGCATGTTCACAAATGAACATGAGTTCTTCATTGCTCGTAGCAATGGCCAAAGTGCTCTTTTCATCAGGAATCTTCCTGGGTTCGACATTATTACCGGCACTCTCGTCCTTCTTAAGATGTCAACAGTCCTTCTGGAAATGTCCAGGCGTTCCACAATAAAAGCATGTTAGCTTACCTCTAGTCTTAGATTTGGCATGTGACTTTTCTCTCCTTGGTGGACTCCTTTGCCGGTTCCTTCCTCTGTCCGAATGTTGTGACACATTTGTATCTGAATGAGACAGGAAACTCTTGTCCTTCCTTCTCGCTTCCTCATTTAGGATGCTTGTCTTCACCACTTGCAAAGACAAGTTCTCTTCTTGACAGGAGGTGCTGAGAGTAACCACCACGTTCTCCCAACTATCCGATAGTGTGCACATAAGTAGGATGGTCTGCATCGCATCATCAAGGGGAAACTTGGTTGCAACAAGTTGATTTACATACCCCATGCATGTGTTGATGTGTTCGACAATGCTCTCACCGTCTCTATATTTCAGCTGTACGATCTTTCTCATTAGTGAAGTTTTATTTATTTAGAGTGTTCTTCCTCTTGTATAGATTGGATAGCTTTTGCCACATCTCGTGGGCATTTGTGTCGTTCGCCACATGTTGAAGGATACTTACATCGATGCACTGTCGAATGGTGGCCACCGCCTTTCTATTAAGAAGTTTCCATTCCGACTCTAATACCCCCGTGGGTATTTCTGCTCGGTCGATCGGCTCGTATTGGGCTTTGACTATGAGAAGATCCTCCATCTTTATCGTCTAGTCTGCATAGTTCTGTGAGTTTAGAACTATCATACCTGGGAAGCCGCTCATACCTCCTTCCATGCTTGCACCTCAAGCACTGATACCAGTTTGATGGGATTAGCTCCCTTCTATTCGTGAGACAAACCGATTATGGAATATACAATATCGCGGAAAGACAGAAACACAACAAATACATGAATACACAGTTTTACGTGGAACCCCTAAACGGGGAAAACCACGGGAACAGAGATTCCACGATACACAAGAGAGTACAGAAAAACGGTTACAATCTTCTCTGACACACACAGAGGATAACCCACTTAGGGTTCTTAGCAAGTTCGCTGAACTTTGCCGCCGCTCTCTCTCACGCTCACACACACTCAGTTCTCAGCTCACAACACACTACTCGTTTGCCCTAGATGTATTTATACCCATACATCATATGGGCTATTTACAAATGTAGCCCCTACTACACATCACTACTATTATTATCTATAATAATAAGTAGCCATCAACCGTCTCTAGTGTCGATTGTCTGGTCGGTCCGACTAGTTAGCCTGGTCATCGACCATCCGGTCGGTCCGATTAGTCGGTTGTGTCTTCGAGTTGGATCTCCTTCCTGTTGGCTCACTCAGTTGACTCTTCAACCATCGACACTCGGTCCGAATAGTTTGCTCCTCCTTGTCTTCGACTGTCGGCACTTCTTGCCCAAATAGTCGGTTCCTCCCACCAGAGGGACATTTCCCAACACTATTAATGGTATAAGAATCTCAATTAATCTTAAGCAAATAAAATAAGGAAGAAATAAGGAAGAAAGTATGCTAGTCTACCCCAACCCTTGGTGAATGCGAGAGATAGATCGATGCCCCATTCCACCGAGTATGAACATGGATTATAACTTGGATTTGAAGGAAGAACACAGATATGTATCTAGAGCTTTGCCACACTAATAGAGTCTCCATGTAGCAACTCTTGTCACCTTCATGAAGGTAGCTAGTGTTCTTTTATATGCCCAAACCCTAAGCCATTGTTTATTCACACTTGACTACTTACTAGAAGTGGTCAAATGGTGAAATACTTAGACGTTGTCCTTCCCCTTCATTTCTTCTGAACTAGCCCACACCCACTAATATTAAGGTTAAAGGATTATAGTTCATTATACCATGAGGTTACACTCATAACAAATTATATCATTAGGAAGAGTATTAGAACTCTGCCCTACCAACACCTATCGGTATTCTACATAAAGTGGCCTAAATTACCACATTCAAATTGATGACCTTGAAAATATATCCAATGCAATTGACATTCACATGCATAACTTGTATAGATTGTGTACTTTAGCATTCGGGACCATCATCATTGTTTGTTTGCTGCATTTCGTGTTCTATTCACCTAAATCCAAAGAAAGCACTCTTACTTGAAAATATCATGGAACTTAGTGGATCATATGAAGCAAGTTGTTATTGAAAAAGACAAGACAAAATGGTTTGTTATATTTTTTTTGAAAATAACATAAAAAAAATCTCTTTGGCCAATTGTATTCATCATCAAAACTATTTTGGCCCATTATAAGTCCTTGGCAAACCAAGTCCACCAATGGTATTTTTCTTGGAAAAAAAACAAATAATTATTATATCAAAGAAAATCGAGAAGGCCATGAGAATATCCTATCAAGGCACCTAAACATCTATGATATTCTCAAACTCAACATTTGCCACCAACTCATTGTTCTGAGATGAAATGTCCTTTAATGCTTGGTTAATTGGCATCATGAAATGTGGCCAAATATTGCTTCATCATTTCCTCCTCTCCATTGGCCATAACTTGTGTTTGATCATTTCAATGCCATATCTATTATCAAATCTCTTTTCTTATTGGCGTCACTTATATAGAATTTTTTCAAAGTTTTATCGTCAACCCCTACGCCATCTAATGATAGCAAAAAATCAATCATGGTAGGAGCCTTATGTTTGTTAATATTGATCCATAAGGTATAAATGTGTGTACATTTGGTGTGTAAGGTTATGGCCATAACAATAATATTATATAATTTTGCGGAAATTCAGGTTATCATCACCGGTTCAATTTTATTGATGTAACCAATTAAATGCATGTTATGGACGTGTTAAAGCATCTATCTATTTCTGCCCTTTCATTTTGGGGGCCACGATACCACAGTCAAGAGTTCAAAGACAATTGGAAGTGCAGAAAAAGAGAAATGTGAAGCTATCAAGACTTTAGAGTATTTTTTTCATCCAAGGATATGTAACACGAAAAAACGGATGTAGTTTCAATCATTTACATATGATTGCGAAATATGATTCCTATGTTGTTTCTAGCTTCAACACCAAGAATAAAATGTACGATATTTAGTACATCAATCTAATTGGTATCTTGGCACTTACTTTTGTGTCTACAAGAGACCCATGCATTGGTATCTTGGCACTTACTTTTGTGTCTACAAGAGACTCATGCATTATATTTTCCAAATTTCCCCATTTTGCTTGCATCATCATGTTTGTATTTAACAACCACCACACTATTTAGATCTATAAATAAAATATAGAGTTTTACGAATACTAGACCATGGTACTTTGATAAGTACACCACATGTTGAGGAGTCTAGATAACTACTATTAAATGTTGATGGGTACCCTATACATTAAAAAGTCTAGACAATTTACTAATCAAAGTATTGAGAGTATAGAACTGTCGAGTCAAATTACAATATGACCTCCAAAAAACATAAATGAAGAGATCAAAACAATAATTATCTTATTATGAGGTCAATATTTATTTGGCAAAGATCACACACCATTTTGTTGAAGGTAGTGGAATATTGGATCTTCGAAGCATTATAAAATTAGATTAGGTGTCTTTGCAATGCAAGCCTAATAAAGAACATCAAAAGGAATTCAAGGTCGCGAATCCTTGCCTAGAAATGCATTTGAATGTATTTACTGTGAAAGGACAGATATGAATTTGGGATCCTCAAACTCATTCAATCTAAACAAATGATACTTTGAAATCTTAAGAAAATATAATTAACAATTGAGTAAGGCTACTATAAAAAGGTGAGCAAGATATAGTAATAAAAGCAAAACACTAGCCACACATACACAACTATTTATAGTTTGGCACAAGGCGAGCTTCTTAACACTATTTATAGTTATTGAGAGGTGGGGTGGGGTGGGGCTTGACACTGTCTACAAAGATTCCACTTTGCATTCCTTGATTACTACTTGCGCTTTCTATGGAGATTCCACTTACACCTTGATTTCTTAAGCGCAAGAGTTCTTAGGAAAATAAGGTCGCCTTCATTCAAATATAAAGTGTGAATCTCTACTTCTTCCATTGAGGTTTTACACATTTTCACATACACAGGGCAGTATGCATGAGGCATTCATTGTATACTATACCTGCAGCTTACTCTGTTACACTAACAAAATTCCTCGAAAGGAGAATCCATTGCGTACTACCTTGGAAATTTTATCTATATCATAATACAAGCAATTATCTATTATAGCAGCGCCTGCCGCAGCACATAAAAGATTTACTATCTATTCTGTACAAGCATGATATATCACAACTCATAAACCATGATTTACTTCAAGAAAAAATTTGCATGTAAAAGAACTGCATAAATGTGAATGTATGAATCAAACTTTACTGAGGAGATTGTAATACATACATCCTCTCCTAAGGGAATATCTCATACATATAGAGGTATACGTAATATGTACGCGCGCGCACACACACAAATGCACATGTATATATACACATACACATTCTCTCTGTAAGTGATTAGAATTAGTAGAATTTTGCATGACTTGTTTTTCAGAAGTGTACTCACAAACCTTAAACCCTTAACTGGGTTAAGAGATATTAGATCATGTGTATTTGCTTTTGTCATTTGGTGAAGTATTGTATAGAGATGTTACATTAGATAATGAACACGTTGATTGGCGAGGTTATCTATATAAAGCTTGGCAGAACATTATGAAAGTGATATACTTCATCAGGATCGATGACAGCAACTTCTGTGCCACAAACTGCACATGAAACTTGTCGGAGATTGTCACAATTCCCTGTTGGCTGATTGGAATTAGCTACGGCAGAATTTCCACGCTTTCTTCTCGTAGGATTTTGTGTTCTTTGCTCAACTTCCGAGATCTTGCAGTTCAGCACAAACATCGCCCTGTACTGTGTCACTATGCTCTCATGCCTAATGTCACATAAATTAACCCGATCAATCAGATATATTCTCATCAAACACTACATATACTTTTTCATCAAATTAAAAGAATACATTGAACAATGCATAGTTCTGTAGAAATGAAAGTAATGGTGCATCAAATCATACCCTCATGTAGATAATACCACTGAGATGAGACCTACAGAATAAAACCTATTCTTCCATCACATATAATTACATAGAAAAGACATCAATGTTAAACCTAAACTGTAAATATCTTGCAAACAGAAAAATTTATGGAAGAGCTGTATGTAAGATAGACATATATTACTTTCAAAAGATATCCTAGACATACGCATCCTGAGGGAAATCTGTAACCACGTTTCAGGTGGTGTTATGTTTTAAATCCTTTTTACTGGATCTCTTGGAACTCTTGAAATCAGGCAAGGTTACGTTGCATGGCCTGAATGAAATGTGTACATATAAAATGAGATCCAATTCAAATGATCAGTTGGCCTTTTTTTAATGGATATGAGGATTAAAATTTGTATCAAGTTACTCCAGATAATTGGTATTTCGAAAGAGATCACTACCAAAATGGTCAGTCTTTGTAATTGCTGACATGGTAAGAGATGGTAAACTTCGCATCTACACATACTGCAATTCTGAAGAGGTTTTTCATGCAAGGCATCGATTAATGTATGTTGTTGGGCTTGAGAGTTTTAAATGGTTGAGAAGATCACAAGAAAAATGCATTCATTGAATTGCTCCAAGAATTCGCATGGGAGCACAAAAAGCCCTAAGCCTTAAAGGACTCAATATTTTATAATGTGCATTCAGAAATATTGTGAGATATTGATTGTATACAAGTTTACCGTTGACAATCAAGACATAATGTGGTAAAGCAAGCAGGGCAGCTTAACAAGGCATCAGATTTCCTCCCTTTGCGCTTACGCTCGACCCAGGCATGGTCACGCTCATCCATGTTGGGATCATAGAACTCTGGCGGTGTCTGATTGAGCTCTTCATCACTACATCCTATCAGAATCAAATGAAGAAACAAAAAGATAAGAACAGTGGATCTAATCAAAGAGAACGGACGCCAAGAAAATGGATTTTTTAATAATGCACGGAAGAAGAAAGAAAAGACAAGAGGAAAAAAATGGAATTTGATCAAAGCAAAAGGTTTAGAAAGAATGCAAAAGGTCAGAAAGAATGCATAACATTTTCAAGCCAGGGGAAAGAGAGAAAGATGAGAATATGGAAACTGTTAAGGCGAAAGAAGACAGATGAAACTGACCATATTGAACGATATCTAGAAACGGATCCTCTCAAAGAGAAAGAAGAAGGAAAATCCCCCCCCCCCAAAAAAAACGCTTAATTATAATAAAAGGAAAAAGAAAAAAAAGGAAAAATAGGGAAATGGATTCTATCAGAAAATGTATTCCTGACTTATCTTCACTGTAACAAATCGTTCTCCATTTCCTAACCTAAACTTCCTTCCTTTCTCTTTCGTAGAGACCCCCTACAATCATTCTCTTCCCTTGTCCTTCTCTTCTCTCCATGGGACTCAATTTATCGTCTTTTCCTTTCCGTCTTCTTCGTCTTTCTATGGGAACTTCATTTCCATAATCTTTATCTTTCTTTCACTTGATAGCTGAGCTCTCTCTGAGCCCACTACCTTTTCTTTTCTGATTACTTCCTTCCCCAAGAAGAAACAATGGAGGGAAGGGGTTAAAAAAAACAACACCACAAAAAACCCAAACAAACAAAAGAGAAACACAGAGAGAGAGAGAGAGAGAGAGAGAGGCGAAAGAAAAGGAAACATGAGATGAAATACCTGATTCGTCTTCTGCCGCTACTGATAGTGGTGCAGGTGTTGCTGCTGCCATAGCTTGCTTTCCACAGCTTTCCATAGATTTACCTGTTGCCTATTCATGTATGTACTGATGTATAATGTATATATGTATAGATATGGTGCCTTATGTGCTAAATAGGCGTAGCTCACTCTGCCCAAAATGGAGAAAGAAGGAGGTCAAACCGAACCGAACCGAACCGTTAAGCCATGCTTTAACGGTTTATTGGTTCCAAAAAAAAATTAATGGTTTGGTTTGGTTTGGATTTTTGATAAACGGTTCGGTTCGGTTCTAAAACTCGGGTTTATAGGTTTTTGTTAACTGTTTTTTTTTATAACCTTAATAGTTTATTAATTTAATGGTTTTTTATTGATTTAATTAATTTAACTTAAATATTTATTTAATTTAAAGTTTCTTTTATTCACTTAATAAATTTAACTTAAATGCTAATTTAATTTAATGTATTTTTGTTTATTTAAATATTTAATTAGTTTGGCATAAATGGTTAAATTTTATTTTTTTTAATAAATGGTTCGGTTTGGTTTCAACTTTTCCCTAAATGGTTTGGTTTAAATACTTGAGAGTTCATAAACGCTTTAGTTTGGTTTTTGTTTTATATAAACGGTTCAGTTTCAGTGCCTTGAAACCGGACCGAACTGAAACTGAACCGTGCTCATTGCTAACCCCTAGGGCAAAGGAGAGAGTAGGAGGTCATGGGTTCAACCCCTACATTTCATTGTGGCATCTAGTAAGTTAAATTTAAGATATATATATATATATATATAAAGTAATAGAGAGGTGAGAAATTTGGAAGACAACTAACTTACCATTAGGGTAAGCTAATTACAAGAAAAGAAGAAGATTTCCTACATTTGGTTCAACTCCTATACTCCACTGTGGCATGTAGTGAATTAAGAGATATAGTAATAAAGAGGTAAAAAAATTGGGTTTCAAACCTAAGATACAACGCTTGTAGTGCAACAACTTACCATTAGGGTAAGATACATTCGCTTCAATCTTGATGAATTAAGAGCTATATATAAACTAATAGAAAGGTGAGAAATTTGAGTTTTTAACCCAAGACACAGAGCTTGTAGTGTAACAACCTACCAACCCAAGTCATGAGGCTTGTAGTGTAACAAGTTACCATTAGGGTAAGCTAATTACGATAAAAAAAACAAGAAATAAAGATGTGCAACATTTGGGAGATGTGGTTGATAATGAATCTCAAAGGTTGTCGGAATTTGAAGATGCCAAAACGATGGTTACGTAGTTCCCCCAAATTATGGATTTATTTGGGTGAAATTACAAGATGTACCATTGTTTGATGAATCATTTCCTTAAATGCATATTTAGGTTTTCTAGTGACATTATAGGACGTCCCTCTGCCTATATACGATAGATAGGTAGAGGAAACTAAGAAGTGTTGTAGCAAGTGGATTTTACATTCAATTAATATATAATTGTGTGTTTTTACCAAGAGCTAGAGAGAGAGAGAGAGAGTGTGTGTGTGTGTGTGTGCATCTGTCATGTCTAACTTGAGCAGTAGGAATTTCCAACTCGGCCATCATAATTTCTAACCTAGACCATTGTTTATAACTCGACCATTGTCAAAACCTGACCCATGTTTTTTCTAACCTGTCCAAATGATTTTCTAACCCAGGCATATGAAGCCTCTAGATTACTAGCTTGGTCATTGGATTGGCTAACACAGGCCAATCCTGCCATGACATTCTTAGCCCAACCTATGTCTAGACTAACTTGACTAGTTATTCTAATCCACTAATAGAATTTAATAACCCGGCCATGACTTCCAACCTAATGTCTTACAATTCCTACTCGATGTGCCAAACCGTTGGGGCTTTGTATGAGGAGAGTTTGTAAAGAAAAGGCAGAGGGACAAGAAAACAAGAAAACAAATTGCACTTGTCATCCACCACCTATGATCGACCACCTACATTTGTACCTTAACCTAAACCTTGTATGTACTTTTTTTTGTTTTCTTATCTGTCTAGTGCAAGGATGTTTGTCGGTATCATATGATTGATGCATCATGGTTAGGGTTTATGGTTTTCAATCATTTTGAGAGATTTTGCATGCATTTACATTATTGTGGCTTTCACATATGTTTGCATTTAGGGTTGAGGAAACAACACGACCTATGCTTGAGCACCTACACCTACACATGCACTTGAACCTCCACATGGTATGTACTTTCTTCTTTTTCTTATTTGTCTAGTGCATGCATGTTTGTCTTTTTAAGACACTATCTTACTTACATAGATGGCTAATAGGGCATTATAGTTCCTTGACATGGATTCAGATTGGGGTGAAAGAAGACCCAATGAAGAGAGGTATTATTCAAATTATTTTTTCAAAAATGTATTTGCGACTATAGTTGTAATTAATCCGTTCTATCTTCGCTCATGATAGCATATGTTTTGTAAGATGGAATATTAGAACTAACCATTCAAGAAAAGATGGAGGCCCAAAACAACATGGAGGTTGCACATCTAGAGACAATACAAGATGCATGCTAGATGAACTAGACTAGATGAACCAACAGAAATGACAGATGTTGATATGACGCCAACAAGTGAGGGTTTATATCATGGTATTCCAACTGCAAATAGATACATACTTATTCATTCTACCACATATTATATACATTACTAACAATGCCAAATCAGGTGGTCCCGTTGACACAAATTCAATCCTCATGCTGGTTCAAGATTCGATGGGGATTTCTCAAGTTCATTGCCTTGACAAGAAGAATAAACCAGTCTATTATAGATCTTGGGCATATCTTAATCGAGGACAATGTCTCTAGCACTTACATCTATGAGACCGTGATAGAATGGTAAATGCAACGGCAAGAGATTTTTGAGAGTGGTAGATTCTATCCCTATGCAAATTGTAAAGATCAAAGGTCAAGACTTAAAGAGACCGAGAGGATGCTAGAAAGGTATGTGATTGGTAACATGACAATGCATATTGGGGATGAGGCCTGATATTGGTTTCAAATATTGAGCATGACCACTCCTAGTCTATGGTACAATGTCTCGCTCCAATGCTCCTATTGTGATTGCCAAGACCTTACAAGTAAATGTAAACATTTGCTCGAAAATCGGATGATCATTGAGATACATATGCCATCCCTATGTGGGTCATTGCCATTTATAGATCATGCGGCACAAATGCAAATGGATGATTTTATGTGACTGGTGACATGACAATGCCTATTCTGGATGAGGCCCGATATTGGTTTCAGATATTGAGCATGGCCACTCCTAGTCTATGGTACAATGTCTCGATCCAATGCTCCTGTTGTGATTGCCAAGACCTCGCAAGTAAATGTAAGCATTTCCTCGAAAATTGGATGATCATTGAGATACATATGTCATCCCCATGTGGGTCATTGCCATTTATAGATCATGCGACACAAATGCAAATGGATGATTTTATGTGACTGATGACATGACAATGCATATTGTGGATGAGTCCTGATATTGGTTTCAAATATTGAGCATGGCCACTCCTAGTCTATGGTACACTGTCTCGCTCCAATCCTATATTGTGATTGCCAAGACCTTGCAAGTAAATATAAGCATTTGCGTGAAAATCGGATGATAATTTAGAGACATATGACATCCTTATGTGGGTCACTGCCATTTATAGATCATCTGGAACAAATGCAAATGGATGATTTTATAAAAGCAAATGTAGAGATGAATGCAGAACCATCCGAGGTTGAGCCATGAAAGTCACAAATATATCTAACATAGAAAGTTGTTTAATGGCGCGAACAAGGATTATGATCATTCAACGGGGTTGCTATTGAGGATTGTATGCAACAGTTGGTAGATCTCACAAAAAAGTTGTACAATTTAGGTGCATCGTCAACAACCAATAAGTTAGAAACATGATCCATAAGAACACATTCGTGTTCACAAGTGGAAGGATTGCGCATTCCACTTATAGATTCCTTTTATAATCTTGTGATTTTAGACAATTTTCAGAAACTTGATACACCAGTATCACATGTTTTAAATATCATGTAAAATTTGCTATTTTTTTGAGATTTAACAAGTTTCAAAATGATAATTTCTAAAATTGAATAGTTATTCAGTAAATGTTTAAACGTTGATGGTTTGCAAAAATGAAATGTAGTTAACTTAAAGAAAATCACAATGGCTAACTCAAGGCACAAGTTAAGATTAATGGTTTCACCATCTTGAGGAGATTAAGATTACATCTACTGTTAGACTTGAAAATGTTTTAAGTATAAGAGGTAACATTGTAATCCTTAATGTCATCATCTATAAATTTAATGCTAATTAACATCCATAAATTAACAACTCAAGAAATGTAGACAATATACATAAACAATTTTGATAAATCCACAACTCCTAAAATGTAGACGATATTCATAAGCTGTCAAACTTAGATGTGAACATTAATATATCGATTTGAATATATCACATAGTTATTAGGATATCCACAATGCTCTCCTCTTCTTCCTTTTGAGAACTCGCCTACAAAATTTGTGAAGTAAATGACATTTGCGATGTTCAATTACAATCAGCACAATTGTTAATGGTTTTTTGTTAATCAATGAAGCACATGTTTACCATAAAGTATCTTGTTTTGCAACATACTTCTTTGTAGTATCAATATGCATCTATTTCTCTTGTAAAAACAGAGATTTTTGTGCAATTTGAGTTCATATTTAAAAAACCTTTTTTATTTGATAAAAAAGAAGATATATTGTATTGAGTTGATGTTAAAAATAGAGTTTACATCACAATTCCAAACAATGTATCGAATTCATGTTAAAAGTTTTTTTCCTCGGATTTAAAAAATAAAATAAAAAAATAGAGCTTGAGTTGATGAAAAAACCAGGTTTTTATCACAACTCATACAATGTATCGAGTTCATATTTAAAGTAATTGTTTCTATTTTTTTTCAATTTTTTCTTTTTTTTAAAAATTGTTTTTGGGAAAAAACCCCTTTAATCATGAATTCGATACATTGTGTCGACTTGTGATGAAAAATATGGTTTTTTCATCACTTAAAGGTCAAAAAAAATTTCAGAAAAGAAAAACAAAAAAATCAAAATAAATAGAAAATAATAAAAATTCTTTTTTTAAAAAACCCCCAAAAAAACTTTAAACATGAACTCGGTACATTGTATCGAGTTCATGTCAAAAAGTTAGATTTTCAACATGTATCGAGTTCGTGTCGAAAAATAGAGTTTTCAACACCAACGATACAATGTATTGAGTTTGTGTTGAAAACTCAGCTTTTTGGCACGAACTCGAGTTCGTGTTAAAAAGCTGACTTTTCTACGCGAACTCGATACAATGTATTGAGATGCTGTTGAAAACTTTGTTTTTCAACACTGTATCGAGTTCATGTTGAAAAGCTAACTTTTTGACATGAACTTGATACAATCTATCGAGTTCATGTTTAAAGTTTTTTTGGAGGGTATTTTAAAAACAGTTTGTAATTTTTTCTATTTATTTTGATTTTTTTGTTATTTTTTGTTTTGAGCGTTAAGTGATGAAAAAACCAGAGTTTTCATCACAAGTCGATACAATGTATCGAATTCATGTTTAAAGTTTTTTTTTTCCAAAAAAAAATAAAAAAATAAAAAAAACAATTTACAAAATTTTAAAAATAAAAACAATTAGAAAAAAATACTTTAAACATGAACTCGATACATTGCATCGAATTGCTGGTTTTTCTATCAACTCAACATCAATTTTTTATTATTATTATTTTTTAAATCTGGTAAAAAAAACTTTGAACATGAATTCAATACATTGTATGGATTTATGATGAAAACTTTGTTTTTACATCAACTTGATATAACATATCAAGTTCATGTTTAAAAATCTTCTTTTTTTTTCAAATAAAAGTGGTTTTTTAAACATGAACTTGAATCGTACAAAAAGATGCATATCGATACTGTAAAGGAGTATGTTGCATAACAAGATACCTTATGATGAACATGTGCATCATTCATTGACAAAAAACCATTAATAATTGTGTTGATGGTAATCGAACCTTGCAAATGCCATTTACATGGTCTATAAAATATTCTCGTAGTTCTCAATCACCACTTCAAGCACTTAATGTTGATCTTCATAGTTTGGTTCATCTACAATAGAGAAACATTTATATGGAATGAAGGATGACAACATGAGCATAACTCAGGTGACAAGGAAACTTGCATGAACTCAAGGTGGGGATATTAATAGCTACACATGTAGATGGCAATGACCTAGGGCACCAATTTTACATTGGTAAAGTTTTGGACGTGATGATGCATTAAACCTTTGTAATACATCTATCATTGACATTAGTGAGGTGGATATCATTGTGTACGACTTTACACTGACAAAAGTTGCATGTTTAAGGACAACAACGATAGAAATAATAAAAGAAATATTACCAAGTCTAGAAGATATCTCATATTGAAGGTGAACAAGATTTAGTGCACACAATTTGGAGACACCATTTGGTGAAGACAATGATTTGATTGGTACATTTGAAAATGAGGAGGAAGAGTCACAATTGTATATTATCTATAATAGTGATTCTCATGAAAGTAATGATGATAGTGATGCAAATAACTCTTAAATGTATTTGTTGTGCAACTATATGTAACAAATTTAGACAAAATTTTATTGAATGAAATAAAACATTGATTGTTTTGAAATCTTCTGCTTTTGATTTCTTTAAGGTCTAAAAACTTATTAGTTGTCATTTTTCCTTAAAAATACACAAAGTTACTTTTCGTATTTGACCAAAATTTGGCATTTTCCAATTTTACCAAATGGTGAAAATTTTAACTTTTTCAACAAGTTTTGGAGAACATGTGATACTAGTATCAAGGCGTTTTGTGAAATGGCAAGAAAACTCCCAAAATTAAACAGAACATTCCTTATCCTTCCATTTGTGAACGCGAACGTGTTTAAGTTTGAAGCACCAAATAGATGCAAATGGAGGAGCCATGCTTGAAATCTCACATAATCTTATTGGCAACTCCCCAAACATGACCAGAACACACACTAGAAGGCTATAGAGAGGTGCTCATCATCCTAAGAAGCGGTTGCCAATATGTGAGACTTAGAAGGTTTGATGTTTGCATTATGTTGGCTTGACATTGACTTCAAAGGACTCTAATGCTAATTGTTGTTGTGGGTTTATCTTGCCATCCTCTGAACAAGAGCGATGATCTCTTTTGTTTAGATCCTGTGATTTTTTAGGTTTGTAGTATTGGGAGTTTGCATATGTATGACCCCAAGATCTAATCTCTTAACATGTATGACATGTGGCTGAAATTTGTGATCTTTGAAGTTTCTAGCTTGTTCAAACTGTTAGAGCTAGATCCTAATGTAAGCATGAGATAAGGATATAAAAGGTAATAGATAAGAAAGGAGAGAGAGAAAGAAGGGAGCCAATCCACCTGACCACCCCTGAGCGAAGGGATTGAGACGAACTCGAGCCTTGATTGGCGTCCCATACCACCGTTGTGACATCAAGTCGTACCTGGTATTGGTGCGCTCACTACAAGAGTTGATACACCACAAGCCCAGTGCCGTTGAGAGATCAATATCCTGACTGGTGTCCGAATTACTTAGATACCAAGGAAGTAATGGACCTCCTTCATGTGTTTCATTTCGAATCTGCCGAATAGGAGCATTTTGACCTTGTTAATTTCAGCGAGATCGTTTCCTCCGATGACCAGATCATCCACATACAGGATGATGACAATTGGGTTATCCAACTCGTTTCGAATATATAGGGAGTTGTCTGATTTCGACATTCGGAAGCGGATTTGGTGAAGATATTGGGTGATCTTCGAATACCAAGCATGCGGTGCTTGCTTGAGGCCGTTAAAGGCTTCATAAGTCGGCAAACTGCTTTCGGGTGTGTTAAGAATTAGGTAATTAACTAAGGGTTAATTAGTACCTAATTATGTGATTATGTTAAGCGGAAGATTAAGTGATATGTGTGTGTATGTGTGTGAGGGGAAGAGAGAGAGGAAGTTAACACTTATGAACAACAAGACAAGATGGGGGATGATTAACTATATTAAAAAGCATTATCAAATACAAAAATACCCACGATGAGGTATATATAGATCTCATGTGCGAGGGTGAACATGGGTGAGGAGAATATAGGTACAAGGGTGTAAGTCCTATATTAAATGTACATGGGAATGGAGGATCTAGAATATCCCACTTAAGTACAAGGTCCTATTTAAGGCGTTATAGTCAACATTTCTAACTAACTAACTAAACTAAGTTGAGCTTGATCTCTCAACACGTTGTCGCGATATTCCGCTGTCGTGCCTTTCGGCTCCGGATCGTTGCGTGAGTCGGGTGGGAACCACAGAGGTCTTGGACTAGGAGAAAGAAGTTCGTGAGATAGAGATTAATTATGAGTAAATAGCAAAGAGAAAGATAAGAAACTCGTGAATCACACGAGTATACTATATTAATTGGTACTTAGGGTGTTAAGAGAGAAGTAGATGTATAAATCGTGAATCCCACGAATAATTTCTGTATTGATTAATACTTAATCCAAATAATCAACAACCCTTTATATATTTCTCTCCTCCTTATATAAGGAAGGAAGAGCTAAGCATGGCTTCATGCTTTTTTTTTACAAAAAGTGTTCATGTCCACTAAATGTGCATGTGATGCTTTTTTATTTCCTAAGTATAGGGCTCATGCACGCTAGATGTGCATGAGTTATTTTTAGTGTCTCGTATTCTTTTTCATATATTAAGAAAATACACGATTTACCTTTTAATAAAGGTATGCATAAATAAAGGTCTTATACATATTAAATCTATATTATAACACTTAAGATGAGTTAATGTAATGGTAAGGTTGGGGTTTGTCAACGTGGAGGTGCAGAGTTCGAATCACGCCCTGCATAGTAGTGAGTGTTTCCTTTCTTTTACATTTATGTCTCTTTATCCGGCTCTTCCTTGCCGGTATGCCGTTTTCTTCTTTGCCGGTATGCCGTTTTCCTCCTTGCCGGTATGCCGTTTTCTTCCGGTTCTCACCGAGCACTCCATTCTCTATCCGGAGGGACAAAAATATAATTTCCACATAGTGTGCAACCTACACTACGACACTCGCCCCCTCCAAACCCGCACATCCTCCGGTATGTGCCGAAGTTCTTGATTCTTCGTATCCGTCTTCATCCGAAGCTTCCTCCGATTCTCCCCTTATGTCGACTATGAGTTGTAATCCACTTTCTTCGCTTCCCGCATCATTGTGGTCTTCGTCCGATTGCTCCTCGTTGTCGGCCTCGACTTGGATCACATAAGGTTTGTCGTCGGTCCGCTTCTTGAAAATCTTCACCCGCTTCCCGGCTATAGGCACTCGTAGTATTGTTCCATCCAACTCGGACAGTCGGTACGTCCCGTTGTCGAAGACCTTCCGAACCTCGTACGGCCCGAACCACCTTTTCGCGAATTTCCGCATCGTTGTATGTTGATGGTCCAAGCTACTATCATAGACGATCACCCAATCTCCTTCTTCAATCCTCCTCGGTCGTAGTCGGTGCTTTGTGTCGAACCGGCTTTTGTTCCGGAACCGTGCTTCTTGTTGTCGGCGTGACGCTTCCGCTACATCTTTCGGTCTTCCCTCCAGTTGTCGTATCCGGACCGCTAGTAGTTCTTCCCGGCTCATCTCTTCCTTCCACGGTAGTATTGTCCATGTCGCGATTGCGGTTTCCGTTGGCATTACCGGTGCTTGTCCGGTCATGAGTTCTGCCGGCATGTAACCGGTCACGGAGCTATGCGTCGTCCGATCCGCCCATAGTGCATACGGAAGCATTTGTGGCCAATCCTTCACCCTTCCGTCGCATGCCTTCGCAAGTGCTTTCACGATCGGACTATGTCCTCGTTCGATCTTCCCGTTGGCCTCCGGATTGTAGGCCGTTGTCAACGTTAACCGAACTCCATGTTTGGCGAAGAATCCCCTAGCTTTGTCCGAGTCGAGTTCTCCCCGGTCCGCAATCACTTGTCCTACGCAGCCGTACCTACAAAACACTTCTTCCAAAAGAAATTGGCACACCGCGGCACACGTTTTCCTCCGAAGCGCTCGACCTTCAACTTGGTTTGTGAGATCTTCTCGAGCTAACACCAAGTATTTCTTTTGTCCAATCCCGGTCGGCATAGCTACAATGTCGACCATCCACTTGAAGTTGATTGTCGGTGAGAATGTCGGATGCAGCTCATCTCGGTGTCGGACCCCGGTGTCGAATACAAGTGTATAATGGACGTATTCACACTATCCCTTTGTATAGCCCAAGTTTGGGGCATTTGTGTAATTAGCATAAAGGGTAGTTGCCCTAACTCGGTCACTATATATAGTGACCTTGTAACCCTTTTGTAAGGTTGGTTGTTGTATTATTTGCTTTATGAAATAAAGAGTCTTTTGTCTCTCTCTCTCTCTCTCTCTCTGTGCAACGACCTAGAAACAGTCATACGCAGGTACAGAAAAGAATCGAATGCTTCTTGATCTTCCGCATAGACGACTTTGTCTACAACATCTGGTATCAGAGCCTGCACAGTATTCGGTCCTTCAATCCGCTGTCGGCCGTCGTCTCAGCCTGCACAGCATTCGGTTTCTTGCGTCATTCGAAGAAGAGAGAAGAAGAAGAAAAACGAGGCTCGCATCTCATCGCGTTAGATCATCGTCACTTGGAGTAAGCCAGCAGGTTGTACTCTGTTCCTTGTGATCGTAACCACTCGAGGTGAAATCCCCTTGTGCAACATTGACACGATCGTGCTCCACTCGGTTAAACGGCATCCGAAGAGGTCATCAAACGCCGCTCATTGTAACCACTCGGTGCAGATCGGTCTCAAGACAACAACCCCAATTCGTGCTTCATCCGGCTGTTCGACATTCGGGAGGATCAGTTGGATCTGTCTCTCTCGCCGCTGCAGCCACCCGAAGCAGAATCGGTCCAGACAATCGGTTTCAATAATCGGTATTCGGTATATATATCCGAAGCGAACCGGGCTCACTCCGACTCGGAACCATTCGGGAAGACCAGTCGGTTCTGTCCCTCAAGTTACCGGAGTCAATTCGAGCAAGTTCAACAATACATATATTCGAAGCCGAACCGACTCGAGTTCAAATCCGACTAGAACGATATCGGGTGAGCCAACCGGCTGCACTCCCACAAGGTTCGTAGTCAACTCCGAACCGAGCTTCGTTAACCGAAACCAAATTTGATGGCATCAACATCCGGCTCGTCAGAAATGAGTCTACGAAAGTTCGATGGATCGAACGTCAACTTCTGGAAGGAGCAAATGCAGGACTATCTCATAGTCAAGGGGCAAATCGATCCCATCGAAAATGAAGAACCTCCAGAAGGATACAAACCAATTGAGTGGCAGAAGCTGGACAGAATCGTCCGCGCCACGATTCGGATGCACCTATCGGAATCGGTATACTTTACGGTGTAATCGTGTACGACAGCATTCGAACTGTGGAAAACACTGTCAGACACTTACGAAAAGAAGGTCGCCGCAACGAAGATGTTTCTGATCCGGCGCCTCTACAACCTGCGGATGAAAGAATCCGATTCGGTTCAAGCACATCTCAATGAGTACGAAAGCATAAGCTCCCAAATCTCGTCACAGGGGACGGCAATCGAGGATGAACTCAGAGCAATGATACTCATGAGCAACCTTCCCTCATCATGGGAAACTTTCGTCACAACCGTGTGCAACGCGTCAACCACGGCTGTTAAATACTCCGAAGTCACGAGCGCAATCCTGACCGAAGCAGCTCGGAGAAAGTCTTTCGCCAAAGACTCAACAAACGACGCTTACGTAGTACAAGGTTCGACAGACCGATCGAACATACGAGGAAGAGATTCCTCACGGCCGCCTAACAATCAGCGAAGACGGAGCCAGTCACGGGATAACCGAATCTGCAACTATTGCAAGAAACCCGGACACATCAAAGCCGACTGCCGCGCACTCAAGAACAAGAACAACAAGAAGAGTGGCCGGCATGAGGAGTTCAATTACGTCAGCTTTTCAGCTGATGTGCTACCAGACGACCCGAATATACTATCAATCGAAAATCCAGTCGGATCAGAAGTTCTACTCACGACTGAAGAATCGAGCACATGGCTCTTAGATTCGGGCGCGTCATTTCACGTGACCCCTCATCGATCCCAATTTCGGCAATATACGACCCGTCACTCCGACTCAGTTCGAGTTGGCAACTCACAACACTGTGACATCATCGGAATCGGCACAGTAGAGCTCAACCTTGCAGGTGGCTCTACACTTGTACTTCACAATGTCCGACATGTACCCGAGCTCTCAAGGCCATTGATCTCAGTCGGACAACTAGATGAAGACGGCATTCGTGCCGGTTTTTCTTCGGGAGGGTGGACACTCCACAGGGGGAACCTCCTGCTTGCTAGAGGACCCAAGATACACTCACTGTATCCGTTACATGTTACGCTCAGAGAGGGTAACCTGTTTTTGGTGGATATTCCTGTGTCATCACTATGGCACCGAAGATTAGGACACCTCAGCAAGGCCGGCATTACGCATCTATCTAGAGCCGGATACATCCCCAAACTCTCCTTCTCCGACCATCAATTCTGCGAGCATTGTCAGTATGGCAAACAAGCAGCCGCATCACACCCGACATCAGCACCAAGAGAAACGAGACCTCTCGATTTAGTCCACTCGGACGTCTGTGGCCCGATGCCGCATCAGTCTCTCGGCGGTGCCTCTTACTTCGTCAGTTTTATTGATGATTCGACTCGAAAGGTGTGGGCTTATCCAATTCGCACCAAAGATCGTGTCTTCTCGATCTTCTCCGATTGGCTCGCTATGGTAGAAAATCAAACCGACCGAAAGCTGAAATGCTTTCGGACCGACAATGGGGGAGAGTTCAAATCAGAAGAATTCGTCAAATTCTGCCGACAACGCGGCATCCGACGTGAATTTACGGCACCACACAGTCCGGAGCAAAACGGGATTGCCGAACGCATGAATCGGACAATCCAAGAACGGATAGTTTCCATGCTCCAACACTCCGGACTGTCGGATGGCTTCTGGGCAGAGGCTCTACTCACGGCAGCACACATAATCAATATGTCGCCAAGTAGACCTCTAGGACTTCAAATTCCTCAGGAACTATGGATCGGCAGTAAGCCGAATTACGACAAGCTGAGGATCTTCGGATGCGAGGCGTACGCCCTTATTCCGAAAGATGATCGCCGAAAACTTGCACCTCGGTCCAGGAAATGCATTTTTCTTGGATATGGATCAGACGGCGAAATGGGATACCGACTCTGGGACCCCGAACGCAGACAAATCGTTCGAAGTTCGGACGTTGTGTTCAACGAGTCGGCTATGAATCCATCAGTCGAAAAACCGATCGAAGTCCGAAGGGTAACATTTTCCGATGTGCCGACCCTTCAAGAAGGCCCCGCTCTTAACACACGGTCAGCTTCACGGGTAGCTGAACCTTACACTACCGAATCGGACAACTCCGACTCGGCACCGCAGAACAATCCGCTTTCGGACCATCCGACCTTGATACCCGATGCAACCAGTCCAATCATACCTCGACGATCCGAGAGACTGTCGCAACCTCCGGAGAGGTATTCTCCTGGAATTTTCTTCACCGACGCCGGCGAACCGACGTCTTACGAAGAAGCATCGACATCTGTCGATTCAGCCACCTGGCATCTGGCGATGGAGTCGGAAATGCACTCCATTCGGGCAAACAAGACTTGGGATCTGGTCGAATTACCTAGGAACCGACGTGCTCTTCCTTGCAAGTGGGTTTATCGACTAAAAGAGACGTCTGATTCGACCACCCCAAAGTACAAGGCCAGATTAGTTGCGAAGGGCTTCCGACAAGAATATGGCGTCGACTTCGACGAGATTTTTTCACCAGTGGTGAAAATGACAACCCTTCGTTTCCTACTCGGCGTAGTGGCAGCCGACAACTTGGAGCTGATTCAGCTAGATGGGTCGAAGCATGCTACGGTGTACCAACTTTTGGCCAAAAATTTAGTACTAAATCGAAGAAGAAAAGAAACATTAAAAATTGTAAATAAATTTCAAAAAACCAAAAACAAATTCATTACGTCACACTCGAATGTTCAAAGATATTATACGTCACACTCGAATGTCCCTAGGCCATATTTAATGCATTAAGTGTTGCCCCAGTCTCCTAGGTAGAGTTGTACGAAAGCACACCTGGAGAAGGTTTCCATTGTGACAGGTGGTCAGTGTCAATCTCTCTCTCTCTGGTATTGGTAGTCGAACGTGTCAGTTGGTATGTCTCTCTCTCTCACTCTCTCTCTCTCTCTCTCTCTCTCTCTCTCTCTCTTCTGTCTCGAAGTTGTCAGACAGACACCTTCGAAGGTCTGTTTCTCTCTGTCTCTCACTCACTCTCTGTCTCTCTGTCTCTCTGTCTGTCTGTCTATCTCTCTCTCTCTCTCTCTCTCTCTCTCTCTCTCTCTCTCTCTTCTGTCTCGAAGTTGTCAGACAGACACCGTCGAGGGTCTGTTTCTCTTTGTCTCTCACTCACTCTCTGTCTCTCTCTCTCTCTCTTCTACCTCGAAGTTGTCAGACAGACACCTTCGAAGGTCTGTTTCTCTCTGTCTCTCACTCCACCTTCGAAGGTCTCTTTCTTTCTTTCTTTCTGTTTCTCTCTCTCACTCCACCTTCGATTCTCTGTTTCCCCGTTGTTGTTGTTCTTGTGTTCCCCTCTGTGCCAGGTTCGATCTCTGAACTCTGTATACGCAGCAGCCTCTGCAGCAGCCTCTGAAGTTTGTCTCCTCTGCAGCAGCCTCTGAAGTTTGCTCGTTTGTCTCCTCTGCAGCAGCCTCTGACGTTTTGCTCGTTTGTCATCCTGAAGTTTTCTCGTTTGTCTCCCAAGGTATCGAAATCAAGACGGTGTGGTACCTCTGCAAGTTTAGCGACCTCCAGGTATTCTCTGTGTTGCATGCCCAACTGGTATGTATTCTTTTTCTGAATGTTTCCTCTCTGTCTGTTTTTTATTTGTATGTGTATGACCATTTGTAGGTTTTGATTATTCATAGTCTATGTGTTGCATGCCCAACTGGTATGTTTTTGTTTTCTCTGTGTTTCTCTGTGTTTCTTTTAAAAATGTATCACAATATTTTGTTCGATGTGGTTGTGTGTTAGACATGTTTGTACATGTGGCCAAAATGGAGTTGGCTATGATGAGTTGCTATGTTTTTGTTTTGTTAATGTTTCATGTCCATCTGTTTTTATTTTGTGTGAGTTTGGCATGGATGAGTTTTTTTCCTACTATTTTGGGTTTTTGTATGTTGGACATGGCTTGTACATGCGATGTGATGGAGTTGGTTATGATGATTTACAAAGTTTTCGTTTTCTTTGACTTTCCTATTCGTCTGTTTTTATTTTCTGTGTGTTTGACATGGATGAGTTTTATTTTCTGTGTGTTTGACTATTTAGGGTTATTGTGTGTTGATTTGCAATGTGATGATTTGCTATGTGGTTTGTACATGTGGTTTGTACATGCAATGTGATGATTTGCTATGTGTTGATGGTAATTGCGATGTGTTGATGGTAATTGATTTGCTATGTGTTGATGAGAATTGTGTTGACTAGGAAAATGACGAGAAGGACACCCATAAAGAAGACATTGATGAAAGAGAAAGTGAAGACACCAGTGAAGGAAGGAAGAAGGACACCCATGAAAGAAAGCAAGAAGACACCCACAAGAGAAAGGGTGATGAATTCATCAACACAGAGAAAGAAGACCTGGCAGTACCAGTCCATCAGTCGAGACACACCTCTTGGATGGAATTATTTCCTTCGGGCACGACCTGACGTTTACCCAGAGCTGAGAGAGTGGTTGTTAAAAACCTGGGGGTCAGCACATCCCGACACAAGGCGAGGATTCCACATGAGTGGTTTGAAGAGGGAATACATCAATTTATTGAAGACGAGATACGAACATGTTTATGATACAAATCAAATCACTAACAATGAGGTGGGTACTGTTTTTGCACGTGCTTTTGCATGTGAAGTTCAAGGTGGCATCGACGTTAATTGGGAAGATTTTAATCGGCACCGGTCAGAACATTACAAAGGGTCCTCCAGTACCAACACTGGCTTGAAGTCATCTGGAACCTCTCATGTGGATATTCCAGCTACAACACCTGTCCAACAAGTTCTAGAGGCAAAGGTACGGGCCACAATGACTGAAAAACATGAACAGATGATGGTTGGTTGCATAGCTTCTATGAGCTCAAGAATACAAGCACTACTTGCTGATTTGGAAGCAGTTAAATCAGCTGAGATACAGGCAGAAAAGAAATTTTCTTCAATAAAGACTACATATGAATGGATTGCATCGACAATCCAAAATTCAGAAAGTGAGGTGTTGAAAGAGGAGTTGAAGAAAGAGCTGAACAATATGGGTGCTCAATTACATTCACAGATGACAGACCTTGATACTTGCAGGAATGCACATGAAGAAATAGATAATAAGTTGTCAGCCTTAAAGTTGCATTCTGAGAACCTTGCATGCTTGATGCAGGATTTAAAACATAATGGTTTTGATACTTTGTGTCCATCTGTAATTGAGCACCCAAGTGGTATAGAAAGTACCATTACTAGTATAGCTATATCACGGTATTAGCTTTAAAAGTTATTTATTTCTACTTTTATGGTATAAATAAGTGAGCAGCTAATATATTATAACTTGTGTTTGCAATCTTCCAGGTGTATATTTTGTGGCCTCGGATTCAAGCTGGAGGCTATGGATGTTGTGATTACACCATGCTTGCACACATATCATGTGCTATGTGCTAAGTATCATTTTGAGAAAGAGAATACATGTATGGACTGTAAAACTACAATTGCGGCTGAGTGGTACTATGCTTGGGGTTTAAAAGTACACCCGTACGGTATGTGGCTCTACTATTCTATTGTTTGTATTATATAATGTCAATTATCATTTGGACTAGAACTAGTGTATGCCACAATTCATACTTAAAATTTAGGAGAACAATGGATTAGTATTAGTGTATCTCTAACAACAATGGGATAGTATTGGCAGTACTCTTAATATATAATTGGTATGTGTAGTTAGTTGAAGGGATATTTTCCAGAATTAGTAGTACTAAAAGGGAACCAGGTACAACATCGTCCAATCTATATTGTAACTTGCCTAGTATTAGTTTAGTAAACACTATACTTATAGTACACTGTTGACTGTTAGTATTGTTTGTGTAACTTGGAAATTAGTACTAGTAATGTAATTTGGGAACAAGGTGTCACTTAAATTGCTGAATAATAGTACAGTTTCTGTAATTTGGAAATGAGGTGTGTGAAACACATATCACGTTTAGTACTAATACTGTTCAAGTTCAATACTGTTGGTGTAATTAGTACAAGTTATGTAACTAGGTGTGTAGAACACATATCACGTTTAGTATTACTTGTGTGCAAAATACCAATCTACATTTGTTGGATTAGTACTTAGTAATTACTACATTGTTCATGATTAGTACTAGTTTTGTACTTTGTGAACTAAGTTTCTAGTACATTGCTCATGATTAGTAATAGTTTTGTAACTAAGTGAGTAGTACATTGCTCATGATTAGTACTAGTTTTGTAATTTGGGAACTGAGTAGTACTTTGTTCCCTATTAGTACTAGATTTGTACCTTATTTGTGTAAATTGGTAACTAAGTGAGTAGTATATTGTGCATGATTAGTACTATTTGTGTAATTTGGGAACTAAGTGAGCAGTACATTGTTCGGGATTAGTACTAGTTCAGTGATTTAGGAAATAAGTGAGTAGTACATTGTTCAAGATTAGTACTACTTATAAATTTGACAAAGTCAGTGGTGCATTTTTCGGGATTAGTACTTGTGCATGATTAGTACTACTTGTGTATATTGTGCATGATTAGTACTATTTGTGTAATTTGCGAACTAAGTGAGCAGTACATTGTTCCTTATAAGTACTAGTCCACTAATTTAGGAAACAAGTGAGTAGTACATTGTTCATGATTAGTACAGTGGTACATTGTTCGGGATTAGTACTCCTTGTGTAACATGGTAACTAAGTGAGTAGTATATTCTGCATGATTAGTACTACTTGTGTATATTGTGCATGATTAGTACTACTTGTGTAAATTGGGAACTAAGTGAGCAGTACATTGTTCCTTATTAGTACTAGTTCAGTAAATTAGGAACTATGTGAGGAGTACATTGTGACCTACATTGTATATTTTAGATGATGGTACTAACGTTCAACGTTTTTTTGTTTCTTGCAATGAATGTCGTAGTGTCAAGCAACTCCACGCCAGGGAAGGTCATGGAACTACCAGCCCCTGTGCCTAAACCCTCAATATCTGCCGCACATTCCAAGGTTCAGGGACCATCATTACCAATAACCTATGATTTTTATGATGAGGATGAATGTATGAGAAGGGCCATTGGAGCAGTGGAACATATGCTTCTACAAACAAATTCCCCAAGCTCCGGTCAACAATTTGAAATAGAGCCCACTAAGAAGAGAAATGATGTGTCTTTAGAAATAGAGCCCAGTAAGAAGAGAAATGCTGCAAGAATGTTGTATGGAAACGGCAAGAAAAGGAAAGTTGAATGCAATGGTGAGTCATATAAGTTCTCACCTGTCAGGAGCGTTGTCAACCTAATCCATTGTCTAATACCATGTACTTGTGTTGCTAGCTGATGACGAAATGATATTTGGTGACGGAGATACGAGTTCAAAACCTGATCGTGAAGACGAATTTATCACACTCCCAGGTAAACGTCAAAAGCCAGACTTTGAAAACAATGATTTAGCTCATAACAACCCTATTATATTGTTGCTTTTGGTGCATTCTATAGATCATAGCAACACTGTTGAGCACCTAGATGTTGTGGAGAAGATGACCGAGCCCACCACTTGCAATGGGGTATCTACGGCTGTACAGTATGACCATGTAACATTAGGTAAAAATGTGGCCCAAAACCCTATGTTCATTGTTTGCAAACTTTTGAGTATGTGAGTTGATACTAATATTGTTTGGAATCCCATTAATTAGGTTTACAAGAGCAGCCTGAATCGGGAACTTCATGGAGCACAAGTGCAGAGTCAGATTCTGGGATTAACCTTTCCACGGAGGCAGATTCTGGAAGCACATCTTCCACACATGAGGATTGTGAGAAAAACGAAGCATTCATATGTGAAGAGCAGCTGGCATGTCCAAACAACAGTATGTCTAAAGAAGCCCATGAGGAGTGTGGAAAGAATATGGCAAGTACTGAAGAGAAGATTGAAGCCCATGAAGAGTCTGGAAAGAATATGGCAAGTACTGAAGAGAAGATTGAAGCCTATGAAGACTCTGGAAAGAATATGGCAAGTACTGAAGAGAAGATTGAAGCTCATGAAGAGTGTGGAAAGAATATGGCAAGTACTGAAGAGAAGACTGAAGCCCATGAAGAGTGTGGAAAGAATATGGCAAGTACTGAAGAGCAGACTGATTGTACTGATAATGTGTTAGTAGTGTCTACTGATAATGTGCTAGTACTGTCTAAAGATTCTGATGAGGAGTATGGAAAGAACATTGCTAGTAATGAAGAGGAGCTTGATTGTACTGAGAATGCCCAAATGGATCGTGGAAAGAACATCGCTTTCCCTGAAGATAAGCCTGATTGTACAGAATCACATGAGGAGCCTGATTGTACAGATAAGCCTGATTGTACACGTAGTCTTAAGAATGAGTTGACAGCCACCGTACAAGAGGAGTTGACCATGACTACTGCCATAGTCCACATACAGGAGTCTAATAAGAACGAGTGTACAGGCATCATTGATGATGATAGGGGAATAAAGATGAGTGATAATTTGACTATCGACAGCACCTTTGTGGATTTGTGTACAAGCATTGCAGTTGCAGAAAACACAGTTGCTCTCTCAAGCTTGCCACCAGTACAAGGTGCCCGCGCATCCACGCCTATCTCTGATGCCTCTGATGATGAAGTGCCACTTAGTCAGCTCATACCTAAAGGCTTTAAGATAAAGAAGAATGTAAAATCTGGCACCAACAACAAGCGCATTACAAGATCGGCCAAGTTACCCTCTAGTGCCTGATTTTCTTCCGATTGTACTTGAACTTTAGCTGTTAGTGATGTCTGAAATACCTCTATTTGGATACCAAAATACTGTTTCAATTGCCAATGTCAAAATTCTACTTCTGTATTTTGTAGAAACAATGGGAATATACTTTTTGATCTAAGTATTCCTCTTTTTACAACGTTTTGTTTCTTTTTTGAGATCATCTCCTGATGAGTTGCCAAGTCTTTGAGTCTGTTGTAGATAAAATGCTTGAAATTCTTCTTAGCTTGCTAGGAAAATTTAGGTTTTCAGGTGTTAATGATGATAAACAGAAAATATCGGGTGTTATTGAAGTATAGACTGTTTCATCAATCCCATTTGGAGGGTAACCAGAATTTGTGCAAATTGTTGAAGCAATGTGGGCCATATTTTGATGATATCATCCCAATGGATGAACTATCCACTAACAGTAGTAAGGAAACACTCCCCTTTTTGAGCTATCACAAATTATTGTTTCAGGAGTTGGATTATTTTGTTAAGGAATTTGAGGCTTCATTGCACATTTGCTTCTTGAAGAATGAACTTACAGTATAAAATCTTACAATATTAAAGTCATAATTTGAATTCAACTTACAGATTTATGTGCCTACAGAGGACACACCAACGGCAATGAATCTAGACTTTATCAAGAAGATATACAATATTTTTACTCATTTTACCATGGCTCTGCAAAACTTCTATGCTCAAATAACATCAGGAAACATGAGCAATATCGGCAATGAAGAAATCCAAGTCTTGTTGACAACAACTAATATATTATGAAAGATAAGTACAAGTGGTTGACAGGCATAAACACTTTAGAAGAAAGATGAAATATATCAATTCATTTGTCAATCATCAAAATTAATAGTGAACTCCAAGTATTGAGAGGGTACAATGTATTGAGAGGGTGACTTTCAAGCATTAAATAGAGAGACCTCCCCTAATATGTGCTCATGAACCTCTTGGGGGACCTTGTAGACAGTGTTGTATCCCTTAACCTTGTGCTTTGCTTGAGTCATATTGAATTTGATCGCAAGAATGGCATCAGCGTAGATTATTGCGATGGGTGCTTCTTTTAGTAATGCATATGTGTTCTTGCACTGCGGCAACTTTGCATAATAGTTTCCATACACGACAGACTCACCAACGTTGAAATTGTTGCCCCAGCCATCCCTCACCACTTCTTTCAATAATGTCTTTCCTTGCTTGCACACCACAATGTAGTAGTCTTCTAAATCTTCATTCTGAGGAGATTTGAGCACTGCAAAATGATCTCCAACTTCCAATAAAACTGCCAAGTCTTGATTTTGGTTGTAGTATACAATATCGTTTGAATGCACATCATCTTCAATATCATCTTGTCGTTCAGGCTCAAGCTTCTGCAACTTCCAGGGCTCCACGATTGATAGGTTGATGCATTTATCCCAAGCTTCATCTATACACATGGAACAAAAGCATGATAAACTACGTAGTAACAATTGTGTTGTGTCCTTGCGGCTAAACCCTAACACACAATGGGTGCTGCGTGTGCCTTTCACGGTTTTACAACCATATGATTTAGTTCTATCGACCTCATCAGCGCGAACTTCAACAAACAATCTGTTCTTACCATCATTTGACATCTTCCATGTTAGCCACTGCACAACATCATGTGCATTTTGTAGCTTAGCACCATTATTATCCAACTGCTCACTTGTAAGGGCACGTTTGATCACAGCCCCCGCGCCATCATGCTCTCCTTTTCCATGTCCAGACCCGAAGTAATTCCATTGCATACGAATGTTGAATAAGGAGAAATACCTGCTTTTGTAACTCAGGTTTCCAACAAAATTAGTACTATGTTGTCAATAGAGAGTACTACACTTCCATTAATACTGGCATCCATTTAATACTAACTTAGTATGGATATAACTTAGTACTAACTTAGTCTGGTTTATACTATGAGTACAAGATGAGTACTTTACATCCCCTTGTATAGTACAATGTGTCTATGGAGAACCCTTCACATGGATTAAAACATAATTAGTACAATTCTCTTAAGGACGGACAATACTATAAGTACAAGATGAGTACTTTACATCCTTTTGTAAACACAACATAGTACAGAAGCAACACACAACATAGTACAATGTGTCTATGGAGAACCCTTCACATTGATTAGTCGATACTTAGTACAATTCTTAGTACTAACTTAGTCTGGTTTATACTATGAGTACAAGATGAGTACTTAACATCCTCTTGTATAGTACAATGTGTCTATGGAGAACCCTTCACATGGATTAAAACATAATTAGTACAATTCTCTTAAGGACGGACAATACTATAAGTACAAGATGAGTACTTTACATCCTTTTGTAAACACAACATAGTACAGAACCAACACACAACATACTACAATGTGTCTATGGAGAACCCTTCACATTGATTAATCGATACTTAGTATGGATATAACTTAGTACTAACTTAGTATGGTTTATACTATGAGTAGAAGATGAGTACTTTACATCCTCTTGTATAGTACAATGTGTCTATGGAGAACCCTTCACATGGATTAAAACATACTTAGTACAATGCTCTTAAGGACGGACAATACTATGAGTACAAGATGAGTACTTTACATCCTCCTGTAAACACAACATAGTACAGATACAACACACAACATAGTACAATGTGTCTATGGAGAACCCTTCACATGGATTAAAACATACTTAGTACAATGCTCTTAAGGACGGACAATACTATGAGTACAAGATGAGTACTTTACATCCTCCTGTAAACACAACATAGTACAGATACAACACACAACATAGTACAATGTGTCTATGGAGAACCCTTCACATGGATTAAAACATACTTAGTACAATGCTCTTAAGGACGGACAATACTATGAGTACAAGATGAGTACTTTACATCCTCCTGTAAACACAACATAGTACAGATACAACACACAACATAGTACAATGTGTCTATGGAGAACCCTTCACATGGATTAAAACATAGTACAAACAAAATTAGTATGCATGCATCCATTCACAAGTGCAAGATTCGAATAGTTACAAACATAATTAGTATGCATCCATGTGAATAGTACTGTTTGTTAATAATTACAAACATAATTAGTATGCATGCACTAACACAAGAATTACTTCCTTACACATTGCATGGTAAGTACTAAACATATGGATTAAAAATTACCTGGCGATAAAGTAGAACGATCGTGCCGCCTTAAACTGCGAGGCAGCACCATCAGACCAAACCCAATGACGGTTAAAGGTTACCCCTAGAGAAAATAAATCTGCATGGTGAAGCTTAAAACAATGTTGAACAAATAGTGTATCATGCTTTTTATCATCTGAAATGTAAAATATTGATTTCTTATGTAACTCACCGTCTTGCCTCCAATAGCAAATATGCACAAGTATTGTACATTGATCATTGTACCAATGCATTGATTGAACCTCATTCTGAACTTTAAATGTATAGTTTTCTGCAAAGTCAATAACAGATACGATGACACCCGTTGGTAAGTTATTAATACATTCCTTGAATTGTGAATTTTGCCAATAACTCCGGAAGTTATGTGGAATGAACTCCCCAAGTTGTTTCTTAAATTCTGAGACAAGGGTAGCAGCACATGTCTCCTTATATACTTCCTTGATACGCTTAGTTACAACTCCCTTGCCAATATTTTCAGTCACATACTCTAAATATTTCCATTTCACGATATGACTGTTTCCCAAATCAAGCTCCTGCATACAAAATAATGGTAGCGGACAAACCTTACATGTTCTTAATAGACATGTACGACGATGCCACTCACATGATGGTTCTTTTTCACAAACACAAGACCTCCATAGCTCAGAAACAGATGCATAAGTCATGTTTCGTGCATTACACCTATTATCCTCCCCATTTGGTCTACATATCTCACAAGTGCAGACACATAATTCCCCGTGTATACCCTTACAATCAGTACGCATTGCATTCACGGCTAGCCTTAACATGTCCATCTTCACATGGTACACACAACAACATGTATTCCTCTCATTTAATTTTCTAACATAAAATGGTTTCAAACCTTGGAACTTGCGGAATCCAACAGTCAAGCTTGGATGTTGATCTTTAAAGTTCATGTACAATTCAGCCTACATCAACCAATATATATAGCAAACATTAATATACAGTTGGTCAAAACACAAAGTTATGGAATGTGAAATGATATAAAAAAATGGAATACCTCTGTCATCTCCAAGAAGTGTCTAGGGTGAATCTGGTACTTACCCTGACTTATTCGTTGTCTACACACGTCCTTCTTATTTGGTGAGACACGCGTATTTTTGGCCCAAAATGAATCCACTTTCTCAATAATCTCTTGAGATAAGGCATCACATCGTCGTCTACGTCCCAACCCCATCCACTTGAATTTGTTTGAGTGTATATTTTGGCGATGTTTCCTCAAGTTCCTTCTTTGAATACCCAGGGCTAAGGCAACTTTAGTATCACTATATTTTTTTCCTCTCGCACCGTTCACAACCATGTGTAGGGCTGCCCTCTTTGCAGCAAGTTTGTCTAAGCTCTCTACACCTTTCACTAAGTCTAGGGATGACTTCATAGACTCTACAATCTCTTCTGAAACACATTGGTCCCTAAATTTTATTCTCTCCATGTCTTCATTCAAACTTTGATGGTGTAACACTCTACAGATAATATCCCTACGATCCTCTTCACTAAATCTCTTTGTTATTTCTACCAAATAACGGACTATGTGAAGAACCACTCGTCTCTTAGTCCTTTCAGATATGCATGAGTTACTTGACAACTCACTCTCGTTAGGAACCCCCATTCGGTCACTAGATTTATCCGCAAAAATTAAGTGGCTTGCAAAAGTAGTTAATGTTATATAGACTCAACCAAGAAAACACAATCAAATGTTTTTAAATGTGGCCTGCAAAGTGAAAGATATTTCGTTTCAAACATTAGAATTACATATCAAATATGACAATTGTCAGTTCTAAAATTTTTGTACTGAAATATGAAGAAATGTAACATTTTAGTACTGAAAATAAAAAAAACGGTTTGGTGAAAGGAACCTCCAATGGTGGACGGAGCGTTGGATATGCCGCCTCGATTTGGTGGAAGGAACCTCCAATGCCGCCTCGATTTGGTGGAAAAAGCCACAAATCACCACGACACCAAATCAAATGTTTTTAAATGTGGCCTGCAAAGTGAAAGATATTTCGTTTCAAACATTAGAATTACATATCAAATATGACAATTGTCAGTTCTAAAATTTTTGTACTGAAATATGAAGAAATGTAACATTTTAGTACTGAAAATAAAAAAAACGGATGGAAGGAACCTCGAATGGATGGAGGGGGCGTTGGATATGCCGCCTCGATTTGGTGGAAGGAACCTCCAATGGTGGACGGAGCGTTGGATATGCCGCCTCGATTTGGCGGAAGGAACCTCCAATGCCGCCTCGATTTGGTGGAAAAAGCCACAAATCACCACGACACCAACTTCAATGGATGGATGTAAGAAAGTCGTTGTCGAAGAAGTCACTATTGGCTGCTACCAACAGTCTCTGTACCTCGACCTAAACCCTAACAAAAACAGAAACCCTAAAAAAATCAGAAATCCTCAACTTAAACGCTCAAAACAGACATGGATGTCTGAGATTTAGATTGGAGGAAATCAGAAACTGAACATGGATCTGTGATGAAAAGCTCAGAGGGATAGAGGAAGAGGAGTATGAGGGGAACCGCCAAAACGACGTGAGGGGAAGCGCCAAAATCGACGTGAGGGGAAAATAGCCCCCAAAATGGAATGAACATCTCCTCACCTGTTCCCCCCACTCCTTCTACAATAAATGACACTTGTACTACAGTCACCCCACTCTCCAAAATCGATTTTCTTTTTCTCTGATTTTTTTTTTTTGAATTATTCATACTAACAGTACTAAAAGTACTGACAATTTTTGTGGCCAAAAACAGTACTTTTCTGGTACACCGTAGCGTGCTTCTACCCAGATGTCAAAACAGCCTTCCTCCATGGTGATCTTGACGAGGAAATTTATATGGAGCAGCCAAAAGGCTTCGTGGCGACTGGCCAAGAACATCTAGTCTGCCGACTCAGGAAGAGTCTATACGGCCTCAAACAGGCACCGCGACAATGGTACAAGAAGTTCGACGACTTCATCCAATCGATCGGCTTCTCAAAAAGCGATGAGGACCATTGTCTCTTCACCAACACAGCTCAAGATGGATCACCCATCTTCCTCATCATTTACGTGGACGACATGCTAATTTCTGGACGCCACGCGGGCGAACTTGCCGATCTCATTCGGCAACTGCGGTTGAAGTTTGCCATGAAGGACCTCGGTCCGGCACGACACATACTCGGCATGAAGATTAGTCGGCATCGCGATAAACGACATCTTTTTCTGTCTCAGACCGACTATATCCGACGTGTCTTGGAACGCTTCAACATGCAATCAGCCAAATCTGCTTCAACCCCGCTCCCTATGAATCTTCGGCTCTCTCAGCGAGACTGCCCGACATCCGGTCCGGAGGGGGAAGATATGAAGTCGGTACCGTATGCACCGGCAGTCGGCTCCCTTATGTACCTGATGGTCGCGACACGGCTTGATATTTCTCACGCCGTAGGAGTCGTTAGCAGATTTATGCACAATCCCGGCCGATCGCATTGGAACGCAGTCAAGCATGTGTTCAGATATCTGGCTGGCACAAAAGACCACGGCATTCTTTTCGGTCCGAACCGAACCTCAGGCGTAGTCGGTTACACCGACTCGGACTTCGCCGGCTGTATAGACAGTCGGAAATCAACAACCGGATACTGCTTCAAATTCGGCAATGGAGCAATCTCGTGGAAGTCGAAACTTCAGGAGTGCACAGCGACCTCAACGACCGAAGCAGAATATGTAGCTGCGTCCGACGCAGCAAAAGAAGCTTTGTGGCTCGGTCGGCTGGCGCACACGTTTCGACAAGTCGACCATGACTCGGCTCCAGTTGTCTACAGCGACAGTCAAGGTGCTGTTGCCTTGTCGAAAAATCCGGTTCACCACAACGCCTCCAAACATATCGACGTTCGATATCACTTCGTTCGGGACTGCGTCATTTCAGGGAAAATCGGTCTAGAGAAAATATCCACAACCGACAATGTCGCAGATGGAATGACCAAGTGTCTTTCGGCAGACCGCTTTCGGTCCCTTCGGCATCAGATGGGCGTAACGACAAACCAGTCCGGTTAGAGCCGGACACAGCACAGGATGGTTTCCGACAACCGACATCAGTTCCTTAATGATCGGCTTCAACACGTCCGACCCGACCAGTTCGGTCTTCTGCCTTCGGACCCTGCCGACTCGAACAAAAACTGATATGTCCGAGAACCTAGGTTTATACCTGTAATCTTAGATAACCCATGTATACGCCCATTACGGGGGAGTGTCGAATACAAGTGTATAATGGACGTATTCACACTATCCCTTTGTATAGCCCAAGTTTGGGGCATTTGTGTAATTAGCATAAAGGGTAGTTGCCCTAAGTCGGTCACTATATATAGTGACCTTGTAACCCTTTTGTAAGGTTGGTTGTTGTATTATTTGCTTTATGAAATAAAGAGTCTTTTGTCTCTCTCTCTCTCTCTCTCTCTGTGCAACGACCTAGAAACAGTCATACGCAGGTACAGAAAAGAATCGAATGCTTCTTGATCTTCCGCATAGACGACTTTGTCTACAACACCCGGAGTAGACTTGACATTTCTCGCAGCTTTCTGTGAACTCCGCGACATCTTTATACATGTTCTTCCACCAATATCTTTGCTTGATTTTCACAAAAGTTGCCCATGTTCCTCGATGTCCAGCCCAATCGGATTCGTGGAACTCGGACATTATCCGGTTTCGTTGCTCTTTCGTCCCGACTACTCGAAGTGGTATCCCATCCGGTCTTTTCGGCGTCCTCCATATTAAACCGTTTTCCAAGAAGAACTTTTGGACTTGCCTCTTCTTCCTTCGGATCTCGGCTCTCCTTTCTTTATCATTGGTTGAATCCTCGACCTCTTGTAGCATCTTCCCGATCATCAAGGTTTCCCCCTCGTATTCTTCTTCCCGGAATTCTCGGATCACGTTCACTCGGCATATGTGTTCTGACGTGAAGTAGTCTTCGGAAACTTCTTCATTATCTGATTCGGTTATGTCGTCTTCAAACCGCGCCCTCGATAACATGTCCGCTACCGCGTTGTCCTTCCCCGAGATGTGTCGAACCTCCGGATTAAGTGACTTGACATATGCAATCCACCTTAGCATAGCCACATCCAGTATCGTACAACACCGCATCATCCCGAGTATCGGAAGACAATCCGTCTCGATCACCACTTCAGCTCCGATCAAATAATCCCGATCCGATTTTATCGCCGACACGACTCCCCACAATTCTCTTTTGACTTGTGCATATCCGCGTTGCCTTTCGTTGAGGACCTTTGCTCCAAATCGGATCGGATACCGCGAACCATCCGAGTCGGCTTGATTGATGACCCACCCGATACCGGTTGGACTTGTATCAACCGTTACTATGATTGGCCGCTCGTAGCTTGGCTTCTTAAGTGATTCCGCCCTCCATAGTGTCTTCTTGAGCTTCCTCATGGCTTTAGTGTGTTCCGGTTTCCACTCGAATTTCTTACCTTTCCGCAACAAGTGATAGAGCGGGTCCGCTATATGTGCATAGTGCGGAATCCATATGTGATAGAATGCACACGCACCCAGAAACCTTCGGACTTCCGATGTTGACTCACATACTTCCTTCATAGCTTGAATCGCATCGATCTTTGTTGGTGACGGTCTTCGGCCGTAGGGTCCACATAGATGTCCGACCACCAATATTTCTTCTTGCCCGAATGCCGATTTCTCCCCGGAAAGTGTTAGGTGCACATCTTCTAGCTTTCACAACACTTTCTCGCAATCATGAATATGGTCAACCACGAACTTTCGGCATCCCCGATCATCCATAGTCTCATCTTTTTCTTCCACCGCGCATCCTTTCATCGGAATGTCATCTAGAAACGGCATCGTTATCTCCGGGATGCAATCTCGAAGCACCTTGTTCATCGCGTTCATCATATGTGCAACCGAGTTTGTCGCTCCTTGTGGTAGTGTGCACATTCGAACTAGTCCTATCGGTGTCCGCATGGTAGTGATGTCTCGGCTCTCCACGGCTAGTTGGAATTGGTCATACCCCGAGTATAGGTCCCCGATGGAGTATATCGCACGTCCGGCAAAAGCTTCCGCGAATTCGTCCACTATCGGACCGACTCCCGAGTTCCGGATCGTGACCTTGTTCACCGGTTGCAAGTCTTGGATGAATCGGAGTGACCCATTCTTCTTCGGAACCGTAAACCATCGATTTGAGTACGGAGCACTTGATGGCTCTAGAATCCCCATCGCCACCTTCTCCTTGAGCAAGTCGATGACTTTCGGAATATGCGCCCGTGGCACCGGAATCGGCTTCAGGTTCCACGGTACATGATCAATCGTGAAAATCACCATCGGCTCCACTATCTTTGGATCAATGCATCCGATCTCCCTCGATGTGAACGCGAATGCTTTGCCATGTTGCTCCAACATCTCTCGAAACCGTTTTTCTTCTTCTTGTAATAGGAACCCACCTCCACCGATCCGAAGTTTCTTCCGGGTCTCATCTGTGAAGGCATGTCCGATATCCACGGACTTCCGAAGTGTCGGATCTCCCGAGACTTCTTTCTTCTTTTGTTCGCTATCGGCGGGTAGTGGTCCCGCGGCCGGTTTCACCTTCTTCTCCACGGTCTTGTATTTCGTACTTACCATTGCTTCTTCTTTGCGGAGCGCATCCGGCCCCATTTTCGCAACGATCTCGTACATCTCGACCGATTCCACCGGGACTACCCGGTTCCCTTGGCTTTTATCTTCCGCAAGCTCTTCAAGCCGTTGTAGTGTATTCCCATAGAACACTTCCTCGATCACTCCCACGATTTCTTCGTCTTCTTTTATTATTGATGCCGACCGTAACTTATCCTCCACTTGTCGGTATTGTTTCTTCATTCCTCCGGTTACGGCCGTGTACGTAGATGCCCCATCCGGGCCGATTCGTACTTGTTTTGCTCCGGGAGTTTTCTTCCTGTGTGGGGTATCAGGGCTTCTCGGACTATCACTTCCCCACTCCGCAACAGTCCGCTTTAAAAATCCATTCTCACTTGGGACAAGAGTTCCCTCTTGTTCCTTTCGTGATTTGCCGGCACCGTTAGGAATTGGACGGATTTCCCTCCGTTTTGGCTCCGAATTCGCGCAAAAGCCGCACCACTATCGAGCACCTTCGTCTCCATCCGTGAAGCCGTGATAAAGGGTTGGCCGAGGATGACAGAATGTGAAACCTCATCCTGCACAAAGAAATTTTGGTCAATTTCGACATCCCCGATCTTTACCGTCACATCCGGACAAGCCGCAAATAGGTCTTCTGTCGTTTTCGTGGCTGCCCGAATCTTCCATCCATGGTTGGTGTTTATAGGCCACTTCCCCTTTCGGTAGAACTCCTTGGACATCAAGTTGATCTCCGATCCGTGATCAATCAATGCTAGCACGGGTTCTTTGATGTTGCCGATTCGGACCGGAGTCTCCGTAGTCGCACGTGCCCAGTGTGGCCTTGTATAGTGGGAGTTCGGAATTTCGCCTTCCACTTCGGTGTCGTTCATTGAAACGGTATTTGCATTCACCCTTGGAGCATTTTCCTCCGTACTTTGTCTCTTCCTTTTCACGAGATCCACGAGAAGATCGTGAAACTCCTTCTTCGCTATTCCGAGTAGTTCCCGCAGTGAAAAATCTACCCGGCTATCCAAGATTCTTTCCTCGAACACTCTTTTCAAGTCGGTTTGTTGTTCTATGTCCGAGGCGAGCTTGAATGCCGGAGTCGCCTTTTCTTTTCCCTTACCTCCGGAGTTCCAGCTTTCCGGTATCTTCGATGGTCCGGCCGCATCCTCCGTGCGCCGTCGTTTCTCGTCCACATACACCTCATGTAATTGACACAGGGCGTATATGCTATTCTTGTCGACAGGGCACTCCCATCCCGTAGCTTCCCGGACGCCTTCCGCGGTGTTTCGGATATCGTTGGAGTCGGTTTTCTCGGTGTTTCCTAGCACCTCCGGCCAGAAAGACGCCTTCGCTCCCGATGACTCCCCGACACATATTCCCGCGGTTGTCGCATAGTTGCTTCTTGCCGCTAACTCCTCCTCGAGCACCTTCTTCATGCCGCCTTTCCGGAAGTTCGGTCGGAGTGGCTTCCGAGAGTCCATCGAATGAATCCGGTTTCCCTCGTAGTAGATGAGATCCCGTCGTAGCGCCTCCTTATGGTCGTCGCAATCCCTCCGATCGTGTTCGGCGCTATCGCACCATATGCACCGTCGATCCGTATATTTGGAGCTTGTGGGGCGGTCATCCGACTTCTTCACCATCGCGATCTTTAGATTCTCCATCTCCTTCAGCAGCTGCTCCACCGTAGACGCGTCGACTCCCTTCTCGGCCGTAATCTCCCGAGCCCTCGGTTGATGGTCTTCCAGTCCCGTTCTCGGTTTCGGAATCGGTTCCGAAACCCTCTTTTCTTCGTTGGAAAGCCATTGCCCCCTCTTCGTGTACCGCGCGACGATATCCCGCACGCTTTCCCATGTTTCGGTGAGGCCGCTTTCGGTGGTCGTGTCCTCAAGAAGCACTCCGAGATCTTTCCGGTCCCGGACGTCCACAGCTCGCAAAAACATGATAACTTTGTCCGGTGCAAGAATAGTTTGATCTCTCGCGGACAACCTCCCGAACCGACTTTCGAATGTCGAAAACACTTCGAGGACCTTCAGCCCCTTACCTGACGTTTCCACCCAATCCTCGAATCCCCTCCGCGTTGCCTTGGAGGAGTCCTCGATGGCAAACGTGGTCTTTAACGCCTCTTCGAATGCTTCCCACGTCGGATTTTGTTGTTGCAACCCGTGGATACTACCTTGAAGCCCGTCGGTCGCCACCCGGTTAAAGGATGTCACTTGCAGTCCTTCCGAAGCCCGGCACCGGAGCATCTCCGCCTTGTAGTCCTGCAAATATCGCGACACATCCTTACCATTAAATTGCCCGTTGCGTTGCACGAGCCGCTCTACTGATGCCGAAATCTCCGACATCGTGCGTTGTTCTTGAAGCATCCGTTCGAACATCGCCATCATATTGTTAGCTTGTTGAGCCTCCATCTCCTTGCCACCCGTTTTCACGTCAGGTTCACCAACTGTGTCGTGCCTTTCGGCTCCGGATCGTTGCGTGAGTCGGGTGGGAACCACAGAGGTCTTGGACTAGGAGAAAGAAGTTCGTGAGATAGAGATTAATTATGAGTAAATAGCAAAGAGAAAGATAAGAAACTCGTGAATCACACGAGTATACTATATTAATTGGTACTTAGGGTGTTAAGAGAGAAGTAGATGTATAAATCGTGAATCCCACGAATAATTTCTGTATTGATTAATACTTAATCCAAATAATCAACAACCCTTTATATATTTCTCTCCTCCTTATATAAGGAAGGAAGAGCTAAGCATGGCTTCATGCTTTTTTTTTACAAAAAGTGTTCATGTCCACTAAATGTGCATGTGATGCTTTTTTATTTCCTAAGTATAGGGCTCATGCACGCTAGATGTGCATGAGTTATTTTTAGTGTCTCGTATTCTTTTTCATATATTAAGAAAATACACGATTTACCTTTTAATAAAGGTATGCATAAATAAAGGTCTTATACATATTAAATCTATATTATAACACTTAAGATGAGTTAATGTAATGGTAAGGTTGGGGTTTGTCAACGTGGAGGTGCAGAGTTCGAATCACGCCCTGCGTAGTAGTGAGTGTTTCCTTTCTTTTACATTTATGTCTCTTTATCCGGCTCTTCCTTGCCGGTATGCCGTTTTCTTCTTTGCCGGTATGCCGTTTTCCTCCTTGCCGGTATGCCGTTTTCTTCCGGTTCTCACCGAGCACTCCATTCTCTATCCGGAGGGACAAAAATATAATTTCCACATAGTGTGCAACCTACACTACGACACCGCGAGTACGTGTAGGATCCGAGGCGGGACCATGGGGGTCTTGGACTAGGGAGTAGAGGAGAAGGAATACGACACAAAATGGAAGCTTAGCTCAAGAGGAGAAGAGGAAGAGTAGCACATTAACATAGAATAGACGGAGGCAAGATCCCTCAACAAGACAAGATACACAAGCAAGTTATATTATGAATCCGCAAATGAATACATCCCTGACGGCAAAGGCCAAAACCCAACGACTACAAGAAACCCTAACCTCCTAAGTAAAGAAGAAGATGAAGAAACCCTAAACCGAATAGAGACCCTCGACCTAAGTGGTATACCTCTCTCACTCAAAATAGGCAACCCCTTCACAAGAGACCCCTCCCTTCATTTTATAGCCCAAGGAGGGAGGGACATTACAATGTGGGATAAATACTCCCCCTTATTCTATACGCCGTCTTCTTACTATACATGTGCACATGTTGCACACCACCAACTTGCCCATTCCACCCCGGTTTCACACTATAGCCGGAAATCTTCACGACATCCACCCCCACCAAACCGCACATCCACCGGTATGTGCCAAGAAAGGAAAAGGGTGAGAGATTTCGGTGAAGGTGATCAACCGGGTCCTCCACCTTACCGGCACCCGACCGTCTCGCCGGCTCCTTATCGGCCTTGGTCCGTCTTGCCGACTCCTTGCCTATCCTCCTTCCGGAAACTCGCCTCTGTGATCATCCTTCTTAACCTTGCTTGACTTTGTCTTCCACTTCGAGCATGCCCGTCCCTCCCACACGAACCGCCGTAGCCTCTCGAATCGTTGGCTCCATCCGATTCGCCATATTCGACGTTCGCGCCTTCCTCCCTGATCGGTCCTCCCGGACCCCGTTGCCAATCCGATCACCCCTCCTTTGTCTACCGCGTATGTCCTCCGATCGGGTCCCCGATCACTCCGATCGCACACTGGATTCCACGTACCGCGTGTGTCTCTCCTTCGGTTTGACTGTCTCCTCCTCCCGAATACCTCGTGCCGACTCCTTCCATCCCGCATTGGCCTTCCGTAGGCTCTTTCCGTGCGTCGTTGTCGTCCCCCGAATGCGCGCTCATTCTTTGGTCCTTAAGTGACCCAATTACGCGCTCCTCCCTTCTCCCTTGCTTGCCATGCTCTCTTGTGGTAGAGCGTACCTCCATCCCGACATCCGTGTCAGTGTACCCTGCTTCGGCGTCCTTTGCGGCTCTCGTTACCGCTTCGTTTCGACTCGCGCCCTCTTGGCCCGTTGGCTTTGCATGCCCTCAAGAAAGTGGTGCTTCCTCTTCCTGGTACGTACCCCTTTGTTCTCCGTGCACCATCCTTCTCTCCCGCCATTCATCTGCCGATCACGGTACCTTACCACTCCGTCTCTCGCCATGTGCTTGCCTCTCAAAGGCTTGATCGGTCCACCGTTGCCGATCACTCGTTGCCGCTATTCCGGGTGCATGCTTGCTTCTTCGCCCTTCGCTGGCCGTAGTGCATGCTTCGTTTTACGCCCTTCGCTCGCTGTAGACCCGACCTCCGCATCAGCCTCTTCTTCCTTTGTTGCCGTAGCCCGTTCCGACTCGGGCTTCCCCCGTCTTGGCCCCGTTCGTCCATTACTTCATACCGGATACCCGCTCCGATAACCTCGTCTGCTCTAGTAACCGACTCCTCGCCGCCACCCGCCGTCTCTCCGGTCTTATGTTGATCTGCAACCGCCAAAGTCTCTAGAATAGGTGTGGAGGGTCCCGCTCATTTCGGGTCTTGCATGGAACCGTAGTCGTCATGCCCGCTTGGCCTCCTTCTCGTGCTCACCGGCTCCCACCGCGTGTTGGGGCTTGTATGCCTTGACCTCCAATCATGCCGGCTTAGCCGTTGCCCGGTTCGGTCCTGACCAATCGTGTTCCGGTTCGGTTGGCTTCCTTCCATAATCATAACCGGTCGGTAAGGGTTCGGCCGAACACTACCGGTCTTGCCGGCTCTTCATCGGTTTGGGCCCGGTTGACCGGCCCCCGCTTCATTCTTTTCTTGATTTGGCTTCCGGTTGGGTCGGTTCTTGACTCTCTCCTTGTTGCTGCTCTCGGCCTCTCCTTCGGTCCTTTCGTATATGCCCGTTCCGGGCCTCACATCCTCCTCTTCGTTTCGGTCACCCGCCTTGCCGCCGCCACCGTCCGTCACTCTAGGTTTCACATCGGCTCTTGGGCTGGATGCCGGAGTCTGTAGAACCGGTGTGGGTAAGATCCCAGCACCGTTGCTCGTTATGTCTGTAGCCACCTCCATCCAGACGTCGTTGTTCGTGGCTACCCCGTCTCTGATCGCGGAAGCCTCGATTACGCTTGCCGCCTCCTCTTCCTCGATCTTCTTGCCGTCGTCTTGGTTTCCTGCCTTGCCGCTGCCACCGTTCATCACTCTAGGTCTCACACCGGCTCTTGGGATGGATGCCGGAGTCTCTAGAATCGGTATGGGTAAGGTCCCGGCACCATCGCTCGTCTCCTCCTCGCTTGATGTTTCGGGCCATCATGTCCCGAATCCTCCGCCCACTCTCGAAGTGGCGCTCCCTGCTTCGTAGTCACCGGCCTTATCCATGGCCATCCCTTTTCCGCAAGACGAGAGGGTCGCTTGCTTTGCACCCTCTCCCACGTCGTCATCATTGCACGCTCTTCCAGCCTCCGCATAGGCCCCATCGTCCATGCATAGGGAGGCTTCTTCCTCTGCATCCTCCGATCGTCTCCAGCTTGACTCCATAATAAGCTATCTTTGGCTTCGAACTTTGCCTTCACGCTCTTGCACGCCTCCCATACCAACGCCTCTAGGTCATACTCCTTCGGTTGATCGCGCGTCGAGCTCTCTTTCGGCGGTAGTGTGTAGCCGACCACCGCCCTCTCTTCTCCACTGCTCACAGGCCATGTTGTTACCGACTGCTCCCCATCGGGTTGCCGGCATACCCACTCCGGTTTCGCGTATCCGTAGGCCTCCAATAGAGCTCCCTCAAAGGACTCCTACGACTCATGAGCTTCTTGAAGCTCCTTGACCTCTTTGTGCACCGATACGACCGCCACTCGACGAAAATATTCTAGCCGCATCGCTTCGTCCACGCCCCTCTTCGTCATCTCGACATCGTACGCTTCCAAGAACCTCGGGACATCGTCCCCGTTGAATCGGCCGACTCGATCAACCACCCTCTCGACAGCTTGTTGAGCCGCATCTTGCCTCGCCTTCTTCCGTCGGGCATCCATTATAATCTTCACCATCATCTCCGCAAGGTCGAAGTCTTCGTCTTCCATCTTCGTCCTCCCTTGCCGCCTCTTCACGTCGGGTTCACCAAAGATGTCGCAATATTCCACGAGTACGTGTAGGATCCGAGGAGGGACCTCGGGGGTCTTGGACTAGGGAGTAGAGGAGAAGGAATAAGACAACAAATGGAACCTTAGCTCAAGAGGAGAAGAGGAAGAGTAGCACATTAACATAGAATAGACGGAGGCAAGATCCCTCAACAAGACAAGATACACAAGCAAGTTATATTATGAATCCGCAAATGAATACATCCATGGCGGCATAGGCCAAAACCCAATAGCTACAAGAAACCCTAACCTCCCAAGTAAAGAAGAAGGTGAAGAAACCCTAAACCGAATAGAGACCCTCAACCTAAGTGGTATACCTCTCTCACTCAAAATAGGCAACCCCTTCACAAGAGGACCCTCCCTTCCTTTTATAGCCCAAGGAGGGAGGGACATTACAATGTGGGATAAATACTCCCCCTTATTCTATACACCGTCTTTTTACTATACATGTGCACATGTTGCACACCACCAACTTGCCCATTCCACCCCGGTTTCACACTATAGCCGTAAATCTTCACGACAATGCCCCCTCAAGCTCAAGTGTGAGGCGTCTGACATCCGATTCTGCTTTTGACGTTGTCCGCATTGTCCGGCTTTCGATGTCGGCTTTTGTGCGGCCTTCGGCGTCGGTATTTTCGTGGCAGTTTCAGTTCCTCCCCCTCAAGCCTGTGATGAAGGCTTGGGTCGACCACTTTCAACCATCTTGGGTCACGAGCCACTTCCGTAGAGCTCTTGGGCTCTTGTTCGGCCACTACCTTCATTGCGAAGGCACAATGATGGGCCATGTACTCATTGTAGCCGAGCCGAGTGACGAGATTTTTCTCTCTAGAAGAACGTCAAAGTTTTTTGTTCACCGATGTGAGCGCCTTCTTTACTCCAGGTGTCCGCATGATGGGTACACCAAACTCATTGTCTAGTGAGCGAGCCGACACATCCGAATAGTTGACGTCGGGGTGGTCGACTTCGTATTCAGGCATCTTACCTTTGCCTTGGTCCAAGGTCGTACTTGGCTGTGACCTACTTGGAAGGCTTGAAGGCTCGGGTGGGCTTGGGTTGTCCTTTGGTAGAGGACTTGTCCGAATCTCATCCTCTGAGTTGACGTTCAACTCTTCTTCGGTTGGGTCGGGTGGAGCCAAATCGGGCTTATACCATGATGTCGATTCGTCGAAGACTACGTCTCAACTCACCCACGAAGGGTTATAGGACTTGTATGCCTTCTTCCCGGATGAGTATCCTACGAGGATACATTACTCCAACTTCATGTCAGGCTTCTATCGTTGTTTGTTCAGGATGCATACATTCGCAATGCTTCCGAACACCTTGCGGTGGTACAAGATTGGCTTCCTTCCGACAAGGAGCTCGTATGGAGTTAGCTCATGTATTCCTTAGTGGTGCATCGATTCATTAGATAAACGTCCGTGGATGCCGCTTCGGCCAATAGAAGTTCAGCATGTGCTTCTCATGCATCATGGCACATGCTACCTCGAGTATGTGCTAATTCTTCCTTTCAGCTACTCCATTTTGTTGGGGTGTGTGTCGGCACGAGAATTCTCTCCGAATGCCTTCAACTTGGAGGTAGGAGATGAATTTGTCAGAGACGTACTCGCTTCGGCCAATAGAAGTTCAGCATGTGCTTCTCATGCATCATGGCACATGCTACCTCGAGTATGTGCTAATTCTTCCTTTCAGCTACTCCATTTTGTTGGGGTGTGTGTCTGCACGAGAATTCTCTCCGAATGCCTTCAACTTGGAGGTAGGAGATGAATTCGTCAGAGACGTACTCCTTTCCTCCATCCGATTGTCGGCATCGAATGTGCCAACTGGTTTCTTTTTCGACTTGCCCTTTGAGCTTTTGAAAGTGGGAGAGCTCTTTGCTCTTCATCTTCATCGGAAAGATCCACGTGTAGCGGGAGTAGTCGTCGATGAAGGTGATGTAGTATCAGCATCCGCCGATTATCGGCGTTTGAGCCGGTCCCCATACATCCGAGTGTATGACGTCAAGGAGGCCTTTTCTTGCATAGCTTTCCTTCAAGGGTGGATGTCGATGTTGTTTGCCAAGTTGACACACTTCGCATACTTGGTTGACTCGTTTCGAATCGAATGTCGGAAGTCTGATGACGACTCCTTTTGTTTGCATAGCTCAGAGCCGTTGGAGGTTTGTGTGGTCGATTCTCTTCTGCCACAATTCGATGCTTATCTCAGTTTTGAGACCTTTGGCATACATGGACGATTTCACCTCGTTTGAATCAAGGATGAATATGTGACCGTCTCTCCGTCCCTTGGCTATGAGTCGGCCATCTTTCTTGATGAAGCATCCTTTGTTGTTGAAACAAACTTGCATGACTTGCTCCACAATTTAGCCGACCGAGACCAAATTCTTTGTTATTGTGGGCACATGCAAGACATTCTTGATGCAATTATTTTGGCCATCTTTCCCGAATGGGATATTGTAGATGTGTCAAATGGGATGTGTGGGGGATGTGTGGTGTCGTCTCCCGTCTCTATGAAGCTGGGTCGATCAGGCGTTCGTAAGTCACGAAACCACTCTTGGTGTGACGGTATATGATATGAGGCACCGGAGTCGACAAACCATAGGTCTTCCGATGTCGTGATGTTTCTAACACATAGTGTGAAACCACCCTCGAAAAGAAGTAAAATAGTAGTTCAAATAAACTAGTATTGTGAAGTCAACTTTATTGGTAGAAAAAATACTTTTTCATTTTTCAAAGGTAATTCCTTATAAATAAATGGTCAAAGGATTGAACCTTACAATAAATAATGATGAATATTAATGTTGAGAGACAAGCTCAACATTCGGTACGAAGTACGCAGCGTAACCCTGTGCATAGACTGGGTGCATGAAAAAGTACGCACAACAGGGCCGCATCGGTGTGAAAACCGAAGAGGCTGTTAGAGCGTTATTCCTCGTAAAGGAATAAGTTTGGGAGTTTGTGTAGTCGGCTCATTTATGAGCATTCAAGTACTGTCAGTACTTGTGTCAGCCCGATTGTCAGGGCTTGTATATAAGGTGCTCACTGAGCATGAAGTATGTACACACAAAGAGTCACTATTTTGAATTTGAGTTTTTTGTTGTCTGCTCTCTCTCTCTCTCTCTGTCTCTCCATCTCCGTCTCTATCTCAGCGTTTTCTGTGTTTTACTGAACTGTCTTATTCCTCTGAACTGTGTACTCTGTGTTTCGCATACGCTTTCACACACGCTATTCTTTTACATGGTATCAGAGCGCGAGGGTTGAAGTCCTCTACATCCGACAAGAAAAGCTTGCGACAAAACAGAGTTGAACAATATGGACAGAGGTATGGGAAGCTCGACAGGAGCAACTACGCATCTTGGTTGTACAAGATGCACCAGTACGTGCTCAGTCACGTCTATTGGAGTTATGTCGAAGGAGCTAATGATGTAGCACCCGATTCAACACATAGAGATTTTCCGGCTTGGGAACAAGCATCAAGCAGAGTTCTCTACTGGTTTGCATCCTGTGTGAGCGACCAACTATTGAGCTATATTCGGGATGCTAAGACGCTAAAGGATGCGTGGGCGAATCTCAAAAAGCTTTTCGCCGCAAGCACAATGGCCAAGAAGCTGCAGCTCAGACAGGAGCTCAGCAATGTTCGACAGAAAGATCTTTCTATGGCTGATTATACGGCCCGAATCAAGGAAATCTGCGACTCTCTCCCCTCCGTCAACATGAACGTCGAAGAGGATGAAATGGTGCAGGTTTGTCTTGGTGGGCTAGCGTCTAGGTTCGGAGCCTTCCAAACGGCGGTTTGTACGAGGGAGAATACGCCTTCGTTCTTCAAGCTTCAGTCAATGTTGCTCGTGGAGGAAAATCACACGGGTGCTTCGACGAGTACACACCCCGACAACAAGATGTTGTACACGGAGGAAGATAGGCCCCGTGGTCGTGGTGGACAAGGCGGATCAGCGGGCAATGGAGGCGGCCGACAAGAGTAGAACAAGCGGCATAATCGAAATGTCGACAGTAGTTCCGGACCCTTCACAAGCAAGGGGAGTCATGGCGGCGCCGGAAGTTGGCAAGAGAAGACCGCGTCGGAATGCTAGTACTGTGGCAAGAAAGGCCACAAGGAGAGCGAGTGCTGGAAAAAGCGAGCCGATTTGGACAAAGCCGGATTGAGCCGAAGAGACGTAGAGAGACATTAGAGATCACACTACGCAGAAGGCTCTAAATGAGCCATAAACAAATCGGGCCCAGCCTTTGTGAACACCTCGAAATCAAGCGAGGTGTGGTATCTTGATTCTGGAACGTCAAATCATATGACGAGTCACGAGGAATGGTTCTCGTATTTGGAGAAACCGGAATCACAAGGAGTGGTTGAAACGGGAGACGACACTCCGCATACCATCGAACATGTCGGCGAACTTCCTCTCAGCTACATCGGGTAGAAAGGGAAACTCATGAACGTGTTGCACGTCCCGACAATAACCAAGAACCTGGTGTCGATCGGTCAGATTGTCGACCAAGGTATGCAAGTTCGATTCACGCACCTCGACTGCTTCATAGAAGAGGAAGGCAAAGTGATCGCGCAAGGGCGCCGTGAAGGGAGGATGTTTATCCTCGACACTAATCAAGCCGGAACTGCGTTGTACGCAAAAGGACAAAAGGTCAAATCGGATATCGACCTGTGGCACAAGCAGTTCGGCCATGTAAATTTCCCACGGCTTCGTGAAATGCAGACGAAGAACATCGTGTTCGGATTGCCAAAATTTCGGGGCTGTAATGCCCAAGTCTACGAAGCCTGTCAGATGGGAAAACAACACCGACTTCCATTCCCCAATGAGCATAATCGTAGTCGAAGTCCGCTGGATTTGATCCATTCGGATGTGTGGGGTCCGGCACAAAACGTGAGTCTCGGTGGAGGCCATTACTTTGTAACCTTCATCAATGACTTCACTCAGTATACGTGGGCATGCATGATTGAGAAGAAGAGCGAAGTCTTTGCATGTTTCCTAAAGGTGAAGAGCCTTGCGGAAAGGGAAACGGGACGTAGATCAAATGCCTACGATCCGATGGCGGGAAGGAGTACTTCTCCGATCAGTTCACATGTTATCTACGGAAGGAGGGAATTCGACGCGAATTCTCATGTAGATACACGCCGCAACAGAACGACGTGGCCGAGCGGAAGAATTGGACAATTGAAGAAGCGGCCAGGGCAATGCTTGAAGAGAAGCATATGCCAAAATTCTATTGGGCTGAAGCCATGAAGACGGTTGTCTACCTACATAATCAGACTTCTGCTAATGGAGGAGTGTCGCCACATGAGCTGTATTTCAGGAAGAAGCCGAACTTGGCACACTTGAGGATCTTCGGTAGCATTGCATATGTGCATGTGCCGAAGGAAAAGAGGAGGAAGCTGGATGCCAAAGCCGAAAAGTGCATCTTAGTCGGCTATCCAGACGAACAGAAGGGGTATAAATGTTATAAACCCCGAACAAAGGAAGTACGTGTAAGTCAAGATGTCGTGTCCAACGAATCCGCTTCGTGGTACTTGCCTTCACCTCCAGTACCTCAACACTCCATTCCGATTTCTGAAGAAGAGACCAGTGAGGCTGAAATGCCTCCGCATTATGAGGACGTTGGAGCTCTAAGAGAGAGTCAGATCTCATTTCGCTTTAGCAGGACGAATGAAAGGTTAGGCCAAGATGGCCAACCAGATGGAGACTCAGTTGTGATGTCCCCGCGTAAAGAACCGAGGAGACGGTTTACACGCAAGGAGAAGGGCAAGAAGAAAATGCCAGAGTATGATTTCGCCAGCCCCGAGTCAGTTCGAAGCGAATCTGACATCGAGCCAATCGTAAAGAAACCTCCACGGAAGAGGTCAAAATCGGCCAACAAGGTTGTTAAATTGGGTAATCACGATTTACGCCGATCTACCCGCCAGAAGAACCCCGTAAAAAGGTATGGGTATAATGAATACATGGCGCACCATTATGCGTATATGACGTGAGTGGCGGAAGTGCGTGAGCTGGAGAGCTACACAGAAGCGGCGAGAGACACAAATTGGCGTGCCGCGATGGAGGAAGAGATGCGCGGTTTAACACAGAACAAGACATGGGACCTAGTTGACGCACCGAAGGATGTGAAGCTGATCGAATGTCGATGGGTGTATAAGGTGAAATAGAACACCGATGGCTCTATCAACCTCTACAAGGCCCGTTTAGTAGCGACAGGCTACGCACAGAAGCACGACGTGGACTATGACGAGACCTTCGCGCCTGTCGCGAAGATGACTACCGTGCGAGTCCTATTAGCCGTAACAGTGGCGAAGGGGTGACACTTACATCAAATGGATGGAAAGAATGCGTTCCTCCAAGGTGAGCTTGAGGAGCAGGTGTACATGGTACAACCCTCCAGATTTCTATCTGAACAAAACACCTCGGCAGTTTGCCAATTGAAGAAGTCCTTATATGGACTAAAGCAAGCCCCGCGAGCTTGGAACGCAAAGATTACGCAACAGTTGCGTAGGATGGGGTTTGCGCCATCGAAATCAGACTCTTCTCTATATTTGTTCGGCAAGATCAATATGGACCAGTCAGCCTGCTATTGTACGTTGATGATTTTGTCATCGCCGGTGCCGACCTTGACGAAATCCGCCGCGTGAAGTCTCAGCTTGCGGCATCGTTTGAAATGAAGGTTCTTGGAGACCTTCATTACTTCCTCGGGATCGAAGTGATCCATACCCCTGAAGGCATATTGATCAACCAGTGTCATTACACGCTGAATATGCTCTTCAAGTTCGGGATGGCAAACTGTAAGCCCATCTCGACCCCTCTGGATAGAAACGCAAAGTTTCGCCGAGATTCGGGGAAGGCGTGCGACCCGACACGGTTCCGACAGATTGTTGGAAGCCTTATCTATCTGACGATTACTCGGCCGGATCTTAGTTATCCAGTCGGCCTAATCAGTCAATTCATGTTGCGGCCTATGGCCGAACACTTTTAGTGCGCGCAACGGATACTACATTATGTAGCGACACGAAAGACATGGCGTTGTTTTATCGGGCAGGCGTAGCTGTACAGTTAGTCAGCTACACGGATGCCGATTGGGCCAGAAACGCCCACGATTGTAGATCCACACCCGGATACGCATTCTCTCTAGGAAGTGTGGCGATTGCGTGGAGCAATAAGAAGCAGCCGATAGTAGCACTGTCAAGCACGGAGGCCGAGTATCGAGGGGCGACTATCGCTACGTGCGAAGTCATTTGGCTAAAACGACTACTTAAGGATCTGCAGGTGGAGGTGTCTGATTCGACGACGATCTACTGCAACAACCTCAACAGCATCCAGCTAGCAAAGAACCCCGTCTTCCACGCCCGGACCAAGCACATTGAGGTGCATTACCGTTTTGTTCGTGAGCGTGTCCTCTCCGGTGAAGTCAAACTTTAGTATGTTCCGACGGATCGGCAGACTGCCGACAACTTCACCAAGCCTCTTGGTCTGGACAAGTTGCGGCAATTCTCGGGAGCGCTTGGGTTGCGTCACCTCGATGTGCCGAACTTGAGGGGGAGACACATCCCGAATGACCACGGAAGGGGGAGAGAAGTTCCGGAAGACCGCGATGCCGAGTCGGATGACAAATTAGGTTTCGGATAGGCTAAAGAAGCCGAGGCCGGACCCGCGGAAGATTCCGAAAGCAGACATAAGGGGAGCAGTCGAAAGAAAGAGCCGAAGCCAACCAAGGGCGAGAAGACCGAAGACGAGTTGGAGAGAGCCAACTCGGACAAGAGCGAAAACCAATCGGAGGAAGCCGAGTTGGTTCGGATATGCCGAATCAACTGAAGGCCATGCGGAGAAAAGGGCAATGAAGGTCGCGCCGACACCGCGACAGCAAGGGAGCTGAGAAGGGCCGAACGAGCAGACAAGCCGACCGAAAGGGTCAAAGCGCGCGGAATCGAACGGGTTGAGGAGTGCGAGCGAGGCATGAAGCCAGAAGGAACCGGAGCGTAGATCCGACGGAGCAAGTGGAACCTCAAGTTGAGCTTGAGGGGGAGTGTTGAGAGACAAGCTCAACATTCGGTGCGAAGTACGCAACGTAACCCAATGCATAGACTGGGTGCGTGAAAAAGTACGCACAACAGGGCCGCATCGGTGTGAAAACCGAAGAGGCTGTTAGAGCGTTATTCCTCGTAAAGGAATAAGTTTGGGAGTTTGTGTAGTCGGCTCATTTATGAGCATTCAAGTACTGTCAGTACTTGTGTCAGCCCGATTGTCAGGGCTTGTATATAAGGTGCTCACTGAGCATGAAGAATGTACACACAAAGAGTCACTATTTTGAATTTGAGTTTTTTGTTGTCTGCTCTCTCTCTCTCTCTCTCCATCTCCATCTCTGCGTTTTCTGCGTTTTACCAAACTGTGTACTCTGTGTTTCAGATACGCTTCCGCACACGCTATTCTTTTACAATTAAGTTAGAGGCGGTTTTCAAAAGTAGAGAAAAAATTGGAGAGGAAAAAAAAAAACACTCGTGGATATGAGGAGCACAATAGAGAAAAAAGCTCATAATTTCCTCGTTAGATGTCCAAATTAGAAAAGAAAAGATGCATAAGAAAGCTAACCCAAAGAGCTTTCCAAGAATATCTTGCATGTGAAATTGGGGGCTAGAAAACAGAAATAGTGAGGAAAAGAAAAGTGGACTCATATAGACAAGATGTTTTTAGGGGAAAAAGGCAAGCAATCCTAAACCTATAAATAAGAGCCTATTCTAGTGAAGAAGGGGGGGAGGGAGAAGGAATGCAGAAGCTCTACTCAATTGGAAAGTGGAAGAAGAAGGATCAACAACATCAAGAGGCAATATCAACAAAGAAACTCCTTCTATACTCCACTCTCTTCCCCCATTCATTTATAAATAATCCTTCATATTCGCATCCAACCCATTGTAACATGATTCTTATATTATAAAAGAATCTATTATATTGATATAAACAAATGTTTCATTTCATCTACTTGTTTTATGTGTAAATCTTGATTGTGCTTATTTGTTATCGTCATTTGTGCTTATTTGTTTGTGTCTTGTGACAAGGGAGCATTTCAGGCTTGCCCATGCACCTCTCCTTTCACAAAGGCATTCAAACCTACATGTCTTATATGTTATCGTCATTTGTGCTTATTTGTTTGTGTGTCTTGTGACAAGGGAGCATTTCGGGCTTGCCCATGCACCTCTCCTTTTACAAAGGCATTCAAACCTACATGTCTGTTATGTTATCGTCGTTTGTGGTTATTTGCTTGTGTGTCTTGTGACAAGGAAGCGTTTCGGGCTTGCCCATGCACCTCTCCTTTCACAAAGGCATTCAAACTTACATGCCTTGTGCGTTAGTGTAAATCTTGCTTGTGTGTTTGTGCGACTTGTGGCAAGTGAGCGTTCAGGCTTGCCCATGCACCTCTCCTTTCACAAAGGCATTCGAAAATTGTGTCTCCCGTGTGTAAACCTTGCTTGTGTGTTCATGCGACTTGTGGCACAGGAGCGTTCGGGCTTGCCCATGCACCTCTCCTTTCACAAAGGCGTTTGAAATTGTGTCTCCTGTGGGTAAACCTTGCTTGTGTGTTTGTGCGACTTGTGGGAAGGGAGCGTTTGGGCTTGCCCATGCACCTCTCCTTTCACAAAGGCGTTTGAAATTGTTTCTCCCGTTGTCGCGTTATTACGCGCGTGCATGGAGAAAGGCGGGACCGCGTGGGTCTTGGACTAGGGAGTGACGGAGCGTAGGAAGTCGCACTTCACCGTTTCCGGGGCATCCCAGAGGCACGCTGGAAGCAACCGAAGGGAGAGAGAGAAAGAGAGGGAGCGCGCGCTTGACACCGACTCCCGCGCACGTACGCACACACACGCACACACACATAGCTCACGCCCTCATGTACAGGAAACGCAGGAAAGGGGAGGCACCCGACACCAACAAAGACGCCAATATACACAGACAGACGCAAATGTATATATATATATATATATATATATAAGAAGAATACATTCCCGGCTTCGAGCCGGACTGAGGTAGGTTACAGTAGTCGTCTGCTGCCAAGCCGCCGTCGGGGAGCTCTTAGCTCGTCGCGCCGAGCGGGGTCTTGCACAGGAGGCCGAACCAAAGCAAACCCTAAGCAAAACACGAAGGGGGAGAAGAAGGAGAAGAAACCTAACTCTAAACCTAACGGTATACCCTCTAATGCAAAATGGGCAACCCCTTTCACAAAGGGCGTTCCCTTCCTTTTATAGAACAAGGACAGGGATGCGTTACAATGTGGGATAAACCCCCGACTTACATGGGACCGTCTGTCCCGACTCGACTACTCTACGGCGCCATAAAGGCGCCCTCGATATTCACACTAAATGTACATGGGTGCGTACACACGCTGCACCCTACCGATGTAGACAATGTTTCCCGGTTTCCGCCTCTGGCCGAAATTCTTCACAACATCCGCCCCCACCTAACCGCACATCCACCGGTATGTGCCAAGTCTGGTTGAAGGGTGAGAGATTTCGGCCGGTGAGAAACCGGTCTTCCGTGATCCGCATCCCGGCTCGCTGCCGGTTTGATCCGTCGGCTTCGATTCTTCCTTCGCGCTTACTTCCCCGTAGGCTCGTTTGACCCGTCGATGGGTCCTCTACCGCGATCTCCGTAGTATGCGTCCTTCCGCTGGCCCTTGTTCAGCCGTATGAACGCCCCGCTCCCGTCGTATGCCCTCGTCCTCTCGCCGCCACCTTCCTTCTCCATGGTCTTACATCGCCGTGTCAGCTCGAACCGCCATGGTCTCCGGAACGGTGTGGAGGATCCCTTTTCGGTCTTCTCCGTGCTACCTCCGAACCGCGCAACCTATCTCCACGCTCGCCTTTCCGCTCCGGTACCTCCGTGTGCCACATACCCTCGTCCGTTGTTTGGCACTGCCTGTATCGCACTCCGGTTCATTGCGCGCCTTGTCGGCCCCTTTTCCGGCCAGATCGTGCATCGCCGCTCCCCGCATACTGGTGTCCTTTGCATCCGAGGAACACCCCGTAGTAGCCCGCTTGGCCCTTCCCATCTTCGTGTTGCTACAATAGGTCTTGAGTCTTCCGTTTGCCGTTGTCCCCTCGCCCCCACCAGCTTGTCATCCCGGCTTGCCGTGTCAGTCTTCGCTACTTCGACGGAGCTATCGAGATCTACGAATCGAGTGTGGAGGATCCTCCTCCGGCCTCTCTTGCCATCCCCTGACTCCGACCCTGTGCAGTCCACTAGGCACTTGTCACCTCGTTCCCGGCACCTCTCTTGTGCCATATTTCGCTTCCTTTGCTCGGCACCGCCCGTGCCGAACACTGTTCCGTAGTCACGCTTTGATCCGGCCCGCGATGGCCACTTGCGAGACTTTTATTCCGTCCCAGGTGTGCCTTTCCGGCCCGACACACCTCCCCGTGTTTGCCCCTACCGGCTCCTTCCGAAACCTCGTGTCGTCGGGTCCCGTTCCCTACCGCCACCGTCCTTCTCCCTAGGTCTCACGTTGCCACGTTGGCCGAACTGCCAGAGTCTCCGGATCGGTGTGAGGGTTCCATAGGACCGGACTCCGTTTCTATGCTTGCCGAAATTCGGGTGCCTTTTGTTTGAGTCCCTCCTGGACTCTCCTTGTGTCTTCCACATAGTCGGGTCCCGTTTCCCGCCGCCACCAACCTTCTCCCTCGGTCTCATGTTGCCACGTTGACCGACCACCGGAGTCTCTGGTTAAGTGTGGGGATCCCGTAGGACCGGACTTCCTTACGCCCATAGCCTTCGTCACCTCGCCGCCACCGTTAGTATCTTGGTCTTACGTCGACCGCGTTGCCGACTGCCGAAGTCTCTAGAACCGGTGTGAAGGATCCTCCGTAGGCCTCCGATTTGTCTTCCCAACCCTGTCCCGGGTCGTCCTTTTCCGCATGCCGAGAGGGCGGTTTACTCCGCACCCTCTCCCGTGGTACCGACGTACCGTGTCCTCGGCCTCTTTGTAAGCCTACTCTCTTCCTCCCTCCCGGAATGGTCGTCCGGGAGTCCACTCCGCCCGGTTCTCGTCCGGGTCCGTTCGTCCTTCTCCGGGTTGCCGAGTCCCGTTCTCCTGTCGCCACCGATCTCTCTTATAGGACTCACGCCGGCACTCGGGCCTGCAGCCGGATCGGTGTAAGGAATCCCATAGGACCGGCTTTCATTCTCTTTCCCAATCTCTACCTTCGCCCGGTCGGTCTTTCTCCCCATGTAAAAGAGGGTGGCTCGTCCCGCACCCTCTCCTGTATCGGCACCTTCATGCCGATTCTGGCCCCTATCGAACAATCCACGACCGGATCACGCTCCACCCGTACCGGAGCGTCACGTGGTTCGGTCCCCGATCAGGTCGTTCCCTGGTCTCCTCGTCACCCCTTTCGCTGTCCATCTCCCATCCATCTTCGCTGGCATCGTGCCAGGACTCCTCGGTACCGCTATCCATCTCCTCGGTCTTACATGGGCATACGGGCCCGAATGCCGAGTACTCCGGAATCGGGTCCGTGGGCTTTCGTCCGCTCCTTCCCCGTATCGTCTCGCCGATGATTCTTGGCCTTTCGCCGCTGCTTCCTCCGCTTGGGGCTCACGTGGGCACTTGGGGCCGACTGCCATCGTCTCGGGAGCAAGTGTGGGAAGACACAAAGAATCGCTTGTCCGTTTTACGCCCTTGTCCGTAGCCACCGACTCTTCGTGGTCGACGGTCGTCTTCTTACTGATCGCGCAAGCCCCGTCTGGGCTTGCTTCTCCAATGACCAAGATCTCGGGCTGACACGCCCGAAACCGTTGGTCCCAACGTTCCGGTTCCCCGATCAATATTGTCGAATACAAGTGTATAATGGACGTATTCACACTATCCCTTTGTATAGCTCAAGTTTGGGCCATTTGTGTAATTAGCATAAATGGTAGTTGCCCTAAGTTTGTCACTATATAAAGTGACCTAGTAACCTTTTTGTAAGGTTGGTTGTATTATTGTTTCTATTGAATAGAAAGAGTCTTTTGTGCCTCCTCTCTCTCTCTCTCTCTATCTCTGTGCACGATCTTGGAAACTGTCATACGCAGGTACTCAACCCCAATCGAATGCTACTTGATCTTCCGCATTGACGGCCTTGTCTTCAACATTTGGTATCAGAGCAGAGGTCCCTCAACCCGCTGTCGGCCGTCGTCTCAGCCTGCACAGCATTCGGTTCTTCGCTTCATCACAGCCTGCACAGTATTCGGCCTTTCGCTTCATCCTAGTCTGCAAAGCATTCGGCTTCTTGCGTCATTCGAAGAAACAGAGAAGAAGAAGAAAAACGAGGCTTGCATCTCATCGCGTTAGATCATCTTCGCTCGGAGTAAACCAGCCAGTTGTACTCTGTTCCTTGTGATCGTAACCGCTCGAGGTGAAATCCCCTTGTGCAACATTGACACGATCGTGCTCCACTCGGTTAAACGGCATCCGAAGAGGTCATCAAACGCTGCTCGCCGCTCATTGTAACCACTCGGTGCAGATCGGTCTCAAGACAACAACCCCAATTCGTGCTTCATCCGGCTGATCGACATTCGGGAGGATCAGTTGGATCCGTCTCTCTCGTCGCTGCAGTCACCCGAAGCAGAATTGGTCCAGACAATCGGTTTCAATAATCGGTATTTGGCATATATATTCGGAAGCGAACCGGGCTCACTCCGACTCGGCAACATTCGGGAAGACCAGTCGGTTCTGTCCCTCAAGTTACCGGAGTCAATTCGAGCAAGTTCAACAATACATATATCCGAAGCCGAACCGACTCGGGTTCAAATCCGACTAGAACGATATCGGCTGAGCCAACCGGCTGCACTCCAACAAGGTTCGTAGTCAACTCCGAACCGAGCTTCGTCAACCGAAACCAAATTTGATGGCATCAACATCCGGCTCGTTAGAAATGAGTCTACGAAAGTTCGATGGATCGAACTTCAACTTCTGGAAGGAGCAAATGTAGGACTATCTCATAGTCAAGGGGCAAATCGATCCCATCGAAAATGAAGAACCTCCAGAAGGATACAAACCAATTGAGTGGCAGAAGCTGGACAGAATCGTCCGCGCCACGATTGGGATGCACCTATCGGAATCGGTATACTTTACGGTGCAATCGTGTACGACAGCATTCGAACTGTGGAAAACACTGTCAGACACCTACGAAAAGAAGGTCGCTGCAACGAAGATGTTTCTGATCCGGCGCCTCTACAACTTGCGGATGAAAGAATCAGATTCGGTTCAAGCACATCTCAATGAGTACGAAAGCATAAGCTCCCAAATCTCATCTCAGGGGACGGCAATCGAGGATGAACTCAGAGCAATGATACTCATGAGCAGCCTTCCCTCATCATGGGAAACTTTCGTCACAACCGTGTGCAACGCGTCAACCACGGTTGTTAAATACTCCGAAGTCACGAGCGCAATCTTGACCGAAGCAGCTCGGAGAAAGTCTTTCGCCAAAGACTCAACAGACGACGCTTATGTAGTACAAGGTTCGACAGACCGATCGAACATACGAGGAAGAGATTCCTCACGGCAGCCGAACAATCAGCGAAGACGGAGCCAGTCACGGGATAACCGAATCTGCAACTATTGCAAGAAACCCGGACACATCAAAGCCGACTGCCGCGCACTCAAGAACAAGAACAACAAGAAGAGTGGCCGGCATGAGGAGGTCAATTACGTCAGCTTCTCAGCTGATGTGCTACCAAACGACCCGAATATACTATCAATCGAAAATCCAGTCGGATCAGAAGTTCTGCTCACGACTGAAGAATCGAGCACATGGCTCTTAGATTCGGGCGCGTCATTTCACGTGACTCCTCATCGATCCCAATTTCGGCAATATACGATCCGTCACTCCGACTCAGTTCGAGTCGGCAACTCGCAACACTGTGACATCATTGGAATCGGCACAGTAGAGCTCAACCTTGCAGGTGGCTCTACACTTGTACTTCACAATGTCCGACATGTACCCGAGCTCTCAAGGCCACTGATCTCAATCGGACAACTAGATGAAGACGGCATTCGTGCCGGTTTTTCTTCGGGAGGGTGGACACTCCACAGGGGGAACCTCCTGCTTGCTAGAGGACCCAAGATACACTCATTGTATCCGTTACATGTTACGCTCAGAGAGGGTAACCTGTTTTTGGTGGATATTCCTGTGTCATCACTATGGCACAGAAGATTAGGACACCTCAGCAAGGCCGGCATTACGCACCTATCTAGAGCCGGATACATCCCTAAACTCTCCTTCTCGGACCATCAATTCTGCGAACATTGCCAGTATGGCAAACAAGCAGCCGCATCACACCCGACATCAGCACCAAGAGAAACGAGACCTCTCGATTTAGTCCACTCGGACGTCTGTGGCCCAATGCCGCATCAGTCTCTCGGTGGTGCCTCTTACTTCGTCACCTTTATTGACGATTCGACTCGAAAGGTGTGGGCTTATCCAATTCGCACCAAAGATCGTGTCTTCTCGATCTTCTCCGATTGGCTCGCTATGGTAGAAAATCAAACTGACCGAAAACTGAAATGCTTTCGGACCGACAATGGGGGAGAGTTCAAATCAGAAGAATTCGTCAAATTCTGCCGACAACGCGGCATCCGACGTGAATTTACGGCACCACACAGTCCGGAGCAAAACGGGATTGCAGAACGCATGAATCGGACAATCCAAGAACGGATAGTTTCCATGCTCCAACACTCTGGACTGTCGGATGGCTTCTGGGCAGAGGCTCTACTCACGGCAGTACACATAATCAATATGTCGCCAAGCAGACCTCTAGGACTTCAAATTCCTCAGGAACTATGGATCGGCAGTAAGCCGAATTACGACAAGCTGAGGATCTTCGGATGCGAGGCGTACGCCCTTATTCCGAAAGATGATCGCCGAAAACTTGCACCTCGGTCCAGGAAATGCATTTTCCTTGGATATGGATCAGACGGCGAAATGGGATACCGACTCTGGGACCCCGAACGCAGACAAATCGTTCGAAGTTCGGACGTTGTGTTCAACGAGTCGGCTATGAATCCATCAGTCAAACCACCGATCGAAGTCCGAAGGGTAACATTTTCCGATGTGCCGACCCTTCAAGAAGGCCCCGCTCTCAACACACGGTCAGCTTCACGGGTAGTTGAACCTTACACTACCGACTCGGACAACTCTGACTCGGCACAGCAGAATAATCCGCTTTCGGACCATCCGACCTCGATACCCGATACGACCAGTCCAATTATACCTCGACGATCCGAGAGACTGTCGCAACCTCCGGAGAGGTATTCTCCTGGAATTTTCTTCACCGACGCCGGCGAACCGACGTCTTACGAAGAAGCATCGACATCTGTCGATTCAGCCACCTGGCATCTGGCGATGGAGTCGGAAATGCACTCCATTCGGGCAAACAAGACTTGGGATCTGGTCGAATTACCTAAGAATCGACGTGCTCTTCCTTGCAAGTGGGTTTATCGACTAAAAGAGACGTCTGATTCGACCACCCCAAAGTACAAGGCCAGATTAGTTGCGAAGGGCTTCCGACAAGAATATGGCGTCGACTTCGACGAGATTTTTTCACCAGTGGTGAAAATGACAACCCTTCGTTTTCTACTCGGCGTAGTGGCAGCCGACAACTTGGAGCTGATTCAGCTAGATGTCAAAACAACCTTCCTCCATGGTGATCTTGAACAGGAAATTTATATGGAGCAGCCAAAAGGCTTCGTGGCAACTGGCCAAGAACATCTAGTCTGCCGACTCAGGAAGAGTCTATACGGCCTCAAACAGGCACCGCGACAATGGTACAAGAAGTTCGACGACTTCATCCAATCGATCGGCTTCTCAAAAAGCGATGAGGACCATTGTCTTTTTACCAACACAGCTCACGATGGATCACCCATCTTCCTCATCATTTACGTGGACGACATGCTAATTTCTGGACGCCACGCGGGCGAACTTGCCGATCTCATTCGGCAGTTGCGGTTGAAGTTTGCCATGAAGGACCTCTGTCCGGCACGACACATACTTGGCATGAAGATTAGTCGGCATCGCGATAAACGACATCTTTTTTTGTCTCAGACTGACTATATCGGACGTGTCTTGGAACGCTTCAACATGCAATCAGCCAAATCTGCTTCAACCCCGCTCCCCATGAATCTTCGGCTCTCTCAGCGAGACTGCCGGACATCCGGTCCGGAGGGGGAAGATATGAAGTCGGTACCGTATGCACCGGCAGTCGGCTCCCTTATGTACCTGATGGTCGCGACACGGCCTGATATTTCTCACGCCGTAGGAGTCGTTAGCAGATTTATGCACAATCCTGGCCGATCGCATTGGAACGCAGTCAAGCATGTGTTCAAATATCTGGCTGGCACAAAAGACCACGGCATTCTTTTCGGTCCGAACTCAACCTTAGGCGTAGTCGGTTACACCGACTCGGACTTCGCCGGCTGTATAGACAGTCGGAAATCAACAACTGGATACTGCTTCAAATTCGGCAATGGAGCAATTTCGTGGAAGTCGAAACTTCAGGAGTGCACAGCGACCTCAACGACCGAAGCAGAATATGTAGCTGCGTCCGACGCTCCAAAAGAAGCTTTGTGGCTCGGCCGGCTGGCGCACACGTTTCGACAAGTCGACCATGACTCGGCCCCAGTTGTCTATAGCGACAGTCAAGGTGTTGTTGCCTTGTTGAAAAATCCGGTTCACCACAACGCCTCCAAACATATCGACGTTCGATATCACTTCGTTCGGGACTGCGTCATTTCAGGGAAAATCGGTCTAGAGAAAATATCCACAACTGATATGTCCGAGAACCTAGGTTTATACCTGTAATCTTAGATAACCCATGTATACGCCCATTACGGGGGAGTGTCGAATACAAGTGTATAATGGACGTATTCACACTATCCCTTTGTATAGCTCAAGTTTGGGCCATTTGTGTAATTAGCATAAATGGTAGTTGCCCTAAGTTTGTCACTATATAAAGTGACCTAGTAACCTTTTTGTAAGGTTGGTTGTATTATTGTTTCTATTGAATAGAAAGAGTCTTTTGTGCCTCCTCTCTCTCTCTCTCTCTATCTCTGTGCACGATCTTGGAAACTGTCATACGCAGGTACTCAACCCCAATCGAATGCTACTTGATCTTCCGCATTGACGGCCTTGTCTTCAACAAATATCTCGGCCTTGTCCTTGGCCGTTCTATCTCCGCAAGTCGAGAGGGCGTTTCGTTCCGCACCCTCTCCCGTGGTACCGTGGTATTGATCTTCCGCCGTCGCGTGGGGCAAGTTCGTCTCCTTAGTCTCGGCTTGCGGCCTCCGTCTTTCCTCTTCCTCGAGCATCGCCTCGAGAGCTGCGTACGCCTCCGCAATCCTGGCCCCAACGCCGACCCTTGCCGACTCTCTTTGCCGTTCGGCCTCTTCCCGTTGTGATGGCACGCGTCGCGTACCTTCCTCTTAGCCTTCTCGGCTCGCTCGTTGTCTAGCCGTTGGCACACCCTTCCGACCTTCGACCAGTCCTCCGTAAGCCCATTCGCTCCGTCATCGTCTTCGAGCTCAATCCCGATGGCCTCCCGTTCCGCTCGGTTGATCGACCTGACGAACAATAGGACCTTGTCCGCCCCCACCAAACCTTGTTCCCGCTCCGGGAGCCGAGCAAGCCACCGCTCGAACTCTCGAAACGCCTTGGCAGCGCCCAGGTGGGTCTTTGCCGATGCTACCCACTGGTCAAAGTCGTGTCGTCCCCGGCTCTTCCGCCGTCCTTCGTATACCTTCAGGAGCGCCTCTTCGAAGGCTTCCCATGAACTATGAGCCTCACGGAGCTCCTTTACTTCCGCATGCATCCGGACAGCCACGACCCGACAGAAAAACTGTAGCCTCAACGCCTCGTCTACGCCACGCTCCTCCATCTCCGTGTTGTAGGCTTCCATGTAAGATGGAACTTTGTCCCCGTTGAAACGGCCGACTCTTTCGACCACTCGCTCAACTGCTTGTTGCGCTACTTCTCGCCTCATCACCACTCGTGCCGACTCCAACACCACTTCGGCCACCATCTCCGCAAGGTCGTCATCTTCCGACTCCATCCTCCCTTGCCGCCTTTCACGTCGGGTTCACCAAAGATGTCGCGTTGTTACGCGCGTGCGTGGAGAAAGGCGGGACCACGTGGGTCTTGGACTAGGGAGTGACAGAGCGTAGGAAGTCGCACTTCACCGTTTCCGGGGCATCCCAGAGGCACGCCGGAAGCATCCGAAGGGAGAGAGAGAAAGAGAGGGAGCGCGCGTTTGACACCGACTCACGCGCACGCACGCACACACACGCACACACACATAGCTCACGCCCTCATGTACAGGAAACGCAGGAAAGGGGAGGCACCCGACACCAACAAAGACGCTAATATACACAGACAGACGCAAACGTATATATATATATATATACAAGAAGAATACATTCCCGGCTTCGAGCCGGACTGAGGTAGGTTACAGTAGTCGTCTGCTGCCAAGCCGTCGTTGGGGAGCTCTTAGCTCGTCGCGTCGAGCGGGGTCTTGCACAGGAGGCCGAACCAAAGCAAACCCTAAGCAAAACACGAAGGGGGAGAAGAAGGAGAAGAAACCTAACTCTAAACCTAACGGTATACCCTCTAATGCAAAATGGGCAACCCCTTTCACAAAGGGCGTTCCCTTCCGTTTATAGAACAAGGACAGGGATGCGTTACAATGTGGGATAAACCCCTGACTTACATGGGACCGTCTGTCCCGACTCGACTACTCTTCGGCGCCATAAAGGCGTCCTCGATATTCACACTAAATGTACATGGGTGCGTACACACGCTGCACCCCGCCGATGTAGACAATGTTTCCCGGTTTCCGCCTCTGGCCGAAATTCTTCACGACACCGTGTGTAAACCTTGCTTGTGTGTTCGTGCGACTTGTGGCAAGGGAGCGTTCGGGCTTGCCCATGCACCTCTCCTTTCACAAAGGCGCTCGAAATTGTGTCTCCCGTGTATAAACCTTGCTTGTGTGTTTGTGTGTTTTGTAGCAAGGGAGCATTCGGGCTTTGTCCATGCACCTCTCTTTTCACAATGGCATTTGAAACTCTATCTCTCGTGTGTGTAAGTAAGCCTTTTCCTTGTGTGTCCGTGTGTAAGCCTTCTTGACGTGCCTTCATTCGCCTTGTGAGTAGGGGTTAATTCGGGCTTGCCCATGCACCTCTCCTTTTCACAAACACGTTCGAATACTCGTGCCTTGTTTGTGTAAGCCTTCCTTGTGTTGTGCATGTAAGCCCTATTTCCTTCCCGTCCATAACCCCGATGGTTCCGCCTCACAATCCGCACATAGTGACGGATTTTCACAACACCGAGTTGGAGGTGCTCGTGGAGTCGGAAACCGTCGTAGAGTTTGTTCTATGTCTCATCACGAATAGTCGACCGTAGTCGTTGTATTCAAAGTTGGTGGCGTAGTTTGTGAGTTGTCGACTTATCGAAGCCAACTCAGTTCTCTTTTTCCGACACTCCTCTTCACGGTGGTTGATTTTGCCGCAATAATTGCAAGTTGCGGGTCACGTTTGTTGACCTTGTTTGGCATGGAACCTCCCCCTTCTTCCGAAGGTTCCTCAATGGCTTCTGTCTTGTTGTCGAAGGTTTGAGTTCCCTTCGTGAGATGGGTCGAATCGACCTCTTCTACCGTCTCAACCTTGTCCTTGGCCATCGTCTGAATTCGAGAAGAACATTTTTCCTTCCGACGTCTTGGTCTTTGTTTGGATGTGGTTCTCTTCGACCAATAACATTGACTAGAGGTCGAAGAACAAATGAGGGGTTTCCCTCGCTAAAATTGTCGTCCTCATTGAGTCAAAACGTTGTGCAAGGCCGCCCAAGCATACTTGAACCATCTCGTCTTCGTTGAGTTTATGTTGATGGAGCGAAGCGAGTCACAAATGCTCTTGATCTTGGCGGTGTAGTCCAACATAGATATATCTTTCTGACGAACATCTTCTTCAAGTTCTCCCATGCCTCTTTAGGCGTCTTGGTGTCTCGAATGTGGCTAAGCATGTGGTTGTGGACACATGTTGCCAAGCAATACATGACTCGACTCACCGCTTGCTCTCATGTTGAGTAGTCAGCGTTCTTTGGGTCGGGTCGATTTTCTTGTGTGTCGTTGATGTAGCTCCAATATCCTTGGCTGACAAGGTATTGGTTCATCTTGTACTCCCAAGATGAATAATTGATCCGGTCCAGCTTTTCACTAGGGAGCGAGCTACCCATTTGTGCATTCATGTTGATTGTAGTGTCTTTCATTGTCGTGAAGTACGAAAGCTTCACATTAAAAGTCTACAAAAAGATAAATACGTAATTAAAATAAAATATATTTTGATAATGTTTTATAAAGGTAATATTGAAAAACACACTATGATAATATTATACATTATATGTAGAGGCAAATAAAATATATATATATTATATTACATGGACAAGAGAGGACTTGAACCAATAACCCCCACCTTATGACTCTAAAACCTTACCATTTAACCTATAATTGTAGTATGTATAAATCATATGTCTTGTTTTATTTGAAGTAATATTGTATGGTTTAAATCCTAACCCATATGATGTACTACATGTGCCCCATATATTGTATTACATGGGTGAGAGAAGACTTGATCCAACAACCTCAACATTATGAACCTCAAAGCCTACCATTTAGCCATGTGTAAAAGAAAATGTGTTGTTTTATTTGAAGTAGCACTGGAATTTTCCACCTGTTCTTTTCTTACTTCGACACTCCTATTCATTGTTTTTGCTAATACCGAACCTTCTCCGATCGAACTTCCCTTATTCAGGCAATGCATAAAAATCGGCATTGCTAGTAAAACTAGGATTTCCAGGATGACGGTACTATCCCTCCTCACCGAACGACGCGGATTGCGTAGAGGGAGCAGATTCAAAATTCATTCGCATATAAAGCTAATTTCCCAAAAACCCTTCAATTTCAAAATTTTTTAGTTATTCTTTTTTTTTCATTGCTTCTCGAATAGGTCCATCACGCCATCGATTCCAGATTTGAGTAAAGACCACAATCTTTTTCTAGAGATACTACTACTTTGTGGAGGGATAATAAAAACGGCGTATAGGTAAAGTGAAAGTAGTAGGAAAGGATGATACAGAAACATCTGAAAAGAAATATAGGCTGGACTCATTATATTCTCCCAAACATTTTCGTTTATGAATCTAATCGTGGGTTCAGTCAGGAAACGTACGTCCGTGCGTCAGATACAACTTTTTTTTATTCTGATGAAAGAAAAGCTGATGTGGAAAGGCCTTTTTTCTATTTGTTATCCCCTAATTTGCTAGGAGTCTTGCCTAGCACTAGCGGGAAAAACTAGCTCCTTCTGCATATTCTGCATATCTAGAAAGTACTACATGTGCACCATATAGCACACATGCAAGAGCCCCTCTTTGCATTTGTGACATATGGCCCACATGCAAAACCATCCCCTTCCTATAAAAGGAGAAGGGAGTACATATAGTCACAAGGATATCAAGGAATCAATTAATATCAAACTTGAACTATATTGTATATATCAATAGAATCAAATAGAGTTATGTTGTAAGAGATATCACAATAGAGAAAGAAGAAAAGAAGGTCAATATACAAGAGAAGCTAAGCTCTAAGTTGGCGGTTGTGGTGCTCAACTCTCAACAAAAAGGGTGTCGAGGTTCGAGTCTTATCTCATTGAAAGATAGAAGAGAAGATTGCGGTCTACTATCAAGAAAGAGAAGAGCGATAGAAGCGAAGATTGTGGTCTACCTTGTGAGACAAAGTTCGAATTCAATAACAATTACAACTATTTTGTAACTCTTTCATCAAATAATTATAAATCTCTTTTATTGCTTCAATTATCATTCTATAGCCTATCTTGTCATATCTTGTTGATCACTATTTATCTATTTCTACTCTTTCGTCTCTTCCGTCCAAAATCCCAGTGATTCCTTCCTCACTTTCATGTTATCTTCTGTCTACGCAATACTACGCTTCTAGGCGAGCCACGCCACGCCACAATTTGGTGAACCCGACATGAAACGGGGAAGTATAAAAGACAACTAAAGTAAAGATCAAGATCAACATGGCAAGTATGAGTACAATGGATCCGGTAAGGTTGTTTATTGAAAAGTTGGATCGAGATCGATTATTTCATGCCTTACGAGAAGTCCGAGAGAAGATTGGTATGTTTGATGCCACAAATATTTCGAAGTATGTGAATATATATTATGATGAAATGGAAATGTCTGGTATGAATGATGTCAATATGATAGCAAACTTTTATAAATTAGTGGACATGGAATTAAGAGATAGAATTCATGAAATACAAACATTGCATAGTCTGGATTGGAATGCATTCAAAGAAGCACTTGTGTCTGAATATACTCGTGAGGATTTCTCTTGCATTACTATGCGTTCATTCCATGAATGGGTCTTAAAACAAAATAAAGGATTATCTGTGATTGACACGAAAAAAGAGTTTGATAGATTGTATGGACACTTAAAGCCAGAAGAAAGAAATTCTTTGTCTTGGCAAAAGGTTGCTTTATTTTTGCAGGTAGTTGACAAAGAGATATAGAAAAGAATTGGAGTTTATGCATGAACTACCAAATACCGAGGATGGTATAACTGCAGATTGGAATGAGGTAACAAATGCTTGTAATAAATTTATGAAAAGAATGCAAAGGAATGGTGCAATGCTACAAATACCACATGTGGGAATCACAAATCGGCTTGAGCAAAACATCGAAGTTCAAAGACTTGGTCGAGAACCATCACACGAAATGGTCCATCAACCACGAGAAATGATCGAAACTAAGAGTGAGTCTTTGCTTGATGATTTAGTTCAAAGTATGAAAGATCTAACAATTAAAGTGGTAAAGCTTGAGAATGGTCAGACTTCGAGGTCAAGGGAACCATTTCGACCTCGATGCATGTGGTGTGATAGTCTCGAACGTCGATTACGTGATTGTGCGGAATATAAAGACATGGAAAATCGAGACTTGGTCTATTGGAAAAATGGTAACATTTACTTAACTAAAACTAGAAGTCCACTTACAAAGAACTTTGGTGATGGTGGTGTTAAGGTTAAGTTTGAAGAAGCTGAAGCAGAGAAGGCTTCTGCAATGTACTACTCGGCAACGACAGGAATGCGTCTTGATGACATGCCATATCGATCATCATTCTGGGAGAAGGTTGTAAGTTCGGCACAAAAGCAAAAGCTGAAGATGGAAGACCTTCGTGTTGCTGGAGATTCTGTAAGGAAAAACACTGGATGGGATGTTCTAGTAGATGTTATGACAGTCTATGCTCAGATGGCAGAACACCAAGAGCATGAGGTGATAGTGGAAGAAAAAAGGAAAAGGTCGGATGATGAGATTGGCTCAACAAAAAAGCATGAAACAAGGGAAAGAAAAAGAAAAGAGATGGACGCAAAAGTTGAAAAAGGATACAGATTTAAAGAAAATTTTAGAAACAAGAATACTAGACAGTCGAGTAGAATTTACACTAAGAGAAGTGTTAGGTATTGCAAAAAAGGAATTTCATGATGAAATAATTGATATTGTGCGAAGAAATAAGAAAGTAAATGAGCAGGTTAAAGAAACAAATCCAAAGGTGGCATATGAAATGGTAAGCATCGAGTCGAACAATATCATTGTTGACTCTCAACATGTATCAACCTCAATGATAAGTTCAACAGAGACAAGAAGCCACTACTCTCGCAAATGTTGGGCAAGAGCCACTACTGAGCATCATGTGAAGATTGGAAATGTTCACGACATGGTGATGGCACTTATTGATCATGGTTCTGAAATAAATATAATGAGTGCTGATTTTTATAGGAAAGGTAGATGGCCAATTGATACTCAAGATGGTTGGCGCGTAAAAGCAACCACATCAGTCACCGAAGATTTATTTGGTGCATGCCCAAATGTAAAGGTTACTATTGGTGATATAGAGGTAGATCAACATTTCTTTGTGTAGGAAGGATCTACCTATCCAATAATCTTGGGGCAACCATACATCACAACGGTATGGATGGAGACCAAAGTCCTTGACAATGGTTTTGCCTATGCGAAGATTCGAAGCCAAGATGGACGAAGAACTGTACACTTTATGACAGTTCACCCAAATCGTGAGAGGAACAAACAAGAACTTCGTGATCATTCGATACCAAAAGAATGTGATGATTTTGATCATCAGGTTTTTGACTAGAACTGTTGCAAATGAGGGTTGCAATAGTTCCATTATTAAAATACCCTCATGTAGGGCATTACAACATATGAATAAGTCATTTCATGTTTCTGAAAGTGGTGCTATATGTGTGACCAAGATGTATGAATGCAAGAGGAACTTGAAAAAGAATGCCAATTTGTTTCAACAAGCATTGAAGGATAATGGAGTACTTGAAATGGAAGAGCAGATTGAAAGTGTTATGGAAGAAATTTCTTTGCAAATACTATAGAAGAGTTAGAAATGTATTTGAAACAAGATGATGAGAGTGTTAGAAAGATACATGTAAACTCAATTGATATGTATTATGAGATTGATAGGTATAATTGTAAATATGAAGAAGTAGAAAGTTTATGTAATACAAAATACAAAACAATAGACAAAAAGGTCAAACCTGCTGCAATACCATTACCCATTGGTAGCGAAGAGAAGATGGATGCAACAACAACCGAGCCTATGCTTCGACCAATAGAGAAGAAGATCAAACATCACTTCACTTTGGAGACAATAAATAACTTGAGAATCAGAGGGGGTGAATTTCTTCTGCAATCATAGATCACGACTTTCAAAGAAATGATCTTTAGGCATGGGAAAGCGTTCTCATTCAAAGCTGAGGAGATTGGTTGTGTAGATTGGTTGTGTAGATCCAAAGGTGGTGACGCCAATGGTAATATTTACTATCCCTCATATTCCTTGGAATTTTAAACCTATTGCAGTACCAAGAGCTCGATCACTATTTACCTATTTCTACTCTTTCGTCTCTTTCGTCCAAAATCCCAGTGATTCCTTCCTCACTTTCACGTTATCTTCTGTCTACGCAACGCTATGTGTCTAGGCAAGCCACGCCACAACACCGTTTTTGTTTTTCTTCCTTCGGCCACGTAAACGTGCTATGTAGCGGCACTACGGTAGCGATAGCCGGATTTTGTCATCGGCATCTCAAACACACAATCACGGAGTTGGGTGGATTAGTGGATTTTCTAAACCACGCGCTCTGATACCATGTTAAGAATTAAGTAATTAACTACGGTTTAATTAGTACCTAATTATGTGATTAAGTTAAGCGAAAGATTAAGTTATATGTGTGTATATGTGTGTGAGAGGAAGTTAACACTTATGAACAACAAGACAAGATGGGGGATGATTAACTATATTAAAAAGCATCATCAAATACAAAAATACCCACAATAAGGTATTTATAGATCTCATGTGCAAGGGTGCACATGTGTGAGGAGAATATAGGTACAAGGGTGTAAGTCCTATATTAAATGTACTTGGGAGTGGAGGATCTAGAATATCCCACTTAAGTACAAGGTCCTATTTAAGGCGTTATAGTCAACACTTCTAACTAGATTCTATCTAGGTAACTACGAAGTTACATGGTTAACTAACTAACTAAACTAAGTTTAGTTTGATCTCTCAACAGGGTGGTTATGCGATTTGAAATCGGGGGGTTGAATCATGAAGACCTCCTCTGCTAATTCGCCTTGGAGAAAGGCGATCTTTACATCCATTTGATGGAGGTGCCACCCTTTTGCAGCCACGAGAGCAATGATTGTCTGAACAGTCGTCATCTTTGCCACCGGGGCAAAGGTCTCCTAGTAATCGACTTTGTGTGTTTGAGCGTATCCCTTAGCTAAGAGTCATGCCTTGTAGTGATTTACCAAGCCATTGGCATTATATTTTATCTTATAGATCCATCTATGGCTGATCGCTTTCTTGTGTGTAGAATGGGGGACAAAATCCCATGTCTCATTTTTGCTTAATGCCTGCATCTCCTCATTCATTGCTTCGATCCATCGCGGATCCTTGGCTGCCTCAGAAAAGGTTTCCAGTTCTCAGACAGTCAGGACCTTCATCATAAAGGCATAGTGGTATGCCATATACTCATCGTAGCCGAATTGGCTAACCGGATTTTTCTCTCAGGTGGAGCGACGGAGCTTCTTGTTTACAAAGCCTAAGGCTTTCTTTGTTCCATTCGTCCGGATGATTGGGATGTCCAAGCCTTCGAACTCACTGTCAAGGGAGTGAGTTGACTCGTTGTTGATTGGATCTTTGTATTTTGACATCTTGGCCTTCCCTTTGTCGAGTTTCGAACTCGGCCGAGATATGCTTTGGTTACTCGGGGGCTCCTATGTTCCACTAATCCTTGTTGTAATCAGACTTGTTTCGAACATGTGTCCAAGTCAAAATCCGTCTTCTATCTCTCGTTCTGTCAATTCCGGGTCCACTGGAGTCGAAATCTAAGTCGTTTCTGGTCGTACCAGGATGCCAACTCGTCGAAAACGATGTCTCGACTTACTCGAACCTTTCGGGTAGAAGGATTGTAACATTTGTACCCCTTTTGTTCGAGTGAGTACCCTACGAGGATACATTTCTCCGACTTCGGGTCGAGCTTTTGTCGCTTCTCGTCAGGAATATGCACATACTTGACCGAGTCAAATATCCAGATATGTGATAGATCCGGCTTCTTTCCGATGAACTTCTCATGAGGTTGTACATCTATTCATGAGATAGATAGTTGTGTTAGCCACTTCTGCCCAGTACGATTTCATCAGGTTCTTCTCGTTCATCATGGCCCTTGCTACCTCTACTATGTGCCGATTCTTTCGTTTGGCTACCCCGTTTTGCTGAGGTGTGTGTCGACATCAGAATTCTCGTCGAATTCCTTCCTTTCGGAGGTACGCCATAAATTTGTCCAAGAAATAGTCTTTGGCTCCATCCGATCAAAGGCATCAAACATGCCGACTTGTGGATTTTTCGACTTTGTTTTTAAACCTTTGGAAGTGTCCGAACACTTCACTCTTCTGCCCCATCGGATAAATCCATACATGCCTCGAGAAGTCATCGATAAACATGACATAGTATCGACATCCCCATACATCTGAATGTACGACATCAAGGATCCCTTTGCTCATATTCTCTTCTTTTGGGAATGGTTGTCGATGTTGTTTGCCGAATTGGCAGACTTCACATACACCCGTAATCTCCTTCTGGGTAAATGTCGAAAGTCCGATTATGACTCCTTTTGCATGCATCCTTTTAAGCTTTTGGAGATTAATGTGGCCGATTCGCTTGTGCCACAGTTTCAAGTCGGTTTCGACTCTGATGCCGTTTGTGAACATGGTGGACTCGAGGATGAACATCCGGCCTTCTTGATGATCGTGCACTATGATTTGATCATCTTTGTCAATGAAGCACCCGTCAATATTGAACCGCACTTGCATGCCTTGTTCTACTATCTTGCCGATAGAGACAAGATTTTTCGTGATGGTTAGGACATGCAAGAATTTTTTGAGGTAGGTTTGTTTGCCATCGTTCCCGAATTGGACATTTTCGATATGCCGAATCAAGTGAGTTGTGTCATCTCCGGATTCAACATAGCCGGACCAATCGGGCTTTCGTAATTCTCAGAACCAATCTTCGTGGGAAGTCATATGATTGGATGCTCCCGAGTTAACAAACCATACATTATCTGAAGGAGATGTGCTTCTCTCACCTTGTGTTGACATTGAATGCGCTTTGTGCCCCATCATGAACATTCCGCCACGATCGTCGTAGTCGAAATTTGAAGCATAGTTTGTGAGTTGTCGACTAGTCAAGGCTGATTCTCGTTGCTTCTTTCGACACTCCTCTTCGTAGTGGCCGAGTTTTCCATAGTACCCATTTTTGGGGTAGTTGTGGTTCATGCGGCGAAGTTGCAAGGACTAAGGTTAAAGGAAGTTGGCTATATATTTTATAAGGTTTGTGCAACAATGTTAGAAAGATTAAGGATAGGAAGAACAAGAGTTAGAAGTAATGTGTGCGAGACAGATGATCATAGATAAGAGATAAGAGACAATGTATGATTTAGGAAGTGAAAATGTATTATAAGACCAAGCTTTATATTAACAACACAATATTTTACCAAAGTTACAATGTCGATCACAAAATGCGACTTTTCTTTCCCTTGACTCCAATTTCGAAACACGAGCCTCTTCCCAAATGAACTAACTTGTTTGTTTGATCATATTATTTCTCTAACTTTCTTTTGATTTCTCCCTTACTTGATTCCCCACTTTTTATAGGTGCCCCCATGCATATAATGCATGTGAGGGTAAAAGACTTGCATTACACATGATGCATGATAGACATCTCACTCACTTGAGCTTTCATGTATGAAAATAGGCATGGGATAAGTAGAATCATGAAAATATAATTCTAAAAACAAATAACCTAGTCTAGTGGTATATGCTTTGTAGTTGGCATGTAAGGTTGTGGGTTTAAGTCTCTTAATGTTACTCAACACAATATTTAATTTAATTTTATATCCTTTACAACACCTTACCTAGTGGTGTGTACTTCACACTTGGTGTGTGAGGTTATGGGTTCAAGTCTCTAAAATATTATTGAATATAATATTTAAGTTCATTTTTATATCGTGAAGCAAATCCTTCACCACACCGCATTCGATTAGGTTATTGTGATGGCTTGGTTCGGCAGGATGGCTACCACTTTTGTTGAACTCTCTTGGATTGCTCCTACCATCTTGCCATTGGTAGGAGTTGCATTCTCGGGTCGGTTGACTCTGTCGCCCTTGACTGAATCGACCTCTATTTGCTCGGCCAAATCCTCTTCTATCTTCTGACCATCGGGTGCATTTCTCCTTTGTCGGGCATGATTTTCCTCCACCAATAGTATCGACTGAAGGTAGGAAAGGGAAGGTGGATTCTCTCTTGCGAGAATGGCCGATCTAATCGTGCCAAATCTAGGTGCCAAGCCGTTGAGGCATATATTTCCACCATTTCTTCATCATCGATGACGACATTGATCGATCCGAGGGCGTCGCACAACTCCTTGATCTTCAAGGTATAGCTGGTGATCGACATATCCCTCTGTTGCATGTTATTCAAATCCTGTCAAAGTTGGAGCTTTCGTGCAGCCGTATTGGCTGTAGAAATCTTCTTGAGATTGCCCCAAGCTTCTTTTGGTGTTTTCAACTCTCGAATATAGTCGAACATGTGATCATGTACGCATGATGCAAGGCAATACAACACACAACTTGTGACCTACTCCCACGCTGGGTAGTCAACGTGTGTTGGGTTGGGTTGCGTTTCGTGAGCTCCTTCGATATAGCTCCAATAACTTGTCTGACAAGGTATTGATGCATCTTGTATTCCCATGATGCAAAGTTTGTCCTGTCTAGCTTCTCCGTAGGAAGAGCGCTTCCCATCTGAGTATTCATGATGTTGATTTCTTTCTTTGTTGCTTGAACCGGTTCTGTTAATCGTTGATGTTGTGATCACATCACAGTTAGCGAGTTGATCAGCCAATGACACGCTCTGATACCATGCAAAGAAGGAGAGACGTAGGTGGTGCTTTGCAATGAAAGCGAACTCTATGTGTGTGAATACACATAAGGCAAGAGAGAGAGAGAGAGCTTGAACAAGAAGCTATATACGTAAAATAGAATTACATCCAACAGTAACTAAGTTACAAAGGGTTGGTTTAAATACCAACTGATCTAGGGCAAGTGCCCTTTCTACTAATTACAAAACTAGCCTAGTATGTTGTCCACTGGTTAGTGTGAACACTATCTCTGTGGGAAGTTGAGATCGATTCTCAACATGGAATTACTCATTTAACACCTCATCTAGTTGGCTATACTTCAAAACGATTTGAAGGTGTAGGGCTACTAGGATTGCTATAGCAAGCTGATTACTGCTTATGTTATTGTGGTATATTGTTGTCATGCTTAGTGCTTTGATTCCTAGATCAAGTAGAATATTCTTCAGCTAAACAACTTCACAAGCAACAACTACTACTCCTTTGCATTGTGCTTCTGTGCTGGAGACCGTGATCGTTGGTTGCTCCATGCTACTACTCTACTACCAAGCAATAACATGTATCCACAAGGCTTCCTGCCCAATCAACGTTTGTGTACCCGCTCAGCCCAACTAGCGCTAATGCACCGTCCCAAACACCAAAGTCCATCCTGGATTTAACATGTCTCTGGATCCTCTTGACACAATCTAGATGGGGCTTTCGAGGTTCTACATGCACTGACTCACAACTCCCACAATCTTCTTGTACATGATCGAATCCTCCAAACTTGATCTAGAATCTGCTTGCATCTTTGTGTTCTACTCTAGAGGCCCGGGTGGATATCCCTTTCCAATCCACTATGCCAAAATATTTCGGTAGCCTCACGGTGTCACGTAGTGCGTGTCACACATGCGTGGACAAGCATTGAGCCTCTATCCGCAAGTGGTGATGGAGGATCAAAAGGATCATTCAAAACAATAGACCACAACTTATCTTTGAAATCAAATATATATTATATATATCTTGAAATACTAACTTATAACTCATAATTCACAACTTATATTTTATTATAATGAACTTACACCTCATAATGAACTTATTATAGTGAAGTGTATGGTGCCAAACCAGTTGTAGCAACGTGGAACGAAAGGGACCAAGCGGGCCGACACAGGGTGTTCCTCGAACGCGGAGGACACCGGTATGCAGAGAAACGACAAGCGATGATGCACGATCTAGCCGGGCAGGGGCTGATGAAGCGTGCATGGAGAAAGGTCGGAGTTCAGCACGGGTGGCGACGAACGAAGGAGGACGACGGGCTGAGCCTCTTGCGGGGCATAGTCAAGAGTTACGCGGCACACGGAGGTGCCTGGACGGGGTATACGGCATAGAAAAGGGCATGCATATGGTCGATCAAGGGCCACGAGACAAGCATGCGTATGAGAATAGATCGCGGCGAACGACTTGTCGACAGGTCAAATGAGCCTACGGAGAGGCGAGTGCGAGGATGGAACCGGAGCCAATGGTTCAGACCGGTGTTGTGAAGAAAACCGGCCATAGGTGGAATTGGAGAAAAAGGCGCATGAACCGGCTCTTACATAGGTGGACACGTTGTCGCGTTACTACGTGCGTGCGTGGAGAAACGAGGCGGGACCACCGGGGTCTTGAACCAAAGAGCAGGTGATAAAAGGGGAAAGAGAAAGAGAGAGACGCTCGGTTACGTATGAGCAAAGAAACACAGGGACACGGCCCTGTCAACGTAGAAGACACGAACGGACACAGAGACAGAGACACGAATGTTTGTATATTAATGAATGACAAATAAACAACAGAGCACGCGAGCGGTTACAACCGAACAGGCCGGCAGACAGATGCTGATGCCTGTTCGTCTGCGCACGAAAGGGGATAGGATGGAGTTGTTGCCGGAAGCACACGGGCGTTCCTCGAAGCAGCGCGAGCCTCCCGAAAACTTGCAAAGAAGAGCGATGGAGAACGAACAGAGGAGAAGCGTTCGGTTTCGGTCCGACAGCACTTCGTCCTCCTCAATAAATTTAATGCCCCTGTCTCCCCGCGTCTCCCTCTCTTTTATAGCTTCAAGAGGGGAGCCGTTTCCCTCATTAACTTCCTACCTACCGAATCTAACTACCTAGGATATTCCTTTGTACCCCATTCTCTATTATATACATTAAAGGGCGCGCACGCGTGAAGAGCCGGTTCACGAGCGCTATGCACCGATTACGCTAAGGGACGGTTTTCTTCACGACATCCGCCCCCACCTAACCGCGCATCCACCGGTATGCGCCAAAATTGGGTTCTGGTTGGAGAAAACTGGTCCGGGTTCCGGTTCCTCGTCCATCGGTTCGTCCTCCGTTTCGGACTGTCCATCGTCGCTGTCCAGGCCTCTTAGATCCGGTTCGCCGTCGTGGCGCTTCTTGAACGCTTTGATCCGCTTCCCTGCTACCGGTATCGCCATCCTCGTACCGTCGAGTTCCGCCAGGTGATAGGTCTCGTTGTCGTTGGCGCTCGTTACCACGTAAGGCCCGAACCACCGCTTGGCAAACTTCTGTGTTGCCCGGTGTTGGTTGTCGAGGCTGTTGTTGTAGACTAGCACCCAGTCGCCTTCCTCGATTTTCTTTGGTCGGAGCCGGTGCGTTCGGTCGAACCGGCCTTTGTTCCTCATCCTCGTCGTCCGAAGTCTCTCCGTCGCTCATTCCACGTCCTCTGGCCTCCGCTCGAGCTACCGTATACGCGCCGCTAGCAGTTCTTCCCGGCTCATCTCGTCTCTCCAGTCCACTGTCGCCCAAGAGGAGATCGTCCGTTCCATCGGCATGATCGGCTTCTATCCGAACATGAGCTCTGACGGCATGAACCCGGTTACCGAACTGTGCGTTGTCCGGTCCGCCCACAAGGCATAAGGTAACAGTCGTGGCTAGTTCCCGACCTGGCCTCCGCAAGCCCGGACTAGCGCTTTGACGATCGGTCCGTGTCCGCGCTTCACCTTCCCATTCGCCTCCAGATTGTACGTTGTGGTGAGCGAGAGCTTGACCCCTAACCGGTCGAACAACTCCTCGGCTTCTTCGGCGTCCAACTCCCCGCGGTCAGCCACAATCTTCCCGACGCACCCGTACCGGCATATCATATCCTCGATCAGGAACCGACACACGGCCGCGGTCGTTTTGTTCTGCAGGGCTCGTCCTTCCACCTGGTTTGTCAGGTCCTCCCGGGCTAGCACCAGATATCGCATCTGCCCTACGCCCATCGGTATCGTCACCAAATCTACCATCCATTTGAAGTGGATGGCCGGAGGGTATGTAGGGTGAAGCTTGTCCCGATGTCGGACTATGGAGTGTAACTGACAGCTCTCACAAGTTGTCACGAACCGATGCACGTCTCGGTACAGTCCCGGCTACCAGTACTTCCCCTTTAGTTTCTCGAACGTGGCCCACGTCCCACGGTGTCCAGCCCAGGGGCTGTCATGGTAGGCCTTCAACAGCTCCTCCTGTTCCTCCTCCATCGCCACTACTCGGAGCGGGATGCCGTTTCTCTTCTTCGGGTGCTTCCACAGGTACCCGTCCCGGAGAAAGAATCGGTATGCTTTCTTCCAGATCCGGTTGGCCTCGTTCTTTGTCCATGACGCGTCCGGCGTCATCGTCCTCAAGAATCCCCCAATCTGCAGCCACTCCCCGTCGTACTTGTTCTCGTTGAAATCGTTAAGCGCCGGAGTGCTCCCCCCCTCGGTTGTTACGTAAGCCGCCTCGAAGAAGTCCACGCCGACGTCCTCGTCCTCCGAAACCATATCGCCCTCATCGTCGAATCACGCCCTCGAAAGCATGTCGGCCATGGCATTGTCTTTCCCGGAAATGTGTCGTATTTCTGGATCCAGGGACTTGATGTACGCTATCCACCTGAGCATCGCCAGGTCCGGGATTGCGCATCCGGAAACCATGCCGAGAATCGGCAGGCAGTCCGTCTCAATAATCACCTCTGTCCCGATCAGATAGTCTTTATCGGCCTTCACCGCCGAAACGATACCCCAGAGTTCGCGTTTAACTTGGGCGTATCCTCGTTGTCGCTCGCTGAGGACCTTCGCACCGAACCGGATTGGGAACCGAATGCCGTCCTCATCTTCTTGGTTGACGACCCATCCGATCCCGGTCGGACTTGTATCTACCGTTATGTAGATGGGAGTGCCTTTCTCGTAGACAGACTTCCGGAGTGCCGGAGCTGCAGCAAGAGCCTCCTTCATCTTTCGGACCGACTCCATATGCTCGTCTCGCCACTCGAATTTTCGCCCCTTTTTCAGCAACCCGTACAGCGGCTCGGCAACGTGGGCGTAGTGCGGGATCCATATGTGGTAGAACGCGCATGCTCCCAAGAACCTCCGCACCTCCGTGACCGAGTTACAATCGGGCTTCATTACGGAGATGGCTTCCACCTTAGCCGGAGACGGTTTCCGGCCATACGGTCCGCATAGATGTCCGACGACCATGATCTCTGATTGCCCGAAGGCCGATTTCTCCCCGGAGAAGGTGAGCCTCGCATCCTCTAGCCAGTGCAGCACCCTCTCGTAGTCGTCAATGTGTGTCGCCACGAATTTCCGGCATCCGTCCGGTCCGATCATTTCGTCTTTTTCCTCCACCGGACATCCCTTGATCGGGATGTCGTCCAAGAATGGCATGGTGATGTCCGGGATACAATCCCTCAACACCTTGTTCATCGCATTCACCATGTGGGCCACCGAGTTCGTCCCTCCTTGTGGCAGGGTACACATCCGCACTAGGCCAAGAGGAGTTCGCATCGTCGTAATGTCTCTGCTCTCCATGGCTAGTTGGAATTGATCGTACCCCGAGTACAGATCACCGACCGAGTAGATCGACCTTCCGGCGAAGGCCTTCGCGAACTCGTCTATTGTTGGTCTGATTCCTACGTTCCGAATGGTCACTCTGTTGACCGATTGCAGGTCTTGAATGAAGCGCAACGTCCCGTTCTTCTTCGGTACGGTAAACCACCGGTTCGAGTACGGGGCACTCGACGGTTCGAGGATGCCCATATCGACTTTCTGCCTCAACAGCTCCATCAGCTCCGGGATGTGAGCTCTCGGTACCAGAATTGGTTTGAGATTCCACGGCACATGCGGTACCGTGAATATCACCATCAGCTTCACGACTGTCGGGTCTACGCACCCGATCTCTTCCGGTGAGAATGCGAAGGCTTTTCCGTGCCTTCCGAGCATTCTCCGAAACCGGTCTTCTTCCGCCGGCAGTAGGAACCCGCCCCCACCGATTTTGAGCTCCCGTAGCGTTCTGTCGGTAAAGGTGTGTCCTATGCAGCCCGGATCTCATAAACTGGGGTCCGACGTGACCCCCTTGATTTGCAACTCGCTACCCTCCGGTAAGGGTGCCACGACTGGCCTTCCGGTCCACAGTCTTGTACTTCGTATTAACCCGGGCCGTCCGATCCAACCTGAGCCCCCGACTGAAGTTCGCGATGACTTCGTACATCTCTTCCGAACAAACCGGTATCGTCCGGTCCTCTTTAAGGACCTCTCCGACCACCTCTCATAGTATTCCCAAGGTATCGTCGAAGGAGACCGCCTCCACGGCTCCGTTGATTTCCTCGCTGGGCCCGAAGTCGCTCTTCCGCCCTTGTCTTTTCTCGGCCAACGACGCCAACTATCGTACACCCTCCGTTGTCGGAGAAACAAAACTTCCTACTTATGGTACAAGGTTTCTTCGGTTTCGCCTCTAGCGTACATTTGTGGGGTTCTCCCGGAGTGTCCGGACTATCGCGGCCCCACGCCTTGACAGGCCTCTCTAAAAATCCTCTCGGTTCTCGCCACCGAGGGACTCACGGTTTCGCTCGTGGTTCGGTCGCACCATCAGGAACTGGACCGAATGACGCCCGTCCTGACTCTTGACCCTCGCGTAAGCCGACCCGTTGTCCAGCACCTTGGTCTCCATCCGTGCTGCCGTAATGTACGGTTCTCCCAGTATGACCGGGTGCGAGGACGTCTCCTGCACAAAGAAGTGTTGGTCTATCTCGACGTCGCCGATCTTGACTCGCACGTTTGGGCAGGCCTCGTGTAGTTCCTCGGTGGCACGCGTCGCCGCCCGTATCTTCCACCCGTGCTTGGTGTTGATCGGCCATTTCCCCTTCTTGTAGAAGTCCATGGACATCAGGTTTATTTCCGAACCGTGGTCCACCAGCGCCACCACCGGTTCCTGAACATCTCCGATCTTCACCAGGGTTTCCGTGGTCACTCGGGCCCAGTGTGGCCTCGAATAGTGGCTCTCCACCCACTCGTCTTCCAGCGCCATGTCCTCTATGTGCGTCGTCCGCACCTCCACCGGCCTTTCCGGTTCTGTCTCCTTCGACAGCCTCTTCCTCTTCACCAAGTCTACGATGGAGTCGTGGAACTCCTTCTTGGCGATTCCGAGCACCTCCCGCAACGACAGTTCCACCTTGCTGTCGAGGATTCGTTCTTCCAGGACCTTTCGTAGGTCCGTGGTCCTTTCGATCTCCGTGCCCAACCGGTATCCGCCGTTCTTGTGGTTATCCCGGGCACTAGTCTCACCGGCCTCGTTCTGTTTCGGCCCGAATCGGGTTTCGTATCTCCGTGAGGGTCCGACATCCTTTCCAGTGTCCCGTAGTCACGCTTTGATCCGGCCCGCGATGGCCACTTGTGAGACTCTTATTCCATGCAAGGTGTGCCTTTCCGGCCTAACACACCTCCCCGTGTTCACCCCTACCGGCTCCTTCCGAAACCTCGTGTCGTCGGGTCTCGTTCCCTGCCGCCACCTTCCTTCTCCCTCGGTCTTACATTGCCACGTTGGCCGAACAGCCAGATTCTTCGGATCGGTGTGAGGGTCCCATAGGACCGGACTCCGTTTCTATGCTTCCCGAAATTCGGGTGTCGTTTGTTTGAGTCCCTCCCGGACTCTCCTCGTGTCTTCCGCGTAGTCGGGTCCCGTTTCCCGCCGCCACCTTCCTTCTCCCTTGGTCTTACGTTGCCACCTTGGCCGAACAGCCGGGGTCTCCGGAACCGGTGTGGGGATCCCGTAGGACCGGACTTCCTTACGCCCACTGACTTTGCCGGAAGGTCCGATTTGGTTCGTGGCCGCCTCGCCGGCCTGATACCTCCTTGCCGTAGCCCTTGCCTTCGTCACCTCGCCGCCACCGTCAATATCTTGGTCTTACGTCGACCGCGTTGCCGATTGCCGAAGTCTCTAGAACCGGTGTGAAGGATCCTCCATAGGCTCCCGATCCGTAGCCCTTGCCTTCTTCACCTCGCCGCCACCGTCAGTATCTTGGTCTTACGTCGACCGCGTTGCCGACTGCCGAAGTCTCTAGAACCGGTGTGAAGGATCCTCCGTACGCGCCCGATCCGTAGCCCTTGCCTTCGTCACCTCGCCGCCACCGTCAGTATCGTGGTCTTACGTCGACCGCGTTGCCGACTGCCGAAGTCTCTAGAACCGGTGTGAAGGATCCTCCGTAGGCTCCCGATCCGTAGCCCTTGCCTTCGTCACCTCGCCGCCACCGTCAGTATCTTGGTCTTACGTCGACCGCGTTGCCGACTACCGAAGTCTCTAGAACCGGTGTGAAGGATCCTCCGTAGGCTCCCGATCCGTATTTTCCGACCCTATCCCGGGTCGTCCTTTTCCGCATGCCGAGAGGGCGGTTTACTCCGCACCCTCTCCCGTGGTACTGACGTACCATCTCCTCGGCCTCTTCATAGGCCTCGCTTTCTTCCTCCCTCCCGGAATGGTCATCCAGGAGTCCGTTCCGCCCAGTTCTCGGCCGGGTCCGTTCGTCCTTCTCCGGATTGCCGAGTCCCGTTCTCCTGTCGCCACCGATCTCTCTTATAGGACTCACGCTGGCCCTCGGGCCTGCAGCCGGATCGGTGTAAGGAATCCCATAGGACCGGCTTGCATTCTCTTTCCAGATCTTGACCTTCGCCCGATCGGTCTTTCTCCCCATGTAAAAGAGGGCAGCTCGTCCCGCACCCTCTCCCGTATCGGCACCTTCATGCCGAATTCGGCCCCGATCGAACGATCCATGACTGGATTCTGCTCCATACGAATCCGAATGCCGATCTTCTCGCGCCGCTTCCGTCCTCGGCCTCCTCGCAGGCAGTTTTCCATCTGTCTTCGCTGGCATCGTGCCAGGACTCCTCGGTACCGCCATCCATCTCCTCGGTCTTACATGGGCATACGGGCCCGAATGTCGAGTTCTCCGAAATCGGGTCCGTGGGCTTTCGTCCGCTCCTTCCCCGTATCGTCTCGCCGATGATTCTTGGCCTGCCGCCGCCTTCCTCCGCTTGGGACTCACGTGGGCACTCGGGCCCGACTGCCATCGTCTCGGGAGCAAGTGTGGGAAGACACAAAGAATCGCCCGTCCGTTTTACGCCCTTGTCCGTAGCCACCGACTCTTCGTGGTCGGCGGTCGTCTTCTTACCGATTGCGCAAGCCCCGTCTGGGCTTGCTTCCCCAATGACCAGGATCTCGGGCTGACACACCCGAAACCGCTGGTCCCAACGTTCCGATTCCGCGATCAGTATCTCGGCCTCGTCCTTGGCCGTTCTTTCTCTGCAAGTCGAGAGGGCGTTCCGTTCCGCACCCTCTCCCGTGGTACCGTGGTACTGATCTTCCGCCGTCGTGTGGGGCAAGGCCGTCTTCTCAGTCTCGGCTTGCGGCCTCCGTCTTTCCTCTTCCTCGAGCATCGCCTCGAGAGCTGCGTACGCCTCCGCAATTCTGGCCCCAACGCCGACCCTTGCCGACTCTCTTTGCCATTCGGCCTCTTCCCGTTGTGATGGCACGTCGTCGCGTACCTTCCTCTTAGCCTTCTCGGCTCGCTTGTTGTCTAGCCGTTGGCACACCCTTCCGACCTTCGACCAGTCCTCTGTAAGCCCATTCGCTCCGTCATCGTCTTCGAGCTCAATCCAGATGGCTTCTCATTCCGCTCGGTCGATCGACCTGACGAACAAAAGGACTTTGTCTGTCCCCACTAAACCTTGATCCCGCTTCGGGAGCCGAGCAAGCCGTCGCTCGAACTCTCGGAACGCCTTAGTCGCGCCCCGGTGGGTCTTTGCCGATGCTACCCACTGGTCAAAGTTGTGTCGTCCCCGGCTCTTCTGCCGTCCTCCGTATGCCTTCAAGAGCGCCATTTCAAAGGCCTCCCACGAACTATGAGCCTCACGGAGCTCCTTTATGTCTGCATGCATCCGGACAACTACGACCTGGCAGAAGAACTCCAGCCTCAACGCCTCGTCTACGCCACGCTCCTCCATTTCCGCGTTGTAGGCTTCCAAGTAAGATGGGACTTTGTCCCCGTTGAAACGGCCGACTCTTTCGACCACTCGCTCAACCGCTTGTTGCGCTGCTTCTCGCCTCATCACCACTTGTGCCGACTCCAACTTCACCAAATATGTCGCGTTGTTACGCGCGTGCGTGGGGAAAGGCGGGACCACGGGGGTCTTGGACTAGGGAGCGACGGAGCATAGGAAGTCGCACTTCACCGTTTCCGGGGCATCCCAGAAGCACACCGGAAGCAACCGAAGGGAGAGAGAGAGAGAGAGAGAGCGTGCTTAACACCGACTCACGCACACACACACACACACGCACACACACAGCCCAACCCGACTCACGCCTCATGTACAGAAAACGCAGGAAAGGGTAGGCACCCGACTCCAACAACGCGAATATACACAGACAAACGTATGTATATATATATAGAAGAAGAATACATTCCCGGATTTGAGCCGGACTGAGGTAGGTTACAGTAGTCGTCTGCTGCCAAGCCGCCGTCGGGGAGCTCTTAGCTCGTCACGCCGAGCGGGGTCTTGCACAGGAGGCCGAACCAAAGCAAACCCTAAGCAAAACACGAAGGGGGAGAAGAAGGAGAAGAAACCTAACTCTAAACCTAACGGTATACCCTCTAATGCAAAATGGGCAACCCTTACACAAAGAGCGTTCCCTTCCTTTTATAGAACAAGGAAAGGGATGCGTTACAATGTGGGACAAATCCCGACTTACATGGGATCGACTGTCTCGACTTGACTACTCTTCGGCGCCATAAAGGGGCCCTCGATATTCACACTAAATGTACACGGGTGCGTACACACGCTACACCCCGCCGATGTAGCCAATGTTTCTCGGTTTCCGCCTTTGGCCGAAATTCTTCACGACAACGCGACTTTGACCAGTGGGTTGCATCGGCGAAGACCTATCGGGGCACAAGGAAGGCATTCCGAGAGTTCAAGCGGCGACTGTCATGATATGGCAAGACTCGAACCCATGACCTTATGCTACATGGGTCGAGTTCTTGACCATTAGACTATACATTGTAATACATAAAATATTATTTTCATTTATATTTTATTATAGAAAATTGATGTATATTCCAGATTTCTCTAGAACATTCTAGAAGCTTCAGGACTACTCCTGAGAGCAATATAAAAGGAGGCACAAGGCATTATTTCGAACCAAATCGGTTCAACGCCAGTCTTAAGCCTCCTAGCTACTGTACATTTTCTTCACATAATATATATCTTTTCTTATCATCACTCTCTCTCTCTCTCTCGATCTCTCTCTCCCTCCCTCTCACTCACTCCTTCCTTCTCTCGAGAGTTCTTCACCTCTCTTAGTACTAATACTTCTTTTAGTACTAATTCCTTCTCTGTCTTAGTACTGTTCCTGACAGTTTGAACCGATTTTTCCTACCTTTTGTCTCTCTCATTTCCTACTAATCTCTTATTCCTCTTTTCTTTCATCCCATGGCCACTGTTAGCGCTGAAGAATATCAATCTGTTTTCTTGGAATTTCAATGCTTGAAAGAGAAGTTCTATGCTTTGGAACAAGAAAACCAACGGTTGTTGGGGGATCTTCAGCAAATCTCCTTAGAAAAGCAGCAAACGCAACAACAGCATGGGGAACTTGCGTTACGCGTGCAACAACTCGAAGCAACCATCATAGCGATGCAACAACAAGGGCCCGGAACACAAGGGATTCATAAAGAACCCAAGATTGGCCTTCCCACGAAGTTCGATGGAACGCGATCGCAGTTTAGAGGGTTCCTTAACTAGGTACGATTAGTTATTCAAATGCATCCTTCCCGGTATCCCACTGATGCATCACGAGTGGGTTTAGTAGGCACTTTGTTAAGTGGCTCAGCGTTGGCATGGTTCGCTCCACTATTAGAAAAGGAATCCCCGTTACTCAACAATTTTGAAGAGTTTCTAGGTGAGTTTAAAGCATGTTTCAGAGATACTGACAGCATCAGGACCGCAATCAACAAAATTCGGCGATTACGCCAAGGTGACCGTCCATCCTCCGCATATGCTGCAAATTTTCGCCTACTCGCCACCGATATCCCTTGGGATGATCAAGCGTTGATGGAGCAATTCCGTTCTGGTTTACGCAACGACGTCAAGGATTTACTCTTGACCTTCCCCGAAGAGCCAAAGTCCTTAACAGAAGCAATCAGTCGCGCGGTGAGATGTGACAACCGCCTCTTTGAGCGATGTTCGAAACGACAACTACAGATGTCGAGGGCAAGATCAGAGCCCACCTACGCCTCAACGGTAGCAAGACCTTTTCCGAGGGAGTCATATAATGCGCCTCCAACGAATACTCCGACTCCGATGGAAATTGACACTACACGTCGTCGAGGGCCATTATCCGAAGAAGAAAAGCAGCGACGCCGTACAAATCGACTATGTCTTTACTGCGGTGGACCAGGACATATTGCAATAAATTGCCCCCATAGGCCAAGAAGACCGGTAAACCAAATAGTCGCTAGTTCTCATTGTACTAAACCCGAGCCTATTTCAGTAGGGATATCTGATAGTCCTAATAGTACTAATAGCCCAAATCTACCAAACAGATTTGATGTCCTTAATCAGTTAGAAGAAGAGTTAAACGACTAAGTCCAGCCAAAATAGGAGCCGTTTGGTTGGACAACCCTAGATCTGTGCAGCCCATTAGTGGTTCCATTCCCTCTAAGCAAGTTAGTGATGTGTTCGTAGCCCAAGTAATAGTTAGTACTAAAAATACCCCTCCAGTACATGTCCTAGCACTCCTAGATTCTGGAGTAACTCTTGCTTTATGGATAAGAAATTTGCTCAAGCTCATAAGATATCCCTAAGAAAACTCCAGTGTCCAGCCTCTGTAGTAGTCATTGATGGACGTCCCATTGCTTCCGGAAATATCATAGAAGAGTCAGAACCCATTAATATTGTCCTAGATAACTTAGCATGTGTAGTATCATTTAATATTATTAGTATCCCAGAACATCCCATAGTTTTAGGATTACCGTGGTTCGAGTTACATAACCCAGATATAGATCGGAGAACAAGAGAAATCCGGTGTCGACAAACCCAAGGGTCAACTCAGAAGATGGCAACCATTTCGCTACGTCAGTTGCGTAAAGAAGGGCACAAGGAGGAAATGTTCCTCTTTGCAATAACAGTAAACCCCTACAGCACCACTAAAGAAGGATCCACCGTTCAACTTCCCGAGAAGTATCGTCATTACGCCGATGTGTTCGATAAAGTACAAGCCAACACAGTTCCTCATCATCGACCGTACGATTGCCCCATCGATTTACAACCGGGAAAAGAGCCGCCATGGGGACCGATCTACAATTTGTCACCAACTGAGCTGGAAGTCCTTTGGGCCTATATAGAGGAGAATTTGGAAAATGGTTTCATCCGGCATTCGAAATCTCCAGCCGGCGCGCCCATTTTCTTCGTCAAGAAAAAGGATGGATTGCTTCGTCTTGTTGTAGATTACCGTGGCCTGAATAAGGTTACAATCAAGAATAGGTATGCTCTTCCCCTTATCTCAAGTCTTTTAGAACGGATCAATGGTGCCAGGTTCTTCACAAAGATCGACTTACGGGGAGCATATAACCTCGTACGGATCCGACCAGGAGACGAATGGAAGACCGCGTTTCGCACCAAATATGGGCACTTCGAGTATACGGTCATGCCGTTCGGCCTCACTAATGCACCGGCAGTCTTCCAGCACATGGCTAATGATATATTCCGAGATCTATTGGATGATTGTTTGATCATCTAATTGGATGATCTACTGGTTTATTCAAAGACCCAAGAAGAACATGATTCTCATGTACTATTAGTACTAAAACAACTTCGAGAACATGGTCTGTATGCAAAGCTGGAAAAATGTAGTTTCGGGTGCAACCAAGTGGAATTTCTCGGCTACATCATTTCGTCAGAAGGCATCTCCATGGACCCAGCTAAGGTCAAAACGGTGGTAGAATGGCAGACTCCACGTTCGGTGCGGGATGTGCAATGCTTCCTAGGCTTTGCCAATTTTTACCGGAAGTTCATACAAGATTACTCAAAGATCGTTCTACCTCTCACACAACTTACTAGGAAGGGACAACCGTTCATTTGGTCTGAAGAAACGGACGTGGCTTTCGAGAGTCTTAAAAAGGCATTTACATTGGCTCCAATTCTAGCTCATGTCGATCCAGAAAAACCATTTATTATCGAAGCTGACGCATCGGATTTTGCATTGGGGAGCATTCTGTCACAACAGGGGAATGATGAGAAGCTACATCCTGTGGCTTTTCACTCACGCAAGTTTGACACCGCTGAAATCAACTACGAAATTCATAATAAGGAGTTATTGGCAATAGTGGATTCTTTTATGCAATGGAGGCATTTTCTGGAGGGATCCTCTCATCCGGTCACCGTATTTAGTGACCACAAGAACTTTGCCTACTTTCAGGATGCTCGTGTGTTGAATCGACGTCAAGCTCGGTGGGCCCACTTCCTCACGCGTTTCGACTTCAAAATTACATATCGTCTGGGGAAGCACCAAGGGAAGGTAGATGCATTATCACGGCATTCGTATCTAGCACCCCTAAACCCTAAACCCTAAACCCTAAACCCTCTGTAGTGTACTTGAAACCCCAAAGGTGTCCACAAATCCTTGCGCAGAAGATCGTTTGGAGAGGTTACGCAAGATACAAGCGGATTTATCTACTCATCTCCAACAAGCTCAACAAACACACAAGGTTTATGCAGATCGTCATCGACTCCCATCTAGTTTTAACATTGGAGATTGGGTATGGCTACTCCGACGACACATCAAGACTACTCGCCCATGCGAGAAGTTGGATTATCGGCGATTATGTCCTTTTCGTATTATCGGAAAGATTAATGATGTCGTTTTTCGTCTTGATCTACCTCCACAACTTCGGATACATCCGGTGTTTCATAGTTCTCTCCTCAAACCCTATCAAGAAAGCACCATCCTAGGACGTATTACACAGCCTCCACCCCCGATCGAGCTTGAAGATGGACCTGAGTACGAGGTTGCCGCCATCCTTGATTCCAACCTTGTTCGCAACAAGCTCTACTATCTAGTCGACTGGCTAGGATATAGTCCCAGCGAGCGTACTTGGGAACCGATAGAGAATGTCACCAATGCTTGTGCTCTTCTTGAAGACTTCCATCGTCAATATCCAGACAAGCCAGGTCCTCAATCCAAAACGACTCGTTACACTCGTCATTTTAAAGGGGGGATAGTGTCATGATATGGCAAAACTCGAACCCATGACCTTATGCTACATGGGTCGAGCTCTTAACCATTAAACTATACATTATAATACATAAAATATTATTTTCATTTATATTTTATTATAGAAAATTGATGTATATTCCAAATTTCTCTAGAACATTCTAGAAGCTTCAGGACTAATCTTGAGAGCAATATAAAAGGAGGCACAAGGCATTATTTCGAACCAAATTGGTTCAACGCTAGTCTTAAGCCTCCTAGCTACTGTACATTTTCTTCACATAATATATATCTTTTCTTATCATCACTCTCTCTCTCTCTCGATCTCTCTCTCTCTCTCTCTCTCCTCCCTCTCACTCACTCCTTCCTTCTCTCGAGAGTTCTTCACCTCTCTTAGTACTAATACTTCTTTTAGTACTAATTCCTTCTCTATCTTAGTACTGTTCCTGACAGCGGCTTGCTCGGCTCCCGGAGCGGGATCAAAGACTGGTGGGGGTGGACAAAGTCCTGTTGTTCGTTAGGTCGATCGACCGAGTGGAACGGGAGGCCATCGAAATTGAGCTCGAAGACGAGGACGGAGCGAATGGCCTTACCGAGGACTAGTCGGAAGTCAAGCGAGTATGCCGACGGTTGGATGAGGAGCGGTTCGCAAAAGGCAAAGGGACGATAATGAGTGACGGCGTGTCGTCACGATGTCGTGGAGAAACCGGCCTTAGGTGGAATCATGGAATTCGGCACGTGAAACAGCACTTACGCGTGTGCACTCAAACCAACACACTGTACATAACTAGGAATAGGCTGGCGTGATTTGTATATCCTAGGAAATATATATTAATAAGCTAGTAAATAGAAGCGGATCTCTGTCCGAAGGGACAAAGAGTAAAAGTGATGTGACCAGGATGTAACGGTCCCTCCCCGGCGGACTATAAAGGAAGGGGAGGAGACTGAAAAAGAGGCGTTTTTGGCTAGGACAAGGTACTATCGGACTAGGAACCGAGCTCTCTCCTCCTCTATTGTTGTTCTCTGCAGGATTTCTGAGTTTGTTGCCTCTGCTTCAAGGAAAGCCCGTGTGCTTTCTGGCAAAGGCTGTAATGTGTGTGTGTGTATGCGTGGGTGCGTGATTGTCTCGGTTGGGTCTATCGTCGACTATCTGGCTATAATCTTGCAAACAGTGTAACCTTTACTGTTATTGTAATTGAATCTCTTGTTTTCCCTCTCTCTCTGTGTTTCTATGAGTCTCTCTTTTACGCTAGTGTGCATCTTGTTCCAATACGCATAGTGGTTCATTCAGCCGGCAAGTGTTGTCAGTTGCAAACAGGCCTAACTGGCCTACGCTTGCACTCTTCTCCCGCTCTGCCTCCCTCTCTCTCTCTTCCTCCTCGGTTCAAGGCCCCTGCGGTCCCGGCTTGTTTCCTACGCGAAAGCGGAACAACACGACAACGGAAGGAAGCGGGCACGCAACAAGAAGGATCGGCGAAGCTCGATGTCGAAGCCTTGGTCCGGGAAGCGTTCGAGGCTCTGAAGGCGATGGTTGAAGAAGAAGAGAGATCCGGCATGCGGATGGATTCCGAAGACTCAGAGTTAGTCGGCCTTCCAAACGAGGCAGACATGGCCCAGGCAGAGGCCGAAGAATGGTACGATTGTACCATGGGAGAGGGTGTGGAGCGAGACGCCCTCTCGACTTGCGGAGAAAGACCGGCCGAGGAGGAGGTTGGGAGCGGAGAAGAGCCCTCCACGCGGATTCCGGAGACTCTGGCAGTCGAGCCCGTGTGCCGACATAAGACCGGAGAGATGGAAGGCGCCAACGAGGAGTCTTGGCACGATGCCAGCGAAGAAGGATGGGAAACGGCCTACGAGGACGTCGAGGACGGAACCGCAGTAGAGAAGAAGGACGGAATGAGAAGCGGCGCCGAGGGGAGCAGAATCGGTGGTCGACCCGACCAGGGATCGAGTTGGTCGGCATTCCGATTCGGTTGGAGCACGATCTGGATGTGGATCATTCATCCGAAACCGGCCCGAGGCGGTAGAACCGATCGACAAGGCCCAGGTTCAGTATGAAGATGCCGATACGAGAGAGGGTGCGGGACGAGCCACCCTCTTTTACATGGGGAGAAAGACCGATCGAGCGAAGGTCGGGAGTCGGGAAGAAGATTATCGAGAGTAGAAAACGAGTCCGACAGGATTGGCATCGGAGCCAAAACTCCAAACATTGGAGAATCAAGCCCAGGCGGGGCTTGATCGATCATGGAGCGGATGCTTTCCACCGACACCACTAAAAGGGTCGGTGGATGTGGACGAGAATCGGGCGAGGCGAACTTCCAAATAACCGATCCGGAAGGGTGGAGGAAGCAGGCCTACGGAGAGGCTGGGAACATGGTACAGCGGTACCACGGGAGAGGGTGTGGAGCGAGCCACCCTCTCGACATGCGGAGAAAGAAGACCCAGGAAAGGTTCAGGAGACAAAAAAGGGACCCTCACACCGATCCGGAGACTCCGACGTGAGACCTAGAGAGATGGATTGTGGCGGCAAGGGACATGTTCGGAAGGCGGGAAGCGGTATGCGGAGCGCACAAGAGGCATGAGGCCGGCAAGGCGGCCACTAACCGGAACTGGACCCGATCGGCAGGGTCGAACGAATGGAGGAACGAAGACCGGTCCTATGGGTCACCTCACACCGAGCTAGAGACTTCAGCGGTAGGCATCGGATACGACGTAAGACCAAGATACTCGAAACTCGGCAGGAGAACGGAACTCGGCAATTTAGAGAGTGACGGATGGACCTAGACGAGAACCGGGCGGAGCGGATTTCCAGATAACCGACCTGGAAGGGAGGAAGAGGCAGGCCTAGGGCAAGGCCAAGAATACGGTACTGTGGTGCCACGGGAGAGGGTGTGGAGCGAGCCACCATCTTGACTTGTGGAGAAGGACGACCCAGGATAGGGTCGGGAAAGACGAGAGGCGCAAGGAGGACCCTTCACACCGGATCTAGAGACTTCAAAAGTCGGCAGCGGAGCCGACATAAGACCAAGAGATTGACGGTGGCGGCGAGGGGACGAGGGCAAAGGCAGCAATGGGGCCGTCCTACGGCGATCGTCGCACCAATCCGGAGACTCCGACGGTCAGCCTGAGAGCCGACATGAGACCTAGAGAGAAGGACGATGGCGTCAGGTGAACCGGATCCCGAGATACAGAGTAGAAGTGCAGATGGGCAATCCTACAACGATCCTCACACTGATCTAGAGACTCCGGCGGTCGACCCGAGAGCCGGCGGTCGACCTAGAGAGAAGGACGATGGCGGTAGGGGAACGGGATCAAGCCGAAGGGCTGAAAAGGAGTGGAAAAAGGTATCAGGCCGGCGACGCGGCCACAAACCGGATACAGACCCAATCGGCAAGGTCAAAAGGATGAAGATCGGACACGCTTGGTATGCGAGTCGGTTGCCTAACGGATCGGAGGCCCGAGAAGGATCCTCCACACCGGATCTAGAGATTTCAACGGTCAGCACGGGGAGCTAACGTCAGACCAAGATACAAACGGTGGCAGCGAGGGGATGAAGGTCGTAGCAACAGAGGCACCGAGCAACCAAGCCGTCGCGAGAACAACGAAAGCCAGGCGGGCCGAAATCGGCAAGGTTGATCCTTCGTGGGTAGCAGCACGGAAAGCTACCAAGGACACCCAAGCGGGGAGCGGTGTGTCGAGCCGAAACGGCACACCTGGAAGCGGATCGGAAGACATGTGTGTGCCCATTGAGGGCCGAAGTAAAGAACGGGTACAAGACGGTGTTCGGCACATGCGGTGCAAAGCAAGGAAGGTGGAAGATGGCACACGGTGGTGCCGCGTCGAAAACTGGGCGCAGGATAGGCTGCACGGGTTTGTAACTGGAAACGGTATTGATCACCAAAGGAGGATCCTCCACACTCGCTTTGGAGATCTCGGCGGCTCAGTTGGAGTGGCAACAACTCATGTGGCAAGCCAAGCCCGAGATAACAAATTGGTAGGGGCGAGGGGACGACGACAAGTGTATGGCGCCGAACCAATTGCAACAGCGCGGATAGAAAGGGGACAAGCGGGCCGACACAGGGTGTTCCTCGAATGCGGAGGACACCGGTATGCGGAGAAACGACCAGCGAAGATGCACGATCTAGCTGGGCATGGGCCGATGAAGCGTGCACGGAAAAAGACCGGAGTTCAGGACGGGTGGCGCCGAGCGAAGGAGGATGGCGGACTGAGCCTCTTGTGGGGCGTAGTCAAGAGTTACGCAACACACGGAGGTGCCTGGACGAGAATATGAGTGCGAGGACCGATTGTTTGGGTCGGTAGCCTCGAAGAACATCGACGGCCCTAGAAGGATCCTACACACCATTTCTAGAGACCTCGACAGTCCGGCCGTGGTGGCAATGTAAGACCGAGGAGAAGGAAGGTTGGGGCGAGGGGACAAAGGCAATAGCGAACCACAACACAAAACGAGTAATCAAGGCATCGCGACGATCAACGGAGGCCAAGTGGGCCACTACGGGGTGCTCCTCGGACGTGGAGGACACCGGGTATAAGGCGTAGAAAGGGGCATGTATATGTTCGATCAAGGGCCACGAGACAAGCATGCGTACAAGAAGAGATCGCAGCGAACGACCTGTTGACAGGTCAAACGAGCCTATGGAGAGGCAAGCGCGAGGATGGAACCGGAGCCGAAGGTTCGGACCGGCAAAAGCCAACCTCTATCAGAGGATTTCTGCCCTTTATATACACAGGGTCTTTTAGTCGTTCACGCTTCCCACGTGAACCATTTACATGCGTTACGTTTTTACTATATTCTATATTTCTGTGCTCCTGTCCGTCAGTTACTATTCCGACGGACAACACCTGGCACGCCTATGGGACAGTGCCATGGCACGTCGGACCCACCTCTTTAATCTTCCTCCAAAATGGCCCAGATGTTTGGCTTTGCCCCAGTGTCCGGGTCTGGGGACAACGTAGTGTCCGTAGATGCGTCGTTGCGTGGTTCCAGGACTTGGTCGGTAGGGCTTTCCATGGTGTCGTTGGCTTCCTGTGTGGGCGGTCCGGGTTCCGTTGTCTTGTCCTGTTCTACTGTGGCTGGCTCAACCGTCGGTGGGCTCTCGGTAGGTCGAGGTTTTGTCTCGTTCATAACGTCCTCCGTGGTGCCGGGCATAGGTGTACGCTCCGGTGAATGGGGTTGGGGTTCCTCCCGATCAGTGATCTCCGCTTGCGGTTCCGTGCTGCCCTCCATAGTGGTTAATTCCGGTAACGTGGGTTGAGGTTCCTTTCGTTCGACAGTATCCTTTACTGGTATTGCGACGGATTCCGCGTTTGGTCGCGTGCTGCCGGTTGTGTGCGTCTTCTATGGTTTTCTTGAGGTTTTCGATTTCTTGTTTACTGACCGTCTCCGCTTCCTCATAGTTGCTCCTCATTCCTGCCCATAGCTGAGATTCCTTTGAATGTAATTCTTCTAGCTTTCCCATTTCATTGTTCAGGCGGATTTTGAGCCGATGCCTCCTCTCCTGTTCCCCTACCAGCTGCTCGTCGAACCATGCTTTCTTCTTTTCTAATAACCCCCAGAGTCCCGTAATTGCCGCTTCCAATTTTTTCGCTTCCTCCCGTAGTTTGGTGTTTTCTTCTTTCGTGCGGGTGTGTTGTGCTGCCTCCGCTATGAGTTTCTCTTCAAGGGTCTTCACTGTCTTTCAACCGTTGGCCCGGATGTCCTTTTCTCTGTCCGAGGACTGGCGAAGTTCGGAGTGGAGGCGGTCAATCTCTGATTCCGCCAGTTGCATGACCCTTTTTGCTTTCGAGGCAATGGCGGTTTGTGCTTCAATTTCTTCTCTCAGGGCCTCGACGGCATTGTCTGTTGGTTGAGCTGCCGGTTGCGCCGTAGTCACGTTATGTTCCAACTCCGCAATGCGTGCGTTGGCCTTTTGTAGCTCGGCTTGGGTCAGTTTAACCATTTTCCAAACATTTTTATTTTTAATCGCCATATCCTTGGCACCAATACTAACCTTAGCCAGTTCCCTATGAACTTCGACGAGGGCTGCATTTAATGGGGGTAGTTCCATCCCCATTCGGCGTATACCGGCGTTCCGCTGTCTGTCGACTCTGGCTAGCTGCTCCTCATCGTCGCATTCTGCCATTTACGTTAGCGCGCGCTCGATCATTTGTCGCTCCGCGTGCTCCTTGGCCTTTCGTTGGGAGACTTTTATTTGTTGGGTTGCCAAAAATTCCATGAGTTCAAAACTAGTTCCGAACTGTAATAGTGCGCCGAACTCATGGACCGTGTCCGGAATGTCCGGATACACCAGGACCTCGCTTTCCGACGTAAATACACCTTTCCATCGTTGTGACTGGGCCGAAATGATCGGCCGTGGTTCCCGGATTACTTCGAAGGTGGTGTTGGGCTCCGTAGCTACGGAGTTGTCGACTATGGTCGTCGTCTCTATGGCCGCGAGTGTGTCTTTAACTAACCCGCGCCCATCTTTCCTATCCAGCCTCTGTCGTTTCGGCCTCGGGCTTTCTTGACGTTGCTCGGCTTCCTACTCTTGTGAAGCTTCCTCCCTGTGCTCCGCCCGTTCCTCCTATGTTGTTCGTGTGCTAGGCTGGGCTGATTGGGGTTCATCCTCCCACTCTGTGGTGGCCAACTCCACTAACCTTCATTTCGCAGATCGTGGTGGCGGCATGGGTTTGTTTGGTTGTGGTGCCGGCAGACCCCGGGGTGGGAATAGTATCATCAGATACTGTTGTATAATAGGTCTTAGCTTTTTGCCTCCTTGATACGCGTGCAGGCCTTCCCGTAACGTTGGTCCCGTAATGACCCCCCAATCAACCGTGTGCCCTTCAAAGGTATCAATGATGATACCGGCCTTCTACTTGGGCATCCCTATGCATTTACATGCACGTATCCGACCTCCAACAGGAACTTGGCTATTTCACGGAAGAAGGGTCGGGGATTTCTTTCGTTCTGTATGCCTTGACGGACGCTGAATATGGCCCGAAATATCTCTGCAGTGTTTCCGTAGGAGGGATTTCGAAATGCCTTTCTCCCAGTGATGACAGGTCAAGCTTTTTCCGGATGGATGTGTTGGTGACCGTGTCGATATTAAGCTTCCTAACAATTTCCTGGGCTTCAGGGTGAGGGGGTGCCTCGGCGACTCTGATGTATCCATCCAGGCGTTTCTCCACGAGCCATCGACACAAGGCGGCAGAAATGGGTATCGACATAGTAGGATGCTGAGGCTCATGGCTATTGGGTGAGGACTGTTGGCGATGGCGAACTTGAGCTTTGTGATAGGACGGAGAGGAGGGTGAGTGAGGGGAGCGATGAGAGCGATGAGAGTTAGAAAGTTGTTTTCTGTACTGTGCAAAAAACCTTCTATTTTCTTCTTTTTGGGGCCTAGGGTTCATTGGTCAGTGAGCCATCGTGGTGCCGCGTGTTCTTGGTCTAGAAGTTGTTGCATGCCGTAAGTCCTTGTTTTCTTCTCTCTCTTTTTTTCTCTTCTAACATCGATATCTTCTCTCTCTTTTTTTCTTTTTTTTTCTTTTTTTTCTTTTTTAACGGTTACATGCACTATTATGTTTACACTATAGTACAAGTAGGGCCCTATACCTACCCCGTGGATTCTCCGGCTTTGTCCCGTCCGGAGGGGAACGGGTTTGGTGGCGTACGTCCCAAGTAGGGTTTAAGGCGAAACCCATTCACCTTTTGTCGTAGCACTTCCTCGGCCAAGGTGCCCAGTTGAAACGTGCCCTATTCCGCTCCTACTATCCAATACGGGCCTGTCCAACGGAATCGTAATTTTCCTGGTATTTCCCCATGCGTTTTTGAAACACTAATACTGCTCTCCCCACCATAAAATCCTTTTCACACGCGTGCCGATGTCTGTCCATGAATGCTTTGTGCCGCTGTTGTTCTTGCTCTAATATGGCCATACTGCGGACCCTTGTTTCGCCTAGTTCTAGTAGTTGTTGTAGCCGTAATAGTTCGGATTTGCCCTCTAGCAACCGGGTTCATACTTGAATCCGCAGACTGGGTACCTAGAATTCGACTGGCATCACGGCCTCCATCCCAAATGCTAGCCTGAAAGGTGTGGATTGTATGTTGGTCTTATAGCTAGTTCAATACACCCATAAGGCGTTGTGCAATTTGGTATCCCAATCTGTTCTGTTTTCATTGACTATCTTTATGAGGATAGTTTGTAATGTTTTGTTCGTGGATTCGGCCAACCCATTTGCCTGGGTGTAGTACGACGTACTCTTTTTGTGAACCACAGCGTAGTGTTGGGTTAGCTCTCTAATGACCGTGTTCAGAAAGTGACTCCCTTGATCACTAATGAGCTCGATAGGGCAGTCGAAACGACACCAGATATGCTCGTAAAGGAATTTCGTCGTGACTGCCGCTGTATTCTCGCGTAGTGGTTTCGCTTCTACCCACTTGGTGCAGTAATTCGTAGCCACTAGGATATACTTATTGCCTATTCGAGCCGCCGCCGGGGTAAAGGGTCCCACAAAATCTAGCCCCCACTTTTGGAAAGGATCTAGTGGCAACACCGGTTGTTGTGGCATTCTCGCGACTTCCGTGGGTTGACCCAGTCGTTGGCATAAATCACACTGTCTGCAATGTTCATACGCATCCTTTTGCGTAGTCGGCCACCAAAGTCCTGCTTGCCAGATTTTCTGGGCCGTAACATCGCCCGCGTAATGTCCTCCCGCCGTACCACAGTGGGCTTCGCGTAAAACCGCAACCTTCTCATCCTGTCGTATTCTGCACCTCCAGATGCTGTCACTGCCTTTGTGGTATAGGATGTCTTCGACTAAACAGAAATTCCGACTTCGTACTGCCAGCCGTTTTTTCTCGTCTGTCCTTAATTTGGGTGGTGGTAACCCCGTGGTCAGGAAGTAGGTCATTTCCATCAACCATCGATCCGGAAAAGTCTTTTCTATTCGTTCTGCTAGAGTTGCTATACGCAAAATGTCTGCATCCGGAAAGTCATCGTCATCTTTTTGCGTCATTTCTCCATTATCTAGTCTGCTCAAGAAATCTACCACCACATGTTGCGTACCCGATCGGTGCTGAATTACAAAGTAAAATTCTTGGAGCAACAGCATCCATCTAGCCAATTTTCCCATCAGTGCCTGTTTTGACAGGAATACACGCTCCCAATGAACAACGCTCGGCCACAACCGAGCCTAGAATCAAACACAGAAAACGGGTAATGAACGCACGACATAGTGAAGAGAAGAGTACACGGGATGTTAACGTGGAAAACCCAAACTAGGGAAAAACCACGGCAGCCCACTGACTTCAAACTATCACTATATCACAATGTACAATAGTAAAGCACCGAGGCAACAACCTCTTCCTTGCTATCTTCGCCACAGGCGGCGGTTACAACAGAGGCAACGACCTCTTCCTCTCTCTCTCTCTCTCTCTCTCTCTCTCTCTCTCTCTCTCTCTCTCTGTACACAGTTACGCACTCAAATCTTGCACCGACAAGAATGACGACTACAATTAAGTTTGCCCTAAGTCATATTTATACTAATATGACTTTTCGGCTATTTACAAATATAGCCCCGATGGACTCTCATAAAACATATTTACGAATATGTCCCTTCATCCAGTGAGTACTTCTCACCGGGTCTTCCGTAGCCGGGTACTCCACATCCGGTTCTCACCGGGTCTTCCGTTGTCGGGTACTCCACATCCGGTTCTCACCGGGTCTTCCGTAGCCTGGTACACCACATCCGGTTTCAACACTGTTCTTCTCACTTCCCATCCGGAGGGACCTGTTTCCTAACATGTTTCCCTACCAGATATAGCAATGTCGTATGATCCACGAGAAACGTGAATTTCCGCCCGAGCAGATAATGCCGGAATTTATTGATGTTCTATATCATACCCAATGCTTCCCGTTCCCTTGTGGAATAGGTATGCGCAGCCGTTGATAGTTTCCGACTAGTGTAGTACACTGGTCGGTACCAATTCGGCTCCGTGAGCTGCATCAACGCAGTACCTATTGCTATGTCTGAGGCATCCACGAACACGTGAAATGGCTTCGCCCAAACTGGTGGCTGTACGACTGGTGTGTGACAAACGTCGTCTTTTCTTGGTCGTCGAAGTGCATGCGTACTTGATTGTACCCACTGAAGCCATCTAAAAAGCTCTACGTGTCATGCCCGACGACGGTGTCCAGTACGTTATCGGTGAATGGTAAAGGGAATGCGTCGGTAATGGTGACCGCGTTCAATTTCCGGTAGTCCATGCATACACGTATTTTGCCATTTTTCTTTGGTACGACTACTATTGGGCTTAGCCATGTAGCTTGTTTGACTGGTCGAATGAATCCGGCCTTGAGGAGTTTGTCAATTTCTCCTTTTACGCGAGCTATGTAGTTTGGGTTCATACGGTATGAACGTTGTTGGACCAATTTTGTGTCGGTCGCTAAATTGATCTTATGTTGATAGAACTTTAGATCTAATCCCTTCATGTCCTCGTGGGACCAAGCGAACACATCTTTATACTTCCTGAGTAGTGCTATCATCGCGTCTCTCTGATCCGACAGTAATTCTTTTGCGATGGAGAGGAATCGGGGCTCTGATTCTGTACCCATGTTTATTTCTTCTAGGGTTGAGGCCGTGACTCGTCATGAAATTTCCATTCCCTTCTCGAACGCCGCTCGTGCTCTGCTTAGGTCTAATATTGACTCTGGGTCTGGTTCATAAGCCGCAGTTTCTATGACGTTGATTTCAAATAGCGGAATGATTCGGGGGTGCTCGTCTAAGTATACTTCTAATTTTGTATCATCCACCCCAGCCAACATATTTATATCTTCCACGTATAACAGTGTGATGCCCTTGGGTTGTTTCACCATTTCCTCTATTGGTACGCAAACCTTGGTGCGTCCGCGTCGAAAGCTGATGCACTTATGCTGCTAGCTCGGTTTGATATTCGTTGAACGATGCCACGGTCTACCACGCAGCATAGGATACGCTCCTGGGGCGTCGAGGGCGAGGACCACCGCCGAGATGTCGAAGCGATGTCCTCCAATGATAATGCCTAACTTGCGTATTAAGCCTAAAGGCTGCACTGAGCGGGTATCCGCCATGCGAAGCCAAAACGGGCAAGCTTCCCATTTTGAAATTCCCAATTGTTCGCATGTCTTCGCGCTAATTACATTGACGCAAAAGCTGTCGTCAATTACGCATCCTGTGATTTCCTGACTGTGTAATATCAACTTAATAGCCAGATTGTGGTGATCCACCACTGATGGTCCGACGCTGATGTCCGTAAAATTGGCGAAGACGCCTACCCCAGGTCTACCCGTTATGCGATCCTCCACAGCCTGACGGAACCGTGGGACTAGTTGAAGTAGCTTCTCCATGGTCAATGTTATCTCGCAGCCTGCCAATGGTTGCCATAAGGGATCCGGAGATATTACATCTTCCTCCGAAGGCTCCACATTGTTCGCGGACTCCTTCTGCATGCGTTTCGTATTTGCCGCGTTCGCTTTTTCTACCCATGCTTGGGCCGTCTGACGTATCTCATCTTGCGCGGCCCAACCATCATTTTTTGTTTGTTGTCGTGTCGTGACTTGCTGGACTTCCGCCATAATCGTATTGACGGCGGGCCCCTTGCCTTTGCGTAGTGGACATTGTGTGGCATAATGTCCTGGTTGTTGCCAAACAAAACAATGGACGCTAGATTCGCCTTCCTCGGCAATTGCTGGTGCGTGCTGATCCCCGGGTGTGACTTGCTCCTCCCAGTCCTAATTCATTCTTCTCAGCGTACGCGGTGGTGGTTGTTGGTCCCGGCGCGGTTCTTGGTGCTGGTCATTGTCCGAACTTTTGTCGTACCGCTGTTGGTCCTGATACTGACGATGTTTCCCGCGAGGCCCATTGAAGCCACCCCGTTTGTTCGTCGGAGGGTAATTCTCGTAGCGTCGGCCTCCTTTACTATATCTATGGTTGGCTCGGTAGTCTTCATCCTCCGGCTCTTCTTCCTCGGAATCGTTGTTATTCCGGCGATTCCGGTAATGTCGGTCATCGCGTGGGTTCCGATCCATATACCGGGGTTGTTCTTCTTGGCGGCTTTGCTCATTACGGTTGTTACCCCATACGTGATGTTGTATATGTGTAGGAAACATAAATGTAATTGTGAGTCGATATGTATGTGAACACATGCACACGTGTGTGCATGTGGAGGGATACGATGAGGTGTGAGTGAGTGTCCAATATGAATGCTCTAGGGGGCTTACACCCCTTTGTATCTACCCCCTCTTGTATTATTTAACCCCTTTATGGGGAATGAATGAATGAATGAACATTTCTCTCTATCTCTCTTTTCATCTCTCTCTCTCTCTCTCTCTCTCCCCCTCAACGTTGAACCCCCTTCAGAGGGGGGTGGAGCCATTCTAGGCACCACTCCCCACCCCGCAATGCTCATCAATGTCATCCTTACCCCGCGATGCTTCTCAATAATTCTCAACATCTTCATGTCAATCTCTCTCACCATCATACTCTTCATCATCTTTGCTATTTCACCATGTCTATCTTCGTCATCATCAATCATCATCATTATCATTCTCATTAACCCTAACCCTAAAAACCTACAACACCTTTTGGCGACCACTAAGGCAACCCCCCTTTGGAAACGGAGTCGAAGAATGATACACGGCGATACAAACCGACAATGTACAAGAAATGTGCGAGAAATGATGAAAATGGTAGATTGATGATGTCTCTGAGCATTATCATCATTTTTGGTCTTTGGATACCCTAGCCCTAGTTTCTTCTACACCCATGGGCCTTATGAGTTTAGCCTAAACTCTTCGTGTACTAACCCTAAGTGCGTGCCTCTAGCCCTTATACTAACCCTGATACTAACACCTACATTAACCGCCACAACGCATGTGAGCATGATTCATATCATGGTGGCACTCATAATAAGCATCGTTTGTTCATAAACCATGATCTCCAAGATGATGCATATGAAGGAATGTGTGGTTATTCTTCGTTGTAATCATAATCATTAGGGTCACCATTGCTAAAATAGTCAACAACAAATAGATGGAGACGACAGCCGAAATGCACAGCCATGGAAAACGAAGACGGCAAGTCAAGGACGACAGCAGCGGTTGGAATGGCTAGACGGGCTGGACAGAGAACTGACAAACAACGACCAGAATGACAACGATCGGATGGCGGTGGCCACATACCAACGGATAGAGTGGTGGCTGACCAGTAGCGGCCTGGTCGGACAGAGACAAACATGACCGGATGGGCTGAATGGCCGAAATGATGATGAAGCCAGGACGATCACCGGATTGTGGTGGGCAGACAACCAATGGCCGGAGCGGTGGTCGAATAGCAACGGACGGAGTGGCGGCAACCGGATGCCCCTGACAAAGACAGCGGCGTCGGCCTCACAATAGCCCAATAGTGGCACTGGCCGAACAACAACCAAAGCAACGACGGTCGGACAGTGGCCGAAGAGCGGGCAGAGTGGCCAGATAGAAGTCGGAGCGGCCGGAGTGACCGGAGAGCGGCAAGAGCGACCGGAATGGCAGAACATCGGTCAGAGTGGCCGAACAACATCGAAACGAAGGCGGCCGGACTGGACAAATGGACAACGCCGGACAACGACTAAGATGGAGACGGCCAGACATCGACCGGACCGTCGACCATACCGGGTGGATGGACGAACGGGCCGTACGATGGAGATCGCCGGACCGACGGTGGGACAACCGCGGAAGAGTAATCGGACGGGCCAGATGGACACAGAGATGGGAGATGAAAATGGTTGGAGATACGAGTGGACAGCGGATGGCCGGACAGCAATCGACGGCCGGAGGGAATGGCCGGTGAGATGAAGTGGTGATAGCCGGACAAAGGGCGGCGATAGCCAAAAATCAGCGGCCGAAGCGGCTGAACAGCGACCAAGGAAAGCAACGGCCAGATGATGGTCTCAATGCACAGCGGCGGCTAGATAGCAGCGGTGGCCTGAATCCCTAAATAGACAGCCAGAGTTGCCGAAACGATGGGCTGGATGGCAACGGAGCCGGAGACAGAGATGGAGTGGCAGGAGTAGCCGACACAATCAGAATAGCCGGCCAGTGGCCGGAATGGTGAAACAACCACCACCTCAGGCAGAGACCTGACAGGAGGCTGACGGGATATGTAAAAACAGAAAAGAAAGAGAAAAACAAGCGAAAGAAAAAGAGGAAGAGAAAGAGAGGAAACAAAAAAATAAAAAGAGAAAGATTGAGTAGAAAAATTAGGGTTTGCAAAGAGGCAAGAGTGTGAGAGAGGGAGGGAAAAAGATAACCATACGGAGCATCCTCGGATTTTGGAAACTGAGGACATCCAAGAAATTTCGAAAAACAAACCTAAGGGCACTATTGGAATTCTAGATACATGAGGGTATCAAACATAATTGTAAAAACCTGAGGGTATATAAGAAAATTTTAAAAATCAAAGGGCACCTATGAAATTTTGAAATCTCATCCACCTAAAGAAATGGACGTGATCGACCACGACAACTCACAAAATCAACAAAGAATAACATACATACACACAACATTTTTAAGGACCCGAAAGAGGATACCAAAGTTTGTAAGACGACAGAATGAGAATGTTCGTGTCACGGAAAAGTCGCTAACCGATGGAGATGATCGAGTCAAGCGCTCCGATCGAGGGAGTCGATCGTTGAAAGGACCGATGGAAGTTCCGGTCGAAGAGATATAGTCATCAAGGCATGTGGGATCGACGTGCAAGGCACTTTCCCACGGGCGTGCCATATTGTGTTACCCCGTACGAGCTGTACGGAGAGTCAAGTGTGATGAGCGAGGGTCGAATATTATCATGATGATGTTGTATATGTGTAGGGAACATAAATGTAATTGTGAGTCGATATGTATGTGAACACATGCACACGTGTGTGCATGTGGAGGGATACGATGAGGTGTGAGTGAGTGTCCAATATGAATGCTCTAAGGGGCTTACACCCCTTTGTATCTACCCCCTCTTGTATTATTTAACCCCTTTATGGGGAATGAATGAATGAATGAACATTTCTCTCTATCTCTCTTTTCATCTCTCTCTCTCTCTCTCTCTCTCCCCCTAAACGTTGAGGGGGGTGGAGCCATTCTAGGCACCACCCCCCACCCCGCAATGCTCATCAATGTCATCCTTACCCCGCGATGCTTCTCAATAATTCTCAACATCTTCATGTCAATCTCTCTCACCATCATACTCTTCATCATCTTTGCTATTTCACCATGTTTATCTTCGTCATCATCAATCATCATCATTATCATTCTCATTAACCCTAACCCTAAAAACCTACAACAACGGCGAGGGGGGCATTGTGTTTCCATGCTTCGTATTGTGGGCGTGGATCTGTTCAACATATTGTACTCACACTGCTCGATCGTGTGAGCTTTCGAGTGCCAGATTGGCCAGTGGATTCGCATGTTGCATTCAACTGGGGAATGCCCAGAATTTAACCAAATCGTGCACTGGATTGCCTGGCGAAAACGTTGTTCCTCGTCCTTAGGTAACGTTATCGCAGTAATCCACGGGTACGTGTAGGAAGGGGCGGTACCACGAGGGTCTCAGATGAAGAAGAGATGGGAGTCGAGAAGCCGACTTCTCTTCAGTCCCGGCTACACTAGTCGTGGCGCACCCCGGAGTTATTCCGGACGCGTACCGGCGGCTACCGAACATGAGAGAGGAAGAGAGAGAGAGACCACGCGTGTAATACCGACTCAACACATGCCTCTTATGTACAGGAAACAAACGGAAAGGAACGCACCCGACACCAACATAGACACAAATATGCACAACCCTTTATAAGGAGCAAGATACAATGTCGGCTTCGAGCCGGACCAAGGTAGGTTAGATTGCAACTACCGCCTGCTTCCAAGCCACCGATCGGAGAGCTCTTGGGCTCATCGCGCCGATCGAGGTCTTGCACAGGAGACTGAGCAAAAGCAAACCCCACTGAACATACAAGCTCTTCACCGAGCTAAACCCTAAATAGACACGAAGGAGAAGAATAAACCCTAAACGAAATAGAGTGAAAAGACCAAAGTAGAAACCCTAAGGAAACAAGAATAAGAGGAAGAGGAAGAACACTACCAAACCCTAGACCTAAGTGGTTTACCTTCCCTAACTCAAAATGGGCAACCCTTTCACAAGAGACCCCTCCCTCCTTTTATAGACCAAGGAAGGGAGGGCGTTACAATGTGGGATAAATACTCCCCCTTATTCTATACACCGTTTCCTACTATACATGTGCACATGTTGCACACCACCGAATTGCCCTTCCACCCTAGTTTCACACTATAGCCGGAAATCTTCGCGACATCCACCCCCACCAAACCGCACATCCACCGGTATGTGCCAAGAAAGGAAAAGGATGAGAGATTTCAGCGGTGGTGATTAACCTGGTCCTCCGCCTTACCGGCACCTGACCGTCTCGCCGGCTCCTTATCGACCCCACCCATATCCCGCGTTCGCGCCTTCTTCCCCAATCGGTCCTCCTGAACATCGTTGCCGATCCAGTCACCCCTCCTTTGTCCACTGTGTATGTTCTCCGAACGCACCCCTGGTCACTTCGGTTGTACGCCGGATTCCGCGCCTTGCGTGTCGCGCATGTCCCTCCCTTGGTTCGATCTTTTCCGCGTCCCAAACACCTCCGCGTGCCGACTCTCTCTGCTCCGCGCTTGCCTTCCGCAGGCTCTTCCCGTGTGCCGTTATCGTTCCCCGAATGCGCATTCGTTCTTCGTTCCTTAGGTGACCCCAAAACGCTGTCATGAAGAAAACCGTCCCCAGGCGCAAACCGCGTATAGCGTGTGTGAACCGGCCCTTACACGTGGGCACACCCCTTGTTGTATAGTAGATAGGTAGGCACAAAAGTCGAATCCTAGGTAGCAATATTCTATAGGGAGAATCGAGGAGTATCTCTATCCGAAAGGACAGAGAATTAATGTGATGTAAACGGGTGAAACGGCCTCCCTCCTTCAGCTATAAAAGAGAGGGAGACGGGGAGAGAAGGTATCGCGCGCTAGAGGGGATGAAGTGCTATCGAACTGGGACCGAGCTCTTCTTCTCTATCGTTCTCCATAACTTTCTTTTGCGCAGGTTCTCAAGAGGCTGATTCGGCTCCGTGAAACGCCCGTGTGCTTGCGGTAGAATCTCCATCTTGCTCCCCTGTGTGCGTGGGTGATCAGGCGTCGGCATCCATCTCGCCGACCTGATCGGCTATAACCGTTTGAGTCATCTGCATACATACAAATACATACATATATTTATATACACACTAGTGTTCTTATACTCTATCTCCTGCTCAACTCGTGTCTCCTATGTTGTTGGCCGCGTTCCCGTGCGCTTCTTTGTCTATACGTGTGTGAGCGTGTCTCTCTCTCTCTCCCTTTTCTCACCTATTCCTCGGTCCAAGACCCCAGTGATCCCGCCTTGTTCTCCACGCACGCGCGTAACAATGTGACATCTTTTGGTGAACCCAACGTGAACAGGCGGCAGAGGAGTAGACGATGAGGGGGTCGAACCTCGCAGAAGCCATGGCTTCGGCTGTGGACCGTATAGTGAGTGCGCGCGAAGGCACCGGCGCCCTTGATAGGGCTATCGAGGCGGTTGTCGGTACGATCGGCCGGTTTAGTGGGAAGGATGCCACGAACTACTTGGCGTCCTACCGGGCTGAGATGGTAATGAGGGACATTCCGGAAGAGAGGCGTCTAGCCAGATTCCCTCGAGTGGCGATGTCAGGCATCCATACGGAGGTGCTCGAGGTACGGGCCGAGAGCCGGACCTGGCTGGAGTTCGAAGGTCGGCTCATAAAAAAATACGGGCTTGAAGATGCGCTTCGACTTTCGAAGTGGGACTTCATGGAGTGGGTTGAGACCCCCGACAAAGGAAGGAACGCGTCGGTGCTCCTCCGGGAGTTTGAGGAACGCTTCGCGCGCCTCTCGGTGATTGACCGGACCATTCTGGAGACAAGTTCTGTCCTATTGTTTGTTAAGTCAGTTGACGAGCGGGATGACGGCCGACTGGGCAGTGGTGAAGAGGGTCTGTGGCCGTTTCGACAAATGGCGGGAATGGGTTGACAAAGGATCGACAAGGGAGGGCTCTGTCGCAGCAAGGAAGCTCGAGCCAACACCACCAACGCGAAGGGAAGAGACCCGAGATTGGCTCGAGACCGGATCGGCTTCGACCGGCATGGTCAAGGGCTCGTCCGAGGGAGCAGCTCTGGAGGATCTCCAGATCGCCTAGGCACAGAGGGATGGTGGCGAACAGGCCTGTGACCGACGACCTCTGGCTGGACACAGGTGCATGTGGTGTGACACGGTTGGCCACATCCAGAAGGACTGCGGGGACTTCGCCGAGGCGATGAGAAGCAATGTGGTGTACCTGTGGAACGGTCGGGTGCACGCCAACGAGACCCGAAGGGCCCTAAACCTAAACGTCGGGGGAGGAGGTATGAAAAGGCTGATGGAGGAGGAGGCGGCTCGCCACGCGGAGACCGTCCACTACTCGGCGTCAGCTGGTATTCGGGTCGGAGGTGGCGAGGCCCCGAAGACGAACAAAGCCGGGTTCTGGCCGACAATGCTAGAAGGCCTCGTCGGCGCACGACTAAGGAAAGAAGAGGCGAACCGCGCGGGAAAACGGGTCCGGGAGGTAACCGGGTGGAGTGACCCGGTGGAAGAAAAGACAGGCTTCGTCGAAGCCGCTTGTCAAAACTACGAGGCTCTGGTGGAGGACAAGCAGGTAGGAAAATCCGGAGGGGTCGGCCCTCGCAACGATATGAAATTCGATTCGGGCAAAGGCAGAATGAGGCCGGTGTAACCGGCGCCTAGGATAATCCCAAGAGGGGCGGGTACCGGCTGGGCACAAAAATTGAAAGATCCACGGACCTGTGAAAGGTCCTGGAAGAACGAATCCTCGACAGCAAGGTGGAACTGTCGCTGAGGGAAGTGCTCGAAATCGCCAAGAAGGAGTTCCACGACTCCATCATAGACTTGGTGAAGAGGAAGAGGTTGTCGACGAAGACAGAACCGGAGAAGCCGGTGGAGGTGCGGACAACGCACATAGAGGACATGGCGCTGGAAGATGAGTTGGCAGAGAGCCACTATTCGAGGCCGCACTGGGCCAGAACGACCACAGAGACTCCCGTGAAGATCAGAGATGTTCATGAACCGGTGATGGCGTTGGTGGACCACGGTTCAGAAATCAATTTGATGTCCATGGACTTCTACAAGAAGGGGAAATGGCCGATCAACACCAAGCATGGGTGGAAAATTCGGGCAGCAACGCGTGCCACCGAAGAACTGCATGGAGCTTGCCCGAATGTACGAGTAAAGATCGGCGATGTCGAGATTGACCAACACTTCTTCGTGCAGGAGATGTCCTCACATCCGGTTATACTAGGAGAACCGTACATCACGGCAGCACGGATGGAGACCAAGGTGTTGGACAACGGCTCAGCCTATGCAAGGGTCAAGAGCCAGGATGGGCGTCACTCGGTCCAGTTCCTGACGGTGAGACTGAACCATGAGCGGAACCGCGAGACCCTCGGGGGCGAAAGCCGAGAGGATTTTTAGAGAGGGCTATCAAGGCGTGGGGCCGCGATAGTCCGGACACTCCGGGAAAACCCCACAAGTGTACGATAGCGAAGAAGACCTGTACTATAAGTAGGAAATTTTGGTTCTCCGACAACGGAGGGTGTACGATAGTCGACGTCGTTGGCCGGAAGAAGAAAAGGGCGGAGGAGCGACTTCGAGCATGTGGTATCCTCGGCCCTGGAGAGGAAATCAACGGAGCCGTGGAGGCAGTCTCTTTCGACGATACCTTGGGGGAACTGCGAGAGGTAGTCGGAGGAGTCCTTAAAGAGGACCGGACGATTTTGGTATGTTCGGAAAGGATGTACGAAGTCATCGCGGACTTCAGTAGAGGGCTTGAGTCGGATCGGACGGCCCGGGTGGACAGGAGGTACAAGACTGTGGACCGGAAGGTGAGGCCAGTCGTAGCTCCCTTGCCAGAGGGCAGCGAGTTGCGAATAAAGGGGGTTGCGTCGGACCCGAGTTTACGAAATCCGGCCCACATAGGACACACGTTCACCGACATAACGCTACGTGAGCTCAAAATCGGTGGGGGGGGCTTCCTACTGCTGGCGGAAGAGGACCGTTTTCGGGGAATGCTCGGAAGGCACGGGAAGGCTTTCGAATTCTCACCGGAGGAGATCGGGTGCATAGACCCGACAGTCGTGGAACCGATGGTGATATTCACGGTACCGCATGTGCCGTGGAGTCTCAAACCGATTCCAGTACCCAGAGCTCACATCCCGAAGCTGATGGAGTTGTTAAAGCAGAAGGTCAAGATGGGCATCCTCGAACCGTCGAGTGCCCCATACTCGAATCGGTGGTTTACCGTGCCGAAGAAGGACGGCACGCTGCGCTTTATTCAAGACCTACAGCCGGTCAACAAGGTGACCATTCGAAACGCAGGAATCGGACCGACAATAGACGAGTTCACGGAGGCCTTCGCCGGAAGGTCGATTTACTCAGTCGGTGATCTCTACTCGGGGTACGATCAGTTCCAGCTAGCCATAGAGAGCAGAGACATCACGACAATGCGAACTCCTCTCGGCCTAGTACAGATGTGTACCCTACCGCAAGGAGGGACGAACTCGGTGGCTCACATGGTCAAAGCAATGAACAAGGTGCTGAGGGATTGTATCCCGGACATCACCATGCTGTTTTTGGACGACGTCCCGATCAAGGGATGCCCGGTGGAGGAAAAGGACGAGACGATCGGACCGGATGGGTGCCGGAAATTCGTGGCAACGCACATCGATGACTGCGAGAAGGTGCTGCAGAGGTTAGAGGGTGCGAGACTCACCTTCTCCGGGGAAAAATCGGCCTTCAGGCAATCAGAGATCATGGTCGTCGGACACCTATGCAGGTCGTACGGCCGGAAACCGTCTCCGGCTAAGGTAGAAGCCATCTCCGCGATGAAGCACGACTGTAGCTCGGTCACGAAGGTTCGGAGGTTCTTGGGAGCATGCGTGTTCTACCACATATGGATCCCGCATTACGCCCACGTCGTGGAGCCGTTATACGGGTCGCTGAAAAAGGGGCGAAAATTCGAGTGGAGAGACAAGCATACAGAGTCTGTCCGAAAGATGAAGGAAGCACTTGCTGCAGCTCCGGCGCTCCGAAAGGCTGTCTACGGAAAGGACACTCCAATTTACGTAACGGTAGACACGAGTCCGACCGGGATCGGATGGACGAGGACGGCATGCATTTCCCGATCCGGTTCGGCGCGAAGGTCCTCAGCGAGCGACAACGAGGATACGCCCAGGTTAAACGCGAGCTCTGGGGTATCGTTTCGGCGATAAAGGCCGATAAAGACTACCTGATCGGGACAGAGGTAATTATCGAGATGGACTGCCTGCCAATTCTTGGCATGGTTTCCGGATGCGCGACGCTGGACCTGGCAATGCTCAGGTGGATAGTGTACATCATGTCCCTGAATCCGGAAATACGACACATTTCTGGGAAAGACAATGCCATGGCCAACATGCTTTCAAGGGCAAGGTTCGAAAACGAGGGCGGCATGGTTTCGGAGGACGAGGAAGTCGGCGTGGACTTCTTCGAGGCGGCTTACGTAACAACCGGCAGGGAATGCACTCCAAAGCTTAACGATTTCAACGAGAGCAAGTACAACGGGGAGTGGCTGCAGATCGGCAGGTTCCTGAAAACAATGACACCGGACGCGGCATGGACAAAGGATGAGGCCAACAGGATTCGGAATAAAGCGTACCGATTCTTTCTCCAGGACGGGTACATATGGAAGACCCCGAAGAAGAGGAACGGCATCCCACTCCGAGTGGTGGCGAAGAAGGAGGAACAGGAGGATTTGCTGGCGGCGTACCACGATAGTCCTTGGGCTGGACACCATGGAATGTGGGCCACGTTCGAAAAGCTAAAGGGGAAGTACTGGTGGCCGGGACTATACCGGGACGTGCATCGGTTCGTGATGACTTGCAAAAGCTATCAGGTGCACTCCATGATCCGACACAGGGACGAGCTTCACCCGACCTACCCTCCAACCGTCCACTTCAAGTGGATGGTAGATTTGGTGACGATGCCAATGGGGGTAGGACAAATGCAATATCTGGTGTTCGCTCGGGAGGATCTAACGAACCAAGTTGAAGGCCGAGCCCTGCAGAACAAGACGAATGCAGCCGTGTGCCAGTTTTTTATTGAGGACGTAGTATGTCGATACGGGTGCGTAGGGAAGATCGTGGCTGACCGTGGTGAGTTGGACGCAGAAGAGGCCGAAGAGGCCAAGTCGGGAACTGGCCACGGCGGCTACCTTATGCCTTGTGGGCGGACCGGACTACGCACAGTTCGGTAACCGGGTTCATGCCGGCAGAGCTTATGTTCGGACAGAAGCCGATCATGCCAACAGAGCGAACGATCTCCTCGTTGGCCACGGTGGACTAGAGGGATGAGATGAGCCAGGAGGAACTATTGGCGGCGCGGATTCGACAGCTCGAGCGGAGGCCGGAGGACGTAAAGCGAGCCGCGGAGAAACTTCGGGTAGCGAGGATAAGGAACAAAGCCCGGTTCGACCGAACACACCGGCTCCGGCCAAGGAAGATCGAGGAAGGCAATTGGGTGCTAGTCTACGACAGCAGCCTCGACAATCAGCACAGGGCCAGGCAGAAGTTTGCGAGGAGGTGGTTCGGGCCTTACGTAGTAACAAGCGCCAACGACAATGGGACGTACCATCTCGCGGAGCTCGACGGTACGAGAATGGCAATACCGGTAGCGGGGAAGAGCATCAAAGCATTCAAGAAACAACACGACGGTGAGCTGGAGCTAGGGGCCATGGACAACAACGACGAGCAACCCGAGGTGGAGGACGAACCGGTAAACGAGGAATAAAAGCAAGGACCGGTTTTCTCCAGTAGGAACCCAATTTTGGCGCATACTGGTAGATGTGCGGTTAGGTGGGGGCGGATGTCGTGAAGAAAACCGTCCCCAGGCGCAAACCGCGTATAGCGTGTGTGAACCGGCCCTTACACGTGGGCACACCCCTTGTTGTATAGTAGATAGGTAGGCACAAAAGTCGAATCCTAGGTAGCAATATTCTATAAGGAGAATCGAGGAGTATCTCTATCCGAAAGGACAGAGAATTAATGTGATGTAAACGGGTGAAACGGCCTCCCTCCTTCAGCTATAAAAGAGAGGGAGACGGGGAGAGAAGGTATCACGCGCCTGAGGGGACGAAGTGCTGTCGGACTGGGACCGAGCTCTTCTTCCCTGTCGTTCTCCATAGCTTTCTTTTGCGCAGGTTCTCGAGAGGCTGATTCGGCTCTGTGGAATGCCCGTGTGCTTGTGGCAGAATCTCCATCTTGCTCCCCTGTGTGCATGGGTGATCAGGCGTCGGCATCCATCTCGCCGACCTGATTGGCTGTAACCGTTCGAGTCGTCTGCATACATACAAATACATACATATATTTATATACACACACTAGTGTTCTTATACTCTATCTCCTGCTCAACTCGTGTCTCCTGTGTTGTTGGCCGCGTTCCCGTGCGCTTCTTTGTCTATACATGTGTGAGCGTGTCTCTCTCTCTCTCCCTTTTCTCACCTATTCCTCAGTCCAAGACCCCAGTGGTCCCGCCTTGTTCTCCACGCACGCGCATAACAAAGCGACAACGTGCTCCTTGTTCCTTCTATGGTCGCCGTGCCATGTGGCGTCTTCCGCCTTCCTTGTTTGGCACTACCTGTGCCAAACGTCGTCCCGTACCCGTGCTTGCTTCGGCCCTCGATGGCCACTCGCGCATCTCTTGTTCCACTCCAGTAACCGACTCCTCGCCGCCACTCGACGTCTCTCCGGTCTTACGTTCATCCGCAACCGCCGAAGTCTCTAGAATAGGTTTGGAGGGTCCCACCCATTTTTGGTCTTTCATGGAACCGTAGTCGTCATGCCTGCTTGGCCTCCTTCTTGCGCTCACCGGCTCCCACCATGTGTTGCGACTCGTCCTACCCGATCTCCAATCATGCCAGCTTGGTCCTTGCCCTGTTTGGTCCCAACCGATCATGTTCCGGTTTGGTCGGCTTCTTTCCATACGCTTCCCCACCATCTCCCTTCTCTTTTGGTCTCACGTTGCCATGCCGGCCGAACTGACGAAGTCTCTGGTCAAGATGTGGGGGACACCGATTTCGTAACAACTACCAACGACACATCTGGGGCCACCGACCCTTTTAGTGGTGTCGGCAGAAAGCATCCACTCTATAATCGATCAAGCCCCGCCTAGGCTTGATTTTCCAACATCCGGAGTTTCGGCTCCAATGCAGATCCCGCCGAACTCGTTCTGTACTCTCGATCTTCTTCTTCCTACTTCCCGACCTCCGCCCTGTCGGTCTTTCTCCCCATGTAAAAGAGGGTGGCTCGTCTCGCACCCTCTTCCGTGTCGGCACCTTCATGCCGAACCGTGCCCTAGTCGCACGATCCACGTTTGGATCGTGCTCCACCCAAATCGGGATACCGACCAGTCCGATCCCCAGTTGGTTTGACTCCCGATTCCTCTCCCATCGGCACCAGCTCTCATTTCCTCCTTCTCTGCCACAGCTCCGTCCTCGACCTTCTCGTAGGCCGTTTCCCAATTCATCTTCGCAGGCATCGTGCCAGGACTCCTCACTTGCACCTTCCATCTCTCCAGTCTTATGTTGGCAAACGGGCTCGATTGCCGGAGTCTCCGAAATCCGCGTGTAGGGCTCTTCTCCGCTTCCAACCTCCTCCTTGGCCCGTCTTTCTCTGCAAGTCGAGAGGGTCGCTTGCTTCGCACCCTCTCCCAAGGCACCATCGTACCGATCTTCTGCCATCTCGTGGGGCAAGTCCATCTCCTCGGCGTCAGCTTGCAGCCTCGATCTTTCCTCTTCCTCGACCATTGCCTCGAGAGCTACGTATGCCTCCGCAATCCTGGCCCCGAAGTCGAGCCTTGCCGACTCTCTTTGCCGCTCGCCCTCTTCCCGCTGTGATGGCGCGTCGTCGTGCACCTTCCACCTAGCTCTATCGGCTCACTCGTCATCTATTCGTCGGCATACCCTTCCAACCTTCGACCAGTCCTCCATAAGGCCATTCGCTCCGTCCTCGTCTTCGAGCTCAATCCCGATGGCCTCCCGTTCCACTCGGTCAATCGACCTAACGAACAATAGGGCTTTGTCCGCCCCCACCAAACCTTGCTCCCGCTCCAGGAGCCGACGAAGCCATTGCTCAAACTCTCAGAACGCCTTCGTTGCGCCCCAGTGGGTCTTCGCCGATGCCACCCACTAGTTGAAGCCACATCATCCCCAGTTCTTCCGTCGTCCTCCATATGCTTGCAGGAGCGCCTCTTCAAAGGCCTCCCACGAACTATGAGCTTCTCGGAGCTCCTTCACTTCTGCGTGCATGCGGACGGCGACAACCCGACAGAAGAACCCAGCCTCAATGCCTCGTCTACGCCTCGCTCCTCCATTTCCACATTGTAGGCTTCCAAGTAGAATGGGACTTTGTCCCCGTTGAAACGGCCGACTCTTTCGACCACTCGCTCAATAGCTTGTTGTGTCGTCTCTCTTCTTGTTGTTGCTCGTCCAAACTCCCTCACCGCTTCGAGAAAAAGTTGTGCGAAGCTGTCTTCTTCCAACTCCATTCTCCCTTGCCGCCCTTTCACGTTGGGTTCACCAAAGATATCGCGGTAATCCACGGGTACATGTAGGAAGGGGCAGGACCATGGGAGTCTCAGACGAGGAAGAGATGGGTGTCGAGAAGCCGACTTCTCTCCAATCCCGGTTGCACTAGTCGTGGCGCGTACCGACGGCTACCGAACACGAGAGAGGAAGAGAGAGAGAGACTACGCGCGCAATACCGACTCAACACATGCCTCTTATGTACAGGAAACAAAGGGAAAGGAACGCGCCCGACACCAACATAGACACAAATACGCACAACCCTTTATATATATAAAAATACAAGACCAAGATACAATGTTAGCTTCGAGCCGGACCAAGGTAGATTAGATTGCAACAACCATTTGTTGCCAAGCCGCCGATCAGGGAGCTCTCGGGCTCATCGCGCCGAGCGGGGTCTTGCACAAGAGACCGAGCAAAAGCAAACCCCACTGAACATACAAGCTCTTCACCGAGCTAAACCCTAAACAGACACGAAGGAGAAGAATAAACCCTAAACGAAATAGAGTGAAAAGACCAAAGTAGAAACCCTAAGGAAACAAGAATAAGAGGAAGAGGAAGAACACTACCAAACCCTAGACCTAAGTGGTATACCCTCCCTAACTCAAAATGGGCAACCCTTTCACAAGAGACCCCTCCCTCCTTTTATAGACCAAGGAGGGGAGGGCGTTACAATGTGGGATAAATACTCCCTCTTATTCTATACATCGTTTCCTATTATAGATGTGCACATGTTGCACACCACCGACTTGCCCTTTCCACCCTGGTTTTACTCTATAGCCGGAAATCTTCACAACAACGCTTGCCGTAATGAGGACACCGAAAACCTTTCCTCTTCTTCATCTAGCTCAAGTTGTAGCGCTCGTTTCTCCTTTCACGCTATTGTTGTTAAGCGTCGTCCGTATTGGTAGTCGTAAAGCTGCCAGAAATGTCTCCCGAGCCTCGTCCTCTGTCGGGCCCCGTTTTAATTTCCGTCGTAGATTTTGGAAGCGTAAATTAAAATCCGCTACAGTCTTAACCGACAACTATTTAATTGTATAAAACTGCCCAAGGATTTCGTGTTGCGGCACCCTCCGATGAAAGAAACGCAGAAAGGCCGATTACAGCTGGTCGAAGGTCGTGATTGCTAGTAGATGCATCTACGAATGCCAAAACGTTGCTCTCCCATCCAGGGTTAATCTGAACTCTATCATTTTGGACTGGTGCGCTACTTCTTTGGAAAGTCTCTGTGCCATGTGATTTGCATTCCAGACATTCAGGAACAGTCGAATGTGGGTTGCGGCGTCAGTTTCGCCGTTGAAGTGGGGATAAGAGAAGGCCATGCTGGACACTACGGTGGGCAGGGAAAGACCACAGTGCTTATGTGGTGAGCGCACTTCTTGCTTGTCGATGAGGTATTTGGGGAGCGAGAAATCGTCTTTGTGGTTCCGACAGGTATCACTGAGGTCATTGAGGCGAGGTTTCTGTCGTGCGCGTTCCTCTGCCTGGCGTGTGATGGACCGTGTGATTGGTCGGTCTTGTCGTGTTGGTTCTCTGGGATGTCTGCGGCTAAACATCCATTCGTCGTTGTTCGTCTGTGAGGAGACACAGATCACCAAGTGTGCCAAAAGTGTTACCGATTAGGAACACGGTCTACAGTCAATCCTTCGACCTAGACCTCAAAGTGACTGCGTTGCAATGAATGGTACAGTCATACCGTAATACTTAATGGGATACTTCCTGTATCCTAGTAGCGTAGAAGGGAGACGGCTACAACCAAACTCCTTAGACAGTGCACTAGTAACCACACTGTCACTCACGCCTACGATCTTACAATTATGCTACGCCACCAAGAATCACAGACACACAGTAGATTAATCACAAATACGCACAGGGATCAGAGAAGATAGAACTCTATTAAGATACACTTTCTGCATTCAAATTTACACGCTACCTCTATCAGAGGATTTTTGCCCTTTATATACACAAGGTCTTTTAGCCGTTCACACTTCCCGCGTGAATCGTTTACATGCGTTACATTTTTACTATATTCTATATTTCTGCACTCCTGTTCGTCGGTTACTATTCCAGTGGACAACAAGAGTCGGCTTCTCGACATCCATCTCTTCCTCGTCCGAGACCCACGTGGTCCCGCCCCTTTCTACACGTACTCGCGAATTACTGCGACAACGTCAACTCCGAAGCAAATTGACAGTACCACATGACATTATTAGAGCAAAGTTCATTCTCCCCCCGATGTTAGTAGAATCACTTTTTCAAGTGGTAGTTTTTATTGATCATATACATAGCCAACCACAAGATAGGATATCCCGTCGAGCCTTTGAGGCATCCCGATCACTACATGCATCGGGAGACACTAGCTCTTGGTATAGCATTGTGGTGAGTTGGTTACTTGCAAACGGCATAGACATTAATAACCTACCTCCCCTTAAGTACAACCATGGGATTGATCAAACTCTAATCTCTCATGAAGACTGTAATAAAGTGATACGCCAAGAAATATGGCAAATTTACACTTGATATAAATGGATCACCCCACGAGAACCACTCCCATCTAAAATGTTGTATTATAAGGAACACTTCTTGCACTTCTCTAAGTTAGGTTTTATTACACGACCAAGATATCTAGATACATTCTTATCAAATGCACTAAGGGTGACCATTGGACAACTTAGGATATCATCTCACCAACTTGAGATTGAGAATGGTCGAGCTAATAGAGTCCCTAGAGAGGAAAGGCTATGTAGGTTATGCCACATAGAGATAGAGGATGAGTATCACTTAACATGCAAGTGGCCAACTTATGCCAAGATACGGGCGGAATACCAAGACATATTAGGACCCTCTCCCACCCTCTCCAAACTATTAGATACCCCGGATGTAAAGGGACTGGGTAGGTATATCTTAGAGCTAAAACAACATAGGGAGAATAAATTACAAAGTGTTAACCATAACCCTTTTGCTATTCATCAACATGTAACTAGTGTAATTTTTCAGGAACAAGGGGAGACGATGAATGTGGATACACTTATGCCGCTTGGCCTCTCTCTTGAGGAAGCAGAAATGCAAAGAACAACCAAACACCCTCAGATGTTGGGCTTCAAAACAAGTCGGCACGGAGTAGAAAAGATTAAGAAGATAAGGGAATGTGAGCTACGTCGACTAGAAGTTATGGTTGGGGTACCTTTTACATTGGGACCACGGCCACATCCACATCGAAACCCTTTGACCTCCCGCTTCTCTTCGAGAGACTTGGATGGAAATGAAATTAGGCCTAGTATAACATCATTTTCATTGCAAAACATGTTTCTTATATAGAACATGTTTGTTATTTTACTAGAACTATTTAGCTTACAACTCTATTTTTATCTTTTTTTTTATTTTTAATTTTTACTTTCGATGAATGGGTAAATATCCCATTTTTTGTTACTGTGAAAATGTTTTATTTGCATGTGGTTGTAAAGATTCTTTAAAACATTTTTAAGCTTTACAAATGCCTCTCGGAAAATAGGAATTTGTCTCATGGGCCAATTTTGGCCTTAGAAGACGTTAATATATCTTTCTTTCTTCTTCTTCTCTCTTCTCCCCTTTTTTTTCCTCTTTACATAAGAAAAGAGTCCCTTTATATAGGGTCTCACATGAACTAAGAGCTTAAGAGCATGACGTCATTTGTCTCTCATGCTTTGTTTACATATAATGGTTATTTGACTATGGGTGAAAGCATGCGAGTGGAAACAATTAGCTATGTCCTTGAAATAGCTAATTAACTATGCAAAAAGCTACCATTGATAAATAGTCATTTTAATAAAAAGCCATCATTAATAAATTAAATATGCAAAAAACTACCATTGAAAATACTAGAGTGTTTTAATTACATATGTAAATGAGTGCCATAAATGTGCAACATAAATTGATGTGTGCACCATAAATGTGAACCATAAATTATATATCGAATTCCTAGGTCCATTATGCATGATCCTTTGCCACATCACGTAGGCCATCTCTAGTTGAGTACTGTGGGTTAGTTGCTACCACTGTTGCTAAACCCTATCGAGTCCACCTGCCGCCACTCTACACTGAGGGGCCGCTACTGTGCGTTCCCAGCATCATCAAAGAGCTGCTCAATCTGACGGGGTTCTCTTCTTTGTGACACTCTACACTCAGGGGCCACTACTATGCATTCCAAGCATCATCAAAGAGCTGTTCAATCTAACGGGGTTCTCTTCTCTGTGCCACTCTACACTTAGGGGCCACTATTGTGCGTTCCAAGCATCATCGAAGAGCTGTTCAATCTGACAGGGTTCTCTTCTCTGTGCCACTCTACACTCAGGGGCCGCTGTTGTGCGTTCCAAGCATCATCAAAGAGTTGTTCAATCTGACGGGGTTCTCTTCTCTTTGCCACTCTACACTCAAGGGGCCGCTACTGTGCGTTCCAAGCATCATCAAAGAGCTATTCAATCTGACGGGGTTCTCTTCTCTTTTCCACTCTCACTCAGGGGCCGCTACTGTGCGTTTCAAGCATCATTGGTAACTGTTCAATCTGAAGGGGTTCTCTTCTTTGTGCCACTCTACTCTCAGGTGCCTTCTATGTGCGTTCCAAGCATCATCGATAACTGTTTAATCTGACGGGGTTCTCTCCTCCATTACCATCATTCTATACTCAGTTGCCGCTATTGTCCAGTCCCGGATTGCTTCCACATTTCGAGTTGACGGAGTTCACTCATCCAACGGCAACATTCTACACTCAGTTGTTGCCATTGGTCGGTCTTGGATCGTCTCCTCAACTGTTCGATCCAACGGAGTGAAATCCTCTACTGTTCGGTCTTGGATTGCAATAACTTTTCTTTCTATTGATTATCTTGTGTATTGTTGTGTCTAATCTTGTGTATTGTGGAATATTTTTGTGTATTGTTGTTGCCCATAGCCATCTTTAATACTTGTTTTTTTTTCTGGAAATTTAGGGTTTTAACATGTCCAGCCAAATGGAAGGGGAAGAAGGGTGTTTAGAATTACCCCTCAATGATCATAAGGATAGGGATGATGTTATCAAGACACAACAAGCCATACGAAACTATTGGGCAGAAAAAAAAAGGAAACATCGTCAATTGTTGAAGGATACGAAAGCCACACTCAGTAAAGGTAAGGATAGTTTAGATGAGAATGTAAGTAATGCGACTACCATCATAGAGAGAAAGGTTGTAGACTATTTCAATGTTCAAACCAAGCACATCAGCAATGAAGAAAAGAAGGTAGTACTTTATGGAATATGTAATGATCCATCGATAAAGGACTTAGTTGATTGTGATGGTCTTAATGCAAACATATCATCTATTTTAGTAAATAATCTGCGTAATAGTTTCGTATCCATGAGCAGGTCAGAAGATGATCTTGTCTTAAAAAGGTCTAGTCTAATGATGTTACTTAATAGTGATGTTGACGATATAAACATCAGTGAGCTATCTAAGGTAATTGGTGTTAGTAGAAAAACAGTGTACAATACAATGAACCGTATAATTTCCTCGGGTGAAGGAACTAGTCTACTAAAGCTAACTACAAGATGTAAGCCAATGACACCCATAACATTTGAAATCAAGGATGTAATCACAATGTTTTGGACTAATGAGAGTAGGGTTTCACCCAATAAAAAGGATTTATGCAGGAAACGTGTTGGAAGAAATCAATACGAGGAGCATCCCATTCATCTTCTTGATGTACCTCAGGTATTTACATTTATCTCAACATTTGTTTTGACTCTACTCAGAAAGTTAATTAGCTCAATTAGCAGAAAAGCTAATTAGCTTATCAGTTACATTTACCTCAGTTAGCTACTAGGATATCTACTACATAGGTAACTGGCTACTCTCAATAGCTACTACCATGATAGCTAATTAGCTATTCTCAATAGCTAATTTAGGTACTACCAGATAATTAGTTGTACTGGTAGCTAGTTAGTTATTTTGTTATTACCAGCTAATTAGCTACTAGGAAAGCTAATTAGCTACCATGATAGCTAATTAGCTACTATGATAGCTACTACATAGGTAACTGGCTACTCTCAATAGCTACTACCATGATAGCTAATTAGCTATTCTCAATAGCTAATTTAGGTACTACCAGATAATTAGCTATACTGGTAGCTAGTTTGCTATTTCGCTATTACCAGCTAATTAGCTACTAGGAAAGCTAATTAGCTACCATGATAGCTAATTAGCTTACTAGGATAGCTAATTAGCCACCGTGATAGCTAATTAGCTACTAGACCAGCTAATTTGCTACCATGATAGCTAATTAGTTAGGACAGCTAATTAGCCACCATTATAGCTAATTAGCTACTAGACCAGCTAATTAGCTACCATGATAGCTAATTAGCTACTATGATAGCTAATTAGTTACTAGGACAGCTAATTAGCCACCATGATAGCTAATTAGCTACTAGACCCGCTAATTAGCTACCATGATAGCTAATTAGCTACTAGACCAACTAATTAGTTACTAGGAAAGCTAATTAGCCACCATGATAGCTAATTAGCTACTAGAGCAGCTAATTAGCTACCATGATAGCTAATTAGCTACTACGACAGCTAATTAGCTACTAGGACAGCTAATTAGCTACTAGGACAGCTAATTAGCTACTAGAATAGCTAATTAGCTACTAGAATAGTTAATTAGCTACTAGAATAGCTAATTAGCTACTAGGATAGTTAGCTAGTTACGAGAATAACTAATTCCCCTTTATTACGCAGGTCGATTTATTTATTAGGTTCAAACGAATGCATCCAACTATCAAAGTTCAACTACGAACATTCGAGTCTCTTAAGCCACACTTTGTGAGACGCTTAAAGGATCGATACACATGTTGTTGCATTTACCATGTACAGATGGGTTTTCTGAAGGACTCTGTTAATCTACTACGTCACCATAGCGCATCCCTAACTAATACAGTTTGCACATGTGGGTGCCCAATCTGTCGATCAAGCCCACAAGAGGAGTGTAAATCATATGAGCACGTTATCTCTTCCATGAGTTATTTATTAGATTCAATATTGTGTCCGAGAGAAACTGACGCTATCTTCCATATTCATAAATGTGTCATGGGTTTATGTCAAGATTGTGGCCCTACTAGATTTAGGTGTTGTCCAAATGAATTGAGTAGTGAAATATTGATCTCTGTGAAGTTATTTGAGTCAATGAACACCAATTTCGAAGGAAAGGTGTGTAAAAGAAAGGATCTAGTTCGGAAGATGCTTAAACCAAGGGATTTGGTGTCTCTGTTTGTAGTATCTCTAGGAAAGTTCATTAAACACAACTTCATTTATTCATGGCAGGCCCATCAGTTTAAGACTTGCATATCTGATTTCCCAAATGATGTAGTAGTCTCAGTAGTAGATTTCGCAGAGAATTATACTTTCAAGCAACAGAATGAAATTCAATCTATGCATTGGTGTTCAGTTCAGGTAACCATTTTTGTGCACATAACATATTTTCGAGTTTCAGGTGATGTTAAAAAAGTAATTCATTTCTTTATTTCCGATGATAAGAAGCATGATACCTTGTTCGTCCAACACTGTTTTAAGTTACATTGGCAGTGGTTATTAGCTCAACATTTGGAGCTTACTCAACATTGGGTCTAGTCTGACGGAGCTGCGTCACAATTCAAGGCTCGACGTCCATTTTATTTTGTGGGGAGGTATCCTGCTATAACAGGTTTGGAGATGAGATGGAATTTTTTTGGGTCTGGCCATGGTAAAGGTGAACATGATGGTGCAGGGGCTGTTATAAAGCGGGCACTTACCCATGAACAACTAAAGACAGATGGTGTGCACATGAATTGTGCATCACATGTAGTTGAATTTTTAAGAACAAATATGTCAACGAGTGCCACAGGTGTTTATTCCTCACAAGTCCGAGATAACAAACGTGAATTTTGGGAAGTGAAGATAGATGAAGTAAATAGGGAGAAGACCTGGGAGTGCCAAGGAATTCCCGAATTGCGATCTCTGCATGTTGTTCGCGGTTATTCCAGGTTGGATGGTCATTGTATTGCGGTTAGAGAATTGACTTGTTTTTGCTTCCATTGTGTGCAGGGAAATTGGAGATATTGTCTAAACAAAGCATACATTCAGAATTGGGAGTATCACACTCTGAATGATAAGGAAGCAGTTGATGGAGAAACAGGGCAGAATGCTGACTTCACATATGAGGGACTTGGAGATACTTTGAGTGATGTCCTGAACGTTGGGGATAACTTCGCTGTAAATGCTGAAGAAGGCAATTCAGAGGGTGCTGATTTCTATATATTAAAGTGCACGGTTAGTAAACAGTGTGCAAGGCAGAATATTGTAGATGCATGGGGAAATTTTGTATCTGCCGGGACATTCTACATCGAAGGCATTTTTTATGCAAAACTAGATGACTACGAATATGTGTACAGGCTGTTAGAAGACAAACCAGCGGCGTATATGTACTCTCATTTGGTCAGGTGCATCAACGTCCCAATGTCAGAATACAATAGCTGCTCCGGTTTATACACTGTTGGTGCTAATGTGTATGAATGTATTTACAATAGTATGTCATGGAATTTGTAGCTACAAGTAGCACTTACCATGTTCTCTTGTAAAACAAACATGTATTTCGCGAAAACAGTTAAATAAATTCGTTTGGAATCAATTTCTTGTATACAATCTGCTTTCTGTGCTTCTTTCTCAATAAAATCATGTCTTTTTTGTTAAGTTTTAAGTTATAAGTTATAGCGAAATAGTCATCAGTAGCTAATTAGCTGTACAAATGCAGCTAATTAGCTGTCAATAGCTAAATAGTCATCAATAGCATGAAATCAACAATCTGCAACATATTCCTCAAATTACACAGTAGATAAGTACAGTGGGAACAAGTAATTAAATTCTTCGTTGAATAATGTCATCTCTTTACATATTTATAAATTACCATTGGAAATGTCTACAAATCTCCTATAAACAGTTAAGCTCTTGCTAGTCAGTGGAACGAGTCTACATATATTATCCGCATATCGAGCTCGGTATGGAGTCCACAACCATGCACCTAGTTGGCAGCTCACTGTTTGCACCAGGTACTGTTCAGGCATTTCCTCAGGTAGAATGAGACAGCATCTCCGAATATTAAAGTAGTGCCGGAAATGTTCTGTATCCAAAATCAATGTATTGTCGGCATTATATTCAGGCCAAGTAGCCCAAAAATCAGAAAGTCTCTTGAATCTTGCAGCTTCCATTTGCTCACAATTTTCTCGTGCCCATTGACCTTTAAAACGACTTCGCCATTTTGGGAAGAATCTTGCCAAACACTTCCACACATCTGATTTTGGTTTTTCACTCCAAATAAACAAATCAAAGTATTCCACAGCCCACTCTAGAAACTGATTCGCGTCCCTCCTTGGCTGCATATATCTCACACTCATCAAGACTTTATCAAGCTCCAAGATCAAGGCTCTTCTTTCGACTTCTAGTGGTTTAGGTTTCCATTCCTGAAACTGAGCCGCTGTTACACCATTTTCTGGTAGGATACGATCAATCTCAATCAGCTCAGGTTCGGCCGACACAACTGGCGTCCTTTTCCTCTTCAAACCCCTAGTCGACTGTGTTGGGCCTGGCTTCACATTCTGGTGCTCTTGTTTTGTCGACTTAGTTATCAATCCTTGGATTACCTCGGTGCATGTAGCTACTGATCTGCTCGATATCAGTCCACTGGTATCACATGCTGCATCTACCTGCAACACCAAGTCATCCGTGCTACATGCTGCATCTACCTGCAACACCAAGTCATCCGTGCTACATGCTGCATCTACCTGCAACACCAAGTCATCTGTGCTACATGCTTGATCAACTTGTGTGACCAGATCACTTGTGTCAGTTGCTACATCTACTTTCAAGATGGGGCCCTTTAAACATGCAGCAATATCAACAGTATCCACACTGCCATTGGCCTTACGAGCAATAGAATCAAACCCTTTAGACTCTGCAACATCAGAAAACACCAACATATTCACACTCACAAAGTAACTAACAGTCTCACAAAACAATATCCTGAACATCAAAGAGTTTCAGTCATAGAACAACACTCTTCAAATTATCTTGGAAAAACATCATAGAGTTCCATTACATAATGTGGATCAAGCAACAACCAATCTGAGGTTTTACTTGTCCAACAGGATAGTAAAACTTCATAAAACCCTAGCAAAATCCCTAAGCTAACAATCATATCCAACTAAACAGTATTTCGCTCCACTACGTCTGGGCCCCTTGACCGAGTAACTGGTCTTGTTCCCGATCGTGGCCCCTTCTTCAGCCTTTTTCTGGTTGGTTCCCCATTTAGCCTTGCTTCTTTCACCCAATGCGCAAGTGTGTCCTCCTCCGACAACCTTCCCATCGCCTCAGCAGCTAATTGCACATCAGCCGTTTCTTGAACTAGCTTTTCAAGTACAGAGGGATCTGTTTGGACATTTTCAGTAGTTGGGCTCGGTGGGGTGGAATCAAGGTCTTGAGACTCGAAGAAATGTTGCATCAAGTGTTCATAAACACTGTTGTTGTGAACCTCAGTTTTACATGTTTTTTCCACTATTTCATGGCATTTCACATCGTTGCCTAATTCAGTACACTGTTCCAAAAGAATAGGGTGGAGTTGATCTAAAGGAGATGTGATAGCAGGACTCTTACTTTCAGCCACGTTGGCAGTAGTATCCTCATCTGTTGCAACGTCATCAGCACCAGACACATCATGTGCCGTCCTTAATCCACAAGATTCTACAATAACATGGCAGCTATTTAGGATAGCTAATTAGCCACTTTACTAAACTATGGTAGAAGCTAGGATAGCTAATTAGCTAGTATGATAGCTAATTAGGATAGCTAATTAGCTAGTACGATAGCTAATTAGCTACTTTACTCAACTATGGTAGTAGTTAGGATAGCTAATTAGCTACTATGGTAGCTAATTAGCTACTTTACTCAACTATGGTAGTAGCTAGGATAGCTAATTAGCTACTTTCTCAACTATGTAGTAGCTAGGATAGCTAATTAATTAGCTACTTTACTCAACTATGGTAGTAGCTAGGATAGCTAATTAACTACTATGGTAGATAATTAGCTACTTTACTCAACTATGGTAGTAGCTAGGATAGCTAATTAGCTACTTTACTCAACTATGGTAGTAGCTCGGATAGCTAATTAGCTACTTTACTCAACTATGGTAGTAGCTAGGATAGCTAATTAGCTACTTTACTAACTATGGTAGTAGCTAGGATAGCTAATTAGCTACTATGGTAGCTAATTAGCTACTTTACTCAACTATGGTAGTAGCTAGGATAGCTAATTAGCTACTTTACTCAACTATGGTAGTAGCTAGGATAGCTAATTAGCTACTTTACTAACTATGGTAGTAGCTAGGATAACTAATTAGCTAGTAGGATAGCTAATTAGCTACAATGAAAGCTAATTAGCTACTTTCTCAACTATGTAGTAGCTAGGATAGCTTATTAGCTACTAGGATAGCTAATTAGCTGCCAGTAGCTAATTAGCTACTAGGATAGCTTATTAGCTACTTTACACAACTATGGCAGTAGCTAATTAGCTACTATGATAGCTAATTAGCTAGTAGGATAGCTAATTAGCTTTTTTACACAACTATGGTACTAGCTAATTAGCTAGTACCATAGCTAATTAGCTACTAGGATAGCTTATTAGCTACTTTACACAACTATGGCAGTAGCTAATTAGTTACTAGGATAGCTAATTAGTTGCCAGTGGCTAATTAGCTAGTAGGATAGCTAATTAGCTTTTTTACACAACTATGGTACTAGCTAATTAGCTAGTACCATAGCTAATTAGCTACTAGGATAGCTAATTAGAAAAGACTAAGCTTATTAGCTACAGTATGGTATACCTGTTAGTTTTCTCCACTCATTTGGTAGAGTTGTACTGCAATCTCCCAAACAGAATGCAGCAATTCGACAGGCATGTTGAAAACAAAGCAGATGGTATGTGTGGTTGCATGGTTGTAGGTGAACCAACAAAGACGCAGTTTTGTCCTCCACACCTAACCCGCAAGCGATGCAAAGTGCTTGTACTGTCAATAAATCATTTTCTGGTTCTACTTCATTTGGTAAGGGAGCAAGAATGTTCAGGTTCAAATCATGTCTGGTCCTTACCATTCCCTCCACAAAATGTAGCTGCTTCTTAAGGCAGCTAACTACCTGTTCTTGATTAATGTATTGTTCCTTCAACGCAACAGAGAAATTTACCGATTAATTATTCTTGTTGTTGAAAGATACACCAACTTTGCTCAGGAATCGTTAACTTACTTGAAGCTTATCCAAATTGTAATCTGCAACAGTATTTACACCTAGAAGGTCCAGGTTCATTGAAAGAACCTGGATCTCTATTTGCAGTTCTATTTTACGCTGGGGATCCAGTGGCCCCTCTAATTCAAGCTCCTATTGCGCAACCTATTCCAGATAATGCTTGATTAGCACATTTTACCCGTTATTTATAACACAATCACATACCAGCAAAACAATAGTTACCTGAATCTTATTTCTAATTGTTGTAACAGCGGAAGTAACTTTGCTCTCCATTGTAGAAGCCATTGTGGCTTTCTCTAAATCAGTCTTAAAAAATGCCAATGTCTCACAGGCTTCATGGACATTTTTTAGCATATAGCTAACCAATGTCTCACCTGTATCATCGACATTGGCTTTCCTTGGGTGTCGGTGTGGTGTATGCCCCCGGTCTTGCTGGGAGTCAGCAGTTGCATCAACAGCTGCCATGCTCCAAAATCTGTCTATTTTTTGTGCCAAGGTCCCCATCTTTCGGCATCTTTTTACCGATGCCTCACCATAGACTGCCCAAGCTACCCTATACATTTCAGGGTCTCTAGATTCCTTCGTTGTTTTGCAGTACTCATATGCAAATGCTCTAGCAAATGAAACTGTCAACTCATTGTTGACTAGGATCTCCTGATGAACTTTCTGGTGCAGTCTCATGCAGTCATCGTACAAGTTAGCTCGTACATGCTTCAGCTTGACCTTGCCTTTGACTCTAGGCACTGTATATACTGTCATCCAGTCTACATCACTGATCAATTTATCACTTAGGACAGCAGGGTCAACACCCTCGAGTGACAAACCATAGGTGTTGTGGAAGTCATCCTTTGTCTCGCAAAATTTTGCGAAGTTTAGCACTCTCGTATACGGAGGAACGAGCCATCTGAAATATCATTTCAGAAATCAGAAATAGTGCAAAATCAGAATATGTGAGAATCAAAAACCCCAATCAACAACAACAAAAATGGTGCAAAATCTTTAACTTAGCAAATCAGAAACCCTAATCATAATTTGTATTCAGAAATTTGAAATCAAAAACCCTAATCAAAATCTGTAATCAGAAGTTTGTAACCAGAAACCTTATTCAGAAATTCTAATCAGAAATTTCAATCACAAACCCTAATCAGAAATCCTAAACAGAAATTTATAAACAAAAACCTTATTCAGAAATTCTAATCTATAATCAAAATTTGTAACCAAAAACCCTATTCAGAAATTCTAATCAGAAATTTATAATCAAAAACCCTAATCAGAAATTTCAATCAGAAACCATAATCAGAAATTTCAATCACAAACCCTAATCAGAAATTCTAATCAGAAATTTATAAACAAAAACCCTAATCAGAATTTCAATCAAAAACCCCAATCATCACTAAAGACAGGATTAAACACAAAAAAAGTAATATAAACACACCTGTTGCTACTCCCCGATTTGCGAGACATCCTTGTATGGGACTCCAAGGACTTCGCCCTATTCGATTTTGGGGAAATATGAATCGGCACCAAAGTTCAGACAATAGTCAAAAAGAAAAAACAAATATTTGGGGTTTCTGTAACTGAAACATACCTGGACGATGATCGAGCGGGTTCTGTGTTGTAGCTCTCAATCTGCAATGTCGATTTTCTGCTGTTGCGGGAGCTACGTCTGCGTTCGTGCTCTAAGTACTCCATCTGCGTTCAAAATCAGACTTAGGCTAAACAGGAAATTGATGACATTGAAGTCGACCTTAGATGATGGTGCTATTCCCCAAGTTCCACTACGTCTGAAACAGAAGTTCAAATATTTGAGTTTTTTCATAAATTAGTTTTTCAAATATTTCATTTTCCCACAAAAAAGACTAGCTAAACAAATAGGTAATTAGCTATGGCCATTTTAGTAGCTAATTAGCTATAATAGTGTTTCCACTCGCATGCTTTTACCCCTATATTGTTATAAATATACTTATTTTATATATGAAATAGTTTATCCTAGTGGTATTTACATTCTTTCGTAAAGAAAAGGTTCAAAAATCACTTTCTTCATGACCCTTCTAAAATACATATTTAATTATTTGGTTTGGAAGAGCTTTCCCATTGTATGCCATTGGCAACACACTTTCACACGTATCACGTGAAATGTAATATTTTTGGTCTCATAGGTCATATTTGACCTCCAAAGACGATAATATAATCTCTCTCTCTCTCTCTCTCTCTCTCTCTCTCTCTCTCTCTCTTACACAAATAAGATATATTATTATTAACACCACTCTTAATACACCCATACAAGAGGAGGAGATTAGGATTCGGCTTATTTAGTTCTTAACCCTAATCTCTCTTAGCCCTTAGTGTACTGATAAAAAAGGAGAAACCCTAAGAATCGAGAAGAGCTTCCAAAGTCACCAAAAGGTGGCTTTTATAGCTTTTTACAAGGCAAGTGTCTCCATTTGACACTAGGTTCCCCATTGGCCTACATTGTTTCCTCTTTGGTTTGTTCTATCCCCATTTTCCATAGGTTGGTTTAGCTCAGTGTCTTTTGTTAGCTCCAAAATCTCCACAACTGGTGTGTTGAGTTCTAGATACTTAACAACATCCTCTAACACCATCATATTAGGACAGCCATATATTATAATGGCTCATTGGGATGCAAAGATGTTGGACAACATGTCAAGATGTTGAATAATAAGAGTCAAGTCAGGAGGAAGAATCCCATGTAAATCGGAATTTATCCCACATTGTAACGCATCCCTCTCCTTGTTCTATAAAAGGAAGGGATGGTCCCTTGTAGAGGGGTTGCCCATTTTGTGTTAGAGGGTATACCGTTAGATTTAGGGTTTGTTCTTCTACTTCTTCTTCCTCTTCTTCACGGTGTGGGTGGACTGTGGAGGGTTGTTCCCGCTCGGTCTCTTGTGCAAGACCCCGCTTTGCGTGACGAGCCCGAGAGCTCCCCGGACGGCGGCTTGGCTGCAGACTGTTGTTGTAACCTACCCTAGCTTGGTCCGACTCGAAGTCGGGGTTGTAATCTTTCCCTTGTAATACATACTTTTGTGTCTTGTGTTAGAGGGTATACCGTTAGATTTAGGGTTAGTTCTTCTACTTCTTCTTCCTCTTCTTCACGGTGTGGGTGGACTGTGGAGGGTTGTTCCCGCTCGGTCTCTTGTGCAAGACCCCGCTCTGCGTGACGAGCCCGAGAGCTCCCCGGACGGCGGCTTGGCTGCAGACTGTTGTTGTAACCTACCCTAGCTTGGTCCGACTCGAAGTCGGGGTTGTAATCTTTCCCTTGTAATACATACTTTTGTGTCTTGTGTTAGAGGGTATACCGTTAGATTTAGGGTTAGTTCTTCTACTTCTTCTTCCTCTTCTTCACGGTGTGGGTGGACTGTGGAGGGTTGTTCCCGCTCGGTCTCTTGTGCAAGACCCCGCTCTGCGTGACGAGCCCGAGAGCTCCCCGGACGGCGGCTTGGCTGCAGACTGCTGTTGTAACCTACCCTAGCTTGGTCCGACTCGAAGTCGGGGTTGTAATCTTTCCCTTGTAATACATACTTTTGTGTCTTGTGTTAGAGGGTATACCGTTAGATTTAGGGTTAGTTCTTCTACTTCTTCTTCCTCTTCTTCACGGTGTGGGTGGACTGTGGAGGGTTGTTCCCGCTCGGTCTCTTGTGCAAGACCCCGCTCTGCGTGACGAGCTCGAGAGCTCCCCGGACGGCGGCTTGGCTGCAGACTGTTGTTGTAACCTACCCTAGCTTGGTCCGACTCGAAGTCAGGGTTGTAATCTTTCCCTTGTAATACATACTTTTGCGTCTGTCTGTGTATACTCGTGTCTCTATTGGTGTCGGGTGCTTCCCCTTTCCTGTGTTCCTGCACATAAGGGCGTGAGTCGGGTCGGTGTGTGTGTGTGTGTGTGTGCGTGAGTCGGTGTCAAGCGCGCGCTCCCTCTCTGTCTCCATCTCTTTGTCTCTCTCGGTCGGTTGCTTCCGGTGTGCTCCTGGGGTGCCCCGAAGAGGGTGAAGCACGACTTCCTACGCTCCGTCACTCCCTAGTCCAGGACCCCCGTGGTCCCACCTTTCTACACGCACGCGCATAACAACGCGACATATTTGGTGAACCCGACGTGAAAGGCGGCAAGGGAGGATGGAGCCAGAAGATGATGACCTCGCGGAGATGGTGGCCGAAGTGGTGTTGGAGTCGGCACGAGTGGTGATGAGGCGAGAAGCAGCGCAACAAGCGGTTGAGCGAGTGGTCGAAAGAGTCGGCCGTTTCAACGGGGACGAAGTCCCATCTTTCTTGGAAGCCTACAACACGGAAATGGAGGAGCGAGACGTGGACGAAGCGTTGAGGCTGGAGTTCTTCTGTCGGGCTGTCGCCGTCCGTATGCACGCGGAAGTGAAGGAGCTCGGGCTAGCTCATAGTTCGTGGGAGGCCTTTGAAGAGGCGCTCCTGCAGGCATATGGAGGACGGCGGAAGAGCCGGGGACGGCACGACTTCGACCAGTGGGTAGCATCGGCAAAGACCCACCGGGGCGCAACGAAGGCGTTCCGGGAGTTTGAGCGACGGCTTGCTCGGCTCCCGGAGCGGGAACAAGGTTTGGTGGGGGTGGACAAAGTTCTATTGTTCGTCAGGTCGATCGACCGAGCGGAACGGGACGCCATCGGGATTGAGCTCGAAGATGATGACGGAGCGAATGGGCTTACGGAGGACTGGTCGAAGGTCGGAAGGGTGTGCCAACGGCTAGACAATGAGCGAGCCGAGAAGGCTAAGAGGAAGGCGCGTGACGGCATGCCATCACAGCGAGAAGAGGCCGAACAACAAAGAGAGTCGGCAAGGGTCAGCGTTGGGGCCAGGATTGCGAAGGCGTACGCAGCTCTCGAGGCGATGCTCGAGGAAGAGGAAAGATCAAGGTCGCAAGCCGAGACTGAGGAGACGGACTTGCCCCACGCGATGACGGAAGGTCGGTACCACGGTACCACGGGAGAGGGTGCGGAACAAAACGCCCTCTTGACCAAGGAACGACCCGACCGGGAACCGAACCACGCGACGCTCCGATACGGGTGGAGCGTAATCCAGTCGTGGATTGTTCGATCGGGGCCGGATTCAGCATAAAGGTGCCGATACGGGAGAGGGTGCGGGACGAGCCGCCCTCTTTTACATGGGGAGAAAGACCGACCAGGCGAAGGTCGAGAATTGGAAGGAGGGTGATCAGAGGTTCGGAAAGAGTCTGGCAAGATCGGCATCGGAGCCGAAACTCCGAACATTGGAGAATCAAGCTCAGGTGGGGCTTGATTGATCACAAAACAGATGCTATCCACTGACACCACTAAAGGGGGCGGTGGCCCAGACGAGTTGCCGAAAGACGTTGCGAAATCGGTTACGCCACATCCTATCCGGAGACTACGGTTGTTCGGCCGACGGGGCAACGTAAGACCGAAAGAGATGGAAGATGGAGGCGGGAATGCAGCAAGGAGAGCGGCGACGAGTTACGGAGAAGTACGGGGATGAAGAGGAGAACAAAGACCGGTCCCATGAGATCTTCACACCAATCCGGCGGTCAGCCCGAGTGCCGGCGTGAGTCCTATAGGAGAGGTCGGTGGCGACAGGAAAACGGGACCCGGCAATCCGGGGAATGACGAACGGACCCGGACGAGAACCGGGCGGAGCGGACTCCCAGATAACCATTCCGGGAGGGAGGAAGAGAGCAGGCCTACGAAGAGGCCGGGAACACGGTACGTCGGTACCATGGGAGAGGGTGTGGAGCAAGCCACCCTCTCGACTTGCGAAAGAAGAAAGACCCGGGATAAGGGTCAAGGATACGAGGAGCCCAAGGAGGATCCTTCACACCGGATCTAGAGACTTCGGCAGTCAACAGCGCGGTCGGCGTAAGATCAAGATACTGACGGTGGCGGCGGGGGGACAAGGGCGGGCAAACCGAGGTCCCACGAAGATCCTCACACCGATCCGGCGGTCAGCCCGAGTGCCGGCGTGAGTCCTATAGGGGAGATCGGTGGCGGCAGGTGAACGTGATCGGACGACGGAAGCAGAGAAAGAAGGTATCAGGTCGGCAAGGCGGCTACGAACCATCTCAAACCTTCCGACAAGGTGAGTGGGCATAAGGAAGTCCAGTCCTATGGGATCCCCACACCAAACCAGAGACTCTGGTTGTTCAGCCAACGTGGTAACATGAGACCAAGAGAGGTTGGTGGCGGCGGGAAACGAGACCCGACTACGCGGAAGACACGAGGAAAATCCGGGAGGGACTCAAACAAAGATACCCTGAATTTCGGCAAGCAAAGAAACGAAGCAGAACAAGAGTCTCGCAAGGGGCCATCGCGGGCCGGATCGAAGCGTGACTACGGGACGGTGTTCGGCACAGGTGGCGCCGAACAAAGGAAGCGGAAGACGGCACACGGAGGTGCCGGACCGGAAAGGTGAGCGTGAAGAATGGGTCGCCCGGTTCGGAGGTCGTGCGTAGAAGACCGGAGAAGGAACCTCCAGACAGTTCCGAAGGCCTTGGCGGTCCGAGCTGACGTAGCGACGTAAGACCAAGGAGAAGGAAGGTGGCAGCAAGGGGACGAATGCGGCGGGGAACAATGTGGGACGACGATCAGGACGACATGAATGGTCGACGGAGGCCAGGCGGGCCACAACGGGCGTTCCTCAAGCGAAGGGCAACGGATGTACGGCGGAGAACGGAGCGTGCATACGGCTGAACAAGGCCCAGCGGAAGTACGCGTACTACGGAGATCACGGCGAAGGACCCATCGATGGGTCGAACAAGCCTACGGAGAGGTAAGCGTGAAGGGAGAATCGCAGCCGACGATTCAAACCGACAGCGAGCCGGGATGCGGATTACGGAAGACCGGTTTCTCACCGGCCGAAATCTCTCACCCTTCACCGGATTTGGCACGTACCAGTGGACATGCGGTTAGGTGGGGGCGGATGTCGTGAAGAATTTCGTCCAGAGGCAGAAACCGGGAAATATTGGCTACATCGGCGGGGTGCACCATGTGCACTCACACTCATGTAATTGTGTGAATAATAAGAGTCAAGTCGGGATGAAGAATCCCATGTAAATCAGGATTTATCCCACATTGTAACGCATCCCTCTCCTTGTTCTATAAAAGGAAGGGATGGTCCCTTGTAGAGGGGTTGCCCATTTTGTGTTAGAGGGTATACCGTTAGATTTAGGGTTAGTTCTTCTACTTCTTCTTCCTCTTCTTTGCGGTGTGGGTGGACTGTGGAGGGTTGTTCCCGCTCGGTCTCCTGTGCAAGACCCTGCTCTGCGTGACGAGCCCGAGAGCTCCCCAGACGGCGGCTTGGCTACAAACTGCTGTTGTAACCTACCCTAGCTTGGTCCGGCTCGAAGCCGGGGTTGTATTCTTTCCCTTGTAATACATACTTTTGCGTCTGTCTGTGTATACTCGTGTCTCTGTTGGTGTCGGGTGCTTCCCCTTTCCTGCGTTTCCTGCACATAAGGGCGTGAGTCGGGTCGATGTGTGTGTGTGTGTGTGTGCGTGAGTCGGTGTCAAGCGCGCGCTCCCTCTCTGTCTCCCTCTCTTTATCTCTCTCGGTCGGTTGCTTCCGGTGTGCTCCTGGGGTGCCCCGAAGAGGGTGAAGCACGACTTCCTGTGCTCCGTCACTCCCTAGTCCAGGACCCCCGTGGTCCCTCCTTTCTATACGCACGCGCGTAACAACGCCACACCGTGCCAGCTTCTCATCAAGAGGGTGGACATTCCATAGGAGGGAACCTCCTACTTGCTCGAGGACCGAAAGTACATTCTCTGTACCCGCTATATGTCACACTCAGAGAGGGTAGGGTGACTTGTTCCTGGTTGATATTCCTATGTCATCATTATGGCATGGACAACTCGAACACCTCAGCAAGGCCGGCATCACGCATTTATCTAGAGCCGGATATATCCCCAAACTCCCCTTCTCGGATCACTAGTTCTGTGAGCATTGTCAATATGGCAAGCAAGCCGTAGCCTCACAACCGACGGCATCACTGAGAGAATGAAGTCCACTTGATCTAGTCCATCCGGACGTCTATGGTCCAATTCCACATCAATCCCTTGGTGGCACCTCCTACTTCGTCAATTTCATTGATGACTCAACCAAGAAAGTGTGGGCTTACCCAGCAAGAACCAAAGATCGAGTGTTCTCGATCTTCCATGAATGGCTTGCCATGGTAGAGAACCAGTCTGATCGAAAGCTGAAATGCCTTCGAACTGACAATAGGGGAGAGTTCAAGTCTGAAGAATTCGTCACACTTTGCTGACAGCGCGGCATTCGACGTGAATATACGACGCCCTATAGTGTGGAGCAAAATGGAATTGTCAAACAAATGAATCTGACAATTCAAGAACGGATAGTATCCACGCTCCAACACTCCGGACTGTCGGATGGCTTCTGGGCAGAGGCCCTACTTATTGCAATACAAATAATCAATATGTCGTTGAGGCGGCCTCTAGGACTTCAAGTACCTCAGGAATTATGGACCGGCAGGAAGCTGAATTACGACAAGCTAAGAATTTTCGGATGCAAGGCGTACGCCCTCATAACAAAAGACAAGCGCCGAAAATTAGAACCGAGGTCCAGGAAATGTATTTTCCTTGGCTATGGACTAGACGACGAGTTCAGATACCGACTCCAGGACCCCAAGCACAAACAAATTGTTCGAAGTTCGGACATAGTGTTCAATGAGTCGGCTATGCACAAGACAGCCAAAAGGCCTATTGAAGTCCGAAGGGAAACCTTCTCATATGTGCCAGCTCTTCATGATGGGCCAACCCATAACACGAGGTCGGCTTCATGGGTAGCCGAATCCTCTAGCACCGACTCGGCACCGAATGATTTGGCTTTGAACCAACAGACTCCGACACCCGACGCGACTCGTCTAGTCATACCTCGAAGATTGGAGCGACTATCACAACCCCCGGAGAGGTAATCTCCTAGAATCTTCTTTACAGATGTCGGCGAACCGATGTCATACAAAAAAGCATCGGTATCAGCCGATTAAGCCACATGGCATCTAGCGATGGAGTCGGAAATGAACTCCATTCGGGCAAACAAGACTTGGGAGCTGGACGAATTACCGAAGAATCGACATGCTCTTCCATGCAAGTGGGTCTATAGATTAAAAGAGACGTCTGATTCGTCCACCCCAAAATTCAAGGCCTAACTAGTAGCAAAGGGCTTTCCACAAGAATATGGCATCGACTTTGACGAGATCTTTTCACCAGTGGTGAAAATGACGACCCTTCGTTTTATGCTTGGCATAGTGGCAGCCGAGAACTTGGAACTAATTTAGCTAGATAAAAAACGGCATTCCTCCATGGTGACCTAGAGGAGGAAATTGATATGGAGCGGCCGAAAGGCTTTGTGGCCTCCGGCCAGGAACATCTAGTCTTCCGACTCAGGAAGAATCTATATGGCCTAAAACAGGCATCAAGACAGTGGTATAACAAGTCTGACGACTTCATCCAATCAATCGGCTTCTCAAAGAACGATGACGACCACTGCCTCTTCACCAAAGCAACTCAAGATGGGTCACCCATCTTCTTCATCATATACATGGACGACATGCTACTCTCCGGCCGGCATGCCGGTGAGCTCGTCGAACTTGTTCGGCAACTGCAGTTGAAGTTTGCCATCAAGGACCTCGGTCCGGCAAGACACATTCTCGGGATGAAGATAAGTCGGAATCGAAATCAACGGCAACTATTTCTATCTCAATCCGACTATATCGGTCGTGTCCTAGAACACTTCAACATGCAATCGGCCAAATTTGCTTCAAACCCGCTCTCAATCAATCTTCGGCTGTCTCAACGAGACTACCTGTCCGGACGGGGAAGATAAGAAGTCAGTACCATATGCACCGACAGTCAACTCCTTGATGTACGCGATGGTTGTAATCTTTCCCTTGTAATACATACTTTTGTGTCTTGTGTTAGAGGGTATACCGTTAGATTTAGGGTTAGTTCTTCTACTTCTTCTTCCTCTTCTTCACGGTGTGGGTGGACTGTGGAGGGTTGTTCCCGCTCGGTCTCTTGTGCAAGACCCCGCTCTGCGTGACGAGCTCGAGAGCTCCCCGGACGGCGGCTTGGCTGCAGACTGTTGTTGTAACCTACCCTAGCTTGGTCCGACTCGAAGTTAGGGTTGTAATCTTTCCCTTGTAATACATACTTTTGCGTCTGTCTGTGTATACTCGTGTCTCTATTGGTGTCGGGTGCTTCCCCTTTCCTGTGTTCCTGCACATAAGGGCGTGAGTCGGGTCGGTGTGTGTGTGTGTGTGTGTGTGCGTGAGTCGGTGTCAAGCGCGCGCTCCCTCTCTGTCTCCATCTCTTTGTCTCTCTCGGTCGGTTGCTTCCGGTGTGCTCCTGGGGTGCCCCGAAGAGGGTGAAGCACGACTTCCTACGCTCCGTCACTCCCTAGTCCAGGACCCCCGTGGTCCCACCTTTCTACACGCACGCGCATAACAACGCGACATATTTGGTGAACCCGACGTGAAAGGCGGCAAGGGAGGATGGAGCCAGAAGATGATGACCTCGCGGAGATGGTGGCCGAAGTGGTGTTGGAGTCGGCACGAGTGGTGATGAGGCGAGAAGCAGCGCAACAAGCGGTTGAGCGAGTGGTCGAAAGAGTCGGCCGTTTCAACGGGGACGAAGTCCCATCTTTCTTGGAAGCCTACAACACGGAAATGGAGGAGCGAGACGTGGACGAAGCGTTGAGGCTGGAGTTCTTCTGTCGGGCTGTCGCCGTCCGTATGCACGCGGAAGTGAAGGAGCTCGGGCTAGCTCATAGTTCGTGGGAGGCCTTTGAAGAGGCGCTCCTGCAGGCATATGGAGGACGGCGGAAGAGCCGGGGACGGCACGACTTCGACCAGTGGGTAGCATCGGCAAAGACCCACCGGGGCGCAACGAAGGCGTTCCGGGAGTTTGAGCGACGGCTTGCTCGGCTCCCGGAGCGGGAACAAGGTTTGGTGGGGGTGGACAAAGTTCTATTGTTCGTCAGGTCGATCGACCGAGCGGAACGGGACGCCATCGGGATTGAGCTCGAAGATGATGACGGAGCGAATGGGCTTACGGAGGACTGGTCGAAGGTCGGAAGGGTGTGCCAACGGCTAGACAATGAGCGAGCCGAGAAGGCTAAGAGGAAGGCGCGTGACGGCATGCCATCACAGCGAGAAGAGGCCGAACAACAAAGAGAGTCGGCAAGGGTCAGCGTTGGGGCCAGGATTGCGAAGGCGTACGCAGCTCTCGAGGCGATGCTCGAGGAAGAGGAAAGATCAAGGTCGCAAGCCGAGACTGAGGAGACGGACTTGCCCCACGCGATGACGGAAGGTCGGTACCACGGTACCACGGGAGAGGGTGCGGAACAAAACGCCCTCTTGACCAAGGAACGACCCGACCGGGAACCGAACCACGCGACGCTCCGATACGGGTGGAGCGTAATCCAGTCGTGGATTGTTCGATCGGGGCCGGATTCAGCATAAAGGTGCCGATACGGGAGAGGGTGCGGGACGAGCCGCCCTCTTTTACATGGGGAGAAAGACCGACCAGGCGAAGGTCGAGAATTGGAAGGAGGGTGATCAGAGGTTCGGAAAGAGTCTGGCAAGATCGGCATCGGAGCCGAAACTCCGAACATTGGAGAATCAAGCTCAGGTGGGGCTTGATTGATCACAAAACAGATGCTATCCACTGACACCACTAAAGGGGGCGGTGGCCCAGACGAGTTGCCGAAAGACGTTGCGAAATCGGTTACGCCACATCCTATCCGGAGACTACGGTTGTTCGGCCGACGGGGCAACGTAAGACCGAAAGAGATGGAAGATGGAGGCGGGAATGCAGCAAGGAGAGCGGCGACGAGTTACGGAGAAGTACGGGGATGAAGAGGAGAACAAAGACCGGTCCCATGAGATCTTCACACCAATCCGGCGGTCAGCCCGAGTGCCGGCGTGAGTCCTATAGGAGAGGTCGGTGGCGACAGGAAAACGGGACCCGGCAATCCGGGGAATGACGAACGGACCCGGACGAGAACCGGGCGGAGCGGACTCCCAGATAACCATTCCGGGAGGGAGGAAGAGAGCAGGCCTACGAAGAGGCCGGGAACACGGTACGTCGGTACCATGGGAGAGGGTGTGGAGCAAGCCACCCTCTCGACTTGCGAAAGAAGAAAGACCCGGGATAAGGGTCAAGGATACGAGGAGCCCAAGGAGGATCCTTCACACCGGATCTAGAGACTTCGGCAGTCAACAGCGCGGTCGGCGTAAGATCAAGATACTGACGGTGGCGGCGGGGGGACAAGGGCGGGCAAACCGAGGTCCCACGAAGATCCTCACACCGATCCGGCGGTCAGCCCGAGTGCCGGCGTGAGTCCTATAGGGGAGATCGGTGGCGGCAGGTGAACGTGATCGGACGACGGAAGCAGAGAAAGAAGGTATCAGGTCGGCAAGGCGGCTACGAACCATCTCAAACCTTCCGACAAGGTGAGTGGGCATAAGGAAGTCCAGTCCTATGGGATCCCCACACCAAACCAGAGACTCTGGTTGTTCAGCCAACGTGGTAACATGAGACCAAGAGAGGTTGGTGGCGGCGGGAAACGAGACCCGACTACGCGGAAGACACGAGGAAAATCCGGGAGGGACTCAAACAAAGATACCCTGAATTTCGGCAAGCAAAGAAACGAAGCAGAACAAGAGTCTCGCAAGGGGCCATCGCGGGCCGGATCGAAGCGTGACTACGGGACGGTGTTCGGCACAGGTGGCGCCGAACAAAGGAAGCGGAAGACGGCACACGGAGGTGCCGGACCGGAAAGGTGAGCGTGAAGAATGGGTCGCCCGGTTCGGAGGTCGTGCGTAGAAGACCGGAGAAGGAACCTCCAGACAGTTCCGAAGGCCTTGGCGGTCCGAGCTGACGTAGCGACGTAAGACCAAGGAGAAGGAAGGTGGCAGCAAGGGGACGAATGCGGCGGGGAACAATGTGGGACGACGATCAGGACGACATGAATGGTCGACGGAGGCCAGGCGGGCCACAACGGGCGTTCCTCAAGCGAAGGGCAACGGATGTACGGCGGAGAACGGAGCGTGCATACGGCTGAACAAGGCCCAGCGGAAGTACGCGTACTACGGAGATCACGGCGAAGGACCCATCGACGGGTCGAACAAGCCTACGGAGAGGTAAGCGTGAAGGGAGAATCGCAGCCGACGATTCAAACCGACAGCGAGCCGGGATGCGGATTACGGAAGACCGGTTTCTCACCGGCCGAAATCTCTCACCCTTCACCGGATTTGGCACGTACCAGTGGACATGCGGTTAGGTGGGGGCGGATGTCGTGAAGAATTTCGTCCAGAGGCAGAAACCGGGAAATATTGGCTACATCGGCGGGGTGCACCATGTGCACTCACACTCATGTAATTGTGTGAATAATAAGAGTCAAGTCGGGATGAAGAATCCCATGTAAATCAGGATTTATCCCACATTGTAACGCATCCCTCTCCTTGTTCTATAAAAGGAAGGGATGGTCCCTTGTAGAGGGGTTGCCCATTTTGTGTTAGAGGGTATACCGTTAGATTTAGGGTTAGTTCTTCTACTTCTTCTTCCTCTTCTTTGCGGTGTGGGTGGACTGTGGAGGGTTGTTCCCGCTCGGTCTCCTGTGCAAGACCCTGCTCTGCGTGACGAGCCCGAGAGCTCCCCAGACGGCGGCTTGGCTACAAACTGCTGTTGTAACCTACCCTAGCTTGGTCCGGCTCGAAGCCGGGGTTGTATTCTTTCCCTTGTAATACATACTTTTGCGTCTGTCTGTGTATACTCGTGTCTCTGTTGGTGTCGGGTGCTTCCCCTTTCCTGCGTTTCCTGCACATAAGGGCGTGAGTCGGGTCGATGTGTGTGTGTGTGTGTGTGCGTGAGTCGGTGTCAAGCGCGCGCTCCCTCTCTGTCTCCCTCTCTTTATCTCTCTCGGTCGGTTGCTTCCGGTGTGCTCCTGGGGTGCCCCGAAGAGGGTGAAGCACGACTTCCTGTGCTCCGTCACTCCCTAGTCCAGGACCCCCGTGGTCCCTCCTTTCTATACGCACGCGCGTAACAACGCCACACCGTGCCAGCTTCTCATCAAGAGGGTGGACATTCCATAGGAGGGAACCTCCTACTTGCTCGAGGACCGAAAGTACATTCTCTGTACCCGCTATATGTCACACTCAGAGAGGGTAGGGTGACTTGTTCCTGGTTGATATTCCTATGTCATCATTATGGCATGGACAACTCGAACACCTCAGCAAGGCCGGCATCACGCATTTATCTAGAGCCGGATATATCCCCAAACTCCCCTTCTCGGATCACTAGTTCTGTGAGCATTGTCAATATGGCAAGCAAGCCGTAGCCTCACAACCGACGGCATCACTGAGAGAATGAAGTCCACTTGATCTAGTCCATCCGGACGTCTATGGTCCAATTCCACATCAATCCCTTGGTGGCACCTCCTACTTCGTCAATTTCATTGATGACTCAACCAAGAAAGTGTGGGCTTACCCAGCAAGAACCAAAGATCGAGTGTTCTCGATCTTCCATGAATGGCTTGCCATGGTAGAGAACCAGTCTGATCGAAAGCTGAAATGCCTTCGAACTGACAATAGGGGAGAGTTCAAGTCTGAAGAATTCGTCACACTTTGCTGACAGCGCGGCATTCGACGTGAATATACGACGCCCTATAGTGTGGAGCAAAATGGAATTGTCAAACAAATGAATCTGACAATTCAAGAACGGATAGTATCCACGCTCCAACACTCCGGACTGTCGGATGGCTTCTGGGCAGAGGCCCTACTTATTGCAATACAAATAATCAATATGTCGTTGAGGCGGCCTCTAGGACTTCAAGTACCTCAGGAATTATGGACCGGCAGGAAGCTGAATTACGACAAGCTAAGAATTTTCGGATGCAAGGCGTACGCCCTCATAACAAAAGACAAGCGCCGAAAATTAGAACCGAGGTCCAGGAAATGTATTTTCCTTGGCTATGGACTAGACGACGAGTTCAGATACCGACTCCAGGACCCCAAGCACAAACAAATTGTTCGAAGTTCGGACATAGTGTTCAATGAGTCGGCTATGCACAAGACAGCCAAAAGGCCTATTGAAGTCCGAAGGGAAACCTTCTCATATGTGCCAGCTCTTCATGATGGGCCAACCCATAACACGAGGTCGGCTTCATGGGTAGCCGAATCCTCTAGCACCGACTCGGCACCGAATGATTTGGCTTTGAACCAACAGACTCCGACACCCGACGCGACTCGTCTAGTCATACCTCGAAGATTGGAGCGACTATCACAACCCCCGGAGAGGTAATCTCCTAGAATCTTCTTTACAGATGTCGGCGAACCGATGTCATACAAAAAAGCATCGGTATCAGCCGATTAAGCCACATGGCATCTAGCGATGGAGTCGGAAATGAACTCCATTCGGGCAAACAAGACTTGGGAGCTGGACGAATTACCGAAGAATCGACATGCTCTTCCATGCAAGTGGGTCTATAGATTAAAAGAGACGTCTGATTCGTCCACCCCAAAATTCAAGGCCTAACTAGTAGCAAAGGGCTTTCCACAAGAATATGGCATCGACTTTGACGAGATCTTTTCACCAGTGGTGAAAATGACGACCCTTCGTTTTATGCTTGGCATAGTGGCAGCCGAGAACTTGGAACTAATTTAGCTAGATAAAAAACGGCATTCCTCCATGGTGACCTAGAGGAGGAAATTGATATGGAGCGGCCGAAAGGCTTTGTGGCCTCCGGCCAGGAACATCTAGTCTTCCGACTCAGGAAGAATCTATATGGCCTAAAACAGGCATCAAGACAGTGGTATAACAAGTCTGACGACTTCATCCAATCAATCGGCTTCTCAAAGAACGATGACGACCACTGCCTCTTCACCAAAGCAACTCAAGATGGGTCACCCATCTTCTTCATCATATACATGGACGACATGCTACTCTCCGGCCGGCATGCCGGTGAGCTCGTCGAACTTGTTCGGCAACTGCAGTTGAAGTTTGCCATCAAGGACCTCGGTCCGGCAAGACACATTCTCGGGATGAAGATAAGTCGGAATCGAAATCAACGGCAACTATTTCTATCTCAATCCGACTATATCGGTCGTGTCCTAGAACACTTCAACATGCAATCGGCCAAATTTGCTTCAAACCCGCTCTCAATCAATCTTCGGCTGTCTCAACGAGACTACCTGTCCGGACGGGGAAGATAAGAAGTCAGTACCATATGCACCGACAGTCAACTCCTTGATGTACGCGATGGTCACGACATGGCCTGACATTGCTCACGTTCTCGGAGTCGTCAGTAGATTTATTGTTGAGAGAGCAAGCTCAACCGGATCCGGATAGGTTGAATAAGACTAGTACGTTGAGACAGCTTGTCCGGAGGGGGAAGATAAGAAGTCGGTACCATATGCACCGACAGTCAACTCCTTGGTGTACGCGATGGTCGCAACATGGCTTGACATTGCTCACGTTGTCGGAGTCGTCAGTAGATTTATTGTTGAGCGAGCAAGCTCAACCGGATCCGGATCGGCTGAATAAGACTAGTAGTAGCTAAGACTACTAGGTAATCATTGTCTCGTAGTTAGTGTCAATCGCACGTAGGAGTATTGAAGTATCTATCAGTCCTTTATGGACTTGTTTAAAAGTGCTCTCTAAGCACATTCTATGTACAGAGTTTTAGAGTTATTTTGAATCAACGTTTACATTCTGCTCTCTCTGTCTCTCCTGTGTATACTCTCTATGTATTAAGTGAATCACCATTAAACCTTCATCTTATTCTCTGTTGCTATCCGGCTGAGCAGGTCCTGTCTAATGCTTCCGCAGGTTAACTTTGACACGGTATCAAAGCACGAGGGTTGAGAACCTCTACAACCGATAATTGCTTTCGTAGACAAAACTTAATAACCAGTAACAACAAATAGAAAAAGGTATGGACAAAGGTATGGCGAGTTCACTTCCAACAGAGAAGCTCGACCGGAGCAACTACGCATCCTGGTCATACAAGATGCACCAATACCTGCTGGGACACGGATATTGAAGCTTCGTGGAACGAACAAACAAGATAGCGTCGTTGCCGACACACAATGACTTCCCGGTATGGGAGCAAGGAGCAAGCCGAGTATTGTATTGCCTTGCGTTCTATGTGCACGACCTGATGCTCGACTACATAAAGGATGCAAAAACGCTGAAGGAGGCCTGGGGAAATCTGAGGAAGATTTTTGTCGCGAGTACCACAACCCGTAAGTGGCAGCTCAGGCAAGAGCTAAACAACATCCGGCAAAGAGACATGTCGGTTACGGACTACACCACCAAGATAAAGGAGATTTGTGACGCGCTCGGGTCCATCAATGTGACAGTGGACGAAGACGAGATGGTTCAAATCAGCCTCGGTGGTCTAGCACAAAGGTACGGACCAATCCGGAGAGCGATCTACACCCAGGAGAAGCCACCGTCCTTCTTCAACTTACAATCAATGTTAATGGTTGAAGAAAACCACGCGAGTGGATCGAGGACCACTCAATCGGACAACCGGATGCTATACATGGAGTTGGATCGGGCCCGTGGACATGGAGGACGAGTGGGTCGGCATGCAATGGAGGCATCCGACAAGAGCAGGACCGAAGGCATAGAGGTAGTGCCGACAATAGTTCCAAACCCTCCACAAATAGGGGGAGTCAAAGCGGCACCAGAAGCCGGCAAGGAAAAGCCGAAACGGAATGCTAGTATTGTGGCAAAAGGGCCACAAGGAAAGCAAGTGCTGGAAGAAGCGCGCCAATTTGGACAAATCCGGATCCGGCAAAGCTCGCACTACGCAGAAGGATCAGAAGGATCCAAAAATGGGAACACCAGTAAAGGGCCAGCCTTCGTGATGAAGCACAAAGCTAACTCAATGAAGAAGACTACTTCCAAATCGGAGGAAGTATGGTACGTTGATTCCGAAGCGTCCAACCACATGACGAGCCATGAAGAGTGGTTCTCCTTTTTGGAAAAACCGAAACAACGGGGAATTGTTGAAACCGGAGACGACACCCCTCACCCGCTTGTGCATGTCAGAGAAGTCCCTTTAAGCCATGTCGGACAAAAAGGGAAGGTGATGAACGTTGTCGTGAAGATTTTCGTCCATAGGCGGAAACCGGGGTGGAATAGGCAAATCGATGGTGTGCACCATGTGCACATGTATACTAGGAAATGGTGTATAGAAATAAGAGGGGAAATTCTATCCCACATTGTAAGGTCCCTCCCTCCTTGGGCTATAAAAGGAAGGGAGGGGTCACTTATGAGGGGTTGCCTATTTTTAGGGAGAGAGCCATACCACTTAGGTCGAGTGTTTCCTATTCGGTTTTAGGGTTTTGGTTAGGGTTTTCTTCTTGGGTTTTCCTTTAGGGTTTTTCATATAGTCGTTTGGTGAGGCCATGGCGGCCACCATTGTAAAGCGTTTGTGTTTCCTTAAGCTAACTTGTTGAGCATCTTGCCCGTCTATTTTACGTTATTGTCTTTATTCTTTCTCACCTCCTCTTGAGCTAAGCTTCCATTTTGTGTCTTATTCTTTCTCCTCTACTCCCTAGTCTGAGACCCCGGTGGTCCCGCCCCTTCTACATGCACGCATGTAACAACGCGACAACGTACTACATGTTCCGACTATCACAAAGAACCTGGTGTCAATTGGACGAATCGTCGACCAAGGGATGCATGTGCGGTTTACACACCTCGGGTGCTTCATCGAGGAAGAAGGCCGAAAATCGCGCAGGGCGCAGAGAAGGGAGGATGTTATTCCTCAACACTAATGACGTCGACACCGCCATGTTTGCCAAAGGACATTGAATCGGACATCGATCTCTGGCACAAGAGGATCGGCCACGTCAATTATCGGAGGCTTTAGGACCTGCAATCAAAACAGGTTGTGTTCGGTTTGCCGAAATTCAATGGCTGGAAAGCCCAAGTTTGTGAAGTCTGCCAACTCGGGAAACAACACCGGCTTCCATTCCCCACCGAACGAAACCGGAGCCATAACAAGCTCAATTTAATCCATTCGGATGTATGCGGACCAACACAAAACATTAATCTTGGCGGGAGTCGGTATTTCTTCTCCTTCATTAACGACTACAACCGGCACACGTAGATCTACCTCATCGAGAAGAAAAGCGAAGTCTTCGACTATTTCTGGAACCTTCAAAGCTTAGTCGAAAGGGAAACGGAGAGGAAGATCAAGTGCCTACGGTCGGATGGCGGAAAAGAATACTTTTCCGGCCAATTCAACAGTTATTTGCAGCAGAACAGAATTCGAAGAGAATTCAACTCCAGATACACACCGGAGCAAAACAGTGTGGCCGAAAGGAAGAACCGGTCGATTGTTGACGTGGCAAGGGCAATGCTGGAGGAGAAAAGCATGCCCCAATTCTACTGGGATGAGGCAGTCCGGACGACCGTCTACATCCAAAACCGGATTGGAGACAAGGTGTCAGCACATGAGTTGTATTTCGCACAGAAGCCGAATTTGAGGCACCTTCGGATATTCGGTAGCATAGCATATGTGCATGTACCAGACGAGAAGCGGAGGAAGCTGGATCCGAAGTCGGAGAAATGCATCCTAGTCGGTTACTCACATGAGCAGAAGGGGTATAAGTGTTATAACCCCCGGACGAAACAAGTCCGAGTAAGCCGAGATGTTGAGTTCGACGAGACGGCATCGTGGTACTCTCTACCGACTCCGACTTCCGACTCCGACCCAATCCTAGAGGATGAGGTCAATGAGCCTGAACCGGTTCAGATAGAAGATGACGAGCTTGAGACTCTAGAAGAGAGTTCGGAATCGTTTCGGTTGAGTGGACCGAACGAGCGACTAGGTCAAAGTGACCAATCGGATGAAGAACCGGCGAGTACTGGAGACTCTATCGTGCTCTCCCCACGCAAGAAACCGAGGAGACGGTTCATGCGCAAAGAGAAGGGGAAGAAGAAGATGTCGGAATACGAAACCGGAAACGTTGAGTCGAATCGGAGCAAATCCAACTCCGGAGAGGATAAAGGCGGATCTTCGAGAACGAAGTCCGAACCGGCCAAGAAGGGCCTCAAATCAGGTGATGACAAGTTATGCCGGTCTTCCCGCTAGAAGAACCCCATTACGTAGTACAGGTACAATGAGTACATGGCGCATCACTATGCGTACATGACCAAAGTGGCAGAAGTGCGTGAGCCGGAGAGCTACCCAGAAACGGCCAAGGACACAAATTGGCATGCCGCTATGGAAGAAGAAATGTGGGCACTCGATGCCAACGACACATGGGACCTCATTGACCCTCCCCGACACTGTAAACCGATCGATTGCAAATGGGTGTACAAGGTAAAGTACAATGTCGACGGTTTGGTTAACCGGTACAAGGCCCGATTAGTGGCGAAGGGATACGCACAGACTCACAGAATCGACTACAACGAGACCTTCGCTCCGATAGCGAAGATGATGACGGTTCGTGTGGTACTGGCGGTTGTTGCGGCAAGGAGGTGGCATCTTCACCACATGGATGTGAAGAATGCATTTCTTCAAGGTAACCTTGAAGAACAGGTCTATATGATCCAACCTCCCGGTTTTCAGTCAGAGATGAACAAGTCGGCGGTGTGCCGGCTTAAGAAGTCGTTTTAGAGTCTGAAACAAGCCCCCTGAGCTTGGAATGCAAAAATCACACACCGATTACGTAAGATGGGGTTTGTGACCTCTAAATCTGACTCATCGTTGTTCATCTCGCAGGGTCTGGATGGTCCGGTTTGTATCTTACTTTACGTAGATGATTTAGTCATCACCGAACACAGACTTAATGAAATCGGTCGTGTCAAGGCCCAACTCTTAGACGCATTTGAGATGAAGGACCTAGGGGACCTTCATTATTTCCTTGGGATCGAGGTGATCTGAACCCCCGACTACATATTGCTCTCGCAATAACACTATGTGTTGAATATGTTGTACAAGTTCAGCATAACGGAATGCCGACCTATCTCCACACCCCTAGACCGGAACCAGAAGCTCTATCCCAACTCCGAACCAGCCTACGATGAGAAACGGTTCCGAAAATAGTCAGAAGCCTTATCTACTTGACAATCACCCTACCCGACATTAGTTATCCGGTCGGTGTGATCATCCAATTCATGCAGAAGCCAACCGTGGAGCACCTTCAGTGCGCACATCGAATATTACGGTATGTGAGCGGCATAAAGGACCGGGGACTGTTATACTGGCATGGTATAATTGACAAGCTAGTCGGCTACACAGATGCTAACTAGGCTGGTGATGCATCGGATCGCCGATCCACCTCCGGCTACATGTTTTCCCTTGGTAGCGCAGTTATTGCGTGGAGCACCAAAAAGCAGCCAACAGTGGCTCTGTCGAGCATTGAGGTTGAATATCGGGGCACTACCAATGCCACCTGTGAAGCCATCTAGCTTTGGCCACTGTTGCGAGATCTTCGGATCGAGGTGCCGATCCCGATCCTAATCTACTGTAACAACATGAGGAGCATATAGCTCGCCAAGAACCCTATGTTCCATGCTCAGACAAAGCATATAGAAGTGCAATATCACTTTGTTCGTGAGCGGGGTCCTGAGCGGTGAAGTCGTGCTTCGGTATGTTCCGACAGATTGGCAGGTTGCCGACATTTTCACCAAACCGCTCGGATCGGACAAGTTGCAGCACTTCACCGAAATGCTTGGTGTTCAGCATCTCGACATGCCGCACTTGAAAGGCGAAGAAACTAGTGAAACCAGTGCCATAATGGGCGAAGGCAAAGAAACTACTGACGGCACTTGACAAGGAACCGGAAAAGGAAGAACCAACAAACGGGGAGACAAGAGGAAAAAGGAAGCCGAGTCGACAAAGGAAGTCGGCACATCCGAACAAGTCGGAACGAGCGGCAGCGGCGGCAGAGTCAAGTAAAACAAACCCAACCGGAAGGAGAAGGCCAAGACCTAGAAATGGTCTGATGTGGTGAAGGGCCTGAAACCGAAAGACGATTTGGAGAACATCAACTCGGACAAGAGCCGGAACGAATCGGGAGCGACCGATTCGGATAAGAGCCGGAACGAATCGGGAGCGACCGATTCGGATAAGAGCCGGAACGAATCGGGAGCGACTGATTCAGACAAGGGCTGGAACGAATCGGAGACAGCTGATTCACTTCAATAGTTGGATTCTGTGAATGTTAATGTGCGGAAGCGTCAGACAGAACCGGCTCAGCCGGATAGCAACAGAAAATGAGATGAAGGTTTAATGGAAAAGCTTAAAACACAGAGGAGACAGAGAGAGCAGAACATAAAACTATATTCAAAAAATTAACTCTAAAACTCTGTGCATACAAAATGCTAAACAACACTATTTATACAAGTCCATAAAGGACTGACAAAAGTACTAACAGGTACTTTAATGCTCACACGTGCGACTGAACTAACTGTGAGACAATGATTACCTGGTAGTCTAGGCTACTACTAGGCTTCTGATTCCTGCTCAAATCCAACTCTCTGATCCGGCTCCCCGATTCGGCCGGTTGTTTTCGGATACCAATCCGGCTCAGGCTTATTCAGCCGATCCGGATCTAGTTGAGCTTGCTTGCTCAACACTCCCCCTCAAGCTCAACATGAGTTCGGATCGTGGTGTTAGTGTCTATGGCAGCCGGTTCTTCTACCCAGCTCCTTCTAGCATTGCTCCGCCTCGCTCACGTTCCTCGTCCGGTCCGGTCTTGTTTGCCGCGACCCTTCTGGTTCTGCACACCTCGACCTCCTCGGTCAGCTTATCTGCTCAACAGGCCCATTTCAACTCCCTCGTTGTTGCGACTCCGGCACTTGTCGACCCGTCGGTTCCTTCGTGTTGTTCGACTTCTGTTGCGTCCATTTCTGCTTGGCCTTTAGTTGATCCGGGTTATCCGAATCTTGAACCGAATTGGTTTCCTTCGATTCGTTCCAACTCTTGTCCGAGTCGGTGTTCTCCAACTCGTCTTCCAGTTTCAGGCACTTCACCACACCGGACCACATCCGGGTCTTGGCCTTTCTCTTCCGGTCGGCTCTGTCCTTCTTGACTCTGTTGTCGATGCCGCTTGTTCTGACATTTTCAGATGTGCCGACTCCTTTCGTCGGCTTAGCTTCCTTTTTCCTCTTGTCTCCCCCTTTGTTGGTTCTTTCTTCCTCTCCGATTCCTTGTCCGGTGCCATCCATTCCCTTTCCTTTTCTCCCCCTCAAGTGTGGCACGTCGAGATGTTGAACACCAAACATTTCGGTGAAGTGTTGTAATTTGTCCGATCCAAGCGGTTTGGTGAAGATATTGGCAATTTGTCGATCCGTCTAAACATACCAAAGTTCTACTTCACCGCTCAAAACCCGCTCACGCACAAAGTGATAGTGGACTTCTATGTGCTTCATCTGAGCATGGAACACGGGGTTCTTGGTGAGCTGAATGCTGCTCATGTTGTCACAATAGAGCAGGATCGGAGTTGGGACCTCAAACCGCAGGTCTTGCAGCAGTCGCCGAAACTAGATGGCTTCATAGGTGGCATTGGTAGCACCTCGGTATTCAGCCTCAGTGCTTGACAGAGCGATTGTTGGTTGCTTTTTGTTGCTCCACGTTGTCGCGTTGTTACGCGCGTGCGCGTAGAAGGGCGAGACCACGGGGGTCTTGGACCGAGGAGCGAGAGAGAGAGAGAGTGTGTGTGAGATTCACAGACACGCAGAAGCAAGAAGGAGAGATATAGAACGGAACACTCGATTAAAATAACAAGAGATTACAATAACAAGAGATTACAATAACTCCGACGGTTACAACCGGCAAGGCGGCGACGGACCCGACACGGGGACCCTACTCACGCACACAGACGGAACACACTGGACCCAGAGAAACGCAGAAGGAAAAGCCTCTACTAGCAGCGCACGGGCTACCCACGAAGCAGAGGCGTCGAACTCCCCCGTACCCACAGAGAATGACGGTCGGAGCAGGAGAGAGAGTTAGGCTCTCGGTCCTGCAGCACTTCGTCCTCCTTAACGCGCGATCCCTGTTCCTTCCTTCTCTCCCTCCTTAAATATTTCCCCGAAAGGGGGTGCCCCCTTTTCCTTAGCCAAACAACTTTATTCCATGTCCCTGTCGACAGAGATACGCACAAAATCCCCTAATAAATGTGCATTACCTAGTATTTACACCAGTCGCCCTAATTACGAATTATGTACAATATATCAATCCTCGCGTCCACCCGTGTGAGAGCCGGTCCCTGCGCCTTTTTCTTCGATTCCGCCTATGGCCGGTTTTCTTCACGACATCCACCCCCACCAAACCGCGCATCCACCGGCATGCGCCAGAGACGGGTAGACACCGAAGAAAACCGGCTTCACTCGTCGTTCTCCGATCCTTCGCCGGACCCGAACTGATCGTCGTCGTTACTCTCGCTCGCCGGCTCCGGCTCATCTTCGAACCGCTTCTTGAACTCTTTGATCCGCTTCCCAGCCACCGGCACCGCTAACCGTGTACCGTCGTCGAGTTCCGCGAGGTGGTACGTGTCGTTGTCGTTCGCACTCATCACCGTGTAGGGCCCGAACCATCTCCTAGCGAACTTTCGCACCGCCTTGTGCTGATTGTCGAGGCTATTGTCGTATACCAAGACCTAATCGCCTTCCTCGATCTTCTTTTGTCGCAACCGGTGCGTCCGGTTGAACTGGGTCTTGTTCCACTCCCTTGCCGCTTGCAGCTTTTCCTTCGCCTATATCACGTCCTCCGGCCTCCACTCGAGTTGCCGAATCCGCGCCGCCAGCAACTCTTCCCAGCTCATTTCGTCCTTCCAATCTACCGCCGCCCAAGAAGAAACCGTTCGTTCCACCGGCATGATCGGCTTCTGTCCGTACATCAGCTCTGCCGGCATAAACCCTGTCACCGAACTGTGCGTAGTTCGGTCTGCCCATAGTGCGTAAGGAAGGAGTCGCGGCCAATTCCCGACCTGCCCTCCGCATGCACACACCAACGCCTTTACGATCGGCCCGTGCCCACGTTCCACCTTTCCATTCACCTCCAGATTGTACGCCGTAGTGAGGGAGAGTTTGACGCCTAGCCGGTCGAACAGCTCCTCAACCTCCCGCGCATCCAGCTCTCCCCGGTCCGCCACGATCCTCCCGACGCACTCGTACCGACACACTACTTCTTCGATCAGGAACCGGCATACCGCCGCGGTTGTCTTGCTTTGCAGTGCACGGCCTTCCACCTGGTTCGTTAAGTCTTCCCGTGCAAGCACCAGGTATCGCATCTGTCCTACCCCCATCGGCATCGTCACCAAGTCCACCATCCACTTGAAATGGACCGTAGGCGGGTAGGTCGGGTGTAGCTCGTCCCGGTGTCGGACTACGGAGTGCATCTGACAACTTTCGCAAGTCGTTACGAACCAATGCACGTCATGGTACAGCCCCGGCCACCAGTACTTCTCCTTCAGCTTCTCAAACGTGGCCCACGTTCCGCGGTGCCCGGCCCAGGGACTCTCGTGAAATGCCGCGAGTAGTTCCTCCTATTCTTCTTTCTTTGTCGCTACTCGGAGCGGGATGTCATTTCTCTTCTTTGGGTGCCTCCATATGCACTTGTCCCGCAGGAAGAATCGGTACGCCTTCTTCCGTACCCGGATCGCCTCTTCTCTCGTCCATGTTACGTCCGGCGTCATCGTCCGTAGGAACCTCCCGATCTGGAGCCACTCCCTGTCGTACCTGTTTTCGTCAAATTCGTTAAGCGTCGGAGTGTCCCTTTCCCTCGTTGCTACGTTAACCGACCCGAAGAAGTCCTCGCCAACTTCTTCGTCATCCGAAACCATGCCGTCTTCATCGTTGAACCTTGCTCTTGAAAGCATGTCGACCATGGCGTTATCCTTTCCGGTGATGTGCCGTATCTCCGGGTTCAGGGACTTAATGTATGCTATCCACCAAAGCATTACTAGGTCCGGCGTCGCGCATCCGGAAACCATGCCGAGTATCGGCAGGCAGTCCGTCTTGATGATCACCTCTGTCCCGATCAGATAATCCTTGTCGGCCTTGACTGCCGAAACAACACCCCAAAGCTCGCGCTTAACTTGGGCGTATCCTCGTTACCGCTCGCTCAATACCTTCGCCCCGAACCGGATCAGGAATCGTACGTCGTCCTTGTCCTCCTGACTGATTACCCACCCGATCCCGATCGGGCTAGTGTCCACTGTCACGCAGATGGGAACATCCTTGCCGTAAACCGCTTTACGAAGAGTCAGCGCTACCTAAGCGCCTCCTTTAGTCTCCGTACCGACTCCGTGTGCTCCGTCCTCCACTCAAAGCTACACCCCTTTTTCAATAGTCCGTAGAGGGGTTCCGTGACATGTGCGTAGTGTGGGATCCAGATGTGGTAGAACGCGCATGCTCCCAAGAATCTGCGGACCTCCGTGACCGAATTGCAGTCATGCTTCATCGCGGAGATGGCTTCCACCTTGGCCGGCGACGGTTTCCGACCGTATGGTCCGCATAGGTGCCCGACAACCATGATCTGTGATTGCCCGAAGGCCGACTTTTCCCCGGAGAAGGTGAGCCTCGCGCCTTCTAGTCTCTGCAGCACCTTCTCGCAGTCATCGATGTGGGACGCCACGAGATTGCGACATCCGTCCGGCCCGATTGCCTCGTCCTTTTTCTCCACCGGGCATCCCCTGATTGGGATGTCGTCTAAGAATGGCATGGTGATGTCCGGGATACAATCCCTGAGCACTTTGTTCATCGCGTTCACCATGTGAGCCACTGAGTTCATCCCTCCTTGTGGCAGGGTACACATCCGCACTAGGCCGAGAGGAGTCTGTATCGTCGTAATGTCTCTGCTCTCCACGACTAGTTGGAACTGATCGTACCCCGAGTACAGATCACCGACAGAATAGATCGACCTTCTAGCGAAGGCCTCCACGAACTCGTCTATGGTCGGTTCGATTCTTGCATTACGGATGGTCACCTTGTTGACCGGTTGCAGGTCCTGAATGAAGCGTAGCGTGCCGTTCTTCTTCGGCACCGTAAACCACCGATTCGAATACGGGGCACTCGACGGTTCGAGGATGCCCATCTCCACCTTTTGCTTCAGGAGCTCCATCAACTTCGGGATATGAGCTCTCAACATTGGAATCGGCTTGAGATTCCACGGTACATGCGGTACCGTGAAGATCACCATCGGTTCAACAACTATCGGGTCTACGCACCCGATCTCCTCCGGTGAGAATGCGAAAGCCTTCCCGTGCCTCCCGAGCATTCTCTGAAACTGGTCCTCCTCCGCTAGCAGTAGAAAGCCGCCCCCACCGACCTTGAGCTCCCGTAGCGTTATGTTGGTGAATCGGTGCCCTATGCCAGCCGGATTCCGTAAACTTGGGTCCGACGCGACCCCTTTTATCCGCTCCTCACTGCCCTCCGGCAAGGGTGCCGCGATTGGCCTCACCTTCCGGTCCATAGTCTTGTACTTTGTATCCACGCGGATCCGACCCGATCCTTTCCCCGAAGTCCGCGATGACTTCGTACATTCCCATTGACCCTACCGGAACGGTCCGGTCTTCTCTAAGGTCTTCACCGATCACCTTTCGCAGCTCGCCCAAGGTGTCGTCAAAAGAGACCGCCTCCACGGCGCCGCTAATGTCTTCGTCAGGGAAGAGGACTCTGCATCCCCTGAGCCACTCCTCCGCTCGCTTCCTCTCCCGGCCGCTGACGTCGGTTATAGTACAACCTCCGTTTTCGGAGAACCAAAACTTCCTATCTACTGTACACGTGTGGGGTTCTTCTGGTACGTCCGGACTACCACGGCCCCCCGCCTTAATAGCCCTTTCTAAAAATCCCCTCGGCTGTCACCGCCGAGAGTCTCGCGATTCCTCTCATGGTCCGGACGTATGGTCATGAATTGGACGGAATGTCGACCGTCCTGGCTCTTGACGCACGCGTACGCTACACCGTTGTCCAACACCTTCGTCTCCATGCGTGCTGCCGTAATGTATGGTTCGCCGAGAATCACTGGGTGCGAGGATGTTTCCTGCACGAAGAAATGTTGATCTATCTCGACGTCACCGACCTTTACGCGTATATTCGAGCACGCACCATGCAGCTCCTCCGTAGCACGCATCGCCGCGCATATCTTCCACCCATGCTTGGTGTTGATCGGCCATTTACCCCTCTTGTAGAAATCCATGGACATAAGGTTGATTTCGGATCCATGGTCTACCAAGGCCACCACCGGTTCCGGAACATCGTTGATCCTCACAGGGGTTTCCGTAGTTGCCCTGGCCCAATGCGGCTTCGTGTAGTGGCTTTCCGCCAACTCATCTTCTAGGGCCGCGTCTTCTAAGTGCGTAGTCCGCACCTCCACCGGCTTCTCCGATTCTGGCTCCGTCGAGAGCCTCTTCCACTTCACCAAGTCTACGATGGAGTTGTGGAACTCCCTCTTGGCGATTTCCAGCACCTCCCGCAACGACAGCTCCACCTTACTGTCGAGGATCCGCTCTTCCAGGACCTTCCGTAGGTCCGTTGCTCTCTCGATTTCGGTGCTCAACCGAAACCCCACCTGCTTCTTTCCGTCCGGCGCGCCTGGGTTGCCAACACCGGTCGGTTTCGGTCCGAACCGAGTCTCGTACCTCTGCGGGGGACCAACCCCTCCGGCCTTTCCTGCCCGTTTGTCTTCCACCAAAACCTCGTAGTTCTGGCAAGCGGCTTTTACGAAGCCCGTTTTCTCTTCAACCGGATCGTCCCAATCGGTGACCTCCTGGACCCGTTGTTCCGCGCGGTCCGCCTCTTCCTTCTTCAGCCGAACTCCGGAGAGGCCTTCTAGCACTAGCGGCCAGAATCCGAAGTCCTTCGCCTTCCGGGTCTCATCACCCCCGACCCGAATTCCCGCCGACAGTGAGTAGTTAACGGCTTCAACGTGTCGTGTCGCGGCCTCTTCCATCAACCTCTTCATTCCGCCACGCCCCGTATTTAGCTCTAGGGCTCTCTGGGTCTCGCTCGCGTGCACACGCCCGTCCCAGAGGTACACCACGTTGGCCCTTAGCGCATCGGCGAAATCCGCGCAATCCTTCCGAATGTGACCGATCGCGTCACACCACATGCACCGCTACCCAGCGGGTGGCCTCCGGTCGCAAGGTTGTTCGTCGTTGTCTCTCCGGGCCTATGCGATCTGCAGGTCGCGCACCATCTGCGTCAATTCCTCCAGAGTCGCTCCTCCGGATGGACCTCTGACCACGTCCTTCGATGCCGACCCCAACTCTGGCCAGATTCGGGTCTCTTCCTTCCTACCAGCCCGCATCGATACCGGCTCCTCGAGCCTGCTCCCTGGGACCGGCCCTGACCCTGACGAGCTCCCGTTGCTCCAATCGCGTCGTTTGTCGAAATGGCTGCAGACCCGTTTTACGACGGCCCAGTCTGCCGTGAGCCCTTCGTCCGTTTCCAATAGGGGACCCACCTTTTCACTGTCGAGCGCGTCCACCGACTTGACAAACAGTAGTACTCGACTCGTTTCGAGCACCGTCCGGTCCAGCGTCGACAGCCGCGCGAACCGTTTTTCGAACTCCTGGAGGAGCACCGACGTGTTCCTCCCCTTTCCGGGGCTTTCCACCGACGTCATGAAGTCCCGCCTCGACAGCTGAAGCGAGTCGTCAAACCCGTACTTCTCGAGGAGTTGCAGCTCAAACTCCTCCCAAGTCTGGCATCCGGCCAGCCCCTCGAGCACCTCCGCGTGGATGCCTAGTGTCGCCACCCGAGGGAATCCGGACAACCGCCTGTCCACCGAGATATCCCTCATGATCATTTCGGCCCGGTAAGCCTCCAAATAACTTGTGGCGTCTTTCCCTCCGAACCGGCCTATAGAGTCGACAATCGATTCAATGGCTCTGTCGAGGGTACCCGTCCCCTCACGAGTGCTTACCAGCCGGTCGACGGCTACCGCCATTGCCTCTGCTAGCTCCGATCCCCTCATCTTTCAACTCCTTTGCCGCCCTTTCACGTCGGGTTCACCAACTATGTTGCGTTGTTACACGCATGCGCGTAGAAGGGCGGGACCACGGGGGTCTTGGACCGAGGAGCGAGAGAGAGAGAGATTCACAGACACGCAGAAGCGAGAAGGAGATATAAAGAACGGAACACTCGATTACAATAACAAGAGATTACAATAACTCCGACGGTTACAACCGGCAAGGCGGCGACGGACCCGACACGGGGACCCTACTCACGCACACAGACGGAACACACTGGACCCAGAGAAACGCAGAAGGAAAAGCCTCTGCTGGCAGCGCATGGGCTACCCACGAAGCAGAGGCGTTGAACTCCCCCATACCCACAGAGAATGACGGTCGGAGCAGGAGAGAGAGTTAGGCTCTCGGTCCTGCAGCACTTCGTCCTCCTTAACGCGCGATCCCTGTTCCTTCCTTCTCTCCCTCCTTAAATAGTTCCCCAAAAGGGGGTGCCCCCTTTTCCTTAGCCAAACAGCTTTATTCCCTGTCCTTGTCAACAAAGATACACACAAAATCCCCTAATAAATGTGCACTACCTAGTATTTACACCAGTCGCCCTAATTACGAATTATGTACAATATATCAATCCTCGCGTCCACCCGTGTAAGAGCCGGTTCATGCACCTTTTTCTTCGATTCCGCCTATGGCCGGTTTTCTTCACGACAACGTAACACCCACGCTACCTAGAGAAAACATGTAACCGGGTGTGGATCGGCGATCCGATGCATCACCGGCCCAGTCGGCATCTGTATATCCGACTAGTTCTTCAGTTATACCATCCTGGTATAACAGTCCCCGGTCCTTCGTGCCGCTCACATACCGGAGTATCTGGTGTGCGCAATGAGGGTGCTCGACAGTCAGCTTCTACATGAAATGGTTGATCACTCCGACCGGGTAACTGAGGTCGGGTCGAGTGATTGTCAAGTATATCAGGCTTTCGACGATTTGTCGAAACCATTTCTCATCACAAGCCGGTCTTGAGTTGGGACAGAGCTTCTGGTTCTGGTCCAGGGTGTGGAGACAAGTCGGTACTCCGTCATACCGAACTTGTACAGCATATTCAACACATAGTGTTGTTGTGAGAACAATATACCGTCGAGGGTTCGGATCACCTCGATCCCAAGAAAATAATGAAGGTCCCCCAGGTCCTTCATTTCAAATGAGTCCGATAGCTGGGACTTTACTCGGCCGATTTCATTGAGTTCAGGTCCGGTGATGACTAAATCATCAACATAAAGTAGGATGCAAACCGGACCGTCCAGACCTTGCCGGACAAACAACAACGAGTTGGATTTTGAGGTCACAAACCCCATCTTACGTAACCGGTGCATGATCTTCGCATTTCAAGCTCGGGGGGGCTTGTTTCAGACCGTAAAGCGACTTCTTGAGCCAGCACACCACCGACTTGTTCATCTCTGACTGAAAACCGGGAGGTTGGATCATATAGACCCGTTCTTCAAGGTCACCTTGAAGAAACACATTCTTCACGTCCATCTGGTGAAGATTCCACCTCCTTGCCGCAGCGACCACCAATACCACACGAATCGTCGTCATCTTCGCTACCGGGGCGAAGGTCTCGTTGTAGTCGATTCTGTGAGTCTGTGCGTATCCCTTCACCACTAATCGGGCCTTGTACCGGTTAACCAAACCGTCGACATTGTACTTTACCTTGTACACCCATTTGCAACCGATCGGTTTACAATGTCGGGGAGGGTCAACGAGGTCCCATGTGTCATTGGCATCTAGTGCCAACATTTCTTCCTCCATAGCGGCACACCAATTTGTGTCCTTTGCCGCTTCTGCGTAGCTCTCCGGCTCACGCACTTCCGCCACCTTAGTCATGAATGCATAATGATGCGCCATGTACTCATTGTACCCGTACCGTGTAACGCCGGTGTTCAGGCAGGAAGACCAGCGTAACTTGGTATTACCTGGTTTGGGGCCCTTCTTGGCCAGGTCGGACTTCGTTCCTGAAGATCCGCCTTCATCCTTTCTGGAGTCGGATTCGCTCCGATCCAACTCAACGTTGCCGGTTTCGTATTCCGGCATCTTCTTCTTCCCCTTCTCTTTGCGCGTGAACCGTCTCCTCAGTTCCTTGCGCGGGGAGAGCACTGAAGAGTCTCCACTACTCGCCGGTTCCTCATCCCGACTCAGCCGCTCATTCGGTCCACTTAGCCAGAATGAGATTGGATTCTCTTCTAGAGTGCCGAAGTCTTCATCTTCTACTTGGACCTCCTCGGGCTCACTAGCCTCATCTTCCGGAATTGGGTCTTCGTCGAGAGTTGGAGTCGGTAAGCAGTACCATGATGTCATCTCATCAAACTCGACATCTCGGCTTACTCGGACCTGCTTAGTCCAGGGTTATAGCACTTATACCCCTTTCGCTCATGCGAGTAACCGACTAGAATGCAGTTCTTCGACTTCAGATCTAGCTTCCTTCGCTTCTCATCCGGTACATGCACATATGCTATGCTACCGAATATCCGAAAGCGTCTCAAATTCGGCTTTCGCCCGAAATACATCTCATGTGCTGACACCTTGTCACTAATCCAGTTTTGGATGTAAACGGCCATCCAGACCGCCTTAGCCCAGTAGAAATGGGCCTTGCTCTTCTCCTCCAGCATTGCCCTTGCCGCGTGGACAATCGATTGATTCTTCCTTTCAGCCAGACCATTTTGCTCCGGTGTGTACCTGCAGCTGAATTCTCTCCGAATTCTGTTCTGCTGTAGATAAGTGTTGAATTGGCCGGAAAATAATTCTTTCCCACCATCCGACCACAGGCACTTGATCTGCCTCTCTGTTTCCCATTCAACCAAGCTTTGAAAGTTCCGAAAACACTCGAAGACTTCGCTCTTCCTCTCGATGAGGTAGATCCACGTGTGCCAACTGTAGTCGTCGATGAAGGAGACGAAATACCGACTCCCGCCAAGACTAACGTTTTGTGTCGGTCCCCATACATCTGAATGAATTAAATTGAGCTTGTTATGGCTCCGGTTTTGATCGGTGGGGAATGGAAGCCGGTGTTGCTTCTCGAGTTGGCAAGCTTCACAAATTTCAGCCTTCCGGCCGCTAAATTTCGCAAACCGAAAACGAGTTGTTTCGATTGCAGGTCTTGAAGCCTCCAATATTTGACGTGGCCTATCCGCTTGTTCCACAGGTCGATGTCTGATTCAATCTTCTGCCCTTTTGCAAACATAGCGGTGCCGACATCATTAGTGTTGAGGATGAACATCCTCCCGTCTCTACTCCCTTGCGCAATTATCCGGCCCTCTTCCTCAATGAAGCACCCTAGGTGCGTAAACCGCACCTGCATCCCCCGGTCGACGATTTGCCCAACTGACACCAGGTTCTTTGTGATAGTCAGAACGTGTAGTATGTTCATCAGCTTCCCCTTTTGTCTGACATGGCTTAAAGGGACTTCTTCGACATGCACAATCAGGTGAGGGGTGTCGTCTCCGGTTTCGACAATCCTCGGTTGTTTCGGTTTCTCCGTAAAAGAGAACCACTCTTCATGGCTCGTCATGTGGTTGGACGCTCCGGAATCAACGTACCATACTTCCTCTGATCCATAAGTAGTCTTCTTCATCGAGTTAGCCTTGTGCATCATCACGAAGGCTAGCCCTTTACCGGTTTTCCCAGTTTCGGATCCTTCCGCGTAGTTCGAGCTTTGCTAGTTCTCCCGACCAATTTTTCCGGATCTGGATTTGTTTAAATCGGCGCGCTTCTTCCAGCACTCGCTTTCCCTGTGGCCCTTTTTGCCACAGTATCAACATTTCGTTGTCGTGAAGAAAACCGCCCACGAGAGGAATCGGAGGAACAAGGCGTGGGAAACGGCTCTACACACACGCGCGCCAAGAAGTACATACGAGGATCCTAGGTGGGTAGATTCGGTTGGTATGCAGTTAATGCCAAACGGCCTCTTGACGGGATATAAAAGGAAGAGGAAGAATAGAAGTGGGGTATCTCGCGGAGAGAGGACGAAGTGCTGCCGAACCGTTTTCGGAGCTCCTCTCTCACTCCTGCTTTCGTTGTCTTCTGCTCCATCGCGTACCTGTGCAGGTTTCGAGGAGGCTTGCGCTGTTCCGTGGAACGCCCCGAGTGCGTCCTGCAGCACCTCCGACCTGTTTCCCCCTTTCCGTGCGTCGCGACATACAGGGGTCGGCATCTGTTCGCCGCCCTCTTCGCTTTCGTTAGTATCTATTTCGTGCCCTACCGTGGGTTGTAATACTTTGGTCTGTTATTTTCTTGCTTTCATAAGTACATATCTTCGTTGTTGCGTCCATCTGCGTCGGCGTTTGTTTGTGATCTCTGTTTGTTGGGCCGTGTCCCTGTGCGATCTTCGGTTCTGTGTAATCGGGTCTCTCTCTCTCTTGCTCTTCGGTCCAAGACCCCCGTGGTCCCTCCTCCTTTCTGCGCGCAAGGGCGTAGCAACCCCGACATCTTGGTGAACCCGACGTGAAAGAGGCGGCAGAAGAGCAGGAAATGAGGGGGTCGGATCTCGCAGAGGCCATGGCTTCGGCCGTGGATCGGATTGTAAACGCGCGCGAGAGCACCGGTGCCCTCGACAGAGCTATTGAGGCGGTCGTCGGCACGATCGGCCGGTTCGATGGGAAAGATGCCACGAAGTATTTGGCGTCCTACGGTGCAGAGATGCTGATGCGGGACATTCCGGAAGAAAGGCGTCTTGCCGGATTTCCCCGAGTGGCGATGCCGAGCATCCATGCGGAGGTGCTCGAGGTGCGGACGGAGAGCCGTACCTGGGAGGAGTTCGAAGGTCGGCTCCTAGAGAAATACGGGCTGGACGACGCGCTCCGGCTTTCGAAGCGAAGGTTCATGGAATAGGTGGAGTCCCCGGGGAAGGGAAGAAACGCGTCGGCGCTCCTCCGGGAGTTCGAGGAAAACTTTGCGCGCCTTTCGGCGCTCGACAGAACCATCCTGGACACGAGCCGGGTCTTGCTGTTTGTCAAGTCGGTCGACGAGCGGGATCGGGAGCAAGTGGGCTTCTTGCTGGAGACCGAAGACGGGCTCACTACCGACTGGGCGGCTGTCAGGAAGGTCTGTGGCCGTTTCGACAAACGGCGAGAATGGGCGGATAACGGGGCGACCGGGTCGGGCTCGGTCGCTGCAAGGAAGCTCGAACCAGCGCCGCAGGTGCGCATGGAAGAGACCCGGGAGTGGTTGGAAACCGGTTCGGCTTCGACCGGCGTAGTCAGAGGCTCAACCGGAGGAGCGGCGCTGGAGGAATTGACGAAGGCGATAAAGGACCTCCAAATCGCGCAGGCCCGAAGGGAAGGAGGCGAACCGGCTCGTGACCGGCGGCCGGCGGCAGGAAACAGGTGCATGTGGTGCGATGAAGTCGGCCACATTCGGAAGGACTGCGGCGACTTCGCGGAGGCGCTGAGGAACAGGGTGGTGTACCTGTGGGAAGGACGGGTTCACGCCAGCGACACGAGAAGAGCCCTAAACCGAAACGACGGGCGAGGCGGAATGAGGAGGTTGATGGAAGAGGCGGCGGCCCGACATGCGGAAACCGTCCACTACTCGGCGTCAGCCGGCATTCGAGTCGGGGGCGGCGAGGCCCGGGGGGAAAGCAAAGCCGGATTCTGGCCGACGATGCTGGAAGGCCTTGCCGGTGCAGGGCTTAAAAGGGAGGAATCGGACCGTGCGGAGAAACGGGTACGGGAGATGACCGGGTGGAGCGACCCGGTCGAGGAAAAGACGGGCTTCGTGGAAGCCGCTTGCCGGAACTACGAGGCTCTGGTAGAAGAGAAGCGGGTGGGGAAACCCGGGACGACCGGGCCCTCACAACGATACGAGACCCGGTCCGGGCCACGACGGGACGAAGCCGGCGGGGCCGGTACGCGAGATAAACCCCAGAAGGGCGGGTACCGTCTGGGGACGGAGATAGAAAGAACCACGGACTTACGAAAGGTCCTGGAGGAACGGATCCTCGACAGCAAGGTGGAGCTGTCGCTACGGGAGGTGCTGGGAATCGCCAAGAAGGAGTTCCACGACTCCATTGTGGACTTGGTGAAACGGAAGAGGCTGTCAACGGAGACAGAACCGGAGAGACCGGTGGAAGTGCGGACGACGCACCTGGACGACATGGCGCTGGAAGACGAGTGGGCGGGAAGCCACTATTCGCGGCCACACTGGGCCCGAGCGACCACGGAGACCCCGGTAAAGATCGGCGATGTCCAGGAACCGGTAGTAGCTTTGGTGGACCACGGATCGGAAATCAACCTGATGTCCATGGACTTCTATAAGAAGGGCAAATGGCCGATCAACACCAAGCACGGATGGAAGATAAGGGCGGCGACGCGCGCCACCGAGGAACTTCACGGGGCCTGCCCGAATGTACGGGTCAAGATTGGCGATGTCGAGATAGACCAGCACTTCTTCGTGCAGGAGTCGTCATCGCACCCCGTCATACTGGGAGAGCCGTACATCACGGCGGCTCGAATGGAGACCAAGGTGCTGGACAACGGTTCGGCCTATGCGCGGGTCAAGAGCCAGGACGGGCGCCATTCGGTCCAGTTTTTGACGGTTAGGCCGAACCACGAGCGTAACCGCGACTCCCTCGGTTCCGACAACCGAGAGGATTTTTAGAGAGGACTGCCAAGGCGTGGGGCCGCGACAGTCCGGATGCTCCGGGAAAACCTCACATTTGTACGATAAAACCGTGTACGACAAGTAGGGTATTTTGCTTCTCCGACAGCGGAGCGTGTACGATAGTCGGCATCGGCGGCCGAGAGAAGACAAAGGCGGAGGGGAGACTTCGAGCGTGCGGAGTTCTCGGCCCTGACGAGGAAATCAGCGGAGCCGTGGAGGCGGTCTCATTCGACGACACCTTGGGGACGCTGGGAAAGGTGGTCGAAGAAGGCCTTAACGAAGACCGGACGATACCGGTGTGTTCCGAGGAGATGTACGGAGTCATCGCGGACTTCGGTCGAGGACTCGAGTCAGTTCGGACGGCCCGCGTAAGCACCAAGTACAAGACTGTGGACCGGAAGGTAAGGCCAGTCGCGGCACCCTTACTGGAGGACAGCGCGTCGAGAATCAAAGGGGTTGCATCGGACCCTAGTCTACGAGATCCGGCCTGCATAGGGCACACCTTCACCGACGAGACGCTCCGAGAGCTCAAAATAGGTGGGGGCGGGTTCCTACTGCCGGCGGAGGAAGACCGGTTTCGGAGAATGCTCGGAAGGCACGGGAAAGCCTTCGCATTCTCGCCGGAGGAAATCGGGTGCGTTGACCCGACGATCGTGGAGCCAATGGTGATATTCACGGTACCGCATGTACCATGGAATCTCAAGCCAATCCCGGTTCCGAGAGCTCACATCCCGAAGTTGATGGAGCTGCTGAGGCAGAAAGTTGATATGGGAATTCTCGAGCCGTCGAGCGCCCCATATTCGAATCGATGGTTTACCGTACCGAAGAAAAACGGTTCGTTGCGCTTCATCCAGGACCTGCAGCCGGTCAATCGAGTGACCATTCGGAACGCAGGGATCGGACCGACCATAGACGAGTTCGCGGAGGCCTTCGCCGGAAGGTCAATTTACTCGGTCGGGGATCTATACTCAGGGTACGACCAGTTCCAGCTAGCCGTGGAGAGCAGAGACATTACGACGATGCGAACTCCCCTCGGCCTAGTTCGGATGTGTACACTGCCGCAAGGAGGGACCAACTCGGTGGCCCACATGGTGAATGCGATGAACAAGGTTCTGAGGGACTGTATCCCGGACATCACCATGCCGTTTCTGGACGACATTCCGATCAAGGGATGCCCGGTGGAAGAAAGGGACGAGACGATCGGGCCGGACGGATGCCGGCGATTCGTAGCGACGCACATCGACGACTGCGAGAAGGTGCTGCAAAGGCTAGAGGATGCGAGACTCACCTTCTCCGGGGAGAAGTCGGCCTTCGGGCAGTCAGAAATCATGGTGGTCGGACACCTGTGCGGGCCATATGGCCGGAAACCGTCTCCGGCAAAGGTAGAAGCCATCTCCGCGATGAAGCCCGACTGCAGCTCGGTCACGGAAGTACGGAGATTCCTGGGGGCATGCGCGTTCTACCACATATGGATCCCGCATTACGCACACGTCGCGGAGCCACTGTACGGGTTGCTGAAAAAGGGGCGAAGGTTCGAATGGCTGGACGAGCACGCGGAATCGGTTCGGAAGCTGAAAGAGGCCCTTGCAGCGGCAACGGCACTCCGAAAGGCGGTATACGGGAAGGGTACCCCGGTATTCATAACGGTGGATACCAGTCCGACCGGGATCGGATGGGTCGTGAACCAGGAAGACGAGGACGGCAATCGGTTTCCGATCCGATTCGGCGCGAAAGTCCTCAGTGAACGGCAGCGAGGATACGCCCAGGTTAAACGCGAACTCTGGGGTATTGTTTCGGCGGTTAAGGCCGACAAAGATTACCTGATAGGGACAGAAGTGATCATCGAGACGGATTGCCTGCCGATTCTCGGTATGGTTTCCGGATGCGCGACTCCGGACCTGGCAATGCTCAAGTGGATAGCGTACATCAAGTCCCTGGACCCGGAAATACGACACATTTCCGGGAAAGACAACGCCATGGCCGACATGCTTTCGAGGGCGAGGTTCGACGACGAGGGCGGCATGGTTTCGGAAGACGAAGAAGTCGGCGTGGATTTCTTCGAGGCGGCGTACATAACGACCGACGGGATGAGCACTCCGACGCTTAACGAGTTCGACGCGAGCAAGTACGACGGGGAGTGGCTGCAGATCGGCGGGTTTTTGAAGGCAATGACGCCCGATGCGTCATGGACGAAGGACGAGGCCAACCGGATCCGGAAGAAAGCATACCGATTCTTTCTCCGAGATGGGCATTTGTGGAAGCACCCGAAGAAGAGGAACGGCGTCCCGCTCCGGGTGGTGGCGATGAAGGAAGAACAGGAGGAGCTACTGGCGGCCCACCACGACAGCCCTTGGGCTGGACACCGTGGAACGTGGGCGACGTTTGAGAAGCTGAAGGGGAAGTACTGGTGGCCGGGATTGTACCGGGACGTGCATCGGTTCGTGTCAACTTGCGAGAGTTGTCAGATGCACTCGATAGTCCGACACCGGGACGGGCTTCGCCCTACGTACCCTCCGACTATCCACTTCAAATGGATGGTAGATCTGGTGACGATGCCAATGGGGGTAGGACAGATGCGGTATCTGGTCCTAGCGCGGGAAGACCTGACGAACCAGGTGGAAGGCCGAGCCCTTCAGAACAAGACGACCGCGGCCGTGTGTCGGTTCCTAATCGAGGACGTGATATGCCGGTACGGGTGCGTCGGGAAGATCGTGGCTGACCGAGGGGAGTTGGACGCCGAAGAAGCCGCGGAGCTGTTCGACCGGCTGGGGGTCAAGCTCTCGCTCACCACTGCGTACAATCCGGAGGCGAATGGAAAGGTGGAGCGCGGGCACGGACCGATCGTCAAGGCGTTGGTTCGGGCATGCGGAGGCCGAATCGGTGACTGGCCGCGGCTCCTACCTTATGCCTTGTGGGCAGACCGGACCACGCACAGTTCGGTAACCGGGTACATGCCGACAGAGCTCATGTTCGGCCAGAAGCCGATCATGCCGATTGAACGGACGATCTCCTCGTGGGCAACGGTCGACTGGAGGGACGAGATGAGCCGGGAGGAGTTGTTGGCCGCGCGTATACGACAGCTCGAGCGGAGACCGGAGGACGTGGCACTGGCTACGGAGAAGCTCCGGGTGGCGAGGACAAAGAACAAAGCCCGGTTCGACCGAACGCACCGGCTACGACCGAAGAAAATCGACGAAGGTGACTGGGTGCTCGTCTACGACAGCAGCCTCGACAACCAGCACCGAGCAACGCGGAAGTTCGCACAGAGATGGTTCGGGCCGTACACGGTACAGAGCGCCAACGACAACGGGACGTATCATCTGGCGGAACTCGACGGTACGAGAATAGCGATACCCGTGGCCGGGAAGAGGATCAAAGCTTTCAAGAAGCGGCACGACGACGAACCCGACCCGATTCTCCTGGACAGCAGCGACGACCGATCCGAGGCCGAGGAAGGGCCGGCAGGCGAAGAGTAAAGACGGGCCGGTTTTCTCCGTGCCAACTTAATTGGGCGCATACCGGTGGATGCGCGGTTAGGTGGGGGCGGATGTCGTGAAGAAAACCGCCCACGAGAGGAATCGGAGGAACAAGGCGTGGGAAACGGCTCTACACACACGCGCGCCAAGAAGTACATACGAGGATCCTAGGTGGGTAGATTCGGTTGGTATGCAGTTAATGCCAAACGGCCTCTTGACGGGATATAAAAGGAAGAGGAAGAATAGAAGTGGGGTATCTCGCGGAGAGAGGACGAAGTGCTGCCGAACCGTTTTCGGAGCTCCTCTCTCACTCCTGCTTTCGTTGTCTTCTGCTCCATCGCGTACCTGTGCAGGTTTCGAGGAGGCTTGCGCTGTTCCGTGGAACGCCCCGAGTGCATCCTGCAGCACCTCCGACCTGTTTCCCCCTTTCCGTGCGTCGCGACATACAGGGGTCGGCATCTGTTCGCCGCCCTCTTCGCTTTCGTTAGTATCTATTTCGTGCCCTACCGTGGGTTGTAATACTTTGGTCTGTTATTTTCTTGCTTTCATAAGTACATATCTTCGTTGTTGCGTCCATCTGCGTCGGCGTTTGTTTGTGATCTCTGTTTGTTGGGCCGTGTCCCTGTGCGATCTTCGGTTCTGTGTAATCGGGTCTCTCTCTCTCTTGCTCTTCGGTCCAAGACCCCCGTGGTCCCTCCTCCTTTCTGCGCGCAAGGGCGTAGCAACCCCGACACCGTGTCGGCCTTTCCTTGTCGGTTCCCGACGTCGCTTTGACTCCCCCTGCTTGTGGAGGGTCCGGAACTGCTGTCGACGCAACCTCTGTGCCTCCAGTCCTGCTCTTGTCAGCCGCCTCCATTGTGTGCCGACCCACCTCGTCCACCACGTTCATGGGGCCGATTTGTCTCCGTGTACAGCATCCGACCGTCCGATTGAGTGGTCCTTGACCCACTCGCGTGGTTTTCTTCGATTATCAACATCGATTGCAAGTCGAAGAAGGACGGTGGTTTCTCCTAGGTGCAAATCGCTGTCCGGATTGGCCCGTACCTTTGCGCTAGACCACCGAAGCAGATTTGTACCGTCTCGTCTTCATCCACCGTCACATTGATGGACCTGAGTGCGTCGCAAATCTCCTTTATCTTGGGGGTGTAGTCTGTAACCGACATATCTCTTTGCCGGATGTTGTTCAGCTCTTACGAGCTATGGTACTTGCGGCGAAAATCTTCCATAGATTTTCCTAGGCCTCCTTCGGTGTCTTTGCATCCTTGATGTAGCTGAGCATTTGATCATGCACACCGGACGTGAGACAGTATAGTACCCGACTCGCTCCTTACTCCCATACCGAGAAGTCTTTGTGTGACGACTCCGGTGCTACTTCATTTGTTCCTTCCACGAAACTCCAATATCCATGCCCCAACAAGTACTGGTGCATTTTATATGACCAGGATGCATAGTTGCTCTGGTCGAGCTTCTCTATTGGAAGTGAACTCGCCATTCCTCTTTCCATATCTTCTCTCTCTTTGTTGTTACTAGGTTCTAGGGTTCGTCTACAAAAGCAAATGTCGCCTGCAGAGGTTCTCAACCCTCGCGCTCTGATACCATGTGAATGTTAATGTGCGGAAGCGTTAGACAGAACTTGCTCAGCCGGATAGCAACAGAAAATGAGATGAAGGTTTAATGGAAAAGCTTAAACCACAGAGGAGAAAAAGAGAGCAGAACATAAACCTATATTCAAAAAATTAACTCTAAAACTTTGTGCATACAACATGCTAAACAACACTATTTATACAAGTCCATAAAGGACTGATAGAAGTACTAATAGGTACTTCAATGCTCACACGCGCGACTGAACTAACTACGAGACAATGATTACCTATTAGTCTAGGCTACTACTAGGCTTTCAGTTCCGGCTCGAATCCAGCTCTCCGATCCGGCTGGTTGTTTCCGAATACCATCGGGATACCGATCCGGCTCATCCTTCCGGATGCCGATCCGGCTCAAGCTTATTCAGCCAATCCGGATCTGGTTGAGCTTGCTTGCTCAACAGATTCAAAGGAGTCGGATCAACTAAAGGCCAAGCGGACACAGACACAGGGGAAGTCGATGCCAAAACAAAGGAACCGATGGGTCGACAAGCGCCAGAGTCGCAGCAACGAGGGAGTTGAAATGGGCCTGGTGAGCAGACAAGCTGACCGAGGAGGGTCGCGGCAAACAAGACCAGACCGGACGAGGAGCGCGAGCAAGGCAGAGCGATGCCAGAAGGAGCCGGGTAGAAGAAATGGTTACCACTGACACTGACACCACGATCCGACCTCAAGTTGAGCTTGAGGGGGAGTGTTGAGCGAGCAAGCTCAACTGGATCCGGATCGGCTGAATAAGCCTGAGCCGGATTCGAGCGGGAACCGGAAGCCTAGTAGTAGCCTAGACTACTAGGTAATCATTGTCTCGTAGTTAGTGTCAGTTGCACATAGGAGTATTGAAGTATCTGTCAGTACTTCTATCAATCCTTTATGGACTAGTAAAAAGTGCTCTCTAAGCACATTCTATGTACAGAGTTTTAGAGTTATTTTGAATCAAAGTTTACGTTCTGCTCTCTCTGTCTCTCCTGTGTATACTCTCTGTGTATTAAGCTTCACCATTAAACCTTCATCTTATTCTCTGTTGCTATCCGACTGAGCAGGTCCTGTCTAACGCTTCCGCACGTTAACTTTGACATTTATGCACAATCTTGGTCGACCGTTGGAATGCAATTAAGCATGTGTTCAGATACCTTGTGGGCACAAAAGTCTATCATAGTTTTTGTGCCGAATGATACGTCAAGCATCCTATTCGGCCCGAATGATACTTCAGGCATAGTCAGCTATACCTACTCAGACTTTGTCGGCTGCGTGGACTGTCGAAAATCGACAACTAGATACTATTTCAAATTCGGCAATGGAGCAATCTCATGGAAATCGAAATTTCAGGAGTGCATTGCCACATCAACAACCGAGGTCGAATACGTAGCCACGTTCGATGCAGCGAAAGAGGCTTTATAGCTCAATCGACTGGCGCTCACATTTCAACAAGTCGACTCCGACTCAGCAACAGTTAGGGTGTTGCTCTATCGAAAAATCTAGTTCATCTCAACGCCTCCAAGCATATCGACGCTCGGTATCACTTTGTTCGGGACTGCATCATTTCAGGGAAAATCGGCCTCGAGAAGATACCTACAGCCAATAATGTCATAGATGGGATAACGAAGTGTCTTTTGGCGGATCGATTCTGATCCCTTTGGCATCAGATGAGCGTAGAGAAGAATCTGTCCGGATTGAGTCGGACATTCAGGACATTCTCGGACAATCGACATCGATAGTTCGAAGCTCGGCTTTAGTTCTTCCAACCCCAGTCGGCTCGGCCTTTTGTTCTCGGATTTTGCCAATTCGAACAAAACCGATATGTCCGATAACTTTTGTTGAGAGACAAGCTCAACATTCGTGCATAATACAATGCGTAACCCAGTGCGTAGACTGGGTACGTAAATCGGTATGCATAACATGGTCGTATCAGTGCGTAAACCGGAAGGTCGTTAGAAAGATATTCCTCGTAAGGAATAATTTTGGGAGTAAGTGTCGAGGCTCATTTATGAGCAGTCAAGTACTGTCAGTACTTGTGTCAGCAGATTGAGTATTATTTTGAATTGAGTTTTCTGTGTGTTCTCTCTCTCTGTCTCTCCTGCGTACTGTGTATATTCAAGCTCTCCATTAAACCTGCGTATTTTCTGTGTTCGGTTTTCTATTGCTTCCGCACATAATCTTTTTCATGGTATCAGAGCGCAAGGGTTGAGAACCTCTGCAGCCAACATGGCTTGAAAAGGAAACCAACCAAGAAGAACATGTAAAAGCAAAATGGACAGAGGAATGGCTAGCTCGCTCCCGGTGGAGAAGCTCGATAGAACCAACTACGCATCTTGGTCTTACAAGATGCACCAGTACCTGCTTGGGCATGGTCACTAGAGCTATGTCGACAGAGCTAACGACACAACACCTGATGCGACACACAAGGACTTCCCTGTGTGGGAACAAGCGGCAAGCAAAGTGATGTACTGCTTTGCGTCCAGTGTCGGAGACCAGCTGTTGAGCCATATCTGAGATGCCAAGATGCCCAAAGAAGCTTGGGGAAATCTGAAAAAGGTCTTCGCTGCAAGCACTACAGCTAGGAAGCTTCAACTCAGGCAAGAGTTGAGCAATGTACGACAACGAGATATGTCGGTGGCTGACTACACCACCAAGATTAAAGAAATTTGTGACTCACTCGCCTCTGTCAACGTGAACGTTGAGGATGACATGGTGCAGGTTTGTCTTGGCGGGTTAGCGTCTAAGTTTGGAGCTTTCCGAACGGCGGTCTGTACGAGGGAGAATATGCCGTCATTTTTCGACTTACAGTCGATGCTCCTTGTAGAGGAGAACCACGTCGGTGCGTCAACAAGTGCACCCACTGACATCCGAATGCTATACATGGAGGCGGATCGACCCCGTGGGTGTGGTGGACGAGGCAGGTCGGCTCGCAATGGTAGTGGCCGACAAGAGCAGGACCGAAGTGATGCCGACAGCAATTCCGGACCCTCCGAAAACAGGGGGAGTCGAGGCGACGAGAACCGGCAAGGAAAATCCGTCGCGGAATGCTAGTACTGTGGCAAGAAAGGCCATAGGGAGAGCGAGTGCTGGAAAAAGAGTGCCGATTCGGAGAGAACGAGGTCTGGATCAGGCTCCGGATAGAACAACTAAGGAAATCGGCAGTGATCGCACTACGCCGAAGGACCCGGAAAAGGGTCAGTCTTCGTGACGAGACACGAAGAAACTCGATGAAGAAGATCACCCCGAAGTTGGACGAGGTGTGGTACGTCGACTCCGGCGCATCAAACCACATGACGTTGTCGCGTTGCTATGCGCGTGCGTGGAGAAGGGCGGGACCACGGGGGTCTTGGACTAAGGAGTAGAGGAGAAGGAATCGGACACGGAATGGAAGCTTTGCTCAAGAAGAAGAAGAATGAACAAGAGACTAGATCGAACAAGAGGAAGATGGAGACAAGATGAACAACAGGATGTATTAAAACGAAATGAACGATTACAAAATGGTGGCCGCATAGGCCGCACCAAACGACTACTCAAATCCCTAACCCTAACCCTAACACTCGACCTATGTGGTATACCTCGCACACTCAAAATAGGCAACCCCACAATGGTGCCTTCCCTCTCATTTTATAGCACAAGGAGGGAAGACCGTTTACAAAAACGAGACTAAAATATCCCCTTTCATTCAAAGGGGATATTTGCCTTGATTTGGGGAGGGTGAGATTGATGGCCCCTTAACTCCCACCTCCTCACAAACAACTAGGTACCTATGTACCACATAGTACCTCTCTCTCTCTCGCGCGTGGATGTGCGCACAAGACCACATCGCCTTTATACCTTAGGGATCTTACGGGGCATTTCTAACACCATACCCTTTTCCCCTATTATTATTACAAATACATTATGTACGTGTGCAACGTTGCACATCGCTCTTTGGCTCTCGTTGCTCGGGTTTCCGCTCGTGGACGAAAATCTTCATGACAACGCGCCACAAGGAGTGGTTCTCATACCTTGAGAAACCGATGCAACCGAGAGTAGTCACAACCGGAGACGACACTCCGCATCTGATCGCGAATGTCAGTGAAGTTCCCTTAAGCCATGTCGGGCAAAAAGGGAAACTTATGAACATGTTACACGTCCCAACAATCACGAAGAATCTGGTGTCGGTTAATCAGATCGTCGACCAGGGGATGCAAGTCCAGTTCACGCATCTTGGGTGCTTCATTGAGGAAGAAGGCCAAGTTATTGCGCAAGGGCCTAGAGACAAGAGGATGTTTATCCTCGACTCTAGTGACGGTGGTATCACAATGTTCGCGAAAGGACAAAAAGTCGAGTCAGATATCGACTTATGGCACAAGCGGATAGGCCACGTTAACTATCAACGGCTTCAGGACCTGCAATCGAAACAGGTGGTGTTCGGATTGCCCAAATTTAGTGGCCAGAAGGCACAAATTTGTGAAGCCTGCCAGCTAGGGAAGCAACACCAACTTCCTTTCCCCAACGAGCGTAACCGAAGTCAGAACAAGCTCGACTTGATACATTCCGATGTATGGGGGCCGGCACAGAACATTAGTCCTGGCGGGAGTCGATATTTCATCTCCTTCATCGACGACTATACGCGGCACACGTGGATCTACCTCATTGAGAAGAAGAGTGAAGTCTTCAACTATTTCCGAGACCTCAAAAGTTTCATTGAAAGGGAAACAGGAAGAAAGATCAAGTGCATGCGGTCGAATGATGGAAAAGAGTACTTTTCCGGTCAATTCAATGGCTATCTGCAACATATGGGAATTTGGTGCGAATTCAGTTGTAGATACACGCCAGAGCAAAACAGCGTGGCCAAGAGGAAGAACCGGTCAATTGTAGAAGTGGCACGGGCAATGCTGGAGGAGAAGAGCTTGCCCAAGTTCTATTGGGCCGAGGCAGTATGAACCGCGGTATACATCCAGAATAGGATCGGAGAAAAAGTGTCGGTGCATGAGCTATACTTCGAACGAAGCCGAATCTGCGACACTTAAGAGTTTTCGATAGCATTGCGTATGTGCATATACCGAAGGAGAAGCAAACGAAGCTGGACGCGAAAGCCGAGAAGTGTATCTTGGTCGGCTATTCGGATGAGCAGAAGGGTTATAAGTGTTATAACCCTCGCACCAAACAAGTGCACGTGAACCGCGACGTTGTGTTTAACGAGTCTGTGTCCTAGTACTTGCCTTCGACTCCAGAGTTCACCTCTAATCCGAGTTCTGATAATGAGGTCAGCGAGGCCGAGATGCCTTCGAATGAGCTTGAAATTGGGACCCGCGAAGAGAGTCCAATTTCGTTTCGGTTAAGCGGACTGGATGGACGACTGAGTCGGTTCGACCAGTCCGATGAAGAGTCGGCGAGTAGTGGAGACTCGGCAGTGCATTCCCCGCGCAGGAAGCCAAGGAGACGGCTTACATGCAAGGAAAAAGGGAAGAACAAGGTGTCGGATTACGGCACGGATAGGAACGAGTCGGATTGACGCGAGTCCGACTCCGAGGGAAGTGATGACGGGTCTTCGAGAGCGAAGTCTGCGTCGGCTAAGAAAGCCTCAACATCGGCTAATGAACAATTACATCAATCTACCCGCCAGAAGAACCTTGTTGTGCGGTTCGGATACAACGAGTACATGGCGCATCACTATGCGTACATGACCCGTGTAGCGGAAGTGCGTGAGCGAGAGAGCTACGCAGAAGTGGCGAAGGACGCAAATTGGCGTGCCACAATGGAGGAAGAGATGTGCGCATTAGCAGAGAATGAAACCTGGGACCTGGTTGACACACCGAAAGGTGTGAAGCTGATCGGATGTAGGTGGGTGTACAAGGTCAAGTACAACACTGACGGCTCCGTCAACCGATACAAGGCCCGGTTAGTAGCTAAAGGCTACACACAGAAACACGGCATCAACTATGATGAGACGTTTGCGCCAGTCGCAAAGATGAAAATCGTCCGTGTTTTGCTCGCAATAGCTGCGGCAAAGGGGTGGCACTTACATCAAATGGATGTAAAGAATTCATTCCTGCAAGGTGAGCTTGAGGAACAAGTGTACATGGTATAGCCCCCCGGATTTCACTCCGAAACGAACACTTCGGCGGTGTGCCGATTGAAGAAGTCCCTTTACGAACTAAAGCAAGCCCCGCGTGCCTGGAACGCGAAGATCACGCAACGATTGCGTCGGATGGTCTTTGCGACGTCAAAATCGGACTCCTCACTGTTCATCCGGAAAGGTCAACTCGGGCCGATTAGTATTTTACTTTATGTCGATGACTTGGTCATCACCGGTGCCGACCTTGGTGAAATTGACCGTGTAAAGCTCCAGCTCGTGGCATCATTTGACATGAAGGACCTGGGGGACCTTCATTACTTCCTTAGGATCGAAGTGATCCGCACCCCCGAAGGCATACTGATCAGCCAACGGCATTACGTGTTGAGTATGCTCTTCAAATTCGGGATGGCCGACTGTAAGTCTGTCTCAACTCCTCTGGATAGAACCGTCAAGCTTCGCCCCGATTCCGGAAAGGTATGTGACCCGACGAGGTTTCGATAGATAGTCGGAAGCCTTATATACTTGACCATCACCCGACCAGATCTCAGCTACCCGGTCGGGGTGATTAGTTAGTTCATGGCGCGACCGATCGAGGAGCACCTTCAGGGTGCACAACGCATACTCCGGTATGTCAATGGCACTAAGGACCGAGGGCTACTATATCGGACCGATACTACCGCACAGTTGGTCGATTACACCAATGTTGATTGGGTCGGAAACGCCGCCAATCACCGATCCACGTCCGGTTTCACGTTCTCTCTTGGGAGTGCCGCGATCGCGTGGAGTAGCAAGAAGCAGCCGACAGTTGCGTTGTCGAGCACCAAAGCCGAGTATAGAGGAGCGGTTGTCGCGACATGCGAAGCCATATGGTTGAAGTGGATACTTAAGGATCTGTGGTATCCGATCCAACGACAATCTACTGCGACAACCTCAGCAGCATCCAGCTAGCAAAGAACCCTGTCTTCCACGCCCGAACTAAGCACATTGAGGTGCACTACCATTTCATCCATGAGCATGTCCTCTCCGGTGAAGTCGAACTTCAGTATGTTCCGACGGATCGGCAGAACGCCGACATCTTCACCAAGCCTCTTGGTCTGGACAAGTTGCGGCAATTCTCGGGTGCGCTTGGGTTGCGTCACCTTGACGTGCCGAACTTGAGGGGGCGAGACGTCCCGGATGAGCAAGGAAGGGAGCAGGAAAGGAGCGGAAAAGACCGTGATGCCGAGTCGGATGACGAATTTGATTTCGGATCCGCAGAAGAGTCTGAAAGCGGACATAAGGGGAGCAGCCGGAAGAAAGAGCCAAAGCCAGCCAAGCATGGGGGAGATGAAGCCATCAAGGGCGAGAAGACTGAAGACGAGTTGGAGACAGCCAACTCGGACGAGAGCGAAAACCGATCGGAGGAAGCCGAGTCGGTTCGGATGTTTGATTCAGATACGCTGAATCAGCCAAGGGCCAAGAGGAAGAGAAGGTAGTAGAAGAGGTGCCAACACCACAACAGCAAGGAAGTTGAGAAGGGCCATGTAAGTAGACAAGCCGACCGGAAGGGTCGAGGCGCGCGGAATCGAACGAGTCGAGGAGCGCGAGTGAGGCGTGAAGCCAGAAGGAACCGGAGCGTAGATCCGGCGGAGCAGGTGGAACCTCAAGTTGAGCTTGAGGGGGAGTGTTGAGAGACAAGCTCAACATTCGTGCGTAATACGGTGTGTAACCCAATGTGTAGATTGGGTGCGTAAATCAGTATGCATAACATGGCCGTATCGGTGTGTAAACCAGAAGGCCGTTAGAAAGATATTCCTCGTAAGGAATAATTTTGGGAGTAAGTGTGGAGGCTCATTTATGAACGGTCAAGTACTGTTAGTACTTGTGTCAGCCCTATTGTCACTAATTCAGAAGAGAGAGAGAGAGAGAGAGAGATATCTAGCTTGCTTACAATGGGGACTTGAAGACTTAAGATTCAAAGAGCTAAAAAATAAATAAGAGTTACAGATTATACAAAGTCGAAAAAGATTATGTGCAGAAGCAATAGAAAACCGAACACAGAAAATACGCAGGTTTAATGGAGAGCTTGAATATACACAGTACGCGGGAGAGACAGAGAGAGAGAGAGAGAAAACACACAGAAAACTCAATTCAAAATAATACTCAATCTGTACATACACAGTGCTCAACAAGCACCTTTTATACAAGCCCTGACAATAGGGCTGACACAAGTACTGACAGTACTTGACCGCTCATAAATGAGCCGCCACACTTACTCCCAAAATTATTCCTTATGAGGAATATCTTTCTAACGGCCTTCTGGTTTACGCACCAATACGGCCTATTGTCAACCCTACTTAGCCAAACCCTAATCACTCCTCATTTTGTATGTTTGTCTCGATTTCTCTGCTTAATTGAGGTGTGGCTAATACTTCCACATGTAATCACTTAATAAGCCTTTACACAAAGCACTAGTTAACCTCTTGATTAGAGTTGTCTTGGTGTGGATAAGTGGGTGCTCACTAGGTTAGGGCAAGGGAGGTTAGCCCACAGGAGTACTTGACAACCACTCTCCCCCAACTCTCCATCAATAAGATATACGATGGTTCAAATCCCTCGGCTAACAATATCAATGTAGAAACAGATGTCCACTAATACAAGATGTGCACTCAATGCAAACACCTTGAGCCAATGGAATAATGTACTAAATTACGCCATGTATCAAACCTTCTCTTCTTCAATAAATGTGAGTTCAATGCCTTAGGGGTGAGGGTTTTTTCCTCAGACATTACATCTCCCAAAACCTCTCCCTTCGTTTTCTCAAAATAGGTTATTGACTTCTTTGTAAGACCCTTAAAGCTATTTGAAGTGGAGGTTGGCTAAGTGGAATATTGTAATGTCCAATATTGAGAAGATGTCAATTATTCATGAACATCATAGTTTGTGCATGACCATCCAACTATTGGGTTTGTGGTGTGCTTCTTGGCACTCGTAAGCAAGTGTCATATGCACATCACTTGTCAACTATTGGGGATGCTTCCTTGCATTTTCATAACATACATCAAGTTCATCTCTTGTTTATAAATGAGTAGTTGATTGTGATTAGCAATGTCTGCTTCCTTCTTTTAGTAGCACTCTATATTATCACTGAGAAATTTGTGAACTTATCACTGAGAAATTTGTGAACTAAAAATGCGCAAAAAATATTATTGCATAATGTTGTGCTTTAATGCACTTAGAGAATATTTGGAAGTTGTGGAATGGGAGACAATCATGCAATGATTGTCACAAGAGACCGTTTGCAGAAGAAGAATTCAATTACAACAAGTTGGTTGAAGATTGTGTGGTTACATTATATTCAATATTTTCATAATCCCCAAAATATCACCACAAATGAAAATTTGGATACACTATGAGGCAACTCTAGGAACAAAACCAAATATCTAAAGTTCTTTCCAAAACGAAGTATTGGAAAATGGCTAGAGAGGTGTTGCCTTACCCCTTCTAGAAAATGCTTACTTTTGTAAAACCCAAAGTAAATAAGGCCATCAGAATGATCTCTCCTTCAATGAAAAAGCAATGTGTCTAATTCTTGTTACACTCTTTCTAGGAACTCACTTACATTGAGGTCGTGTGAATAACATTTCCACACTTCATTCTTTCTTGATTATTTGTGATTAAATACACGAGAACAATTTTACCATTGGGAATGGGTATTTGCTATTTACTTCATAAAGGGAGGTTGTGTCACTATGGACATGAACAACACTAAGTGTGATAACCTTTGGGAGTGTCACAATATTTCAATCATGAAACATCCATGGAAACATAAATTGTATGTCCATATGCACCAACATTTGTGTAACTTTCGCATGTACAATTTATTATAACCATTGTCAATTTCCCAACTCAAAGTTTGAATTAGTGTGGGTTTTCAACCTAAATCACCAATAACATTTGGATTGGATAAGAAAAAAAATCTCTAATTTTTATCATTGTAATGCATTGGATATTGCATAACACAGTATATAATGTGCCCAAAATGAACATAAAAAGTAGGTCGATGAGAACTATTTGATGAAGGTGAAAACATTTTATCTCAGAGTTCCTACGTATTTTTAAAGTCTCAAGACTAAGCTAGTAAATTGTCATCACGATATTGTGGTCCATCATCCATTCTTAAAACAAGTTAGATCTACCTTTGAGTAGTATGGTTTGTCCTATTTTTCCTATTAGTCATTTGAAGAACATTCCACAAGGTTCACAATTGTTATCCGCAAACTCTCTTAGCCAAATTGTCCCAAATGACATTGATATGTTTTGAGATTCATTAGTTACACTACAACACAAACCCTAAAATATTTTAGATTCATGTCAGAAACAAACTGATGTAATGTTTGTTGTAAGCATTTAGTCATGTCGTAGAATTTTGGCAAATTGTATTGCTTGGGCATGGTCATACTTCATAGAAGTTGTTTCATGTTTATTTTACAACAAAAAAATAGTCATGGGGAAACACTTTTAGGATTGCGGCATTCCCAACATGACAATCAGGTTTGTATATCTACATGTGTAAAAAGCTAGGGAATGGGGGGATGAATGTATATTGGATTATTGGGTCCAGTTATGAAGTCATCATAAATGGATTTCTAAAATGATTAAGAATTTACTCTGAAATCTTCAAAATAGCTTCAATATCTTACATCTTCAATGCATTTCTTTAAATGTTTGGCCAATTCAATAGCATAAATATAAATAAGTCATAAAATCCATTCACCTTTGTACATGGGTTGCTTTCACATGTTTATGTATGCATAGTTATTAAGACAAAAGGGATCCATGTATGAAAGAATATATAAATAAGGGATTGATCATAGACTGAAGATGTGATACATGTACATTCAGATAATATGTCCATATCTATCTTCTTAACATGGACACGTTTGCTACGAATCAGAGAAATCATTCCATTCGTGTGTTGGTTAAAACACGCATTAAAGTCAAAGTTTGACTTTATAACACCTCTCTAACTCATCAATGCCTCTTTTGCTCAACCTCCCATCAATTCCCAATAAATGATTGGTCTACACAACACAAAGCTAAGACCTCATATTTTTAGGCTACTTTTGTCTAAACCATGCAAAGATAAGCTACAACTTCAATTGCATATTTTCCTTTACTCATATAGTATATATATCATGTTAATACAAGTTAAAATTCTAAATATCGAGATCAATAATGATACTAAATAAGTTTTTCCAACTTTGTATCATATTGTCAGTAAGTCTTGAAAGGAAGTTTGCATTGTAAGGAAAAATGGAAGAGGGCAATGGAGGAGTTTTTTACTCAAGGAAAGAACATGAATTTACAATCGTAGAAGGTTGAATTCAACAATAAGCAAAAAATAAATCAAATAAAGAGGCTTTAAAAACAAAACATAAAAAGCACATTAATATTCATTTACTCTCCGCATGGAAATACCATTATTAGATTCGTGTTGTCTTCAACTAATCATGTTATGCTTCCAAACTTTACTTCATGCGAATAGGCTTCCTAATATAAAATTATAACAATTCACATGTAAAGGTAATCCACATGATTTCCTAGAAATGACTCTTATAATAGGTGTTCTCTTTGCAATCTTCTTGACTTTTGGAACCAAAAGAAGGGGGCATGTTTGTCACTTAGTGCCACAACACATCTGACAGATATGTCTCGCATGACACTTGCACCAAATGCAATGTCTTTGATGTTATGATAATGGTGCTTCTTTTTCACGTTGTCTACTATTGAAACATCTTGTGTGTGTGTGTGTGTGTGTGTGTGTGTGTGTGTGAGAGAGAGAGAGAGAGAGAGAGAGAGAGAGAGAAATGAAGCTCAAATCATAAGATTGTTCATGGAAGGGCAAATACAACATACATTGAAACCCTATTCTCTAGTGTCATAATTAAATCTAGTGAGATTTGAACTCCGAGGCGTAGGTTAGTAAAGTTGATAGCTTATAACTAGGGTACAGTCCCAACGATAGAAAGAAAAACATAAATAGCAATAGTTTACTATTTGCCCTCAGTTATCAAATATGACCCTCGCCCCAAAATGAAACATTTTCACATAGAAGATTATTGATGTCTCTCAATGCTTAAGAATTTTAGTAATGAATTTTGTAATTGACAAAGCATGTCGTGGTAGAGAGAAATGGGAGTAGAGAGATGAAAATATGAGGAAAGCTAACTTGAATGTGATTGAAGATGGAGCATTGTAATAAAGTTTGATACTCAAACACTCTGTGTATATAATGAGACGATGGGAAATCTGTGGAATGAGGAATATTGATACAAGAATTCAGTGAATTTCAATAGGTTTTTTTAAAACATCGATACATGAGAGTATTCTAAATATTCTTCAAAATCCACATTGGGGCTTGATAGTTGGATTTCCTCCCACTTGTTCCGTGGGACAAACCTTCATTGGACACTACATCCTCCAATACGGAAAGGTTTGGTATCCATTTATATTGCTAAGTAAACAAGTATTGTCCATTTATAGAAGGTGTATTAATAGTTTAGAGGGAACTTGTGAGTGTTATGTTCATGCATAACTTTCATATCTACGTTATCACGACTATTGACATTAGTTTAGGTGTTAATAACACGACCTTTGTCTAATATGTGCTACGAAACTAAGAAGTGTATAGAACAAGACTATTAGAATATCAAATGACCAAAATAATTGTGTAAACAACTATGATGTAGTAGGTTTCTTCTCTTGACTAAACTTATAATTTGCATTAGTAGACTCGTTGTCATTCATTTCTCATATCACACCCGTAGTTACCGAATAACCATGCATAACACTAGTTGTTAAAGAGTTGCCAAAATGCCAACAACACCAACATGTAAAAATGATGCATAAGGATGTGCTCAACTTGGAAAATGAACATGAAGTTGAACGTACCACAAATGCCTAGGGAAGGAGAAGATTGAGTGAAATGACCACAATCCACACCAATGGTATGTGACCAAGTGAATGGAAACTTCACAAAGGTAGACAATAACATGATCCCCAAGGTTGGGATATAGATATATGTGAGAATAGTTCAAAGTCTCAATATCCTTGAGGAAATTCTTTAGGAATGGTGGCTAACAAAGAGCCAGCACTAAGAGAGAATCTATTTAATGGGTATTGGAGGAGGATTCCGCCATTGACCACCACAAATTTACTACACAAACTTCTATTGACATGTGGACAACTAGAATTCAATTACCAACTCTAATCACGAAATGACAAATTAACAACAAGAATTTTATGGTAAATCTTTTGACCCTATTTCGTAGACCTTGGAAATTTCTATTATTCGCATAAAGATGCACAACATTTGAATCTCACTAGGCACTAGCTTTCATCAAATATAACATCCCTAGCATTCTAACTTAAAATGGAAATGTTGGACATGGGAATGGCCACCTTGGGGAATGTGTGGAACCATGCCTCACACAGCCATATTTTTGTGAAGGGGATGGACTTCATTTGTGCATTGGCATTTGAAAGCCCACCAATTTGGCAACTGGGTGAAATGGATCCATAGTTATATGTTGTCTAAGAATGAACATATCCACATTCATGGTGGAACGTCATGGAATGACAACCTCAAAAACTCTAGCTCGTTTCCACACCAAGTGTTATTCGTCCTAGGAATGGAACATGCGGCGCCCATTACCTAATAACTTGAGGCTCAACCAAACCTCCCAAATTTAGATGAGTCATCATCGAATGGTGAGTGAGAACTTGTCATCAGATAGGTAGATTATTGACATCAAGGGGATATCAAATACAATATGGGGAGACAATTGGAACAGATATGGTGGGGGGGTGGATGATATTTTGTCTTCCTCTCTCCACAGAAAGGGCTTAGGCAAATGTGGCTCATGTATTTTCTTAAGGTCACTTATATGCTTGAGTATAGGGTGGGGTTGGTGTGTTTGACTTAAAATATATGTGAGATTTGACATTCATGGATTCATTAAATATATGTGGGTTACAAGTAATGTAGACTAGTTTGGCAATTGATGTCTCTCTCTTACAAGCAATGGTTCTTTATCCCTTCAAAATGTCATTGTGTAAGTTATGACATTGTGAAGTCCATTGAGTGTGACGATTTTTACGTTTAAATGAAAGAGCATCATGCTTTGTATAATTTCGTAATATTACAATATAGTATAGCTACAAAAATATATACATATTGTGGTATGCACACCACAATATAGATAGGTTTTTATTTATTTATAAATATCCTCAAAAGACTACATACGATCTATGGGACATGGTCAAGCAAGGCAATGATCAAACTTGGGTTCTCTCAAAGTTTTGACCATGATGCCATGGTATAACCAAGGCAACAATTACAAAGAGAGAATGTGATATTTATACATCTATGAGAGATAGCGAGGTTTTATTATCATCCTCAAACATCAAACATGTCACAAGCAACCAAAGTGGAACCTATTCACATTGGGTGAATGAGAGAGAGAGAGAGCGAGAGGGCTTGTTTACGTTCGTTCATTTGAGGCTTATTTCACTTGTGAGATTTATATACGAGTTTTTACAAAGGTCCTTGAAGAATTCTTACTAATCAACCAAGTTCCCTTTCCATTATCGAGCCATTTTGAAATATGAGTGAAGATGAGAACATTGTACAAATTTAGTCGACAATCTATATGATTTGGTCATTTTGTAAACATTGTCATTTGACAAGTCAAGAACCTTAGTCAAGGACATGGAGATTGAGAGCATAGTTCTCTCCAAGACTGGTCCAAACAACATATTGACGAGAGTTAAAAATAGAGTTGGGCAAGGGGGGAGGGGAAGAAAACTTGTCCAGTTATGGTTTAAGAGATGAGATCACGCCGACAATAAAGCCATGCACGCAAACCCTCGAGAATGGACTCCACTTGTCCATTCACAGATGAAGGGCCACATGATGTGGGTGTTGACCTTTTGCATGGTCACCCCAAATTGTCGAATCACTTTGTCCATCCATGGATGGAAGGCCACCAAGTGTGGTGGTTCAACTTGTTGCCTAGTCACTACATGAGGCAGGTGTTTGAAAGAGCACCATGCGCCAAAAAATGAAGTGAAGCCTCCCATATCCGAACCAAAAGGGGAGGGGAAATTCGGCTTTAGAGCGTCTGTCCACAAGGACACTGATATATGGGAGTCGAGGCCAACACGTCATGGAGTTCGAAAAAGGCTATACATAATTAGGATGCCCGAAGAGTGGGGGCCATGGATGAGAGGGAAACGATTCCAATGTGACAACACATTCGGTGTGGAAGAGAGGTGATGACAGGCACACAAAGAGGCCGGAGGTGAAGAGGAAGGACAAGCGGGGTCTCAAAACTCAGGGCGAGTGAGAGGAGGAGGAGGAGGCGAAGTGGTACATATACACATAAATACATATATACATATATACACATACATATATACACATACATATATACACATACACATACACATACACATACATACATATATACATATATACATATATACATATATACACTTACACATACACATACACATACACATACACATACACATACACATACACATACACATACACATACACATACACATACACATACACATATATACACTTACACATACACATACACATACACATACACATACACATACACATACACATACACATACACATACACATACACATACACATACACATACACATACACATACACATACACATACACATACACATACACATACACATACACATATATACATACACATAGACATAGACATAGACATACACATATATACATACACATAGACATATACATACACATACACATAGACATAGACATAGACATAGACATATACACATACACATATACATAGACATATACATATACATATACATATACATATACATATACATATACATATACATATACATATACATATACATATACATATACATATACATATACATATAACATATACATATACATATACATATACATATACTGTATACATATATATATGTATGGCTTCAGAAATTGGAGGTTGACCAGAGAGCCACTACCTTCAATAGTAAATGTAGACAAAGAAGAAAGAGGGTTCCTCCTCCTCCTCCTCTTCCTCCTCCTGCTTTCTGGGGTAGCCTAGTCACGCAAGTTTCACCATTAAACACAGAGACACAGAGAGAAACAGAGAGAGAGAAACAGAGAGACTCAATTCCTTTCTTCTCCTTCTGCTTCCATTTTTCTTTCTGTGCCTTTTTGTTTTTCTTTCTCCTCCTTTTGAAGCAGGAGGAAGCAGAAGAGCCCATAACCTCCCCCTCCCCCATTCTCTCTCTCTCTCTCTCTCTCTCTCTCAACAGTCCGGATCCATCGCGCCATATTGTTGATGGGTTCTGCCCTGAAAAACGCACCTTTTGCCTTAATGGGCCTTTAGAATCCTCCCCCCTCTCAAAAACCTTGTTGGGCTCTCAGAAACCCTAACAGTGGACCTAAGAAACCGTATCAGGAACCCTAATTGGGCTCCCAGAATTCTTAATTAGGTCATCAGGAACCCTAGAAAAGCTTGTTGGGTTCTGGGGACCTTACAATTTTGTGTCCTCAGAAGCTCACGAAAGCATTGTTGGGTCCTCAGGAACCCCCATTAGGTGCGCAGGAGCCCTAGAAAACCTTCCAGGGCCGACCTCACATACGCTTATTAAGTCCTCGGAAACCCTAATTGACTTCTTAGAAACGCTAAAAAACCATATTGGGTCCTCAGAAACCATAAAAGACGTTGTTAGGTCTTCAGAAACCCTAACGATGCAACCATAAATTACCCTTATCGCCATCCTTCCCTCACAATTCCACACAACAAAGAAATACATATCTGTTTTTATGACAGATACACAAACGCAGGGCTGGATCTCTCTCTGAGATGCAATGGGTATCTGCTACGGGAAGAACCTATCATCAGTTCAGGAGGAGCAAAACAGGCTAGAACAACCCTCTGGTGGATACACTAACCCCATTCCTAATCCTAATTTAGAAACAGAATACACACAATCGTCAGCAGCAAATTCAAATTCAAGAGGAGCAGGGGGGGGCTCATCATTGCCACCCAAGTCTCCATGGAGGGCACTCATTCCATCTTCTCCATCCACTTGGACATCGCCATTCCGGTCGCCATTCCGAGCTTCGACAACCTCTCCGTTTTGCTCAACTTCCTCTTCGGCTGTTGCTTCTCCCGCCGTTAAGAGGCCATTTCCCCCCCCATCCCCAGCTAAGCACATCCAAGCCGCCCTCGCCAAGCGGTTTAGTCGGCCTAAAAGTGATTCTATCCCCGAAGGTCAAGAAATCGATAAGCCCTTAGATAAGAGCTTTGGTTACTACAAGAGGTTTGATGCGAAGTACGAGCTTGGAGATGAGATTGGAAGAGGTCATTTTGGCCACACATGCCGGGCTAAAATTAAGAAGGGCGAGTACAAAGGTCTCTCTGTTGCTGTCAAGGTTATCTCCAAAGCAAAGGTCAGTCCCTCCCTCACTCTCATTAGTCTTATTTTTAATAATTGGAATCTCAGAACTTAACCCGAATCGAGCATTTTGGGCATTGATGTTCCATCACAATAAAAGATTTGGGGTTTCAAAACACAAAGATAGAAGATTCTTCTCATAAACCTCTTATTGTCATTGGAATCTCAAAATCTCAACAAACCTTAATTGAAAGGAACAAGACTTCTGAGCTTCGATTTTCCATCACAGTGGAAAAGATTGGGGATTTCAAATTTCCCATTCAAGCGCAAAAAATGCTTATGATAAACCTCTTTTGTCATTGGAATCTTAAAGTAATCCTGTTTGCAAGAAACAAGACTAATGGGCATTGGTTTTTTATGATAATGGATTTTTTTGGTGCAAAGCTTCAATAGGCAAAGACATTCCTTGTTATATAAGCTTGATATTATCACCACTTGGATATAAGCTTCAGGACATTGTTTTTGCATCATAATTAAAAATTGAGAGTGGGGCCTCAAGATGGGCAGAGAAGATACTTTTCATTGAAATACCGATTGTTAAAAACCTGTTGTTGAAACCTTCAGATTATTGGCTTTTGAATAGTCTTTTCTAGAGTTCCTGTTTCATAAGAGGAGAATCACAGAATGAATTTCTTTCTATGAATGTCCCTTTCAGAATGATTGCCCTTTGAAGACATAGGTAGTGTCCCGATATTTCACAATCAATATCGTTTGACCTCTTGCCTCAAACAAGCGGAGTTTAAACTTATGAATGACATGTAATTTAGTAGCTTGAATTGTGGGTGTGTTTAGATAATTAAGATATGATAACCGATATCATGTCTGATCATCTGCATAACTTCTTATATTATCCCATGCATTGAATGATCACACTTCTAGTTATAGATAGTGTTCCTTTGCAGGCTTGCTGATATTGCAAATAAATGCATTTCAAAAATGTTTTCTGATTTCCTCAAATGACGGGAATGCACACTGACCTGTAATTGAGTAGCTTGAGTTGGGATATGTCAAGATAATTAAGATATGATAACCATATGCATGGCTTAATCTAATTCTATATAAATTGATTGGTGCAATTCATGAAGCATTTCAGGTCCATCAATTTAGCAAAAAATGCTGTCTGTAAGAGATTTTGCTGATTGTTTCAGATGACCACTGCAATATCAATCGAGGATGTCAAACGAGAGGTCAAAATATTGAAGGCATTATCTGGGCATCCTAATCTCGTGAAGTTCTATGATGCTTGTGAGGATAACACAAATGTGTACATAGTCATGGAGTAAGCCCTCTGTAAACAATGCCCTCTGAAAAGAATATTATTACATCTGATGATTTCAAGACTTATTAAGCATCTCAAGACTTTTTAAAGTTGAGAACATCATCTGTTTCTTTTTCCTTTGTTGCAGGTTATGTGAAGGTGGTGAGCTATTAGATCGTATATTATCAAGGTACGAGAGGATGGTCCATTAGGAAAGTTTCACTTCACATTTCTCTTTATTGTGTGTGCCTTATTGACTGCACACTTTTTATCTTCATTTTGTCAGGGGTGGAAAATATTCTGAAGAAGATGCAAAACTGGTAACAGTGCAAATTCTTAGCATTGTGTCATTTTGTCACCTTCAAGGCGTAGTGCATCGTGATCTAAAGCCTGAGGTATATTCTAAAATGGGAAATTTCACAATTTAGACCAATGCAAATTTCAACACGAAGCCTTGAATTAAGATGTGGTTAATCTATGTGTATGTATGATGCTACCAACAGAATTTTCTATTCTCCACACAAGACGAAGATTCACAACTTAAGGCAATTGATTTTGGGCTATCTGATTTCGTAAGACCAGGTGAATGTGAATTTTATTTTGCATGTTTTTATGTCTCATGAGAATCTTCTTGTGAAATGTTAATTTTCTCTTGGAGTGCTTGGTATTTTTTTCTCTGCTTATAAAGATAATGCAAAGAAGACCCAACTCTAAGGGTAGCCCTTTTATTAGATACAAAGCTTGTAATAGCTGTTGACCAGATGATCGAAAAAAAGAAGACTATATAAACTTGGCCTCTTCAAAAGGATCTTGTAGCACCTAGTTGACAATATTTATATCACCCATTTCTTCATAAGGCGAGGTGAATTGTGCATTTGTTTGGCAATGATTCTGTAAGATACTGAAAAATTAAGCATTCGAGCCTCTTTAAAATATGGCATGTATTCCTGTTACTTGCAAAGAGAATGCGAAGAAGATTAAAAAACAAATGGATCCTAAGGCAACCCCTTTTAAGTTTTGTCTATTATAAAAAGCTTGAAAAAACCACTAGCAGTTAGATTGAATATGCGGTGAAAGTGAAGATGCTTCTTCACTTAGAATCCTAGGACTCAAAGACCTCTGCATCAATATTGGATGAGCTGCTCATTATATGCCACTGAGGAATTCTCTTATTAGGCACCTGTTTATGATAGGATGGAAATGAAATGAAATGTTATATGAACATCTTGAGAAGATCAAAATGACACCGCAACATCAAGAAAGCTACACCCCTTTGAGATCGGACACTCTTTGCACTCTATAGGTACTAACTTGCTATAGAGGATATTAATGCCATCCTGGCTAGAAAGGCCCATGAATATATTAATGTCATTCTAGCTTGAGAGAACCCATGAGGTACGTTTTGAAGTGATTTACCTTGTGTCTTCTGCCACCCACACTCGCTCTTCTTTTGTACATCTGGATGACTCACCTCCCCATTGATTAGTGGTGAGATATTTGTCTCCCCCCAATGTGGTGGAGTTGTTTGGTTATGCTAATAAATAAATTACTCTCTTTGTGACAGATGAGAGGCTCAATGATATAGTTGGAAGTGCATATTATGTTGCGCCGGAGGTTCTTCATCGATCATATAGTATGGAAGCAGATGTGTGGAGTGTTGGTGTGATAACATACATTCTACTCTGTGGTAGCCGGCCATTTTGGGCACGGACAGAATCAGGCATTTTCAAGTCGGTGCTTAAAACTGCTCCCAATTTTGATGAGGAACCATGGCCTTCTATTTCAGCAGAAGCCAAGGACTTTGTGAAGCGCCTTTTGAATAAAGATCGCCATAAAAGATTGACTGCTGCCCAAGCATTGGGTACATTGTCTTTCTTTATGAACCCTATTATTGGTTTGCATTTTTGTCCTGAAGCTGATATTGTTCAAATGTTGACAAAACACCAAAATATCCCCAAACTTGCTGGACATATTTATCCAGATATGCTTAGTGAACTTTGTAATTGAGAGCTGTTTTTTGGTCATTTTTTGAAAAGTTACTGATATTTTGGTAAAATATTCCAATTTGGGGAGAGGTATTTATATATTTTTTTTCCTTCACGTTTTTCTAGAGCTTAATGTGTTTGCATTCTCCTTGATATTATCAGCTCATCCATGGATACGAGGGCAGCGAAACATTCCACTTGATATCATGATGTACAAACTAGTCAAGTTCTACCTCAGGTCCACTTTATTGAGGAGGGCAGCATTGAAGGTAAATAGAAGTTTCAAAATATCAGTTAAAATTAATCTTAATGTTGGTTCATCCATTCATTTAGTATTTTTTTCGTTTGTAATTTCATGTTGGCTCATTTGTGAGGATTGATATTTCATTTTAACTTGTTTGATGTTCTTCTTTTTTAACAAGCATCAGGCACTGGCAAAGACTTTATCGGAAGATGATCTATTCTATTTACGAGCTCAATTCAAACACTTAAAACCAAACAGAAATGGTCAAATAACGTTGGAAAACTTCAAATCTGTGAGTGAAAATGAAACTTCAAAGCCAAAAATGTGATGCGAACAAATTGATGAAGGAACCTTTAGAAAACCCAGAAGACAGATTGATGGAGGAATAAACAATAATCTATCTAATTAAATTATTGACTTGGCTATAATAAAAATATTATGTATTCTTTGTAGAAACAAATGAAAACAGATTTGAATTCAGAATGACGACTCTTACAATTATAATATTGCAAGAACCCATGAATTTTTGTTGCAGCAAACTACATCTAATAAATCTTGTGTTGTTATTTCCTTATAATAGGCATTAACCAACCTTGAGACTGATGCTCTGAAAGAATCCCGGATGTTTGATATGATTGCAGTGGTATGTATTTTGTGTGAATTTTATATGGATCTTTTGATTAGAAAACAAAAAACAATGTGGATTTTCTCTACTATTCTGCTTATTTCATATTGATCTATTTGTAAAAATGTATCAGAATTTCACCAAATCATCAAGATTGAACTATGTCATATGGATCTATTGACAAAAACATGTGGATGGATTATTTTAACAACGTCACAATTTGGGTCTAAAAGTTGAGAAAAAAATGTGGAAAATTTCTTCAACAATGTTAAGATTGGATCTATAAGTTGATAAAACATGTGGATTTCCCAACAATGTCTCAATTGTGTCTATTGATAATGACATATAGAAATGTTCTTTGACAATGCTACTGTGAATCAATATATTGATAAAAAAACGCATGTGGAATTTTTCTTTGAGGCTGTTGACTTAAATTAATAATTGGTTAAGCAAAACATGCGGATTTTTGACGGTGTTACTCTTGGATCTAATCATAAAAACTTGTAGAATATTTTCTTCAACAATTTTAATATGCCATTATAAAGTAATAAAATGTGGACATTTGTTTTTGATGATGTTAAATATTGGTTTATAAAAAAATATATGAAAACCTTCAAATCATTACAGATGGATGCACGCCCATTCAAGATGGATTTTGAAGAGTTCTGTGCCGCCGCAATGAATATTGCTCAATTGGAGGGGCCAGAAAATAGTTGGGAGAGACAGGCGCAGGCTGCATATCAGATCTTTGATCAAGAAGACAATCGGGTTGTGATTGTTGAAGACCTCGCGAAAGTAAGTCATAACTAAAGCAGGGGGAGCTCCAATCCATTGTTTATGTTTATTTTTGTTTGGAAAAAATTTCCATATATACCCCTATATATGTATTTCCATTTTTCATGACATCACTTCTTTTTTAAATATGACCAGAATACCTGCCCTACCCCTCTGTTTTTATGTTTTAAATGATCAAATCACCCGTCCATTTTGAGACCACCAGCTAGGAACAAGAGACATTTTGGTAATTTTGGAAAACTGAGAGGGTATCCTAAAAAAGACCAGAAGTTAAAATTATTAGAGGATAATTTGTGTTTGTTACTCTTTGTTTTCTTTCTTGGTGCAAGAACGGATTTGAGCCGCCTGATCTGTGGCCTCCTAATAGGAGAGCAGCCTAGCCGATCTATAGTTTTTTTTTTTTGTCAATAATATATGAGTTGATTTTTCTGCTTTTGTTAAGAATTGTGTTTTTTTGTTTTTATGTGCTTTCTTAGAAGAGCTTTGTTTTTTTGTTTTGCTAAGATTGGATACATTTTCTCGATGCAGGAGCTGGGCATCCCACCTACTGTTCCAACACATGTTGTTCTACATGATTGGATTAGACATAATGATGGGAAGTTAAGCTTAGCGGGGTTTACTTATCTCATACGGGGAATGCCACCCAGAAATGGTCCAAAAGCCCGTAACGTGAAGTAGCCCTTTGTGTGTGTGTTTTTCTGTTTTTCTATCAATTTGAAAGGTATACATATATGAAGTCTTTTGGTTATTCAACATTGGGCAAAATCAAATTGCTTTTTTTCTTCCTTTATCTTTTGAAGACCTTTGGCACACAAAATGCATTAAATTGTAGAAAAAGACCCATCCCGAAGTCTAGTGTAGAATTATGGTAAAACCTCTGTCTATCTTTTTTACGAGATAGGTGGGCTCGAACACTCATTAAAAAGGAAGGAAGAAAGCATATCATAATGATAAAAAAAAGAGGGTTCTACATGACATCATTTGATGTTACTTTGAAACATATGGGTGGCATTTTCATTTCTTCGATTAATTTTTGTGCTTGTAGACCATAACAATTCATTCCATTGGGGCATTTTCCCATGGGTAACTACAGATGGGTATCAATAATGTAAATCTTCTTTACCATAGTAAAACATGTACATAACTAATGTTTGCTTGATTCAAGTTCAAAGGTTTTCTTTTTCCATCTTGTCTAAGAGCTTGTCTAGAAGTGCTTGTGAGTTCTAGTAATATAATATTGTCAAAGTGTTTAAAGGATCTCTATAACTTTCCACTCCTTATTTACATGCCGAAAACATGACATTGGTTTGAGTATTAAACATACAGAAAATGTTATTGAACCTCATCTTGCTGTAGAAAATTTCATTGTATTTAATTGGAGTGATAATTAGATTCTAGGAAGATACCCGAGTTGAGACAAAACAAAAGATCTCAAACAAGTTCTTTAACAAAATTATTGAAACTCAAGAATAAATGTGTTAAAAGTTTCGGGCTGTGTCAAAAGTTACCTACCAATTTCCCAGGAAGTTGGTAGATTGGTATGTGTTGATCTTATTCTTGGATTCTCTTTATAATGCAATAGTACCTTACATGTGATTCTCATGCTCATATCTTCCTATAAGTTTGTTCACAAACATTGTGGTTTTGGCTTTGTGCATGTTCTTTGTAGCTCATCCTTGTTTAAAGACAAAGTTGCCCATGCCACATTCATTAAGATGGTGTATATATTCTTTGTGTTTTTTGAATTTGGATTTGAGTCATGTAACTATTTCCTTCTCGTCGATCGAATTCTATGATAGATGCATCATATGATATTTAATGCTATATACAAAACAATCATATATGCCAATGACCAAGTCCATGAGTAGATTTTAGTGGAGTTCTCTCATTACGAGTGTTTATATTCCTCTTACTCCAGATCTAAATTTTCTTATTAGTGTTCAATGTACTCTATTTCGGAGGTTTGTATAATACATGGATGCCTCATTGAATGGAGGTGGAAATTTTTGCAATTAGCTATAATGATCCACAAAATTCTACCATAGGGACACTTCGGGGATGATTGGTATCTTGTGGGCGACGAGGGATTTGAACCTCAAACATTGTGGTTCGTAGCCACATTTCTTATAACTTCTTGTGTTTCGATATATCCATATCGACCTAAGATAAGACAGTTTGTTGCCAAAAATCTTCTCTTGACAAGAATGTTTGAATGCATTATGATGCCACCTAAAAAGAATTATTTTTAATTTATAGTTTGCCTATGGGCAATCTCATTAAGTTGTTAGAATGACAACCTTATCAAGCCATGTGCGAAAAATATTTAAATTTACACTTGTTAAAATTACAATATATGGTTAATGAATAAACACAGTCTCACACATGAGTTTCTATCGATGGGCATATAATTGACAATACATATGTAGAAAGGCTTATACACTTTTATATCCTTGTATGGAGCATTGAAGTTAGGTTCTCTCCTACATAATAAGTTCCATCTCTATCCAACGAATTTGTATTCATTGATAATGTTATGTTCTGTAACAACAACTAGGGGGTTGAATTGCAAGAGCATTTCTTTCCTTGGGAAATGCTAAAACGAACATGATAGGTGTTCCCTTCAGCCTACTATCTTGTTCTACAATTGTAAGACAAAAATGTTAACATGTGCTTAGTAGATCACATGTATCATCATTTCACGAACTGTGCTAGTTTCTTTCAAAGTTTTACTTGATATACAAACTTTAAATGCGAGTTTTATGCAATAAAATCATTCGCTCCAATCTTATCTAGTGGGTGAAGAAGTAACCTTGCTAATACATTAATTGGAAATCCCATGAACCAATATGAATAGCATGGAATTTAATGTCCCATTAAATGTGTGTCAAAACGGTCTCAATGTTTTCTTAAAAGGAAATCATGACGAAGATATATTAGTTACAATGAAGAAGTTGTGAACATGAATATGATATCTTAGAGCAAGTGCATTGCAAGATATGTTCTTCAACCCATGACTATCAAATCTCGAACCACATTCATTGCCATATATGTTTGCAAACTGACCTTTTTATTTTTTATGACTCAAATAAGTAAATGTTTTCATTATAGTTCTTTGATTTTTTTGTTATATCCCCATACACTCCCCACGTTTCCTTTTTTCTACATGTCGTCAGTTGGACCCCTCTCTAGAAGAATTAAATTATGTAATCTACTTTATCAGCCTATATTCTCAATTGAGTAGGGCCAATTTGGAGGAAATAAAGGGAAACTTAGATGTGTTCAATTGTAAAAGTCAATCGCACCCATTAGTTTGCGATATTCTAAACCAAAGTGGTATGCATGATCATTATGTCGAAAAACTAAATATACATCTCAAGGGCTGTAGATAATGACTTGCAAATTCTTCCTAATCAAACATATAATGAAATTTTAATATTCCCTTGATATATCGATTTCCGTTATCAAGTATTTGGTTTAGCCTCTATTGTCTCAGACTCTCATGACACGTATTCACATCCAAGAATAATTGTTCATATGGAATGTGCATGTTCCCGATAACATACCCACACCCTAGTCTTTCATATCTAAATCAAATTTTTCGTTTGCCCAGGATTCGTAGGTTTCTTTTTTGGGTTTCTCAATCTATGTTTATCTATATGTAAGTAATGAAGGGGAAAGGGAGTAAAAAAATATTGATATATGTATTAGAAACTTTTAACAATATGCTTGCTTATTTTCATAATCACCAGATGTGTTTTTGTCTAGTAACCTTGTGAAAGTTTAAGTTAATAAAACACGGACATGGAATATACTCTTGACTAATCTAAGACACGATAAGGGGATGATCTCCAAGTGAAAATGAATATATTGAAAACTAGCAATTGCATGCTCAATTTCTTGGGGTCGCCTTTTCTTTAACATTTGTTAAAAAGGAACCAAGAGAGAAATTTGAATTCCATCCACAAGCTTCTATAGTTAATTGCTTATAAAGCAACAATTTTATAATAGCTCGCCAATTCGAGCTTGAAATATAATGGTTGATACTTTTTAAAGCACAAAATGTATATGATGTGTTCTTTTCTGTTATAGGTTTCTATATGGATCACACAATCTGCTTTACCATGTATTTTGCCATTTTCACCGCATTAAGTTGTGGAAAGTTACATCAGAAAGTCGACTTTTAGGAAGAAACCATATGGCATGCATGATCTCTGACTAAGACATTTTATAAGACTATGAAACAAGGAGAAATGTGAATGAAGGAAGATTATATATATGAAGGCAAAGTCCAAACTAAACTTTGTAAAGAATATTTTAGGAGCACAAAATCATGTGCAATTGCACCAGACTTATTAAACTAACAATCTAAAAGTTCCCAAAATATAGTGCATAAAGTTTGCCATTACACTATCGTTCATTTAGTTTTAAAGTACATAGTTGTAAGGAAATATTTCCAAGATCAAATTGAGGTTTCTCTTACGTGATTCCCATCATGTCTTTGTTCATATTGTCTTGTATGTTGTTGTGAGACTTCTATTAGAGGTTCAATGATCAAGTAAATTGCAGTAAGAAACAACTTCATAAGCCAATATTTAATCATCCAATTAGCTAGGACATAACCATTAAAATACCATAGTTGTGTATGAGCAAGATGAACTATGTTTTGACTCAACCAAGTCAATCCCTCAATGTGTGTACAACTCATAATAGTCCTTTACCATGTCAAGGAGCATGAAGATTTGGTGGCAGAAGAATGAAATGAATTACACTAGCACCATGCATATCACATTTGTCCTTGAAAATCGTCGATGAATACCAAATATGGCCAAAAGTATCCATAAGATAGCAACCCACTACTTGGGTTGACATGCAAGCACCTCACATCTTTTACCACCTTCCATTGTGAACCATCAAGTGTCTTGTCATTGATTTCCTCAACAAGCAATGTTTTATTTCATATGCATACTTTTCAAGAAATGGTTTCTTTCATTCCAAGGATACAAAGAACCTAAATTTTAATGAGCCAATGGCCTTCAAGATTGGGCCATGCTTTACATTTGTTGACAATTGTGAGACCAAAAGCAATAAGCATACATCACTCTGGTCATACAAAAAGGCCAACGTTATATTGCAAACCAGGTATTGTTGTTACGTAACAATATTGAAAGAGGAACAACATTGATGAGAGAGATCATTCGAGGTTTTGACTTTTGGGCAATTTTACAAATGAAATATACTTGAGTGATTTCCAAGCCTCAATTTCCACTCCACAATAGCATCTCATGGATTGGATATCTACGCATTATGTCGCTAAAATCATGTCAAATATTGATGCATTTCATAACAAACCAAATTGAGAAACTTTCATGATACATCTTGAACATGTCCTCAGCAAGATATTGTCCTTAGTATTCTGATGAATACAATCTTGACACCATCATTGAATTCAATCATGTGGGCAATCCTAGCAATCCAAACATTGTATAACATTACACATAACTCCATTGATTGCAAACAATGCTTTTTGCCATATAGCGTGTGTGCCACATCAATCCACGCCAAAACAATCACAATAATTGAACTAGCTTCAAAATCCATCACAAAGCAGCATTTCCCTATTGTCATTACTTGGATTTCCAACGCCCAAACTTGCACAATCCTCTTCTGTTTTCATTGAAACAACTTCTAATTGAGCTTAGCAGACGGACAACTGCATCAACTTCCATCATTTCCTCACATGACTCCTAAGAGGATAAATGTTGTTAGTATCTTCCAGATAATAATAAAAAACTCTGATATACCCCTGTTGGTTAACACCCAATAAGAAGAAAAAAGTGATGAATTGACCATATAATTGCTGAAATAGCCCAGTTAATAAAGAAAAACGTGCATGAATTGCATTATATAATTTGCTCAAAGGTAGTGAGTGACCAAGGGCATTCATAAAAACAATGAAAAGTTAGGGGCATTTGGGGAAATAATGAAAATATTGGGTATTTGGCCAAGGGATTAGGCCTTTCAAAATTGAACATACACAGACTTCATACCATTTTCATTAATCTTTCATCGAGACTTCCCACTTCTGGATCGGTGCTCATGAAAAGCTTCCGGTAAGCATTCTTAATGCTTCTCATCTGAGAAGAACATCAACAAGATGAAATTAACATTAAAAAATGCATAATGCAGGTTTGACAACAAGGAAAATCAGCTGATGAAAGAACTAATCACTATATATATACACATATTGATAGATCCAGATGTGTATATGTCTATTCAATGCCAATACCTGCATATAATACAACATGTACAAGCATTCATGTCCTCTATTTATCAAGAACAAACAAAAGTGAATCCATACAAATATATGTAACATAAATACATACCATGCATACGTTATGTAAATGCATAACATGCATCCAGACTTATATTACATGCATATAGACATCCAACTATACATACATACATATATACATACAAAGAGTAGTTAGTTACTCATTACATAAGACTTCGATAGTTTGTTAATCTTCCTTTTCTCTTCAATAGTATGTATGGTAACTCCTTTTCTTGTTATCAATAATCTCTCTTATGTTTTTTTCTACTCTTCTGGAAAAAGCAGCTTTACCTCTTCAGGAGAGAACCCTTGCCTTCTCAATCCTTCCAAGTTGAGTCCACAAAGTTCAGCTCGAACTCCAGACACCATCATATACAAGGGAACATCCCGAGTAATCTAAAAGTCCACAATTCCTTTGATTTTCCAAAATAATAAAATTTCCCATTGCACAAACACATTTCTACGCACATAAGGGCAAAATTTACCAATATATCACTGTTATAATTATCAAAATTTCCAAAATAGAATCCAGATTTAAGATTTACCAAATCACCGTTTTCTTTCAGAAAGATAATCACAATCAATTAGCAATAATTAAGTACCAATCAATATATGCTCCTCACAACAAATATTTAATAATTTGATTAGCATATTTTACCACCAATCCATCCACAATTGCTTGATAAATTAGTGGTTAACTTTGTTCTTAATTATGTCTTTAATGCAAGTCATTGTGCATTAATATGTGTTCGATTATGCTAATTTCGTTATAAATTAGTCTTGAAATGATGTCATGATGCTTTTAACCATATTTTGATTTCATTAATAGCTTTGTGAAAAGGGAATGGTGATGCAGTCATTTTCAGAAACACAGGATGGCTTTATTAGTAAATCCCAATAACTACAGTGGTATTATAAGTAATTCTCCCAAATAAAACAGATAACTAGCAAGCAGAAGATGATGATAAAAATTAGCACCATTGATCCTCCAGATATGAAGGCATATGAATCGATATGACATCGCTGATGGACAGCTACACCTCCTCCAGTGTGAACATGATCCTAATCATCAACATCAAAGATAAGCTTTTCTTTTTTCGAAGTCTATATGGATTTCCATATACAAGATGTGGATGGTTTTCCGTTATGATTACCTTTAATACTACGTGACCGCCTAATAAAGTACCATTAGCCAAAATGTTGTTGTTACCAAGTTTGCAATCATGAGCAATGTGGCATGACCCCATGATAAGGTTTCCATTCCCGATTATCTGTGCGCAAATCACTAAAATTCTACAGTTCATCATCATTTTTAAGATATCATATTTTATTGGGAGTTTTTGTTTTTTTCTTTTAGAGCTATAAGGAAATGTGAGGAGACATATACCGTTTGATCATTGCATTTGGAAGATAAATGGATGCTCACGTATTCACGGATATCATTGTTATCACCTATATACAGATAGCAATCATCTCCGTCCTGCACCTTTTTCCATGTTATGTTCAAATTTTCTCTTATTGGTTTCACCACAATCAAATAGTTACTAATTTGACACATTTTAGAACAGTCGACAAAGAACGAATTTTGCTCGTAATTTTTTGTGCATATTTTTCCACAGAACACAACATGACACAAGCACCACCATTAATAGTGCAAGAGATTTTATCAAGAAACAATACAAAATGAAAATGCTTTGAATGTTTAATAAAATAATGAGGAGGCTAGATGACATCAAAGGACCTTTTATACACCTTGTACTTCAAGTCTTGGCATCTAACACCAACAACAGCATAGTGACCGATTGAATTCTCGTTGCCTATTACAGTACATCCTGGCAAGTCGGAACCCACTATAGCACCACTGTTCCCCACCAAAATAGAAACATGATCAAAATAAATAAGAAACAAAGTAAATGGAAAATGCAATACGTTTTGGACTATCTCTCACACAAGAGTAAGTTTTCTAAACAATACTGAGAAGGTCAAGAACACCAGAAAAAAAGTATGTTTTGGTCCAACATGATTCCCACATTACATATGTATTGGTATGGAGCATTCTTGTGGCTAATTTTATATAAAAAAGAAAAGTGTCATAATTTTTCTCTTTACCAAATCCCACATTGTGGACTAGGACACCTCACAAATTTAAGGGCTACATAATGAACCTCATTTTTGCACACCTACGCAAATCACATTTAAGAATTGTTGAGATATCAAGCTCAACTAAGTTTAGCCATTTAGTTAGCCACGTAACTTAGTAGTTACCTAGATAGAATCTAGTTTGTTTGTTTACCTTAAAGCCTTAAATAGGACCTTGTACTTAAGTGGGACACATTCTAGATCCTCCACTCCCAAGTACATTTAATATAGGACTTACACCTTTGTACCTATATTCTCCTCACACATGTGCACCCTTGCACATGAGATTTATATATAACTCATTGTGGGTATTTTTGTATTTGATAATAGTTATTAATATAGAGAAAGGTTATCTAGCTACACTCTTGTTAATCATCCCCCATGCGTCTTGTTGTTCATAAGTGTAACTTCCTCTCTCTCCTTCTCTCACACACACACACACATCACATAATCTTCCATTGCCTAATCACATATGTGATCAACTACTTACATAATTAGCCACTAATTAACCCATAGTTAATTACCTAATTATTAACCTGGTATCAGAGCGTGTGGTTTAGCATATCTACTAACCCCACCCGATTCATTGTGATTGTGTGTTCGATACGCCGACGACAAATCCGGCTATCCGCTACTTTATTGTTGCTACATAGCATGTGTGCATGACCAAAGGAAGAAAAGCCAAAAAGGAAGACACTACATCAACATTAACACACAAATGGGTAGCTCTAGACTGGACTAATTTTTCATCTTGGGAGTAAAAGATGAACCAATACCTAGTCGGCCAAGGGTATTGGAGCTACATCAATGGTGCACTCAAAAACAAACCCGACATCACAAACGCTAACTACCCAACATGGGAGCAAGGAGCAAGTCGGATAATGTATTGTTTGGCAGCATGTGTCCATGATCACATGCTTAGCCACATTCGAGACGCCGAGACGTCTAAAGAAGCGTGGGAAAACTTGAAGAAAACCTTCACCACCAACACAACCGCCCACAAGCTTCAACTCCGGCAAGAGTTGAACAACATACGACAAAAGGATATGTCTGTGTCAAACTACACCGTCAAGATCAAGAGCATCTACGACTCACTTAGCTCTATCAACATAAACATTGAAGAGGACGAAATGGTGGAAGTGTGCTTGGCGGCCTCGCACAACGGTTCGAACCAATAAGGACAGCAATCTTAGCGAGAGGAAATCCTCCTTCGTTCTTCGACCTTCAATCAATGTTGTCGGTTGAAGAGAACCACGTCCGAACCAAGAGTAACACGTCGGAAGGCCAAATGTTCTTCTCGAATTTAGATGGTGGCCGAGGACGAGGTCACGGCGGTAGAAGATTTCAATCCGGCCCATCTCACCAAGGGAACTCAAACCTTCGACAAGAAGACGGAAACCATCGAGGAACCTTCTAAAGAAGGGGGAGCTTCCATGCCGAACAAGGTCAGCAAACCATGCCGCTTACCTACAACTATTGTGAGAAGATTGGCCACCGCGAAGAGAAGTGTTGAAAGAAAAGAAGCAAGTCAGTTCCACAAGCCGGCAACTCACAAACTACGCCACCAACTCCGAATTTGAAGACTACGGTGGATTGTTCGTCATGCGACATAAGGCTAACTCTATGTCGGCATCTGACTCCACTAGCACCTCCAATTCAGAAGACGTGTGGTTCGTTGACTACGACGCCTCAAATCATATGACGTCACACCAAGAATGGTTTCGTGACTTAAGAGCGCTGGATCAGCCTAGCTACATAGAGACGAGAGACGACACCACACATCCCATTCGACACATTGGCAATGTTCCATTCAACAAAGACGGCAAAAACAATTGCATCAAAAATGTCTTGCGCATTCCTACAATAACAAAGAATTTGGTCTCAGTTGGCCAAATCGTGGAGCAAGGCATGCAAGTCCGTTTCAACGAAGGAGGATGCTTTATAGAAAAGAATGGCCGACTCATAGCTAGAGGAAGAAAAGAAGGCCGAATGTTTATTCTCGATTCGGACGAGGTAAAATCGGCCATGTATGCCAAAGGTCTCAAAACCGAGACAAACATCGAGTTGTGGCACAAGAGAATCGGCCACATCAATCTCCAACGGTTTCGAGTGATGCAATCAAAGGGAGTCGTCATCGGACTTCTGGCCTTTGATTTGAAACGAGTCGACCGAGTGTGTGAAGCATGTCAACTCGGCAAACATCGACTCCCATTCCCAAAGGAGAGCTACGTAACCTAGGCCTCCTTGACATAATCCACTCAGATGTATGGGAACTGGCTCAAACGTCGACGATCGACGGATGTCGATATTACGTCACCTTCATCGACGATTACTCCCGCTACACGTGGATCTTCCCGATGAAGAAGAAGAGTGAAGCGCTCTCACACTTCCAAAAGCTCAAGAGCCAATTCGAAAAAGAAACCGGTCGACACATTCGATGCCTATGATCAGATGGAGGCAAGGAGTACTTCTCCAACGAATTCATCTCCTACCTCCAAGGTGAAGGCATTCAGAGAGAATTTTTGTGCCAACACACAGCCCAACAAAATGGAGTAGCCGAAAGAAAGAATTGGCACATACTTGAGGTAGCACGCGCCATGATGCATGAGAAGCACATGCCGAATTTCTATTGGGCCGAAGTGGCATCCACAACCGTCTATCTCATGAATCGGTGCACCACTAATGGAGTACATGAGCTAACTCCATACGAGAATCTTTGTTGGAAGGAAGTCAATCCTTTCGCACCTCAAAGTGTTCAAAAGCATTGCGGATGTACGCATCCCGAACAAAAAACAACAGAAGCTCAACGTGAAGTCAGAGAAATGTATCCTCGTAGGATACTCATCCGAGAAAAAGTGATACAAGTGCTTCAACCCTTCGACCCAAGCGGTTCAGGTGAGTCGGGACGTAGTTTTCGACGAATCAACATCATGGTATGAACCCTATTCAACTCCATCCGGTCCGACTGAGGAAGAGTTGGACGTCAACTCGGATGATGATATTCGGCCAAGTCCTTTACCAAAGGACAATCCAAGCTCTACCGAGCTAACTGGACCACACGAGCCCTCAAGCATTCCAAGCACATCTCGACCATGGGCCGGATCGGACAAAGGCAAAGGTAAGATGCCCAAGTATGAAGTTGATCATCCCGAGAAAGTGATTTGGATGTGTCGGTTCACTCATTAGATAGTGAGTTTGGTGTACCCATTATGCAGACACTTGGAGTAAAGAAAGCGCTCACGTTGACAAACAAAAAACTCTAACACTCATCTTGAGAGAAGAACCCAATCACTCGGTTCAGCTACAACAAGTATATGGCCCATCATTATGCCTTCACGATGAAGGTGGGGGCCGAACAAGAGCTCAAAAGCTTTACAGAAGTGGCTCATGACCCCTAAGCGATGGAAGCCATGGTTGACGAGATGCAAGCATTCGGCCTTCAGTCATTTACCACTACAAGCCTTCGTCATAGGCTTGAGCGGGAGGAACCAAAACTGCCATGGAAATGCCGACACCGAAAGCCGGACAACGCCGGACGCCTCACACTTGAGCTTGAGGGGGCATGTTGAGATATCAAGCTCAATTAAGTTTAGCCATTTAGTTAACCACGTAACTTAGTAGTTACCTAGATAGAATCTAGTTTGTTTGTTTACCTTAGAGCCTTAAATAGGACCTTGTACTTAAGTGGGATACATTCTAGATCCTCCACTCCCAGTACACCTATATTCTCCTCACACATGTGCACCCTTGCACATGAGATCTATATATAACTCATTCTGGGTATTCTTATATTTGATAATGTTTATTAATATAGAAAAAGGTTATCTAGCTACACTCTTGTTAATCATCCCCTGTGCATCTTATTGTTCATAAGTGTAACTTCCTCTCTCTCCTTCTCTCACACAAATACACACACATATCACATAATCTTCCGCTGCATAATCACATACGTGATCAACTACTTACATAATTAGACACCAATTAACCCATAGTTAATTACCTAATTATTAACAAGAATCTAAAATATTACTTTTGTTTTCTTTATTTTCCCCAATTGCCCCTAAAATCTTGTTATTCCCCCCAAATGTCCGTGACCATATAATTCCTGATAATACATATAATTTGACTATATGATTGCTTAAACAAAACTCATAATTGAACCAAGGAGGGGATTTTCAAGGGCTTTTGGGGATATAACAAAAAATTATGGAAATTTGGACCAATCAAGGAAATAACAAAATCTTAGAGGCATCTGAAGAAATAATGAAACCTAGGGGCATTTGGGTACATGAAGAAAAACTCGGGTATTTCAGAGTTTTTTTTCCCTAAGAAACCATAAAAATGGTGATTGACGTTTCCTCTTCTACCTCCTGATTGATGGCCCCCTTTGCCCTTTGTTGCAACTAGCTAGATATGTTGATCCAAGTTACCTAAATAAGCTAAGAATGTCAAAAACATTGTAGGAAACATGAAGGAGAGAGTGGATTCTTTTGTTTCACATTAGAAAATACATCTCAAAGAACTTCTTATGAATTTGAAACCATTTCCAAACACCAACACCCTTACTTGTAGAGGATGCATTTTTCGCCCAACTCACTTCTGCCATGAATGTGGCTATTCTGATGCAATACACAGCCTTTCCCCAATTTCACTTGAGACCCAACTGTGCAAAAAGGTCCAATAGTTACATCCTGAAAAATCAAAACGAGATCAATTAAAATCCAAAGCAAAGAACAAAAACAATAAGACATTTAAACCAAGGAATTTTTAACTCAATAGCATTCATTCAAGAGAAATAAATCAACCCAAAAATATTGGAATCAAGAAAGATTTAAACAAAGAAAACTAAACCAAAAAGATAAAGGTCCATAAAGAATTAAAGCCCAACAAAAAGACTAAAACTTAAATATTGAACCAAAATTTTTAATAGCGCCCATAAATTTGACCCAATAAATTTCAAAACCAAAAACCATTAACTGGAAGAAAAAAGGTGAACCCAGAAAAATAAAATAAACAATGAAAATAAGAGTAAAAACCAAAACAATGAACCAAGAAAGAAAAAGAGACACGTTGAACCCAGGAAGAGAAGCACAAAATGATCATATAGACTAAGCTCGGGGTTTTAACCAAAGGAAAATTAAACCCTCAAAGAAGATACACACACACACACACACACACAATCAATCAACATTAAAAGGGCGGGATTTTCTCTGTTTTCTTACCTCAGAGATGGAAGCGTCTTTGTGTATTATGGCTGAAGGATGAATGGAGGTACTAAAGAAGTAACCTATTCTTGTCTGCAGATTCCTTGACATGGCACAGCGAATCTCTCTTCGAAACACCATATTGGGTTGGACCTTATGCGGATTCTTCCATTCAAGATTTATAAGGCTGTGTCGATTTTGCGGTTTAAGAAACAAGAATGGATTAAGTATGGATAATATTATATTGGAACTATTTAATATCAATGGTTCCGTAGTGTAGTGGTTAGCACATTGGACTTTGAATCCAATAACCTGGGTTCGAATCCCGGCGGGACCTGAATCTGTTGAATTACCAATAAATTTATCTTACTAGTAGTATTCCTCATTTTTTCGCTTTTCATTTTTTTGCCTCTTCTCTTTTGAAGATTTGCATATATATATATGTACTATATATGTGTGTGTGCATATGTATGTATATATATGATTATATCTATATGCATACCCTAGCAAACTATATATATTTATATGTGTGTGCATGTGTATATATGTATGCTTATCCTAGCAAGCTAAAGCTATATATATTTATATGTGTATGTTGTATGCTTATCCTAGTGAGCTATATATATTTATATGTGTGTGTGTGTGTGCATGTGCATGTGCATGTATGTTTATACTAGCAAGGTATGGTGGTACTTCCATGTCTTCATGTGATGTGTGACAATGTACGTGTATAAACCGTAACCAACAGTTGTATGTTGGTTTCGTATATTATGGTGTGGCAATGCGAGACGCACTTGCATTGTTTTCCTATGTTTGATTTTTGTATTGTTGGTGGTTATCGCATTGGATTGTTTACGATCCGATTATACACTTGACCATCGGAATTCTGCCCCTTGCCTTGTTTCCAAAGAACTTTGCAATTTTCGTATTGGATCGTACGAGAAATTTAAGCTTCCATTCTGTCAACTACTTCTCATGGCGTGCATGCTTTTGTTCTTTTGTGGCTATTCTTTTATGGTCCACGTGTTTTTCTGAATATGTGATTAACCGTGAATTAAATCTTTATATCTTATGATGGTAAAGATTCTTTTACGTTGAGGAATTTGTTCCCCGATGGGAACGCCCATGACCATAAGAAGACGTGGAAGTGAACATATAAAAGATTTGTTCATGTCATGGAAATTGTTTCATTGTCCAAACAACTTGGCAAAAAAATTTGTGTCTTTTTTTTCATGAAAAAACATCCTCCATTGGTATTAAAAGTAAAGTGGCCAAAGGCAATATACAAAGTAGTCTAATATTACAATCAATGTTGTAAAGTCATGCCAAACGATCCTAGGCAATCTTTATAGGTAAAGGTAACGAAGAAAAAAATTGTGTGCCTTGAAATACAAAAAGATCCTCACATAAGAACCCCCAAGGCCATACACATTCATCATATATACCAAATAGGAACCACTTATATGGCATTACCTATGTAATGGACATTAAGGCAAAATACACATTTATTGTATATAAACTACAATAAAAGTAGAAACGTAGGAACTACAAAAAGACCATAGAAATTTCGCCATAAAAAGTCTAACAACAAATTTTTTTTAGATATTGGTCTTAATAAGGGTGTTTTGGCCATAAATTTGCTACTTCACAACAATGACTGGGCACGGAGCATGATGGACAACATAATTGCTCACGCTTCCGAGAAGAACTCTGCAATTGACAAAACATGTATAAGGTCATTAAAGTTTTCACGAAACATCCTTGAACCATATATTGAAGTGTCATTGTAGTACTCCCTCACAAGGTTTAATCCACAATCGTTAGAGTCCACTAATTAATTAAGCAAAACATAAAGAATTTATTGACCAAGAAATAAAAGAAGGGTGCCAAACCACCCGATCACTAACGATGGCATGAGACAAACACGAACCTAATGTCCCATACCATTGAGGATTGATGCGAGTCGTACCTTGGATTCTGCAAGGATCGCATGTGCTTAGCTAACAAGAGCCATAGCCACATTATCATTGTCTCAACACAAGTCAAGCCTCCTTGATAGGAAGGTAGCTAGAAGTAGCCTCCTTATATATGCAAAAACCCTAGGTCCTAGTGTGTTCACACTTGATTGCTTTATTTGAAGTGGTCTATTGATAACACACTTAATAGTGGTCCCACACCGTAGAAATGAATATTACAATTCATATCCTCGTTCCTTTCATAATTAACCGGCACATACTCATTATAAGATTAGGACAAACTACAGAAAACCTATCTCACGATCAGTTATGGTTGTATGCGTAACAACTATAAAAATTTGGCACCTTCATATATTTAAGAACTAATTCCCAAAGTAAAACTAAAATTTGCGAGGTATGCCTTTCCTTGATACACATATAGAATATGTGTTATGTGTTTATATCTTAAAGATTGCAGAGGTCTTTTTGGGCGGGTATTCATAATACCTTTCGAAGTCTAAAGAATCTCTTTCCCAAATCATTGAGTGAAATGAGTTATACGTAACAATAACATATCTCACATGTGGTCATACTTAGTACTCATATGTTTCTATTCTCTTGTCGTGCTTAAAGAGAGGCATCGCATTCAACAAAATATATTCAAATCTCTTGTTTATTCATTATTTATTTGTTAGCATTCCCTTATAAGTAACAATCGGCAACGGTTCGGTTTGAACCGAACTGAACCGCGAAACCGCGGTTTAACGGCTTAACGGTTTCAACGGTTCGGTTCGGTTCGGTTCAAGTTTAGGTTTTTTTTAACGGTTCGGTTCGGTTTCGGTTTGGTTTCAGCAGTCAAAAACCGCGGTTTAAACGGTTTTTATTTTTTATTTTTTTTTATTTTTTAAAAATTTTGAAAAAAATTCTAAAAAATTTTAAAAATTGTTTTTAAACAATCTTTTCATTTTTACTCTTATTCTCACATTTTAGGAACATCTTAAAAATTTTAAAAATTCTAAATAGTGAAATATTATAAATTTAAAAATAAAATAAAATAAATTTGACCTATGTTGAAAACCGAAACCGAACCACGAAACCGCGGTTTTTACGGTTTAATGGTTTAACGGTTTGAAAAATGTTTAACGGTTCGGTTTAAAGGTTTCGCGGTTCGGTTCGGTTCGGTTCAGGTTTCAACATTTTTTAATGGTTCGGTTCCAAACCGGTTCGGTTTGGACCCTCTCAAACCGAACCGAACCGAACCGAACCGTTGCCGATTGTTACTTATAAGCACAATGCTATTGTTTTCAATCTTTATATCGAAAATTCAGTCTTTATATATTTTTTAGAAAACATGTCAAATAAATGTTGCAAAGCAAAATCTTGATCACTACATCACCATGTTTGTATATCTAAATGCTAGAACTATGATAAGGTAAATGTTTGAATATGTAATCAATCACGACTCATGAGTGAAGACATTGATTTTATACTTAATCGAGTGTCCTGCTATTGAGACAAAATCATAGACAATGTGCCTAATTAGCTATTTAACTCTTATATGAAATGACACATGAGAATGTTGACACATGGATTAAAGATATTATTGATGATCATATTGAGACAAAATCTTGAGTCTACCCATATTCCTCCATTAAAAAATCCAAGGCACGTGGGATTATACATGAATAGTCTACTTAGACGTTTACCTTTTAATAGTTCCTTGTCCTCTACTACCCATTACTAAGGTATGTAGAGGTATTTTGTTTGTTGCTTCACATATCTTTTCAGATGGATCACCCCAATAAATTTTCACGTGAATGATCACCTTATAAAAAGACAAATTACCTTTAGAAAATGATTGCTTATAGAGAAACAAAATGATAATGACGACACACTAATGTGTGCAAGTTCTATATGCTAAAAAAACTTGTTCTAGCTTGGTTGTCAAGTCTAAAAATCTATAAAACTCGAATAACATAAATTGGGTGATAAATCACTTTCAACTTTGTTGGTCATTGTTTACTGTCTAATGTCATGCATGCAAACACCCCACACACACACGTGCTAAACATGATGACACCTATGTATGAAGTGTAGCCCTTATACACATCAAGTGCAAAATTTTGCTCAAATATATTAAGGGAATCGGGGATACATTTCATTTTCCATATACATATTTATTGTTCCTATTGGTTTATTTAATTTTGAATGTTGTATCCATGTGCCATGTATATGGATAATCTCTCTTCACCCTTTTGTATGCTAGGGTGAACCATGGTTTGTAAAAGCTAAATGTTTATGATTTCTCACGAATATGTAATATACACAACTTTGTATCTAATAGCAGATTGCTTGCCCAAAACAAAACTTATTTGAGTCTTAAGTCACATCTTACATCCTTGTGGAGATTGAGATTATCAAGGTGCGTAATGACTTGGTTGTCTATAGTAATTGCATAGTCCTTTTGAGTCTTTGGATCTTTGAACTCAGCAAATGGAATAAGTGCTGTGGATACAAAATCTATAATCAACTGATTTGGAAACATGATATGTATCTACAAAAATATAAAGCAACAATTTAGCATATTACTTACGTGAACCGCGATCTACCCATAAAGTCTTCAAATGGATGGCTGGCTCAACACCCTTTGGTTGCACTATTATGATAATTACACTATCACCATCTCTAATTAAGTTTTCTATAGCCCAATGCAAAGCATTTTTGCTATTCGGTGAGAAATCAATAGCTACCCCAACATTTCTCATACTTCGTCTCCCTAGTTTACCTATTATTTATGATGCTCTTGTTCCATGGCTTCAACATTCCTCTTTATAGAGTGTCCTTATGAAGCGCGAAATGAATGCATTCATATGTGAACCATACATATCCCATTACCATCACTATGCACATGTGCAAGTTTGAATGGCAGTGAATAGGACGAAAAAATCTAGAACAAATCTATTATGACTTTTCCTATAACAATTGTATGTGCATCTTTGAGTGTACATGCCTCAAGAATATAGTAGACGTAGTCCTTGCCTTACCTTCAATATGGAACCTATATGTGCATGCGTGAGTATATATCACTCAAAGAATAAACAAGTAGACAAGAATGAGCAAAAAAGTATTCTACATGAGCGATGGTGTAAAGTATCCTTAAAGTGATGGACTCAAATGTTTTGAAGTATACCAAATACATCCACGTAGCCACAAACAAATTAAAACAAGCCTAAGCGATGGACAAATAGTTATTAAAGTTGTTTAACATAATAATAATAATCTCGATGAATGGCAACTAACATTTCCCCTTTAATGATTCCGGCCAAGTCGATCCTTGGCCTTCTCATGAATGGTGTTGATTTATTGATAACATGCACATATAGTTGGATATTTATTTTGTATTCATGCATGTCTATATGCCCAAATATAAGTAAGAACTCCAAAATACCCAACCCTCCCCCCAAATGACTCTTATGTTTCATTATTTCACCAAACGTTGCTAATAAACCCTTGAACTTTGGAAGAGAATTTGAATATACTTTTGTGTTGAAAGGTACACAAATAAACTAAGTATAGAAATGATAAATCTACCCTTCTTTGACAACATAACAATAGAGTTACTGAAATTATTATCAAGAAATCGTCACTAAGATAAATTTCCAGACTAATAAGGATTTTAACAAGAATGGATATATTGCTCATGTATTTAGCAATGAGTTAGTTTGATTGGGTGGAAAACAAGTACTAACCTTGATAAACTTTAAGCAATAAAAAAATATGGGAAATTTTATTGCAATGAAGAGCCTTCTTTTTGAAAGCCATGTACCTATACGAGAAATACTAGAATTTTGTGCAGACTTGTTTAATTTCATCCATCCAAAATAAAATTCAAATGGAAAATTAGCTTGATTGCTTAAGCTATTGCAACAACACCCCTAATGTGGCGATGTTTTGGTATTCCCTTCAACTTTCAGGATTATGTACATTAACTCCATACCAATCATCAAGCTTAGGCATCACACATTTTTGCATTATGTTGTCTGATGCTTGATGCATCAAAAAGATAAAACTGACCTTCATTTTGGGCTTGTCCACTCAACCTATTTACATTGAGGAAATACTCACACCTTCGAGGTGTCAATTGACTACCTCAAATGATCTGCCAAATCTCGAAGATATAGTCCGAAAATCTTATGAGCAATCAGACCACATGCGGAAGCGAGCACCAATTGTTAGTCCTCACCTGGTTAAGGTGGTGTCTAGGGGTGAGATTCCAATCATCGCTCTCAATATAAAGGCTTCCAAGCGAAACGAAAATAAAGCATGTCAATTGTGTTGCACGATATACCATTATTCGTGATCACACTTGAACAAATGCATTCACGTTCAGCCCTGAATGATAACCACCAGGTAGCACAGCAGAAGAATGATGCAATCTATTCATACACGTCAAAAAGTTGAACCTTGCCAAGCAAATGCCAAACCGACAATGGCACTCAATCCTCTCAGTAATGGAACCCTCCAACATTAAAAACTATACAACTTATGCCAGATATTCAAGGGGAGATCCAGGCAGAGGGAGCCACAAAGCGTTGGAGAACTGCAAGCAGGGCCCGATCTTTTCTTTTACAATCGAGGAACATTTTGTAACTTGAGATAAGAAGTACTATGTAGTGAGAATGGAACTCATGAGTTCTGAATTTTTTACGCTTACTTGGCAAGGGCCTAACCACTAGGTCAACTCCCCCAGACTATCCATATTTGCAATAAATACTTTCACAGGTTTTTGCCCATTTGACAATATTTGCCAAATGTGTACTTAACTTGGCCAGTTCTTGACAGCCTTACAAATAGTAGTCTTTCGTATAGATATTACCAACTCACAAACCCAATGCACCCTCAATTCTCTCCAAACATAAATTATAGCATCATTGCATCTCCAAATATAAGGGAAAGCATTTTGCCAATAAAGCATTTCTTCTCACTTTCTCCACGCATCTTTACTTGTTTGACGGGTTGATGGGTCAGAGTTTCTATATTTCTAATAGCCACATTTAGGTAGAAATAGTTCATCGCAACTCGAAAACTTGCCAAATGTGTGCTTTACTATCCCTGATACCTAGGGGCCGGTTCAAACAGCCACCCATTATTATCGTTGAGAAAAGAAGTCACATTACTCTCTATCCACGGCAAGAGGTTATCATAGAGAATATGATGGGGCACAAGTTGTACTTGCCCACATGGCATATATCCAGAACATGAATGCTAGCTCTGTACTTTGTCCACCAGATGAAAACTTGTCCATTCCATTTTTGCTATCGCCAATGAATAATATGTCCCAAATACATTGAGGACAATGTGCAGCCACTTAGTCTCAACCTAGCCTTACTGTGAGTGATGCAAAAACTTGGCCTGACACTACGTCCACATAGTGTCAAATACAAAGGGTGTGCCTTACACTACGTCCACACTCCGAAGGAAAAAAGCTTTGAGTGACACCCTTCGGCTGACACTAATATCATCTTTGTACCACAAACACAACCTTCATTAGAAAGTCTAAGGAAAAAAGCTTTAAGTTTTACTAAGAGTCTCTTTTCTTTGTGTGTTTTGAGTGTTCAACACAAAATGAATGCACATTCTCATTCATGCCATCAAACCCAAGTTGGCATTTTTTTCATTCTCATGGCTTCAACTTTCCGTGACTCCTCATTCATGTTGGCTGCTGCATAAATATTTGCCATAAGAACATAAGCTGAAGCATCGCAACTATCGAGTTTTACTACTTGGTCAAAAGCTAATTTCCCAATGTCCACATTGCCCCATTTTCTACAAGCATCCAATAGTGTACGCCAAGCCACAGTACATGAATCCGAAGGCAGCATCTTCTCAATTTCACACATGGCCTTATCCAGGTAGCCCATGTGTCCAAAAACATCTACCATGCAAGAACGATGTTCTATGGTTGGTTTAATGTCATATTTTTTACTCATATCTTCAAAATATGATTGAGCTTCTTCAAAAAGCCCTGATCGACTACATGCATTCAATAGAGAAAGGAAGGTTATGGCATCTGGTCTAGTACCCATACTTTCCATCTTTTGGAAACATTTTACTGCATCGATGCCTTTGCCCCACTGGGCATACCCAGATATTAATGCATTCCAAGAGACTACATCTTGAGAAACGAGGCTTTCGAGCACTTCTTGTGCCTTCTCAAGTGCACCACATTTCGCATATAGATCCACCAGAGCAGTGGTAAGCACTACGTTTTCATGCAACAAGCCTCTATCAACAATTTCATCATGGATTTGTTCACCCTTCTCAATCATCCCAGAGCCACCACAAGCTTTTAGAATACATATATATGTGACTGCATCTGGAGAAACACCTTCCCTTTTCATCTTTTGGAAACATTTGAAAGCTTCTTGACTATGCCCCTCCTGAGCATAACCTGAAATTAGTGCATTCCAAGTGACCACATTCCGAATAAGAAGACCATCAAACACTTCCTGTGCTTTTGGAAGAATGCCAAATTTGACATACATATCGACCAAAGCGTTTGCAAGCACAATGTCATGACCCAACAAGTTTCTATTAACAATCTCATCATGAATTTGTTTACCCTTCTCAATCGCATTGACACTACCGCAAGCTTGCAAAATGCAGGCAAATGTGATCGCATCTGGAGAGAAACCCTCGCTTTGCATTTGTTCATAATATTCTATTGCTTTATCACCATGTCCTAGTTGGATACAGCCTATGATCAATGCCGACCATGAGACCACATCTCGAACAGGAAGATTATACAATATCTCTTTTGCTACGGCTAGCATACCACATTTAGCATACATTTCTACCAAGGCAGTACCAAGCATGATGTTCTTATGAAGCAAGCCCCTACTTTTTAGCTCGTCATGAATTTGTTGGCCTTTCTCAACCTCCTTTTTGTCACCACAAGCCTTCAATAAGCAAAGGAAGGAGACTTCATCTGGAAAGAAACCCTTGCTTTGCATCCTTTGGAAACAGTTAAATGCACCCTCACCCTCTCCTTGCTCAACATACCCAGCCAGAAGCGCATTCCAAGAGACTATATCACATTCAATGAGTCCATCCAGCACTTGTTCAGCTTTTTGAAGGAGGCCACACTTTGCGTACATATCTACTAAAGCATTGCCCAGAAGAACATCTTTATATAAGAAACCCCTATTGATAATCTCACCATGCATTAGTATTCCCTTCTCAATTGCCCGATTACTCACACAAGCCTTCAAGATGCTAATGAAGGTTATACTGTTTGGAGAGAAGCCCTCATTTTGCATCCGTTGGAAACAATCCATAGCTTCATTAAATTTCCCTTCATGAGCATATCCTCCAATCAATGTATTCCAAGAGACTACATCCCGAACATGAAGTTCACTAAGCACTTGTTGTGCTTTCTTGACCAAGCCACATTTAGAATACATATCAACCAAAGCATTACCAATCACAACATCATCATGCAAAAAACCTCGGCTACTAATTTCATCATGTATTTGCCTACCCTTTTCAACTGCCCTAGTGCTCCCACATGCTTTTAAGATGCAAGTAAAAGTGATGGCATCTGGAGAAAGACCCTCATTTTGCATCCTTTGGAAACAATCTATTGCATCATTACCAAGACCATGCTGGACATATCCGGCAATGAGTGAAGACCAAGATACTACATTCCGAATAGGAAGCTCATCCAGAACCTGTTGTGCTTTCACAAGAAAACCACATTTTGCATACATATCCACCAATGCACTTCCTAACATGATATGTTTACAAACCAAACCTTTACACACAACCTCTTCGTGAATTCTTCTACCCTCCTCAATTGCCCCTATGTTGCCACAAGCCTTCAAAATGCAAATATAAGTGACTTCATTGGGAGACAGCCCATCATTATGCATGATTTTGAAGCAACGAATGGCTTCAATACCTTGTTTTTGTTGGGTATAACCTGAGATTAATGCATTCCAAGAGATTATATTCCGATTAGGAAGCTCATTGAGTACATTTCGAGCTTTTGAAAGTGCCCCACATTTCGCATACATGCTTATAAGAGTGTTTCCGATATGAGGGCATTGTTGAAGTAATCCTCTTTTGAGAATTTCTTGGTGGATTCTAATCCCTTTGCATAGGTCTTTCTTCTTACCACAATCTTTAAGCAATTCTATAAAAACCATGGGATGTATTTCTGTTTTTTACTCTTATTCTTTGCCATTCTTCTACTTGGCATCCTTAAGCAATTCTAACTGATGATGGTCATTGGATTTTGCTCCGTTCTCCATTCTTCTGGTCAGCAGAAACCTAGAACAATCGTCTAGAAATTCACTAGCAATCTGCTCTGTTTTCCATACTTTTACTTCACATGATCCTTAAACAATTTTATAGAGAGCCATATGGTTTTTCTCTGTTTTACATCCCTCTACAAGGCACAACATGATCCTTAAAACAATTGTATAGAAAGCCATATGATTTTGCTCTGTTTTACATCCCTCTACAAGGCACAACATGATCCTTAAAACAATTGTATAGAAAGCCATATGATTTTGCTCTGTTTTACATCCCTCTACAAGGCACAATCATTGAACGATCCTAATGATGAGATGATGGCAACCGGATCTTGATCTGTTTATTTTCCTGCTCTCTCTTGTTTACCATTGTTCTGCTCTATTTGATGTTATTCTCTCCATGAAAAAGACTCTCGAATCTGGGTTTTTGTTGACTTCCCTAAATGCCCCTGCATTTTCATTATTTTTTTTTGGGGGGGGGGGGGGCGGGGAGAACATGAAGAAAAGGAAAGGCAAATCATTAGTTAACAAAATGTTGCATGCTCAGGACATGGCTCGAACACTCGTATAGCGCCTCATGGAAGCTGTTTTGTATAATAATGAAAACTTGAGCTAACACTCATTCGTTATACTTTGATTGATATATATATATATATATATATATATATATATATATATATATATATGAACCAATGTAATGAAAATCAACAATAAACTAAAAACCAAGACTAATATTGACCCATGGTATGAGCACGTGCGTTGGGACAACGTTTTTTCACATATGCTCTCTCGTGAAGTAGCATTTTGTGGTTCTACGAAATTTCTACTTGTCGAGCCACATTTGAAACCTCGTTAAGTTTAAATTTACTCAAACTCATTGCTCTCTCTCAACTACTCGACTTGTCTTGACTCTTGTGTCTTTCTATACCAAGTTTTACATCTTACTCCATTAAATCATCATGTGTCATGTTGTCAACTCCAATGTTGATAGAAGACCTCGCGACAATGTTAAAACCTCACACATTGCTAACATGAAACATGGCTCCTTCACAAATTTGCTATTGTCTCTCTCTTCACAATCCTTGCTCTATTCCTTTCTCTTCCCTCACAACTCTACAACCTTTTATAGGGTTCAATATCCAATCATGATGGAGAGGAGGCGCACAACAATGCGTATCGCGTATATTACCATAAAGATTGAGAATCAATTGGATAGGCTTATATAGTTACAATCATAGAGACATATGCTTGAAAAACAAACTTTTTGTTGCATATGAGAGTAGCTCACAACGGTAATCCACCCATGTGCTCACACCTTAGAGCTTGGACGAGCTTTGATGGGATTTGGATTGATCTATTACAAAATTAGTGGGGATAGATAAGTATATCGCTAGAAAGATCGAGAAACGATTAGATAGGCACACATATTTACAATCACAATGATGTATGTTTGAAAAACAAACTTTCTACCACATATGAGAGTAGCTCATAATGGTAATCTACCCATGTGCTCACACCTTAGAGCTTTGATGGGTTTCGATGGGATCTGGAGTCTGGATTGGTCAATTACAAAATTACTGGGGATAGATAATAGTCACGACTCACAACCATTGTGTAAGAGATAGACAAATAGTGTGTGTGAACTATGTATATTGTTTGTTTGGTCTTAGTGTCTCATTAAATGTGCAAGTCTCTTGATACAAGCTAATGCTAGATATTGCTTATCTTAAAGTCAATGGCACATACTTCAAGGCTAAGTACATTTTAACTTGTCCACATAGTATTCTTCTAGTTGACCAACCTAGTCAATCCTATTACCCTACTCCCATCTTTCCTAAATACATTCTCATTCTACTCATCTATGGTTTCTTACATTAACACCTTATCGACCCATATGTTCAGGTTCCACAATACATATCTACTCCTCATTTGGGGCACTATCACAAAATGTGCACTCTAATAATACATGCAGGGATAAATTGACAACTTGAGGGTTGATCATTGGTTATATCAAAATACACTCTAATTAGGAATCGACAACGACTCGACTCAAGCCTAAATTGAAACATCAAACAATTATTAAACGGTTTGGCGGTTCAGTTCGGTTCAGTTTTGGCTTGAGCTTCCTTAACCGGTTTGAGATTGCCGGACCGGTTACCAAGTAGTTTAAGGCTTAATTGGCTTGGCTAAATCGGTTTAGACTTAACCAGTTTGGCCAAACCGGTTAGTCTAAATCGTTTCCTTGTCGCGGGCGTGTGTGTAATATTAGAGAGGAATCAGCAACGGTTCGGTTTCGGCGTAACCGGTTTGTCCTTGTCCAAACCAAACCGGTTAAGCCTAAACTGAAGGAAGATGTACTGATCTCTTTGTGTGGCGAGTGTGTCCGGACAGACGGAACGACCAAAATCAATACATTCTGTAGGGAGCAGGTGTGAAACCGACAGTCCTAGACCACGAAGAAGAAGACGAAGAAGAAGAAGAAGAGAGAGAAGATGTGTCACTGTGTCTCATAACGGCCTCACCACCCCCGCATTCCTAACCCTAGTCTCCACAGACATGCAGAAGGAAGCATCGTCGACGATTTGATCGATCAATCTCCATTTCTCATCAGCTTATCAGAGTGAATCAGGCGTGATCTCTTGATGGACGAACCCTAGCCATGAATTGAATCGAACTATAAGACAGAGAGAGAGAGAGAGAGAGAGAGAGAGAGAGAGAGTTTTGGATGAAAGTAAGATGAAGTCAGAAGAAAGTGGAGACACGGTGGAGGGATATGGATGTAAGGAGTTCGAAAAAGCAAAGAGGAGGAAAGTTCTCACATTATGACTACAAAGCTCCTTTGTCTCATGTCATCATCCTCTTACTTCAATCTCTCCTTTCAGGTAATGGTTTCTCATACAATGCACGGGCTAGTTTTTCTGGTCAGGTTTTCGCAGGAAAATTTGTTTTTTCCCCCTTTCTTTATTGCCGGGATGATTTTTCTTCACAAAATACTATATCCATCTATCTATCTCTATATCTCTATAATTTTCTTTCCCACTTGATGATTTTTTCCTTTTAACCACTCGCGAAATACTAGGAAAAATTGTGACAAAATATGCAAGCTCGCAGAAGGAATTCAGCTGAAACAGATTCCTGTATTTTTTTCAAATATTTCATCCCTACATTTGTTCTTTCTCCATTAGCAGGATAATATTTTTTTTACTCTTTTGGGGCATAAAATAATACCGAAATTGTGAGAAAATGTCCCACAAAATATTTGTATATGAAATCAGCAGCGAAAAAATCTATATATTTCTCCTTTTCAAGCAGAAATTTGAGACAATATACCAAAAATTTATATGGGAATTCGGCAGGTTTTGTATACACATATATTCCATTTGGATTTTGCCCCATACTTTGGTCTTGCAAAATTTTGGGAGAATTTTCTTATAACATGGCATGGGATTCATTTTCATGCATGCATAATAGAAAACTGCAGTGAAAGGGTATGGAGTTTAACAGAACTTCTACGTGTTTCATTGCTATGCAATTTTAGCTAGATTGGTGGTGCAGTTGGTGTTACACGGCTCACTGGAAGTTCCACAAACCAATTTTAGCTTCCCAAATCCCTACTAGTTTGCTACTATATGGTGTTTAAAAGGGCGAAGTTGACAACACTCTATTCCTAGTTGTTAGTTACACACACAAAATTATGAAGTCAGAAGTCAAATAAAGGGGCATGGGGATTTGGGAGGCCTTACAATCACCTAGCCTTACAGATAGGTAATAGTCGTTCTCATCTCACTGCTCTATGGCATAATACGGTGGCTAAACGAGCTGGGATGGCAAGACTTTACACATTGACTTGAAATTAGTTCTCAAATTAAGTTTAGAGATAAGGCATTAAGGTGGCCTTATGGTCATCTGCAATATAGTAGTCAGGAAAGTTATGGTCTACACATATACAGTTTCCATGCCCAATTCATTACTTAAATGGATCCACCCTCTAGGATGTACAAATATCCCACTACATAGTGCTCGTAGGAATCATGTAAGAAAGTGGTATTGGTAATTTTTGAGTTTAAAATAAAATATTATTTATAGACTTATTTGTTTCCCACCTCGTTTGCCCGTCAACTTTATGAAATTTTCATCAAATTTGCTATATATTACAGCTACACTGGTGGAATCTGCGTACATGCTAAGCAAAGATTGCACGAAGATAAGTCTGAAAGGAAGGAGAGTTACAGTTATTGAGGGAAAGCCTTTCAATTTTTTCCTGCAACCTTATATTGTTGACTGTGATAATCCTAGTTGCAAGACTTACTATGGCCGAGAGCTTGTTTGTGATACAAGTCCAAATTGCAAATCTTGCAGTATGTACAAGGGCCCATTTTCTCCGGACAGGATTCAAGTTGGTATATGGTTACTATCAGACATTCATGTTAGGGCACCTGGCTCTAGTTGCAGCATTGGGAGCACCCCTACTGCTTTGGTACGTGGGTCATACCCAGTTTCATGTGTGATCAAGAACAGATATGCAAGCAATGTTTATCAGTATCTTTTGCGTGTCGTAGTCTTCGATAGCACAAAGCCTAATGATCTTGGCTCTTCAGCTGACTTGTTTGCTATGATAGGCTTAGGGGCAACCATTATGGTTGCCGCAGGTAATAATCATGGTTCAAAATTTCTTTTAATATCCAAATATGCAAAAAGTTTCAAAAACATATAATGAAGTTTGCATGTAGGTGAGGTAGATCCAGACGCGTCTTCAATTTTTTGGGCTGACACGTCGAATATATATTACCCAGGGGATAGGATAAGGCTCTGTGTGTCACCTCGTGATCAGTTTGGCAATGTTGTTTCAGAAAAGACTGGAAGAACAGACCTTAGCTATCCATGGAATGTGACAGTTGTAAATCTTGGAAAAAATGCAACAACTTATCCTAACTTTGATGTCTTTATTGACCGCAATGGATACCATAATCTGACGTTTGTGGCAGATCAACTTGGACCTCAAAAAGTATACATTTCTAGCAACGGAAAGATTTTTGGTCGTTCTTCACTAACATTTACTGTCATTACTGGTTCGTTTATATCAATTGCCCGAACATCATGTTTTCTTTATAATATCCATTTTCTAAAGAGAATAGTCTATATTAAAAAGCATGCTCATTCTTGGAGACCTAATTGTTCTGTATATCAGTCATCAACTAAGTTTTCTTTCCTCCAACATGATTTGGCAAGGTTTTTCAACCTCACAATATTTTGTATGAAGCATCTTTCTTTCTGTCACCCGTGACATCTGGAAAATTGATTTATTTCAGGCTCATTATACCTACCTCTGTGCCAAGGAAATTGGGTGGACGATAAACATACATTTATTTCGGGCACCATAGCTAAGTTTAGACTGAAAGTTGTTGATAAGTTCAACTCACCATTAGGAACTTCAAATTCCTTGCTGTATTCAATCAGAATTTATGATGAAGCTGGGAATATGGACTTGCATCCACAATTAAATGCACAGAATGAAGCTGAACCTGGATTTGTCCTTATTGAATTTAGGACTGCTAAGGCAGGGCGTCACTATGTTTTTATTGGAAACAATACATTTTATGTGCCAGGATCACCTTTTGCATATGATGTTTTTGTTGGTAAACACTTAGATCCTTCATTAGATATCTTATGTGGAATACATTCAGATCTTCATGAATATTATTAATAACTTGTCATTTATTCAGGACAAGTATCGATTCCTCATTGTGTAGGCAGGCTAACACCGGATATACTCAAGGCAGGTTCTGTGGTTATCTTGAATATCACATTATTTGATCCTTCTCAGAACCTTCTCAAAAGACTGAGTTATGTGGAGTTTTCAGTAACTATTAGATTATTTGACAGGGAATTTACATCTCCAACAATAGTTAAAGGTGGGGAAACATCAACAGGATATCAAGCAATTTCCTTTTATCCCACTTTGTCTGGAAAATATTCTATGAGTGTCGGTTATAGACGAGAATATATATCAAATTCTCCATTTTATTTTACCGTGCTGCCAGGTATGTTAATTTTATTTAGTGATTCTTGATATTATTCAGGTTTTTATTGCTATATATATATGGTGTCTATGCTGAATGTGTAAAGTTAAAAGAAAATAAAGTAAAACAATAAATTTTGAGGATGAATCAAGGAACCTGTTGTCTGTGGAGGGATAAGATAAGATCTAATTTTCTCTCTAAACATAATCAAAGTGGAAAAGAATAGTAATCCAAACTGATCTTATCGACTTGGAAAACAAAATAACGTGGATCAGCCCCGCAACGTCTCTTAGTAGGAAGATGGCCCACTATAATACACACTTCTGACACATTAGACAATGGATTCATCATCAGTCTCTCTTATATGGACATACATCTGTCCTATGCACTGTGCTGTGTGATGGGGCAGCTGCAAACTTCTTCACATCAATTAGATATTGAGGATGGTAGATATGCACAAATACTTCTAGTAGAAAGAATTTGCCAATTTTGTGGAGAGCACTATGTTTGTCTTTGTATTGTTTTTTATGAGATGAGAGAAATACCATTGGCTCTTTAAACAAGGCTTGGGCTCACTACACAAGGTAATGGAATATGAGGACCAATGCTATTGGGGGCTTTTCTTGCTAGAACTCAAGAGACATAGTGAGAAGTTGTTGAAGGACAACGATACAACCACACAATGTCATTAATGAAGAACAATCACAACTTTCTTTAGTCACTTTTTATCTTATTTACTTTTTTTTACTTACTAACATTTATTTTGGTTTGTGGTTCTCAAAGGTGAGACAACACTTAAGATGCAATCTCTTGTTTGGTCATATAGGCCGTTTTGGCCTCTTAAAAGATTTTAATATATTTTTCTTTCTCTCTTTAGCCCATCACTTGAACTCATGCTACAAGTCAATCAAGGGCTACTTCAATGGGCTCCTGATTAAGACATTGCAAAATGTTACAGTAAATTGGGCAATAGAAACTTGTCTTGCACGTAGGCCCTAGTCTCACGAACCACGATCTCACTACCCTTGTCGTTGACAAATAAAGGCCATTATCTCACAGCATGGTAGGTGCTTCCCTCGTTTTAGAAACCTCTCCATTTTGGATTGACCAATGCTAGAGATCTATCGAAGACGAAATTTACAATATATTTGACTTGTGAATCTCACATGTGTAGATGACAATTCCTTTGTCACAGTTTATTCTGTTTCTATTTACTTTTTTACCTAGCTAATTTAGTTTGGTTTATTGTTCTAAAAAATGAGACGACATTTGAAGATGTAATATCTTGTTCATCTTGTAGGCCATTTTGGCCTCTTAAAAGATGCTAACAATTCTTTCATTCTTTCTCTGTGCTGGTATCATCTCCTTGTATCTGAGGTGACCTTCTGAGGTTATGTCCTTTGGATCATTACTTAGTTATTGGAAATTACTTGGAAGTTTCAAAACATATCTTAACTACAATTCATTGAGCATCATTCATTTAGAAACGTATCGTGCAAAAAGTAGCTTTTTGTCATTTTTTCTCACACAGTATTCCTTCTCTTCCAAAAATATATACATGACCATGCACAAAATGGCAAAAAGACCCAAAATGTGTGAAAACAGTAATAAATGTCAGGTCCCATTTCACTTGTGCATTTTAAATGATCACTGAAATGCTTATGATGGAATGATCTGAGAATCAGAACAGCTTGAACTGATGTTTATTCAAGAACGCATGCCAATTCTGTTAAACATGATCACCAAGAGAGCAAACAATTTATGAACTGCATTTGCATAGGTAAAAGCGTAATGTAGATAGTCTGGGTTTTGTTAAAGGAATTCTTCCAGGTTTTTTGGATGGTAGAAATGGATACTCTAATTGCCATATTCTGATGGATACATGACACAGCTCAGATCACAACTTGATATGCTATAATTGTGAGCGAGTACATTTTTGTCGTATGATATGGACAATTTCATTTTGTAGTTGCAAATGTTTATGCAAACTAATCAACTGAGGAATAAGAACTGCACCTGTCCATCAGGAGTTGTATCATATGAGGGTCTTCTGAAAGTAATATCCACATCTTCATGGATATTTGTATTATCAACATTCACCTCTTTAGAAACAGCTGGGTCAGGCAGGCGTTGGTACCATAACTGGGACCCAAAGCGTGAAGGCAGCACGAGGATTAGGGTTTAGGTCAAAAACAGAGAGGGAGAGAGTCTGAGTGAGAGAGAGAGATGCACGCCGTCTTGGGTACAAAAGAGTGTACCTCTTTTTTGGTTTTTAGATATTATGTATATACAACTGAAAAGTGTGCTACGAGTGCGTTCACACTCGTGCACTAATAAAAGGCACGATGGCCCTTTATTCCCAACAACCTCCCACCTAAAGGCAATGTGCCGTGAGAAAAAAAAAACAAAAAAAAAGTCAGCTAAGTCCAAGTATGTACAAAGCTGAACTGCATACATACATCTATCCAACTCCCATCATCTGTCGGCAATGAGCAAATCGCTCAGCTGGAAGACCCTTCGTGAGAAGATCTGCAGGATTATTATTTGTATGTACTTTGACAAGCTCAATGTTCTTGCTGTCAAGTACATCTCTGATGAAGTGATACTTCACCTCTATGTGCTTCGTCTTTGCATGAAAGACGAGATTTCGAGCTAGCATGATAGCACTCTGGCTGTCACAATGAAGAATAGGTAACTCTGTAATGCCAAGATCTCTCACTAGATATGAAAGCCATAAAGCTTCTTTGCATGCCTCAGTGGCAGCAACATACTCTGCCTCTGTAGTAGACAAACTTCTGTAGTCTGGAGATCCAAGAGACCGCTCCTCCTGTGAAAGTAAACACATAACCAGAAGTAGACTTCCTGCAGTCTACGTGACCAGCATAGTCCGCATCCGTAAAACCAACGACAGATGCCTTTTGCTTTCCAAAGCAAATACACAAGTCCTTTGTGCCTTTGAGGTATCTCATAATACCTTTTACCGCTTCCCAATGCTTTTTGCCGGGATTTGCCATATACCTACTAACCACTCCCACTGCAAAGGCAATATCAGGGCGTGTAGCAACCATCGCATATATCAAACTGCCAACGGCAGAAGCATATGGAACCTTAGCCATTTCAGCCTTCTCATCATCAGATGTAGGGCTGTCTTCTGCACTGAGTTTCAAATATGGAGGCAATGGAACCCCAATTGTTTTCCCCCCCTCCATATTGAAACGCTACAAAACCTTAGAGATATACTCCTGCTGAGATAGAAAGAGTGCCCCTTTCAATCGGTTTCGGAGTATTCGCATGCCAAGGATGTGATTTGCATCACCAAGATCCTTGATATCAAAGCTGCCATGAAGGCTTTGCTTCAATGAATTCAAGGCATGACCATCCTTGCCAACAATCAACATATCATCAACATACAAAACCAAGATAATCAGGCTGCCATCTCCTGCCTTCTTGGTGTACAAGCAATGGTCCACTTGACTTCTACGAAAACCTTGAGACTGCATAAATGCATCAAATTTATGATACCATTCTCTTGGTGCTTGTTTCAACCCATACAAACTCCTTTTGAGCTTACAAACCATCTTCTCTTTGCCTTTAGTGACAAAACCTTCAGGCTGTTGCATATATATGTCTTCATGCAGATCGCCATGTAAAAAGGCGGTCTTCACATCCATCTGTATGAGCTCCATATCTTCAGCTGCAACTAAGCCCAAAATGATTCTTAATGTAGTCATCTTGACTACAGGCGAGAAGATCTCATCAAAATCAACTCCATATTCCTGCTTGTATCCTTTTGCAACCAATCTTGCTTTGTACGTTGGCGAGGAATCAGAAATGACCTTCATTTTATAAATCCATTTGCATGGAAGTGTTTTCTGCCCTTTAGGCAATTGCACCAAATCCCAAGTATCATTTTTCTCAAGAGATTCCATCTCTGACAACATGGCTTTATACCATTTCTTATTGTCCTGTCTGTCCATTGCTTCCTTGAAGCAAGTCGGTTCGCCACAATCAGTTACCATGACATAATCAGCCACATTGTTTGCATCAGGAACAAATCTGTCAGGCTGTCTAGTAACTCTAGATGATCTCCTAACCCAATGCTCATTGTTTGGTAGCTGTTGAGCCTGCAAATCATCATTTTCAATTTGCAGTCCAGGCATTTCAGCCTGCAAATCAGCATTCACAGCTTGCTGTTCTAGCTGTTCCTGCACATTTGGTGGCTCATCATTATTGGCAAAGACTGGATGATCATTTCCAACCTCATTTTCTGCATTTGCAGGTAATTTTACAGCAGGTGTTTGCTGCTGTACAGCGGGCACATTTTCCTGTCTTAAAGGTATTTCTTCTCGGAATACAACCCTATGTACTTCCTCAGTCTTTTCGGGTTGTTTATGCATGCGATTTTCCCGGAAGATAACATCATTGCTGCGTACTATTTTTCTTTTCTCGGGATCCCACAATCTATACCCCATTTCACCCTTGTCACCGTATCCTAGGAAAATACATTTGCAGGACTTTGGCTCAAGTTTGTTGCGTTGTTCTTTACGAATGTGCACAAAAGCCTCACAGCCAAACACTCTCAAGTGAGCATATGAAGGTGGCTTGCCCGGCCACACTTCTTGGGGTATTCCCCCTCCCAAAGACCTGTTAGGTGACCGATTAATCAAGTGAACAGCTGTCATAACAGCCTCTGCCCAAAAACCATGGGGTAACGCAGCATGAGACAGCATAGTACGGACCTTATCTTGAATAGTCCGATTCATACGCCCTGCAACTCCATTTTGGGGTGTATTATAAGGGGCAGTGAGTTCCCTCTTTATCCCTTTGCTGTCACAAAATGCTTGAAAAACCTTGGACACATATTCCCCACCATTGTCAGAGCGAAGACACTTACGTGTCTTATCAATTTGATTCTCAACTAATGCCAAAAATGTTCGAAATTGGTCGAGCACTTCATCCTTGCTACGAATAGGGTAAACCCATGCCTTCCGTGTAGCATCATGGACTAACGTGACTAAGTATTTCTTTCCCCCTAATGATAGCCCTGGCATCTCACATACATCTGAATGTACTAACTCAAGCGGGGACGACTTCAGCGAAAGAGGCTTTTTATGAGATGTTTGTACATGTTTGCCATAAATGCAATGATCACAATGTTCAAAATCAGCATAACGAAGACACGGCAAGTAACTCAAACGAGAAAGTACTTTCATACTAATTTCACTCATGTGTCCCAACCGGCCATGCCACAAAGAAACACTAGGCTGCTCGGTTATGGCAACAACATGGTCACTCACACTAGATACATGGAGAGGATACAAAGTATCACTTTTACTACCCTTGGCAATAACTCTAGATCCCTTACAAATCTTCCATTTCCCATCACCAAAGGTTGTGTGAAATCCATCATCATCTAGCTGTCCTGTGCTAATCAAGCTCTTCTTGAGCTGAGGTACATGCCATACATGCTGAAGTGTGAAAGCAGAACCATGCTGAAACTGTAATTGCACAGTGCCAATACCTGCAATTTCACATGCATAGTTGTCCCCAAGATGGACAACACCATGTCGACCCCCTATGTAATCTGAAAACCACTCACGATGAGGGGTGATGTGAAAAGAAGCACCGGAATCGAGTATCCAAGTGTGCATGTCACCATCCGTATCTGCAAGTAAAGCATGTTCTCTATGGCATGATGAAACAAAGAGTACATCATTTCCATTATCACTATCATGAGTGACTACATTTACCTCTTCACTTTTAGTATTGCCTTTCCTCGGTTGAATGTCTCTCTTTTCTTCTATGAAATCATCTATCTTCTTGCCCTTTCCTTTCTCTTTCTTCCATTTGAAACAATCACGTTTAAAGTGACCCTTTTTGCCACAGTGATGGCATTCTACATCTTTACCACGTGATTTACTACGGCCATAACTATCAGATTTGCCTCTTTGTTGTGACCTACCCCTCATATGCAACGCACTAGAGGACTTATTGGATGCATTATTTTGCCAACTCATCTCTTCCATGAGTAGAGAACTCTCTACATCGGCGTAAAGAAGCATCGCATTTGAATTACTCATAGTAGTCCTGAAAGTATCCCAACTTTCTGGCAAGGTGCAAAGTAAAAACGTAGCCTTAAACTCATCATCAATGATGAATTTCAAGGCAATCAACTAGCTGAAAATGGAATTGAACTCACTCAGGTGAGTTGACATGGGTGTGCCCTTTGTCATACGCAAATCCATAAGTTTCTTAAGCCAATAAAATTTGCTAGCTGCCGTCTTTTGGGCATACAGTTCCTCTAGTCTAATCCATATAGAATAGGCGGAGTCCAAACCTTCGATATTAAAAAGCAAGGCATCAGAAATCGACAACTCAATAGTCGAGCGTGCAAGCTCATTCAACTCTTGCCAATCATCTTCATCCATATCTATAGGCTTTACCCCTTTGACTTTTATAGGCTTTGCATGCTTCTTTTGCAGCAAGATGTTGTAGCACTGCTTTTTCCAAACCGCAAAGTTATGTGCACCCTCAAGCTTCTTGATGTGCATAAGGTGGCTACTTTCACTGCTGTTAGTCATGATTTTAGCCCAAATGGAGGACCAAACCTGCACTGCAGAAAACGTGACCTGCTCTGCAGAAACCCTAATCTCTGCTATGCAGAAAACCCTAATCTCTGCTCTGCAGAAAACCCTAAACTCTGCTCTGCAGAAAACCTTAAACTCTGCCTGCAGAAAACCCTAAACTTTTCTCTGCATAAAATCCTAAACCTTGGCTCTGATACTAGTTTGAAGGCAGCACGAGGATTAGGGTTTAGGTCAAAAACAGAGAGGGAGAGAGTCTGAGTGAGAGAGAGAGATGCACGCTGTCTTGGGTACAAAAGAGTGTACCCCTTTTTTGGTTTTTAGATATTATGTATATACAACTCAAAAGTGTGCTACGAGTGCGTTCACACTCGTGCACTAATAAAAGGCACGATGGCCCTTTATTCCCAACAAAGCGTAAGGGCTTCAGTTGTTGGATTTCTCAGCAGCCAGTGTTGTTTTCATACAAAATTCTAGCATGCTTACATTCCAGTTCATAAGATTTTATCCATAAGTAAATTTGTGAATTGAAAGAATATTTTGTTTTGCATTGCTTTGTCAGTTCAGCAGAAAAGAGCAAGTGGTAAATTTTCATTATGCAATGTTATGCAGATTAACATACAGCCTCTTAGTCGTTAACTAGTGTTTTTTCAGACGCTGCTATATATCTGCACAAAAAGTAAGAGTGTTATGACATTCTAAAGCTTTACATTGGACAGGTCCATTTTCGGTGGCTCGTAGCACAGTAATTAGTCATACCGATTTCATGAATGCAATTGCTGGTTCTCCAATATCGTTGACGGTGCAGCAGAAGGATGTTTATGGAAATACATTTTCCTCTGAAACCAAGTATAATTTTCGTGTGACAGCTTTTCAAATTACTAAGGGAGGACGTAGTTTTGTAGTGCCTCAGGTTTCAGCATCCTATGATGCAAAACTGGGTTTACAGTTCCTGACTATTATTTTATCAAGGGCTGGAAATTCCTACCTTGAGATTGGTAGCACAGCGGAAAATATATCTGGATCTCCATTTCCTATCAGAATCAAAGCTGGTATGCCTATAACAGCAAATCAAAGAGGAATAATAAGAGTTTTTGAAAGTACGTTCTTTGTTTTAAAAATAGAATCTAAGTGAAACACCAGTATGCTAGAGATCCTGTCTTATGCACAAAATGGAATAACCTTCATGGATGGACAAAGAATCATATTTTTTCAGTGAGCTACTGTAGATAGACAATCATAATTTCCTATTGAGATTTCAACCTTTTTCAGGTCAAAGATATTTTGTCATCAAAACATATCTTACAGGTCGAAATAACTCATAGTTTTGGAAGATCATGTTGTAATCTCTAAATGCTTCTAGAAGATAGAAGACACAACACCACCTCCTATGAAAATTTGCCTCTTTCAAGAGTGGGAAAGCATGGAGAAAAAGGAATATTCCATGTCTTTATAGAGCAGGCAGCCCACGCTTGTATGGAGAAAGCAAAGTTAATATTACTTTGTAAAGATGACGTTTAGGCATGTAGGTCATGTCCATCTGAACTACAATGCTTGTCACACTTGTTATCGTCAAATGAAGGCCATTACACCCAACAATGATGATGCTTTGTGCGCTTCAGAGACTTCTCCATCTTGAATAAGGCTATGCTGGAAATCTTTCAAAGGCAAAAGTTCCAGTCCATCTAGGCTTACAATTTGTTGGGTGCATAGGCCTTGCCCATATGGACTATGATATTGTCATCCTTGTCATCGATAAATGAAGGCCATTATTACCCTACATTGAAAGTTCTTCCCTCGCTTTGGAGGCCTCCCCATGTAGGATTGATAATTGTTGGAGATCTTTCGAAGCTAGAAGTTTCAATCCATCTATGTTTAGAATGTGAAGTGCTTAGCTAACAAGATTCTCTAGTACCTTAGGTAGCTCCTCAAATTTACTTATATTTATTTTGGACACCATTTGAAGATTTAATCTCTCATTCAGTCTCATTTATTTTTTCTCTTAAAAGATGTTAAAACATGTTTCTTCTACACATGTTGGCATTAATGATTTATTATAAGGTCTTCTCATATGGATCACACCTATCTCATGAGTTCTGTTATATGTGCAAATCTATTGAAGAACATATATGCTAACTATAATATTGGGGGTGGAACCAGAAGAACACTATGTTACCATAGTGCGGTTTTTTATGAAATAAGAGGGAGATACAATTGTCTCTTCAAAAAAGCTTTTGCTCACTATGCACTATTGAGTGGTACCACAACTCACTACGCACTATTGAAGAACATATATGCTAACTGTAATCTTTTTTCTTTCAAGTTCTGCTTTGTAATAGCGGCAATCAGGTTTCATGTGGCCTTTCTTGCCACACTGATAGCATGTTACGTCATTGCTTTTAACTTTGTTGCTATTTCCCCTTTCTTGGCTTTTACTTTTGTTCCTATGTGCATAGTTACTTCTCTTATTTGTCCTACCTCTAACCATGTTGGCTGAGCTGCTACCTTCTCCACTTGCTTTTCTCTTGATTCCATTGAGTATGGAGCCCCTAACACCATCAATGGTTAAGTTGGGGCTATTAGACAATGAGACTACCAATGTCTCCCATGAGTCAGGTAGTGTCATTAGCAGGAAAATGGCTTTGAGCTTATCATCAAAAGGTGCGATTCCTGAGTCCTGCAGCTGTGATAAGGTATCTGTAAACAAGGACAAGTGTTCAACTGCACTCTTGGACTCATCTAATTGCATGCCAACAAGCTTTCGCATTAGGTGTACTGTTAGCCTTTAGCTTTGCCCATATTTAAGAAGCAGATACCAACCTTTTGAGATCTACCAAGATCTCATCAGAAACAACCATCATAATATATATGACAACCTTTTTGTTTAAAATCGGCCATGCATCTTCTGACATGTTCTCTGGTTTTTCTGCCTCCAACAACCTCTCACAATCCTTCAAAAAAAGAATTCCTTGCATTCTTTCCTTCCACAAGTTGAAACCTGTTCCCTCAAATTGTTGAATCTCAAAAAGATTCTTCACATCTGAGGAGGATGACACCATAGCTCACAATAAAGAGGTCTGAACACCTGTTCTTTGCTGTACAACAACTGTGCAGAAGTTCAGAAACCCTAAATCTGATCTGATACTAGTTGTAAGGGTTAGGAATGATGTCAATTGGGCTAAGGAATACTCAGGATTCACCCTAGTATAGGCCCTTTAGATGCAATAGTGGAGCTATGGTAGAAAAGATAGAGAGAGAGAAGTATTTGGAGGAGATCACCTTTGAAGTGAGATCCAAAAGTTTTTAACTTATGGTTTATATGACCCATTTAGGGTTGGCCAAGTTCACACTGAACTTGGCCCAAAAATAACGAAAAAGTGGTTAGTGACTTTTGTCCTTTATAAATAGGCCTATACACATGTACACACTATAAGGGGGTCATTTAGGGCCTTTACCCCAACATCCTATACTCTCATTTGGCACAAGTCTTGTACTCTCATTTGGGACCTACTCCCATGTGGCACAAGTCCTCATGGGTTTGTTCCAAGTCCTAGAATATCTGGCTTCCCACTCATCCTGCCCTTAAACCATTGAAATTAGCATTTAAAATTGGTCCCAATGGTGATGCCTATAACATATACCATTGCATCTCCAAACAATGCTTAACTACCTATGCAAGGTGATGGAATGCAAATATGAATGGTGCTTGGGACTGCTCTTGCTAGAATCCAAGGGACATAGAGAGAAGTTGTTGAAGGCCGACAATACAACAACAGCTCGTCAACAAAGAATGATCACAACTTTCTTTAGCTTCATCTCCTTCTCATTCTATAAGTCAATCAACGGCTACACAAGTGGGCTCTCAACAATGAACCTTGAAAGGGGTTGAAATAGATTGGGCGCTAGCAGTTTGTCATGCATTCAGGACTTGGTCATTAGGACCACAAACATTACCTAGGCCATCAAAAGATAAAGGCCATTATCACCATGTACTAAGATGCTTGCCCTGTTTGGAGATGCTTACATCTTGGATCAGGCCATCATAAAGATCTTTTGAAGGCAGAAATGTAAGTCTATCTAAGCTCAGAATTCTAAGGGCTTTGCTTATGAAACTATTTGGTACTGTGTGTTTAGTTGTATTTATTTATTTAGGTTTGTTCTCAAAGAAAACGTTTAGAGATGTATAATCTCATGTTTTGTCTGATAGGCCATTTTGGCCTCTTAAAATATGTAAATGCATCTTAATGAGATTCTTTTGACACATTTTTCTTTACTTTTTATGTAGTTTACATTTATTTAGCTTTACCATTCTCAAAGACAAGACACCATTTTAAAATGTAATCTCTTGTTTGGTCTTATAGGCCATTTTCGCATCTCAAAAGACATTAAAATATCTTTATTTTTTTCTTTGTCAAGAAGTTTTAGAGTATAGTGGGAATGGTTTGAGCTCTCTAATAAATAACGTTTATGGAATCTCTGCAGAATGTAAGTTCAACAACTTGGACAGTCTTTCTGGCTTCACAAAGAGTTTCCATCCCAACTTTTACAGACTTTCGAGCATGCTACTTTCAGTTTTTTGCATCTCCTTGACATACATTTAGATGGCTTTGTAGACTAGTATTCAATCATTCACACGTGCCCAAACTTATAGCACACACTGAAAGTATTGTGTTAACATTAAATATTATGGGTTTAGTCGCTTTAAATATCTCATAAGCATACATTACTTCTATTTTTAACACCGATTAAATATGGTTGTAGGTGCCTTAACTATCTCAGCGTGTATTGGCTATTGGGTTTCAAAAACTGTAAAGGCAGGATCTTTAGCACAATTTACTGTGATATACATGGATTCTTTTGGAAATAATGTCAGCATGGCAACAGGCAGCGAAGAGACAATCTCCATGATGGCTAATATTAGCCTGTCTAAAGACTCAATTATCGGACTAAACAATATTGACATGAAAATAGTTACTATGTCTGCATTAGGAGTTGTAAACATCTATTTAAATATCACTACTGCAGGAGAGTATTACCTCCATATCCTAGCTTCTTCATCAGGGAAAATGATGGCTTTGGGGAACTCACCATTTTTTTTCAAAGTGAATCCTGGTAATTTTATTGCATCATTTTGGAAGAAGTAATTTGATAAGTTTTTTGCTTTCATTATCATCTCCCTCTTCGATTTCTTCGATTATGCCTATACATACAATAAACATGACTTATATACTAGTCAATATTTACAGATATGCTACCTGGTTGAAATCACAATACTGGTATCTATAATGTAAATTCAGGCGCTATGGCCAATTGTATTAGAAGAATAGTTCAGTAGCTTTTATTGTCTATACCATAGTTCACAGGTTTGAAATCTATTATATAATATGCTAGAAATGTTCTGCCTATTTGTCTGAGTTCAATGAGGGTTAAAGGGGCTTTGCATTTGCTACACGTGAGAAGTACAACTCTCTGCATTTATGGATGAGATATGCAATCAATCTTTGTCATGACTAAAACATGGCAATCAGAATTGTAGCCTCTAGTCCTGTTCCTGAAGAATAAGCCACGGTAGAATCTGATGTTTTTATTGACACAGGCTGCGGATAATCGTTTTTTGTGGTCTATTCTTGGAGAATAAGCTAAACTAACAGGTTGGGGATAATGAACTTCTACTAAGGCTTGCTGGAGCAACTTTTCGTGTTGATTTTAAGCACTCAGCATTATGATAAGATGGTAGTATTGTGCACCCATAGGTTCTCTCATTTGATACATTACTCATGCTTCTTGTTTATTGACCTACTGATGATTTTGCTTTCAATGTCTCTATAAAAACTTTCTCGCATAGGTCCATCTTTTGTCTGTATTAATGGACCTCAATTATTTGCTTATATTCATATCTGCATGGCAACAAAATGCCAGGTTCTTAATTTCAAGTATGATTATGGCAAATGCTTTTTGACATCTCTTGATCAGGTTCAGATATTCCTGTGCACTTGTGAATTCTGTGTTTTGACATTATCTGCATCGTTAAAGTCTGCATACAGACCCACAGTGTCTATACATGTAAACCTATCTGTACTCAATGCGATTTCTGAGTTCTTTTATCTTGCAGATTTAATTATGCCAGGTGCTTGTGCTTTTTCTTGGCGTAGTAACAGTTCATATGTTGCTGGTGATCAAGTTGTAGCAAAGCTTTTCTTGAAGGATCGTTTCAATAACTCTGTGATTGTAACACAAAATGAGCTGATGATGTTGCATGTTACAATTTATCGAACGCTTACTTCTGAGACGATGAATTTAATTGATGCTAACATACTCACTGGGATTGAGGAGAATGCTGTAAGACTTTCATTTCTCACTAAACAGTCTGGAAACTTCCAGCTTTCAATTACAGACATATATGGAGCATCCATCAGTGCCTCGCCATATTTATTTTCTGTAGTTCCAGGTAGAGAAATTAAGGTTAAGATCATTAATATTTCAGTCTCCGTTTTATGTTGGCATGCATATGCTCATAGTTGAGCAATTAAATATAAAAGCAAATCACATTTAAGAAGGCAATTGGTACTCTGGATGAGTTTGTGAAAAAGTCATTTTAGCAAAGTACATCATTTAGACCTGCAATTACTATTCTGACAAATTTCTGAGGTAGGTTTCATCCTTTCATTTTTCTATCCATTTTGTATTTGTCCAACTTATCCATTATTGACTACCTTATTCCATCCATAGGAAATCTCATTTTAATTTGCCATATTCTTGAAATAGGATGCCCGTGACGTAGTTAATAAATTAAAAATTTTGCAGTCTTGTATTGACACAAACAATATAGTCCAGTAAAACTTGTTTTTTATGATAATCCCTATAGGTCCTGTTGCTATCAAGAATTGTTCAGGACAGTGGCAGAATAACACACAGACTGTTGAGGAAGGATCACTGGCAGAATTTATTATAAAAGAACGGGATGCATTTGGTAATGTGCTCTGCAGGAATATATCAAGAGGAGAAAAGCAGTCGGTGTTTCACGCGCGAATTATGGGTATTGAGAAAGCGTATGTATCAGGTCTAGAATTTAAGGCACTCGTTGGGAAAAGTGATGATATTCTATGTGGCCAGCTGCTCACCTTTCCAGTATTACTATATAATCTTGGCCAATATCGCCTTGAGATAAAAAGTGGAAATCAAAGCATATACGGATCTCCATATCCATTTAATGTTGTTGAAGGTATATGTGGGAATTGAATATGTAACAATCTAATAGAACATAGTAAATGATGCATTATATGGAATCATATTGCAAGGGGCAGGTATTGGTTTCATTTTCTCATGCTGGAGATCTCTCGAAGGCAGAAGTTTCAGTCCATCTAAGTTCAGAATGATAAGTGCATAGCTGATAAGATTCTCTGGTACCTTAGGTAGTTATTTTAATTTGCATATATTTCTTTGGTTTTTGTTCACTAAGATGAGATAACATTATGAGATATAATCTCTCTTTCAGTCTGATAGGCCATTTTGGCCTTTAAAAGAAGTTAATGTATCTGTCTGTCTTTCTGTACAATTAAAGGTCATTATCACCTGGCACTGAATGTGCTCCCCTTGCTTCAGAGATCTTTCCATCTTGGATATTTTCTCAAGACAGAAGTTTCAGTCTATCTAAGTTTAGAATCAAGTTCTTAGATTGGTAGATTCTTCAGTACCATATATTAGTCGTACTTTGTTTTTTGTTCTCATAGACAAGAAAACATATTGTGGTGTTGCTACTTTTTCTATGGTGCTCTCAAGAGTTGAGTATCGAGCAATCATTGCTTTGCAGTTATCAATGGGAGATTTGCAATGTAATTTACATCATAGTATATTGATGAGATATATGCAGCATAAGTTATTATTGAAAATTTAAGATGTTAGCGAATGGGTTTGTCATGGATAGGGCAGGTGTAGAATAAAGTATTACTGATGCAGGTTTGGGAATAATGGAGTAGATATGCATACTTTATAAATTAAGAACATTGTGAAATGTTTCTAGATTTATCTGTCCTTGAAATGTTCTCTTTCTCATGTTTTTAATTTGCAGTTTGATGTTTTAACAGGACCTGTTAGCAGCTCTTTAAGTACATTCGAGGGTCCTGGACTTGATGTTTCAGCAAGTGGCAAGCCTACGTACTATGTAATGACACTTCGTGATGACAAAGGCGCACCAAAAGGATCGCATTTAGGCTCATTGAATGTTGAAATATTAGAATTTAACAAAATGATACAAATAAAACCAAATATAACCGCTGTTCCTAACAGTCGTGGAGTCTTCAATGTTACATATATGCCCATTATTGCCGGAGCTTATGTCATTATGACAAGGTGGTTAGGGGTACAAGTTGGTGAAGCCCACTACATGACAGTGAATCCAGGTAAAAATATGAGAAAATGGTTATTTTCTTTTGAACTTGGCAACGATAAATTAGATTTAATGTTGTTTATGCCAGTTGGTGATAAGGCAGAGAATATAGACAATCTACGCCATTCTTTCTTGGATATCTTTTAATAATGCAAAACTTATGCTTCCTTGAAGGTAGAAGACAACCGAGTAATAATGAAACATTTTAAACAAAAAAGCCTTTGAGCTGGGTACTGACCAGATTCATTATCCCTCTTTTTAAAAAGGGTGAATTGTGATGTCAACAGTCAGAGGCATTTGTCCTTCTGGGACATGTACATGTGTCCATGTGATCCCTCAAACTTGAGGGGAGAGTGCAAGAACATTATTAGTACAACAAGTTTCAATAAAAGTTATGGCTGTCAATACATGTTCTTATAGATTTTTTATTGATTGGTCTCATTCTGCTGTACTGTTGATTGTCACTGGGCAGTGATGCTATCTCTGGATTCGTTGGTAGATCCTTTGTGATGTGCATTTCCTTCAATTGTGCCATAAGTAGATCTTTAGATCTGATTTGCAGCATATAACAACTGCCTTAGGAAGAGACGAAGAGGAAGAGACTTGGGGATTCTTTCCAAAGAAGTTAAGCAAATGCTTAAGCTTAGCGACAAAACTGTCTGCATTTTGAGTTGGAGGGTTTCTGGGGTGTGAGAGGTGGGCTGATCTACTTCTTGGTTTCTAGTCTGAACTTCTAAGTTTGATCGAGAATGGGTACATAAAGTTCTCCTGATTCTTGCTCGCAAAACAAAACAAAAATATATGTTTTACTGAATGTTTTTTTTCAGATTTAGAGCATTTGCAATATACTAAATGTGTGAGTGCTTCATCCCTTGATATCAGATTCTTCACATTTTTATAGGTGCTGCATCAGCTGTTAATTGCACAGGAAAGTGGGAGAACAATATTGTAAATGTGGAGGCAGGAAAATTAGCAAGGTTTATTATCACTCAGCGAGATATGTATGGAAATGGGGTATTCTCTAGAAACGCATCCGACGCAGTTCCTTTTACGGCACAAGTGTTGAAAGAAAGTGATAGACAACCTATTTTTACCTCAGTCATGTCTCTCCAGCTATTGGGTGATAGTCCAACAAAAAATCAAGTTCTTATCTTTCAAATATGGGAAGAAGGAAGCCATTTGCTTCAAATTGAAAGTGAAGGAGAAAACATTTATGGGTCTCCATTTCCATTCACCTGTTCCCATGGTAATATTAAGCTTTTTGTTCTGAATATGACGTGCTCCAAATTTCAAACCAAATTTGTGAATAACCTATCCCATTTAAAAATATAAAGTGAATATAACATTTTTTTCTTTTGCAAAGACACGAGATACCTTTCATTATTGTATGACAAGTTGTGAAGCATAAATCTCTGCCCATATCTATTGCGTCAGAAATAGAGATAAGATGCCTCAGAATATCCCTCCCCTCTTACTTCATCACAATGGAATGCGGCATGTGCTATGCTCTTCTTAGAAGGTCTGTAATTAGTTAAAAAACTGTGTTTAACCTCATCTTTGGTTTGGTGCAACAATTTTAGACTTTCTCTAAGGAGGAAAAATACATACATAGACACAAAGTGGGCATATATTCACTGATTAGAGGATGGTGGCAGATGGATATTTAGAGACTAAATATAGTTAAAATAGATGGAAGCAATCGGTACTAAACGATGCGTTTTTAAGCTTAGAGGCAGATATTACCTTCTTATTTATGATGAAATGTATGTCGATTTTATTACTCCATATACTGTCATTACCAAGTTTCTAGTTTTGAGTATGAAAATTTTCTATTAGTCACAATATCTGGCTATTGTATTGGCTGCTAAGATCCAATCTTGACTGATGTTTAATGTGAAAAAAATAGGACTAGTGGCACTGCCAGAATGCTCTGGAGAGTGGCAGGATGGAGTTCATTCTTTTTTGGTTGGAGAAACTGCAAAATTTCTTATATATTGTACACAGGATGTATCAGTTACGACCTACAACTTCAACCCACTAAAATTCCAGGCCTTCGTGAGGGATAACTCTGTCGTGCGAACTCCTGATATGAGCATTGAGAAAATGGTAACAGAAAGCATGGGATCTCAATTATTACGGTTTTCACTTCACAAAAGTGGAACATTTCTGCTGTCAGTGCAGAATGTGGTAAAAAAGAGGTTGACGGGTTCACCTTTCAAATTTACTGTTAAGCAAGGTGTGTATTACATTTCTTATGCTGAAAGATACAGTTCTGTATTAATTACTATAAAAAAAGCATAGATTCAAACTCACAATCACAGAAGAGATTGCCTTACACAATGGGTTAATACTTAATGCTGAAACAAAACTAGCGACCATAAAAGCAGCAACTACTGTAGAAAGCAAGCACACCAAATGTAGAGGACAAAAGTAGCAAAACAAAAAACTTTGCTTCCACTAGAAAATCAAGCAAAATGACTGAGCTTGATGGAAATCTAAATCATTTAAACCACAATATATACAACACCTGTGACTTGTGCCCATACAGGAACAAGCCATTCATGTGTAGCACAAGGTGATGCATTTCCTTTCTTAGATACAACTCCCTCCTTGGCAATGTAATGTGTTGTGTGGCTATCTGAGAGGGCAACTACCACTGACAACATCGTGGGGGAACCGGTGCACAAGATTTCTCTGGAGTTAATGGAGGTGCCGTGCACATGTTAGCTTGCTGCAAACGAATGTGCTGTAGAAATATGACGATTGAGAACCTGAAGGTACAAGGTCTACAATGATGAACACTACATGGGTATAATTGGGCATTTTTTAAGATGATTGATAACAGGAAATTACAAGGTTTGCATATATTGAAGGAGTTTTCGTTGTGAATGCTTATCATGTGTTCTAAAGTCTATAAATATGAAATATATCTTTCTCAGTTGTGAAGGTCGTCAAGTCATGGAATTTGGAAGATGTAGAAGTCTAAAATTAGTATCCCATCATGTTTAGCTTGGAATGATGTCAAAGAAAGTGCGTGATAGTGGTGTAGAGGAACATTTACTGCCATAGAGTAACTGTACTTGCACTGATAGAAAGTGGGAACTTATATACACTTTTAAGTCCATTTCTGCATGATAAATCCACATGTGCTGTGCCCTATGTCTCTATGAACCGCTTGTACTTTGTCATTAGGGCTGGAGCTCCTTTGCATCTATAATGGTAGCTAATCTATGTGAAACCATACCAAAAGTAGAGATATTAATGTATCATCCACTCTGCTGTCGTTCAATTAATTTTCTATTGTGCAGTGTGCAGTCTGAAATGTCATCATTATGATTATGTTCTGATATTTTTCGTTTAGGTTCGATCAGTATGAAGCACTGTAGAGGTAAATGGATGACAGGAATAAATACATTTGAAGTTGGGACTGATATATCCTTAGTGATCAGACAAAGTGATATCTATGGAAATGCTGTGTATGATCCCTATCCTTTCATGGTTAAGGTTGTGGAAAGTGATTCCAAGCTGCCTGTCACAATGTCTGGTGAGTTTTTGAAGCCCTTGTTCAAGAACAAGACCGAGTACATGCTTGTGAATATCACATTGAAAGTAACTGGAAATTTCAGCTTGTATATTGGAAATGCATCATTAGATATAGCAGGTTCTCCGTATCTATTCTCCTGCATTCCAGGTACATATATTGACAACTATTCTTAAACCACATCTGCTGAATTATATACATCTGAAGTAAAATAATCCTATTGCTGATTTCCTGCATCCAACAGGCTCCCCTGCAGCTGTTAATACTGAGATTGTAGGGGAAGGATTGTCTCCATTAGCATCAATCAACTTTTGGAACGATGTTATAGTGTACATTCGAGATGTATATAACAATATCATTCCCGTAAGTAATATATCACTTAGTTTGGATGTATTTGACGGAATCAATATAGGAATGGAGGCCTACAATATTATTCCAATAACTAATACATTGCTTAGCTCGAATGTAACTGAAAGCACTGTAAGAATTGATGACTTCAAACCACATTTTGGAGGTGGTTATCGAGCTGCATATAGGCCAGATATTGCTGGGCTTTATTATATTTCTATTTCTTTTAATGGATCGACACTTGAAACAAGTCCATCGAATATTGCTGTTGGGGAAGGTTGCTACTTCTCATAAGTCCACTGTTTATATAATGTATGAGCATTTGATTTCTTACCAATGGAAGTCTGTTGCTATTGTTGAAACTGTACGCAGGCTGGATCCAAGCAAGGTTCTGCACAGCAACTTTCAAGCCCTCAAACATAGTTATTGCAGGAGAGATAATATATGTGTATGTCATGGCACAAGATCCACAAGGTAATAGTGTATCATACACAACCCAAGCAGTGAACTTCTCAGTTACGCCATTACCAGTTGGGATTGCTCTCCCTAAATCTGTGAATACCGAAATTTATAATGCAAGTCAAGGACTATATTTTGCTAACTTCAGCATCAAAACAACTGGCACTTACAAGGTGGAAATCACTGCTTATGGATCTCACATCAATGGAAGTTTCTACGTTATCGAGGTTGTACCTGGTATAGCTCTTATCAATAGCTCACATTTTTTGCTAGTGCATAGGAATATTATTATCAACCAGGTCCACAGACACGAGCGTTCACAACTGATATTAAATGAATATATGTAGCACATGCATTGTGCAGATATTCTTGAATTATATGATCAGATGATAGGTTGTGAAATGTCAAAACACATGAAAGTACGTTTAGTGTTACTTAGATTGAGATGTCTTTTCTAACTCCTTGTCAGCCAACAACCAGTCTCATAGACCATGAGGAGATCAGCTATAGGTAATCCCTCAACCATCCCATCAAGTAAGTGGAATAAGGTGATGTCTAAGAGAAAAGCAGTGAGCATTGGTCTAATGTATTTGATGAAATTCCTTGGCAATCTTCGCCTTTCTCCATAATAAAGAGTTTCAGGGTATCAAACCTATTCACAGTCATTGAACCAATGAAGATGGGCATTATGGTAGATTTTCTCATGCTCAGTATGTTAATGCCAGTTATTTGTATTATCCAGCCTCCAAGAGGCATAATAAATAGTCATGGGATTATCCTGATAGGAGGCTCAATGAAAAACCAACCTGTATTACGTGGTTGCGGTATAATTATGACAGGTAACTATACACAAAAGGATCCTCGTCCAGAAGGGAGATGAAGGCCCTGGCTGGACGCTGTCCTCCTATTTTCCTAAAAGAGTATATACGAGGTCACAAAGAATCCTCTCCAGAACAGTCAATGCCCATTCATTCGTTTCCATATGCAGTCATGAAACAGACTTAAATTCCTTGAAGTCTCTCCTGCTTCCCTCATAGAGTATGAACAAGGACTCTGCCACATTTGTGTAGAGTGTAGAGTTTGGTTATCTTCAATATAGAGTCTTATGGTCCTTGGAGGCTCTCCTGTTTCCCTCAGAGACTGAATAATGACTCAGTCACATCTGTCTACCATCTCTTTATGGTTAATAATTCACATTTGGATGTCCATGAATGGGATATGATATCTTTACCTATGTTCTGCCACCTTAGCGTGCAATTGGCACACTTACTCTGGGGGGAAGTCTAGTGTTGCGAAAATGCTCGCGTGCATGTGCCACTTGAGCGGGACCACCGGGGTCTCGGACTGAGGAGGACGTTCGCGAAGTTAAAAGACAATGATGTGGATATTTGAGTTGAGGAGGACAATGTCCACTTGAGAGAAAATTATTAATTTGAAAAAAGATAAATGAGAGTATTGTATTGATGGTGGTGGTGATGGTGATATCACATATTGAGCCCCCCCCTTACACAAGACTTACAAGGGTTTTTATAGGTCTATCCATGGTTCTAACATGCACAAAACCATGGGCTTGAACCCATGATTTTTGGGCACACGGTTTTTCTTGTGGCATGCACAAAACCATGGGCTTGGAACATGGTTTTGTGCAGACGGTTTTGTACGGTTGTTTCCTATGCCTTTTGAATATGAAAAGAAATACAAAACATTTAAAATACTTGGTAGTACTTGGAGGTGCAAGGTTCAGATCTTGCTTGCACCCCTCTATATGCACTCGAATGCCACTAGACCCTAGGCTAATTTTCATATTTATAATTGTTTGTGTAATGTGCGTGGAACCACACACTATTTCACAATTTCTCCCATTGGACACACAACATCACGACAGCGTGTCTGCCTACTGGATTTCTTGCCATAGGCTGGCTGTCTAGTGATCATTCATATGTAATGTGGCATTCATGTGCTCTGGATTCTGGAGGTTCATATACTCATGTAGATGAATTTGAGTGCTGTAATCCATATACCCTTGGCGTGTGCAGGATGATAATGCCAAGTACAAACTATGTACTCCCTCAATGGTCTGAATGCCCTACAACATTTAAAGCCTCACATGCAGATGTAGTTGAGCTTTGGCTCTGAGCGTGAGGATTTTTTGTCCTGGTGGAAAAGTAACGATCAACCTTCAGTTTCCAAGCTAAAATTTTATTTATTGATATTTTTTGCAATTATGACACCCCAGTTTCCAGTGTTTTTATTTATTTAGCTCACTTTCTGCAATTACCTGAAACCTACCTAGAAGATACATGCCTAAATAAAGTTGCACACCTGTGTACTATTACATAACAATTTGAAAGCTTTGTATCGTTTTTTATAATTGTTGGTATGCTGAAACATAACAGTTTGAGTCATGTGGCAAAAGTATAAATGCACCACTTCCATTCCAATTTAGTTTGGATTGCCTGCCCCATTTGAACATGACCAAACTGGAAAAAATAGAGTGATCGGAACTGACATTATCAAATTGGATGTATGTTCGAGATATTTCGAAAACAAAAATTACAATCTATTTGATTTGAGAATGTTATACTTGATAGTTAACATGATTCCTTGGTTTATTGTTCTCAAGATTTAATCTCTTGTTTGTCTTATAGGCTATTATGGCCTCTTAGAAGACGTTAATATATCTTTCTTTCTTCTTTATCCTCTTACCATCCCTTGCTTTCCTCCAAGTTTTCTCTTCATTCTGTATTGGGCCCCCATCCCCTCTCCTTGATGACCACGGCGAGGGCTCCATCAGAAGGATGAACTTTTGAATGAGGCTCTCTAGGTGAATTTGATTGTTTGAAAACTCATTCATTTGTTTATTATCATAGTTGGTGCCATAATAACATTATTTATCTTGCATTGTGTTGATTGGTATATGTGAAACAAGATATAGTGAACAAGAAAGATATAAAGAAACAAGTGATGTCTTGAACAATTGAAAAATGGTGTGTACAGTGATCAAGAAAGATTCTGTTTTTACTTTTTGTAAAGTAATATGGATTTGTGGATTTGTGGAAGACATGCAGGTCCAATTTCTCCACAACATTGTATAATAAACACTTCAGATTTAAGTAACGTTAAGGTAGGAGGTGCAATAAGTATCGAAGTTGAAGCTAGAGACAAGCTGGGAAATACAGTAAATGGTACAGACTTGGGAATACAAGATGCCCATTTTATGGTTGATGTCATTGGATCAAAAATAGAAGTTTTCAATCTATCCTACATTGGAAATGGCATATACGGTGTTAATCTGTCTCAGAACACAGTAGGAAACTATAATTTTTCTATAAAATACGGTGGACAATCTATCATGACAAAGTCAATGGTGATCAATGTGCTACCAAGTAAGCATTGGTTTATATAATAATAATAATATTCAGGAAAGCGATCACAGTCCTTACTAATCTAATAAGATTGTATGAGAAATCTAGAATATATGCTTTCCAATACTGTCTTTGAAGAATAATATATTTTTTGCATGAAAATATTGTAAGATGATGCTAATTTTAGAATTAAAATCCGTGTTAATGAAAATTTGAAGTTTCTTTTGTTTTCCATGTAATTTCAACTGCTGCCAGATGATCATGGAACATGATACGAATTAGATGAACTGATTTATTTTAGGTGGTTCTTTGCTTTTATGTGATTTTTGACCTTATTACATGGAGGGTAAACATGATGCTCCCCCTAGATTATCTACATGTTTGTCACTCTTTTAATGTATTGACATGTCTATAATATAATAATATGATTGTACATTTCTGTGCAGTTGTTAGATATAATCAATGATCAGCCCCAAGTTGTAAATCTATCCCCATATGTGCTCTTAGAGTGCACGTTCTGTGATAGCGCCCCAAATGAGGAGCGGCTAGTGTGCAACTTGACCATATGGGTCGATAAGGTGTTAATCTAGGAAACCGTAGATGTGGTAGGACACAATGGATTTAGGAAAGAGTGAAATAGGTAATAGGAAAGAGTGAAATAGGCTAATCAAATCAACTAGAATATTTTGTGGGCAAGTTACGATGTACTTAGTCTTGAAGTATGTGTCATTGACTTCAAGATAAGTACTATCTAGCACTAGCCTGTATCTAGGGACTTGGGTCATATTAAATGTCAAGTCAGTTGACAAAAAAGGAATATCTCCACTACTATTAACTGACTTGCACATTTAATGTTATACTCAGACCAAACATAGAATATAATCCACTTTCTTACGCAATGGTTGGATTGATCATCAGTCCCCATCTAAGCTCTAAAGTGTGAGTGCATGGGTGAACTACCATTGTTAGCTACTCTCATATGTAATAGAAGTTTTGTTTTCATATACCTATCTAATCGATTCTCAATATTTCTAACAAATGTATGCTTTGAATATTTTTTAAGGTTGAGATTGTTTAAATTCTGGCAGATGATGTAGATCCATTGAAATGCACGTATACCATCAGTACAAGTGACAGGGTACTAATTGGAACTTCTGGAGTTTTTACCATTCAAGCTAAAGATTCTTTTGGAAATAATCGAACTTCTGGTGGAGAGGGGTTTGCTGTTGACTTGATAAACACAAAGGCTTCTTTTATATATTCAGGGGTCCCGTTTGATGGGGATAATGGAAAATATTTGTTTCCTTTCCGGTTGGAAACAGATGGAACTTACAATATAAACATAACATATAAAGGCATCAACATTTTTGGCCAAAATCAATTTGTTGTTTTGAAAGGTATAATGATGCACATTGTGAATCGGAACTTGTTTTGTTCTGTTTTCTTGTTATATTATCATTTGGCTCCTTATAATGTAATCTCGCATATTTAAAACAAAGGTTAGAGGCTGGGAACTTCGTATTTCCTTAAATGATTAGAGTTTTCTGTGTTGCTTGTACGAAGTTTTCAACAATCTTATGACACTAGGTGCCTTGAGGAGAAAGGAAGGAAGACAAAAATATCATGTTAATTCCCTAAGAGTATCCACAACATTTGCAAACTCTGTCTAGAATAGTACTGTTCTCTTTGAGAGGTCGAAGCTCCTCAATGAAAAAGACAGCTGCTTAGAGCCAGCTACCCTTTTGATTGAGTGTCTCCTATGTGAAAATTGAGCTCTATACCTCTCTACCTTGGGAATACAATGTGCGAAACAGGTAAACAACATTTCTGATTTCCAACGTCTCCTACCCCATTTATTATAATTTCTCTGAATCTTGCCCTGTGTTTGTTTTTCCTGAAATTATGCCATCAAATCTCAGCAAACATGATTTCCATAACCTAATGGTGGTAAACCTCACTACACTGCCAATTTTAGGGCCTCCTGTGATGCCTATTATTTCCCACATTTTTGTTGGTTCTAAAGTGCTTTTACTCTGGTCCAGGTTTCATGCTAGTTGTGTATTTTGTGTAATTTGCACATTTAAATAATGTGATATCCTTGGAAAAGAAGAGAGAAACAAAATGCTACATGAACTTCTTAAATTTTCTTGCATATAAAATGTTTACTATTTTTTTAATAGGTAGTACTGAAGCGGTCTCAATCAGCCATGTGATACCTACGCTTCTACCTGCAAAAGAACATACAACAATAACTTTATATGGGGAAAATCTGATGCAAATAATATCTTTCTCTTGTAATTTTGGTGACATTGAGACACGTTTAGGAAGCTTCAATACATCACAAGAGACGCTAAAATGTGAGACTCCATATATCGATGTTGCCACTGATGTTCGGCTGGCTGTTCAACTTATCCTGTATCAAGGGAAGTCAACCTTCAACTTTGATCTTTCCTTTTATGGTAAGTGGTATGCATTATTTGCAGTCCCGATCTGTTTTTGGATTTTTATTGATGACAGAACCTAGTTGGGGTCTTTCATAAAACATTGATGAATGTGGAAGAAAACTTTATCTCCGTGTAAATGCACCTCGTCTCTATAATCTGGTGCTTTCTTTTTGTTGATACTCTCATTCTATTATCAGCTTGCTCTGTTAGTGTACACCCATTATGGAAACTCTTACCTAAATTGTATTATGGTTGGCAGTTTCGAATAAACCGATTGCCATGAAGGATGAAGTTTGGTCTTGGATTAACAAGTTTGTCTCATTCAATCCTTTATTAAACGATTATGTTTCATATGGCTCGCCGAAGTTAGGAGGAGTATGCAAGGTATCCTCTTGTACTCTACCCCTAGAACGTGACTAAGGGGGTTTTGATTAAGCTCTTCTTATTTAGGTTCTTTCCTCATAAAGAAATTGATGGAATGAACAAAGTATATAACCCAACCTAGAACATTTGTATGTTAAAAGATACATGATCGAATAGTAAATGAAAGTTTTGTTATTATGATCTTAGAAGCTGGCATAGAAAGTAAAGCACATTATATAGCTTTAACACTTATTGCAGAAACGCAACATACTGAACATCTACTTGCTGCAAAACCTCTGCAAAGGCACATAGAATGAAAATATGTTGACTGTATTAAAGAGATTTACCGCCCTACCAGAAGATAAGGGGTGAGGCAGGCTCGAGGGCAAGCAGAATTGGCAGATGGGAGGCATTGATGTGGTGAAGGATAGGGAGTAAGGCAGAAGAACTTTGTTGAGCTCATTTTGGCCAGTGCCTGGAGGGTGACAGAGAGTTATATCTCCAATCAAATTTTGATTTCTGTTAGTCAGTGTGGGTATTATGTTGTACAAATTGGTACCAGCTCATGTCATATGACCGTTTCAGGAAATGTCATTTTAGCACTGTGATATGTGCCAGATGCCCCTTCTATCTCCTGTCCATTATATCCGCCTTGTTCCAATTGTCCGCCTCAGTTGGATTGCCTGAGTTTAATTTTCTTTCATTATGCAAGGTATAGGAATCATAATGTGTTGGTTATAGTTGCTTGTGGTAGAATAAAAGTTGTTGGTTGTGTTCAGAGGGGTCATTATCTATCAATCAACCTCTGTGGTAATTAATCACGGGATAATATGGACTCAGACTCAGCCGACTAGCAAACAGGAATGAAAAACAACAAGGCAAGAAAAACAATGCACAGAGATTTAATGTGGAAACCCTAATCGGAAAAAACCACGGGACCCCACTGTCTCCAGAACAAAATCACTATCAAAGTGTGTACAAAATATATTCTCAGCTTTCCTAGCCGACTAGGGAAAGGGCAGTTCCGTCAAGGCCACAACCTTGAACAGGCCTTTGTCTCAGCAGACAGATTAACACCACTGTCCACACTCCTTTTTCACTGTATCGTTCTCACTCTCACTCTCACACTTATTCTATTCAGTTCTACTCTATTATGTATCTCTGTCTCACTGATTCACACGCCTAGGGTTATACATACATGTGTGTGTGTGTGTGTGTGTGTGTGTGTGTGTGTGTGTGTGTGTATGTATTTACATTTTTGTCCTTAGCCAGATAGCCAACTCTTAGCTGGCCCTCAACTAGATAGTCGGTTCTCAATCCTTTATCTGGCTCTCAGGCCGGCACATATACTCGGCCGGCTCTTAGCCGAATCGATCTCTAGTCGAATCGGCTCTTCTCCCATAAGGAGGGACAACATTTCATAATAAACTCCCCCTTCACTCTTGTATGGGAGAGTCGACCATGCCTATTTGATCCATAGACAAAACTTTCGTCAGCATATTTGATCCATTATCATTTGTATGGATCTTTACAAGGGTAAATTCCTTTTCTTCTATTCTCTCTCGTTACCAATGATATCTCCTCTGGATATGTTTTGTTCGAGAGTGGGAGGTAGCATTCTTAGCAAGGTGGATCACACTTTCTCGTAACCAATGATATCTCCTCTGGATATGTTTTGTTCGAGAGTGGTAGGTAGCATTCTTAGCAAGGTGGATCACACTTTGATCATCACAGTGAAGTAGGAACTGATCTTGCCTCAATCCTAACTCACTCATGAAATCTCTCATCCATATTAGTTCCATATTGGCTTCTACAGCCGCCATGTACTCAACTTCTATGGTTGACAAAGCCATAGACTTTTGCAACCTAGATTTTGCCATGATACGGTCCCCCCTACATAGGTCACCCAGATGTAGATCGGCTGGAATCAGCATCAGTCGTCATATCAAAGTCTGTACACCCTTCAAGCACAGGTTTCCCTAAGCCGTATCTGAGGCAAACACTCAAGGTGCCTCTCAGGTATCTGAGTACCCACGTTATTGTAGCCCAATGTTCCTTTCCGGGATTGCTCATGTACTTTCTTATAGTTCCAACAGCGTATGCAATGTCTGGCCTGGTACACACCATAGCATACATCGGGCTTCCCACATTTGAGACATATGGTATCTTCCTCGTCTCAGCTTTATCCTTTTTGGTCTTTATACATTGATTGCATTCAGCTTACAATTGTTGGCAATGTCGAGCTGATTGGCTTGGCATTCTGCATGTTGAATCTTTGGGGCACCTTTGTCATGTACTTTTCCTATGACAGCCATAACATGTTCTTTGTCTTGTCTCGAACTATGTGCATCCCCAATATCTGCTTTGCTGGACCTAAATCTTTCATTGCAAAGGACTTACTCAAAGCCTTTTCCAAACTTGCAATCTTCTTTACATCCTATTCGTCAACAAGCATGTCGTCAGCATATAATAGGAGAATCATAAAATCTCTTCTATCATATCTCTTCACAAAAACACAATGGCCGGCTTGTGTTTTGTGGAATCCATGATCTACCTTGAAGGATTCGAACTTTTATATCATTGCCGGGGAGCTTGCTTCAGCCCATACAAGCTCTTTCTCAACCGGCATACCAGGTTTTCTTTTCCTTCTGCTCTCTTTCTCTTATTCGGTCTTATAGGCCATTTTGGCCTCTAAAAAAACATTAATATATCTTTCTTTCTTTCTTTCTTTCTTTCTGTAGGGTTTATGCTTTGCGTTTAGGGTTTTGGCTCTGTCTGTCTTTTCTGAAATGTCTGTCCTCTGTGTTTTCTGCAATGCCTGATCTTGTGCGTTCTCTTCCTAATCTGATTTCCTGTATCTTCTGCCAACTCTGTTCCTGTATTCTTTCTGCCCCGTAGTAACTTCCATTCTTTTTGCCCTCAACACACCATGGAGTCCGAAGGGACAAACACTGAAAAGATGGATCTTAACACGCATGACGAGGGTCTAGATCTATTGAAGACCACAAGAAGTTATCATAGACGAAAAGGACGGGACCTGAATAGTGTCAGAAGGGCGCATAAGGAACCTAGAACGCAAGCCCCATCCGACATTCCATTCGATGTCGAAAATGGGAAACATGATCTTTTACGCCATTTGATTGCGCAAGAGATCAACCGTATTAGAGAAGATATCGAAATAGCACTAAAGGAAGAAATGAAAAAGGAGATAGAGAAACAGAAATAAGAATTGTACGCCTCTATCAAGGCTGAGTTATTAGAAGAGATGCGGAAAGACATTATAAGCCATGTGGAGAAATCACACTTAGAGCTCAAGGATGACATGACACAATACCTTAAGGATGAAATATCCTCAAGTAAGGTTGAGTTAGGAGCTATAAAAGTGGATTTCGAAAAAGGACAAGAAGCAGTGGAAAGATGCATCTCTACAGTGAAAGCCAATGTCACGAAGGAAATGCAAACATGGGCAAACATCGCCAAAGATGCCAAAGCTCAAGCCGAGCACGCCCAAAACAAAATTAAAGCAAATGCTCCTTGGATAGAGGTAGTAAAAAAGCAAAAAGGAACATCCATGGATAGGATGGCAATGATGAATGCTACTTTAGAAGAAGAAGCAAAGAGGAAAGCTCGTGCATTGCATGTACGAGTGGTTGGTTGGGCCGAAAAGGGAAGTCCACAAGAAGATGCCAAGAATCTCGCAACCAAGATTGGAGCATCGGATATTCCATTTTCTTCGGCGTGGAGAGTGGGAAGAGATGAGTCTAGAGCTAAAGCCCTTATCATCCGCTTCATGGATATTGACAAGAAAAAAGCTTTCCTCTCTAAACGAAAGGCACTCAAGGGTGAAAAGATATACTTAGATGACGATCTCACTCCAGCCCAAGTGGCACACCGCAAAGAAAACATGCCACGAGTGCTTGATGCAAGAAAGGAAGGTAAATGGGCCGTATATAGAGACGGCAAGGTCATTATTACAGAGAAGAGAACCGCATGACGATATATGGCCTATGAGACCCTACGCATGACCATATAGAATTGCAACGGCTCTCTACGGACAGATGTCGGATATTTTGAAGATACATTGAAAAACACAGATATTGCTATGTATATAGAGACTCACCAATGTATGGCTAGCAAACTCCCCGAGGTCCAAGGATACAGATAGGAGTCAATATGTCGCCCCCAACCTCGGACACAAGGAAGCACTAGAGGTTCGGGAGGAGTGGCTATGCTATACAAAGAGGAGCTCCATGGTAGAGTGCATGTTGTACATAAGGATGTGGATGCACGCTACATGTGGATATGCATAAAAAGAGGGGATCTTAGGGAGCTATATATTGCAATTTGCTACTTTCCACCTGCCTATTCAAGGTTTGCACCTCTAGGTGAATCACCATATCTACCACTATATGATGATATCATAAGATTTGCTACTATGGGGGATATAATACTATTAGGAGATTTTAATGCACGAACCAAGGATGAACAAACAACTATATTTAACACTGACGAGGCTGTCTATGGAGAAGTTATGGTGGAAGAGGTTGGTCTAAAGAGAAAAGCTCAAGATATGAGTGCTATAACTGAATATGGAAAACACTTTCTAGCCTTGGGAAGCGCGCATGGACTTGTGATATATAATGGCTTGTCACAATGGCCTGGATCAGATGCTTTGACATGTTGGAACCCAAAAGGGGGCTCAAGCACAGTCGATTATCTAATGGGATCTCCATCTCTTATACCTGAAATAAAAGTGTTCACTATATCGGGAAGACCTATTGGCTTGGCAGCTGATCATGCATATCTACGCTTTGAGGTAAAGGATGGATGCACAATGTATATGCTAAGGAGAGTGGGCTGGCTAGGTATCTATTCACTCGCGAGACAATTGATGTCTATAGTTGTGGTGTATACAATGGCATGCTAGATTTGGATCCTTTTGCACCCCTTGAAGAACTTACCCAAGGTTTATCCAAATCATTGCATAAAGCAGCCACAAAAGCCTTCCCTCACACAACGGCTAACCCCCCCAAACTCAGTAGAGTAATACAAAATAGTTGGTATGATGATGAATGTCGTGATACAAGGAGATGCTTGCAACGTGATATAACTTATACATACAACCAAGCGAGAGCAACCTTCCAACGCCTCGTAAGGAGGAAGAAGAGATTGTATTTGGCTAAATTTGAAGATCATTTGTATCGCTTGTTTCTAGGACGAGAGAGTAAAAGAGCATGGAAAATGTTTAATGAGAGGCAACCCACCACACAACTGACCTCACCTCAGGTGTGGCACGAATATGCAAAGGTCCTAGATGATACCCCGGGGCAACCTCCTCTTCCCCACCCGAATGCCTCACGCCCACATGAATCAACCTTCTTTACACCACAAAATGTAAGAAATGCCATTGATAGGCTACAATTCGGGAAGGCCCAAGATCATGATGGCTTGGTGGGTGAACACTTTATCTATGCCCGTGACACCTTGCTCCCATTGCTAGCACGCATCTTTAATAGAGCCATGTGCGAAGGTTTTCCTACTAGATGGACTCAGCATACCATTGTGCCAATCCTTAAGAGTGGAGACCCCATGATGCCAAGCAACTATAGGACAATCATGATTGGCCATTACTTGGCTAAACTATATGGCTCGATTCTGGAATCAGAATTGAGTATATGGGCAGAGCAAAATGGCTGCCGTTCAATTGGACAGGCAGGCTTTCGGAAGGGTTTCACAACTTTGGATCACATATTCACCCTCCGGGCCCTTATTGAGGAGGGCAGAGCCCACAATAAGAGGATTTATTGCTGCTTTGTGGATTTTCGAAAAGCCTTTGACACTGTGCCACGTGCTCGGCTTATGCAGTGGCTAGAGGCCATTGGTGTTCCTATAGATATGCAATGGGGTATCTATGCACTCCTAAGGGATTGTCAGAGGCGGTGGCCAGCACAATTGGCGTGAAGCAAGGATGCCCACTATCCCCCACACTCTTCGGTCTCTATATAGATGAGGTATCACAGTACATAGAGAGATTTGGTGGTTCCGGAGCACACCTAGCAGGTATAGCTATACAGATATTACTATATGCTGATGATATTGTGCTGATCTCTGACTCTCCGGAGGGACTACAAAGACATCTAAATGCCTTAAAACTATTTTGTACGGACAAAGGTTTGTCAATCAACATGAATAAAACTAAAGTGATGGTGTTTAACACCACCCAAGCATGGGTAACAAGATCAGAACCAGAATTCTTCTTGGGAGAGGAAAAGGTGGAATACACACGCTCCTACACATACCTAGGAATAACATTTACAGGACCTAGGTTCTCCTTACAAGAGGCCGCTTGTGCCCGACTTTCTTGTGGATATGCAGCCCTGGGTGCTCTCGAAAGACAATGTGCACATTTGCAGTTCCAAGAGCCACGGACTAAGCTGTGGTTATTTGATACACTTGTCACACCAACTCTTCTCTATGGAGTAGAGACATGGGAACCGAGTCTTAACAAGGCAAATCATTGGAAAGATTTAGAGAGACCTTTAGTGTCAATGATTGCTCGCATGATAAGGAGCAAAGCATCGGTGCCCCACGATATAATCCGGGCAGAGATGGGAGCAGCACCTATAATAACCGAGGCATTGTTCCGATCAGTGACATTTATCCAACGTCTTTGGGAGCTCCCTAAACGAAGGTACCCAAGGTTGGCAATTATGTCATCAAGACAATTGGCTGAAAATGGAGACACTCACTGTTGGTATGCTGAAATGCAGCAATGGTTCGAGTCACATGGCATGAGTATAAATGCACTACCCCCGTTCCAATATAGCTTGGATTGTCCCCATCTCAATATGACCAAAGTGGAAAAGAATAGAGTGATCCAAACTGATATTATTAACTTAGAAAACAAGATAACATGGATCAGCCCCAAAATAGCACTTGGTACAAAGATGGCCCACTATAAGACACACTTCTTACATACATCGGAGGATGGATTTGTCATAAGGCCACCTTATATGGACATACATGTATCCTATGCGCTGCGTAGTGTGATAGGGTAGCTGCGAACCTCATCACATCAGCTACAGATTGAGGTGGGCAGATATACACGACTACCTCTAGAAGAGAGAATTTGCCAATTGTGTCATCAAGGAGTGGAATCTGAAGAACACTATGTTTGTCATTGTGGTGTCTTTTATGAAATCAAAGGGAGATACCATTGCCTCTTTAAACAAGGCTTTGGCCCACTACGCAAGGTAATGGAATATGAGGACCAAAGATGCCTAGGACTTTTCTTGCTCGAGCTCAAGAGACATCGGGAAAAGTTGTTGAAGAATACAGCCACACAAGCTCATCCACAAAGAACAATCACAACTTTCTTTAGCTCCATCACTCCTAATGCTAGAAGTCAACCCCAGGATACAGAAATGGGATCCAGACCAGGATATAACAAAGGGGTTACGATTGATCGGGCAATGGCAATTTGCCGTGCACGTAGGCCCCAGCGCCATGGACCACGACCTCGACACCCTTGTCATCGACAAATAAAAGCCATTATCTCCCGCCATCGTAGGTGCTTCCCTCGCTTCGGAGACATTTCCATTCTGGATTGACCTATGATAGAGATCTTTCGGAGACAAAAGCTACAATACACCTAACTTGAGAATCTCGCATGTGCCAAAAACCAGATTCTCTCGTCTCTTTTCTTTTCATCTTATTTACTTTTATATTTACTGTGTAATATTTACTTTATTTTGATTTGTTCTCAAAGACGAGAAAACATTTAAGATGTAATCTCTTACTCGGTCTTATAGGCCATTTTGGCCTCTTAAAAGACGTTAATATATCTTTCTTTCTTTCTTTCTTCAAATCCTTCAGGTTGTTGCATGTAGATCTCTTCTTCTAGATCACCATGCAAGAAAGCAATCTTGACATCCACCTACTCTATCTCCAAGTTCATGTTGGCTGCAATGTTTAGCACAGTTCTAATGGATGTCATCTTAACCACTAAAGCAAATATTGCATCGAAATCTACACCTTTTTTATGCTGGAAACCCTTCACCTCAATGCGGGCTTTGTATCTAGGTGGATTTCTGTTCTCTTTAAGTTTCAATTTGTGTACCCACTTATTTCTCTGTACCTTTTTTCCTTTCAGCAGCTCAGTCAGCTCATATGTGTGGGTCTCATGCAAGGAATCCATTTTGTCTTGCATGGCATAATACCACTCCTTTCTGTGGGCATCAATCATTGCTTTCTCAAAGCATTCCGGCTCCCCTTCATCAGTCAGCAACACATACTCTCTGGTTGGATATTGGCAAGGGGCTCTCCTCCTTAGGGGGTACCTTCTTCTATCAAAGGCTGGCTCTGGCTCAATTGCCATAGGCGGCCCTTCATCTGGATCTGATTCAGCTTCATCGGAGGCGGCCACCTCCAGTGCATCAGCCAGCTGCCTTCTGCCGGCCAGCTCAATATGTACATGAGCCGGCTCCCAATACTCATCAGCCGGCTGCCAGTTGTCGATCGGCTGGTATTCTGTTCAGCTTGTATGAGTCAATCCAGATTCGGCTGCTTCAGCTGGCTTCCATATGTCGGTCGGCTGGTGGGATGACCCTGGTCTTTGCATTTCCCAGTCAACAATGGTCTTATCCTCCATAAAGACTATGTCCCAGCTCCTGATGACCTTCTTGTGTATTAGGTCCCATAATCTATAGCCAAATTAGTCCTCACAGTACCCCAAGAATATACATGGTCGGAACTTGCTGTCCAATTTTGATCTTTGGTCCTTTGCCACATGTACATATGCTAGACATATGTACATCTTCGGTAGGACACATCTTTTCCTGTCCATGTCCTCTGTGGGACATCACCATCAAGTGGCACTGAGGGAGACTTGTTTATAATGTAAATAGCCTTCATCAACGCCTCAGCCCAATAGGTCTTTCCAAGCTTGGCATGTGACTGCATACATCGGACCTTTTCCATGATTGTTCTATTCATCCTTTCGGCCATACCATTTAGCTCAAGAGTTTTGGGTTTTGCATACTCAATTTTAATCACCTCGCATCGGCAGTACTCCTCTAGCTGCCCTCTGTACTCGCCCCCATTGTCTGTGTGGACAGCTGTCAACTTTTGTCCAGACTCCCTTTTTGCTCTTGCTTGGAATTGCTTGAAGACGGACAGCACTTGGTCAAAAGCCCACAACTTTCGGCTGTAATCATTTATAAACGTTACAAAGTATTGTGCACCAGCATGTGACTTTGCATCAACATAACATACATTTGTGTGCACCAATTCCAAAGCAACTTTCCTCCTCATCGGAGGCCTAGGGTGAAAGGCAACCCTGTTTTGCTGGTTGGCCAGGAAGACAATACATTTATCTAGATGCATATTTCTTACCTCCGGCAGGAGTTCCTTTTCAGCCAGCATCTGCATTCGCCTTTGACTCATATGGCTGAGCCTCTTGTGCCAAAACTCACCGGCTGTTTCGGTTGCTACATTTGCCTCATTCCGGCACAGTTGTGCATGCATCACGTAAGTGTATTTTGCTTTTGGGCATGAGCCACTATCAGATTACCTTTGCAGAATTTTCACATGCCCCTCTAAAAACTACCATTATATCCTTCATCGTCTAGCCATCTGGCTGATATCAGATTCAGTCTGATATCCGGAACATGGCATACATTCTGCAACCTGTAGATGTCAGCAAACACACATTACCAATTCCAACGATTTTGCAAGCATGCTTATTTCCCATCTTCACATATCCGTAGTCTCCAGCTATGTAGGATGAGCAACATTCTCTCTTGGGAGTCAGATGGAATGATGCACCTGAGTCAACTGCCCAAGTGGACTCACCATATGCAAGGTTTACACAATTCTGTTCACTAACGAACAACATGTCCTCCTCACTCACAGCAATGTCTAAGGTGTTCTTGTTGTCCAAAATCTTTTTCGGCTCAACACCCTTAGCTCCCCCTTTGTCCTTTCTATAGTGTCGGTAGTTCTTCTGGAAGTGCCCTGGTTCTTCTGGAAGAGCCTTCCTTTGGACGTCGACCTAGATCTGGACTTGTCCCTGTTTTGGGGACCTTTCTACTTGCCCCTTCCTCTACTAGAGTCACTTTCTATGATTAAGTCCTTATGGTCAAAGTTGGACTCTTTGTCCTTTCATCGAGCTTCTTCATTCAGCAAACTCGGCTTCAACATGTCTAGGGTCAGTTGTTTGCCTTGAGGTGTTGAGTTACCTAAAGTCACCACAAGTGTCTCCCAGTTGTCTGGAAGAGAGCCTAGCAACAGCAAGACTAATACCTCATCAGCTAGAGGTATTTCTAGAGAGATGGTTTTATTAATCAACCCTTGAAAGGCATTTAGGTGCTCAGCCATGCTTGAGCCATCCTGATATCTCAACCTCACTATCTTCCTAAAGACGGAAACTCTATTCAAAGTGTTGTTTGTCTCAAACATACCTCCTATCTTCTTCCACAATACATCTACTTCGGTCTCATCATTGAAGTATGTATGCGGCTACATTTAGATGCATGGATTCCCAAGTGAGGGCATCTATCTTGTCAGGTCTGTCCTTGCCATATTGCACCGGCAACCACAGATCTTTACACACTAGCATGTCCCTCATTTTAGACTTCCAAACTGAATAGTTTGGATCAGTGAACTTGAACATCCCACCAAAAGATTCGTCCATTTTTCAACCTCTCACTGATAGCAGTTTGATGGGATAATATGAACTCAGGCTATATTCATATTCAAGAAAATAAAGTATCTGGTAATGCCCTAATTCGTTCTAGTATTTGTGATGCATTGTGCTTGACCCCATAATTCTGTGAAACAGGGCCCATTTTATGGAAAAGCCGAAGTGGTTGGAAGCTCTTTGGTTTATACTCCCCAAGTAAACTTCACGGGAATTGATAACCTCATATATACTATTATGGACTTCAAGAATCAAATAGCCTATGGAGATGTTAGCATTACTGTGTTTGCATATGTTCCACAGTTTGTATCTAATCCTCAAGTGTTAATAGGATTGGAGGATCAGTCGATTCCAAGCCAGAGGTAGGCAATTCATGGTTATTATAATAGTTTTATTCTTGTAGGATGATTGTCTTATTGGAATATCATTTCATTTGCTCAATCATTTTTCAGGGGCTAGAGTTATTTTTATGGCTGATTGTGTATTTTCAAAATAATTACATTGGCAGCATCATTTTCAAATAATTACAATTAATGTATATGGATATGGATTGCAGGGGCATCAAAGGCTTGGAAATTATAAGCCCCAATATCGATGAGACCCTTGAAATTGAGGTCCAGGCCAAACATGGACACATCTACTTTGCTCCAGATTTACCACAACTATGGCAAGGTGTCCAAGTTCTTTCATTTGATAATCAAGAAGAGTCTATGTCAAACTCTTCAAAGTCATCACTCGTATTCACAGGATCTTTTACCCTTGTTAGCGCTGCTGTTCAAGCATTGCGTTATATAGGGTAAGATTTTACTTTAAATCAGATTCGATATGAGACTTTTTTGTGTTTCAGTTTTTGTAATCCTCCATGATGTTTTATGGGTATACATATTGATATTTTATTTTTTCTGAAATCACTTACACATAAGGTCTGATAGTAACCTTATTTATAGTTCACTGATAGACTGAAAATGGGAGTCTTATCATTCTGAAGCATGCGATTATCTCGCATGGTCCTGTCAAGATCTAACATTCAAAAACTTGTTCCTTTGAGTAATATTTAAATGTTGGGCAATGACCAACACAAACATTCGATTGTTGGAGGAGATTCAATGTACAATACTACATCCTCAGGATCTTTCTATGTGGTAGATTGGACGATAGTTGAGACTTCCTCTCTGAAGTAAATAGTAACCACCTCTCAAGACATTATATGTAATGACTGGCAACCATTTTCTCACAGAAATTGCCATCCTATGAGATTTTGATGAAATTTTGAAAGGGAATGCCATTATGAGCAAATATCCTTGTCCAAATTTTCTGGACGTCCATGTGTATTTTCCAACACTGTAGAGACACCATCTGCGGTATTTTAGAACTAACTTTCTAACTCATTCGGTATTTTAGAACCATCTTTCCAAATATTATGGCAGATACGTTTGTGATCACCATCATTAATTGGTATTGCAGAAACATCAACAGTTTAGACAGATTTTTAGATGATTAGAGTATATTTTAATACTACTTTTTTTCATGTGAAGACCAGGACATACTACAGTGAAGGTTACATTAAAATTTGAACCTTCTGTTCTTGGCATAAATAACCTTTTACATTATGCTATTTCTAGGGAACCACTTTTCAATGGAAATGACAACATTAGCATGCAAATGTTCAATACAAAGCAGGAAGGTTCAAAAGCAAGTATCTTAGTCCTGCTACAAGCTAAGAACAATCCACCATTCATTAACATATCATCCAATATTCTCTTCTTTAATGCAACCTATTGGAAGACACATAATGAAATTCCTATAACTAGTATAGCTGTGGGTGATCCTGATGAAAGAGATGTTCGAGGTATGCTTTTATTCATGTGTTATTTCCAAATATGGATTCCGTATGCTGTTAAGTGCAATATTAATAGATGCATATTCACATCAGGGTAATATATGAGCTCTTAGCTTAACCACATTAGTTTATTATTAATGCACCATGTATAACCATCATTATTAATTCTTTAATTCCAAATTTAATTTTAAAATAGTTTAACTTGTTAATGATCTCTTTATCACTATTTGTAGTATGCTTAAGGTTCACACCTCTTTCCTTGCTACATGTGTTCAAATTGGCCACATTCAATTTCACATATTTTTCACATTTCCTACGTATGCTTGAAACTTGTAGAGCTAACAATATACCCTCCACAATCTCAGATGGTGATGCTTAGAAATCTACCGTGTAAAAAGTTCCTCATTGTTTTGTGGGGGCTATGCACTGCTGGCAATTCTTGTCCACGTGTATTAGGTTTTCAGCATTATATACACAGGAATATTTCATTATCATATTCACAATCTTTAAATGTTTGTAGCCGAAGGATCTTATGATTTTGGTTCATTTCATTGTAATTATACTTGTTAGTTTGGACCTCATTATGGAAGTTCCTAATAATAGTAGTATCTTTTATATTTGTAATGCGTGCTTTTCCATGATTTAAGTTCACCCTTTTATTTTTTACATTTATTTAGTATTTCACTGTTTATATGTTGGCTTCCCTAATTTTATCCTTAACATTATTCAAACATGTACACCATCAAATGTACACCCCTGTTTTGCAGGAACTACAAAAGAATTACAGTTGAAAATATCAATTGAAGTCAGCTCCCAAAGTTTGAAAATCTCTCTACGTCCAACTTCTCTGAGTGAAGATTCAAATGAATGGATTAATCCAAGTGAAACTAAGCTAAGAGAGAACAAGAGAATTATAACTGGTCATAAGATTGAGTTCCAAGATACTATTCAATCATGCAATGATGCTCTGAAGTCACTTCATGTTATTATAACAAACCCAAAGGTTTGTTAGTCAATAGTAATCTCTTTTTAAGCATTTATTTGGATTCAAGCATGTAGGATAGTATTTATTGTATCAAAAACATGTTACTATGGAAGAAATAGGACCCATTGAATGTCTAGTTGCTTAGGTACCGAGACAAACAAAATAGTTTCACAAACAATTCCTTTCTCCACTCTTCTGACGTTTCAAATGTAAATAGAGAGTTTGTTGCTGTAATAAGCATGTCATTTACATTTCCTTGTAATGGATGTTTTCACATAGGGCCTAAGAACTGTATTGCTCACAATTATCGTAAATGATTTGGGGAATTTCGGATGTATGGAAGATTGCACTTCAAACAATACTAATCCTCTCCAAGATGTTGAACGTATCTTAATCAATTTCGAGTATATTCCTCCAGGTGTGTATATTCAACTAAAACCTGAATTATTCTTTAACATAAAGGATGCTTCTTGCTCAAGTATATGCAACTATTTGAAGTTTATTTTGCCTTGTAGATGTAAGGGCAAAGATTGCATCAGGTTTAACATGTCCATTAGTTTTCATGCTATATGTGACAATTTTGATTATTCGATATAGAAGAAGTCTATCATATGATTATGATGATGGAACATTATCTGAGGACGACATGTTGAAAAAGACTAGAGTAAGTACTCCTACATATGAAACTTTATTAATTAGCTACTTGGCAACAAGTAAAATCTTAACTAAAACCCACCACAAATCACTTTAAACTATTGTTGTTTTAGAGTTCATTATCACTTGTATTATTGTTGCTTGAAGAGTGCAATAGTCCCTAACATTTCTAGAATACTTTCAATGACAGTTTGCATGATAGAATCTAAATAGAACTGATCATATGACTAACTAGGATTAGGTAGATTTGGTTAGAATATGTTCCCGGTTTAGTCTAAATATCACGAAGTAAGCTACTAGATATATTAGTTCCACTTACTATATATCAACAATTGAGAGGATAACATGCGCAATTCATAAGATATGATTATTCATCGATATTGTTTGAGGCAGGATGTGTAAATATTTATCCAAACCTTATTAATAAAATACATCATCCACAATCCATAAGCCATGACCATGACACAATCTATAACCTATGCAAAACTTGTATGATGAACCATCACAGGTTCAGGGTCATTGTCTCAAAATCATAATTGAGCCTGGTGACTATCACAAGCTCAAGGCCTTCAACTCTGTTGTTGCCAAACCAAACCACATTGTATTCCTCAGAGATGACTTGAAATGTGATTAATGTGATTCATTAGATGATGACTTGGAAAATTAGCATGGTATCCAAAACAATTTCACACATGTTTCTTACACTCATTTCATGCAGGTATTCAATCCAATGTGGTCAAAAGATGATGTAAAGGAAGATTTTGATGACACTTTGGCACCCCAAAATGCAGACTTTCATATGGAAAATATATTTGAAGCACCTGTAGTATTGCAAGAGGATTCTTTGTTTGACGAAGCGGTGACACTTGACAGACACAATTCAGGGGAGTATCAATACTCAAACGAAAATAAAGGAAGCATAGTTGGGAATACAGCTAGGAAAAACATCTTCTTGATTGATGATTCATAAAAATTCAATTTATATTACTTTCCTTCTGAATATGACAAACGAAAATAAAGGAAGCATAGTTGGGAATACAGCTAGGAAAAACATCTTCTTGATCGATGATTCATAAAAATTCAATTTATATTACTTTCCTTCTGAATATGACACATTTTGGTTGTCAAAACAACCAAAGAAGTAATATAGTTCAAGCTTTATGTACTAATTGATTTTCTTAATTTTAACCATATCTCACAAGAATATGGAGAGAGTATGTTTTCTCTCTCTTTATCTTGGCTAAGTCTTCTGGGTTTTAAAGATCTATATAACAGTTCAAGCATATAAAGTACTAACTGATTTTCTCTACTTCAATTGTGTCTGATACCAACATCAAGAGTGTTGTATTTTTTGTCTCTTCATCCTTGCTAAGACTTCAATGGATTTCTTCTGTTCCAACCACATCCATTACATCCAAAACTTATCATAAATTTCATTGAATCTAGGGCTGAGAGTATTTTGAAATTCTTGTTCAGCTTATGTTTGATTAGTAGAAGCCCATTATATTGGTTGTCCCCATTTGAAATGAAACCAAAGTATTAAAGAATAGATTGATTTCAACAAATGTTATCAAATTGGATAACGAAGGAACATAATCCACCCCACATCTCATGGTAGGAAGATGTCCTCTATAAGCCATGCTTTTTACACATGTTGGGAGGATGGATTCATCATGTGGCCTCTTACTTGGGGCATACATCTATCATAGGCATTACATAATGTGGTAAGGCTGTTGCAAACTCTTCATATTAGTTAGAGATTGAGGGTGGAATATATGCATATGCACCTCTAGCAAAAAGAAACTTCCAATTGTATCGTTGAGTGGAATTTAAATAACATGTTTGCCACTATAGTATTTTTTATGAAATAAGAAAGAGAAGATATCATTGCTCCTTTAACTAAGGGTTACCCTACAATGCAAGGTAATGGATATATGAGAACCAATAATGCTTCAGGTCAATTTGTTTTGGTTTGTTGTTTTCAAAGATGAGACGACACTTCAAGATGCAATCTCTTGTTTGGTCTTATAGGGCATTTTGACCCCTTAAAATATATTCGTGTATATAAAGGATGAAATATCCTCAAATAAGGTTGAATTAATGCTTCGGGTCGATTTGTTTTGGTTTGTTGTTTTCAAAGATGAGACGACATTTCAAGATGCAATCTCTTGTTTGGTCTTATAGGGCATTTTGACCCCTTAAAATATATCCGTATATCTAACATATGAAATATCCTCAAATAAGGTTGAATTAATAGGTATCAAAGTTTATTTAGAAAAAGGACTAGTGAATAAATACATTCAATTTAGAAAAAGGACAAGAAAAGGAATGCATATATTAAGAAGGTAAGTGGGCAGGCTAAATACCAATTTACTCAAGAGATAATTGTGGAGTATATAATGGCATGTTGGTTGGATCCTTTCATACCCCTAGATGAAGTTACACAAGGATTGTCAAAGCCATTGCATAAAGCAGCCACAAATGCCTTTGCCCACACAACGGGCAATGCACCCAAAATTGGTAGCCATACAAAATAGTTGGTATGTTGAAGAATGCCATGATAAAGGAGATGTTTGCAAAGTAAAGTAACTCGGGGTTTCTATACACACAAACAAGCAAGAGAAACCTTGCAATGCATCATGAGGAAGAATAAGACATTGCATTTACCTAAATTTGAAGAGCATGTGTATCGCTTATCCCTAGGACAATAACTGCAAAAGAGCATAGAAATTTTTTAACGAAGCAACCTACCACACAATTGACATCAGCTCAGGTGTCTTATGAATATTCAAAGTACAATAGGATATATTCCTGGAAGCCCCATTCCCCCATCCCTATGGCTCACGCCCACCTGAATACACTTTTTTTTATTCCGCAAAATGTAAGAAATGCCATTATCAGTTACAATGTGGGAAGGCCCTCGATCATGATGAATTCGTAGGTGAGCACTTTATCTATGCCATTGACATCATTGCTAGCACACATGTTTAATAGAGTTATGTGTGAAGGTTTTCCCCGTGCTCAAGAGTGGAGAGCCCATGGTGTCAAGCAACTATAGAATAATCATGATTGGTCATTACTGGGCCAAACTATATGAGTTGATCCTAGAGTCAACTTTGGATCACATATTGAACCTCTAAGCCCTTATCAAGGAGGGCAAAGCCCATAATAAGAGGATTCATTGTTGCTTCGTAGATTTTTGAAATGCCTTCGATGTTGTGTCCTATGCTCTCCGCTAATGCAACAGCTAAAAGCCCCTTGTCCTAGATAAGCAATGCAGAATCTATGCACTCTATGACACAATAGTAGAAAAACTGTGGTCCCCCAATGGTTTGTCAGAGGTTGTGGGTAGCACAATTGGAGTCACTATTCTGATATGGGTGCACAGATTGGGCGTTTCCTATTCTGATATGTATGCGCATAGTTCTAATACAAATATTTACTATAGATTTCAATCTTCTTAATTTTGTGTAACATAAGCCTCCTATGTTCAAAAGGCCATGATGGCAATTCTTCACATTCACTTCATCAGTTGTTCCCATCAACTCCTTACATGAGCAAATACTTTATTTCTATCATTCATATCTGTTTTAGGTAATAACACTACTCATGTCTACCAAACAGTGTTATTATCTAAAAATGAGTTGCATTATTACCTAAGCTGTATCATTAATGCTGGGGCTTGGCTCCCAAACCGTGCATGGCACAGACTTTTATACAATTTGGTTACCTTACAGCCATTTTACTATTTCTCCATTTTGCGGACCTGAAATCAATTTAACATGTTTCCCTGTAGACTCCCCTCTCATCAAACTGACAATAGACGAATCTGCCAATCTTCCTACATGTACACTTGACATGCATATGTATATGCAATACGTGAGATGTACTTGTGACACTAAATCTTTCTTGATTGATTCCTTTGTCTTGTACAATTCCAATAGATTCGATCAGATGAGGAAAAATATCACTACCGAGGATATAGGAACAAATCTCCCATATAACAAAAAGCTTGAACACAGCTTGGACAAAGGATCAACATAGCTTAATCTTCTTTTTTCTATCATCCAAGCATCAGCAAGGTAATGTTTACATCAAGATGACACATCACATTTGATTTTTTTAGATTCAAAAGTAGCTCATTTTTGTGATATTTGGGTTGAGGCCATTTCCTGCCTCAGAGAATTGACATATTAAAGGATTTTTTTAAATATACAAATATGCATGTGGATGGAAAACTAAATTTGACTTTGGTGTTCCATATACAACAAACTAATGGTGTTAACTTACAAATCCACATTGTGTTGAGTGAAAATAAGGCTCTCCATTTTGTAGCTTCTCATTCTACATCATCTGCTTGCTCTTCCTCCTGCATACATTTCCAAAAATCAAATGCAAAATATTTATATTAAAAAATATATAATACAGGAAGCTCAATTGTGCTTTTCCTACTTTCTGCATGAGAGATTTACCGTAGGATTAAATAATCCATTCATATCCATTATCTTTGAAGATTCAGTTCCATTGACCATCTTATCACCGTTGCCGTTCACCTCCCCATTTTTGTTTGACTCAATCGGAAATGCATCCATATCTTTGAGATCACTTGTTGCAGAGGCCTCCTCCATCTTCAACGGTTTTCTTCCTACAGAGTTGGTACGGTTTCCATCATCATCCTCAATCTTATCATCCTCTTCAACATTAGGTACCTTCCCTCGTTTAGAATCATCTTTGGATTTTGAAGTATCTCCAACATAATCATGCCTCCATCTCTTCTCTCTAGGATTATACTTGTTCTCCCCAAAGAAACTATCATCTGCATATTTACCAGGCTCTTCCAACGGCATTCCGAATTCTAGGCGACTGACGATGAACATCAATTCATGGGTTACGAAAATTGTATTAGATTTGATTAAAAAGGAACACAGCCGCACCTACCACTATTAAACACAATAAGTAAATCCAGATACTCTGTAAGACGGTTGTAAATCCTAAGGATGAATTATCATCAGGGTATAATATTGTAAATAACCTAGACCTAGTTTAACCTTCAGGAATGAAAGCCTCCAAGATCAAACTCATGAGTGTCATCTCTTTATTTCCCTCATATTGGGGCTATACCTTAGTGGTAAGTCAAGTTTTTACTAACGTGCTCGGGTTCAAATCTCAATATATGCACTAATTTACTAGATGCCACTCCGGAATGTAGGGTTGAATGCATGGTCTCTGACAGACAACCTACCATCTGAGCTACACCGTACATGTCATCTCTGTTAGTGAAAAACCCTTGGAAACACAAATCTAAGGAATTTTGAAATTTGGATGGCATCTATATCCCCTTGAATGGAGGGGAGTGCAATAACAACAGATATCTCTCAAGTGGGAGTAATATATACTGCATCTAAAGCAATCCATATCCATGTAATGGATAGTGCACCTAAACTAATACAATTCCATGTAAATAACATTCCCACCATTCAAGCAGTTCACAAAATGTTTCCATGGCTCTAACCAAGAAAACCCTTACAAGAATAAATCTTAGAGAAAACCCCTTGCAACCATAATCTAAGGAATTCTGATATTTCAATGGCATCTATATCCTCACGAGTAGAGGGGATTCGATAACAACAGATATCTCTTAGATTTAAGTGAAGTGGGAATAATGTGTACTGCATCTAAAACTAATCCATATCCATGTAATGGGTAATGCATCTAAAACTAATATAATTTCAAGTGAAATAATATTTCCACCATTAAAGCCGTTTGTAAAACTTGTTTCCAGGGCTCTAACAATGGCCCATGCTCAAAGAGGAGACTGAGACGTCAAATTGGCAGAATGGTGGTCACTTACCTCAATTCTGTGCATTTACTTTATGGATGTTAATTGTTTAAAAGAACTTAACCATTGCATTTCGACCAATCTCATTGTGGTTCAAAACATTATGCTACAACAAAGATGATGAATAGCATTTCAGATTGACCCAATAAAAAGCATATAAAAAATCTTGAACCTACTTCACTTTATCACGTTGGACAGCTTCATGTTCATCAAGATATCGCTGCCAGTTCATAACATCCAACTGCTCAATGTATGCAATTCTTCTAGATTTGGGTTGTTCGAATGACTCTCCTTTTAACTCTGCTTCTTTCCTTGCCTTATTTATAGCCTTTGCAGCAACAAACAATAACAAATCAATCTCAACAAAATAGAGACCTACCATAATGTTGTACAATTGTCAGTAAACAATCTTTAATGCTCTTCCCATCTTTTAAATTTTTGTATGATCAAAACGTTTGAGATTGAAGGAGATTAGAATACGAACTCAATGCTTGAGATAGGACCATCTCCCCATCTTTTATATTTTTGTAAAATCAAAACGTTTGAGAGCAAAAGAGATCAGAATATGAAATCGATGCTTGAGATATAGACCATGCCCATAAAAGATGTAGACCTCTTGACCTACTTTATCAATGAATATTGAAATTTCTATACAGATAATCAAGCCAAGATGCTAACATATATGTAGCCTACGTGAAGGAAATTAGGCAATCAATAACATATATTAATGAATATTGAAATTTCTATAAAGATAATCGAGCCAAGATGCTAATGTATATGTAGCCTACGTTAGGGAATTTACGCCATCCATAACATATATTTAAGTGCCGAAGTTCCAGTAATTTATCAAATTATCGAATAACATATATTTAAATGTCAAATTTCCAATAATTTATCATATATTTATTTGATAATGGTCATTATCAAATTTTAACTCGATAACAGTAATCAAAGAAAATACTTTATGAAACCACTTTTTAAATTTCCAGAATAACAGCCAATCCAGTTTGATCAATCATGTGCATTTGCCGACAGTAAGAGTTATCCTACTGGGTGCATCGGACCTTCATGATGAAGAATAATGCTTCATAGACACAATCAAGCTTTTTAGAAGTTAAAACTTTGTATCAAATACTAAGCAAAAGAAGTCTGGTTTTATACCTCCCTTTCTTTGCGAGCTTCAACTAGGTCCAGCTCTGATTCCTGTTGTGTCTGTTAACATGACAACATGAACCAAAGAAAAATATGTGTATGTATATATGTAAGAAAAAAAGATCATTTCTATATACAATTGTGTAAATTAAGAATATTTTAGGGATTTTGTACCAGAATGAGCGAGTCAAATGTTTTGTCCCCCAGTACTTCCTCCGTCCAAAACGTGTCAGCATCTATATAGTCCCGTTCAGCTTCATTCACCTCATTGAGCTCTTCTGGGGGTGTTATTATCCCGGCTGCACGGTTCTCTTCATCATCTAAGACCATCTGCTCAGCTATATGCAGTTGCCAAACCTGAGATGCATGCAAATAATTGCTTTTACACATCACAAAAACCATAGGACAACCAACAATGCATACACATTTAGTTGAATAGATCATAATATTTGCATGGTTATATGATGGATTGTGAATTAACCTAATGAGTACTCAATGATTGAGGGATACGGCAATCACATGCTTCATCATGAGTACTCCATCTCAAGCAACATAGATCATCGTTTCATCTTTCTTAGAAATAGCCTAAATTAGATGTTGTGGGTTTTCTATTCAGATCATCAGCACCCAAAACTGATTTCTATCTAGAATATCCCTCATTTCAGCAAAGAGAGTGAATACATACTTTGAAAGAAAACGGATGATTGCGCTTTGGTACCACCTCTTTACCATTTACTGGTTCTGGTCTCCTTCTTGGCCAGAATGGCCTGCCGACCTCTCGCTGCAAAATCAGCAAACATTGAAAACATCCTTCTAGAAGAAAGCATATAGCAGGTGTTAATGAAAAGGAGTTTGTTACCGTTATCAGATCCATGTTCTCCTCTTCATTATCTCTAACAAATATAGGTGGATGCTTGAATCTATTGAATCTATATATTTAAGACACAGATAAAAAATTAAACTAGTGAGTTATGCATTAAACTTGTAAGATCATGCCACTTTGAGAATAGGATCTCACATCAAGTGATCAATATTTGGGTTGACAAAACGCAATTGTACAGGAAAGCGGAAACGATAAGGATCTCTTTTCGCCTACATAAAACACATATTATGATTGCTTATTAATCACAGAGTGAACAAACTCAACAGGTGAAATCGAACAATGCTACACTTCTTAATTGTTTTACAGGGATATGTTTTGAAGAGTAAAGTCCTAATGGAAAAAATAAAGATTCATTTGCAACCTGTTTAAAACTTGAACGAGGTAAGTTGAGCAGAATATAAGAATCTTACAATAACTTCAACATGAACTCGCATGCCAACTTTAATGTGATCTCGGATCCAAAACCAATCGTTGCGCTTTATAGGCACCCAGCTGCAATCAGATACAAAAAAAGCTTATAATTGTGTGACACAACATCATGCAACACTATATCTTATCCATACTGTCTACCTTCAACAAGCTAGAGTATTTAGTTTCCAAACTCACCTTATGCAAACTAAAATTTTATAAGATTTCACAAAAGAAACTAATCAGAAGGCCAATATATAGGACAAAGAAGTCACCCATCATGAACTGCACCAAAGTTGACAAATGCACCTTCATATAAATGAACCATTGTAACTTCTCCTACATAATGCTGTAAGCATAGCATATTGAAAAATATGAACCTCTTGAAATATGAAAGTCCAAAATTTAGTAATGCAAACATATGGAACATATAACGAGAATTACTTGTCCCGGATATATAAACGGAAGCTCATACTGCATCAGAAAAAGTCACGAAGGTTAGTACACCTGATAACACATGATGTGCAAAGTTAATGTTGTGTAACTTACCATCCCTTCAACATACTCTTCCCCCATTCTTCTTCTTCCAGGATAGTATTCATCACCCACCTATAAGGCCAAATAACTCCTTAAAATTGCCAATATTTTTATCAGCACATGTCCGGAAAACTAACTTGTTTTACATTTATCTTGAAAGCACAACCACATGCAAAGCAAGTATGAAGGGTCCTCATCGTTTTAAATGTAAACGTAGACATTAAAATTTCGAATATTCCAAGATCATATTAGATCAAACTCACATTGCTTTTTAACATTGGGCTACATTTCAGGCACCTACTCACAATGTGAGACAAAAGCATGAAGAATCTCATTAAAGCTACATGCTGAAATAGCATACAACAACATGGACTAGACAAATTACATCCATAGAGCAAATAAAGACTGGTGATTGTAAGATAATCAGTGATAAAACAAGAATAAGCCTTAATCATTCATCCTAAGGCATTAAAAAACATATGAGAAGAAAGCATGGAGCTTCTCATCAAAGATAGCTTTGGATACCAACAGAATTGCAACATTGAAAGATTCTTGACCACAATAGCATATCAAAAATTTGAGTAAACGTAAACTCCATACATCATATTCCAAAGAGAGGGGCAGCTGTGTTCTACCCAGTGTGTTATGATGATTGAAAAGCAAAACAATGATACATAAATCTTATCAATTCTACCAGAAGGTTATATAAACCTTCATCTAATTTTGTTGAGTTTATTTTATAAGTAGATATATCCCAATATTTCAAGGTTTTTATTCCAACATATCTTGAGTTTTAAAAGTGTGGAGAAAACATGGAGAAAACATGGAGAAACTGCTAAAAAGCCACATATGAATCACAGGCCAGATTATTGGACATCAATATTATCAACGTGTCACTAAGGACAAATAGCATCCAGAGATATACATTCCACAGAGGATATTCTAAAGAAGATTAATACGATTAATGAAATTTTTAAATATAAAAAGGGAAAGGAAAGTTTCACTTACCTCCTCAGCTTCTTGATCGAGCTTAGATTTGTTGGCATTGACCCACTCAAGATATTGTTTTACAAACATATCCCACCTAGAAAATTGGCCACGATTCTCTTCTGAGAAATCAATTGCTCCTGAGACATTCAAAGAATCAAACGTTCTAGTATCTTTGTCAACAATGGAATGAATTCCTCGAATAAATGCGAGTTCATCTGCATCCACTTTCCAGCCAGTGGGAGGCCAATCTCTAGGAGGTATAAAAGAGAAAGCCATGCTGGCTCCCCCCCTGGCCTCAGGGCGTTTTTCAAAACCACCTGTTTCATTATTTCCATCCCTTTTTCCACTTGTTTCTTGATTCGTTTCAGATAGATAATCATCATTATCAGGAATTATCGGTTCATTCACTTCTAACCTATTCATCATGTCCATGGGAACAATGGGTTCATCTCCTTGATTGAGATTAAGTGCATCTACTGCAAATTGAGCTTCAGGAGAGAGAGCTTCTTCCCATGGTGCCCACATTCGAGAGATCCAATGGTGCCTTTTAGCTTCGGCTTCAGTAGAGAAATGCCGTTGCTTTCGTCTTGACCTAGACCTCTTTCCTTCTTTGCCTTCATCTTCAACTTTCTCTCCCTTCTGATCATCTTCGCCGTCGTCGTCGTCGTCATCATCATATTCGGTGAGCTCGGATATGTCTCTTCTTGGGATGGGGGCACTCTGTCTAGCAAAGGATACTCTCATAGATGAAGAACAGGAACGATGGAGAGGAAAAGGAAAAGGAAATGGGATCAAAGAAGGAGGAGGAGGAGGGAGAGGGGGGATGTGATGGTGATGGTGATGGTGATGATGAAGGAGAGAGCAAGAAGAGTGAAGAAGAGTGAACTCCATAGCAAGAAAGAAGAGACAGAAACAGAGACAGAGACAGAGACAGAGAAACAGAGAAACAGAGGGGGAGATAAACCTCTGCTCTACCTTGCTTCAATTTGGAGAAATTTACAAAAGTAGCCCTAACTCAACCCAAGGAAGAAGAAGAAGAAGAGAAGAAGAGAAGAAGAGAAGAAGAAGGGGAGGGGGGGAACAAGTATGTATGTATGAATGGGAGTACATTCAAAGTTCTCGTCCGTTGCCCGTCCATCCAATCCGTTGTCCATCTCGCCCGTTTGAGAGAACCTTGTTGCGATATATATATATATATATATATATATATATATATATCCCCATTAAAAATGAGTTGCGCGAGAGACGGAAACCTCGAGAGAGTCTCGACTCTTATGTCTGCTGGGAAATCTCGAAGCTCGCTCGCAGCATTTGGCAGGCAAATCTTCTCCGTCGGAGTCATCCATTCGAAGAAAAAAAAAAGGACCATTCAGTTCTGCCCTGGAAAGGAGCACGATTCGCAACAATCGACACTTGTGACGCCTCCCCCCCCCCTGCCCACAGTGGCAACCTGCAAAACATGCCCTAGGAACGCTCCCCATAGTTATAGCTCCACTCTAGACTTCCCACTCACAAACACTACCCTCCCCTCGAACATATGTCATGTCTAGATCTCCCCATATATGTTTACCCATTTCGATTTCTCCATGCCATGTTTCATTTGGTGGTTTGCAACTTTGGCAACAATCAAACGTCAACAATGTTATTGGAGTCCTTAATGGAAAAAAAGGAAGCCAATGGATGGCCATTGTGGATTGCAACCATACCCATACTTAAGTTTGTTCTGGATTCTCGAGATGCCATGTGTTGGTTGCATGTTTTTAGAATATAAGGGTCAAGCATTCCATGTTCTCTTATGCTCATATGTCATCGCATTAGGGTAATAAAATCCACAATTATTTGAGCATTGAGCATATCTAGTACCCAACCAATATATTTGTGTCCATTACATAGCTCCAAATATAGGATCAAGCCAATATATTACATGGAATTAGGGGCAGATGGGCTATGAGATTTGACATTGTGAACACTCTATTACTTGGGGAAGCTAATAATCCAAGGAAGGCAATGGAGAAGTGGATAGGGAATGAGGAGGGTGGTTCCATGATTCCAAGAGGTATGAAAACACCATATAAGATCCAAGGCCATGAGTTGCAGTCAATCCAAAAACAACAATGAGCATGGTGATTTGAGTGCTAGCGTATAGAAGTAGTAAGTGGCTTGTAGATCCCGACCCAGTCAAAGTACAACCAAAATGTCGTTTATGTGTTCATGAAAACACATGGTTACGTAAGGTCAACTAGGACCATTTACAATGGATATGTCACGATCCATATGTGGGGCAAGGAAGTAAAGCCATCCCCTTCTTCCAATTCACGACCAGGTTGGGTCACCACATCCTAAGTGCTCAAACCGATAGAGAACCGACTATTAAAAATATATGACAAACATCTCATGTTCCCCCTATGACTATTTACAAGTTTTGGCAGCAATCATGGAAATCACACCACTCTAGGCAATTTACCATGTTTCAATGGCTATTAATACATAGTTCACTACCAGGCGGAGCGTGGCAACGCATGATCCTTCACACTCCTAATTGTATAGGGTGACTCGATGAAATAGAATCAATCTGACACACTCGATGAGACTTCCTAGGGATTCATCAAATATGGAGGGGGTTGATCAAATATTGCAACTGTGCAAGGTGCAAGGCACAATCAAGTGGGGGAATGTATGTTGGTTATCTTGACAAGCCCTGATTGACAGTTATGAACATCAGGTGGAGGGGATGACATTAGTGATAAAGGCACATGAGATCTAAGGAGATGACATTGGTGATAAAGGCACAAGAGATCTCATTTTCCACCACCAACAATGTTTGCTCAACCCACATCAATGCCAAAGATCAAGTCATGAGGGAATTACTCAACCCAATAACACTATGGACTATATGGAAAGAACATTGTAAGCGGGTCTTCTCCAATCAAATTGTGCATTGGATGATATTATTGCATGAGATATGGAGTGAAGTTGTAGCCACGCTAAAGAGCCAATATGATGGCATCACGGGCAAGTTTGATAAAGGAGAAAGACAACGAGTCTTCTCCAATCAAACTGTGCATCAGGTGATATTATTGCATGAGATATGGAGTGAAGTTATGGCCACGCTAAAGAGCCAATATGATGGCATCACAGGCAGATTTGATAGAGGAGAAAGACAACGAGTCTTCTCCAATCAATTTGTGCATCAGGTGATATTATTGCATGAGATCTGGAGTGAAGTTATGGTCATCATCCAACAATGGTCGTCCTCTCCTGCTCTTGAATCAACGGGCCTCCACATAAGATGGAATTATCGAGTCCCTTCAATGGTTTGTATATAACATTCACAAGTGTAAAGTTTTATAACTAATGCAAGGAGTTATGTTTTTGGAAAAAAAGAAAAAAGAAAAAATTATACCATATGTAAAATGAGAGATGAGGCATGGAAACTTAAGGGGGGATGACCAAGAGATGTAGCACGAAAATGCTTCCTTTTGTACTTGGGCTTGTGGTCCCATATTTACATTCGACATAGGTGATATTGAATTCAATTACAAAGTTTGTAGACAATCAAATATATAGATATGTATATATATATATATATATATATATATATATATATATTATCATTCTTGGAGGTAAAAAATGTGTATGTATGACCTATGGATCATCAATTGAATCATTTTATGTACTAGGTGTCTAATTGAGCAGCGACTCTTGATGTTCAAGAATTTTATTGATAAATTATGTTACAATTGAGAATGCACACAGTGGCCTGAGACTATGACAACAAAGATGGAATCAAGGGCATGTTGCATTGTGAATTCTGCCAACAATGTCATAATGTGTATGTTGATTGGCATCAAGAACATTGTCGGGTTCACTTTGTCACCAACCATCTAGTACTTGTCATCCATTCACAATTTTGTTTGATGATAGAATTATTTTGAATACAGTAAACCGGTCCTTATTTGGTCGTCAACATGAAGAACAACAAGACATTCTAGTGCAACTAAATGGATAACCACACAAAGCCCCAATTGATAAACAACTTTCAACTTAAGTCATACTTTGAGGACCTTATACCCAACTCATCACTCCTGATCCCATTGGCAAAATCACATATCTCTAGCCCCAACAACATGCCCAAACAGGGGATACAATTGTCGATCTTCGAATAGCAAGCATTGTAAGGGTTGTCACATGTTCGTGTTGTACCTATTTCTATACCTTTCAAATAAAACAATTAATTAGTTAATGTTACCCTTAGAGTTAGGGTATTTAGTCATGCAATGTCTCTAATTATGTTCCCTTTCCCACATAGACATCTTTAATGCCTCTTGCATATAAACAAGGTTCCCATGCTCACAATAATCACTTTATAGTGGATTTTTTCTACAATTATTATGTTCAAGCTCCACCCTTGTGTGTATGGCCACATGACCCTCACTCCCACAATCTCTCAATTCCTCCTTCCTCACGCTTACCTTCACAACAAATTCTTCTTCACCCTTGCCCTCGCTCTTTCTCCCACTTTGCTCTTATCATTCCCATGGAACCCATTTTGGTTTCTCATCTTATCTGCATATGGACTTTAAAATAAAGGCCTCCTTAGTACTCTGATCCCTCTAATTAGCTTGTGCGAAGGCATACCACAGGCAAATGAGGTGAATTAGGCCACATGTCCACGAAGGGATTGTTACCGATATGGAACATTGTCTATCTTTAGTCCATCGAGATAGACCTCAAGGTGATTGTGTGGCAAGGTATGACGCCACACAAGGCGCGAGCCATAAGCTGTTAGTTGCGTAATAATGCGTATCTATGGGTGAAGGTTCACGGCTACGACTGAGAACCTGAGTGCGCTACTACGCTAACTCTTACCCTATGCTTACAGAGACGCACTTACAAATAGCACAAAGATTACCCAAGACAACACGGGTTGCACAAACAAAGAAGATAAGATTCTATTAGAAAAAACCTCACGCTCAAAAATTACATGCTACCTCTTACAAAGGATTTCTGCCCTTTATATACACAGGCGTTCAGCCGGTCACACTTCTCGCATGAACTGTTACATCTCTTTCCTTAATGCTTCTAATACACTTTTCATATTTTACACATTACGTCCGACGGTTACAATAGGGATTGTGTTCCACTTGGAAGCAAGGTTGTTCCCTATGAAGTAAGCCATATCCCCCAAACATGCATCATCCTTGTTTTTGTAGTATATGGAGATTGACTTGTTGATTGGGTGCAGTTTGCCTCTGAGGCTCTTCAACTAGAGCTATGATCTGCACGAAGCAAACAAGGCTTGTGTCTCCCATCTCCTCCACGCGTCCTTTAGTATTGAGTTGTTGATTGGGACCACTTTGCCTCAGAGGCTCAACTAGAGCTATGAGCTGCATGAAGCAAAGAAGGCTTGTGTCTCCCATCTCCTCCACGTGTCCTTTAGTACAATTGTCTTCTCACCCCTTATCCGCACACCAACACCTATACATCTAGCAAACCAACCATGTCCCCTGCAACCTATGGCAACCCCATTGTCAACACGACCACACAAAGTCATCACCCTTCCCCATCCCCACTACGGTTTTCTTGTAGTTTTTTTTTCTTATCAGAGTAACTTAATATGGAGCAAAAGGAGGGATTACAAATAGTCAATAACAACTTGTTGCTTACCCACTGGGTGATGTTCCTTACCATTTAAATCGCCTTGTGAAGTTCAAGTATTACATCTATATTTGTCACCATTAATGTCAACTTCATATTGCCAATTATCGATTGGCTATCACCACTAATTTATCAATATTCAATGACCCATCTGCAACCTAGAAGACTCCATTATGAGTGATTACTTGTATACTTCACAACAATAGCTACCATAAACTATTGTCCCCATTATTGTGTAGTTATATGTATGCTTCATAGTAATACTACTATACAACTAGTCACTATTCGACCTCAGGTTCATAAATGTGAACTATGGGTGAATCTAGGGCTTAGACAACCCTAACTCATTTCGGGAATCCAAGACGATCAGGGCCGTCCAATTACAAATAAAAAGAAAACTAAAAATGAAAAAATGAAAAGTAGAAAACACAAAAAGAAACTCAAAAAACAAAAAAAAAAAAGAACAGAGAGAACTTTTTGGGGGAAATTCAAATTCTCTGTGTGGAAATCTCATTGTCTCTATCCCTCCCCCTCTCTCTCAATTGTTTTCTTTTCTTTTTTGTATGTTGAAATCTCTTTCTCTTTCTCTCTCCCACCCCCTCTTCTGCGTGGTTTTCGGTTTTTGCTTCTCTCTCCCCCCCCCTTTTCATTTTCTCTCTCCTCTTTTCATTTTTTTTTCATTTTCTCTACTTTTTCATTTTCATTTTCTTTAGATATAAATAGTGGACGACATTGACCGTCTAGGATTCCCAAAACGAGTTCAGGGCCGTCCAAGCCCTAGATTCACTTGTTGTTCACATTTATGCAACTGAGGTCGAATAGAAACGAGGCTCCTTGATAGTGATGGATCTAAATGATTGAGTTCATGAATGTGGGATTAATGTGTTGGTTGTCCAATGGAAGATAATTAAATGCCACAATGAGAATTAGATAATGTAAATTTGCATAATTATATTATGTATTGAAGAGTAAATAGTAGTAAATAATCATTTATAGAAATATAGTAATTAGACTTCTTTTTAAGAATCCAACCATCAATGTTAAATTTCAAGTTCATTCATGAGCCATGAAGAATTAAGTAGAATGAGAAGTTAATGTAACGCAATGGAGGTAAGAAGCCAGCTTCCTTTCCCGTCTCTATATAAAACAAAATATAATGGCATTGAAGGCAAATATTCATTATCGAGTCTATCATTTACTCTAGTGTGTCGATGCTTATGTCACCATTGTCGCTAGTTACGTGTTATGTGATTGTCACATAAGTTAAGTATGGTGAAGTAGCATACATATTTTATGTATGAATATAGATTAACTACCTCCCAAACAAAAAGTGCATATATATAAATAAAATGCAAACATGATTCATAACATCTTAAATACTTCATTCTATTTTCTAAAATAAAGTCAACGCCTAAAACATTTGCAATTATATGTGTTTACAATGAACAAAGAAACATAAAGTCTTTTTAAGAAATTTGTGGCTCGCTTTAATGTTGACATTTTACAATAAGGGATCACTCATACTTTTTCAAGAATAAACATGATTTCCATGAGAAACAACATGATCATGAGATTTGTACAATAATGTCATCAAGAAGCAACTTTATACAAGTTATGTACTATAGCTACTTAGTAACCATTGGAACAATATTAAGGAATTGAAAACTAATACGTCTAAAACATTTGTTACTAACATAAACATTTCAAAGTACTTATGGACATGCACCAAACTCTTCGACTTTAGCTAAAAAAGAAATTGCATCACAATATTTTGCTAAAGAAAAAAATGCTACCCAATCTTCATTGTTCTGCGAGTCTCCATTGTTCAACTTTATCTTTGGTCTCCAAATCAAATTTCTCGGAGTTTGGGCCATAGAGAAAAGGAACTCCTTATTGTTGGGAGACAGGTCCCTCCGGATGGGAAGGGAGAAGAACAGTGCCGGATGAACAAACTCGGCCGAGGCCGAAACCGTATGAGGAGGACCCGGCTACGGAGAGCCGGATGGTGCAGGCCCGGTATGAACCGAATGAGGAGTACTCGGCTACAGAGAGCCAAATGGTGCAGGCCCGGTATGAACCGGATGAGGAGTACCCGGCTACGGAGAGCCGGATGGTGCAGGCCCGGTGTGAACCGGATGAGGAGTACCCGGCTACGGAGAGCCGGATGACGCAGACCCGGTGCGAATCGGAGGAAGAGACATATTCATAAATATGTTTCTAAGAGCCCATCGAGGCTACATTTGTAAATAGCCAAAAAGTCATATTAGATAAATATGACTTAGGGCAAACTTTAGTGGTTGTTGTCATTTTTTTCTTGTTGGTGCAAGAAGAAGAGAGAGTGCGTAACTGTACAGAGAGAGAGAGAGAGACGAGGTCGTTGCCTCTGTTGTAACCGCCGCCTGTGGCGAAGTTCGTGAGCACGAGGTCGTTGCCTCCGTGAACTCACTGTTTTGTACATTCTTACATAGTGACAGTTTGCAGCCCGTGGGCTGCCGTGGTTTTTCCCCTAGTTTGGGGTTTTCCATGTAAACCTCCTGTGTATCTTTCCCCTCTTTGTGCCGTGTTCTATTTCCCGTTTTCTGTGTATGAAAAGAATCTCGGTTGTGGCCGAGCGTTGCGCATAAGGAACTTGGGGTTCCCGCCACTTATGTGAATTTCCAAGAAATTCATAAAACCTGAGAGAAGTCTTGAAGTTGTCGCATCAACGTTAACTACTGTAAAAGACACTCATTTCAGTGACATAGTCTTGAAGCAATAGGTAGTCTTGAAGCAGTAGGATCAAAACTAAATGTAGAAACTAATGGAAAAGATCCTCATTCTAGTGCCATAGTTGCAAAAGAATGTGACAGACAAGGTGTTGTGGATATTGAAGAGAAGCTCAATTTGGGAAAAATTGCTCAAGAGTTCATAACCACCAAAGTCTTTCAACTGATATACTTAAATATGTTGAAGCTTCATGATTGTTCAAGAGTTTTCTACTTAAATATGTTGCAATATTCATTGTAATAGTGGATTGTTTTGTATATTGACTTCTTTAATACCAATGGAGGATATTTTTTTAGACAAAACAAAACTCCTTATGTGAATTTTCAAATTTTAAGCTAACATTTATATCCTTTATTTATTTATGACATTTAAAGTTTTCTTGTGACAAGTACACATTTTTGCGTCGTTAAATTAAGTATAATATTTAAAAAAACAAATTTAGTTATAGATTGATAACCCACAAAGATTGTTGGATTTTTCTTTGTACCTCTGTTTTCAAATGTGGTTTTCTAGATAGTTTACAATGGAGTAACTTTTTCCACTAAAGAGTCCTTATAGTTCGAGATAGAAACCAACAAAGGGTTCACTAGAAATATTATTTTTATGTACACAAACAACCTATATTAAGTAATGATCAAGAGTCAATCACATATTCTTCTCATTGATTGATCAACTACTTCATGGGAGCGATCAAGGTATAGACTTCATTGGGGTCTCCAACTAAGCTAGCAACTTGCAAATCAGAGAGAGAAACTTGAATACCATCTCCTTGCACGTGTAGGAAGTAACCACGACACGTGCACCTTGGTTGCCACAAGTTACTGCAAGGGTAACATACTCCATAAAAAGATATCTTCCTCGAAGCTCATAATAAACCACTTTCCAATGAAGTGTGTGAGTAGCATTGATTGAGCGTAAACATGGCTCAAAACAATAAAAAATGACTCTAATATTGTATTTGCGTGTATGTAGGGGCCACATGAATGCAACTCCAAGGGATCCCGCGATCTATAACTTTGAGCATCCCTTGAACACCCCAAGAGGCAACACAACTTCCTTAAACATATGAGTGTTAACATGTATGCACACAACACACATCATTTGTGCGTGATATGCGAGTGCACTGAAACAAAGAAGTGACACACACACACACACACACAGTCCAAAGAAAACACACAAACAAACACAAATACAAACATGAGACAAATGCAAAGAGGAGTGATATCAACCCCTAAGCAGTTCAAGAGGCAACACAATTTCCTTGAAACAAATGATTGTTGACATGTATGCACACAACCATGCCATTCATGTGTGATATGTGAATGTGTCTAAAGCAAAGAAGCGAGACACGCACACAAAATGAGCCCAAAGAAAAAATGCACACACAAGAGACGCACAAAGTTTGGAGAGGAGAGAGAGAGAGAGAGAGAGAGAGAGAGAGAGAGAGAGAGAGAGAGAGAGAGAGAGAGAGAGAGAGAGAGAGAGAGAGCAACCCCGAAACACTCTAAGATGCAACAAACTTCCTTGACACACCTAAGCACACTACACACACCATTCGTGCATGATATTCTAGTGTGATCGAAACAAAGAAGTAACACACACACATAGAGAGAGAGAGAGAGAGAGAGAGATTAACGTCTTCTAAGACAAATTTTGGCCTATGAGACAATTGCTTACAACAAAATGGGATGTGTACCCAATCATTGAAATATAAATAAAATAAAACTTAGACAAAGAATTATAGTATCGTAGAAAAGGTGTTATCATGTAACATATTCTATAAAGAAAATGACATTGTGCTAGGCTTAGTTTCATTTCTATCCAAGTCTCTCGAAAAGGAGAGGGAGGTCAAGGGTTTCGACGTGGGTGTGGCTCGTGGTCCTAATGTAAAAGGTGCCATGATCATAGGTTCTAGGTAGTGTAACTCACATTCCCTTATCATCTTTATTGCTCTACACGACGAGTGACATTGAGGCCCCTAATCTGAGGGTGTTTGGGTGTTCTTTGTTTTTATGCTTCAACGAAGGAGAGGTTGAGTGGTGCAAGTGTGTCCATGCTCATTGTCCTCTCCTTCCCTTGAAAAATTTCATTGATTACATGTTGGTGAATATTAGAAAATGGGTAACATTTTGTAGCTTAGTCTCTCTCTCTTGTTTTAGCTCTAAGATATCTAGTAAATAGACGAACTTCCAAGGGTGTCCTGGTACTTTTCCCTACAAAATACAAGTTGAAAAAGTGCTTTTACTAGCATCGAGTGTAAAGTCAAACTCTACTCACGTGGCTCCGTCGATTTGCTTCAGAGTTGACGTGACATCATCATCACTCGTGATCTCTCTAATTGTGCCCACATGAAAGGTGGTAGTCTTGGAGCCCAAACCATTTATGCATACATGACAGAGAGGGTCACTAATAAGTCGAAGAGCAACCCCTTTGTTCGTGGCTCTCGAAAGTATGCATGGTGGCATTGTCTCTCTATGATTGAGAGGGATGCATATCCCCTTGTTAGTCTATCTTTAGGGCTACCTTTGTCATCGAAAATTGACTTGAGCGAGCACTTAAAGTGACTCCAATATATTGTGGTGTCCCTTGGATGCAAATGCATGCCTTCATGTTGGGCGTGCATGTGTTCCTTTGTGCCCCTTTTAGCATACCCTTGTTTAGCATGCATGCCTTCATGCTATGGTGTACATGTGTTCCGTTGAGCCACCCTTTTAGAATACCCTTGTTAGGACGCATGTAGCTAAGTAAAGCCAACCCAAATGGTACCTTTGTACGACTATAAATTGAATAGGAAGTAAGAAGCTAAGCAAGCTGGTTTGGATTCCATTTATGTGCATTTCACATAATTGGTGGAGAAGCGGGGTAAAATTTTAGCCACTATCACCTCGTTCATGGCGTCCCAATTCCTTCCCGTCATCGTTGAAGTCGATACCCCTATGCAATCTGAGTTCCCACAACCTCCTGAGCGGCCACCCCCCTTCCAAATGGAACAAGTTCTACAAGACCTCTCCAATGCCATGCTTCAAATCAACCACACGAACCAAGCTATGCTCTCCTTCCTCTTCGCTACCAATGATCGGTCTCCATATCAGCTAGATTCCAAGGTTCGCCCAAAGTCCTTCTCCGGCTTGCCCTCTGACGACGTCTTAGCATGGTTGGATCACTTTGAGATGATCTCAAGTTACCACAAATGGTTTGACGAGCGCAAGGCTTTGGAAGTTTGCACCTTGGTCAAAAATGTCGTCGCCACTTGGTACGTACAACAAGCCAGCGAAGTGACGGAGAACTAGGTGATCCTCCGGGATCTCCTTGTCAGGAACAGTACTAAGACAGAGAAGGAATTAGTACTAAAAGAAGTATTAGTACTAAGAGAGGTGAAGAACTCTCGAGAGAAGGAAAGAGTGAGTGAGAGGGAGGGAGGAGAGAGAGAGAGAGAGAGAGAGAGAGAGAGAGAGAGAGAGAGAGAGAGAGAGAGAGAGAGAGAGAGATGATAAGAAAAGATATATATTATGTGAAGAGAATGTACAATAGTAGCTATGAGGCTTAAGAATGGCGTTAAACCGATTTGGTTCGAAATAATGCCTCGTGCCTCCTTTTATAGTGTTCTAAGGAATACTCCTGAAGTTTCTAGAATGTTCTAGAGAAATCTGGAATATACATCAATTTTCTATTATAAAATATAAATGAAAATAATATTTTACGTATTACAATGTATAGTCTAATGGTCAAGAGCTCGACCCATGTAGCATAAGGTCATGGGTTCGAGTCTTGCCATATCATGACACTATCCCCCTTTTAAAACGACGAGTGTAACGAGTCGTTTTGGATTGAGGACCCGATTTGTCTGGATATTGATGATGGAAGTCTTCAAGAAGTGCACGAGCATTGGTGACATTCTTTATCGGTTCCCAAGTACGCTCACTGGGACTATATCCTAGCCAATCGACTAGATAGTAGAGCTTGTTGCGAACAATCTTGGAATCAAGGATGGCGGCAACCTCGTACTCAGGTCCATCTTCAAGCTCGATCGGGGGTGGAGGCTATGTAATACGTCCTGGGATGGTGCTCTCTTGATAGGGTTCAAGGAGAGAACTATGAAACACCGGATGTATCCGAAGTTGTGGAGGTAGATGGAGACAAAAAACGACATCATTAATCTTTCCTATGATACCGAAAGGACCTAATCGCTGATAATCCAACTTCTCGCATGGGCGAGTAGTCTTGATGTGTCGTCGGAGTAGCCATACCCGATCTCCAATGTTAAAACTAGATGGGAGTCGATGACGATCCGCATAAACCTTGTGTGTTTGTTGAGCTTGTTGGAGATGAGTAGATAAATCCGCTTGTATCTTGCGTAACCACTCCAAACGATCCTCCACACAAGGATTTGTGAACACCTCTAGGGTTTCAAGTACACACCACCGGGGGTGACATCCCGTATAAGCATAAAATGGCGTAACTTTAGTCGATGCGTGGATAGAGTTATTATAGGCAAATTCGGCGAAGTGGAGAATATCTGCCCAGTCATCCTGATGATAGATGAGAAAGAACCGCAGGTATTGCTCCAGCGTTTGATTTGTTCGTTCGGCTTGGCCGTCGGTTTGTGGGTGGTAGCCGGAGGAGAGGTTACAAGTGACCTTGAGCATTTTAAAAAGGTGCTTTCAGAATTTTGACATGAACTGGGGTCCACGGTCGCTGACGATACTATCGGGAAGTCCATGATGTCGACATACTTCACGCATGACAATTTCGGCGGTGTCTTCACTGGAGATTTCCTTAGTACATGGCAAAAAATGAGCCATCTTCGTATATCGATCTACCACTGTTAGAATCGCATTGAACCCCTTAGAGACTGGAAGATCTGTGATGAAGTCTAGAGCAATGGATTGCCACGGCTTGCTTGGAATTGGTAATGGTTCTAATAAACCATATGGATGATGCCTTGGCATTTTCGCTCTGCAACATGTGTCACAAGTCCGAACAAAATCTTCGACAAATTGTCGCATACGGGGCCACCAGAATGATCGTTGTACTAAATCTAATGTTTTAGTACTACCAAAATGCCCAGATGTATATGTGTCATGATAGTTTTCTACTACTTGAAGGCGGGAAGAACCATTAGGAACATACAAAAGTTCTTTAAAGAAGAGTAATCCATCATGGTATCTGAATTGCCGATAGTCCGTACCTGGTGGTTGCGACTATGAACACGACGCTCGAGAGGGATCAATTTGTGCTAGTATAGCTTGGGCGAAAGCATCTGTCTTTAGGTCCGTACGTATGATATCGATAACGTGGGAATCCATGGGCATGCCAAAGACTTGTGTTGCTTGCAGTCATGCCGGTCCCAAGATTACTTGCTTTTGGTTATCGAAAGTTGGCTCGTCGGGACGCCGTGCTAGGTACGAACGTCGTGATAATGCATCTGCTTTCCCTTGATGTTTCCCAGGTCGATATGTAATCTTGAAGTCGAAACGCGTGAGAAAATGGGCCCACCGAGCTTGACGTCGATTTAATACACGAGCGTCTTGAAAATAGGCGAGGTTTTTGTGGTCACTGAATGCAGTGACTTGATGAGAAGATCCCTCTAGAAAATGCCTCCATTGCATAAAAGAGTCCACTATAGCCAATAGCTCTTTATCATGAATTTCGTAGTTGATTTCGGCGGCGTCAAACTTGCGTGAGTGAAAAGCCACAGGATGTAGCTTTTCATCATTACCTCGTTGTGATAGAATGCTTCCCAATGCAAAATCCGATGCGTCCGCTTCGATGATGAATGGTTTTTCTGGATCAATGTGAGCTAGAATCGGAGCTGATGTAAATGCTTGTTTAAGATTCTCAAAAGCCATGTCTGCTTCTTCAGACCAAACGAACGATTGTCCCTTCCTAGTAAGTTGTGTAAGAGGCAAAACGAGCTTTGAGTAATCCTTTATAAACTTCCGGTAAAAATTGGTAAAGCCTAGAAAGCATTGCACATCCCGCACCGAACGCGGAGTCTGCCATTCTACCACCGTTTTGACCTTAGCTGGGTTCATGGAGATGCCTTCTGAGGAAATGACATAGCCGAGAAATTCCACCTGGTTGCACCCGAAACTACATTTTTCCAGCTTTGCATAGAGACCATGTTCTTGAAGTCATTTTAGTACTAATAGTACATGAGAATCATGCTCTTCTTGGGTCTTCGAGTAAACCAGTAGATCATCCAAATAGATGATTAGACACACATCCAGGAGATCTCGGAAAATATCATTTGCCATGTGGTGGAAGACTGCTGGCGCATTAGTGAGGCCGAACGACATGACCGTATACTCGAAGTGCCCATATCTGGTGCGGAACGCGGTCTTCCATTCATCTCCTGGTCGGATCCGTACGAGGTTATAGGCTCCCCGTAAGTCGATATTCGTGAAGAACCTGGCACCATTGATCCGTTCTAAAAGACTTGAGATAAGGGGGAGTTCATACCTATTTCGGATTGTAACCTTATTCAAGCCACGATAATCTACAACGAGCCGAAGTGAGCCATCCTTTTTCTTGACTAAGAAAATGGGTGCGCCGGCTGGAGATTTCGAATGTCGTATGAAACCATTCTCCAAATTCTCCTCTATATAGGCTCAAAGGACTTCCAGTTCGGTTGGTGACAAATTGTAGATCGGTCCCCAAGGTGGCTCTTTCCCCGGTTGTAAATCGATGGGGCAATCATATGGTCGATGGTGAGGAAGCGTACTGGCTTGTACTTTATCAAACACATCGGCATACTGATGATACTTCTCTGGAAGTTGAACAGTGGAATCCTCTTTAGTGGTGCTGGAGGGGTTTACTGATATTGCGAAGAGGAACATTTCTTCCTTGCATCCTTCCTCACGCAACTGATGTAGTGAAATCGTTGCAATCTCATGAGTAGACCCTCGGGCTTTTCGATGCCGGATTTCTCTTGTCCGCCAATCTATGGCTGGGTTATGTAATTCGAACCATGGTAATCCTAAGACAGTGGGGTGTTCTGGGATGCTAATTATATTAAATGATATGACACATGCTAGATTATCTAGGACAACATTAACGGGCTCCGACTCTTCTATGATATTTCCTGAGGCAATGGGATGACCATCGACGACTACTACAAGGGCATGACACGGGAGTTTTCTGAGAGATATCTGATGAGCTTGGGCAAATTTCCTATCCATGAAGCAAGAATTAGCTCCGGAATCTAGAAGTACTAACTATTACTTGGGCTATGAACACATCACTAACTTGCTTAGAGGGAATGGAACCACTAATGGGCTGCACAGATCTAGGGTTGTCCAACCAAACGACTCGTATTTTGGCTGGACTTAGTCGTTTAACTCTTCTTCTAACTGACTAAGGACATCAAATTTGTTCGCTAGATTTGGGCTATTAGTACTATTAGGACTATCAGATATCCCTACTGAACAAGACTCGGGTTTAGTACAATTAGAACTAGCAACTATTTGGTTTACCTGCCTTCTTGGCCTATGGGGACAGTTTACCGCGATATGCCCTGGTCCACCGCAATAAAGACATGGTCGGTTTGCTCAACGTCGTTGCTTTTCTTCTTTCGATAGCGGTCCATGACGACATGTGGTGTCAATTTCCATCGGAGTTGGAGTACTTGCTGGGGGCGCATTATATGACTCCCTTGGAAAAGGTTTCGCTACCACTGAGGCATAGGTAGGCTCTGATCTTGCCCTCGAAATCTGGAATTGTCCTTCCGAACGTCGTTCGAAGAGGCGGTTGTCGCATCTCACCGCGCGACTAATTGCTTCTGTTAATGACTTTGGCTCTTCGGGGAAGGTCAAGAGTAAATCCTTGACATTGTTGCGTAAGCCATAATGGAATTGCTCCATCAATGCGTTGTTGAGGTATTCCTCGCGGATGCGTGGAATGAGGCGGGACCTCGGGGGTCTTGTACCGAAGAGCAAGAGAGAAAGGAGAAGGGAAGAGACCCACTAGGTGCGAGCGTAGATCCACAGGGACACGACCCTTCGACATGAAGACGCGAGCGGGAAACCAACACAGAGAGACACGAAGGTATGTATGTATATATTAACAGAGACAAACAACAAGAAGCACGAAGTTGGTTACAACCGAACAGGCCGGCGAACAGATGCCGATGCCTGTTCGTAAACGCACAGAAAGGAAAGAGTAGGTTGGAGGTGCTGCCGGAAGCACTCGGGCATTCCTCAGAGCAGCGCGAGCCTCCCGAAACCTGCACAACAAGAAGCTACGGAGTTTGCGAGCGAGAGAGAGAGAGAGAGAGAAGCCTCCGACCCACAAAACCGACAGCACTTCGTCCTCGACTCTCCGCGATCCCCTTCCTCCTCCTCGTCTCCCTCCTTTTATAGGCAAGAAGGGAGCCGTTTCCTATTAACTTCCTACCTACCGAGGATCTTCCATGTCCCTAATTCTCTCTTATGTATATCACAAGGCGTACGTGCATGAAGAGCCGGTTCCTATGCTCCGGCGAACCGATTCCGCTCGTGGACGGTTTTCTTCACGACATCCGCCCCCACCTAACCGCGCATCCACCGGCATGCGCCAAATTGAGTTGGGACGGAGAAAACCGGTCCAGCCTTCATTCCCCGCCCGTCGGTTCTTCCTCGGTTTCGGATCGTTCGTCGTTCCGGTCCAGGTTAACCGGATCCGGCTCATCGTCGTGACGCTTCTTGAACGCTTTGATCCGCTTCCCAGCTACCGGTATTGCCATTCTCGTGCCGTCGAGTTCCGCTAGATGGTACGTCCCGTTGTCGTTGGCGCTTTGGACCACGTAAGGCCCGAACCACCTTCTTGCGAACTTCCGTGTCGCTCGGTGCTGGTTGTCGAGGCTGCTGTCGTAGACTAGCACCCAATCGCCTTCCTTGATCTTCTTTGGTCGGAGCCGGTGCGTTCGGTCGAACCGGGCTTTGTTCCTCGTCCTTGCCACCCGAAGCTTTCCCGCAACCTGCTCCATGTCCTCCAGCCTTCACTCGAGCTGTCATATGCGTGCCGCCAATAGTTCCTCCCGGCTCATCTCGTCTCTCCAGTCCACGGTTGCCCATGAGGAGATCGTACGTTCCATCGGCATGATCGGCTTCTGCCCAAACATGAGCTCTGCCGGCATGAATCCGGTTACCGAACTGTGCGTAGTTCGGTCAGCCCACAACGCGTAAGGCAGCAGCCGCGGCCAGTTCCCGACTTGACCTCCGCATGCCCGAACTAACGCCTTGACGATCGGTCCGTGTCCGCGCTCCACCTTCCCATTCGCCTCCGGATTGTACGCAGTGGTAAGCGAGAGCTTGACTCCTAGCCGGCCGAACAGCTCCTCGGCCTCTTCGGCGTCCAACTCCCCGCGATCAGCCATGATCTTCCCGACGCACCCGTACCAGCATATCATGTCCTGGATCAGGAACCGACATACGGCCGTGGTCGTTTTGTTCTGAAGGGCTCGGCCTTCCACCTGGTTCGTCAGATCTTCCCGAGCCAGGACCAGATACCGCATCTGTCCTACTCCCATCAGCATCGTCACCAGATCTACCATCCATTTGAAGTGGATGGTCGGAGGATACGTAGGGTGAAGCTCGCCCGATGTCGGACTATAGAGTGCATCTGACAGCTCTCGCAAGTTGTCACGAACCGATGCACGTCCCGGTACAGTCCCGGCCACCAGTACTTCCCCTTTATCTTCTCGAACGTGGCCCACGTCCCACGGTGTCCAGCCCAGGGGCTGTCGTGGTAGGCCGTCAGTAGCTCCTCCTGTTTTTCCTTCATCGCCACCACCCGGAGCGGGACGCCGTTCCTCTTCTTCGGGTGCTTCCATAAGTATCCGTCCCAGAGAAAGAATCAGTATGCTTTCTTCCGGATCTGGTTGGCCTCGTCCCTCGTCCATGACGTGTCCGACGTCATTGTCCTCAAAAACCCACCGATCTGTAGCCACTCGCCGTCGTACTTGCTCTCGTCGAAGTCGTTAAGTGTCGGAGTGCTCGTCCCATTGGTCGTCACGTACGCTGCTCCGAAGAAGTCCACGCCGACTTCTTCGTCCTCCGAAACCATGCCGCCCTCGTCATCAAACCTCGCCCTCGAAAGCATGTCGGCCATGGCATTGTCTTTTCCGGAAATGTGTCGTATTTCCGGGTCCAGGGACTTGATGTACGCTATCCACCTGAGCATCGCCAGGTCCGGTGTCGCGCATCCGGAAACCATGCCGAGAATTGGCAGGCAATCCGTCTCGATAATCACTTCTGTCCCAATCAGGTAGTCTTTGTCGGCCTTTACTACCGAAACGATACCCCAGAGTTCGCATTTACCCTGGGCGTACCCTCGCTGTCGCTCACTGAGGACCTTTGCGCCGAATCGGATCGGGAACCGGGTGCCGTCCTCGTCTTCTTGGTTGACGACCCATCCGATCTCGGTCGGGCTCGTATCCACCGTTATGTATATCGGGGTACTCTTCTCGTAGACAGCCTTCCGGAGCGTCGGTGCTGCCACAAGAGCTTCCTTTAGCTTCCGGACCGACTCCGTGTGCTCGTCTCGCCACTCGAATTTTCGCCCCTTTTTCAGCAACCCGTATAGCGGCTCCGCAACGTGGGCGTAATGAGGGATCCATATGTGGTAGAAAGCGCATGCCCCCAGGAACCTCCGAACTTCCGTAACCGAGCTACAGTCGGTCTTCATCGCGGAGATGGCTTCTACCTTTGCCGGAGACGGCTTCCGGCCATATGGTCCACATAGGTGTCCGACCACCAGGATTTCTGATTGCCCGAAGGCTGATTTCTCCTCGGAGAAGGTGAGCCTCGCATCCTCTAGCCTTTGTAGCACCTTCTCGCAGTCGTCGATGTGTGCTGCCATGAATCGCCGACATCCGTCCGGCCCGAGTGTCTCGTCCTTCTCTTCCACCGGGCACCCCTTGATCGGGATGTCGTCTAGAAACGGCATGGTGATGTCCGGGATGCAATCCCTCAGTACCTTGTTCATTGCATTCACCATGTGGGCCACCGAGTTGGTCCCTCCTTGTGGCAGGGTACACATTCGCACTAGGCCGAGGGGAGTTCGCATCGTCGTAATGTCTCTACTCTCCACGGCTAGCTGGAACTGGTCGTACCCCGAGTACAGATCACCGACCGAGTAAATCGACCTTCCGGCGAAGGCCTCCGCGAACTCGTCTATGGTCGGTCCGATTCCTGCGTTCCGAATGGTCACTCTGTTGACCGGCTGCAGGTCTTGAATGAAGCGCAATGTTCCGTTTTTCTTTGGTACGGTAAACCATCGGTTCAAGTATGGGGCACTTGACGGTTCGAGAATGCCCATATCGACTTTCTGCCTCAATAGCTCCATCAATTTCGGGATGTGAGCTCTCGGTACCGGAATCGGCTTGAGATTCCACGGCACATGCGGTACCGTGAATATCACCATCGGCTCCACGATTGTCGGGTCTACGCACCCGATCTCTTCCGGCGAGAATGCGAAGGCTTTCCCGTGCCTTCCGAGCATTCTCCGAAACCGGTCTTCCTCCGCCGGCAGTAGGAACCCGCCCCCATCGATTTTGAGCTCCCGGAGCGTCCCGTCAGTGAAGGTGTGTCCTATGCAGACCGGATCTCGCAAACTGGGGTCCGATGCAACCCCTCTGATTCGGGACTCGCTGCCCTCCGGCAAGGGTGCCGCGACGGGCCTTACCTTCCGGACCACAGACTTGTACTTCGTGCTAACTCGGGCCGTCTGGTCCGACCCGAGCCCCTGACTGAAGCTCGCGATGACTTCGTACATCTCTTCGGAACATACCGGTATCGTCCGGTCTTCGTTAAGGTCTTCTCTGGCTACCTTCCTCAGCATCCCCAAGGTGTCGTCGAAGGAAACCGCCTCCACGGCTCCGCTAATTTCCTCGTCTGGGCCGAGAACTCCGCACGCTCGAAGTCGCTCCTCCGCCCTTGCCTTTTCTCGGCCAACGATGCCGACTATCATACACCCTCCTTTGTTGGAGAAGCAAAATTTTCTTCCTACTGTACAGGGTTTCTTCGGTTTCGGTTCTATCGTACAGCTGTGGGGTCTTTCCCGAGTGTCCGAACTGTCTCGGCCCCACGCCTTGGCAGCCCTCTCTAAAAATCCTCCTGGTTCTCGCCACCAAGGGATTCGCAGTTTCGCTCGTGGTTCGGCTGCACCGTCAAAAATTGGACCGAATGGCGCCCGTCCTGGCTTTTGACCCTCGCGTAGGCCGAACTGTTGTCCAGCACTTTGGTCTCCATTCTCGCCGCCGTGATGTATGGTTCCCCTAAAATGACCGGATGCGAGGACGTCTCCTGTACGAAGAAGTGTTGGTCAATCTCGACGTCGCCGATCTTGACTCGCACATTCGGGCAGGCCCCGTGCAGTTCCTCGGTGGCGCGCGTCGTCGCCCGTATCTTCCACCCGTGCTTGGTGTTGATCGGCCATTTTCCCTTCTTATAGAAGTCCACGGACATCAGGTTTATTTCCGAACCGTGGTCCACCAGTGCTACCACCGGTTCTTGAACCTCTTCGATCTTTATCGGGGTCTCCGTGGTCGCTTGGGCCCAGTGTGGCCTCGAATAGTGGCTCTCCGCCCACTCATCTTCCAGCGCTAAGTCGTCGATGTGTGTCGTCCGCACCTCCACCGGTCTTTCCGGTTCCGTCTCCGTCGACAACCTCTTTCGTTTCACCAAGTCTACAATGGAGTCGTGGAACTCCTTCTTGGCGATCCCTAGCACCTCCCGCAATAACAACTCCACTTTGCTGTCGAGGAGCCGTTCTTCTAGGACCTTTTGTAGGTCCGTGGTTCTTTCTATTTCCGTCCCCAGTCGGTATCCGCCCTTCCTGGGGTTATCTTGCGAGCTGGACCCACCGACATCGTTCCGTCGTTGCCCGAATCGGGTCTCGTACCGCTGTGAGGGCCCGACCGCTCCGGCTTTCCCCACTCATTTGTCTTCTACCAGAGCCTCGTAGTTCCGGTAGGCGACTTCTACGAAGCCCGTCTTCTCCTCGACCGGATCGCTCCACCCGGTTATTTCCCGGACCTGTCTCTCAGCGCAATCCGTTTCATCTTTCCTCAACCGTGCGCCGGCGAGGCCTTTACAGCATTGCCGACCAGAATCCATCTTTGCTCTCCTTTCGGGCCTCGTTGCCCCCGACCCGAATACCGGCCGACGCCGAGTAGTGGATGGCCTCCACGTGTCGGGCCGCTGCCTCTTCCATCAGTCTCTTCATATCTCCTCGCCCGTCGTTTCGGTTTAGGGCCCTTCTGGTATCGCTGGCATGCATCCAGCCTTCCCATAGGTACACCACCTGCTTCGTCAACACCTCTGCGAAATCGCCGCAGTCCTTCCGAATGTGGCCAACCTTGTCGCACCACATGCACCTGTTCCCTGCTTCCGGTCGTCGGTCACGAGTCGGTTTGCCGCCTTCCCTTCAAGTCTGGGCGATCTGGAGATACTTTATCGCCCGCGTCAACTCCTCTTGCGTTGCTCCTCCGGACGAGCCACTGACCATGCCGGTCGAAGCCGGATCGGTTTTGAGCCATTCCCGGGTTTCTTCCCTTCGCCCTTGCGGTGCCGGTTCAAGCCTCTTTGTTGTGACAGAGCCCGCACCAGCCGCCCCGTTGTCAGCCCATTCTCGCCGTTTGTCGAAACGGCCACAGACTCTCTTAACCGCAGCCTAGTCGGTCATCATCCCGTCTTCGGTTTCCAGCAAGGAGCCGACTTGATCCCGGTCCCGCTCGTCCACCGACTTGACGAACAGTAGGACCCGGCTAGTATCCAGAACAGTTCGGTCAAGCGCCGAAAGGCGCACAAAGCGTTCTTCGAACTCCCGGAGGAGTGCCGATGCATTTCTTCCCTTGCCGAGGGACTCCACCCATTCCATGAAGTCTCGTTTCGAAAGCTGAAGTGCGTCGTCCAGCCCGTATTTTTCTAGGAGTCGGCCTTCGAACTCCTCCCAGGTACGGCTCTCCGCCCGCACCTCGAGCACCTCCGCATGGATGCTCGGCATCGCCACTCGAGGAAACCCGGCAAGACGCCTCTCTTCCGGAATGTCCCGCATCATCATTTTTGCCCCGTAGGACGCCAAATACTTCGTGCCATCCTTTCCGCTGAACCGGCCGATCGTACCGACGACCACCTCAATGGCTCTGTCGAGGGCGCCGGTGCCCTCGCGTGCGCTCAATATCCGATCCACGGCCGAAGCCATGGCCTCCGCAAGATCCGACCCCTTCATCTTCTGCTCTTCTGCCACCTCCTTCACGTCGGGTTCACCAAGATGTCGAGTTATTCCTCGCGGATGCGTGGAATGAGGCGGGACCTCGGGGGTCTTGTACCGAAGAGCAAGAGAGAAAGGAGAAGGGAAGAGACCCACTAGGTGCGAGCGTAGATCCACAGGGACACGGCCCTTCGACACGAAGACGCGAGCGGGAAACCAACACAGAGAGACACGAAGGTATGTATGTATATATTAACAGAGACAAACAACAAGAAGCACGAAGTTGGTTACAACCGAACAGGCCGGCGAACAGATGCCGATGCCTGTTCGTAAACGCACAGAAAGGAAAGAGTAGGTTGGAGGTGCTGCCGGAAGCACTCGGGCATTCCTCAGAGCAACGCGAGCCTCCCGAAACCTGCACAGCAAGAAGCTACGGAGTTTGCGAGCGAGAGAGAGAGAGAGAAGCCTCCGACCCACAAAACCGACAGCACTTCGTCCTCAACTCTCCGCGATCCCCTTCCTCCTCCTCTCCCTCCTTTTATAGGCAAGAAGGGAGCCGTTTCCTATTAACTTCCTACCTACCGAGGATCTTCCATGTCCCTAATTCTCTCTTATGTATATCACAAGGCGTACGTGCATGAAGAGCCGATTCCGCTCGTGGACAGTTTTCTTCACGACAGCGTGATCATCCCAAGGGATATCGGCAGCGAGTAGGCGGAAATCTACAACGTATGCGGAAGCTGGACAATCACCTTGGCGTAATCGCCGGATTTTGTTGATTGCAGTCCTTATTCTGTCAGTATCTCCAAAACAGGCCTTAAACTCACTTATAAATTCTTCAAAATTGTTTAATAATGGAGAATCCTTTTCCAACAATGGAGCAAACCATGCTAACGCTGAGCCACTAAGGAGAGTGCCTACTAGTCCCACTCGTGATGCATCGGTGGGATATCGAGAAGGATGCATTTGTATCACTAAACATACCTGATTCAAAAACCCTCTAAACTGTGATCGGGTCCCATCAAATTTTGCAGGAAGACCGATCTTGGGTTCTTTGTGAATCCCTTGAGTGCTTGATCCTTGTTGTTGTGATGATATGATAGTCGCTTCGAGTTGTTGTACACGTAGTGTCAGCTCCCCGTGTTGTTGTTGTTTTTCCAACGCTATTTGTTGAAGATCCCCCAACAAGCGATGATTTTCTTGTTCTAGTGCTACAAATTTCTCTTTTAAGCACTGGAGCTCCGAGAAAACAGATTGGTATTCCTGAGCGCTAACAGTTTCCATTTTACTAGGGAGGATAAAAGGATTAATAAGAAGATAAAAGGAAAAGGAGGAAAGGAAGATCGACCAAAATGGGTTCAAATTGTCAGGAACAGTACTAAGACAGAGAAGGAATTAGTACTAAAAGAAGTATTAGTACTAAGAGAGGTGAAGAACTCTCGAGAGAAGGAAAGAGTGAGTGAGAGGGAGGGGGAGAGAGAGAGAGAGAGAGAGAGAGAGAGAGAGAGAGAGATGATAAGAAAAGATATATATTATGTGAAGAGAATGTACAGTAGTAGCTAGGAGGCTTAAGACTGGCGTTGAACCGATTTGGTTCGAAATAATGCCTCGTGCCTCCTTTTATAGTGTTCTAAGGAATACTCCTGAAGTTTCTAGAATGTTCTAGAGAAATCTGGAATATACATCAATTTTCTATAATAAAACATAAATGAAAATAATATTCTACGTATTACAATGTATAGTCTAATGGTCAAGAGCTCGACCCATGTAGCATAAGGTCATGGGTTCGAGTCTTGCCATATCATGACACTCTTCGTGCAAAACTTCACCCATCAAAATTCAGCCCAAACGGCATTGCAACAACTTGAGACGTTGCAACAGTAAGCACACGAACCAGTACGCCAATTTAGTGTTCGCCTAAATCAGCTCCTCGTCCGTGCCGATCCAACCATGCCCGAGCATGTCAAGCTTTTCTTCGTATGGCCCTGTCTACGCCCTGACATCACACGTCGTGCCCGGGACCAAGGTCCCAAGACCTTCAACGATGTGATCCTCATTGCCCAACATATCGAAGCTTGTATGCTATCTGACTCCCAACCACAATGGCCCCCTCCACCATCGATCGACTTGCGCGCGCAGTACCAAGGAGCGACCCTCATGAACATTGATATCCAAAACGTGCAGATGTAAACTCGTCGAAACCTTCCTAATCGCGATGCCCAAGGACGCCCGAAGTGTTTTTACATCCACAATTATGGACACGTCTGACGTTATTGCCGGAAATTGCAACAACAATCTCATAAGCAAAAAGCCCAGATAACCATGGATGATGCAACATCGTTGGCTGAGCTTCCGGGAAACTAACTTCCGGGGTACTGATGGAAGAGCCAGCCCCCCACGTCCAAGCGTCCGCCTCTTCTAGTTCACAGGTATGCACCGCTCTCACCACCATTAATCACTCCACATACACCATCCTATTAGACGCTGGTAGTAGTATCTCTTCAATTAGCACCGCCTTAGTTCACCAATTAGGCCTCCCCACAACCGCCGCTCCTTCCATCCAAGTCCTTTTTAGCGATCACCAACATCTATACCACTCTCGCACGCAAGCCCACTGCACCGTTACCTTAGGCACTCTCACATTCTCACACCACTTTTATGTCTTGCCCCACCAACTCTTCCCCCTCACCTTAGGTTGCGATTGGCTCCTCAAGCGTCGCGCTATGATTGATTTCGATGCTCACAAACTTATTGTCCCACAAGCTCCCCCTATCCCCCTCCTACACGATAGCCCCCATGTCCCCCACCTCAGCCAAGTCCAGGTGGCCCTCAATCCCAAGGAGCGGTTAATCTCCGTCCGCCAATTGTTAGCTCGTTTTTCGTCACTAGCCCCCCAACCCACGCATGCCGCTACTATCTCTTTCCCGGTACAACATGTCATTCGTACTGGGGACGCCGCTCCCATCCGCATGACTACCCGCAAGCATTCCCCCCTCGACCATGATCACATCGATGCTGCCGTCATTGATATGCTCACCAAATGTATTATCATTCCTTCCACCAACGATTGGGATTCGGAACCCCACCTCATCAAGAAGGATGATGGCACCTTCCGCTTCTGCATCGACTTTAGGCCTCTCAACAAAGTGACGATCCATGACCTCTACCCCCTCCCTCGCGTGGACGACCTCTTGGACGACCTCGGGGGCTCCCGTTATTTCACCTCCCTTGACTTAGCCTCGAGATATTGGTAGATCCCCTTAAAGTCGTCTGAGGCCCACAAGATCGCATTCCGCTCACGACGCGGGTTGTTCCAGTTCACCCGCATGCCATTTGCCCTGTCTGATGCCGACAACACATTCCAATGCATGGCAAACTCCATCTTTTCCAGCCTTATCAGTAAAGGCGTCCTCCTCGTTTATCTCGACGACATCCTTATCCACACTACCACTTCGGAGGATCATCTACAAACGCTTGCTGAAGTCCTCGCTTGCATAACTAAGCATAACTTGCAACTCTAATGGAAGAAGTGTTGATGGGGAAGCACCAACCTCCGTTTTCTTGGCTTCATCATCTCTGGCAATGGAATCCGTATGGACCCTGCAAAGGTAGCTTCCATCACCGACTACCCCCGCCCCACCTCAATAAAAACATTGCAACATTTTTTGGGCATGATCACCTTTTCCCTACGCTTCATCCCGAACCTCGCCTTGGTCACTTTCCCCCTCCGTCATCTCCTGAAGAAAGGTATGTCATTCATTTGGGATCCTACTTGTGAAGACAACTTTCATCGCCTCAAAACAATAGTCCAGGAATCAGGGTTGCTCGCCCATCCTAACTTTGACCAACCGTTTACGTTGCAGACAGATGCCTCTAACCATGGGTTAGGAGCCGTCCTCTTGCAAACCGATTGCCATGGGCAAGAGAAGGCGGTCTCCTTCATTAGCCGAACTCTCACATCGGCTGAACGGAACTACTCAACCACTGAGAAGGAACTACTTGCGATCGTCTGGTCTTTCCAACGATGTCACCCATACCTTCATGGCGGGCAAGTTCCGATTGAGACTGACCACCAACGCTTACTTTCTCTTATTCATTGACCTCACCCCCGGGCCGCTTGTTGCGATGGATGTTGGCACTTCAAGATTATCAGTTTACCCTCTCCTATCGAAAAGGTGTAACCAATTTGGTCGCCGATAGTCTCTCTCGCACCGATTTCCAAGCTGTCCAATTTCTACCCGCGACGTCTGACCTTCCACTGCCACTACCACAACTCGCTACACTTCAGCAACACGACCCCGCCATCCGAGAGATAACCCATCAATTGCGCTCCCTCCAACCATTTCCCTCACAACGACGGTTCATGCTCCGCGATAACTTAATGTTCTTCATTCAGGCACATCACAAGCCGCGTCTCTGCATCCCTCATGCCCTACAACAGACGTATCTCCAATTTTATCACGACCACCCATTGTCGGCGCTCCCTCCAACCATTTCCCTCACAACGACGGTTCATGCTCCGCGATAACTTAATGTTCTTCATTCAGGCACATCACAAGCCGCGTCTCTGCATCCCTCATGCCCTACAACAGACGTATCTCCAATTTTATCACGACCACCCATTGTCGGGTCACTTGGGTTTCCACAAGGCTCTTGAAAAATTACGTCTCAAGTATTATTGGCCGAACATGCGACACTCTGTCTCTACCTACATCAACCAATGTGCTTTGTGTCAACACATCAACACGCTAGCAAGCCCGCTGGAACGCTCCAACCCATCACCGTCACATCGCCTTTCGAGCTCATTGGATGGGATTTCATGGGACCTTTTCCCGAAACCCCTAGTGGCAACAAGTATATCCTAGTCATAACAGAAAACCTCACAAGATGGGCTGAAACTATTGCCATCCTTGACATCATTGCGTTAACAATCGCATCCCAACTTTTGCACAAGTTTATAGAGATAGAGGCTAGTGGATAGTCACATTGACTTCTAGCTAGAGGTGTATGGTTCAAATCTAGTCTTACACTGCAGTGTGATTTAAGGAATTTTATTCCTTTTTCATTGAAGACAAAATTGGCGACCCCCCCTTCTTTTTTTCCTATAAAAGGAGGTCAAGGGGGGCTCATTTGAGGACGACGTTTGGGAGGAGATGGTTCAAATCTAGTCTTACACTGCAGTGTGATTTAAGGAATTTTATTCCTTTTTCATTGAAGACAAAATTGGCGACCCCCCCTTCTTTTTTTCCTATAAAAGGAGGTCAAGGGGGGCTCATTTGAGGACGACGTTTGGGAGGAGATGGTTCAAATCTAGTCTTACACTGCAGTGTGATTTAAGGAATTTTATTCCTTTTTCATTGAAGACAAAATTGGCGACTCCCCCTTCTTTTTTTCCTATAAAAGGAGGTCAAGGGGGGCTCATTTGGGAGACTATTGCTATTTTTCCTTTAGAGCTCTTCATCTTCTTCTTCACCACTTCTCTTCATCTCATACCCCTTCATCCCCCCATCACCTCATGCTCGTCTTCTTCACGTCGGCACTCGAAGTGCTCGTGAGCCCAAGCTTCGTTGGTTCGATGTTGCAAGCCCCGTTCGTCATTGCGAGCCCGTGTGCTCGCCGTTCGGGTGGTCATGGTTCGTTGGGGTTGGCATTTTGGTGGTGCTCGTGTGTTCATCTTCGCCGTGTTCGGATTTGCTCTTGTCTCTAAGGGCATTTAGTATTTATGTTTTGATTGAGCTCGTGGTTAACTATAAGTTGCCATTGTAATCAAACCCTATTTTATAAAGGGTCCTCTTGCATTGGAATCGAACACGTATTTATTTCTTTGGCCGATATCATTCGTGTTTCTTTCTTTCTTTCTTTCTTTGTTCGTGTCTTCCTTGTACGTTTGGCCGTCTTGTGATGAGGGAGCGTTTCGGGCGTGCCCATGCACCTCTCCTCCTCATAAAGATGTACGAGCATTTGTGCATGTGTTTGTGTCTTCCTTGTACGTTCGGCCGTCTTGTGACGAGGGAGCGTTTTGGGCATGCCCATGCACCTCACCTTGTCATAAAGACGTACAAGCATTTGTGCGTGTGTTTGTGTCTTCCTTGTACGTTCGGTCGTCTTGTGATGAGGGAGCGTTTCGGGCGTGCCCATGCACCTCACCTCCTCATTCTCCTTGTCATAAAGACGTACAAGCATTTGTGTGTGTGTTTGTGTCTTCCTTGTACGTTCGGTCGTCTTGTGATGAGGGAGCGTTTCGGGCGTGCCCATGCACCTCACCTCCTCATAAAGACGTACGAGCATTTGTGTCTTCCTTGTACGTTCGGCCGTCTTGTGATGAGGGAGGGTTTCGGGCGTGCCCATGCACCTCTCCTCCTCATAAAGGCGTACAAGCATTTTGTGCGTGTGTTTGTGTCTTCCTTGTACGCTCGGTCGTCTCGTAACGAGGGAGCATTCGGGCTTGCCCATGCACCTCTCCTCCTCATAAAGGCGTACAAACATTTTGTGTGTGTGTTTGTGTCTTCCTTGTACGTTCGGTCATCTCGTGACAAGGGAGCATTTGGGCTTGCCCATGCACCTCTCCTCCTCATAAAGGCGTACGAGCATTTTGTGTGTGTGTTTGTGTCTTCCTTGTACGTTTGGTCATCTTGTGACGAGGGAGCGTTTCGAGCGTGCCCATGCACCTCTCCTCCTCATAAAGACGTACAAGCATTTGTGCGTGTGTTTGTGACTTCCTTGTATGTTCTGTCATCTTGTGACGAGGGAGCGTTCGGGCTTGCCCATGCACCTCTCCTCCTCATAAAGGCGTATGAGCATTTGTGCGTGTGTTTTGTGTCTTCCTCGTATGTTCGACGTCTTGTGATGAGGGAGCGTTCGAGCGTGCCCATGCACCTCTCCTCCTCATAAAGACGTACGGGCATTCGTGTGTTTGGGTTATTTTCCCCTTGTGCGTTCATCTTGCGTGCTCATCTTGCTTGTACCCGCTTGATCACTTGGCTCGTGCGGTGATCTCGAAAGGTCGACGAGTCGTGATCAACGAAAGCCATCGGCCTCACAAAACAAAGGACAACAAGCCCTTGCTCGGGAAGGGGTCGGGAAGTAGTATTGTCATAAAGCAAACCTCGGGTCTTCTCTATCCCTTGAGTACTTCCTAGTCCAAGACCCCCTGTGGTCCCGCCCAAGTAACACACGCACGTGAAACTTCGTGACAACGGTCTCAGCGAATCACTCATGCACTGATGGATCGGCCCATTCACCGTGGTTTGTGCAATCAAATCCATGACTCACTTGCTCCAACGCGATTCCAATGGTCGATTCACCTCCGACCATGTTGCCCGCATCAAGCCCTATGCTACCCCAAGCCCATCTTCTAGTACGACATTTTAGATGGGAGTGGCTCTAGTGGGGTGATCCATTTATACCGAGTATAAATTTGCCATATTTCTTGGCGTATTACTTTATTACGGTCCTCATGAGAGATTAAAGTGTTATCACTTGTGTGGTCGTACTTAAGGGGGGGGGGGGGAGGTTATTAATGTCTAGACCGTTGGCAAGAAGCCAACTCACCATCATGCCATACCATGAGCTAGTATAGCCAGACTCATACAGTGCTCGAGAAGCCTTAAAGGCTTGATGGGATATTCTATCAAGTGGTTGGTTATGTATCCTGTGGATAAAGACTACAAGTTGAAAAAGTGCTTCTACTAACATAGGGGGTAGAGTGAACTCAGCCCTAATAATGTCATGTGGGACCGACGATTTGCTTCGGAGTTGGCGTGATAACATCATCACCAGTGGTCTCTCTAATTGCGTCCACATGAGAGATGGTAGTCCTGGAGCCCAAACCGCTGATGCATACATGAGAGAGGGAGTCACTAATGAGTCAAAGAGCCACCCTTTAGTTCGTGGCTCTTGGAAGTATGCTTGGTGGCATTGTCTCTCGAGGAGTGAGAGGGATGCATGTCCTCTTGTAAGTCTATCCTTCACTGCTTGTGTCATCGAAAATTTACCTGAGCGGGCACTGAAAGTGACTCCGAGACAGACATATGATCCAACCTCCTCAACTGGGCTATGGGAGATAGTTAGGTGACACTTAGCTCTAACTTGGGCCGACGTGCGGAAGATAAGGACTTTAGTTTTCCCTAGATTCAGTACCAATCCTCGTTGTGTGCAAAAGTCATCTAAGGCATTAAGGTGCCTTTGTAGGTCGTGTTCGGATTCAGAGAGCAAAACTATGTCGTCTGCATAGAGCAAGATACGCACCTGCGCATCCCCAAGGACTACTCCATTGCCTCCCTTATGAGCAATAAAATCTGTGATCTCATCAATGTAGATCCCAAAAAGAGTCGAAGATAAGGGGCAACCTTGTTTTACACCAATAGTGCTAGTGAAACTATCGGATATGCCACTTGGGCATCGAACACACCCGGACACTTGTTCATATAGTGCGTAGATGGCCCAAACCATGTCATCTGGTATCCTCAAGCTCTTAAGCCTATCAAACAACCGCTCTCTAGGGACCATGTCAAAGGCTTTGCGGAGGTCCACAAAACAACAATATAGTTTCTTCTTGCGAGCCTTAGTCTGGTCAATTAAGCATCTAAGTGTGAAGATATGATCAATAGTGGAGAAGGCTCGTCTAAAGCCAGCCTGTTCAGGTGCACGAAGATTTAAGGTCTCCATATAATCGCTAAGCTCTGTCTCCATTACTGCACCATATAATTTAGCAAGGGTATGACCTATCATAATGGTCCTATAAGTATTTGGGTCCATGGGGTCCCCCCCTTTATGTATGGGGGCCACTGTGTTCATGGTCCATTGTGGTGGAAAACCCTCTGCAAGGGCGCGATTGAAGATGAGAGAGAGAGAGAGAGAAAGAAGAATTGGTAAGGTTGCCCAATGGAGACCAGGTGGTCATGGGTTCAACCCCTACATTTCACAGTGGCATCTAGTGAAATAGAGATATGAAGTATATATAATAGAGAGGTGAGGAAATTGGGTTTTGAACCCAAGACACAATGCTTGTAGTGTTATCAACATACCACTAGGGTAAGCTAATTACGATAAAAAGGAGAGAAGAATTGGGTCTCATAGTATGAACACGAGGTTCTTCTATTTTATTTTATTTATTAGTTTTTGAAAATTCGGGTAGTAGCGGGAATCGATCCTTCGATCGATCGATTCCACGAAGATTCAAGATACACACACAAATTCAGATAGACAGATAGACAGACAGAAGAGATGGGTTCCTTCGATTCTGATCTCTTCTTCGACCATGTCTATAACGCAGTAAATTTCATCTTGTCCTTTTTCTTTTGTACATTACATTCCTCTCACAAGTTTGAATTCCCTGTTTATGTCTTTATTTCTTTCTTCTCTTCACTATTGCTTCTCCCCTCCACTCGTTTCAATCTGTTTTTGCAGGCCTATGACATATTTGAAGACGCCTTCGACACTCTTGAAGAGTAAGCAAAATAAATAACAAAATATGCATTTTTCTTCATTTTTAGCTTTGATTTTTGCGCTTTTCTTTTTAATTATTTGAATTGAGCTTTTTACTCCTTACATTCGCTTCGATTTCGACAGAAATGTGCCCTTTGTTCTGCGAAATCCTTCTGGAGAGGTTATGAAGGCTACTACCGTGGTTAGTATAAATTTGAAGTTATTTATGTATATATACGTATGATTGTATGTAATGTGTGTAGTATAAGTACTTAATGTATGCATGTGAGTGTAATTGTAATTATAATTGTATGAGATATATATGTATATATATATGTATGTATGTGTGATTGTATGTAGTATATATGCAACATATGCATTGCTGCATTCTTCTAATTGTTTGTTGTTGAAGTTCTTTGTGAATCCATCCTTAACTCAGTACATATATACTGATTGATTGGACATGAAAAGAATGCAAATTCTATAAGCTTAGATCTTCATTATATAATTATAACTGTTGCATATATTACATGAACTTATAACTCATCTCAAAAGGAGTTTTCTTCTTTTTTACACTAGTTATAAACAATATTCTGTGCACTATCATTTGGATTGTTGAAATTTAGGAAATTGTGTCAAATATTAGTTGTATGTGTTTTATGCTCCGTTTGCATGCATATGTATGAGCACTGTGTTAAACTAATATATAAATTACTTGTTTTGAAGGGCTTTGATGCCGTGTTTAACTCTATTCAAGAGAAGCTGGAGAAGAATTTGAACCGATGGGAAGAATATTCTCGCATCAATTGCTTCATTACTAGAGAACCACAAAAGCATGAAGAGGTGAAAAACAACTCTAATAATATAAAAGATTTGCTATTTATGAAAGATTGAAACACAATTCAAAACAAAAAAAATGCTAAATATTAATTGTGTGACTAAGTCTTTAAGTCTTCTTCATAAAAGGATTGTAGTGAAGCGGATTCAGATTTATCACTTCAAATAGAAGAAGATCAGTTGGATGCTGAATTAGAATCGGTCAGGGCTGAACTACATGCAGTAAGTGAATAAGTGCTTCTAAACGTGATACGATGATTGCATTATTATTATTATTATTATTTTCTTGTATTTGCTTTTATATTAGCATTGCCTTAATGGCAATGGAATTGTGGTTTCAACCCTTGGGCTGTGGGTAGTGATTTTGCTGTAAAGTCAGGGTTTTAACAGCAACCAGGTTGTATGCACTGATCTTAGACTTAAAACTATGAAGAAAATTTTAAATACGAACCCTGAAAATCCAACCCCATCGTCCAAGATTTCACCACTTCACAATTACATTTAAGTGTTTATTTTTTTTAAACAATTTTGGTAAGGTAAGCAAGGTCTCATGTTTCTTATATATGCATATGATTAAACATAACATATAAATTGGTGACAATGCTTTTTATTAATTTGTTTATTGCTGTATATATAACGTGGTTAGGCTGGAAAAGAATCAACTAGAATACGAAGAGAGGTACGTAATTTGGAAAGGCGTTTGGCGGTGAAGAAAAAGCATGAGTTGGCTTTGCAAGAGGCAGTGACACAGATTCAAGTTGAAGATCAACAAGGCACGCTTGAAGGTTCGTCTTTCCTTCGTTCTTGTATATCTGACCTTAAAGGACAATGATAAAATGAATCTGTATCATTACCAGTGTATTGTACTAAGCTTTTATTCTATCTTGTTTGATAATCTATCCCACCATAGCCAAAGACACTCTTTTATTTTGAATGTATAAGATCGAATAGATGTTAAAACATCTATGTGGGCACAGATTTTCTTCCTGGTTTTTAAGCTTTAGACAAGTTTTAGGTGTGGAGTTGGATGCTATCCTTGTCAGTATATTTCCTTGCTATTATAATATTTACAATCTAATTTAAGTTTCAAGCCAAGGTAATTAAGCAGTAATAAATGGGTATGAGTGAGAGAACATAATTAAGACAAAGAAGAAAATGGGTTTGAAGATATACCTTTGTATCATAGTTTGGGATTGTATCGTCCATTTACAACAAGAGAAGTCTTGCAATTGCAAGAACTCCCAAAGCTTGAGCATTGATTGGTCCAAAGGTAGAGGAAAATATTCTTTTTGATAAGAAAACATTTTTGCCATTTCATTTGGGAAATTGTCTTCCACTTTTTGCAACAGTCGCATGTCTTTTCAATATACTTAAACATTAACATCTCTAGAAACAAGGTACCCATGTTATGCTATTGCCTCAGTAATGAGATTTTAGAAACCGATCATAGAGAGGCAAATTTAACAATATATTACTATAAATATTGACAAGTACATTTTATAAACATCATGATTCATGTCATCTTCCTAAAGAAAGAGTTATTAGAATAGGAATTGTGAAAGATTACTGCGTTAAATAGCTTTTAGTTTCCCACATTGCATAATACTTTTCAAGCTTGGCTCTAAAACATGATAGATTGTGTTGTTGAGATGCAGTGTCAATAAATACTTATAGACCTCCTTTATGAGTGATCCTAGGTTGAATTTGGTAATTTGGTACAGCTCTGATTGTGGACAAGCCTATTATCACATCTTAAATCTGATAGAAACTTGTTTCTTTTGTTCTCCAGACTTTTCTCATGGGCCTTAAAAAATGATAATTTACTGTGCGTTTTAAAATGTAGGATAGCTTAGCTATTGGGATTATCTTCAAATGCTAAGAAAATGTGCCTGCCTATTCTTTTTGCCACGTGAAAAGATTCTCTATGCTTTTCACATCATGAGGAAAAAACTCTGGTAGTCAAGAGCAATGCCAAATGTCATTGAAAACATCAGGTTATCACTATCTAGTCGAGAAATAGAAGGAAAAATTACGAGGGCTAAGTATTGTCCTAGGGCTATGTTTCAAGAATTTTAAAAAAGCTTTCCAATATTTTTATGATGTAGAATTTTGAATGAATTTTTACAGTAAATGAAAGCAAACGCTAGTAATATTTCCCAAGAAATATTAAATGTTTAAAGATTTGGCCCTCTTTTCTGCACTTGCAGGGCTTTAGAAAATAGAAGCACATGAGCACATGTGAAAAGGTGACCCAGTGAAATTTTGCATATTATAGTGTAAGTTATGCAAAATAACAAGAATTCTGTGGATTTGAACCCAGATGGAAAAAAGTAAGTTGGTTCTGGACCAAGATTTTTAAAACAATCCCAGCACTGAAGTGGAAAGATGTTTTTGCATCTTTCTTTTTCAAACAAAAAGAAAAAGACGGTAATATATCTATGTCCATTATACAGGTATATATACTAGGTTTTGTACAGAATATAAGGCCTACTTTCTTTAAGAAAATCATAAAAGGGTTGTGCAAATTGGTAAAGAAAAGGCTGAAAAATAAATCCCACTGAAGTTATGGCTTAACCTCAGAAACATAAGAAGAAAGAATCATGAAAGTTGTTCTCTGAATTTAGGTCTTTATGGGAATTAATCTTATTTCTTGAGGATTTTTATCACTTCTTTTTATGTAAATTTGTATTGTTTGGATAATTATTTTCTTCTTAGAAAGATATATGTACCTCAATTGAATTTAACAAACTAGCATCCGACTTTTTATCAATTAGATTAGATTAGATCGTTGTTGCTACAATATATTATTTCTGACTACCACTTTGTGAGAGTTTTGGGCATTTTAGATGCCAATCTGATACTTTCCTATGCTGTAAATTCTGCTGTAGAATAATTATTTGTGTTAGAAAGGTTTATATCTTCCCTCATTGTTGTTGAAATAAGTAATCTAATCTATGGCTATATGTTAAGATCATATAGTTTCATGAATTTGATGTAATATAAAAAACATCACCAGAACTTGTGAGAGTTGCGGGTCTACTACAACAAAAGCTGAACAAAGTGAAACGAGAAAGGATGCAAAGCCCAAGAGGCGTTCGTTGGACGGTTTCAACTAGACCAGGTTAAGTCAATCTTTCTATCTGTGTAGGTGTACATTTTGTTTGTGTTTGTGTATATGATTGTATATAATATACATATACGTGTGTATGGGTAAATTTCTGAAATACTCCCAAGTTTTTTCTCTATTTCCGCAAAATGTGCGTAGCTTTTTTATATTTCCCGAAGTGCCTTTGGTCAACCCCTGGAGGAGCAAGTATATGTGCTATCTGAGAAAACATTTTTATGCTCAATTCATGCCCAAGGTGGGAGGTTGACGGAGGGCATTTCTGTTATAGCAAAAACTCAGGGACATTGGGGAAATAAGCAAGAACTCATGTCTCTTGGCATATATTCAGATCATATACCCATATCGCTTGGCATAAGTATTTGACCAAAGAATTTCTCTTTTTTTACCATAATAATGCACAGACCTTGAAATGACCAGCTTGGAGAGCATTGCGAAGACCTTGAATTTGTAGGTATGGAGAGCAGAGCATTTGTTTTCAATGTAATACAAGACATAATTAAGACTTCTTGTAAGGTAAAAAGAAAACACTTCTTATAATGTATAATTATCATTTGTTGAAAACTCAAGAATTTGCTGAAGAGCACCAACTTAAAAGAATGTAATGTTTCTGCATTTGAGTTTGATGCTTGTTAAACCTCATAATTATTTATGTGGCATTTTTTGTTATACCTTCTTTCATTGTAGTGTATTTTTTACTAGGTAAAAGAAATATGTGAAAGAAACTGCATTTCGAAAAGTTTTGCCTGTTAAAACTAGTAAATGTTCTATGTGCTTCTCTACAAATCAAGTACATTTTCTTTCTTAAATTGATGTATATCCAAAATGGGGGGACAAATAGCGCTTTCCTATATATATATATATATAAGAAAGATAAGTGGGATTTATTCATGACTTCTATATCTATGATTTTAGAATTGCAATGTATATCCATGGAATATGTGGATTGCCATAGATATGGGCGAACTAATAAATATAATGTTATAATTGTGGAAATGTGGGAGCATGATAGATTATAGTCGAAGGAATCAAAGTTTGGGTGAATACAACACATGGTCTTTTAGATGGACAAAAAATCCAAGACAATGAGGAGATGTCATTTTTAATTCACTGGGAGTTGGGAATTATGTTTCTATACTTGAATATAATAAGCGTATGATTACTTGTGGCCGAAAGTAATGCCACCAAATGTCTTTCCTCGCATTCAATTTGGAAACTACTTTCCTTCTTCATGATTCCAACTTTTAAGCTTCTATTGATAGAGATCACCATTCCTCAATCTTGAATGCATGTTTAAGGATTTTATGTGCTCCAAAGACAAGGGAAATATTATTGTTTTTTATGACATGAATGCACCTACAATGTTGAAACTAAATGCGCAACAATCCATCATGAAAAATCTCGATGATATGAAAGGATATACACATGTATTATCGAAGTTCTCTACATGAAAAAGAGTTGTGTAGAATATGAAGCTATTTCTACACACAAATGTTATAGAAATGTTCATCACAAATGGTATATTTTTGTCAAGTGATATTGGTGAATGTGCATTTAGAAAACAATATCATGATTGAGGAGATTTCACAAAATATGGTATTCTAGAATCCATTGTCCAAGCAAATATGTAAGACGTGATACAAGATTAAGGGGATTTTAGAAAATATGGTATTCTAAAACCCATAGTTCAAGCAAGTATTTATGGATGCAATACCTTCTAAGAATAACATATAGTCTATTGTAGTATTCCCATGATGTTTTTTACATGTAAAATCATATGTCCCATTCCATAGAATATACCGCTTGTAGTAAGCAGTTTGGTACTATTGCACATTTGTGGAATAACTTTCCGCATTTGTAAATATCTTTTTTATCCATAGAAGAGCAACCATACATGTGTATATCCTCTTGAAGCTTTCAAGTAAGTTAATGACTTATAATGGACAATGATGAATGCATGTCAATGTGTGTATGTGCACCAAGGGGGAGAGTTTGGTTTCCCATATCATGGTTAGCAAAGAAAGGTGTTCTCAACATTTTCCACTTCATAACATAGGACAAACAAGGTTGTCCAAACGAAGCCCATCATTGAGATAGGACTTTGTTTTTTACTGTTTACTGTCAACAATAATTCACCATTCTATGGGTTTGTGGTAGAGCATCTTGGAATCCATAAAGTGGCACCCCCCCATAAAAAAAGGGAAGACATAAACTCTTTGCAATTGAAAGTGTCGAAACATTTTTTCTATTTTCATGGGAGGAACCCTAGTCTTTTCGAGCTTTGTTTCTTTATATACGGCACACTTGGGCTTGATCAACGTACATGATTCCATGTTGAATCTCAAAATAAGAAATGTGACTATTTCAACAACTACGACAAGGTCATGCATTCCTACAAATTACCAAGCTATGTTATTGGTCGCAAGAAATGTGTGTTGCTTGAACATACCAGCAAGTGATAAAACCCTTGTCAAAGTAAAAACAAACAACACATATCACCAAATAATCTGTGAGCACACTTTGATTGTAGCATTGGGGATTGTGGCATTATTGTTGTATATGGAACCTTTTACCGTTGATGCTAAAAACGGGGATTTATTGGTTTTTAATATTTATGTTTGGTCCATGTGATATTCGTTCATCGTAGCTGTACATTTTGTGATTCATACATTGCTATGCAAGAGAAAGAGGTATTTTTAGAGATTCTATAAGTGAGGAGTAATTTCCATGGAGCGTTAAGTAAGGAGGATATATAATTAGTTTAGAAGATGGGGGGTGGACCAAATTTATCGGTGGAGCACATAGGAGGAGGATATATATAGATAGGCGAGATTTTGTTTGGTGTGTCCATGGTGGAGGGCAAATAATGGGGATATGAGGCCAAAAGCAAAGCGAGTTATCGTGTGTAGCATGCATGCATTGTGTGTGTAGATTGTGGGAAAAGGAAAAACAAGATAAGTACGAATCTTTCTCCTAAATGGGCATTTGTTTGCGGCGTGTGCACACACGCATCTTGTTACGGCCCATCTTGACCCACAACTCGTATTGGTCTCGACCCACGACTCATCTTGGTCCGACCCCGGTCATGGCCCGCGATCTGTCTTGGCTTGGTTGGGCCTTGTCTCGGACCACGGGCCACGACTCGTCCTGGTCCTTGGTTTTGGCCTCGTGCCGACCCATTGCGCGTGTCCTAGTTCTCTGTCCATGGTCCGTCTTGGCCCATGGCGCACCCTTGGCCATCCCATGACTCGTCTTGGTTCTTGGTTCGGCCCCTATCCCGGGCCTGAAATGGTCCGCGGCCCGGGCCATCGTGAGCCGAGAGAGAGAGAGAGAGACACACACACACACACACAGGCCATAATATTGTTTGGAGAAGAGAGAGAGGAGAGGGAGCATGAAACCAGAGAGAGAGAGAGAGAGAGAGAGAGAGAGAGAGAGAGAGAGAGGGAAACCCTAGAGAGAGAGATAGAGGGAAACCCTAGAGAGAGAGAGAGAGAGAGAGAGAGAGAGAGAGATAAGAGGGAAACCCTAGAGGGAGAGAGAGAGCAGAAAACCCTAGAGAGAGAGAGAGAGAGAGAGAGAGAGAGAGGAGTAACTCAAACACAGACACATCCACACACACAAGAGTAGCTCAAAAATACACAGAGAAAGAGAGAGAGAGAGAGAGAGAGAGAGAGAGAGAAGAGAGAGAGAGATATGGAGGAAGGCTACAGCATCCTCAGAGAAGGTGATGCCGAGATCCTGATGCGCGGGAATGATGTCTTCTACAACAAAGCTCAGGTAAATGCCCTACCTCTTACCTTACTACACACACATTTCCTTGTTCCTCGTACTCTTTTTTTTTTTTTTTGTATGTATACGTTTCCTGAATTCCTTCTGCTCTTTCATGATTGGCCTCCTCAATTCTTCTTGTTCTTCTTCCCTTTTTCTTCATTCATGCCGGTTCTCGATTCTTTACTCTTCTCTTTAGGTCCATCTTCTCGATTCTTCTTCGAAGGAAAATTTTGAGTTTCATTGTGCTATATAAAATCGATCCTTTTAATCCTTTGTATGAATTTCTCTTTTGGTCTTGAGTTTAGTATGCTCAATTATTTTCGACTTCATTTTCCTTGGTGAGTATTTAGATCATTGTGTAGTTTTGCTTATCTCTCTGCATATATGTACGTTATTCTGCATTTCTTCCCTCTGCATCAACACCAAACCTACATGTAGATATATATTGATTTATATCTGACTTGCTTCATTTCTGTTTATTGAAGTTTCTTTCGCTTTCTTGGTGCAGTAGAAAGAATTCTTTTGTCAATTTCTTCATTTTTTCGATCTGATTTGGGGAAGAAATCATAATTTTCTCGGAATCCTTTTTTCGTACATAAATTCTATAGTCTGTGAATGTGTTCTGCAACAAATGCAGGTAAATACTTACTGCTTTCCTTACTTCTGCCATTTCTTTGAAGCATAAGCCTCTTTCTCCTTCCCATGGGTTGGGTAGAATCCATCTTCTTTGTCAGTATTTCGTTTCACTTTCTGTGCATCTAATTGTATAGATTATGTATCCACAAGAATCTGCCAATTAAGTCTTCATTTATGGTTCCATTCCTCCAAATATAGCCAACGATTTAAGCTTTTTTTGACAACGAAAACCTGTGTGCTGATCTCCTGATTTCCTTTCCTCTGTCAATAATAGACTTGTAATTTCCAAATTGCTAAAATGTCCTACCATTAGCGCTAAAGCTGAATTTTGACTTCTACGTCAAAAGGGGTTTGTTTGAGTAAGTCAAGTGCTTGCTCATGCTGCTAAGTGCTACTTTGTCAAAAATATATCTTAGCCCACTCATTTATCCCCTCAATTGTAGATTTGTTGTAGACTAACGTAAATTGATTTTGTAAGGCTCATCTTTCTCCACACATGTAGGAATGCATAGCTAACTGGGACTGACCACATGCCGATGCTAAGGTCTGTTGGCCTTATTTTGTAGAGCCTAAACTAAAGTAATATTATAAGGGACACCTTTCCACTCACTTATAACTTTTATTTACCAATTGAAATTTCTAACCAAAAGTGACCTTATGAGGCATAACTTTATGATTGGATGCAAGCACTTCCACACACATCAGAACACAATGCAAATTGGATGAACCACATGCTGATTTTGAGGCCTGTGACAGCCTTTTTTTGTTGTGGATCAAAGACATCATGCTCTCTTCTAGACTGTGATTTGTACTGGAATGCTCATGCTTGCTCTAAAAGTCTCACCCGTAGAGAGCTTGTCTGATCAAAGCACAAATCAAGCAAATGAAAAAACTATCATTGCATTAATAAATAGAAGTTCTTACATGGAAGAGGAAAAAATCAAATTATGATAGAAATGTTTAAATTGTAGAGGACAGAGAAAGGTTAGAATGATTAATAGATGGAAAAGATACATTGATATTTGACAAGAAGAATTTCATTTAGAAAAAATGCTGCGCCAACTAATGCACTGCCCCTTGGGCAAGCCAAAAAACAGGAATGATTCTCCCATCCTCATTGTGGTAGTTGTTGGCTGGTTCAAACTGATAATTTGAGAATGCTAGGTGCATTGTCAATGATTTCTAAATGTTTGTCAGAGATTATGAAGTTCTTGATTCTCATGAAGAGTCCAAGTTATTTTATACATGATTTTCCTTTGTTTCTAATCTTTTCTTCAATAGCATATATTCATATATTGGAGACTGTTAAAAAGATCTAAAATCAAGCTGACCAGTGGTCATTAGAGAGAGCCATTCATAAGACATGTGTAAGATCAAGTTCATTTCCATCTGATGGTTTGTGCTGCAATGGACATGTATTTGCATGTTATGATTGATTTTCTCTGAAACGGTCAAGATCTACAAATGACCGGGTGATCCGAATTTCACATATTTTGAAATGGTAAATGATTTGATGTGCAGATTGTTAATAGAGATTTATCTATAGCGGTGTTGAGAGCTTTCCAAAAAAAACGTCAAGAGGAGTTTACAAATGAGAGAAAAAAGAAGATGGAGGACAAACAAAAACCTAAAGCTGATGATGTGCAATCGCCCGTTGAAGATGTTCTGACCAATGAATGTGACCAAGAAAAAGAAAAAAACTCTGAAAATGGTGCAACAGCGGAGATCATCAAACCAATGCAGATCAAACCTATGCGTATACTTGAGGCATGCATATTAAATATGTATACTACATGCATGAGTCTTGCAATATTTCTAATTAGTCGTTAAAATTTATTATTATGTAGGCATTAGCAGCCTCAGGATTGAGAGCACTTCGTTATGCAAAAGAAATTGAAGGTGTTGGATCAGTCATAGCTCTTGATAACGATGAAGGTGTGTATACTTTGTGTGGGAAAGTTTCGAAATTCTCTTGAGTGTTTATTTCTTAAATGCCCCAGAGTTCTCATTAATTCCCCACTCACCCTTGGGCTGCCCTGAAATAAAGTATAAGGGATGGATTGACCATATAATTACTCAAATAGTACATATAATTGACAAAGGGGATGAATTGTCCATATAATCTCTCAAATAGCACATAATATTGCTCTCTTGGGGTCGGAAAAGGGAAGCTGGGGAAATACAGAAAACATAGGGGCATTTGGATACTAAAGAAGAAAACAGGGGTATTTTGAAGTTTTAAGTACTACTCTGCAATATTTTCCATTGATATCCTGAATTTCGTTCTATGATCTATGCTTATAGTTGCCGTTCAGGCATGCAAGCGTAATATAAAGTTAAATGGATCTGCCGCTGATGCAAAAGTGCAAGCTGTACATTCTGATGCAAGGATCTATATGATGACTCATGAAAAACAGTTTGATGCAGTATGTGCCAAATGTTTGATATCTTTTTGTTATCCAAATTATAGCACCAAACTCTTGATTATTTCTGTATTAATATTTTTTATGTTGAAAAACATATGCAATTTGGGGTATATTGTTAAGAATCAAAAGAGAATTAAGGTTAAAGGTTTACTTGGTTGGGTATTTATCATAAATCCGAGAACCCAAAAGTTGATGCCCTCTGGATTCTAGTTTCTAATTTTTTTTTTAATGCTAAATCTCTGGTTTCTCTTTTATTTTTCAGGTGGATATTGACCCTTATGGTTCTCCGTCTATTTTTCTTGATTCAGCAGTACAAACTGTTGTTGATGGTGGTCTTATTTTATGTACTGCTACTGATATGGCTGTCCTGTGTGGAAACAATGGAGAAGTTTGCTATAGCAAGTATATCTCTACATATTTTTGTAAACTATTAGTCTTATTTTAAGCTTTCTTTATTTAATTTTAGAGTGAAAACAGGTATGGAGCTTACCCAGTACGTGGCAAGTATTGCCATGAGATGGCGCTTCGAATATTGCTCGCTTCGATTGAAGTATTTACAAGACTTTATTTCTCTTTATTGGTTTCATAGACACTTCAATACAATATTGCAATGAATGTTTATTTTATTTTCTTTCAATGAACAATTCATTCAACCCATTTCTCTTGAACTGGGTTTCTGGCATATAAGTTAAATGTAAAATTGTCTTGCATGACCATGAATGATGGTTCAAGGTTTACAGACAGTACTTTTTAACTCTTTATTGGTTAGCTGTGTTCCTACTTTCTAGTACAATTTTGCATGCATGTTTCAATGTTCTAACACATTATTTATCATATATATTTCTCTTGTGTGGGGTTTCCAACGTGATATAATGTGAATGTAAGCATATATAATCTTGAATCAAAATTCAAGATGTTTATACACTACTGCTCTAGATTTTCTCATACACTCTGTAATACAACATTGCAATACAAGTGTATTTTATATTCTAATTTAACTTTGAATGCATGTTTGTATGTTAGAACACTTTATTTATCGCATATATTTCTCTTGTATGGGGTTTCCAATGTGATGTAATGTGAATGTAAGCGTATATAATCTTGGGCCAAACAAAATTCAAGATGTTTGTTCATACTTTCTAATGCCCTCTTGTATGGGGTTTTCAACGTGATGTAATGTGAATGTAAGCATATACAAACTTGAGCCAAACTTCAAGATGTTTCTACACTACTGCTGTAGTTTGCTTATACACACTCTAATACCATCGGAATACAAGCTTATTTCATGTTCTGTCAATGCTTTATGTAGTTTATATAGGTAATTTTGTCCTTCTATGAGGGTTATCGGTTGTGATATCTGCTTGTGACCTTTACTACATTATGCATTTTTGTCCACACTCTGAATGTTTTATCATGAGGACTGGGCTGTAGATTTTTCCAATGTATAGTTTTGTTATAGCTTGCAATCTTCTGTTATATATTTGAGTTCTGTCAAAGTTTAGTAATTTCAACAATCCTGTACCTTATCTTGCAATATCTACTGATTCTATTTGTTTATTTGATGTAGAGTCATGCAAATCGTTACAAGAGGCATATAGTACCGGTGCTCTCAGTTTCTGTGGATTTTTATGTTAGGGTGTTTGTGCGCATCTACACGTACGTTTCTATACTTCTTTTCGTGATTTCTGAAAAGATTCAGAAAACAGTCTATGACATGCGTGCTTGAAATATTTTTTTAAAAGACAGGAGAAAGATGATATCTGATCGTTTATTTGCTGAGCTACATTTTTTTGAACAGATCAGCGAAGGCTGTCAAACAAACTCCTAGCAAGTTGTCCTACCTGTATCAATGTGTTGGTTGTGATGCATTTCATCTCCAACCTGTTGGGCGTATCATCCAGAAGGTATGGATCTCTAGAATGGCTGCATTTTAGGGAGAGTTGGAAGATCTGAGAGTGATTCCTTGTTATTGATTGTAGAATGATGTTGTTCGTTACTTACCTGGAGGTGGTCCAGTGATTCTTCCTGAATGCGAGCATTGCGGAAAGCGCTTCAATATGGGTGGTCCAATATGGTCCGAACCAATCCATGATTCAGAATGGATATCTTTGGTTTTGCAACAATTTAAGTCAGCTGAGAAAAGGTACCCTGCGTTTGAGAAAGTACAAGGGTTCCTGACAGCTATTTCTGAGGTATATAAATGTTATCCAGCTCTTTATTGGCCATACTATGCATAAATGTGACTCAAAATGTGCACTGCATTAATGATATTAACCAACCGTCCTAGATTAACATTTCTGTCTTTACTCAATAATCTTAGAAACTGAATTAAAGGTTTGTCCTGTGGCGCCATAAAATCTGGGAACATCTCATGCATATCCGAAAATCTTAATATCTATATACCACCTAACATAAATTTCTTTAGACATCGCTTATTGAACTGTCTCATTATTCCGGCGAACTCTGAACTACTACTGGGATATATTAGCGTTTCCAACTTGGGCATTCTCTATTTTGGTGGTTATAACTGCCATGTACTGTATGATCCTCAATAAGAATTCATTTCTTATGATTATCCCCTACCTATATCTTCACTCCTGTGGCTTGGATACAGTAACGCACAACTCACAAATAATTGTTAATAGTTAAAGAAATTAATTTGATTCTCACTTTGCGCATCTAATTGGTGATACATCATGTAACTTGTGCATCTAATTGGTGGCAGGAATTGCTGGATGTACCTCTATATTTGAGTTTGCATTCACTGTGTTCAACTTTGAAATGCACATCTCCTTCTGCAAGTCTTTTTCGCTATGCAGTTGTAAATGCTGGATATAGAATATCTGGATCTCATGCATCTCGATTGGGTCTTAAAACGGATGCTCCAATGGATGTTGTGTGGGATATAATGCGATGCTGGGTATGTTTTCATAATATATGAATGTGTTGCTAGCTATAAATTAGGGAAAAATTGTGAAATACTCCTGAGTCTCTGTTTATTTCCATTTATGCTCCTGGTCAGTCCCTGAAAGACAGAGAAAGGGAATGATGGATTGACCATATCGTTGATCAATTAGCATATATGATCGAGAAAAAGGAGCTAAGTTGACCATATAATTGCTCAAGAGATGACTTGACCAAGGACGTTTTGGGAAATAACAAAAACTTTTAGGTTATTGGGCCAAATATAGAAAAATCTATAAATTGTGCTATACAAATTTGTATGCTGAAATAAGTTTATCTGCATTTATGTTTCAGGTGAAGGATCATCCTGTGAAGGCGCAGCCTGCAGACATGGCTGCAAGTATAATTCTTAGCAAAGAACCAATTCTTAAGGTTTGTCTCTTTTTTTTATATGTTTTTCCAATGTCTTATCCTGGTTTGATAGGAATTGGCTATGGTTCAGTTTTGGCTTAACTGCTTTGTCCAAACCAATTAAGCCTTAACCGATTTGACCCAAACTGGTTCGGTTCGTCTTGAGCCTTGCCAAACCAAGCTCAAACCGTTAAGGAAGCTCAAGCCTGAATTGAGCTGCCAAACTGCCAAACGATTTAAAAATGGTTTAAAGGCTCAGTTCAGGCTTGAGCCGAGCCATTGCTGACTCCTACTGGTTGATAATGTAAATTTCTGTCATTGTCTTTGAAGTTTCCATTGTGTGGTCTTATTTGAGAATGTTTACACTAATTATACTAAATTATCCCTTATTTCTAGTACCTTGTTTCAAGATCACTTATTGGAGTTTACATATTGCTAGAGTGAAACAACTTTGGATCTTTGTACTCCATTCTAATATTTTATCTACTTTGCCTTGTACTTGAATAGTGCATTGATCTTGCATTTTGCTACCATCATTACTTTTTCTTTAACATTCAACATGATCCTCACATTGTTTGACCCTACAAAGGAAAGGAAAATTGGATGAATTGGCCATATAACTGCTTAAATAGCACGCAATTGACAAATTGACTGCCCAAATAAAACATATAATTGCTCGTGGGGGCTGACCAAGAAAATCTGGGGAAATAAAGAGAACATGGGTGTTTCAGAGCTATTCCCTCATGTCTGCATGTTTTTACGAATTATTCCTGATGCTTTCTTTTGTACTTTTTTTAAACTAATGGGTCATATTTCAAGCTCAATTAACATAGTGTGGACAGCATCTTGTGGCTTGAAACCTATCTTTTTTCCTTTTGCTCCATCCTAATTCACGGAGAAGTTGGAATTCTTGCTTTTATTCCGATGGTCAGCATGTATCAAAGATTCTTCCCATTTATATGTCGTGCTTTCTTTTTGCCTGATAAGGGTGAGGAAAGGGAGGAGGTGCGAGAGAGAGTCCGGTCACTTTTAGTAGCTCAGTTGGTATGGCTATGGAGACAAGAAGGTTATGTCTGCAATCCCCTACATTCCACACGGGCATCTAGTAAAGTAGTGCATAGTGAGACTTGAACTGGGTGCAAAATATGATCGGCCACCCTTAAGAAAAAACAATATAAGAAAATTGTTTTTGCTTTCATATTGAATTGGTGACTTCATTTTTCCTTTTTTCTTCTTTTCTTTCCATTTCAATCTATGGGGTGGTTGAAATGTTTGCATGCATTATTATGTAACATAATCCACATCTCAGAGATTCTCCCCATCTATGTTATGCTTTCTTTTGTGTTAAAATGGACAGCATGAAGGAGCCTTAGATGGTTCTCACTCATTCATTATGGTTCTACACTGGAGACTAGAAGGTCATGCATTCAAGCTCTACATTTTGTGGTGGCATTGCAGAAAGTAGCGCATATATTGTGAGATTTTGCCCTGGGTGTATGGGTTATTAAAAACCTGGCTTACTACTATAGAAAGAGAGAATAGATGTTTTAACTTCCATGGTGAGGCCAAATTTGACCTATGGAACCAAATCAACATATTGTCGTTCATGTGCTCCTTGCTAAAAAGGGGGCTTATACTCTAGTAAAGACTTTTGATGTGAAAATAATGCATGACACATGTGCTCACCTTTCTTGGTGGACATTATCATGCCTGTCTGACAAGTCATACTGGGTGAGGGAGGGAGAGAGAGAGAGATGATGCCATGGGTTCAAGCTGTACATTCCACAGTGGCATCTAGTAAATTAAGAGAATATGTATGTAGTAGAGAGATGAGATAGTGGGGTTTCGAACCCGAGACATAGTGCTAGTAGTTTGACAAGGGCCCACTGGGGAAAGATAATTGAGAGAGAAGTGAGTGAGATATTGCATTTCAAGTATTGTTCTCTTTGAGAACAAATCAAAATAAATGTTACTTAAATAAAAGCAAAAGAAGTAAATAAGATAAAAAGTGACTATAAGAATATTGTTTTCAGTACATGATAGCTTCTTGAGAGAGAGAGAGAGATTTATTTTCAGGCAAATTTCTCGAAAGTGAATTGTGCCTTAAGCAAGGCACGGGAAAAAGGTGTTGCAAGATTTCTTCCCAATCCAGAAGAATGCTGGGGACCTAAGCCAAGAGCTGGCCGACGCATCACAAGCAAACACACACCTTCACATGGTGATATGAAACTGAATGGTACTCACTCACCTAAAGTAGTAGATGGTGATAATACTTCCATGGAGTGTGAAAAGGAGACTGAGAAGATGATGGAAAGTGATGTTGAGAATGAAGCAAATGCTGATATTGAACATGATCCTCATGTTGGAAGAGAGACTGAAACAAAGCGTCGAAAAGTAGACTCAACTGTCATGAGCTAAAAGTATTTTGTGCACTTATCATTTTTATATTATTAGTTTCCCTCGGGTTATTTTCAATGGAGTGTACAGGTTTCGCTATATACCCATTTTTAGACACTAATAAAAAGATTTTAGAAGCTTAGCCAACAATGGCACTATATTTTTGGCAATTTTGGTAAGTTATATTCTTGTAGAGGAGGTCGACCATTCTATTGTAAGCAAGAGTGTTGGGATATAATAGGAAATTCTTTTATAACCTTGTGGATATAATGATGTGATGGGTAAGTCCCAATATTGCAATACCTTTAGCGTCAATTGAGACTTTCCCCATCTTCTTGTAGAATTTATAACAAGAGACTATGTTTTTTGTGGAATCAAATTTATCTTCCAAAACAATTAAGGATTCTATTTGGGTGGGGTAATGTGTCTGAATTATTTTTGATCAAGAAAGCAAACAGAAGATGCTTATTCAATCTCAGCCGTAACTTCTCCATACATGCCCTTGCTTGTGTCAAACATGGTTCTTTGTTCATCATTTATTCTTGCATCGAAGTCTTCTGATAGCATTGTATGCCCTATACTAGAAAATCTTATGATGTCATTGTATAATAGTAGATATGGTGAATTCTTGAGTAGGTAGGTGGAAAGTAGCAAATTGCTATACATGGGTCTAAGATGCCTTTCCTTGATTCATATCCACATGTAATGAGGATCCACATCTGTAACACACAACAATCATTGTATCATGGAGACAAAGTATTAGTCTTCTTCTCAAAGGAGAAATAATGGGCTTTCATCTTTGAGGGAGTTGAATTGTGGAAACCAACATTATTTGTTTTTTTTTTTTCACGTAGATCTTATAGGTAAATGATTAATACATGTATAATTCTATGGAGAATCACATGTTAACACACAATATAATCCTTGATGGTTTATGCATTTGTAGAGCATGCATTGTTTTGAACTAAGCATTTCTTATGAGAATATGACTTTGAATTTATCAGCAATTTCTTTTGAAAATAGATACCATGGTTCAGTTCTTCTTATGAAACAATATGAACCTTGATGGTTTATTCATAGTGAATGGACTGTTTTGAGCTAAGCATTCCTTAGGAGATCATGACGAAATTTGATCATGAATTTGTAAGCAATGCTTTTTGAAAAGATAAATGAAGTTGAGTTCTTATAATGCATGCAACATCTAGCCCCTATTCAAGACTTAACCGATGTTCTTGATTTGTAGAGCACAATCTTCTCCCCTTAACATTATGTTTACTTATTTTAAATTGTAAAACATGATGCATTATGTCTAAAGGTAAATACATGGGGAAATAACAAACGTAATTGTTGACTAAAACAACATGGTTGCATGAATAAACTAAGAGTATCCCAAATTCAATCATAATCAGCCCTCATTAGTGCTTTGACGAAAACTTGAATACCAAAAACAAACCTACATATGAGTTTCTCAATCCTGTCATTTCTCAAGCACTCTAGGTCAACAATTGGAATTCATTTTGGAATGTGACATCAAATTGAGGATTGACTCAACTACAATGTCATTGAGCCTTTCATAGCTCTAAACATGCTTTTGATCGTGGAATTATACCTACCTATGACATTTAATACCCACATTTACCTACTTTATCACAAACCATTTAGCCTAGACAAGCCTTAATCAAAGTTGGAGATATAGCTCATGGGTACTATACTATACTTGAACAATATCCTCCATTAGATTAAATAAAAGGGAAAAGATTGCATCTTGACACCAACTAACACAATGATATAGGAATATGCAATTTCTCTCTCTCTCTTAAACCTCATTGTCATGTACTTTGTTTATTCATCAAATCCTTTAAAACTCTTTAAGAGTCAAATTGCATGTCAAAACCTCACAACTGGTAATGCTCGTTTTGAGTTTCCCTTACTCTTTGGTTTCGTTATGTAAACTTTTGAGGAAGACTTCATTGATTTCACCTTAGATAATCATTGCATTGTAAGGGGTTCAATTATTTAATTTGTCGCCACTATAAAAGCAAGGACGATGTTGCTTTGGCTCTAAATATATTTACAAGTACAATTGTCACAACTAACTTCATTATAAAGAGATTGGAGAAGGTTTTCTTTTCTATTTGTATAGGTATGCCCATTCTTTCACTCATTCGAGTGATAGTTTGCATATTTTTTATTATAACCTATCTAGGGGTATTTAGAAACATAAACCCTAAACCTCATCAAACACTGGTCGAAAGCTAACTAATGCACTTCTAAATTGCTTAATGTGTTGGTTGGCACTTCACTCTCTAGACTAAAGTACTGAGTCCACATTTTTCCTAATGATTTGAATGGTGATGTTATTGATTTTGAATTCCATTAGACAAATTGTGAATTGTCCTTTTAAACAAACTTTCATTGTCGATGATGTGATTTGTATTTTTTGATATGGATACAAAATGTATAGTTGTTTTGTATTTTGATAGTGCTTTCGCGAGGTCGTATCTAGTGATAGACAAACATGACACATTGAGCTTCACTATTCGATGGAACACTGATACAAACACAAGGAGACCCAATAGAGTTTTAAACTAATGTCGAAAGACAAGGATGAAATTGTAAGTGATGGATTTTCTCGTCTTAAAAAGGTTTTTCCATTAAGGTGACTAGGTTGTCATAATAGGAAATGTAACAAAATAGGGAACTCCCTTTTGGACAGATTGTTCTATCAAAGAGAGTCCATGTTATGGTTAAAGAGAAATGAGATTAGAGATGAGTAGGCATTATGATGCATACATATTATAGGATGTCATTTTCCTTGCTTTTGGTTTTCTGAATAACCTAGCAATGATGACATCAAATTCTCATGTTTGTTTGAGAACTTGGTCCTTTACAAGGTGAAGGGTTTATATGTTTGAAGATCCACTATTACACCTTGTATGGATCCAACAAGAGATGCTAAGGATATCAAAAGGCAAAAGAGACTAAGGCCTTGTAGAAGCGACCATTTACGACTCCATCTTTGTATCTTGCATCGAGAAATGTGCATCTCAATAGGAAAGTAAACTGTGAGAGGCCAAAATGCCAAGGCTCCTAGTACCCCCAATATGTCGTTGAAAAATGGAAGGAGCATGGATACAAGTGTGGTGCAAATTACAAATGTTGTTCTCCATATCAACCTCAACAAATTGAGCTCAAATGTTGTTTTGGAAAATGGTAGCTTTATCATGTAGTTCTTTTGGACAAAATCACTCTTAGGGAATGCACTCATTGCCCAATCCTCGACAAATGCAAATAGTGGTTGGGAAAATACCTAAACATAAAATAAAACATTAGTATATAGCTAAGCAATGGGCATGTGCATTTTAAAGATGAGATAGGTTTGCATGGGTTAAAGATGTTAGTTAATCCATCTATAGTGGTAGTCTGGTAGAGTATCACATTTCCCTGTTTAATGTGGAAAACTTTGAAATATCCATGTGTTTTTCCTTATTTCTCTAAATCCCTTGAGTTTTCATTGTCTCCTCATGTGCTCTTGGTCAATCTTTGAAAGAAAAACATTATATGCTAGTTGTGCAATTATGTAGTGAGATTCATCTCCTTTCACTTTATTGTGGTATTTACGCAATATATGATTAACTTGTGTCCTTTTTGCATTTGATTTGGGTTGTTTGGGGAAAAAAATGAAAACATGGGTGGTGTTGGAAAAATAAAGAAACTCTCAAGGGGATTAGAGAGGTTTTCTCGCTAGGTTAAAACTAGTATAGAGGATGTAAAAAACATGAAAATGTCATTAGCATTAAAACAATCATAAAACATATAACTTTGAAAGACAATATTGGGGGTAAACAACATAAAAGTGTGACGAAGTTTAAAAGAATAAAGCATTGAACCTGGAATGCTCCTAGAAGGTGAATAACAACACATGCATTTGCTATGTCCAAAAGCCAATAGGGTTCATAGAATCCAAATCCTGTAAGAAGGTTTCCTGGTGCGCTTTCCCCAAACACAGCATAACCAATGCATCCACAAAGTACATAGAATAGAGTTGTTGTTGACACCCCAACAAAGTTCGCCTTCTTCATGGTGTCACTTTCTGAAGGATTTGATTTGAGGGTATCCTAGAAAATGTAGTTAGTTCTTTAAAACATGTCATAATCGTAATGCTAGTTGTGCACATAACATTAGTATTCAAAATTATCAATATTTCATATAAAAGACAAGGCTACCATATGATAACAATTGGTAGTGGGAAAACATTATAATAAATTAAAGTAAAATTTTTTCCACTAGAATAAATAGGATACCTGGATTTCAATAAGGATCATGGAATATGAGTAAGCAAATGCGATGTTTCCAAGGGCTTGGAAGACAAGCCATACATCATGCATTTGAAAACCATCACTATCATAAACCATCCCACCAAGAGTACCATGAAAGTGGTCCTTATCTGTGAATGAAACATTCCTTTGTTTGTCATGACTAAAATGTTTGTAGGTTTTTCTAAAGATGAAGATATTGAAATTTACTTGAAATGACGAGGTTCCCTATTCCCAATCCAACTCCAATTGAAGAGTAAGCAAACGACATAACTGCTGCAACTATGGAGAGCCACCATAACTTGCTAAATGTTGGGATTTGGGAGAGAAAAACTTGTACTCCACCAAAGAAAAGCATATAAGGATTTGTCGAAGTATCACATGGTGCATCATGGCCTTCTTTATGGAAGCAATTTGACCTTACAATTGCACTTTAAGAAAGAAAAATAACTCATATGAGAATGAATCATTTTATCATGTCCTATTGGAAGGTTGATGAATATAACACTTACACCATGCTAATGGAGGCAGTGATTGTGTAGCCAATTGCAACTCCGGCAAAGTTTGTGTATTGTACAATGGCACATAAATTAGTTTGTGTCCTTCCTGTGTAAATGAAGACAATTTGTAAAATATCTCTACGCACTTCATATGGTATATACACATTTATGTGTGACCGTGTGTTGGGGAGCATGCAACTACACATAATTTTCTACACCTATGATATTATTGTTTGCTTCTTAATACTATGACAATATGCATGGTTAGTTATTTGTGAGGAAAGATGAAGTCGAGTTTTGCAGCAAAAACAAATTTCACTCATCTCAGGCACAAATTTCCTCTCGTTCACCAAAACTTAGAAAATAAGGACAAATTCAACTATATTGATGTATTGAAAGCGTTTGTCACTTAATCACTAGTATTCTCCTATCACATTTATAATTAGATGGGGGATCAATTTGTTAGTTTACTTGTTTTTATGTATTTATATGAGTTTGTTTGTTATCTAGAGATTTATAAGCTTATATGAAAATGATCATATTATTCTTGTATTATAATTTTTTTAGATTTTGATTAATGTATTTGTCTAAAAATATGCCTCAGACTAAGGTTATTCCAAGGGAAATATGACATTTGGAGCTTCTATATGTCCATTGTCAATTGCATTGTGTTTATAAACTATGCATGAGAAGGGTGGCACACACATATGCATCAAACACATAGACACTATATCTAGGTAGGCTAAAGGTATCAATAATTAGATGAGGTCAAAGATGACATATTGATATGTATATTGCTATTGCACCTTTTTGTCATAGGTTGATATCCCCTACTGTGCACTTTGTGTGAACTAAAAGGCCATTTGACCTAACCTCTCTTTCTAGGGAGATGTTTTTTAGGAACAACGTTTCTCTTCTCTAGGAGCACAAAATGGGCTTCTTGTCAAATGTTGACTTCACATGATGTAAACATGGCTACCTTTACCCCTTTGGCAATGAATATCACTAGTAAGTTTAGGTTCATTAACACATTACAAGCATTGTAGATGATATAAAGACTTGTGCTAGGGAATTTAGAAAAGCTAATATTGTAATGTGTGGATTTGTATGTGTGTGTAAGTGAATCATAGAAGGGACGTGGTAAAGTTACCCACCCAAATAAGCGCGAACGGCATCCATGTAAGTGTAGTTCCGATTGGTTCCGCAACGATAACAATCCGCCAATAGAAGGGATGTGTAGAAGGTGATGAGGGCAAACACGAGGAGTGCAAAGGGGCCAATGACCCACCCTAACTTCGCCATGCTCCATGCCAATGAAAGCACACCTGACCCTATTACTGCCGTTACAATGTGGGCGGTGGCTTCCCAAAACCCCCCCTTCCTCTTTGGTCGCCCGTCCTCATCCAATGCTTCTCCCCATGCTATAGTTGGCGGGACGTTTTTCACATTGATATAATTCTCCTTTAACATTCCACTTTCCATATTTACTTCCATAAAGTTCTCCTTGCAACAACTTCTACCACTAATTAACTTACACTTAGAATACACACCCACCCTCTCTCTCTCTCTCTCTCTCTCTCTCTCTCTCTCTCTCTCTCTCTCTCTCTATTGTTGGGTTTTCATTGCTTTGTTGGTGTTGGTTTGTATTTATACCTAACCATCAAAGTGTCTTTCATGTCTTAGCCATCCACGTGGATTAGCATCAATCCTCCTTCCACCTCCCCTCACTTTTCATACACATCATTTGTTTATGTTTACCTTTAGACCCTGTCCACTCTCTCACCCTCAATATTATACATTTAAACTCTTTCCCACTTGTGGCTTTAACACTAAGAAATCTTATCAAGTGAGGCACTATACATCTAGCTTGAGAAAAGGCTCTCATGACATCCTTAACTTGGCATGCTTAGGGGACAACAAACATCATGATGTGTGGTAAATTATATAAATTAAATAACCCATTTTTTCAATGCAAGGAAAATTTTCAGTTCTTGTCACATTTAGCTAGGTTTGTGATGGAAATTGTAGGTTGACATCCCTTGGCCTCCGTCCCCACCTAGCTAAGTTGTACAAAAGCTCAAGACTAGGGAACCATAAATCAAACTAGCACAAGGGAATTTGTCCAAAATGTTTGTGTCTAAGTTTTTGGTGGAAGCATCTTTAGGAGATACAAGACATCATATACATTGATGTGTCAACATACTTGGATTGAAAGAATGAAATTACCATGGATTTTTCCCAATTGTAAGTTCATATTATGGTGGCATGCACCCTTGCCACACAAACACATGTTAAAGACACGCGGAAGAGGTTGCAAACACATACAAACATCAAGAGAACATGCAATTCTATGTTGTACCAAAGGAGAGTAATACAAGGCTATCGTCATTTTCATATTCTAAGGGCACATGCAAACATGTGAAATATATTCAAATAAATATTGGACTAATAGGTTTCAACCCACAACATCATCATTTTAAACTTTTGATTTAGAACTTAGCCCAACATTATCATTGGACATTATAAAGGATACTTAAATACACCATATGGTGTTGGTGAAACATACAATTGTAATGGCAATGTTTGTTTTCCATTATATTTGCAAATTATAGATGCAACACTTTGTTCATTAGCATTTAGTATCTTCTTTGGCACTTACATTTGTCACAATAGCACATTTTTAAAACCGTCATATCAATCCAATCTCAAACTCAATCCTTGGTTTAGCCTCTATCATTCTCAAAGGTTTAAATAACAACATGCTATGGTTAGATGCCCCCAACATTCTTGATAGCCTTTGAAATTCGCCTTAGTGCACTTATACATAGGTCACTATGGTTCAAAATGTCATGTTATGAGTGCACTTAAGTGATAGCTCATCTAAAATTGACATATTGGCACAAATATAACACTTTAATGTTATCTTTCCAAGAAATATAAAAGGATACTTCTCACAAGATGGTGCTATTCAACATGCGGGTAAGGAAAAAGCAATGGTCGAAATCGATTAATCCTTATTCGATCGTTTTGAGACCTTAGATGTAAAAGACATTGACATAATCCCCGACACATCTCAAATTATATTATGTTTCTATGTAATGGCACTGCTAAACCCATTCATTGAAACTATCATTGTTACACATTTTCCCAAGTTTATTAATTTGATATTTGAGAGGATGTCAAAATCTCATAAGACCACGAAATCGTGAAAGAAAACATCTTTTGGCGACATAATAAAGGACATTCAAAGGTGACCAACCATTCATATGCCATACATATAATCATTACCATGTTATAATGACCGGAGAAAGGAGATGTGAGTTGTACCTCATTATTTACTGCTTATGATTAAATATACAAACCTTTGGATAATCACTGGTTGATTAATGAGCATTCCATGACGATTTCAACTAAAGCCGACATTGTAATGGAATCCTCATCATCAGCTTGAATGAGTGGTCTTAGACTATAAATAAGGGTTAAGGCCACGAGTCGTACAAAACTTGAATTTAATATAGTTCAAAGAAAGTGTACAAGCGACATTAAGATCAACATTGTTGAAGTCTCTGGCGTTTGTATTTTACAATAGTTGAGGAGAACAATATTTTTCTTTTATAAAGAAATCATGAAAAGATGATTTAGGTTATAATTTTATGTTCTAGTTCTGAATACAATATGCACCACCTTAACATGTTTTGAATTGCAAATTGCAAAGAAAATAATAATCATAGGAAATTATGCCATATCAACTCAAACACTAGAATCATATTCTCTTTTTGTCGATATTATCCCATATTACTTAGGAATCACCATAATCTATTGGCATGTATAACATCACAAAGGTCAACCTTGTTTGTGAAAATATCTATTATAATTTATATTACAACTTACATTGACAACATTGAAGAATGATTAAGTCTATAAATGAACTAGATTCATAATATTGTTATAATTGCTACTTTACAAAAAGTTTAATTATCTATCTACATGTGAATGTATGCAAAGTGGAACAAGTCGTAAGTATTGAATCATAATCCTATTTTGTTTAGTGTCAAGGTTAAACATGTACAAATGGTCAATCACTTTTAGGTACCTTGGGGTTTTCCTTTTAGCACGTTCACAAACAATGATGGGATAGTGAATGTAGGTGATGCGTATGAAAGAATGGCTAGAGACATATGTGGAAGTGTAAGATAAATAAGCGAGATCTCTTATGTAGGATAGGATAGTCTTGGCACAACCTACCTGAGAAAGGGATCGAGTTTGCGTATATTTTAACTAATGGAGTATATTCTATTTTGGGGAAAAAAATACCATGAAGTCTATAACATGCATAATATTGAAGTTTTTCCATGGTACGTTTTTCTATCACATTGTGAAGTAGGTGACTCAACTTGAGTCTACTTAACCTGAATCGGCTTTAGGAATGTACCTCAATTGAGCAACACCAGCTTAACCAAGAAACACTAACGGCAAAGCCAAGAAGTTGCAACATGCCACTGTCTAATAAAATCACAAATAATATAAACATAATCGCCCAATGAAGAAGACTAAAGTTAGTCCCATTCCACGTATTTCACATTGGTGGAGATGATGTGCAATATCAAATTGTTATCACGACAACCATGCACGTGGCTTCAATCATTGCAAGTCATCACATCCCATTTTCTGCTACAAATTACCACACCAACTGCATGAACAATGTTAAGCCTCGTGCACACCATAACTTACATAAAAACATCCAACTATAGAAGAGCATACATTATCTTTTTCATATCTCCTTGCCTTTTCTCATTTGTAGGACATTGTTTAGAACTAAGTTTAAAGTGATTTGCAACTGGAGTGTTGACTGCCTTAACACGACCATGTTGAATATCTCAAGAACTTTTTCAATGTATTTTTCTTGCAATAACCAAAGTTTTCTGTTTGCCTTGTCCATGATTTATCTTCATTCTAAGGATTTGCATAGCTAGTCCCACATCATTCATAGCAAATTTAGTATTGTTGAGATCTCTTTCTCAGTTTCTCAATCTTCTTGGTATCTTGAACAACAATCAACATATCACCTACATACAAGGTAGAATTTGACGATATCGACATTAGAGGATTCCTTCAAGAACACAATGATTTCAGCTAGCCCTGCTATACCCGTTGTCGAACATGAATGAGTCAAATTTCTTGTACTAATGTTTGGGAGCTTGATTCAGATCGTCCAAACTCTTCTTTGACCGAACACATGAGGTTTTCTTTTCCTTCGACCGTCTAATGATAAAATAGGTGCCTCTTTCATCTATAAAAAGGAAAGGAGAGGGCTCATTTGGGAGTCACTCATTTTGATAGAGAGGAGTGCGCCACTTAGGCTTTCGATCTTCTTCTTCCTCTTGGTTAGGGTTTGAGGTGCTTTCTTCTTCTTCTTGCTTGGGGTTGGGGTGCCTCTCTTTTCTTGTTAGTACCTCTTTTTCCAAGGTTAGGGTTTGGGAGCTTCTTTGTGCTTCTTCTTCTTGACTTAGGATTCAACTATTTACGAATGTTTCAGAGGTTTGGCCATCTTACCTGTGGTAATGAGAGCTACACGTCGACGATTTGAAGAAAGGAATCAACTACCTTGCACACGTTGGAGGAAGGTTGACGCGGCACAGAACACTACGCTGTTGTTCGGGCGCCATAGCCAACGGTGATAGTCGCGGTCCTAGCGGCTCGCTAGACTCACCTTTTTTGTTCAATCATTTCGTTTTCGTTGTAATAGAATCAAATGACTATTTGTAAAAGCACGTGTTATTTAACTTAATCATGCCAATACTTGCTTTACAACCCTATTTGTAACCTATCTCGTGTATGTTTGCTCACATTTGTCTTAACTATATGTCTTTACCCTTAAAAGTATGAAATAAATTGTTTGTTCTCGTCCTTCCCTTATGTGTTCGGTCGTCTTATGTTGAGGGAGCGTTTCGGGCGTGCCCATGCAACTCCCCTCCTCATAACGGAGTTCAGACATTCGTGTGTGTGTTCTTGTTCTTTCCTGGTGTGTTCGATCGTTTTATATCGAGGGAGCATTTTGGGTGTGCTCATGCACCTCTCCTCATAAAGGCGTTCAGACATTCATGTGTGTGTTCTTGTTCTTTCCTTGTGTGTTCGATCGTCTTGTGACAAGGGAGCGTTTTGGCATGCCTATGCACCTCTCCTCCTCATAAAGATGCTTAGACATTCGTGTGTATGTTCTTGTTCCTTCCTTGTGCGTTCATTCGTTTTGTAATGAGGAAGCGTTTCGGGCGTGCCCATGCACCTCCCCTCCTCATAAAGGCGTTCAAACATTCGTGTGTGTGTGTGTTATTGTTCTTTCCTTGTATGTTCGGTCGTCTTGTGATGAGGGAGCATTTCAGGCGTCCCCATGCACCTCTCCTCCTCAGAAAGGCATTCAGACATTTGTGTGTGTGTTCTTGTTCCTTCCTTGTGTGTTTGGTCATCTTGTGGCGAGGAAGCGTTTCAGGTGTGCCCATGCACCTCTCCTCATAAAGGTGTTCGGACATTTGTGTGTGTGTTCCTGTCCTTCCCTTGTGCGTTTGGTCATCTTGTGACGAGGGAGCATTTCGGGCATGCCCATGCACCTCTTCTCCTCATAAAGGTGTTCAGACATTCGTGTGTGCGCTCTTGTCCTTTCCTTGTGCATTCGGTCGCCTTATGACGAAGGAGCGTTTTGGGTGTGCCCATGCACCTCTCCTCATCAAGGTGTTTAAGCATTGGTGAATGTGTGCTCTTCCTTTTCTTTTGCTTTTGCCTTGTGTGCTCATCTTTCGTTGTGGGCCTTGTCCTTTCGCTTGTGTGAAGAGCCCAACGGTTGAGAAGACAAGTAGAAGAGCATGAAAAGGGACGACAAGTTTGGTGAAAAGCAAGGAAGAAAGCGATGATCTCCCACCTTCCTCTCCGACTCCCCCGTCCACGATCCCTGTGGTTCCGCTCGAGTAGCACACACGCACGCATATCCTCGCAACATTGTGTCTGTCACCAAAATGACATTCCTTGTGCCAAGAACCTCTGTCATACATTGGTTGGCCATTTTGACTCTATCAAAGTTACCACTTGCATATGATGTGAACATAGAACCCAATACGATGTAATATAATACGAGGCTCCTGAGTCAATAATCCAATAAGTTTATTGAAATGCTAAACTGACACAAGCATCAACACAAACAATGATAATTTCACCACACTATTGTATAATTGTAAATTTTCTTGTTGTCAATGGTTTAATTTTTTTGGTTTCTCTTCTTCTTTCCGTAGTCTCTCTTATAGAGATTTCGACGATCACAATATGATCATAAAAAACTTTCTTATTTCTGGACTTAGACCTCCCCTTGGAATTATTTCTATTATTTTGTGGACCCCTAGTATTGCATCTTCCTCTATTTGAGGTTGTTTTTTGTGACTAGTGCTTTATGTTTAAAGCACATTGGAATCATGCTCCTTTTGTCTTGCTTCTTTATTAAGTAGACTAGAATTAAGCATATCCAATGTCAGCTTTCCTTGTGGTATTGAATTCCCAAGTGCCTCCCATTTGTTTGGGAGGGAGCCTAACAACAATAAAGCCAAAACCTCATACCGATGCTATGTCTAGAGAGAGAGTTTTATTGATCAACCCTTGAAATACATTCAAGTTCCACGCCATACTAGAGTCATCCAATATCTCAATGGTACTATCTTTCAAAATACAAAAACTCTATTCACAACATACTTAATTTTGAACATAACCTCAATTTTCTTCCACAACACATCCACTTTAATTTCATCATCAAAGTTATTCTATAAACACATGTCAATAAAACATCGTATACATGATGTTGTTTTTCAATGCATGACTTCCCAAGTTCTCGCACCTACATTTTCTAATTTTGCGATACCACATTGTATGTAGGCAACCACGAAACCTTACACCGTAATAAATCACTCATTTTGGGCTTCCATAATTGGGCTCAATTAGTGTAAGCATCGAACTAAAGGATTCATCCATATGCTAATATTAAAGAGGATATGAGCCTCGACTCTAATACCACTTGCTAGGAAAAGGGGTGTCAAAATTCGAATAAACAAGCACACACAATGAAATGAAATCGTTTTATTTTTCCCTTAATTTTTGTTAATTATAAATATGGGAATAAAAATAAAAATACTCTATGAGACATCCCCCCACCGTCCTTGGATTGTAGACGGATCACTCTAGGCTTCACGTTTTTAGCGTTAATCGAAGCCGCGGAGCCCTTGTAATATTGTACCTCATGTATTTCTTCCTTAACTAATGGGTAGCAATTTTTTTGAAAATAAATAAATAAATACAAATACTCTCTATTGCATTTAGGGCATACTAGTCTTACAAATTAAATGACAATGTCGATATCAAAAGTTTCATCACTATCACTGTGGAATCATGAAACCGTCAAGTTTACGACAAACTTGGTACCAAGTGGAACATGATCATCATCGGTGGATGTCTAGATCATGTCTCCTTGAGATTACATTAGAATTAAACCACCGTTGATATCGCTATTTGTTGTCCTACTTCCACCCACACTAATAAGAAGGTGGAAATGTTTGCATGTGTAAGTGAGCATTGAGTAGTTGGTGTAAGTTGAGATCAACGTTTTCTCAAGATTCTTTGTTCACCTTCAATCTCTCTTCGTCTTTTTTGTTTTTGATCTCTCACACACACTTGGTTATTGTCACTCTATTTTTCTGATCTCCATTTTCTCACTTGGGTTTTTTTATCTCTGTTTTCTCACTTTGTTTTTCTAATCTCCAACATTTTTTTTCTTTTTATGCTACCCCTCTAGTGAAGTCATGCAACTTCTAACACATCAGTTAGGCACACAATTTAGAAGTGAAGTCATGCAACTTCTAACACATCACTTAGGCTTGCAAAAAGTGTTTGCATCTCCTTACTACCCCAAAACCAATGTCCTAATTGAGTGACTGAATAAAATAACGAAACATGTCATTGTCTCCGATGTCGACCCTCTACACTACAATTAGATAATTTACTCCCTTATATGGTGCACACATACAAACACCACACCACACAGTTCTACCAAGGTAAAGCCTTTTAAGGCACTATATAATGGCCACAACCCTTAGTTTCCCCTAGAGCTTTTGACAATCTCTTTGAATCCAAAATGCAAGATTCTATCAATTAGTGGTTACATCTACTCAAGCATTTGCCCTTCCTTAGAATAATTGTGGAATATAACCTCTCAGTCACCCAATAGTGGTTGAAATGCATTTATGACCTTGGGATCCACTATAATGTAGATTATACAACTTACTTAATGGTGTAGCGACAATATGTTCAAAGGGCCTCAGTGAATCATTTATGTGCAAATGGTTAGGATTGTGCCACATTGTCACCTAAGTCTAGAAGAATACTTACTAGCTCCAATGCTTATCCAACAATTGCATTGCACTCACACATGTCATTTGGATGAACATCCAATGTCAACCCTTAGGGGCCCAACAAATGAAAAAATCCTTACCTCCTTAACATCTCCACCACCACCAATTGGTGACAATTCCACCATGGTATGATATGCAACTACAACCCTCACTTCACAACCACCCCATTACCACCAATCACAACGACATAGATTACAAAACTGACTCGATGGTGTGGCGGCAATATGCCAAAAGGGCCTCAATGAATCATTAAGAACAAATAACAGTGTCATTATTATTATTAAGGTATCTTGTAGTTTGTACTTTACATGGCCATAAAGGCTTTAATGCTATTTGTGCGAATGATTTGGTCAATATAATTGTCCCTCCCCAAATTTTGTTATAAAGTTGGGAGATGGATAAAAAGGAAGAGGTGGAATAGTTGATAATTAGTAGAGTATCACCATCCTTACTCAACCTGTCATCAAAGGGACCCTTGCTCTTCTTGTAACTACCATTAATAGAGTTGTGGTCCTGATTGACCGCAATGATCTCTATGCACTATTTCACCATTGTACTCCTAGGTATTAATTGACCCTTTCGACATCTATTTTTTGTTGATTTTATTTCATCTTGTGTTGTTTAATTCTTTGTTAAACCTCTTTCCCCTATTGATTGTAAGTAACTAAGTACCTTATCCATAACGATTGTTTTAATTATGAACCGTTAGCTAAATGTTGTTGACATCCATCGACTAGCCATCAATACTAGCAATACACCCTTGATATGGTGTTTGATTGAGGTTGTTTGGCGGAAGGCATTGCTGACTAGGACAACATCAATAATTGGTTTAGAGCAAAGATTGATGAAACAATATTGGTCTTAGGATGGCATCTAGTTATATAACTTTTGTGAACTTGATAATGATGTCTCTCTTCCTTTTTTTGTAGCCTATGTGAGATCCCCATGACCTAAAAATGAATTTCGCGTGGATAGCCACTTGTCCTTTGATGTTTGGTTTTCACCTCTTTCTTCGAGTGACGATTTATGCAGATCCTCAATTTATCGTCAAGCCTTAACTTTAACATGTGTCTCCTCAAATCTTTGTTGGATCCATAGAGATTCCTCCTTATTGGGCTTTGTGGGGCACTTTGGTCATCGAGCACTCTCACTCACTCCGAGTACTCCTCTTCATGTCCACATTTTTCTAGATTGCTTTTTTGAGCTTGAACTTAATCTATATTATGTGTGCATATTCCCTCCCTCCCTCCCTCCCTCTATGATCAAAATGTCCAAAAACATTTTCTTACAAAGTTTCTACAAGTTAAGAAACAAACGCCCTACACCGTCCTCGTCCTTGAGATGGGATCGCTTCCTATTGAGATCATGGCCATGGAAAGGGTTGTTGAATACATGCTTAAGGTTCAAAAAAGTCCCTCACATTGACTTCCTAGAATTGCATGGGAATCAAGCAAAAAGATCCAAAAGACGCATAAAAGCAATTTTTTGTGTTCCGGTTGGATGCAAGATATAGAAAAATGGTTTGGTAGATGGGATGCGAGACACTTGCTTCATGATGCATCACTAGATTCCTTTGTAAATGAGGCATTTTTGCAATGCCAATGTATCATGGCATGGGACAAATGTGGAGGCTCACGCTTTCACACATTATACTACACATATTGCACCTAACTACAAAACCATATTCTTTGCGGAATGGGGAAACCGCACACATCGATACATGTTAGAGCCCACACCGCTATTTGTCATTCGAACCATTGCTTCCATGCGACTTAGCTCACATGCATTGCGATGTGAGACATGGCGTTGGGGTACAAGCGATGAGAGTGGTCGGCTATGCACACTTTGCCCTAAATAAGTTCGCAAGTCTGAGTATCACACTTCGATACAATGCTCTGCCTTTGATCATATTCGACCATGCTTTCCACATCTCTTTGACCAAGCCCAATCCTTGCATGAATTCCTCTCACAACCACAATGTGCACTCTCGATTGCAACATTCATTGGTAAAATTCTTGAACATCGAGAGTCACTACTCACTTTCACACATATCACGTGAAATGTAATATTTTTGGTCTCATAGGTCATATTTGACCTCCGAAGACGATAATATAATCTAGGGAAAAGTACCAAGATACCCTTGGAAGTTCGTCTATTTAACAGAATGCCCCTGGAAGTTCCAAATTTACCAAACTACCCCTTTGTCCAAAAAAATACACTTTATAAAGTAAGTACAAAGGACCCAAAGAATCTCTTAAGTAACGAAATTTATGTTTGAAGGGTATTCTAGTAAATAGGACTTGTAGATTTGAGTGTATAATTACTTTATAAAGTGTATTTTGTTGGACATAGGGGTAGTTTGGTAAATTTGGAATTTTCAGGGGCATTCTGGTAAATAGACGAACTTCCAAGGGTATCTTGGTACTTTTCCCTATAATCTATCTATCTATCTCTTTCTATACACATACATACATACAAAGCCACACACTTATATACATATGTATGTGCTTATATGCATATGTATGTGTATTTGTATGTATTATACAGTATTTGTATGTATAATGTATAATGTATAAGTATATGTATAAGAGTAATAAGACTATCAATGTATGTATGTGGGCGAATTTCTACCCTCCATGGCAACAACCGCAGGACTCTCTTCTGCAGTGAGTCTAGTCACTCTGAAGGCCTCCATAGCTCATCCCCCCATCACATCCCTTCCCCATCAATCCATCAGAAGAAGTAGAAGAAGAAGACACAGACCCCTCAGGTAATGATCTCCTCATCTCTCTGCACTCTCTGATCAGAATCCCATTTTGATGTAGATAGATAATAATTATGGTGTGTTCTTGCCTGCAGAGGAATTCGTTCAAATTTAGATGATGAGAACATGGATGAGGAGCCTTCTGTTTCTGACTTTAAATCTGCCCTTGGTATAAACAGAGAAGATGAAACCCTTAGGTATTTTCTATTCTCTCTTCTCTCTTCTCTCTTCATCTTCTTTCTCTTTCTTCCTGGATGGAAGAGCAACTTCCCTCTGTTTTCTGCAGGTCTAGGTTTTCACCATTCCAGAGCAATGGCAGCAATGAGAATGTGAAGAAAGAGAATAATTTCATGGACTCTATTGAGAAAGCTTCTGAGGGACTCTCAGATATAACTGAAGGAGATGAATGTAAGTCTCTCCCAACATTAACATTCTTACACAAATCGAACCCCCTTCTGAAATTAGTTTTTTCTTCATATCTGATTTAGAGTAAATGATGCATTTAAGTGCAATGCAGGCGAATTAGAACTTATCATTTAAGGAATGCACCATCTGGCTATGGAAAAAAAAACATAGCTACATACTGATTTCTAAGAACATAAGAGACCTATTTATGATGATCTCCATGTCCGTGGATCCTTATAACATACCTAGGGCAAAACATGTGGAATGAGGAAGCATCTGGTCTAGAGACTACTTAGCTGCACACACATAAATGGATATATTTGTCGTAAGCTCGAGATCAACATATCCATACAATATTTGCTCGCGCAAAACTCATAATCTCATCGAATGATTTTGGAATACTTAGATTTTTCATTGCAATTCAAGAGATGGAACATTATCATTATTATTCAAAAGGACAAAAGTGGTCTAGGTTCTAGTTATCACAAGGGACACAAGGGACTAAATTCCCAAGCTCAATGATCTCTAGTGCCTCTCATAAGGTAATCTGATCAAAGGAGTGCAAATCTATGTACTTGAAGAAGCTTGTGGGCCTTTCTTTAATGATTGCATACGAAACATTAAAACAATTCCACGATCAACGGTTTTTGCAAAGTGAGGTTGTATAGAAGTTTAGAACTTTGTGTTTTGCGATGTTTTAGAGTAGTTGCTTTCTCACAAAATAGCCGTATCATTCTGAAACATGGACATGTGATCTTTGATTTTTTGAAATTGCAGATCAAATAGGTGCCTTGCAATTAGTTCTTTCATTGTTTCCGATATGGGTGTTGTATGTGCTAGTGGCCGCAGACTTTATTCACTTGCCTTTCCCATTGCCTTTTCTGGGGTAATTATGTACACCTTTCACTCATTTCAGTTATCTAGTTTGCTTCATATATTCAAAGAGGAACAATTTAGTGACTATTTTGTATATCCACAACATTTCAATGATAGTCATTCATTATACTAAATTGTAGTATTCCTCAAGAGTATCATTTTAGTGTTTTTGTATAGTAAGGACAGTTTGAATTATTTATGTGCACATTTTCTCATCGATATACAAAGCTTGATTTTTATAGACAGATATTTCATTCATTCATTGTTGTAACATTTTTAATGAAGCGACCTTGATCAACTCCTTGGAATTCAGCCTCCTGTTATACCATTTGCAAAATTATTGAATAAAATTCTGAAGATAATATGCCCTTCACTTGGCTCCATCAGAATCAAATGAATAAAATCACACGGTAATTGTAACTTCACTTAGTGTTTAAGTTGCATCCAGTAACTACAGTTGTACATGGTTAGTACAAGGCTCAATAATATCAAATCCCTAGGCATTACTAGGATAGAAGAGGAAATTATGTTATGTATTACTGTTGATGGATGCTACAAGATGGTTGTGGAAATAAGTTGAATTTTATATAACCATTGAATTTTTTGCTCGAATAGCACAACCTTGGCATCGGCAATTTTCTAGTGATTATTGTGTTCCAACATCATTTCATACATGACTTCCTCATGCATTATAGTGACTTGCCTCTTGTCATAGTCGATCTCTCAACACTATTGTGAGGAGACTTTTTAGTAAAGAGGCATTATGATCCTAGGATTGTACTTGGAGCAATAGCTGATTCTTGCAAGGTTCCATAGTAATTGTTACTTACAGTAGTTATGTGTCTTAAATTGTAGTCCTGTTGTTCTCACCGATCGAAGATGAGGATGTATCAAAACATGTGTAAAATGCATGAAATTGCAAAGATGTAGTTGTTAATGAACATTTGGATTGTTATCTTTAAAAAAAACTAAATTACATTGCTTAACACGACAATTAGGAACATGAGTATACCAAATGTGTCAAGGTTTTACACATAGAAGATGCATTCAAAAAAGAAAGATATATCATGTGTCGATGTCCATAAGCATTAAATTAAAATGAAAAGTGATAGTTGAATAATGAAAATGTTATCATAGATATGAATGTTTTGAAATTATAAGGTCAGAAAACTTCGAGAAAAAATTACAATAATAGAAATTACTCAGATATGCTTATATGTATTGTAAATCTCTAAATATATGGCTGCTTCTTGTTTTCGAAAATACCAGATATATGCAGATGGTCTAAGTTAAGGCTCTAAAATGCCAAATTAAGCTGGTAATTATATTAAGTGAAGCTTAATTTGGTAAGAATGGTCCTAGTTAGGAAGTGGGTATTGTGCTAATGAGAGAAATTAACATTTAATGTGTCAAATTTTCTTCTCATGGCACATCGAATTTGTTAAATAAATTTGAGATTGTCGGGAGATTAAGTGAATTGTTTTTCCTTTAGTGTGGTGATTCAAGGTATATTCAAAATATTTAACGTTATTTATGGTCATTCTTAATCAGTATATGTCAACCTTAATTTTCGTATCATTTGGAGCTACAACTTCCATTGAGCATAGTAAGTGTAATTTAAAAAATAAATGAACACACTTTTCAAAATTGGCAATTACTTGTTAACCTTCATCCACTTTGTAATTCAGCTAACAAGCGGATAACGGACCATTACGGTATACTTCTAATGAACCCTTCTAACTATCAAGATTCAAGAATGGCTTTGGATTTCCTCACATTAAAAAATATAAGATAGTTTGAATGGTTGTACCCTTTGGGCAAGCAAAAACAATGATGATCCCTTGATGCCTTGAGGGTCTCTTTTCTTGAAACATACCATCGCCCTCTCTTGATTTGATACTATTGGCCAAAAACATTGATTTGAATTGGACTAAAATTGGTGCCATTAAGGAAGCACATTTGCATTTTTGGGCCCATACGTAGGTAGGTTCTCCATGTTTTGCATGATAGTGCTTAGTCGTTGAGTTTTTATTAGTGCATCCAGAGACATGACACATTGTTTGCGTGGTCGGAGTTAAAATGGAAGCATACATGACCTATTTCATAATCAAATGTGTTGCGCACTTGATGACATATTAAGGAACTATAAAAGAAATAGCCTCTAAAATTGTGCTCCTTTTCTTCATTATGTCAAATTTGATAGTGAAGTCTGTGTTTGTTGGCATTGCCTTACATCCGATTGTCATGCTGAAGAATCATGTAAAAAAATGCTATCGTTTTCATTCCTTTTGTTGTGGATGTTGTAAAGACATTCTTTTTGAAGGAGACAATTAGTATGCATGATCCCAAATTAAAAAGTATGAAGAGTTTCTATAATGAATGCAACATTGAGCTGCCTTTAATTGCCCTTAACTTGACCCCAAAACCTTTATGTTGCAAAGGAAAAGTTGTTGTCGTTTTTTATACTTGAATTTTAGAATTTACGTAAGTTAACCTCATGAATATAGCAACTGATAATATGTGGTGACATCTAACGATTCTGATATGTTGTATAAAGGCAATGTTTTCACATTGCAATTTAGCACGCAATGTCTTATTTCTTTCTACTTCAATGACATAACAGATGTTTTGTCGTAAGCGTGTGCTATTCTTACCCTTCCATGGATTGAAGACTCACACAATCGCAAGCTTTTGTATCACTCTCTTTTATATATTTCTTCACTATCTTGTTTTCTCTCAAAAATTTGAAGATATTCTAAATTGCTTGTTCATGGGCAAGGACTCGACCATAACATGTAATTCTCCATGATTTGTGAATCGTGATGTGTATAAAAGTTCTAGCTCATTCTCCTTTACTAATCCATAATTTGAAGGCTTGCGTAATATAAATGTCAAGTGCTTAATATAAAGGAAAGTGCTTCTCCATTCCATACATTGGCATGCGTAAAGTACTCTCTTTATGTGCAAGAAATTATAACATGGATTAATCTTACACATTGACACACATAACTATTGCATATTAAACAAATTGGGTAATGTTGTACTCGATGACATACATAATTGCTATATCTTAAACAACTTGTGTAATGCTACACTTGATTGAACATTTGCAACCTAGTTGCAATATTGAGGGAAAAAATGTTTTTGTCTTTGTTGTATTTTGATTTTGAATCCGAGTTCCTAAGTTTGTTGGAACCGATGATTTTTATTGCCTTTGTTTTGTTGCACCCAATGATTTTGTTCGACACCAACACACAAGTACTACTATCTCAACATGTCACACAAGTTGTCAACTCCACTACAAAATATTCTTACATGCCATGCCGAAATAAAGAAGCAACCCTCACCATTTTCTTGAGGACGAAAATTTTGGCTTGTATCATATTGGATTTTGATCGCTTCAACATTAGCCATGATCTTTAGCCACATAAATGTGTCATGGGGTAAGCCTATTATCATAAGGATGTGCATGCCATGATCTTTGTCCACATCAACATGGATTTTCGATCAAGGTGCGAGGACGTGTAAATGCATTTACTTGTCAATACATAATTTCAAAGATTTTAGAATGGTAGGTAGCCATTGGTTTTTAACATTGGATGCGTCGACATCCCAATAAAGATGCTACCCTTGTCGCTTCCTCAAGGGCCAATGAGTTTGGTCCTTGTTATACTAGATTTTGGTCAATGCTTTCAGACTCGGTGGATGACCATCAAATAATAAATTCACACAACAAACATGTCAATGATTATGGCAAGAAGTCATTGAACCCTTTACACATTTTCTTGCAAGCATATGACTATTGCCATGAGAGCATGCATTTCAAGTCAAAGTGTAAGGACTCATGATTTCCTTCACATGGCAAGGAAGGGTAGGTGGAGATGGGACATTAGCTTCGCATTTGTTAACGTGGGACATTAACCTTGCATTCATAAACAATCCCCCAAATAAAGACGTTGGTGCGCTTGCCACTTTCTTGAGAGAACCAATGAGGTTTAGAGCATTCTTGAGAGAACCAATGAGGTTTAGCTCTCATTATACTAAAGTTTAGTCACTAAATTCAAGCTTGGGTGGACCGTGGATAGACATCAAAGTTAAGTAATGGACATTGTCGATAGCTGCGAATGAGAGAAGCACGAGTAGTGGATGCGTCAAAACATCATGGACAACTAGTGGAGCCTGGAGGGGACATTTTTGGGAAGGAAGGACATTTGTGTGTGTACATGTCGATCCATTGAAGCATATAGTAAGGACGGGTTAATATGGCGAGTAAATCGGGATCGCACACCATATTGGGACACATTGGGGGTTTCTTGATAAACGATACATAATGTCGGGACACGCCACATGGTAATATGTATGTATGATGCGACATGAGCCCCCGAGACATAGTTGTTAAGGGCCTACACATACACACAAACTCCCTCTTGTTATATGCATATCATTCCTTCAAAAGTTTGTTATATGCATATCATTCCATTACTTTTTGCTTCTTTTTTATTTTTTATTTCTTTTTCCAAAACTATGCTTTCTTTTATTTATTTTTCTTTTAAAAAATCTCATCTAACTCTATGACTCTGAAATTAATGCTTGTTTTGAAATTTGGTCTTCCTTCCTTCCTTCCTTCTTCTTCTCTAAATAGACATGTACATAGTTGTTTAGAGAGCCTTGATTGATTAGGGTTAGGGTTTTCCTCCTAAAGCATGTATTGATTCATTGATGGATTAGGGATAGGCATCCTGTGAATAAGGCAACTCCTCTTGTTTTTCTGTCTTGTAGTCCCATCTGTTTCTAGATCTTGCTTCCATATGACATTAGGGCTTCTCTTCTCTTTTGCTTGATTCCTTCCTTCTTCAGCTTTCCTCTGAAGCTTCTGGGACCATGTCTGACGAGAATGGCAAGACATATATTGAGCTAATCAAATCAAATCACAACGAAGGATTAGGAGGAGGAGGAGGAGGAGGAGGAGGAGGAGAATTCAAAGCTCAAGAAGTGAAAGATGAAGAATCTGAAAGAGAAGAAGAAAGAAACAAAAGGAGGAGAAGGAAGAGATGCTGCTATATTTGTTGTGGGTCATTGTGTGGCATTCTGATAATCATAGCCATGGTCTTGATAATTCTAGGGTTCACTATATTTAGGCCAAAGAACCCTAAAATTGGTGTGGAAAGCATAACCCTAGAGGAATTGAGGGGGGACATTGGCATAGACCTACCCCCGACGATACACTTGAATGTGACACTCGGACTTCTCGTGTCCGTCCGGAACCCGAACCCCGTGGGCTTCCGATACACGGAGAGCACGTGCCACATGTTCTACCGGGGGCTCGAGGTCGGGGTCATCCCCATCCCGCCCGGTGCCATTGGCCCCAGAAAGTCCATCCGCTTCGTTTCACACCTAGACCTCTTGGCCGACCGCATCCTCCTTGGCGATACCGACCACCTCATCCGTGACTTCCTCGCCGGCTCCTTGCCCTTCTCCACCACCACCCACGTCTCGGGCAGCGTCAACTTCCTCAATCTCTTCCGGCCCCGCGTCAATGCCACGTCCCGCTGCGACATCACCGTCTCGGTGTTGGACCGATCCACCCAATATGTATGCGATTATACCATGAAACTATGAGGTTGTGTGGAGTCTTGGACCCCGGCTTCTTCCTTATAGAGAAGTGTTGCTATATAGACTATGGGAAAAGTATTGGTTCCCTTGGGGGGTTCTTCCTTATAGAAATGTTGCTATATAGACCATGGGAAAAGTATTGGTTCCCTTGGAGGGGGGGGGGGGGGGGTGGTGGTCTTCCTTATAGAATCTCACCGTTGTTTCCCACATGGCTTCTCCAATTGTTGATCAAATGCCCTGTGTTTGGATGCCATTTAGTATTTTGTCTCTGGTAACATGGGTAACTTGCTCTATCCTTTCCTTTCCCTTCTGTGCAAGTGTTACTATATAGACCATGGGAATGGTATTGGTTCCCTTGGGGAGGGGGGAGGAGGTCTTCCTTTTAGAAAGTGGGAAAAGTATTGGTTCCCTTGGGGCCCTTCCTTATAGAACCGTTGCTATATAGACATGGGAAAAGAATTAGTTCCCTTTGAGGATCTTCCTTATAGAAAGTAAGTGTTGCTATATAGACCTATATAGTCTTCCTTATAGAATGTGTTGCTATATAGACATGGGAAAAGTATTGCTTCGCTTTCTATTCTCTTGTTGCAAAAACTTCGTCGCTTGTGTCCAACACATCCACCCAATATGCATGTGAACTTAAGAGTATGTATGTATGTATATATATATACACACACACATGCCAAAGAATTCAGTTAGACGATCTATGTAGTAGAATGATATGAATTGGTTTATGCTTGAAGACATATTGTACAACTCCTAGGAAACCACAAATCTCATGCAATGAGTGCTGATTGATCTTAAGCTTTTTTTTGGAATTATTGTTGACGATCATAACTCAAGCATCTTTCCCTTCAATTAATATTAAAATTATAAAGTTCAAGCTTCTTCATTTCATGATTATTGATTAAAAGCCATATGAAGAGTTCAATATTTATTGGGTCAAAGTTGCAATCTATGGTAATGTTATACTACACTCATAATTTCGAAGTCTTAATTTTTTAACCATGATTTAGCTTCGAGATTATATTTTAGGGTGCCAACTTATTTCATTGACCTAAGTCTCATGCATTTTTGTAGGCATGTATTGTTCAATGTCAACCAAATTGTCTATGATGTATTTTATCGATTACAATGCAATCATACGTGAGGTTTTTGTACTTGGCATATCATTTGGTCCTTGTAAGTTGTATGGCATATGCAACAAGGTTTTAGTATGAGAAAGATTGCAAATATTAAAGGCAATTTGAGATAGTCCTCAATTTAACCATGACGATGTGAAAATCATGCAATCATTAACATAAGGTTGGAAATTGGTTTGGAACAGTAAAAACTCTTTTTCATAATGTATTGCCAAGAATGAGCTTGATGTACTTAACCCATCAAGTCAAAATGCTAACTATAATGTTGAAATTAACATCTCACATTTTCTGTTTTCACTTGCCGCTATGTATTAGTATTACAAGAGAAGGTAAGTTTGGTGCGGTCCAGATAGTCATTACTATAATCAAACAAATAAATATAATATAAAAGTATGTAAAGCTCTAAATAAAAAGTTGTATTTATTTACCATGTCTCTACATTATCCTGTTGTGGCCGACCTTCGTGGCATTCCTCTTGGGTCGTGAACCTCATTATCCAAACGTCAAAAGGTCTTATTCACCTCTTTCCTAAAGATAATGTAACTAATGTCTCACTCATGAATTCCAGGGGATTGGGGCCACCTTTTGGTTTGTCAAGTTGGTCAAACAACCACATGCCTCACTCGATTTGGTCAAGTGCATTGGGTAGTGCATGAGTGAGCTCAAAACTATAGAATTGGGTAGTGTCGAACTACTTATGAACAATAGCCACCAAAGTTTCATCATGGATGGTTGACAATTGCAATCGTTGATGACTTATGAGGTGGGTGAGTGGACTTTGAGGAGGATAATGTTTGTGAGATTGGGGCCACGTCTTCCAAGCATAGTTTGATGGGGTTGTCATTGGGGTCATGAGAAGGAGTGAGCAAGGGTGTGCAAGAATGGATGGTGGAGTTGGGAGCTAGGATGGTGAGGGGTGATCCCAATGTGTATGTGACTAGGAGAGTGTGAAAGCAAGGTGGGGAGTTGTATAGGAAGAGGGGATGAGGCGAGAGGATGTCTCTAAGTGGGATCATCACCGAACACGGGATGGTTACTGTCAGGGACATCGTGTTCACTAAGGGGGAGAGTGGGAGGGGAAAGAGGAGGGGGGGCCGAAGAGACAATAAATGTTAGTGGGGGATTTGTGGGAGGTAGAGGGGGAGACATTTTGGAGAAACTAGGTACCATCAAAATTCTTGTTGTCATCTTCATGGTCCTCCTCTCCATGAGTGGGATAAGTGGCAACATGGGGAGACGATGATGTTTTGCATTGAAGAGCCCGCACATACGTATCTTCAAAAGACATTGCTTTATCATCTCTATCGTTTCGTGATACACTTGGAGTTGGTAGATGCCGCTTTCGTCAAGCTTGACTCCCCAATTGAGGTACTTGTTAGGTATGGTAAATGTGTTGTCTCGTACTATCGACTATGCTCAATCAAACAAGCCAAGTAATGGCAAGTATGAACTAGAAGGCCAAAGAGTGAAGTTGGATTAGAACATAAAAAAGTAGTTGAAGCTAGGTGAAAGCATAAGAATGGAAATACTATTATAGCTAGCATGTAGTTGAAAAGGCCATAGAACACGTTTGCGTTCACAAGTGGAAGGATCACACATTCCACATATAAATTCCTTTTATAATCTTGCAATTTTATGTAATTTTCAGAAACTTGATACACCAATATCACATGTTTTAAATAACATGTAAAATTTGCTAATTTTTTGAGATTTAACAAGTTTCAAACTTGATTAGTTTTTCAATAAATGTTTAAACGTTGATGGTCTACAATTATGAAATGTAGTTAACTTAAAGAAAATCACAATGGTTAACTCAAGGCACAAGTTAAGGTTAATGGTTTCACCATCTTCAGGAGATGTAGGTTCCAGAAGTGGAAGTTACATCTATTGTTAGACTTGAAAATGTTTAAAGTATAAGTAGTAACATTGTAATCCTTAATGCCATCATCTATAAATTTAGTGCTCATTAACATCCATAAATTCACAACTCAGGAAATGCATACAATATTCATAAACAATTTTGATAAATCCATAAATTCTAAAATGTAGACGATATTCATAAACTGTCAAAACTACCAAACTTAGATGTAAACATTAATATATCAATTTGAATATATCACATAGTTATCAAGGTATCCACAAGGCTCTCCTCTTCTTCATTTTGAGAACTCCCCTACAAAATTTGTGAAGTAAATGGCATTTGCGAGGTTCAATTACCATCAACACAATCAGTAATGGATTTCTGTTAATCAATGAAGCACATGTTCACCATAAGGTGTCTTGTTGTGCAACATACTTCTTTACAGTATTGATATGCATCTTTTATTCTTGTAAAAACAGAGATTTTAGTACAATTCAAGTTTATGTAAACCCTAAACCTCTTTTATTTGAAAAAAGAAGAAGATTTCTAAACATGAACTCTATACATTATATCGAGTTGATGTAGAAAACAGAGTTTTCATCACAATTCCATACAATGTATCAAATTCATGTTCAAAGTTTTTTTTCCCAAATTTTAAAAAAATAAAAAATAAAAAAATCGAGCTTGAGTTGATGAAAAAAACAATTTTTTTACCACAATTCAATACAATGTATCGAGTTCATGTTTAAAGTAATTTTTTAAAAAAGTTTTTGTTTTTTTTGGATTATTTTTATTTATTTTTTGGAAAAGAAAACTTTAAACATGAATTCGATACATTGTATCGACTTGTGATGAAAACTTTGGTTTTTTTCATCACTTCAAATTTATAATAAAAAAACAAAAAACCCCAAAATAAATAGAAAAAAAATCAAAATTGTTTTCTAAACCCCCTCGGGGCCCCCCAAAAAACTTTAAACATGAACTCAATACAATGTATCGAGTTGGTCTTGAAAACTCTATTTTTCAACACAAACTCGATACAATGTATCGAGTTCGTGTTTAAATGCATAAACTCGATACATTGTATCGAGTTCATGTAAAAAACACGAACTCACGAATTCGATACATTGTATCGAGTTCATGTAAAAAACACGAACTCACGAATTCGATACATTGTATCGAGTTCATATTTAAAGTTTGTTTTTGGTTTTTTTTTTAATTTGTTTTTTTTTCTATTTATTTTGGGTCTTTTTGTTTTTTTAAAAATAAAATAAAATTTGAAGTGATGAAAAAACCAGAGTTTTCATCACAAGTCAATACAATGTATCAAATTCATGTTTAAAGTTTTTTTTCCCAAAAATTAAAAAAACTTACTTTAAACATGAACTCAATACATTGTATTGAATTGTGGTGAAAAAACTGGTTTTTTCATCAACTCAAGCTCGATTTTATTTGTTTTAAATCCGGGAAAAAAAACTTTGAACATGAATTTGATACTGTATGGAATTGTGATGAAAACTCTATTTTTTACATCAAATTGATACAATGTATGGAGTTCATTTTTAGAAATCTTCTTTTTTTTCAAATAAAAGAGGTTTAGGGTTTACTTGAACTTGAATTTTACTAAAATCTCTGTTTTTACAAGAGAAAAAGATGCATATCGATACTGCAAAGAAGTATGTTGCACAACAAGACACCTTATGGTGAACATATGCTTCATTGATTAACAAAAATCCATTAATAATTTTGTTGATGGTAATTGAACCTTGCAAATGCCATTTACGTGGTCTATAAAATATTCTCGTGGTTCTTAATCACCACTTCAAGCACTTAATGTTGATATTCATAGTTTGGTTCATCTATAACAAAGAAACATTTATGTGGAACTAAGGATGACAACACGAGCGTAACTTAGGTGACAAGGAAACTTGTAAGAACTCAAGGAGGGGATATTAATAGCTACACATGTAGATGGCCATGACCTAGGGCATCAATTCTACATTGGTAAAGTTTTGGACGTGGTGATGCATTAAACCTTTGTAATACATCTATCATTGACATTAGTGATGTGGATATCATTGTATATGACTTTACACTGACAAAAGTTGGATGTTTAAGGACGACAACGATAAACATAATAAAAGAGATATTACCAAGTCTAGAAGATATCTCAAATTGAAGGCGAACAAGATTTAGTGCACACAATTTGGAGACACCATTTGGTGAGGACAATTATTTGATTGGTACATTTGAAAATGAGGAGAAAGAGTCACAATTGTATATTAGCTATAATAGTGATTCTCATGAAAGGAATGATTATAGTGATGCAAATAACTCTTAAATGTATTTTTTGTGCAATGATATCTAACAAATTTAGACAACATTTTATCGAATGAAATAAAAAAGTTAATTGTTTTGAAATCTTTCGCTTATGATTTCGTTAGGATCTAAAATACTACTAGTTGTAATTTCTCCTTTAAAATACACAAAGTTACTTTTTGTATTTGGCCAAAATTTGGCATTTTTCAATTTTACCAAATGGTGAAAATTTTAGCTTTTTCATCAAGTTTTCGAGAACATGAGATACTGGTATCAAAGTGTTTTGTGAAATGGCAAAAAAAGCCCCAAAATTAGACAAAATATTCCTTATCCTTCCATTTGTGTGCGATCCTTCCACTTGTGAACGCAAATGTGTTATAGCTAATTAGCTATTGTTTTAGCCAATATTTAGTGGGAAAATCTTAAAGATACATATAATTTATTATAGGGAGTGAAATATCAAAATCCCCAAATTTTTGAATTTGGGCACACACATTGTGGAGCATGGGGCTTTGTGCACTCATGTCCAAGCATTTAATGCCAGCATACTCCTCATCTTGAGTTTTGCACCAACATTCAAATGGATGGAGCACTATGATTATCAATGTAGACAAGTCCCTCGAAGCAACAAGAAAACATAGAAATCAACAAATTGTCATACTAACACCAACACACAACCAATTCCCTCTTAATCGTGGTATTTATCAAAATCTATCTAACATGTAATTTAGAATCAAAATTTTGGAAATCGTGTTATTAGGGTTTATATGGTTCCCTCACACAGAAGCAATAAAGATCTAATTAGACTCATATTCTAGAAATACTGTTGTTAACCACCATATGGTTAACAAACATATTCCCTTGTTATCTTATTAGAATCAAATTCTGAAAATATGGTTGTTAATCACCATATGGTTAACAAACACATTACCTTTTACTTGGATTAGAATGAAACTCTAAAAATGTGTTATTATGGTTATATATGGTTACCAAACACATTCCCTTGTACTCTAATTAGAATCAGATTTTGAAAATATGGTTGTTAACCACCATATGGTTAACAAACACATTACTTTGTACTCAGATTAGAATTATTTTCTCGAAATATGTTGTTAGGGTTATATATGGTTATCGAACACATTCCCTTGTACTCTTATTAGAATCATATCCTGGAAATATGATTGTTAACCATCGTATGTTTGAATTTAGGTGGTTAGTTCCTCCCTATCCTAAGGAGTTGAACTTTTAGAAGTTTGTTGAGACGAAGGAGGATTTCAACCTTGTATATTGTCACTTAATGGTATTGACCTTGTGGTGTTAACATACAAAATGATTACTTATGTATTTTGGTTGACAATCTACAAAGCAACTAGAGTAAAAGGGAATGTAAAGATCAACCATGTACATTCGAAACTTTATGAGGACAGAATGATGCTTCATCAAAAAGTGCATCAAGAGATACTAGTGAACAAAGAGTTATCAGTTTCCTTCACCAGAGTATAGATTGAAAAGGAGTTGGCATACGAGAATTATAAATTTGCGAAGTAAGCGACTAACAAAGATTTGTATAGGGTAGCATGGGCACTTGCATGTGAGGCATAGACAGAGTGTTGTCGCAAGATGGGCAATTTGCAACAAAAGAGGGCAAAATTTTGGAGCTTGGGAGTTGATGATGCAAATCGGTGGATGATATAGGTTCTTCAGTTCGTTCGATAAAGAATAATATAAAGGGGATTGGCTACTTATAGGCTGGTTCTTCAATCCATTGAAAGCTAATCCGTCATGGATGAAGGAAGAGGCACATAGGATTAGGAAGAAGGTGTTATATAAGTACTTTATTCAAGGATGACATCTTTGGAAGCACCCCAAGAAGAGGACATACACACCGTTGAGAATTTTTTGCACAAAAGAAAACCAAAGGAAATTGGTATCTGAATATCATGAAAATCCTTGGGTAGGGCATAGAGGTATTTGGGAGACATTCTCTAAGATAAAAGAGAAGTATTGGTGGCTAGGGATGTACAAAGATGTGGCACACTTTGTTGGAACGTGTGAAAGTTGTTAGATGTACTCGTATGTTCAACACAAGGATGAACTTCATCCAACTTACCCTTTTACTTCATCCAACTGCCAATGGGAGTGGGTCAGATGAAATACTTCGTACTTGCATGGCAAGAACTTACAAACCAAGTTGAAAGAAGGGCTCTATGAAATAAGATTGCCACAATGGTGTGCAAATTTCTCTTGGAAGATGTGATATGTCGATATGGATTGTAGGGAAGATAATGGCGGACAGAGGGGAGTTGGATGTGAATGAAGCTAAAGAGTTTTTTGAACGTCTTGGAGTTAAGTTTTCCCTTACAACTACATACAACCTAGAGGCAAATGAAAAGATAGAGTGAGGGCATAGCTCGATAATTGAGGCACTCGTTTGATCATGTACACCCTAATACCACACTTGGCATACACTGGAGAATGTGCAGGTTTGGTGGGGGTGGATATCGTGATGTGGGGAGCACATAGGAGGAAATAAGTTAAACTACAAATATTAAAAATCTTGATTGATAAAGTTATGGTGTGGTATGTAGGACAAGTAACATGTTGCATTTAAAAACAATAAAAAAGTCTTTGCGTAATTTATAAGAGTTTGTAATATAAGTGAAAGGGGCAAAATAAGTGTGTAATTGGGAAAGCGAAAGCACCTACTTTTTTTTGGTAAGAACGCCTCTTTCATCCTATAAAAGAGGTGAAGAGAATTCATATTAAGGGGAAAGAAAGAGAGAAACGTGGAAGCTCTACTGGATTGAGAAGCTAGGGTAGCGAATCAAGAGGGTGTGTAAGATTAGCATCGACAAGAGGCGACGTGGCCATCAATTGTTGGGATGTTGCACCGAAATTCAACAATTTCCCCCTTAAGCTTCACTCGTGAACAAATCTTCTTCAATTATTCTTTTCTTCTCAGCATGCTTACTATATTAGGGTTTAATTTTCTTCTTCTTCGTGAAATTTAGGGGTCTTAGTTCATGTTTAATCTCGGAAATTCCCCACCATTGTAATCAAGATATTCCAAAAACTTGCAAACCCTACTTTATAAAGGAAATTTCTTTCATAATCCAACATTTTGAGCCTATAAAGTGGTCAGTCATTGTAAAATACATTTGTAATCTCAAGTTCTTTGGGTTAATTATGTGTTAACCTCATGCATAATTCACTGTTCGGATTGATGCAACCTTCAACTCTAAGGATCGGCTCTACAGAGCCTTCAACTCTTAGGCGCCTTCGAGCCTACAAAACCTTTGACTCTAGGTTTCATTCAACTATAACTTACCTTCGATCTTACTTATCTTTGACTATGGGTTTCATTCGACTCTGGATTACATTCGATTTCGACTTATCTTCGACTTTGGGCTTCATTCGACTTTGACTTATCTTGACTGTAGGCTTCATTTGACTTAGGATTACATTCGACTCTTATCTACCGTCGACTCTTTAAAGCATTTGATTCTGACTTACCTTCGACTTTGCAATGCATTTGATTGTGACATACGTTCGACTCTATAGAGCCTTCAACTCTAATCTACCTTTGACTCTGACGATCTTTCGACTCTAACGAGCCATCAAGTCTAACGACCTTTCGACTCTTAGCAACTTTCAAGGGTGAAAGCATGGGAATGGGAACAATTAGCTTTGTCCTTGACATAACCAATTAGTTGTGTGAAAAGCTGAATGTGATTTAGTTGTTTTGCAATTATAGGTGCTTTCCTATCATACATTTAAACTTACGGAAGCAATCAAATACTTCACTTTTCTCTTTCATGAAATAAACCCATGCTTTCCTTGAGCAATCATCAATCAAAGTTACATAGAACCTGTAGCCACCAATTGATGCATTTTTTGTTGGTTCCCATACATCCGTATGTACCAAATCCAACAAATTTTTGCTTACATGTCTTTCATGAGGAAAAGGCAACTTGTTTTGCTTTCCATATTGGCATGCTTCACATATTTTGCTCATCTCACAGTCTTTCAACTTAGGCAGTCCAGTCACTGCATTTTTCCTCAACATATTTTTCAAAGTTTGCATACTTATGTGACCAATTCTTTTATGCCACATTTCCATATCTGAGATTACACTCATTCCTTCTGCAAACATGGTTGTAATCTTTTTAGGCATATCCACATCTAACACAAACATTCTTCCTGGACGTTTTCCTTTTGCAATAAGCTTTCCCTGTTTCTCTATAAAGCATCCACTTTGCTTAAACTTAACTTGCATTCCTTGCTCTACTATCTGTCCAACAGAAATCAGATTTTTTGCAAGGTTTGGAACATGCATCACATTTAGAATATACTTTGTTTTTCCTTTTTCTTCCCACAATGGGATATCTCCAACATGCTCGATTGTATGAGTGGTGTTATCACCTATCTGTACATAACCATGAATCTCTGGTTCCATTAAACTTTCAAACCAATTTGCATGTCCTGTCATATGATTAGATGCCCCAGAATCTACATACCACATAAAATCTTCATTACATCTCTGTGAACATTCAACCATTGTTGTTGTTTCATGTTGCATCACAAATGCACCATAGTTATCAGTCTTCACTAGTTGAAGCATAATTATTTTGCTATCTCTTCCCTCTTTTTTCATCATTTTTCTTTTTATAGCATTTAGCCTATGTATGGCTTGGTTTTCCACAATACCAATAGCCATCATCATTCAAATAAGTTTGCTTACCTCTACCTCGATTGCTCCCCCTGCCTCTGATGTTGTTTCTTCCACTTACAACCTGTTGTCCTCTTCCTTGATAATTGTTGTTGGTTCTAGCTGAACCAAATCTTCCATGGCCTCTTCCTCGGCCTCTTCCAGCACTATTGTAGAGGGCTTGTCCCTCGGTCTTAGAGTTTCCTTTATTTACATCATCTATCTGATTTCTTTCTTCCACTACAAGCATTGAAACCAGATCTGGAAAACTTGGGATGTTATCCCTTGTGAGAATAGATGTTTTGAAGCTTTTATATTGAGGTCCTAAGCCTCTTAAGCATATTTCCACCTTATCAACATCTTCTACCTTCACATTAATAGAAGCAAGAGATTCACATATGCTCTTTATTTTCAGAGCATACTCATTCACTGACATCTTACCTTTTTCCAAGGTATTTAGCTTAGTCTTCAACTAAAGCTTTCTAGCCTTTGTGTTCACTGCAAACAGTTTTACCAAACTATCCCAAGCTTCTTTTGGAAGCATAGCATCTTGTATGTGTCCAAGCATTGAATCCGAGAAGCTAAGTGAGAGCCAATGCAATACTTTCCGTGCCCCTTGATTCCATTCCTTAAATGCTTTAATCTGTGCAGCAGTTGCATTTTCCTCAAGGACATCTGGAGCCTCTTCTAGATCTCCTTCAATGTAGTCCTAGTATCCTTTTCCCATCAGGAAATTTTTCATTCTAAATTTCCACGCAGGGAAATTGTTTTTATCCAGCTTTTCTGTGACTATTTGGCTACCATTCTCAGTAACCATTCTCTCTTTCAATTAGGGCTTTTGCAACGATTAACTTCACAAACAACTCTCTGATTCAGATCAGCAACCAAAATCAAACTTCTCAGATCTGTACTACTCTAATCTTCTTTATGAGCAACTCTGCTCTGATACCATGTTACGAAAGCGCTCCGGCTCTTCTTTGTCCACAACGGAACATGATATGTTGGATCGTTTATTGTGCTCAAGACAAAGAAAAGGAAGAGGGAAGGAGACTTACATCTGTAGCAACCCAAAAGATTCTATTTCATTACATGTAGAGCTCAACTCGCTCTCGTCAGTTTTCTGCTTTTTTGTTCTTTTTCTTCTCTACTCTCACTATGTTGTTTTCTTTCTCTCGCTCATTTTTCTATATCTCACTCTCTTACTTTTTACCTAAATTATAAATCACTTATATATGCAGCTAATTAGCTGTCAGTACCTAAATAGTTGTGCATAGCTAAATAGTTGTTTCACTTTTATGTCCACTAGTAGCTACTATATAAGATCTTACTTCTCAATAAGCATCACATACCTTTGTTGAGCTTGCTTCTCAACATCTAGACATCTGGAAAGTTCTAGAAAGTTCCAAGGTTCTAGAAGGTTCTAGAATATTGTAATGCATGTACTTCAACTTAGAATATAAATACTTGTAACCATCTTGGTCCCATTCAAGGGATTCAACGCCAGTCATTGACACATCAATCTAGTATTCTTGTTAGCCCCATTTGATGTGATAATGTAGGATATTGCTCGGCCACAACTGAGTCTTGAATCACTTGTCAATGAGAATCAAACACAGACAATAGAGAGTACACATAATGTTTACGTGGAAAACCCTAAATGGCAAAAACCATGGGAGCCCACAGATTCCTAACTATCACTATATATGAAAGGTACAAACAGAAACTTGGAGGCAACGACCTCGAGCTCCATATCTTCGCCAGCCAGCGGTTACAATAGAGTACATCGTTCTATATCTCTCTCTCACACAGTATAACAATTATACATACACAACAATATGACAACAACATCTTGTTTTAAAGTGATTGCCCTAAGTCATGTTTATACTTATATGAACTTAGGGCTATTTACAAATATAGCCTCAATAGGCTTACTCAAAACATATTTACAAATATGTCTTCTCATCCGGTTCTCACCAGGTCTATCCAATTCGGTTTCCGGTCCAATCCGGTTTCCGGATCTCTTCCGGTTCTCTTCCGGTTTTCACTGGGTCCACTTCATTCATAACCAGATCCCATCCGGAGGGACCGATTTCCCAACACCATCTTCTCTCCTTGATTTACATCTCTGTCTTTATGCTCTTGTATTGTTCCTAGCGTCTTAAGTTCCTCATCTCATCGCTCCCAACTTCCTGAGTTTCTATCCTCATCAAATCTAGTTCCACGTTTGTAACCTTATTGTCATAGCCTCGTCATCTATGCTTTGTCATAGTCTAGGGTTGGTGTGTCTGTGACAGTTTGAATCCCTTCCAATTGGAATCATCACTCGTCTTTGTGATCGCCCTTGCTTTAGAATTACCATCGTCACCGTCGCTGCTTCGAGAGTTACCGTCATCAACATCCTTTCGTTTCCTATCTTCCTTGACATCTCTATCACTTAGTTTCTTCCCATCATCGTCTCTATCTTTTAGTTTCTTCTCATCCTCCACATATCTATCTCTATGTTTCTTATCATCATCATCCCTATCTTTGCACTTCTTATCATCTTCCACATCCCTATCTCTACATTTTTTGTCATTGTCATCCTTCTCCCTGTGTTTCTTGTCATTTTCATCTCTATCTATGTGTTTCTTATCATCTTCGTCCCTGTCACTATGTTTTCTATCATCCTTTATATCTCTGTCTTTGTGTTTCTTTTTATGCTCAACGTCTTGATCATTGTGTTTCTTATCCTCTTCATCTATTTCTTAGTTTCCATCATTGCCATTGTCACGGTAATTGCTTCCAGAGACGCTTCCTCAACATCATTGTCTTCATTGCTTCGTCTTCGGCATCATCATCTTCAACACCTCTTGGTGTCATCATCAACACTACTTTGCCTAGCCTTCGTCGACGTCAAGTGTTCGAGTTCCCGGTGAGGACCACACATGGTCCCTCACATCCGTTGGTGTTCGTATCTTCGATGAGGACCACACATGGTTGCTCACGCTCGTTCATGTTCTGATTCCCGGTGATGACCGCGCATGGTCGCTCACGCCCTTTGGTGTTCGTGTTCCCGATGAGGACCTCACATGGTCGCTCACGCTAGTTGGTGTTCGTGTCTCTAGTGAGGATCACACAGGATCGCTCACGCCTGTTGGTGTTTGTGTTCCGGGTGGGGACCGCACAAGGTTGCTCACGCCCATTGGTGTTCCAGTTCTCGATGAGGATCGTACATGGTCGCTCAAGTTCGTTGGTGTTCCAGTTCCCGGTGAGGACCGCACATGGTCGCTCATGTCCGTTGGTGTTCCAATTCCCGGTGAGGACTACACATGATCACTCACGTCCATTGGTGTTCCAGTCTCCGCTCACCCCTACACCACGCTTTCGAAAAGGCGGTCATAAAGGGGAGGATAATGTGATGATACAATGACATGAAGTATATAGTTGATGAGGATTGAACTTGCGACCTCACACCAATGATACATCATGCTCAACCATTTTGATATGAGCATTGCATAAGATATATTTGATCTACATATCATTATATAAGATGTACATGATCTAGGTATACTCTCTAGACATCTAGAATGTTCTAGAATGTTCCAAGGTTCTAGAAGGTTCTAGAATATTCTAATTCATGTACTTCAACTTAGAGTATAAATACTTATAACCATCTTGGTCTCTTTCAAGGGATTCATCCCCAGTCATTGACACATCAATCTAGTATTCTTGTTTAGCCCCATCTTCTCTCCTTGATTTACATCTCTGTCTTTATTCTCTTGTATTGTTCCTAGTGTCTTAAGTTCCTCATCTCATCGCTCCCAACTTCCCGAGTTTCTATCCTCATCATTTCGAGTTCCACATTCATAACCTTATTGTTGTAGCCTCGTCATGTATGCTTTGTCGTAGTCTAGGGTTGGTGTGTCCGTGACAGCAATGTTGGAAGAGAAGAGCATGCCCAAGTTCTACTGGGCCGAAGCAGTCCGGACGTCGTCTACATCCAAAACCGGATCGAGGATAAGGTGTTGGCACACAAGCTATATTTCGGACGGAAGACAAATTTAAGGCACCTTAGAATATTTGGTAGCATTGCCTATGTGCATGTGCCGGATGAGAAGAGGAGGAAGTTGAACCTGAAGTCGGAGAAGTTTTCCTTGTCGACTACTCACATGAGCAAAAGGGTTATAAGTGCTATAACCCCTGAACAAAACAAGTTCGAGTGAGCCAAGATGTCGAATTTGATGAGTCGGCATCATGGTACTCTATACCGACTCCGACCCGATTCCAGAAAATGAGGTCAGTGCGCCGGAAACAATCCGGGCAGAAGAAGAAGAAGACTTTGGTACTCTTGATGAGAGTCCGATTTCATTTCGACTGAGCGGGCTGAACAAGCGACTGAGTCGGAACGACCAGTCAGATGACGAGCGGGCGAGTAGTGGAGACTCAATCGTGTTGTCCCCGCATAATAAGAAGAAGATGCTAGAATACGACACCGGAAGAGATGAGTCAGAATGGAGCGAATCTGACTCCGGAAAGAACGAAGAAGGATCTTCGGAGACAAAGTTCGAGTTGACCAAGAGGGCCTTGAAATCGGCTAACGAGAAGTTACGTTGATCCACCCGCCAGAAGAACCCCGTGAAGCAATATGGTTATAACGAATACATGGCACGTCACTATGCATACATGACGAAAGTGGCAGAGGTGCGTGAGCCAAAGAGCTATGCAGAAGCGGCAAAGGACGCACATTGGCGTGCCTCTATGGAGGAAGAGATGCGGGCACTCGATGCCAATGACACACACAACTTGGTTGACTCTCCCCGACATTCAAACCAATCGGTTGCAAGTGGGTGTAAAAGGTGAAGTACAATGCTGACGGTTCAGTCAACTGGTACAAGGCCTGGTTAGTGCCCCACGGAATCGACTACGACGAGACCTTTGCTCTAGTAGCGAAGATGCCAACGGTTCGTGTGGTCTTGGTGGTTGCTGCGGCAAGGGGATGGAATCTTCACCAAATGGACGTGAAGAATGTGTTTCTTCAAGGTGATCTTGAAGAACAAGTCTACATGATCCAACCCCCCGGATTTCGGTAGTAGATGAACAAGTTGCAGTGTGCCGAATCAAGAAGTCACTTTACAACCTGAAGCAAGCCCCCCGTGCTTGAAATTCGAAGATCACACATCGATTGCGTAAGATGGGGTTTGCAACCTCGAAGTCGAACTCTTCACTGTTCATCCAGAAAGGTCCAGACGGTCCGATATCTATCCTACTATATGTGGATGATCTAGTCATCACCGAACCCGAACTCGCTGAAATCTGTGACGATACAATGACATAAAATATATAGTTTATGGGGATTGAACTTGCAACCTCATATCAACAATACATCATGCTCAACCATCTTGATATACGCATTGCGTAAGATATATTTGATCTACATATCATTATATAAGATGTACATGATCTAGGTATACTCTCTAGACATCTAGAAAGTTCTAGAAAGTTCCAAGGTTCAATTCACATCAACTATATATTTTATGTCATTGTATCGTCACAATTGCCCATGCCGCCTCGAAAATCGACCGGTTCTTTCTTTCGGCCACACCGTTTTGTTCCTCTGTGTATCTACAACTGAATTCCCTCCGAATTCCTTTTTGCTGCAGATAATTGTTGAATTGGCCGGGAAAGTATTCTTTTCCACCATCTAACCGCAGGCACTTGATCTTTCTCTCCTTTTCCCGTCCAACAAGACTTTGTAGGTTCCGAAAACAGTCGAAGACTTCGCGTTTCTTCTCAATGAGATAGATCCACGTCTGCCGGTTGTAGTTGTCAATGAAGGAGACAAAATATTCGCTCCCGCCAAGACTAACGTTCTGTGTTGGTCCCCATACATCCGAATGTATCAAGTCGAGCTTGTTTCTACTCCGGTTTCTTTCGATGGGGAACGGAATCCGGTGTTGCTTCCCGAGTTGGTAGGCTTCACATATTTGGGCCTTCCGGCCACTAAATTTCGGCAATCCGAAAACAACCTGTTTCTATTGCAGGTCTTGAACCCTCTGATAGTGTTGGGAATTCGGTCCCTCCGGATGAGAACCGAACGAGCCGAAGGAAGGAACCGGACCGGACGGATCCGGATGAATCCGGTGTGAACCGGATCTAGGGACATATCTGTAAATATGTTTCTAGAGGGCCTGTCATGGCCATCTTTGTAAATAGTCCTAAAGTCATATAAGTATAAATATGACTTATGGCAACCACTTATGTGTATGTTGTCATATGAGTTGCTATTACTATTGTAAAGATAGAGAGAGAGAGAGAGAGAGAGAGAGAAATAGATACATAAAGCTTTTCTCTTGTATACACCGGTTGACAAAGACATACAGCTCGAGGTCATTACCTTTGAGTCTCCCTTTGTATCCTCTTCTCATAGGGATAGTTGGACTCTTTGGGCTCCCGTGGTTTTTCCCTATTAGGGTTTTCCTCGTAAACATCCGGTGTCGTCTCATACTGTGTAAGTGCATTAATTGAGATGATACAATGACATAAAATATATAGTTCATGAGGATTGAACTTGCAACCTCACATCAACAATACATCATGCTCAACCATCTTGATATGAGCATTACATAAGATATATTTGATCTACATATCATTATATAATATATACATGATCTAGGTATACTCTCTAGACATCTAGAAAGTTCTAGAAAGTTCCAAGGTTCTAGAAGGTTCTAGAATATTCTAATGCATGTACTTCAACTTAGAGTATAAATACTTGTAACCATCTTGGTTCCTTTCAAGGGATTCATCTCCAGTCATTGACACATCAATCTAGTATTCTTGTAAATCAAGGAGAGAAGATGGGGCTAAACAAGAATACTAGATTGATGTGTCAATGACTGGCGTTGAATCCCTTGAAAGGGACCAAGATGGTTACAAGTATTTATACTCTAAGTTGAAGGACATGCATTAGAATATTCTAGAACCTTCTAGAACCTTGGAACTTTCTAGAACTTTCTAGATGTCTAGAGAGTATACCTAGATCATGCACATCTTATATAATGATATCTAGATCAAATATATTTTATGCAATGATCATATGAAGATGGTTGAGCATGATGTATTGTTGATGTGAGGTTGCAAGTTCAATCCTCATCAACTATATATTTTATGGCATTGTATCTTCACATTAATCTCATTTCTAATTCCTACTTTCATCCATTAAGTGTTTAATATTCGGTTGTGGGCGAGCGTTATTCCGCACAAACTCGTATCAGAGCAAAGTTTTAAACTTCAAACTAAGAAAGAAAAATGGAAGAGTCATTCGGAAGCATGTTGAAGCTCACCGGCTCCAAATACCCAGTGTGGAAGTCGAAGATGAGGGACATGCTCGTGGTCAAAGATCTCTGGCTGCCGGTACAGTTCGGGGACAAAAAACCGGACAAGATCGATGCCACGATGTGGGAGGTGATGCATATGAAGACAACGACATACATCTGGTGCTTCATCGACATGGGCCTATAGAACAACATCAATGAAGAGAGCAAGGCTCATGTGCTCTGGGAGAAAATTGACACCATGCTAGAGAGGGAAAATGTTGTAAATAGGGTTTCGGTATTCTGGAAGTTAGTGAGACTCCGGTACCAAGACGGATGCAGCATGGTGGAGCACATGAATGCATTCCAGGGGCTCATAAATAAATCAAACAACCTTGTTGGAAGTACCTCTAGCCGATGAGGTACTTGTGTTGCTCCTACTCAATTTCCTCCCGGATAGTTGGGAGACGCTAGTTGTCACTTTGGGCAATGCCGGGCCGAAAGGAAAGCATTCGTCCATAACAAGAGTAAAGTCGAGCTTGCTAGATGAAGAAGCTCACCGGAAGGATCAAGAGTCCGGAACGATCTGAAGGCCTTGGTTACGGAAGACGGCCATAACCGGGGAAGAGGTCGGAATCGGAGTCCCCAAAATCGGGACAAATCGGGGACGAGGTTGAAGTAAAGGGGGAGGTCCACGTGCTTTTATTGCGGAAAGTCGGGGAACTTCTAGAAGAACTTCCGACACTTCTGGAAAGCCAAAGGGGGAGTTGACATTCCCGAACTAAAGAAGATTTCGGAAAGGAGAGGAACGTCGACGATCACGACAAGTGAGGAAGAATTGCTGCTAATCACCGAGGAGAGTGAGATGCATCTTGTGAGTGATGAGACAACATGGGCGGTCGACTCCGCAGCGTCGTTCCATCTAACCCCCGACCGGAAATGCGTCTCATCATATAGAGTCGGAGATCACGGTTCTGTCCGGATGGGAAATGAAGGTGCATGCCAAATTATCGACATAGGAGACGTGTGATTGATGACGTCAATCAGGTGCAAGTTGCTGTTGAAGGATGTCTACCACAATCCAGAGGTTCGGTTGAACCTGATATCAGTCGGTCGGTTGGATGATGAAAGCTACATAGGTAGCATCCGGAATGGAGTCATGAAGTTTTGCAAAGGGAGCCTAATCGTGGCCTGAGCCTGGAAGATCAACACTATGTACCTGATGCACACCCGGATATGCCAGGAAGAAGTGTTAACTCTTCGGGCCGGACAATGGCCTAACACAGGGTGTCTACAGAAGACACTTCACCAAAGGGTGTTACGGCAACCGGATTAGACTCAACGCTTAATCCGACTTAATTAAGTTACTTAGCATGATCGTCCTTCATAATTACACGCGTAAAATATAACAATTAAGACAGAACGGCAATTAACACAGAGAGATAACAACGCTAAACTTCTATTAATTAATTGCTATTGATTACATTGTATCCGGGCCTTTAAATAGGTTTCCGGTCTGTATTACAAAACGGTGCCATCCGCACCTGTTCGGGATCAGTCCAGATCCGGAACGGCATACCGATTCCGGTCCGTCCGTCCACACTCATAGCTTAATTACAACCACATTCCTACTACTTAAATAACTCCCCGTTTCCCACTCTGGACTCCTTGGCCGGCCGGTAACACTAATCGTGGCCTGAGCCTAGAAGATCAACACTATGTACCTGATGCACACCCAGATATGCCAGGAAGAAGTGAACGTGGCATCCGAAAATGCCGGTGAGCTATGGCACAAGAGGTTGTGTCACATGAGCCAGAAATGGATGAGAAGTCTTGCCGAAGATAACCTCATTCTGGAGGTGAAAGACGTGCATCTTGAGAAGTTCATCGATTTCTTGGTAGGCAAGCAAAACCGAACCTCTTTCCATTCAAGGCCACCGATAAGACGGAATGCCCGACTGGAACTTGTGCATACCAATGTATGCCAAGTGGACATGAAGTCACATTCTGAATCGCAGTACTTCGTGACATTCATAGACAACCACAACCGAAAGCTATGGGTCTCGCCATTGAAGATGAAGGACCAGGTATTATCCGTCTTCAAGGAATTCCACGCGAGAGTAGAAAGGGAAACCGGTTGAAAGTTGAAGGCAGTTTGAGCGGACAATGAAGGAGAATACCAAGGGCAGTTTGAGGAGTATTGTCAGTCGAAGGGAATCCGGCTCGAATTCACCATGCCGAAGACACCGAAGCTGAACAGATTGGCCGAAAGGATGAACCAAACCATAATGGAGAGAGTTTGGAGCATGCTAGCACATGCAAAGTTATCCAAGATGTTTTGGGTTGAGGCGCTAATGACAGCGACCTATGTGATAAACAGATCACCCTCAGCGCCCTTGGAAGGAGACTCACCACAGAAAATATGGACCAATAAAGACGTATCTTACCGGCATCTAAAGGTGCTTGGTTGTCTCGCTTGCATGCATGTTGCAAAGGACATGAGAGCAAAGTTGGATCCAAAGTCCAGGCCATGCATATTCCTTGGATACGGCGATGATGAGTTTGGATACCAAGTGTGGGACTTGGTCGACAAGAAGGTGTTGCGGAGTCGAGACATAATCTTCATGGAAGACAAGAGTATTTCCGACTAGGAGTCAAAGAAGAAGATACCAGACTCCAGATCGACCAACGGAACCCATCCGGCCAGAAGCCGGATAACACTCGAAGAACCGGCCAGAGTCAGACAAGAGACAGAATCGGCCGAAGAAGCAGAATTGGACACCAGAGGCAGACAAGACCCCGAATCAGATTCGGATGAAGAACAAATGGTGGAACTGGTGGATATGAACCAAGGAAGAAGATATCATCTTAGGGAGAGAAGAGGCCTCCGGAGATTCCTGGATGCAGAGCAGGAAAGCTTCGAAGAAGCAAAGAAAGACACCCACAACCGCAAGTGGTTAAGCGCCATGCAGGATGAGATGGATTCCCTGCATGAGAACCACACATATGAATTGACAAAGCTGCCGAAAGGAAAGAGAACACTCCGGAACAAGTGGGTGTACAAGCTGAAACCGGAAGATGTCGGAAATCCACCAAGGTACAAAGTGTGTTGAGAAACGAATCGTCAATCCACAAGAAAAGGAATATGTTGAAATACACAACTCTGAAACACAAAAAACAATGTATACAGATTTAATGTGGAAAACCTTAAAGCGGGAGAAAACAACGAAGAACGGAGCTTCACTATACAATGGATATACAACAACAAGATCAGAGTACAACACTCTCTACACAGAGTGTAAACAACCTCAAAGGGATCTTGGCGTATGCTATTTCTAAAACACAGCTATGGCGCCGCTCACTCACTCACGCTCCCACACACTCTCTTCTCTATTGCGCTACGCTATAGAGGCTCACCCATATATATCTTCATGTTCTGTTTGCCCTAGGTGTATTTATACTAATACACAAAATGGGTTATTTACAATCATGGTCATTGTTATTATCCAATAATAATAATAGTCATACTAATCAGCTAATTCATTCGTCGACTATCGGGTCAGTCCGACTAGTCGGCTTGGTCATCAACCATCCAATCGGCCCAACTAACCAGTCGTTTCTTCAACCTCAATCAACTCTCTCTGAGTCGACTCCTCAATCGTTAGCTCTCATCCGATCAATCGGCTGCTCCCTGTCTTCGATTGTCGGTTCTCTCCGAGCAGTCGGCTCCTCCCACTGGAGGGACATATTCCTTACAAACTCACCTTTCACTCCTATTGGGAGGAATCCGCTATTCATGTCCTCTGTCAACAGACTCTAAGTCGGTCCATCAGTAGGTTCTTCATGAGGGTAAACTCTCCTTCTTGGACTTTCTCCCGTAACCAATCATACCTTCTTTGTATGTGCTTGGTCCGGGAGTGGTATGCAACATTCATGGTTCGATGTATGGCACTCTAGTTGTCACAATGAAGCAAGAAATCCCTTTGCTTCATCCCCAACTCGTTGAGAAAGTTTCTCATCCAAATCAGCTCCTTGTCGGCCTCTACCGTTGCCATGTACTCTATCTCTGTGGTCGACAAGGCCACAGACTTCTACAATCGTGATTGTCATGACACTACTCCCCCTGCATAGGTCATCATGTACCCTGACGTGGATCGGTTGAGTCTACACCCTTCGAGCATGGGTTTTCCAACACCATACTTAAGACACACACCCGATGTGCCTTTTAAGTACCTGAGTATCCATTTTACCGTTGCCTAGTGTTCTTGTCCTGGATTATTCATGTATCGGCTTACTGTTCCCACAACAAAAGCTATGTTTGGTCTCGTGCAGACCATAGCATACATTAGATTGCCGACGGTTGAGGCATATGGTACTTTCCTCATCTTAGCCTTTTCTTTCTCCCCTCTCGAGCATTGCTTTGCATTTAGGTTGTAGTTAGTCGGTAACACCGAGCCGACCAGGTTTGCTTCCGACATGTTGAATCTTTTTAGGATCTTAGTCATGTATTTCTCTTGTGACAACCACAACACTTTCTTAGTTCTATCTCGAAATATGTGCATCCCTAAGATTTGTTTAGCCAATCCAAGATATTTCATAGCAAACGATTTTCCTAGAGCTTTCTTCAAGCTTCCGATCTTCCTTGTATCTTGACCGACTATCAACATGTCATCTACATATAACAAGAGAATCAAGAAGTCACCTTCGTCATAACTTTTGACGAACACACAGTGATCAGCTTGTATTTTCTGGAACCTATGTTCCGCCATGATGGACTCAAACTTCCTGTACCATTGGCATGGAGCTTGTTTCAACCCATACAAGCTTTTCTTCAGTCGACACACCAGGTTCTCTTTCCCTTTCTCCTCAAAACCTTCGGGTTGCTACATGTAAATCTCTTCATCCAGCTCCCTGTGCAAGAATGTTGTCTTGACATCCAATTGTTCGGTCTCTAGATCCATACTAGCAGCAATGCTCAGAACAATTCTAATGGATGTCATCTTCACGACTGGAGCGAATATTTCGTCGAAGTCGACACCCTTTTTCTGTTGGAACCCCTTCACTACTATGCGGGCTTTATACCTGGGCGCATTGTTGAATTCTCCAGTCTTCACCTTGTAGACCCATTTATTCCTAACTGCTCTCGTACCTTTCGGCAGCTCTACTATGTCGTAGGTATAATTCTCATGCAAAGAATCCATCTCATCTTGTATCGCGCTCACCCATTTCTCTCTGTGCTTGTCGGCAATGGCTTCATCATAGCACTCTGGCTCACCTTCATCAATCAAGAGGATGTATTGACTGGCATATGTTGTCAGTGCTCTCCTTTCTCTAAGTGTGTATCTCCTTCCACTCATTGTCGGCTTTAGTTCGAATGTCTCTGCAGACCAGCGTTGTTTACGTACGCGTATTTAACGTATCAATACGTCTAATGCCTCATACTTTGTATAGTACGTACTATACGTCAATGTTGTTCAGTCAAATATCATGTAAATTTTTCTAATACAGTATTTAACGTACTTTTAAAACAATAGGTATAATACGTATTTATAAAAAAAATGTATGCAAAACCCTAAATAAAAAACGATTTTAGTGAAGAAGGAAGAAAGAAGAAGAAGAAAACGAAGGAAGATGAACAAGAAGAGGAAGAACAAGGACAAGAAGACCAAGAAGAGGAAGAGGAAGAGGAAGAAGACCAAGAAGAGGAAGAGGAAGAGGAAGAAGAAGAAGAAGAAGAAAGAGGACGAGGAATCAATCGAAACCTTGGTTTGAAGACAATTAATCATCTTCATACAGAGGCAACAAACAAAGATCTACGTTATATAGAAGACAATTTTTTATTGGGCCCGATTCTTGTGAGTCTGAAGTATGTTTAACCGTAATATGCATATGCTTGGATAGTAGTTTTCTAACTTTAATATGCAATGAAGTCACATTTTCTTTTTGGTTTTCATTCACTAGCATAGAGAAAGATGGAGCTACTAGCCTAAAAACAATAGTGTATTCTTGCTTATTGATTTCATGTTTGATTAGAATGCTTGGTTAGTTTATTAGTAATTGATTACCCAAAGAGCAGCCATTGAAAGGGGAGGCTAATTCAATTAAGCTTCAATTAGTTTCAGTTAGAGTATTTCACATGGCATTAATAGTTTTGCAGTCAATCATGTATTTCACTAAATTGGTTTTAAATTATGTTTTTCACTTGCCATGAACATGAAGGTTAATATGAAAGTGCAGCCCAAGGATATGAGTAGTTATGGTAGGCAAGAATACACACAAAAAAATGTATCTACAAACATCTATTCTTTTGAAAATGTTGTAGTCTTCTCTTTTCAATATTCTCTTTTCAATATTCTCTTTTCAGTTCTAGTCTTAGTATGAATTTAAGTTCTAGTCTTGGTTAGTTTATTAGTAATTGAGTACCCAAAGAGCAGCCATTGAAAGGGGAGGCTAATTCAATTAAGCTTCAATTAGTTTCAGTTAGAGTATTTCACATGGCATTAATAGCTTGTGCAGCTCAATCATGTATTTCGCTTAATTGGTTTTAAATTATGTTTTCACTTGCCATGAACATGAAGGTTAATATGAAAGTGCAGCCCAAGGATATGAGTAGTTATGGTAGGCAAGAATACACACAAAAAAATGTATCTACAAACATCTATTCTTTTGAAAATGTTGTAGTCTTCTCTTTTCAATATTCTCTTTTCAGCTCTAGTCTTAGTATGAATTTAAGTTCTAGTCTTGGTTAGTTTATTAGTAATTGAGTACCCAAAGAGTAGTCATTGGAAGGGGAAGCTAATTCAATTAAGCTTCAATTAGTTTCAGTTAGAGTATTTCGCATGGCATTCATAACTTGTGCAGCTCAATCATGTATTTCGTTTAATTGGTTTAAAATTATGTTTTCACTAGCCATGAACATGAAGGTTAATATGAAAGTGCAGCCCAAGGATATGAGTAGTTATGGTAGGCAAGAATACACACAGAAAAATGTATCTACAAACATCTATTCTTTTGAAAATCTATTGAAAACTGTATAAGATGTCGTATGTATCACATATTAATAGACCCACTAATTTAGTAATTTCTAAATATCTAAATTCTATTGATTTGTAGAACATAAAGACTTAGGAAAATGCCCCCCATTAAGAACAAATATTGGGATATCTGTTGTCTCAATGTCACAAGAAGTTAGACAAGAAATAGAAGTTGGAATCCCCGCCCATCTTTCTTGTCCAACCTCCACCGTTTCGGTCTGGGGCTATCCTGCCGTGTTTCGGCGTCTGGCTCTGGGGCTGCTTCCGCGGAGCGTGCCGGTTGTTCTTCCTACGTTGTCCGTGTGTCTGGCTGGGTGGGTTGGGGTTCCTCTTCCCACTCTGGGGCAGCTAACTCCGCTAACCTGCGCTTCGCGGATCGGGGTGGAGGCGTGCGCCGGCTAGGTTGCGGTGCCGGCAGGCCTCGGGGTGGGAATAGCACCATAAGGTACTATTGTATGATCGGCCTGAGCTTCTTGCCTCCCTGATACGCATGCAAGCCTTACCTTAACGTCGGCCCTGTGATGACCCCCCAATCGACCGCACGCCCTTCAAAGGTATCAATAATGATACCCGCCTTCTGCTTGGGCATCCCATATGCGTTGACGTGTACGCATCCGACCTCTAACAGGAACTTGGCGACTTCACGGAAGAAGGGATCCGGGATCTGCTTCGTTCTATAGGCCTTGGCAGAGGAGGAATATGGACCGAAATATCTCTGTAGCGCCTCTGTAGGAGGGATTTCGAAATGCCTTTCGCCTAGAGATGACAGGTCCAACTTTTTCCGGATGGAAGAGTTGGTGACCGTGGCGATGTTAAGCTTTCTAGCGATGTCCATTGCATCCAGGTGTGGAGGTGCCTCTGCGACCCGGATGTACCCATCCAGGCGTTTCTCCACGAGCCATCGGCGTAAGGTGGTAGAGACGAAGATCGGCATCCCCAGAGTAGGTTCGTGGGGAGGAGACCGGTGGTTGCGGTGGGCTGGAGCTCTGTGATAGGATGAAGGAGAAGGTGAGGGGGAGGGGGAGGAGCGATGGGAGCGCTAATAGTTAGGAGGTGGGTTTCTGTTTTGTGCAGAAGATCTTCTATTTCCTTCTTTTTGTGGCTTAGGGTTCATTGGGCGGTGAGCCATCGTGGTGCCGCATGTTCTTGATCTAGGAGTCTGTGCATGCATTTAGTCCTTTTTCTTTAATAGTGTCGCTATCTTCTCTTTTTTTTTCTTTTTTTTTCTTTTTTTTTCTTTTTTTTTCTTTTTCTTTCTTTTTCTTTCTTTTTTTTTTTTTTTTTTTTTCGTAACGGTTACATACAGCCTATTTTTACATTATGATACAAGTGGGGCCGTCCACTTACGCCGCGGGTTCTCCGGCTTTGTCCTGTCCGGCGGTGAATGGGTTAGGTGGCGTAGGGCCCAGGTAAGGTTTAAGGCGAAACCCATTCACCTTTTGTCATAAGACTTCCCCGGCCAGCGTACCTAGTTGGAACGTGCCTTGTTCCGCTCCAATTATCCAGTACAAGCATGTCTAGCAGAATCGTAACTTCCCTGGCATATGGTCCATGCGGGTTTGGAAAACCAGCACCGTTCGACCGACGGCGAAATCCTTTTCCTGTGCGTTCCGATGTCGATCCACAAACACTTTACGCCGTCAATGTTCCTGCTCCAACACAGCCATGCTGTGTACGCATTTTTCCCCGAGTTCGAGTAGCTGGTGGAGCCGTACCTCCTCCGACTTGGCTTCCGATAGTCGGTCTCGTACCTGAATCCACAAATTGGGTATCTAAAACTCTACCGACATCACAGCCTCCAGCCCAAACGCTAGTCGAAACGGTGTTGACTGTATGTTTGTTTTGTAGCTGGTTCTGTACGCCCATAACGCACTCTATAATTTGGTATCCCAGTCCGTTCTATTTTCATTGACGATTTTCTTCAAGATGGTCTGCAACGTCTTGTTGGTGGATTCCGCTAACCCATTCGCCTGTGGATAATATGGCGTACTCTTCTTGTGGACTATGGCGTAATGATGTGTTAGTTCCCGAACCACCGTATTGAGAAAGTGGCTCCCCTGGTCACTGATGAGCTCAATCGGACAGCTGAACCGGCACCAGATGTGCTCGTAAAGGAATCTCACTGTGACGGCCGTCGTATTTTCTTGTAGTGCCTTTGCTTCTACCCACTTGGTGCAATAATCTGTGGCTACCAATATGTATTTATTGCCCGTACGGGCTGCCGCCAATGTGGAGGGGCCCACAAAATCCAATCCCCACTTTTGGAAGGGGTCTAACGGTAATACGGGTTCGTGTGGCATCCTTGCGCCCTCCGTGGGCTGGCCCATACGTTGACACAAATCACACTTTCTACAATACTCAGATGCGTCCTTCTGCGTTGTCGGCCACCATAGGCCCGCCTGCCATATTTTCCAGGCTGTAACCTCGCCCGCGTAATGGCCGCATGCCATGCCGCAGTGCGCCTCCCGTAAAACGGCTTCTTTCTCATCCTGACGTACCCCATGTCGCCAAATGGCGTCACTTCCTTTGTGATATAAAATTCCTTCTACGAGGCAAAAGTTACGGCTTCGGACGGCTAGTCGTTTCTTCTCGTCCGTGCGTAGTTGTGGTGGAGGCAGTCCCGTAGTCAAAAAGTATGTCATTTCCATAAGCCACCGGTTCGGAAAGGTCAATTCCGTTCTTTCTGCCAGTACTGCTACCCGTAGGATGTCGGCATCCGGAAAATCATCGTCGTCCTTCTGTACTGTTTCTCCATTATCGAGTCTGTTCAAAAAATCTACCACTACGTGTTGCGTTCCCGGTCGGTGCTGAATTACAAAATCGAATTCTTGAAGCAACAGCATCCATCACACCAATTTCCCCGTCAAGGCTTGTTTTTCCACCAAATACAGCAGCGTCGAATGATCCATGTGGAATGTGAATTTCCTCCCTAGTAAATAATGCCGGAATTTATTGATGTTATAGATCATCCCTTGCCCCTCCCGCTCCGTTGTGGAATAGTTACGCTCTGTTGTTGATAATTTCCGACTAGCATAGTACACTGGCCGGTACCAGTTTGGTTCGATGAGCTGCATTAGCGCACTTCCTATTGCTATGTCTGAGGCGTCGATGAACACGTGGAATGGCTTCGCCCAAACTGGTGGTTGTACGACGGGGGCTTGTGTGAGCATTATCTTAAGTGCCTCATAGGCCTTGTCCTCCGTTGCGGTCCATTGGAAGGGAGTCCGATGTACGGCAGCATGTAACGGCGTGGCGAAGTCCGCCAAATATCGTATCATCCAACTATGCCACCGTATTTGTCCTAAAAACCGGCTAAGTGATTTTGCGTTTGTCGGAGTTTTGGCTTGCGTAATCGCGGAGATCTTGTTCGGATCGACCGTTATTCCCTCCTTGCTAACTATATGGCCTAGGAGGGTCCCGTTGGTCACGCCAAACGCACATTTCGCGGGATTCAGGCTTAAGCGTGCAGTGCGGCAATGTTCCATGAACAGTTGCAAATGCGTAAAATGGTCGATTGTTCTCCCATATACCGCAAAGTCGTCTAAAAAAACTTGCATGAACGCCAAAATATATTCCCCAAAGATCTCTGTAATTGTCCGTTGAAATGTTGTCGGCGCCGTCTTTAGCCCGAACATCATGACAACTGCCACATAGACTCCCCAGTCCATGACAAATGTCGTCTTCTCTTGGTCATCGGGATGCATGCGTACCTGGTTATACCCATTGAAGCCGTCTAAAAAACTGTACATCTCATGTCCTGCGACGGCGTCCAATACGCTATCGGTGAATGGTAAAGGGAATGTGTTTGTAATGGTTACGGCGTTTAATTTTCGGTAATCCATGCATACCCGTATTGTGTCGTTTTTCTTTGGAATAACTACTATCAGACTTAACCATGTGGCTTGTTTAACTGGTTGTATGAATCCCGCCTTTAGGAGTTTGTCAATTTCTTCTTTTACGCGGGTCGCGTAGTTCGGGTTCATGCGGTAGCGGCACTGCTGGACGAGTTTTGCGTTGGTTGCTAAATTGATCTTATGTTGATAGAACTTGGGATCTAACCCCTTCATGTCCTCGTGAGCCCAAGCGAACACATCTTTATATTTCTTGAGTAGTGCGATCATTGTGTTTCTCTGGTCCGACCTTAATTCCTTTGCGATGGAAAGGAAACGGGGTTCTGACTCTGTACCCACGTTTACTTCTTCCAGGGCGGAGGCGGTGATTCGTCGTGAAATTTCCATTTCCCTTTCGAATGCCGCTCGTGCTCTACTGAGTTCCAATATGGACTCCGGGTTTGGTTCGTAAGCCTCGTCGTGGAGAATAGTGGTCGTGGCATATTCTGTCGCGGTTGCGATGACGTCGATTTCGAACAGCGGAATGATCCGAGGGTGCTCGTCTAGGTATGCCTCTAATTCTGCATCCTCCACCCCAGCCAGCATATTTATATCTTCCGCATATAATGGTGTTATACCCTTGGATTGTGGCTTGCTTCCTTCCGTAGGTACGCGAACCTTAGTGCATCCGTGTCGGAAACTAATACACTTGTGTTGCCAGCTCTGCTTGATATTTGTTGCCCGAAGCCACGGTCTGCCCAGAAGCACGGGGTACACCCCTAGGGCGTCCAAGGCGAGGACGACCGTCTAGATGTCGAAGTGATGTCCGCCCACAATAATGCCTATCTTGCGAATTAACCCCAATGGTCGTACTGAGCGGGTATCTGCCATTCGGAGCCAGAATGGGCAAGCCTCCCATTTTGAAATGCCTAACTACTCGCAAGTTTTCACACTAATTACATTAACGCCTGAGCCGCCATCGATTACGCATCTAGGAATTTTTTGTCCGTGTAATATCAATGTAATAGTTGGGTTGTGGTGATCCACTATAGGCGGTCCGTCGCTAATGTCCGTAAGGTTTGTAGCGACGCTCACCCCGGGTATGCCTGTCACCCGTTCTTCCATGGTCTGGCAAAAGCGTGGAACTAGCTGCAGCAGCTTCTCCATGGTTAACGTTATCTCGCAGCCCGCTAATGCCTGCCAAATGGGGTTCGGGGCCGGTCCTTCGTCCTCCGCTCGCTCCATCGTATTCGCGGACTCCTTCCGCATGCGCTCTGTATTGGTCGTGCTTGCTTTTTCCACCCATGCCTGGGCTTGTCGTCGTATCTCATCTTGCGCGGCCCAATCAGCCGTTTTTGTTTGTTGGTGTGTCGTGACTTGCTGCACTTCCGCCGTAATCGTATTGACGGCGGGCCCCTTGCCCTTGCATGCTAGGCATTGCATGGCATAATGTTTGGGCTGGTGACAAACAAAACAATGGATGGTCGATTCGCCCTTCTTGGCTCTTGGTGGTGTGTGTCGATCCCCTGGTGCGACTTGCTCCTCACGGTCCGGCCTCGTTTGTCGGAACGCACGCGGTGGTTGCTGTTGGTCCTAGCGTGGTTCTTTGTGTCGCTCATCTCCCGAGCTTTCGTCATATCGTCGATGGTCTCGATATTGCCGCGGCTTCCCACGATAACCATTGAAGCCGCCACGTTTGTTTGTCGGTCGGTGATTCTCATAGCGTTGGCCCCCTTGAGCATAACTCGGAGGTCCACGGTAATCCTCATCCTCTGGTTCGTCTTCCTCAGAATCGTTGTGATTCCGGTGATTCCAATGGTGTCGATCGTCACGTGGGTTGCAATCCACATACCATGGTCGGTCTTCTTGTGTCCTTTGTTCAGTACGGCGTGGGGGACGTTGTGTGTCCATGCTGCGTACTATGGGAGCCGCTCTGTTCAACATATTGTATTCGCATTGGTCGACTGTGTGAGCCTTCAAGTGGCAGATTGGGCAGTGGATTCACATGTTGCACTCCACTACGGAATGCCCCGAGTTCAAGGAAATCGTGCACTGGATTGCTTGATGAAACTGTCGTTCCTCGTCCTGGGGTAACGCTTGTCGTAAGGAGGACATAGAAAACCTTTCCTCCTCCTCGTCCAACTCGAGCTGTAACGCTCATTCAATGACCATATCCGTCGTTTCCCCTTTCATGCTATTGTTGTTAAGCGTTGTCTGTATGGGTCAGCGTAATGCTGCCAGAAATGTCTCTCGAGCCTCGTCCTCCGCAGGGCTCCGTTCTAGTTTTTGCCGTAAATTTTGGAAACGTAAGTTGAAGTCTGTGATCGTCTCGGTCGGCAGTTGTTTAATCGTGTAGAACTGTCCGAGGATTTCGCGTTGTGGAACCCTCCGATGGAAGAACCGCAAGAAGGCGGACTGCAGCTGATCGAAGGTCGTGATTGCTGGCAAATCCATTTGTGAATGCCAAAATGCCGCTTGCCCATCCAATGTTAACCTGAACTCCGTCATTTTCGACTAGTGTGCTACCGCCTTAGAAAGGCTCTGCGCCATGTGCTTCGCATTCCAGACATTGAGGAACATGCGAATAGGGGTTGCGGCGTCGGTTTCGCCGTTAAAGCGAGGATAGGCAAAGGCCATGCTGGGGGCTACGGCGGGTCGGGAAAGGCCACAGTGTTGTTGTGGTGAGCGTGCTCCCCGCGTATCGTCGAGGTATTTGGAGAGCGAAGAATCACCTTTGTAATCACGACAGGTAGTACTGAGGTCGCTGAGGCGAGGCTTTTGCCGTGCGCGTTCCTCTGCCTGGCGTGTGACGAACCGTGTGATTGGTCGGTCTTGTCGTATTGGTTCTCTGGGGCGTCTGCAGCTAAACATCCATTCGTCAATGTTCATCTGTGAGAAGACACAGATCACCAAGCGTGCCAAAAGTGTTACCAATTAGGAACACGGTCTACAGCCAGTCCTTCGACCTAGACCTCCAAGTGGCTGTGAAACAACAAATGGTGGCGTCTGTGCGTAATACGTAGGGGAATGTTCCCCGTAACCTAGCAGCGTATAAGGGAGACAGCTACAACCAACTCCTTATCAGGGGTTACACGCTCACGTTCTTACTTCTACACTCTCAGGTATTCCAGACACACAATAGATTAGCCGTAGCTATACACAAATATCAGAGAAGATAGAATTTTATTACGATACGCTTCTTTACATTCCAAAATTACATGCTCCCTCTATCAGAGGTTTTCTGCCCTTTATATACGCAGGGTCTTTTAGCCGTTCACGCTTCCCGCGTGAACCATTACATGCGTTACAATCTTATATATACTATTTCCTATTCCTACGCTCTTGTCCGTCGGTTACTATTCCGACGGACAACAAGTATCTCTAGCCAAGTGTAAAGAAATTCATGTTGAGGTTGAAAAGAAAGGGTTAGAAATAGAAGCTCTTGTGGTGCATTAAATGAAGTACAAGAAATGTTTGAGAGAAATTTGGTTCAAGATATAGTTTCATGGAGTTCACTCATGGCGGGAATCAGGATATGCTAAACATCGACATAAAAAGGACTCAAGAGGCATTGGATTGCTTTGGAAAGATGAGGAAACATTGTTGCCTCTTGCCACATGCATTTTTATTGTCTTGTGGGTTGAAAGCTTGTGGAAGCTTGAGAGATAGATAGAAAGACCGAGAAATACATGCCGACATCGTCAAAATAGGCTTTGAAAAAGATGTCCTTGTTGATAACACAATCGTCAACATGTATGTGAATTGTGGGTTATTGTCGACTGCCCACTACTTGTTTAACACTCTAGTTGTGTGAGATGTGGTTTCACTAAACTCATTGATGGTAAGAAATGCCAAACAAGGGCATAACAAGGAGCCTATTTTTTGTTTTGAGGAGATGGTTTCAAAAGGGGGGTGTACATATCCAGCAACTACAGATAGTGTGTGCTTTTTACAATATTACAAATATTTTCTTGAAATGTAAATAATTTTCAAATTCTAGAAGTATTTTACGTACTATATGTAAAATACGTATTTTACGTATTTTATAAGTATTTAACATATTACAAAACGTATTTAACGTATTTTTTAATTGGGAGGTATTATACGCATATTAATACGTTATATACGTATGGTATCCGTACCGTACCTAACAACCATGCTACAGACTCTACTCTTGGCTTAGGTTCATGTATGTCGATCGGCTTCTCAAGGTTGGACGACTCCAACTTGTATTCCTCAATTGATCTTAACAGCTCTGCCGACTCAGACTCATAGTCAGTCGGTCTCTCCGAGTCAACCGACTCGGATTCGACTGTGCCGATTGGTTGTGTCGGTTCACTTGGCCTCAAGTCAATAGTAGTGGAGGTTGACTGGTTAGTCGATTCCAACTTCTGTTGCTTCCAGTTCTCTATGGTCTTATCTTCCAAGAAGACTACGTCCCGACTTCTCACTACCTTCTTGTCGACTAGGTCCCATAGCCTATAGCCAAACTCATCTTCTGAGTATCCCATGAATATGCATGGTTTCAACTTATTGTCGAGCTTTGACCTCTTATCCTTAGTTACATGCATGTACACTAGGCATTCGAACACCCTCAGGTGTCGTTAGGAGACATCCTTTCTTGTCCACACCCTTTGTGGGACATCACCTTTCAACAGTACTAAGGGGAACCTATTGATCAAATAAATAGCCATGTACATCGCCTCATCCCAGTATATTTTTGGCAATTTAGCATGCAACAGCATGCTCCTTACACTCTCCATGATTGTTTGATTCATCCTCTCTGCAAACCCATTCAACTTAGGGATCTTCAGTACTGTGTATTCGATTTGAATACCTTGGGCCTTGCAATATTCCTCGAACTGCCCTTTATATTCGCCACCATTGTCCGTTCCGACAGCCTTCAACTTCTGACCTGACTCTCGTTCAGCTCTTGCGTAGAACTCCTTGAAAAATGACAGTACTTGATCTTTTGACTATAAATAGTGAGAAGGGTAGTTGCCCTAAGTTAGTCTGGTATAAACTTACTTTGTAACCTAGTTTTGTTTTTGTCGAAAATATAGTTCATCTTGTGCCCATCATCTCTCTCTTGCGTTCAAAATGACTCGTTGTTCTCTATCTTTATTGCCATCAATCTACTTTGATTGTATCTGTTTATGATCTTCTCATCAGAAGGATGTTGATTTGTTCCGCACTAGACAATCGCGTTCCAACAACACCCACTACCTGGGTTCTTTTGATCTTTCATTTGATCCTTATTAATCGATGGGAATTACTACACATTGCTTCCTCAAATATTGGAAATATATTGGAGAAGACTTAACGAAAGCTTACCAAAGAATTTTTTATACTAGGTCTATGCCTCGTAGTATGGCAATGGATTGATTTATTTAATACCTAGAGTGAGGGTATATCGGACAATATTAGAAAATGGAAACCAATAACTTTGCTTAATATAGTATATATAAAACTTCGCAAAACATTATCATTGAGATTGCAGCCTTTGTTACATTATTTGATTCATATCACCCAAACAAGTTTCATTCAGGAAAGAAGTATAATGGATCATTTTTTCTTTTTTTGGGAGGTCATTGCATTGGCTCGTAAGAAAAAGGAGGATTTAGCTCTTTTGTTACTTGATTTTGAAAAAGTTTACGATCGAGTTGATTGAGATTTCTTTCATGGTACTCTTGTAAGACTTGGTTTTCCTGAGAAATTGGTGATAGGAGTGACTTCTTTGTACAAATCGGCCTGCGGTTTTGTTTTGTTAAAAGGGGTTAAAGGTGATGTGTTTCAAATTTCCCGAAGTGTACCACACGGCTTCCGACTTGCACCATATCTATTTCTGTTTTTTGTTGAAGTTATGAGTTCGTTTTTTTACTGATGAAGATGTTGCATTGAAAGGAATAGTTATGCCCCTTGATGGGACAAATGTTGTGGATGTAGAATTTGTTGATGATACAAGTTTGTATCTAGATGGTCAGATTACTAATCTGCAAAAAATATACACATCAGTTCAAACTTTTTGTATGGCTTTAGGTGCATAAATTAATTGGAATAAGTCGATGGGTTTTTGTGTGACATCAAACCACACTCCACAATGGTGTCCTCGTCCAGATTTTCGATGGATTCTTGAGGCAACTTAATTCGATATTTGGGATACCAAGTAGGCTTGAATATTTCTACTGAAATTCAAGTTGTTCCATTGCTATTGAAAATTAAGAAAAAAATGTTATTTTGGAGAAAGCTAAACTATCATTTGTGGGTAGAGTGATTGTATTCAATCACGTTCTTTTGTCTAGTCTTTGGTATATTATGTCATGTTGGAGTTTTTCCAGATCATGTATGGGACAGTTACAAAGATTGATCCAGAATTATTTGTGGTCTAGTAATGACAGAAGTCATGCTTGAGCAAAGTCTCTTGGTCCACAATTGTTAAACCATTGGGTCAAGGAGGATTAGGGGTTGTTGATCCATTACAACAGTACAAAGCTTTGCTTGCAAAAATGGTGATTCGGGGATTGTTACCAATATCAGGACCTTGGAAACAATTGTTATTATATGAATTGCAAAAGTTTTATCCCAAATCTGGTGGAGACTGGAGGCCTAGTTTTCAATGGAGTTTTATTGAACACAACAAGTTGGCTATTTCCACAAAATGGGAAGACATATTTGCTCGATCTGTTTTTAAATCATAGAAAGATGTTTCTCTTAATTTAGTTAAGAGATTGCCAAAAACAAAAGCTGAATTCTGTAGACAACCCCTAATTTGGAATTTGTATTTTACTGACCATATGGTACATATGTTGGGAAGGCGTATTAGATGTACATGGGCAGAATTAGATCGCGGACCAGCACAACCTATAGGTGCATGGAAATCATTCTTGTCTACACCTATAGACCAACAAACTATAATGCTTAATAATATAAGTGGTAGAAAGATAATGTATTTTGCGATACAAACCACCCTTACTAATATTGAGATGCAAATTGGATCTTCTACATAGAAGTGGATGGGTTTATTTACTCCATTGGATGTTTTGATTAGAATAAAAGCCTATATTGGGGAAGAAGTTTATATGACTTTTGATGTACAAGATGATGGTAGGTTAACTTTTACACATCAGGAAACTAATTTGTTTAGTTTTTGTTTGCATAACAAGTGAGGGTAATCTTAAATGATGGATCGAATTGGGTCTTAGATCTTGATCCACAAAATGTGAATTTTGGATTATGGAAAGGAGATCAATACCTAGATTAACTTGGGATCCTGGAGAACTGTATTGGAAGGTGTGCTTTCAAGATCATATAAAACATGTGCTTTTTTTCAATATTTTGTGAAGATTGGTAGGAAAATATTAGGTGCTAGATCATGGAAAGAACCAACCACAAATGTCATCTGGAGACGAAATCGACTTTCACCACAACATCTCAAACAATTTAGGTGTATTGTAGTTTTAGGAGCAATAAGATGAGATTCAACCGTTTATATTCATAATTATGAGATATTAGCATTTTTAAGAAAGTATATTAATAAACACATGCACATGTACGTTATTTATACAAATATGTATGTGCATAGCAACAAATGTAGTATCCGAATAGTTCTACAAATAAATTCTAATCTAATTTAGTTAATCATAACACATGGAATCTTGTATGTAACATATCATATATAGCATTTGCTTTTTTATGCAAAAAATGCTCAGATAGTATATTAATGCAAGTAAAGAAAGCATGAACTTATTCCTATAAAGATGTGAAAAAAAAAAACAATCTTAAAATCATAAAGTTTTCCCACTATGCACACCTATTTAGTCGATTGTATGTATTTCTTGTATCACAATTAGGTAGAAAGACACAACTTCCTCTTAATTCTCATTCATTTCTTGTATCTTACGAATGAGTTGGGACTTCTAAAAATTCTCCAAAAGCTTTGCACTCCTTACTAGATACCCACTATGTTGCTACAAAAAAACAAGTGTGAAGTAGCAAGTCATCCACAGAAAACAAAATCCTCGAAGTATGTTACCAAAACGAACATTTTGAATGGGTGCCATCACAAGAAAGTCACAAACATTGTAAATGGAGATATGTGTCAAGCCAGGTGCTTAAATGTGACAACAGCTATGATGCAAGTATGTACCATGGACCCACTACTACATTGGTTGTACCCTTTAACATTGGTGATGGACCATGGTAACCTTTTCCTTTACGGTTATTGATGGTACATTGGAACTTGAGATCAGATAGGTACATATGCATGTGTAAGGACGAAAGTCTCAATTGAGGTCTCATAAAGCGAGACACAAAATATATCTTAATGAATGATAGGAATCGATAGAGTGGGACTCAGAGGAAAAAAGGCACTCCAATGTCTCTCAACAACTTCACACTTTAATAGAGTTAGATTTCACGTCCTTCAATAATTTTGTTACACACTTCTTATGAATAAAATTATTTTGTTTTTGTTGTTGTTGAGATTGTCTAATCAAGAAATTTTTAGAGTTCTTGTGTATGTATAACTTTGGTGTAAAATTGAAGTAGATGCTGAGACTAGTTATTTCTACAAGGTTTTGATGTTGAGAATGAAGTGTTACATACTAGAATCCCACTATCATCCATAACTATGTGAGAAATGATGAAGATATATGAGCCCAATGGAGTTTATGTTTTATTGGATCTGCATGGAGAGCTTCAATAAAAAGCTCTAGTTAATGTGAGGAAGATTTTCAAAAATATTTTTTTCATGTTGAAGGACACATTTTGTAGTTTAAAACCTAAACTTTTGTTATAACTCTGCAAGAAACAAGAACATGTCCACTAGCTCAAGCTACATGGTGTTTTCAAATATTGGGACAAAGTAGACGAGTTGTATCATATAAACTTTGTCTTTTTCACAGGGGACTAAATCTTTTCACATGGGATCTCCAGTATAGTATGTTTGGTGGGCAACAAAAGGTATGGTACAACAAACGAGCTGGAATGATGGTGGAAAGGAGGGTTTAAAGGATGCACATACATCATCAATAATGTCCTTCTCTTTCGGGGGTGTAAAGGCCTAATGGACCAATGGTACATTATTCTTTTGTGGTTATCTTGTAAAATATTGAAGACTTCGTTTGTGTGACACATGGCACATGAACGGTTGTTCAATGGGAATTCCAATGGCATATGTTTCAAGATGCGCATAGCGCAATATAGGCACCCTATTTGTGTGGATTGTTCAAGAACAAAATCAATCTCAATCATCTGTTAATGGAGACTATTGAGCGAGAGAAATTAACTTGGTCTACAACCTTATCAACTTTGTCATGGCATGTTCATAAAGTCTAGATTTCGTTCAATCATAAACAATGTTTTAGTATGACGAAGAGTTTTCTCAAGTCATTTTGGGTTTATTGTTCTTAATCTTGTAAATGAACTTTCTTCTTACTTGTGAGATTTTCCGCTATATCTAACTTCATGACGGTATTTTAAATTGGAAATCTTGATCAAAATGACAACTTAAATCAAAGCTCCAAACAAAGTATAAATTGCCCGGTTGGAGGGTGATTCCCCGAATTTATGTATAAGCCACCTTGTATAGTCTTTCTATAACAATCTCTCCTAACTAATGGGGAAGTAGCTTCTTTTTGGGAAAAAAAAAGTATAAATTGGATTATGAAATTATGACAACATCTTGAATTAAAATGTCATTTTAAACTAGAGTTTAAATTAATGCATGTTTATTGTGTATTATTTCGCTTGAGAGACACTGAGAGACAATGAGGCAGAAATATTCATAGCCCTTGACGCACATGCATTTCTCAATATTGCATTTTTTTTTTAAACAACATGCCTAAATTTTCAACAATGTAGTGAAACATTTGCTTTCTTTCATCTTCCATGTGCACATGCACAAGCGACAAAATGTGCAATATTAACTCTATATGGTTATTATATAGTTGCTAGTGAAGCAAAATTTTAATGCCGTAATTACAACTAAGTTACTATCGTTTGCAACTTTATTGCTCCTCCATTCCAAAATATTGGTGTAGTCTCAAATGGTAGAGGCTCATTCTTTTCGCTAGAAAAAGGTTATGTTAAGACCCTTGTCTTTAATGGTTCTAGATCGTTACCTAAATCAAAGACTCCAACAAGCTCCTCGATATGAGGATCCTCGATCAATTGCTGAATGCTAGTGTGTAGATTGGATTATTGACGCACCACATTGCCATGCATCAATGTCAACCCTTCAAATGTACTCGAATTCTTGTTGATTAATTGATGAATACAAGGCTATGTCAAATCGTAAATGTTGATGTTGCATGAGATCTATTTCTCCAATACATCAATTTTTAATTGTTGATGCCACATTGAAATGTTTTCCATTTACTTTGTGGATATTGAAGCCAACCTCATTATATCTAATGTAGTTGGATGGACCATGGAAAAGTATAGCATGTCGAAGACTATATTGTGACTCGTGAGTATTGACCTTAACATACTCATTTACAACACAAATTGAGTGTAATATTTCTGGAGCTAATATGTCATAATATAAGATCAAAAACCTTTCGGATAGTTTGTACATGGGTTATGTGGTTATTCAAAGTATCTTGCATGGAAAAACCTTACCTATTGGATACACCTCGGTTTCTGAAACTTGCCGACAAGATATCATCAACATCATCCAAATTCTTTAAGTTGTCCTATGCTCTACACATATTCACTCATTTTCACACACTATTCCGATTATGGCATTATTACTAGGGCATTGAATATATCTTAAATTTCACAACCTGTAAAAAAGAGAGCAATAAATAATGTAAAACATGTTCGAGAAATGTGCTTACTGTGATCTATTGAATGTAACTAACTTGGAATACAATGATCGTAAATGCTAAAATGTGCCACAACTATAGATCCAACAAATAAAAGATAGAGAGCATATCCTTGGCATTTTAACATTGACAAGCTCACTCAGAAGTTAAAGAAACACACAAGAATTAACCTGTAACATTCAATATTTTATGTAAATTTTATATTGACCAAAGGTTTTTTGGTAGGCACATGTAAAGTCTATGTTCTCACCTACTAGGATTCCGATGTATGCAAGTAATCACTCCTACCGACATGGATGTCTAACTATTGCCACCATTTTATTTTATTTGGATGCGTACAGTGAAGCTCTTATTTTTCCCTCAATAAAAAACATAAACATCAACTAGTCTTCTTTGCATTTCACGAGATTTTCTTTCTATACATGTAACATATCCATTTGTCATGGGCTTCTATCTTTCAAATAAGTGGGCTACATTACATGTCCATATTGTGCTTCATGTTGTGATTGAAATTTCAATGGAAACACTCCTCACTTTATTTCTAGATATAGTAGCAATGCTTGTATAAGTGCCTTTTTCAACTTTATACTATCTAATACAAATTGATTTTCTTTTGTGGTTTCAACACAAAAGGCATTACTATATGATACTTTCCTAGATGTATGTTTCCTTGTATTCCTAAACATAATAAGGCATGGATATGATAGAAGAATGTAATATATGTTCCTTCAGTCTTATCTTTGGTTCTCTATAGATTTCATAATGAAGAGTGTAGTATACATATTCATGAAGAACTATAATTTGGTGTGAATTGAATTTTCTAGATGGGAGCATATGATGATTGGTTAATAAACACGAAGATGTTAGCCATGAGTTGGTTATACAAGTACCAATGAAACATCTATTGTTAAGTTATAGTGCCAAACTAGAGAACAAAGTTGAAGTTCCTTCTAAGTTATTGACAACATGACATGTCGATTAAAAGATCATGGTGAACCAATTGCCTTCAAAATGTAATGTGAGGTAGTGAGAGGAAAAAATTGTGAAAGTAACCTACCCTTTGAGGGGCCTTACTAAAAAGCGATGAGCATGATGAGGAAGCATAAATATGAAATAACTTTCCCTATCTAATACAAAATAACCTTTATAAATAGAGAACGGAATTTGTTGATCCATTGCTATGAACATTTGATGATTCCTAATAAACAAGAACAACCACGTAAAGATTTTTCTAAAACTAGCAAGGATCATATCATTGGTTGCGTAACCAAGAACAATTGTATAACGCAGAATAATAAGAGTAGAAGCAAGATATGCAGAATATTGTTCGTGCAGACAAAAGATGAAAAGGGGGGGATATGACTTTCTTTTTTGTAGATCTTTAGTTTTACACTAGATAAAAGTACCAAGTATTATGTATATAAGAAATGGGTAGATTCATATGTTAGAGTGGTATAATTACGCCCGACTTACTAGGAAGAAACTTACAACATACTTTTAAGAGTATTTTGTGTGAGTGACATTCACTTCAGTTCATATTATTTGTCACTCTTTGTGCCACAAGAAAACGAAAATGAATACACTAAAACAACATTGTACATTTACTAGCTTCGTACTACATAGACTTCATTTGGAGGTTGAACCGTAAATTAAAATCTTACCATCTTATTTACATGCAAATGTCCATAGCACGTAATATTACATGTTTATCTTTCAAAGTACTAGTTCTAGTTATACAAATTTGAGATTTTGTTTGACCTCATATAACTAGTATGGGCATTGTTTGGGGCACAATAATTGCTTAATAGAATAATAGAGTGAGATAATCAAACATGGCACAATTGCAGTACATAACAATGTGACGAAACCTTCCGATGGTAGTTTGTTAGTAAACTGCAATATAGTTGTGGTATGACTCACAAGATTTTAATTATATTATGATAATAACAAATGTTGTCCATTGTGTCATCATTTAAGCATGTTTAAATGCACACATACAATGTACCACCATCAAAGAACCCTTGAATGAGAACACAAATTATTTCTCGTGCCCAAAATTTGAGGTTGCACATATTGAAATTCGGTTTTTGGAAAGAAAATATATTGAAAATCGTTGTTTGTGCGATGTGTATGACAATGAGTTATATGTATATCAAATATAATAAACTCAATCATTCATGATTCCAATGCTTGATAATGGTTTTTTTATATAATGTTAATGAGAAATTGATTTTCAAGGCAAGGAGAACTTATGTTGGAGCCTACATATCAATGATCGAAGGCATGTTAGTTGGTCAAATGCTTACCTTTCGTGCTTTCCCAATGCCTAATAATTAAAATATATTGAAGACATGATAAAACCAAAGTCCTTAATCTATGGCTCCTTCATAAATGCCTTAATAACCGGGATAATGGTAAAGAGGAAGATGTATTTAATCATCCTCTCATTTTTTTGTATACATATCGATAAGGCCATTTGACCAAGTTTTCTTCGTAGAATAGATTCTCTTCAATTGTTTAGGACAAGTTCAACATCTAAGTGACCTTGAAAACAAAGAGATAATGTCCAATCTGTGAACATTACCTCATTTACTTAAGAATAGAGCCATTAATCTTGATTATGATTGAAACCATGTCGTCATGAACAGACTCTGCATAGTCACACTGTATAAATGCATAAAACGATATCTTGATAAAGAAGACTCGAAATTTTCTTGTAACATGATACAACAACTATGCAACCAAACTAAAATAAGGAAGATATATTTAATAATGGGTATTGTGATGAATTTCACAAAGCCTATCCATTTTCATTTTCAAACAGAAGATGGCCCAAGCACGATGGAAGTAGACAAGACACTTGATGGGATATTTGTACTCCGTGTGACTACCCAAGATTATTAAGACCACAACATTTCCTAGGATATTTACCCTTTGAAGTCCAAATGCACTAAAAATCGTAAAAACAACATAACAAGGCTCAATCATCCATTAACTAAAGTCAGATGACCATTATATTTGTATAAAATATACATGCGAGGGATGTTGGTCGACATAATAAAAGATAGTGATATTCTCTCTATGCTACCGTGCCAAGAGATTCCATGCGATTTAACATCAACATTTATCAAATTGATTGATGTACAATAAACATCCAATAATAAAGGTTAACAAGCAACCTCGGGTTGCCAAGTTCATTTCTGGAAAAAAGGAAATTGTGAATTATGTTAAGAATTGCGACAAACATTGTTCAAATTTTAGAGATACTAGAAAGTTGAGGAAGCAGACTCTCCATGACGCAGATGTGCCGACATGTGACCTTACTCGTGTATTAAAATTGAGATCCCCACGAATAAGTTTGAGGTAAAAGTATTTGCATCAAGGTTGATAATGCTTATGTAGTAGCTTTTTCTATCAACTTGCTCAAGGACATATTTCAAAAATGAAGATATCACCACAGAAGCAACCTCATCCCTTACCATGACAAATAAATTTGTAGGTATAGATGTGTGGAAACGCCTATGCTTATCTGTGTATGGACAACATACATAAAGGGTTTTTGACACTTTCTTGTACGTGTAGGTCCACTATAAGTTATTACACATGTGCGTCATCCACAACAGATGAGAATCCTAGGAAATAAGAGTAATGGAACTACATTATAAGACATCTAAAACTCATTTTCATTTTGAATAGGTAAGATCGAATCTTTCTCGATTGTTATGAAATAGTGTAGATTAGTGTAGATTCTAATGTTTCACTCAAACTACTTTACACTATTAGGCTTTAAGTGCGATACATTTTACTTGAGAATCAATGTGTATACATTTGTGCCCATGTATGTATATGTATCATCGCTTTGTAACAACAATTTTATTACTTAACCAAATGTATATATAGTTTAAAGTTTTGATGGATTATTTGAAGTTTATAATCATAATGGTATTTGATGACCTTAACAAGCTTTCACCAAAAATGTTGTATAAATTTGAATGTTCTCTCTAATGGCATCTTGTGTACAATAGATCTAACGTGGTGAAAACAATTGAGGACATTAAAGTGTTCACAAATGCAAATGATGGAAATGCAACAAATAAATATTTGGATCTATATTTCAAACAACGAACATCAACATAGTTTTATATCACCCAAAAATATTAAGTATAGAATCATATGAGGATATAATGGAATCCTCGTCTTAGAGCGTCATTTTAAGGGGTTTATCGTCAATTAACTTTGTCCACATAATTCTCACTTTTGTAGCAACATTACTGAATTTGAAAACCAATTTTTTTTCTTTTGAATAGGCTAGTGGTATTGAGGATCGATTATGTCGGCATGTAATAGAAAAATTTCACGTTCATTGCGGAAACATTGTAAGCAGTGGGCAGTTGCCATCAATATAGATTAGTAAGCTCACTTTGGGGGAGATGGTAATTTCCAACTTAAAATAGCTATAGTCATTTCTATGATTGTAACCACATTGTCTTATCTTAGTGCCAATTGTCGCACAACTAGCATTCAACTTGTAAGTGCCATGGTCACTTGAAGTTTTTAATTACCAATCAACCTCTTATAGTTACATTAGTCGAGAAACATATCTATATTATTGAGTGGCAATTCGTGCCTATAAATTATGAACTTTATGCTCATTAACCCTCTTGATTGACATGCACACATTTGATAGCAAACACATAAGAATCAAGTTTTTAAAATCAATACAAAAGACTTAAAAATAGAGTAAGTTTTGGAGTTTTTAACAACTCGTAAAGCCTTTAGGAGCTACCTAAATCAACTTAGGTAGCCCCACAAAAATAATAGGAAATAGTGGATTTTATTTTAATAGAAAAATAGGTCACACTTGATTTGAAGATGATGCCCAAGCATTTGGACCTCTATTTTGCATAGATGTTTCTCGATTTTAGTTACCATTCCAAATGTAAAGGCAATTGGCTAAACTTTGTATATTTGATAGATATCATGTGGGTTTTTCGAATCTTCCCGGGCTACATTCACACTGAATAACGTCAGACGAAACCGCACCTATGGCAAGACCCACTTATTTATGCAAGGGCTTACCAATACCCATTGACTCAGCTCCACGTTGAATCCGGAGCCTCTTCACGGTGCTTGTGAACATGCTACAATAATAAAACGAATGAAGATTAGAAACAATCTCCACAATTAAAATTGGGGTGTAGTTTAAAACAATGCCTAAGAGTTTAGGGTTAAAACTTATCGAATAATTGTGTATTATAGTTTAGGGTTTATGAATAAAATTGAGTTGTACAATCTAGGGTTTTAATAAACATATGGGTAGAGGTTTAGGGTGTAGGGCCCTTCATTAGGGAATCCATACATAAGTATATTATTCATCTTTATCATTTTCTAAGAGCTCATGGTGTGCTACGTTATTGATTTGATCATGTGCGATTACAAAACCCATATACAAGGTAATATTAAAGAGTGCAAAATAATAATATACCTCCATGGTACATCTCCAACCAACATCCAATCACCATCTTTATCTTCATATGTGAGCACATAATCCGATCCATTCAAGAGCCGGAGATGTTTGGAATCACCTAGAGAACTTCCTCCTTGCAAAACAAAATAAGCAAGATACATTTTGGAATGTCATGCACATAAGGAAATTGTTTCAATTTATTCTTCACATGGAGTATTTGCTTGAACCAAAATCGTTTGGTAAAAAATTATTGAGTTCTCTCCGAATTATCAAATGGGCTTGGGGGACAATCATACCTGAATTAGACGGCAAGAACATGTCCTCTAGTGCAAAGAGGAGGCCTTCATAGGAATTATGTGCATTGAGGTCCACTTTCCGTCCAACGGCAACACCATCCATGTTAACTTTAACAAATATCTCGGATGGCTTCACAAGAGTGTTCTTTCGATAGGATCGGATTGGTGGCCAACCAATGACTCTATCCCTAAAATGCGGAACAAATCATTCATATATCCACAAACACTAGGTGTATGTCTACATATTGTATTGTATTTGGCCAATGGTTGTGCAATGGCAAATTGATGTGATCATAACAAAATTTAAAACTTATCACTTTGTACAAAGATGATACATTATGGAGAGTGCAAATGGCAACTAGCTATTAAGTAACCATAATCATCCCAAGTTGTGTACATAAGAATTTTCGAAGGACAATTTAATAACCTAGTGAATGCAAGAACTAATTGACGAACAACCTAAGTATAAATCTAAGGATAAGTCATGAACTGAGTGAGTGGTCCACTTTGATAAAAAATGGTTACCACGAGTTTGCATACATGGTGTGCCTAACTTAGGAACAAGTCACAAACTACATGATTGAAAAAGTGTACATCGAGCCAAACAACCTACCAATAATTTGTCAACAGTAGAAGTGGATGGTTCTAAGAGACATGTGAAACCAACAAGCTAACAACCCATGATAAATTGAGAATCCAAGGAAAGGCTCTTGCCATAATGATCACACATTGAGATTTGTATCCTAAAGACAAAGATGGGTTCATCTCTACAAATGGAGTAGAGAGGTTTCCCCTTCCCCATTTGGAACAACCCTATGCGAGATCGTGGTTCATACACATGATGGAACACCTTGGGGGGCTAGAACCTAAAACCCCATGGATGTTACAAGCAAGCACAAGCTTTACCACTATACCATCATGCGTGGTGGGGGAAGCAAAATCGCTTGGGCACAAAAACAATTGTTGTTTAGGGTTTAGGGTTTAATGACATATACTTACTTGGCAGGAGGAGGGTCATTGGCACCATGGCCTATAGCAACACCTACACCTACACCGATCCCGACCCCGATGACACCACCGGTAATATTGGCATTGTCATTGGTATTATCGGGATCATTATCATTGTTAAGAGGAGGAGGAGGTTCACACGGTAATTTATCGTTGGGACGATTGGTGGCCGTGGACGGCAATGTCGTGGAGTAGCGATCTAGTAGCAAGATAGCCTCATTGTAACCTCTTTTCACACCATTGTTATGAGGATGATTTAAATTGATAGTAGTGGTAGTGGTAGTGGTACTAGTAGTAGTAGTGATGGGCTTGATGATGATGCTATTGTTAGAATTGGTACCATTTTTCGCTGGGTTTCTAGAGCCTGGGAGGCCTAATCCAAGGCAAAGGTCTGTGTGATCCTCTTCCTCACCATCATCATGACCAGCAGCAGCAGCAGCACCACCACCATCATCACCATTTTTCTGATGAGTATTGTTGAGGTTGCATAAGTCATGATTCATGGTATTATGGGTGAATTTAGAGGAGGAGTAGGAGGTGGAGGTGGAGGAACTATTGGCAAGGCCTATGATATAATCATGCTCTTTAATAATCCTACTGCTATTATTATTATTATTATTATTGATGCCGAGATTAGTTTGATGGTATTGAGGAAGCCAAGAAGGTTCCATTGTTAATGAAGAATGCTAGGCATAAAACAAAGCAAAAGAGGCAGATAAGAGAAGAAGAAGAAACAGGGGATATACTTATTTGATGGAATCTAGATGTAGAAGAAGAAGAAGAAGGAGAAGAAACAGAGGATTACTGAACTGAAATTAGATGAAGAAACAGGGGCTTGATTGCTTCCTTGGAATCTAAGATGAGACAATTGAAGAAGAAAGAAGAAACTATGGAGGAAGGGGGGGGGGGGTTTGCAGAAAGTGGTCAATAATTGAAGAGTGAAAGGAAATGGGGGACCATCTTCTTTTTGTGGTGGGCAAAAGCAAAAGCAAAAAAACAAACAAAAACAAAAACAGTGAAAATAAATAAATAAATAATATAATATAATATAAATAAATAAGAAGGAAAAATAAAACAAAAATTGCACTTTCTCTCTCTCTCTCTCTCTCTCTCTCTCTCTCTCTCTCTCTCTCTCTCTCTTTAGTTCCAATGTTTGGGAAGGGCCACTCTCTTTTTTCTAAGGGTCTCTTTCTTGGCCTCTTTCTTCACACCACCTCCCAGGTGGTGACAGGTGTTGGTGTCTGGTGTGGTCTCATCCCAGTGATGGACACGGACCAAGGCTCTGCTTGTTCTTCCGTTCATGATAAATGAGTCGAAAGAAAGGGGGGGGGGGGGTTGGGAAGAAAGACACCGTAGGGTTAAAGCCCATCCATCTGAAACATGAAACCAGCAACGAAATAAATAAATAAATTGGTCATGTTCTTTTAAAATTTCTTGTCCATGAAACAGAAACACGTTCGTGGAAACCTGTGAGAAAATACCATAGGTTACTTGGTAAAGGTGCGGTGGTACAAAGTATTTAAAAATACATGTGGATTTCGCCTCTTCGTATAATATTTGCAAATGGCAAAGCTCAAAAATGATGTGATCAAACATTTTCGTGAAGAAGGGTATTGTTTTTCACATGACAACTTTGATTTGCCTTAAGCGATCTCATTCGCGTGTTTTCAAAAAATATAATGTTGGGCAATATAATGCTTCTTATAATTGCTTGAGTTGCAAATAAAACTAAAGCCGGTTTTTTTTTTTGAAAAATGTAGTTTCAAAGTCCACAATTGGACTCATGCGCACTCACTCATAAGCAATGAGCAGCAAATGTAGCCAAACTAGGAAAAGTGTATTCAAATAGGTATAATCAAGAAATATTAGCGCAACCAATGTTTGGATGGCTTGGAAGTTAACGATCGCCATCAATATGAACCTCGATTTAATCCAATGATGAATATGTTGGTGTGACTAAGTGCCAAGAACCCTCTTGAGTGTGCAACAAAAAGAGTGATACAATTAATGTGGTGGATTTGTAATTAGCCATTAGGATTGATAACCTATATATTACATGGATCTTAGGGAGAGTTCTAAGGTTAGTTCTTCTTTTAAACACTAAGTTTTTTCTCACTTAGGAGCACAAAGACAATCAAGTTCTATGTGACCAGTAAGGCTTTACAAGTGAGCATTACTAGTCAAGTCAAACACACAAAGATGATGACGACAGACTAGAAATGGTCAAACTTGTTGAAATTTTTCCCAGCCTCACTAGCAAATGTTGAAACCTAACATAAAAAATTGCATGTTGATAGGGGATATGGGGTTGGATCCCACCACACAACATGAACCACAGACAATATGTAAGAGACAATGGCCCAAAGAGTTCTTCAATTCTAAACTCTTAAGCCTCTTGAGTTAGAAACAAGCATTAGAATCCTATAGAAGGATTGGGAATAAGTATTGTTAGGCCTATGTGCAATCAAGAAATAATTAAAATGATGGTATGACAAGATTAAAGAAGAGGACTAATTAGCCCTCATAGTGCATGAGTTTTGCATGGCCCTCCAAGAAAAGACCATGGAACAAGACACCCTACACTCCAAACTTGAGTCCATAGAAATCAATGTAGCTAAAGTTAAGTCTTGAATGTAGACCCTAGGATTTGACTCTCACACAAGTGTAAGCTCTTTGAGTACTATGCTATCAACACCACAAGAAAACAATTAGAGCTAGGTACATGACATGTTTCCACAAATCGCATGGCCAAAAGGCTTCAACCTGGTATACCGACATAATGGAAATATGGTTTGAATATAAAACTCTAATGTGCCAACAATGGTTGTGATAAAATCTTTAGCCATCTTGGTACACGGACACCAAACACCTCAATCCACAACTAGGATCATGAATGACATCGATGAATATGCCTTGATTAGCAAGATAATCCCGAACTTCAATGAAAACTTATGACCGTGGCAAATCTAAGAGAGGTGTTAGATTCCATTCCAAATGACACATCAACAAACATAGAAGACAAGACCAATATACGAATTTTCCTGATCATTTCAAATTATACAAACAAATATCTCACATAACACCTACTAAAAAGGCTAAGGGGTCAAGAGTGGCCTTTGATAGTTTCGCCAATTGATCTTAAGTGACATTGAAAACCTTGAATCGATTTTCATGACAATTGATTTGACCTAAATAGAGCTATGTAGATATGAAGGGGTACCACTTGAAGTTGTGATGCAAACTATCCCTATGCAAATAGATGTAAGGACAATAAGACAAATGTCCCAACCAAAGAACCCTCAATACACTCATCAAGTCAATGAGAAAATAGAAAACCTCAAGACTAGCATAGAATATCCCATAGAATGCAGAAGGTGGGTATCTATGATCATAGTTGTACCCAATAAAAATGGTAAATCTGAATATATGTTGAATTTTAAAGAGAAAGATGCCTATAATTTTATCAGTTGGTTCTCTGGATACAATCAAACATCAAGCCTTGTTCGCCCCCTTATAAAAAAATGCAATTTAGGTTAAAAAGTGTGGCAAACACTAATCAAAGAGACATTGATACCATATTTGAATATGTCCATTATAAGACCATATTCAACAAAGCAAAAGATGTAGAAAAGGCTACTAAGAAGTTGAAGGAAGTTTGGATATTGTTGAGATGGCAAGCTTGGATAGACAAAAATGCCAAAACCGAAAGGGCTTAAAGGCTGATGGAGGCTAGACCTCCTAGCTTGTATTACGAATAACATAGGTCAGTTAGATGTCAAAGCTCATAAACGAGCATATTGTACCTACGTCAGACCACTATCTATATTTGCATCAAACCTTGAATAAAGCTCTAGTAATATATAGAGGACTTATGCTACAACTTGAAAATGGGACCTCACTTACCTCAAGGAGATCTTTGGGAAGAGTAAAGAATACAAATAATCCCTGAAACCACCACACAAATGTTATTTGAGTTAACCATGGTTTCATATTAAGTCGTGTTGTTTAAAACTAGCATTAGGATGACATCATTATTAAGGAAAAAGTCATCGTATAGGCCACTCAAAGAGTTCAAGAATATAGAGTAAAATAAGCAAAGTCCTTACAAGAACAATCCTCTCGTCCCTAGACCAGGATAAGGATTTCCATGTTCATTTAGAGTCATTTGATTTTGCAATGTGAAAAATCTCAACAAAACATCCAAATATGAGAAGATGATTTCCTTATAATGTTTGCTAGTTGAAAACTAAATCCAATTAAACAAAACTACTCCACAACAAATGGGGAAGCTCTAGGTTGGATCAATTGTGAGGCCCGAAATGTAGCTTATTCTTAGTAGTTGTCATCCTAAAATGGGCATCTTATATCATTTGAGTTCAAAGAAAAGCATGGACCCTTTTTTTAGAGACCAAGCAAAGAGGTGACATAATTATTATTAAAATGATTTAACCTCTTCATAATCATATAAGAAAACCTATACAAAGCCGGCAAGGACAATCTCCTTTATATATGTGTCTAAGATCACGACATCATCTCAATGATCGAAACAAACCCATCACAATAGTGGACAAATTCTAGTTCAAAAGTCTCTTCCTACAAGATACTCCAAGGAGGACTATGGTGGTTGACACTCTTCAAGTAACGCCATGAGAATGTTAAACGTTATAATGAGTGTTAGGCCCCTAAGCACCCACTTAAAGCCAACCACAATCGTTTGCAACTGATAATTGCTTTTCAGCTGTTTGATTTTATGGTCTAGTCAATTAGGCGTCCAACTAAAAGCAATGCATCATCACAACAATAGAATATTGCATGAAATGGACTAATTTAGTTAATGTGTACATAAAAAATGACTTAGATTATCCTCTCCAATCAATAATTGACCACAGTTCAAACTTCTTAAATTACATCGTAGCCAGTTACCATGTTTACTACAAAAAAGTACTCCTCAAGGTTGAAGTAGGTTGGTGGTCAATGCACACAACCACGTAAAGTGTCATCAATCACAACCACCAATCCGACAAGAGATTAAACCATGGCCAATATGATCCACCCTCAAACCATATAAATCAAGTCGAGCTCTTACCACTTCGGTAGTGACAAACTTTTGACACTTGTTTTTAGGTTTCTTGGATGAGTAAAGTTTATTTCGCAAGTTTCAATGTTAGGTCCTCCTCATGCCTTATCCATGCTATTGTATGAAGTACCTACCAATGACCGAGAAGATCTTTAATGAACCATTATTGTTGTTCCTTTCGAAAGGTGTGGCCCTTTTGCACACAACAATATCACAAAACCTAAACTATTTTGACTCGATTAGATCTTCCCTACCCAACTAACCTCTTGATGACCCTTTATCACAAACATCTTTGAATAACATTCATCCTCTTACCACAATTGCATGCCATCATCCAACATCTTGATGGTTCAACCCCTCAAGTTGTGAGTTGTGGGCTTCTAAGTCTTCTCAACAACTGGCAAAGACACCCATGACTCGAGGTGCAAGTCATGGGCTTGTGGCGTTGTTGTGAAGCAATTGCTTCATGATATAAAACAAACTCAAATGTTTGTCCTATTAAATGGAATCGGTAAGCCTTGAACCCACAACCTTGTATACCAAATACAAAGTACAAGCCATTACAACAAACTATTTTATATAACTAATAGTTTTTATTGCCTTATGTTTGTGTCATTCATGAGAAACTCGAGTGATGCATCACATGTGAGCCAAATGACAATCATCCATCACATGCATCACATGCATTTCATGCACCCCCACATACATACTATGCATGTGCACCCCAATATAAAGAGAGGAAGGGATGCTTAAGGGGGAAAGGATCAAAAAGACATACTTCAATTGACAAGACTTCCACCCTAATCATAAAAAAAATTCTGGGGTGTAACCCCCCCCCCCCCCCCCCCCCCTATAGATGTTTGGCCCTAGAGGTGCAAGCCATGCAAAGAATATACAAGTGTATCACAAATAGTCAAGAATATGCTCGATGATAGATTGCCAAAATAGGCCTAGAACATAGGATGGACGGTACGATAATCTAATGAGAGCAAAATCCTCTCTGTGGTTAGGTGTTACACATTCTTAAATGGTTTAAACGATGGGGAGTAAAAGATCTATTGGAGCTCTTACATGATGTTATATTGTATGTGATCATTGAGAGTAGATCACTAGAGGCCCTAAGGATGAACCGACAAGTTGCTAAAATGTCAAAATTACAAAATATGATGTTGTAAATGCTAAACCATCATATCATCATCACCTAAGTATGAAGATATGCAAAATACACAATGAAAACCAAGTGGAGAATGAATATGACGCACTTCTCGAATGTTCAACATATAAGGCAATTCACGAGAAGTATGATGTGCATGATAATTTAAGCATCATACACAAATTACCATCAACAATGGTGAGAACATATGTACATGCATTATTTTCACGTAGAGAGTTTTTACCACATATTAGTAACCCCCCTTCCTAGGTAGAAATCACATATAAAATGATATGTTTTTTTGGTTCCATAGGCCAAATTGGGTCTCCTTGAGGGTGGTAAAAAATCTATTCCATTTCATTCCACATTTATGAAAATTGCAATGCTCAAGAAGGCTCACCCATTCAATCCCCATGTTTGCCACCTCATGTCTCACCAAAAACTAAGCCCAACCAAAGGTATCAACAACTTGACTCTCGTCCCCTTTCATGATTGATTTGATGCCGATCAATTTTATCATGAGTTCATTGTTCGGTTGCATCTCACCCACGCCCTACATGACTCCATGATCCATATTGAATATAGGGAATGACCAACTAACATATTTACATACCAAACAACTACCCTTATTCTTTAGCAAATTGATTTCTAGTTTCAATGACAACTTGCTGCTCACCCCATAATTGCATGTTGACCCGGTCTTTTATCTACCCTAACATCAATAATAGCTCAAATGCACGTCAGATACAAGTATTCAATATGCCAATAAATCATTAGTTTCCAGACAATCATAAAATTTGAGATCAACTATTTATTATTATTATTATAATAGTTTGTTTTGCATAAACATAATATGCTCATAAGTTATATTCCTCATTCCTCTCTTTTCTCCTTCTCAATTTAGTCTCCTTGAATGACTTTGGATGCCCTTATTTATGCAAGAGGTAGAATTCCAAACATATTAGTGTTTGTTTCCCCGATAACATAGGAATTGATTTCCCACTTAGATCATGATGCATCATAAAAATAGCTACTTTTCAATATGTGGGATTGATTGCATAACTTTCCCTAAATGGCATACATGAAATGGAAGATTTGTTTCTATCTTCACGCAATAAGGATGGATTTTTTTTGAGAAAACATAGAGAAATTATAGTCTATCAATAGATAAATGACTCTAACCTTACCCTAATAAGTTGAGATTCAATCATGATGACTAGGGAAAAAAGTCAAGTTGAAGATGGATCAAACTCGGGACATGTTATCACTCAGAATCGATTCTATTGAAATGATTCATTCATTGCTCTTTCTAGGAACATGATGAATTTTGTAAATGCTTTGCCAATCACGAAGATTCTCACCATGCAATGATGTAGCACAAAGATCTCCAATGGGACTCACAAGGAAGAAGGTTAATTTCCTTAAAAACTTACTCCACCTTTCATACAATAGTATCAAATATAGGATGTTGGGAAGAAGAGTTTTATCCCCATAAACATTTCGCAATTTCTAGAAAGGGTAATTTGTGAGGAGACCGATATATATAAAATTCCTAGGATACATAATAAGGGAGCTATATATACCCTTGAGATCTATAGTTATAACCGATTGGCACTGTGAGGCAGACATGACCAAGCTCGCGAGCAAATTCCTGAGGGCAAAACAAGCAAAGATGAAGTATATGTATTGTCCCTCATACTCCCGTCGTGAAGGGCCCAACTCTGATATCATTGCACCCAATGAGATTTACAAAGACCAAGCCCAAGAGCAAGACATGTTGTTACTATCCCGAGGTCTGAACAAGTTGAGAGAAATTCAATAACCCTCGTACTCCCCCCCACAATCAAATAGATGCACACTCACACCTCACATCTCACGTAGTGCATGGAATGAAATTATAGGAAATCTGATAATAGTTCTTATGTTGATAAGTGGGAGTGAAATCCTCAAGATCCTACCTCGCCATGCTATTAGAAACAGACCAACTCATGATATATATTGTTGCACCCAGTGAGGGTTACAAAGATCAAGCCCAAGAGCAAGACCTAGTGAGGGTATAGGTCACACCATTTGCTCAGGGTTGGTGCTATATATACATATATGCATGCATGTATATATCATATATGTATAGGCTATAGCTATGTATGTATGTATATGTATGTATATAAGATGTGTGCGTGTTTGAGAGGGAGAGAACTATATATGAAGAGTGCTGCTAGCTTGCGTTTTAAAAATTACTACGAGTACCCCCCAAATGATTTTACAAAATTACTGGAGATACCCCCCCGGGCCCCTAACACAGATCTCCTGCTGCAAGGGTTTTGCTCTGAGAAACCCTCCCGCCCTCCCTCCATCTTCTCCGTTCTCGTCGTGGATTCTGTCTGCAGAAAGAAAGAATGAAAGCCCGATGTCTTCCGCTTCGCCTTCGGCCTCGTCACCACCACCAGACGATGACGATGAGAAGCTTATTCGGCTTCTATACACAGATATGCTCGTATAGTGTTAATGATGGATCTTCTTCCACAAACGAGAATTCTTCTGCTCTCATCAGGAAGCTTCGAGAGAAGAGCAGTGCTCCCATGAAGGATGTCAAGGCTGCTCTTGTGCAATCCAACTGGGATTTAGGTAAGTCTCGCCTCCCCCCTTTCTCTCATTTTCATTCGTCCATTCTTGGTCTATTTTCGTGTTGCCTTGTCTTTTCTTTCTTAATTAAAGTGAAAACACTGCAGTGAACGCTTCCGGTTTTGAAACACTAGGTCAAGCTTTAAATTGTGCATGTTATGTTGTTGAATTTAAGAAACTTCTGGCACATCAATGGAGATACTTGTTGACCATATACATGTAGTTAACTTCAACATAATGTGGTCTGTTCCAGTAACCCTTTTATATTGCCATGTATCTCATTATATTAATCTCGAGCTAACCCATAACCCTATTGTAAAGTTTTTTGTTTTTGCTAGTAAGATAAAATTTGTTCTTTTTTCTAATAGAACCCCCCTCTTAATTTAAGTGTTAATTAAACGTGCCATTAAAGCTGCCATTAGATGAACACAGGGCTATGGATAATGTTATACTCTCCTTTGTATAGCCTTCCAAGATTACTTATATTTTTTGACTGCGTTCTACACCATTCTTTCATTGATCAATTGATCAATTGATCAAGAAGTGATGCAAAGTCTTGTCCTTTCAAAACTCCTATTCTAAAAGTTTATTTTTCTGGTAAGGAGCCTTGGAAAAACTATGCCTCATTTCCTATAGAGAAAGGTTGAAAGAGAACAACCTTGAAAGAGAGATGATGATGGTGGTGTGGTTGGATCCAAAACACTAAGGGAGTGGGCTGCTGTGTGAGGAGAGAGAAAGTAGAGAAAGCTGTGTAGAAAATGTAGAGAAAACCCTAGTTGCTAAAGTCCCACTCTTACTATGAGAGGTTTTGGGACCAAAAAAATATAGTAAAGATGTGTCTAGAAAGCTCTCGAAAGGAGCTTTCACATGGAAGGGTAAAAAATATACAAAAAAGAGAGTCCTTGGGGCCTTTATCCCCAACAATCTCCCACTTAAAGGACCAAGGAGGCTACTTTAAGTTAAGTAACTCCCACTATCTCTATACATAGCTGATGTTGTGCCTTGGGTAGACACTTTGTGAGAGAATTTGCAGGATTTTGTGAAGTATTGACCTTGATGAAAGTGATTAGGCCATCCTCTAGCACTTCTTTGATGAAATGGTATCTCACATCAATATTCTTTGTGCGAGCATGAAACATTGCATTCTTTGCCTAACATATGTCACTATGCCTATCACATCCAAGAATAGGGGCCTTTTCAGTCATCCCAAACTCATTGCACAAGCGGGCTAACCAAATGGCTTCTAAGGAAGCCTCTGTGGCTGAAATATATTCAGCCTCTGTAGTAGATAGTGTAACTATCCTCTGAAGTCTGGAGCACCATGAAATAGCTCCACCTGCAAGGGTGTATACATAGCCACTTGTGGACTTATGTGTATCCATATCACCTGCCATGTCTGAATCACAAAATCCTTTTAACTCTAATGGACCCTTTCCATAATAGAGGCATTTACCTTTGGTCCCTTCAAATATCTCAAGATAGATTTGATTGCCTCCCAATGAGCTCTACCAGGATTAGCCATGAATCCGCTAACAAGTCCGACTGCATGAGCAATGTCTGGCCAAGTGGCAACCAAAGCATACATAAGTGAACGACAAGCTTATGCGTATGGAACATTCTTCATGTAATTGGCTGCATTATCATCTTTGGGACAATCATACCTTGGAAAGCTTAACTTGTGGCTGCAACGGCACTCCAAGAGGGTTAGCATCAGCCACATTAAATCTGTCCAACACGTTTTCAATGTACTTTTCTTGGGATAAATGCAAAGTATACTGATGCCTATCCCATTTTATTCGCCTACCAAGAATATGCTCAGCTTCCTCAAGGTCTTTCATTGAGAATGTAGAGTTCAACTGTTGTGTTAGAGCATTCAGAATTATCTTTTTTCCCCCTGCTAGCAACATATCATCGACATACACTATGAGAATAATTGGGTTGTCATCTTCATCCTTTTTAGTGTACAAACGGTGGTCTGCATGGCTTCTTTTGAACCCATGTTTGAGCATAAATGCATCAAACTTCTTATACCATTGCCCGAGGGCATGTTTCAGCCCATATAAGCTCATTTTAAGCTTCCATTTTAAATTTCTACCTGTTTGGGTGGTCACAAATGCATGAAATTTCTTAAATGAAGCAAAGGCTTCAGCCTTAGATTTTTAACAAATATACCCAAAGCTTCCTTGAGTAGTCATCAACAAAAGAAATAAAATAAAGAGCACCCTCCATAGATTTGGTGAGCATGCTATGCAGCAAACATAAGAATGAACTATATCTAGAAGATTATGCTTATGAGAGACACCAGAGTAGTAGGAATTCTTTACTTGCTGACCATATTGGCATTCATTACAAAAATCAAGTTTTCAGCCTTTAGCATCGAACTTGTCCAAATTACATAGTTTATCAAGGCGTTTTTGGCTCATGTGGCCAAGTCTTTTATGCCATAATTCCATATGTGAATGATTCAGTCAAGGCAATAAACTTGGCCATCAAAGATTTACCATGCAAGCAATTCAGAATCCCTTTCTTCGTACCTTTAATAGTTAGCCTAGAGCCTTCAATAAGCTTCCATGACCCTTTCTCAAAGAGGGTACTATATACTTGCATATCCATTTGTCTAACAAACAATATACTTTTCTTGATGCTTATGTAAAACCAACTCATTAGTACCATCCACAATGAGATGCACTGTGCCAATACCTTCAATAGAACAAGCATGGTTATTTCCAAGGTATACATGTCCATGGTTGCCTGCATGAAATGTTAGTGCTTAATCCTAATGTAAGTATGAAATAAGGAAATATAAGATAGGTAGATAGAGATAGAGAGAGAAAGAGGGGTGCCGTCCAATCGATCATCCTTGAGCGAAGGGATCGAGACAAACTCGAGCCTTGATTGGTGTCCTATACCACCACCATGGCATCGAGTTGTATCTAGTATTGGCGCGCTCGCTACAAGAGTGTGTTCACCACACGATCACAATCTCGACGTAGTCAAACAATGATGTCCTTAATGAGGGTAGCTAGGCCTCATATTCATAGCTAGACCTAAGGCCCCTAGGCAAATTCACACTTAGCCCTTATGGGTTGTCTCAATTCCTAGGATTAAAAGTAATCTTCCCTTCGTTACACTCTCGATTAAACCTTACACTTTATCCTTTGTATAGAATATTACGGTTCAACTTACCACAGGATAAATTATGGTCATGCCCGTAACATGAAAGGTAATAAAACACTCTTTAATAGGAGTAACATGGAATGATACACCAGAATCCACAATCCAAGTTTGTGACAAAGCATCATTCAGTGTAAGCAAGGCATCAATTATATTGCTCTTTGTAATCTGCATATCCTGTGCATGAATAAAAATAGAAGCATCATTAACTTCAGCATGATCTGCTGCCATAGTAGCACAAAGAATATCTTTTGCATCTGATGTCTCCTCAATGATGATATACTAGAGGCCACATTGGCCTTCTCTTTGTCCTTGTCCTTAAAGCTGTTATGTGCTTCATTTTTGTTTGTTGACATATTTTGGTAGTGATGTGCGTGAACACACTTAGGACCACATGGGCATTTTTTCCCTCTTTAGGAGGTTTTTTCCCCCTGTCCATAAATACTCGCATAACCCTAAAGTGGGTAAGTTTTTGTGATTCAAAACAAGAACCCAACAGTGGTATCAGAGCAACTAAGCGACGTTTGAGCAGCAACGCAACGAGTGAACAACAAGGCGACGACTCTCATATGCAGTCCGTCTACGTCATCTGTGGTGGCATTTTTTTGTTGTTGCAAAACAAATTTCTGTGTGTTTTCTTCCTTTGCATAGTTTCAATTGTGTTTTTTTCGGCTTCCAAGTCGATTCAATCCTACTAAAAGCCTCCTTGAGTCTTCTACGACATTCCAACAACCCTCTTTTGTATGGTTGCTGGACAGAAATCTGATTTGCTTCCTTTTCTCTTTGCTGGTTCATCTTCTAAGTCAAAGAGGTACGTTGTTCCCTTTTATTCATTCAACAATCCATTTTTTGCATCAAAACGTGTTCAGTCAACGACCATGGCTGAGGGCAATGATGTATTTCGGATGCTTGCTGTTGAGGATAAATTGGATGGAACAAATTACCCTCTGTGGGCTTATATGATGTGCCATGTATTAGTAGCGAAGGGGTTGTGGAATGTGGTTCAGGGGGTTGAAAAACATCTTGTTGTTGAGAACACAAACACTGATGGTACTGATTTTGTCAAGGATGTTGATCATCCTACTCATGCTCATGCTGCAGTTTCTGTTGTACCTAATGCAGAGCAACTTCTTGGGATGGCAGAGATGCTCAAGCACATGCTTTGATAGCTTTGTTTGTGAAACGTGCCATTATTCCCCATATTCGCTCTTGCAAGACAACAAAGGATGCTTGGGATACTCTTACCACTTTATACAAAGCAAGAAATGAGGGTCATGTTGCTTATCTCCAAGAACAGTTAGAGAGTGAGCACATGAATGAAGCTGATTCTATGGACAATTTTTTTACGAAAATAAAAATTTAAAGGAACAATTAATTTTTGATGATGAAATGATACCAAATAGTTCACTTGTGCAGACCATTCTAAATGGTCTGCCTGATTCATATTAGAGTTTTGCTTTTACTCTTCGTTTAATGATGAAAGGTAATCCCAATGCCTTATCGTTCGAGGAGCTAGTTTCTATTTTGTTATAGGAAGATCAGTCTAGGCAAAACATGTCTATTATGTGTGTTGCAGATCAAGCTTTCCTAGCTAGTCAGAAAGGCAAAGGTAAATGGAACTCATTTGTTAACAAGCAAAGATTTGCTAATACTTCACAAATGAATAAAAAAAAAACAAGAGTAGAAACAAAAACTGTTTTTGCAAATATTGTAAAGGAACTCATCATATTATAAAGAACTGTCCAAAACTGGCTGCAAAAGAGGCAAAGAAAAAAGAGGCAGGACTCGTTGTTACAGAAGTCTCTGCACTGAAAACAGAGTTTGCAAAATCTTGTGCAAAATGAAGAATGGGCATTTACTATTGTTTGTAGTTTTGAGCCATCTTCACTTGAACAATGTATGTCTGCTGTAGAATCAGATGTTTGGTACTTCGACAGTGGGGCAACCAAACATATTACCTCGCAGTGCAATTTCCTCTCTTCATTGGAGCTTGCCCCAATAGGGAATATTGTCACATGCGCCAACAACTCATCTTATCCGGTTATGGGTGTTGGTAATCATTTTGACTATTACTGATGGTAGTTCTTTCACCTTGTCAGATGCTTATTTGTGCTAGGGATCAAGAAAAATCTGTTGTCAGTTTCAACATTAGCCAAGATTGGCTTGGTTGTTAAATTTGTTGAAGATAGGTGTACAATTCATGATTTGTCCAATGGTGATGTTATTATTGCTTCTGGTGTTTTATGTCGTGGGCTGTATAAGCTCGTAGATTATGAAAGATCTATAAATGATTCAGTGTGTGCAATACAGGATTCTTAGGCTATTTCAGATGCAAAGATTTGGCATGCACGCTTTGGTCATTTGCCTTTATCGTCAGTTAGACAAATGGATATGCATGGATATAGTACCCTCTTTGAGGAAGGGTCATGGAAGCTTATCAAAGGCTCTAGGCTAATTGTTAAAAGGTATAAAGGGACTTTGTATTGCTTGCATGGTAAATCTTTGATGGGCAACTCCATATGGGAGTGAACTTCAGCAAAGCAATAAACTTGCATGATAAAGCATTTTTATGTAAGCAATAAAGAGTTCCCTTCTTTGTGCCTTTCACAGTCAACCTTAAACCTTTTGTTATTTTCCATGATCCTCTTTCAAAGAGAATGCTATAACCATGCATATCCATTTGACCATAGAAAGCAAACTCTTCTTGATCCTTGGTACATAAAAAAGCAAACTCTTCTTGATCCTTGGTGCAAAACCAACTCATTAGTGCCATTTCTGGAAAAATGCACCGTGTCAATACGCTCAATGGAACATGCATGATTGTTTCCAAGGTATACATGGCCATGGCTGCCTACACTAAAAGTAGAAAAACACTCCTTGATAGGGTCACAGGAAATGAAGCACCAGAGTCAACTATCCATGTATGGGCCAATGCATCATTGGCGGTCAACAAAGCATCATTAAGATCATTCTCAGTGATGCACATGTCCTGTGCATGAACATTTAGAGAGGCATCATATGCATAAGTATCATCAGCTGAAAAAGTAGCACATAAAATGTCCTCAACATTTGACAACTCCTCTATGACTACATTAGAGGCCAAATTGGCCTTCTCTTTGTCCATTTGGCTGTCCTGTGCATCAATCTTGTCGTTTTTCTTGTCCTTCTCTTTTTGGTTAACTTGATGGATAAATTTGCTGGAATTTTAGAAATTCCAGTAGGATATCTCTTTCAATGTATGTGTTCAGCACGTTGATGGTGAGAAAACCTGCAAAAACCTAAGAATTTGCTGGAATCACAGATATTTTGCTCAAAGACACCTGTTTTAGCATGTAAATCACCTAAAAAAAGCCTATATATGAATTGTTGAGATGCCCAAGAAGTTCCTCAAAGCTTCGGAGCAAGGTTCTTCGCAATGAAATTGAAGATTATAAAAAATAGAGCACCTTTTCTTTGCTGTACAACACATGCGCAGTAGTTCTGAAACCCTAAATCCACTCTGATGCCAATTGAAAGGGTAAAAAATGATGTCAATAGAGTTAAGGAACACGCAGTAGTCATCAAAGTATGGGTGTGTTAGGAGCAGCAGTAGAGCAATGGCTGAAATGGACAGCATCGTAGTTGGAGGACCTCGCCTTTTGAAGTGAGATCCAAAAGTTCTAAATTTATGTTTTATATAAGCCATTTAGGGTTGGCCAAGTTCACATTGAACATGGCTTAAAAATAAAGAATAAGTGATAAGTGACTTGTGGGCTTTATAATTACGCCTATACACATGTATACACTATAAGGGGGTCATTTAGGGTCTTTACCCCAACACAACAACTCATCAACAAAGAATATCATAACTTTCTTTAGCTCCACTTCTTCTCATGCTATAAGTAAATCAGGGTCCATACACATGTTGTCTTAACTAGGACATTTGATTAACCAGGACACTCGAAAGAGGTTAGGATAGATCAGGCAATAGAAGTTTGTGGTGCGTGTAGTTCCTGATCATCTACATATTGTGCTTGTAACTATTGACATCAATAGATAAAGGTCATTATCACCTCACGATGAAGGTGCTTTCCTTGTTTCAGAGACCTCTCCGTCTTTAATCGAACCTTGTTGGAGATTTTTCTAAGGAAAAAGTTTCAGTCTAAGTTCAGAATCTTAAGTTCTTAGTTAATGAGACTCTTTAGAGCTTCATATTAAGTTGTGTTTTCTTTTGGTTTAATTGCAAATGCAAGACAACATTTTAAGGTGTACTCTCTTGTTCGTCTCATAGGCCATTTTGGCCGCTTAGAAACCGTTAGTCTATATTTCATTCTATCTGTCTATGGTTCAAATAACTTTGGTTATGTTTCTGGTGAACTTGCAGAGGCAGCATTTACAGAATTGCGAAAGAAGGGACTTACATCAGTAAGCAAGAAGGCATCCAGAGTTGCAACTGAAGGTCTTCTGGCACTATGTTCGAAGCCGGGACTAGCAACCATTATAGAACTTAACAGTGAGACAGACTTTGTGGCTCGAAATGACATATTCCAACACTTGGTAAATGTTTTTTGTTCATTAGTTAAGGATTCATTCATCTTAACCTTCTGTTTATTCGTGATAAGCAGAATTACTCATGAATTTATAGAATTCTCGCTTCATACAAGGCCCTTCCACCTTGATTTTCAACCATTACTGCTACCTGTTACTACTCATGAATGTTTGTCAATACTATTACTTGACCAAAATAGAGTTGCACCCTAGACTCTAATGTCATTAATACGCATTTGACCATCGCCTAACTGCATGAGTTGGTGGAGGTTGTTGCTGCGCTATTTTGTCAACCGAGCTTTCACGATTACATTTCAAGTGCCCAGATTTCCTATTTCATTTTAACTTCATTGAAGTTGTGTAAATTGTAGAATGTTGTGAACTCTCTGCGTGTATAAATGTCTTCCATTAAATTTCTAGAGCATGTTATTTTAATTCTTCACTGTCCGATAGTGCAAGGTAATTCATTTGCTAAGATATGCAAGGTAATTCTATTCTTTTTCAGTTTGAATTACGATAGTTTGATTTGCAGTGTTACATTTGGATATTACGATATTGATAAAATTATTTTTATGCAGGCATCACGTGTAGCAAGTGCAGCTCTAACATTATGTAGTGACAGTTCAAACATTCCTGGGGCTAATGCCATTGATCTCGAAGCATTGCATGTAAGTGTTTCCAAGTGGACGAAAAATCTCTCAAGGAGGAATGCAGATAGATTTTGGAACCTTTTTGGCTTCTAAATGCTATGAATGAAATTTTTTCTATCAAATATGGATGAATGTGTGAACAATTTTTATTTTCCAGCCAAGAAATCAGAGGTATCTCATAATTTGATTGAAATTCACTACTGTGTTGATGACAGTAACTATAGTTTCTATCACATTATTTCGAGTTTTGCTACTGTCTACTTGCCATATCATGCTATAATTCTAATGTTTGTGCTATACGTTTTCAACTCCAATAATTTATGACCCCTGTTTCTATTGTTTCTATTATACAGAAACTCAATTCCTGTGGTCTGTTTTTGAATGGCAACTATGATTCAAATAATAAACACATTTTCATATGTATTGAAGATGCTTTCAAAAGAGTGCACTTAGCCTTTGTACCAGCTATGTAAATACAAGAAAACTTATCCCAATGGTAGTTTTTCCTACAAGGGGACAGTATAACAAATGCATACAGGTATGGAAGTGGGTGAAATGTATGGTTAAGATTCTCTGAAACATCATGCAGGGCCCTAAAATTGAAGGAAATACGCTATATATAACATAAAATATGTTTTCGTTCTTTGGGCTTTTAACATGGTTATCTTAACTTGAAAACCATTCACATGCATGAATGAATGGATATGCGCAGTCTCATAGTCTCCTCCAAATATCAAGTTTTTGCATGACTCCAATGATATCATATCTTTAATATTGCATACTGCATTATAATAGCTCCTCTGATGGCTGTAATATGGATAAACTCGTATAGTTTCATTATTTATGGTTATTTTCAGTGCTGCAATTCAATAGTTACAGCGATCATTGATGATCTGTGTGTCCTATATCTGTTATTGATAGTTAGTGTTGCTTTGATTTTTTAGTCCAAACGGGTTAAATTGGAGCATCCCAAATTAAATTGTGAAGCTACAGTCCAAGAGGCCATACATGAAGCTGCTGCCATTATGGGAGAGAACCTGAAGCTGAGAAGGGGTTTCTGCATCAGTACAAATTCTGGATTGGTCTCATCATATTTGCACATGAGCCCACATCAAGGTTTCAAAAGCTTCACGTCATTAAATATGATCGAGTTTGTTTTCTATAAGGATCAATTATTGTAAAGGTCTGAGTTGTTTTCTTTTTTTGTTTTGAAGTAGTTAATGTGTCGTGGGAATATATGTGGATGCATAAGTGCCCCAAATAAGAAAATTGAAATATAGTTCAGAAGGAAAAACATGATGATACATGCAAGTTCTTGCTAAATGCCTTTACCTTTGATTTCCTAAGCTTAGTAATTCTACCAAAGCATGGTGTTACAAACAAACCATCAAATATTGCTATTGGAAAAATTCAAATATGGGCCTAAACCTACAACATTTGCATTAGCATCCCCTTACAAAAACAGCGTATATGATATTTTCTAACAAAACAGTGAAAGTGCAAATGTGACTGTTGATCAGATACATGTAAAAACTTCAGGAGATTTAGTAGCTGTATATGATACTGATTTACATAGGGTAATTGATTTTGCATGACTTCCTCGGTCCTGCAAAGAAATACTGGATATTTTCATTACACTGTTCCTAATCCCTAGAAAGCACAGTTAGATACCCAATCCCTGAGTACCCCTTATCCAAAGGTTCGTGGTAGGAGTGATGGATTATATTAGACCACAATTAACAATTATTATTAGCCGGATCGGCTATGACAAGTCGGCTATAGAAACAGAAATAGATTCGGCTACAGCCGAATCGGGTAGCGCCCACAATACAATCCGAATCGGCTACAACACCGATCGGCAATAACACCACAGCAATTAGGAACTTAATCAGGAATTAACACACATAGATAAATAGACAACAGAGTACTGTATACACAAAACTCTTCTATATTAACTCTCAATATACAGTCCCTTTATGTACAAGGTTCATGCCCCTTTTACAGGTAATCATGTAGTGTTACAATGCCGAATTGGATTGGCACATCCTTTCGGATCATATCTCTAACATCAAAGGTCATAGCTATTCGGATCAAATTCTACTACATCGCTTCATATCTACTATTATTTCGGCTATAACAATATTTATACTAATAATATTTTTATCTATTAACTATTAGCCAGCTTCACACTGTTAGCTGGCCGTCCAAATCGGCATTCAGCTTCCATACTCTGGCCGGCTGATAGCCGTTTCAGCTTCACTCCTTGTCTTCTTTCTACTCCTGAGGGAAATATACACTTCCTTTTGTACGTCTTAATCTTTCTTGAGCCTCCTGAGTGATCCAAGGGCAGTATCAAAATTGAACCTCTTCATTATATGGTGTAAGTGAGGGCAGGGACCTACGAACCAAGATAATTACCTGGATGACTCTTTGGAGTCCCTCACTGCCTCTTTTCTAGAGTTCTTGGTTGTGTCAGATGTGAGCACAGAAATACAAGAGAAACAATGCAGTTACTTGGTGGCATATGCAGGAGTGCATGCATCATATTCACGATTTTTTGGCTGTATGGAGGGACCTCAATTGATGCTGGCTAGGAATTTTTGACCAATTTGTATTTTGTGATGCCTGAGCTGCTAGGAGGCAGAATCGTTCCTTTATTAATCACTCTTTTGTTTGTTTAAACCTTTTGGCTTATTGTTCAATCACTGAGGGATATACCAATTTTAATGATCAAGATTGACAGCATAGCCAAGTTTGTGTTTCATAGGACTATATGGGGTTATTTAGTCTTTGGGCTGTTGTAAAATGTCGATGGCATTTTCTTTCTTGATTGATATTAGGCTGGGTATATCTGTAGGTGATGTGATAAGTTGTAAACTTGGACAGTCATACATTTGTTCCCGACATGAAATGCATGCATAGACAATGCATGGATATTGGAACTTATCTACTAAAAAAGGCTTTGTTCTTGATGGTGAAATCAAACACACGTCATATTTGCTTTCTGATTAGATATTACGCTAGCTATATGTGAAGTTGATGCCATAGAATGTGAATCTAGAGAATCTTATGTCTAATCTCGAGTGTGAGATTTTCTTAGTTCTGGATGGTTATATTTTTTCAATTGCATGTTTTGTGGTTTTATTTTGGTGAAATTTCACCCTTTTTCCCATATGTAAGATTGGAGTAAAAATATATTCAATCGTTCTGTTAAGGGTCAGCATTGATGAGCAATAAAAGTGTTTGTATACACTTGTCCTTTTGAATATCTTAAAACTATATTCATATTTTCACTATTGGTGTTTATATGTTCATATGCAGGGCTGGGAAAAACTGCAGGAATCTTGACTTTAGAAGCCAAAGAAGGAACTATACAACCAACCTCTGTGGCTGTGAGCAATGTTGGAGATTTTCTTGCAATGCATATAGTTGCATCCCGGCCGCTGTTCTTATCAAAGGAACTTGTTACACAGGAGGTTTGGGACCGTGAACGAAATATAATATTGTCTCAGGTAACATTTGTATGGTGGTCTCATAAGGCATTGAACTTGTTAGGTTCCATATAAGCTGAACGTAGCATTGGGATGGTAATCTTCAATATCCTTGTTTATGTGTAGAACATGATTGTATATGCTTCACCAAAGTTGGGGTTTGAATGCTCTTGTCCTTCATAAATAGGTAGCAGGAACCAATAAACCAGAGGAAATCCTCAATAAGATGGTCGATGGGCGATTGCGCAAATATGCAGAAGAGGTAGTTTTTTTGGAGCAAAAGTATATTATGGACGAGAAGCTTACAGTGAAGGTTAGTAACTCACCTCGGCCCCCCCATTATGTTTTTAATCTATGGTGGTTTTGCAGGATGCTGAATTGAAAAAATATAACCATATTAATGGAACAAGTTACCATTTTTCTACTATATCATAAAATAAAAGTTACTCTGTATTATACCTAGGGTTGTGGGCATGTAGGATGTGATATTAGGATCCAAAGAAGAACAGGTTTCACATGTAGGTGGATCACGCGCACTTGTTAGTGGAAGACATTGCAAATGTATGGTAGTCTGAACTCTTTTTTTGGTTGTAACATGATCGGCTATCATTAGGTTCAGCTTTTTAAGATTCTTGATTAAACCAGAAGTTTGAAGAACTTATTTCTCCAAAGTGAATCATGTCAATGGCTGAAGGATTCATCCATAAAATTCTTGAACATCGAGAGTCACTCATCAACTCCACATACTAACTGAAAAGAATGGTTTAGTTTGGTCCCATGCTCAATAATTGACCTCTAAGGATGATAGTAAAATCTTGCTCCCTCACTCTCCAGGTGCCTGATATGACAGGCATAGCTGCGTTGGAATATATGTAGTATCATCTAATGCCCATGATTCCAATATCATTGTAATTAAATCACAGTGTAGTTTCACAGGGAAGCTACCTGGTGTAGGTACAATTTGTTTTTGCTTTATTTTAGTTGACTAAATTAAAATTCACATAGATATAACTTTTAGTGTCTCATAGATCACCTTGGCATTTTGAAGACATCAATATAACATTTTATTTATTTCTATCTATCTCTGATATTATGATTATAGCCTACTGGTAACCCATGTTTTTACTAACATATACACCTGGGTTCAAATATCCTAAAGATGACCTTCTGGCCTCTGTAGGGTTTAGGGTGTCTTTCTGAGCTACATCTATTTGGTTTCCGCTCTACACAGTATAGAATCTGGAGGCTGAGTGCATGGCCTTCTGGTCTCTGTGGGGTTTAAGGTGTCTTTGTGAGCTACTTCTAATTGGTGTGTCTGTCTACACAATATGAGCACATCGTTTCTCAAAGCTGTAAGGCTTCTTGGGTTGTCTTCGTTTTCTGATTTTTTATATATTCTTCTTGTGATTTGCTTAGGATTCACTGAGTTAGTTGTATAAGGGTGAAGGATTTATCAAGTTTTTTTTATACATGTGCGTACCTAGTAGAAATAAAACCTCACATATGCATGTATGTAAAATCAGATATGGACAGTACATTTGCATTGTTGAGCTGTTGGATTCCTATGGACGGTTATATTCCTTTATCATTGACCTTTTTCAAAATGCAGAAACCTGGAATGAATTATCAAGTTTTTTTATTATAAGGGAAATAAGGTTATGCAGCGCAAAGAAACTTTTACCTCCATATTTGATGAAATTTTATAAACTAACTGATTAGATGATGGATGGCCTTCTATATATTAACTTTATTCATTTCAAAGGAACTTTTCCAGCCTATATCCTGATTTTAATTTTCTCCTTATTTCTAAAGATAGTGATTTGAATCTGTTGTTTCCAAAAGATAATTTTGGTCATATTGTGTGGAAAGGCCTTTTTATGTATATGCCATGCTTCTTTATTCTCATACCAATATAAAGTTTGTATATTTGTGTATGTCTAAAGAATATAGATCATGGGCATGTAAACAGTCGTCGAGTATAACTAAAGAGTTAAAGAAAACCACATATCGCCTTTAAAATTGCATGGGAAACCAGCGGAAAAGTCAAAATACACAAAAGCAAAATATTTTCCGGATGGATGCAAGATATGCTTAAATGCTTTTGAAGATGATGCAATAGACTTCATGGTGCCTTTGTAGAGTCCTTTGTGAATGGGACTTTTTTGCAATGTTTGGAGAGAGGTGGGAGCTCATGCTTCACACTTCATATTATATATAAAATGCATTCTTTTAGTTCACATTCTCGTTGATGTGAGATAGCATCGGTGAGAATACTCATGAATTATGCATGTTTTGCCTTAAACAAGTTGTCATGTCCAAGTGCCACACTCCCTGCAATAATCGTTCACATACATTTATATTCGAGTTTTATTCACCACATTTTAAACCCCGGCCTATAATACACAGATTTCCCTCTCATTGACAATGTATATTCTCAATCGCAACATTCATTAGTAAAACTCTTTCACATTGAGGGTATGTTTCAGTTTGGCCCCATAGGTCTTATTTTATCTAGGCATGTTTTGGTGTTCCACTCTTTCCAGTTTATGTTATACATTCTGAATGGTGTGGGCTGTTTATGTATGTAGACAAATCTTATATGGTATAGGTTGTTTATATACATGTTAATTAGTGTTGTCCTTGAGGATTTTTCAACCAGATGGTGTTTTACCCATTTTATTTCATGTTGTAATATGTTCATTTATGGTGTAGACTATGTATCTCAACAAATCTTATATTTTATGCATGGTATATATTCATGTTGATTATTGCTGTGGTATAGGCTGTTCTTGAGGATCTTTCAAAGCAGACAGGATTTCCTATTAATATTGGGAGCTATCTGCGGCTTGAAGTTGGTGAGAATGTTGAGAGGTATTGATTTGTTTGATCTTGGTGTTGCATATGTAAACAAAGTACTCGAGGGAATTCACCAATCTCATGATAAATATATGTTGGATGCAGGGAGGAATCAGCAACCATCTCTGAAGAAGGAAATCAAGTAACACCTGGTGTCCAAGTAGGGTAAAAGCAGTTAAATAAAGTTAGTCTTGATTTTTGTTTATGCGGCATAAAAATAAAGGGTATTAACCTAATTGGTTTTGACTAATTTGAGCCCATTTGTAAGCCTTAAATTTTGTATCGTTTAAAATACATACCCAGAGTGATATGTTTGAAAAAGCAAGCAGGATGTAGTCAAGAGTTACATGAGCATTATTCTTGCAATTGGGAATTATTATTTTTAAGTTTGCATGCAAATGTCAAAGTTGTGAACCTTACCTTTCAAAGCAGCCTGATCCAGTAAATGTGATGAAAAATGGTTGTGTTTTGAGTGGACTATCTAAAATGACGCAATCCAAGTTTCTAACAAGTGTTAGAAAAGGAAGTGCTATTGTAAGGGAGGGTTTTTATTGCTTGGCAAATTGCCAAATACCTTTCCATCGACTTGCAATCTGAACATCTGAGCTTGACTACAACTATTTTAAGTTTGCATGCATTAGATTTGTAAATATCAAATAATATATGCATAAAATTATGTTACATATGAGCTTCCTGAACAATTGTTATTCCAAAACTAGTTGTCAAGTTACTGTAATTCATAAATATCCAAAATTTTAAGTTGTGAATAAGCAAATTCATAGATGTCACTCGAAATTTAGACATATAAAAGGTGATTAGACCAAAAATTGTGATAATGTTTTCAATCATGTTTAAATGATATTACTCCTGAATTTTATATGATAATGTATTGCTATCTGATTAATAATACTTGTTGCACAATCATTGTTCTAAAAGAAGTTAATCATTGTTTAATAATGCTTGATTCATGCGGTTATAGGATCATGGAGAAATCAACTATAATTTAATGCATAATGTCAATACCTATCTCATTTATAAGATTTGAGCGTGAACAAGTTCTCTTCCAAATATGTGTGTTAATTTAGCTGATCTGGCTGTTTGTAATTGGTTAGGGACAAATATGTAAATACATATATATGTATGTAAAATCCTTAGGGGTATGTTTGTTTGCATAGTATGAACCATACATACCATATGTGCATTCGCACTTGCGGATGTTTCAATCATTCACGAAAGAAAAACACCCTCAAAGAATGATAAATACCATACTTTTGGATTAACTATTTATTATGAGGTAGATAAGCCTAAAAATGAAAAAAAAACAAAAAAAATACAAGAATGTGGATAACATTCGCATTCGTTTTCCAACATAGGAAAACGAATGTTATACTAGACGAACACAAATTTTACCTACTATGTTTGTTTGTATGTGTAGAAATAGTGTAGAAATAGTGTAGAAATAGGGAGGATGGAAAATTGATGTCAGAAGAGACGAACAATTGTGTGTAGCAAGCTTATGAGTTGACTCTTGAAATTGGTCTCAGCAAGATTGGTGGCTTTGTGTAGACTAGGTTATGTTGTTCCTTGTTTTGTTCTTTCTCTATTCTTTGTGTGGTGGTTTCAAAATTTTCCATTGCCAATTGAAATTGGTCACCAAATAAAGAACATCAATTGAGTTAGATGGTTCTTCTCATAAATCCTTTCATTAAGGATTTTAAACTCATCAACGTTCAACCCAAAATTTGGCATTGTGAGTTGCCACTTTATTGATTGGTTGAATGTATTGAATAAAGCAAGTGAACCATTTTCCTCCAACACCATGAACTACATGCTTGCATAAAGTGCACTAGAAGGTTCCAAAAAATCCATAGGGACTTTCTGTTTAGTAAGTCGTCAACTTGGATATATGGGCTGTCTCTACATTATGTTTGGTATTGCTACACCATCAGATCCTCTTCTCTATGAACCTTGCGAAGCACACTTCATCTCGTAAACAAGCAATCTAGATGAGGCCATGTGTGACTTCATCAAGAGGGTAACATAGGTCTCGTGGATTAAAGCTTGTTGCCAAGGTAGTTACGCATCCTTGAAGAAGTAGAAGAAGAAGTCATTGAACACTTTCCTAGAAACATGCTATAATAACCCAACTAACACCCCAATTCTAGGAGAGGGGATACAAACTTGTTGAACAGGAAGCATAGGGACTACACCAATACCATGACAACATCATCAACTATATGTAGTTTAAACATTTGGACAACAGTGTACTAAGGAAAGAAGTAGCCTAGTAAGACAAGAAGAATATATAGAGAGCTCCATACTTGAGGATGAAGAACCAACTTGTATGAGTATGGCATGTTCACGCACGTAGAAACCATAGAAGAACATGAGAACATGATGCCACTTGAAGAACACATGTTGAGATGGAAGAGGAAATGTTGGGTATGGAGTCCTATATAGAAGTCCACAAACTAATTGAGAATATTGAAAACCACACCACCTTAGTCAAAGTATACAACAACAAAATAGTAGAATGAAAAGAATACTCGAAACACCATCCGTGATCCAAATTGACAAACTCCAAGTTGGTGTAAAGCATAGTTGTAGAACATTTATTGTACAACATGCATACAATACATATGCTACATATTCTACCTTTTTTTTAAGTACGTAGAATATATATTCTAAAGATAAATTATGTTCAATATTCACGATGGGGTGGGTTTGAGAGCATACAGACGGTGTAAAGGATTAGGGAGAGTATATATGTAAACAAGATCAATAAAAGTGTATCTAGACCATGTTTTTTGAAGTTCTCCACATGTGGAAAGGTTGAGAGGTTTTTGGGAATACCAATAAAATAAGGCTTTTATGTTGTATTCCCCTTTCACTATATGTATAAAGGGAACAAGGGAAAGTGTATTGTTGACTTTTTAAGGAGAGGAGAGGGGAAGAGGAGCATTTTAGGATTTGGAGTTTTCCTTTTTCTTGTTCTTCTTCTATTGTTTCCTTAGGAGGGAGGGTGGAAGGTTAGGGACTCCTCCCATTCATTCATGATAAATTATTAGGGTTGGGATTCATTCTCTTCTTCTTCTTTACAAGAAGGTTTAAGGTTTGGTACTCCTCGTTCTAGGGTTGTTATAACTTATTACTAATCTTCCTTCTTTTTCATAAAAGTATTCTCCTAGGGTTGTGGGAGAGGATCATTAGGGTTTCTTCATTACTTGGAGGAGGGGTGCAAGAACTAGGAAAGGGTAAATTCAAAAGAGAGAAGATAGACGGAAAGCTACATTGGTAAAAGGTGAGGCAATCGGTGTGCTACAACTTGGAGATCTTCATGATCACGAACTATTATTCCCATTGGTAATCTTACAATAGTCGGGTGGGTTTGTAATTGGATCAATAAATTCTATTCAACATATTCTATACATAAAATACACATTTTTTTACTAATTATGGCATCAAAATGCAAATAGGATACACATGGAATTGGTTAGCCCAATAACCCTTTGGATTCTATGGAAACAACGATGTAGGTGAGTCTTCTCCAACCAAACCACCCATCCAACAAGGTTACTGCAAGAGATATGGAGTGAAATTGTAGCCACTCTGAAGAGCCAATATGATGGCCTTAAAGGTGGCTCCGAGGGAGTTGAAAGACAACGCATAGCCTTCATCCAACAATGGTCGTCCTCTCCCTTTCTTGAGTCAGTGGGCTTCCACATTAGATGGAACTATCGCGTCCCTTTAGGGATTTGTACATAATTGTCTCATTTGTAAAATTTTATAACTAATGGAAGGAGTTTTTTTTGGAAAAAAAAAAAACAAAAAAAACAAATAGGATACACAAAATTGAAAGAATAGTTTGTGAGACTATACTGAACCCTTATCCCCAAGAATATAAGGATATATCTTTTGAGTTTGGAGTGTTTAACTCTTGTAATTTTATGCGTATTGTGTCTATTATATTTTGCTATAACTAAAAGTTAGAGTATACTCTGATACTAGTTATTTTTAGGGATCGACAACAGCTCGGCTCAAGCCTAACATGGTTTAAAACGGTTTAACGGCTTGGGTCTCTTTAGGCTTGAGCCTACCTAAATGGTTTGAGCTTTGCTTTGCTCGGCTTGAGCCTTGCCAAACCGGCTCAAACCGGTTAAGCTGTTTATCTTATTTAATATTGAGGGTTTAGAAAGATAGAAGATAGAACTTAGAGAGAGAGAGACTATTGAGTGACGCATCTCCACAAAGACTTGTGAGAGAGAGAGAGCCTGGATAGTGGAGTTATATACATTGTTTCTTTCTTTATGTACATATAGGTGTTTTCACTTAGTTGAGGCTCCAATTCTCTCTGAATTGGACCTAGGACCTAGGACACGGTGAGTTTGATGTGAAGGTGGTTGAGGGATGGGCAATAGCAATCGAGAGGTTTGGGAGGGGTTACATTGACTGATCAATCGCAGTAGTCTACAGAGAGGGAGTCGTGGAGGTGGGGTTGGGAGTTGAAGGACTCATTTGTGGTAAGGCCGAGGGGGGTGGGAGTTATGAGGAGGACAACAAGAGTAGGAGGAAGTGGTAGTAATGTGTTTTTGGTTTCTTCACACCTCTAAAGGTTTTTTGTCCCAAACCGATTCACAATCCGGTTTAGGCCAAGCCGATTTAGCCTAAACCGGTTTAGGGATCAGTTTGGTTTGGGAACCCCAAAACGGTTTAGGCTTAACTAGTTTGGCTTGGGTAAGGCCAAATCGGTTAAGCCTAAACTGAACCGTCGACGATTCCTAGTTGTTTTGTTCCATCATTTTTAAATGTCAATGTGCTTTTATGATGGAAACCTCCATTCTTTTGAATTCACCAAATAATAAAGTTGTAGCATTTGATGTAGGCATATTGTAGTAGTGCATGCCAAACCAACTATACTATTTATGGTACCAAGGACTTAATAGCCAATAAATCCCAACTCGTTATAATAATAGAGAAGGACATGGTAAGGGCCTTCCAAAAGAACATTTAGCTACTATTATCTATACGAATTATAGAATTTTTGAATGCTGGAAAAATGAGTGAAAACAAATCAACCAACATCAAGAAAACAAATGAGGTGGTGGAGGGTAGAAAACCATAATGCTAACCAATAGATGCAAATGAAAAATGCTCGAGAATAATGATAAGCACTATAGAAAAGGACGGAAGAAGTATGAGTGACACAAAAGATTGCCACCAAATTGATCTAACAACTAGAAGTCAAGCTCAATGAGGCTCACACACAAATCTTGGTAGAATAAATGACCCACTTGACTCACGAGAATAATTATGAATAAGCTTTAACAACTACACTACATAACCTCATAGTTGATTTACATGCCAAAAATGAAAATCAAGAGACTATGAGAATTAAAGAGCAACAAATAAACATAATGAGATGCAATTGCAATGATGAAATGGTCAAAAAACTATTCTCTGGATGGGTGATTGTGTCAAAAGACCACATGCGCACAAATATTCTCCAAAACAATTGAAATGTTTGGACAAGGATAGGCTCTAATGTAGATCTCCTTCGCCAAAGAAGCGAACAAAAATTGTTGACCAAAAGATAGAAGAAGCCATGACCTCACCAAACAATGAATGAATACAACTTTAAGTATTTTGTTACATAAACTAGAACCTTTCCATGCGGAAAGCAACCATTGTCAATGTACACTAAGGCAATATCTCTAATAGTTGAGCTATTAAAAAAGCCACAAACACCAAAAGCCTATTTTAGGACATGTGAAGCAAACATTGCTTAGTTTAGGAGCAACAAAAAGAACGTTCATTTCAAAAGACATCTTAGTGTTCATGGAGAGGTCCCTCTTTTTGTTCATGACACGGACTTTGCTTTAATTTCTGTGTTAGAGAAATAGTAAAAATTCTTTGACATAAAACTTATTCAATGAGTGTATTTGATAGATGTATATTTATTACTAGCACCATACATTTTTTAGAGATTGTGAGTCACATAATTCATCTTCATCGTTGAAATTTGAAATAATTTTTGCTTTATCTTCATCAAGAGAAGCTAAATATGTATGCTTTCACAAAAGAGAATTTATTACAAACCTTCCAATGTTGTGGAGTAGGAGAGATATGCAAATGCACCAAAGCCTTTCTACAATAACTACTTCTTGTACTACAAATATAAGAAGACAAATACATAAATGCAGCTATACTAAATAAACGAGAAATATTAGCAATGGTATTACTCTCAATCGTTTGTCAGATGCTCATGACTCTGTTTAAAAGGATTGCCTCATTGTTTTGTTTCTAGTTTTATTAGTATTGGGTAATAAGACTTCTAATGTCCTCATCTAATTTGCTAGTATTTAGTTGTATTGGAATATTGGGAAGATTACCTTCTATAATGATATAAAAGAAAAGAAACAAGAAACCTAGTCTAGAAAATATAGCCAATTAAGTTATGCTGACAAAAAAAATGGAAAATCTTCACAAGTATTTTTTAAATAAAAAGCATGGTGTGCATTTTAGTTTGGATTGACCACAATGCCAATTAGATTATTTGCACATATATGTATGTGGAAATGTTTATCCATCTTGGAAGTATAAAATTGATATATGTATTCAATCACTCCATGGATAAAATGTTGTCGAGAATAGTGATGAATTGAAGAAAGAAAATATAAGTACAAGTGTCGAAATAATGGAACTTCAAGGAAAAGTATGGCCACCAAATACAATGATGGTGTGATAGCAATTTCTAATATGTATCGACTTCATACATGCAATACATGAAGAAGTGTGCAACAATGGAATATATGAGTAATGTTTGTTGATAGAACATTGGCAAGGTAAATGTGATTAAAAAGAATTGCCAGCATATCAAAATGAAGATAGATATATATTTGTGGATTATATGGAAAAACATTATTAAAAAACTTGGATTACATTGAAACTAGTCACTTGATCATATGGTTGATGATGACGAGATTGTGAGAATATATTAAGAATGATTGCCAAAGGACGTACAAAAAATATTTAAAACTTCTATGCATGTTCTTGATACTTCGTTCTTTAATCATATCTAACTCCAAAATTAGAAGAACAAGATATTTTATCTAGCTCTCAAACTTCTAACGATTGCATGAAAGTCCTATGATTTACTCAAGCTAAGGAAGATTCTAATGAAGCATGGATGGTGCTAAGATCAAATCATCAAGGAAGACTTCATTCAAATTGATAAATAAATCAATCAAGATCAAGATAACAATTTTATCAAATCTAGAGTTCCAAGACATGGTCAACAAATAAGACAATCACATGAAAGAAACAAGTAGACAAAGATGGGGGGGAATAGATGATTGAAAAGGTAATCAAACTCCTCTCACATGCACATATTGTGATAAAATAGCTCATCATGTGTTTGATATTGTCAAAGTCATTTTTTGTATCAAAACTTCCAAATGGAAAACCATTATCTTTTTCATAATCATGATGATTTGAATGTATTGGTTGTAACTATGTTTAAAAATTTGTGAATGATACAAGGCACATTGGGTGTTCTAATCACATTTGGAAATTGTAAATTGTAAATTGATATAAATTATTGTGTTTGACGGTGAATGGCATATGTTTTATTGCCATGAGAAGTGGTGATATTGAATTCAATTATTGAATAATATAGTTAATGAGTTTAGAGATGTGTGGTTTTTGCTTGCCAAAAGTTACCAATATTTTATTTCGTTGGCCCAAGTTCTCAAGAAACAATTTAATGTGTTGCCACAAATTATAGTCATGAGACTATGAATCGATCGTGACTAGAAGTAAAGTTGGTCGCATTTTTGTTTTTGAATGATATTAGCTGTGTTCGGTTACATCCAAGCCAGTTGCTTTCAATCCCATAAGATTTGGTCATTCATCAACCCTTCATATAAGTTAATTGATATGAGTGATGGGGATTGTGATAAGGCTTCGTATGTTTGACAAGAAATTGGAATTATAATTACGTTAGTAATGTTGTAATGCCAAAGTCATGAGTACTACACCGTTGAGTGATACATTGTCAAAATGTACTCTAGAGCTTGTGCATACTTATCCATAAGAACCATCACAAGAACCAAGTGTTATAGAAGCAAGGTAATTTGTAATGCGTACTTTATATTTATCTCATAAAACACAAGAGTCACGTGTTTCATAAGTTTCTTGAAGTAAAATATTTAGTAAGAATTCGTGTAATAGAAAATTATAAAAACTTCAACCAGTTATGCTGGTGGCGAATGTACGTTAAAAGAACTTTGTGAGTAATTAGAAAGGTATGGTCCTCAAGTAGAGAAAGATAAATTGACATATCTCAAAGTGTGTGTGAGCTATAATGTTTGGTGTGCATGTTACAAGTTGTTTTGGACATATGTATGCTGCCATGTCGTGGAAACTATTAACAAAATGCCAACATCTACGGAAATTAAAACAATACTCCATGAGTTGTTTTTCGGACAAATTCCTAGCATTAATATCTTAAATCTGGTTCAATATGTCTCTTATTTTACACAAGGCTATTCAAGTTAGAAACAAACTTCAATGAAAAGAACATTAAAATGTATACTTTTTTACAATTGATAATATGCAAATTGATTATATTATTTGTGTTATGAACCATAAGAAAAAATATTTTATGTCTCTCTTATGTCAAATTTAACGCAAACATGAGCTGCCAAGTTTTAGAGTGTTTAAGGTACAACCACTACAAGAAGCAACAATAAAATAAGAAGGAAAATAATAATATGAATCACAAAAGAAGAAGAAGACTTTTTTCAATCACTATTTTTTGTTTCCAAAAAGTAAAACCCTTCCATTAGTTATAAAATTGGGAAAAGTACCAGGATACCCCTGGAAATTCGTCTATTTACCAGAATGCCCCTGGAAGTTCCAAATTTACCAAACTACCCCTATCTCTAAAAAAGTACACTTTATAAAGTAATTATACACTCAAATCTACAAGCCCTATTTACCAGAATACCCTTCAAACACAAATTTCTTTACTTAAGTGATTCTTTGGGTCCTTTGTAACAGTGTAGTCTTTCTTTTCTTTCTTGTTAATTGGGTTGATCAATCATCTTCATCATCAAAATATGGGGTTACCTTGTGCATTATTAGATATTTTGTTGAGTCGATAGATATATTTGATTTTGTGAATATTTTTGGAATTACACTTTTTGTAGACGGATCAAAATTAACATGTGATTATTACATTTTGATAATTAATTTTGGTTTGCAAGTATTTTTGAAATTGATGAGATTTAGTTGTGATTGCATTTTGCTAACAAATTTTAGTGTAAAATCATGAAATTTGGTTTAAGATGGCATTTTAATAGCAAAGTGTTATGTGAGATTTCATTTAAAATGGCATTTTGGTACCAAAGTTTTTCATGAGATTTGGTTAACATTTTGGCCGCAAATTCATGGATTTTGGCTTCAAAATGGCATCCCCATGGTAAAATTTGGTGTGCGATCAAATGTTTTGGTTTTAAGATTAAGTTTTGGTCACTTCAATCACAAATTTTGGTTTTATCGAATTAAGCCAGTATAACTCGGTGTAAATTCATAGAATTGGATTGACCTTTCAATTGAAATTTTTGATAATATATAATTTTGATAATTTAGTTTGATTTAGGATGTATTTTGAAAAAGAAAATTGGTCAAAATAGGTATATAGTGGCATTATGGTAAATAAGTTTAGGTTAAAGGGTACTCTAGTAAATAAGGCTTGTAGATTTGAGTGTATAATATTTTATAAAGTGTATTTTTTTGGACATAGGGGTAGTTTGGTAAATTTGGAACTTCCAGGGGCATGTTGGTAAATAGACGAACTTCCAGGGTATCCTGGTACTTTTCCCTATAAAATTTTACAGCCGAGAATGTTATATACAAATCCTAGTAGGGACGCGATAGTTCCATCTTATGTGGAGGCCCACTGACTCAAGAAAGGGAGAGGATGACCATTGTTGGATGAAGGCAAATCGTTGTCTTTCGGCTCCATTAGTTTCGCCCGTGATGGCATCGTATTGGCTCTTTCGCATGGCTACAACTTCACTCCATATCTCCTGCAATCATTAAATTGTGTTTGTGTTGGAGCCACATATGTACATCCCAATGGGCTATAAAGCTTTCTTTAAGGACCACAAAATACCACCTATACATTGTATGAAGGCTTGGGGGATAATATATAGCCGCCATGTTTGAATCCTAGGATGCGATGACCAACAAATATTGGGCCAGAATTCATGAAGCTATAAAGCTTCATGAGTTGTATTTGTGTTTGAGCTACATACATACATCCCAATGGGCTATAAAGGTTACTACAAGGAACACAAAAAATACTTATACATTGAATGAAGGCCTAGGGGTCAATATATAACCGCCATGTTTGAATCCTAGGATGAGATGACTAACAAATATTGGGCCAGAATTCATGAAGCTATAAAGCTTCATGAGTTGTGTTTGTGTTTGAGCTACATACATACATCCCAATGGGCTATAAAGGTTGCTATAAGGACCAGAAAAAATACATATACATTGAATGAAGGCCTAGGGGTCAATATATAGCCGCCATGTTTGAATCCTAGGATCAGATGACTAACAAATATTGGGTCACAATTCAATTGTAGTTGTTCATTAAAGTATGCTCCTTCTAATCATGTTATCATGACAAATGCAAAGTCTATAGATATTGGAGAGTTGGAGATGTCATAGAAGGGCATCCTCAAAGCCTTCTCCATATTTTTATGGTAAATATATTATTTGGTTTTTTAGAAGAAAAGTATCATTGATAGATTGGGTTCATTAGTGATCAAATCTATGGTGAGCGAAAATAGTGTTGTCTATGGGATTGTTTTGAAGTTATTGTCAAAACAAACAAAAAGACAAGATATAATTTTATCCCATCTTCTTGTCTTCTTCAATAGTAATTTTGTTTATCCTATCATATAAAGACCATTGGCTATAAGTTGTAAGAGATAGGCAAGGAAGAGTACCCAAAATGGTTTAAGGTGGATTGATAGTTTTTGCTATGTTGTATGTTATGCATGTAATCAAGCAGCTGGGAAAATCGATAGTGGCCCTGAAAGCTAATGTGGAGAATCCATAGACCATTGATAAAAAAAGACTATCATGGTGTATTATCAAATCAAAGATGAGATCCTTTTGGTAGCAATTGCATTGTGGATCATTCGCTTGTCATTGTTTCAAATGTGGTAATTCTGGCCATTTTGTTGTTGAATGCCAAAAAACACCAATTGTGGAGGTGACTAATACTCCTCTAAATGATATGGCATTACCAAATAGATGGTACAAAAAAGAAACACATGTAGAAGAAAATGAGAAATTTATAAACAATAAGGGAACGTCTTAGAGGGAGGCCGTGTGCCCATGCCAAATATTCAACATTGTCGTGAAGATTTCAGGCTACGGTGTGAAACTGGGATGGAATGGGCAAGTCGGCGGTGTACAACATGTGCACCTTTACAATGTAAAATGGTGTATATAATAAAGAAGGGAAATTTATCCCACATTGTAAGGCCCCTCCCTCCTTGGGCTATAAAATGAAGGGAGGTCACTTGTGAAGGGGTTGCCCATTTTGAGTTAAGAGGGTATACCACTTAGGTCTAGGGTTTGGTAGTGTTCTTCCTCTTCATCTTATTCTTGTTCCCTTAGGGTTTCTACTTTGGTCTTTCTCCCTATTTTGTTTAGGGTTTCATTTTGGGTCTTCTTCTTCTTCTTTGTCTTATGGGGTTTGATTCCTTCGTCTTGAGTGGAGGTTTAGTACTTCGTCTCGTTCTTCATCTTGTGAGAGATCATGCGGGATTTAGGGTTTCGGGTTTCTTTATGTGATCTAAGTTTCATAAGTTTGGGGTTTTGGGTTTACCTTCTTTTAGGTCGAGTTAGTGTTTTGGTTTGGGGTTTCTACAACAGTGGCTCTTTGGCATTCTAGTGGCGGCACTTGGAGGTTCGAATTGAGCTCTCCTCAATGGAGAGCGTTTCACATGGCGGCCGGTTTGAGAAGGGAGGGCGAAGTGGCACGGGAACTCTCCATTGTCTTCGGGGCGTGATCAATGATGGACAGTGCGGTCCCGGTGGCCCACTTGACTCGCCTTCACCGGTCTCCCATTCTCATCTTGATGTATTGGCCTATGGATATGTAATAGTCACCGGATTCGGGGCATGTAACCGTCTTGTTGTAAAACTCTTCTAATATATATTCATGTTGGTGTATATCTACCTTCCTTGTAACATATTTGAGTTGGATCCATAGTCGCGGTGAACCGTTTGTGAAACCCTACATTTGTTGGAGTCGGAAGCCAATTCCGGACCGAAGCCCACAAAGCTTAAGGGCTCCACCATCCGTCTCCCTAGTCCAAAACCCATGCGGTTCCGCCTAAGATCCTACACGTACTTGCGGAATATCGCGACAACGTACCTAAGGAAGAACGATCAATCATCTCTAAGAATCCTATTATGTTATCAAATGTACCTCATGATTAACAATTTCAAGGGAAATCAATAAAAAGAATTGTGGCCGAATGATATCATCAATTCCAATATCTATTGGAAAAGTTTGGAACATTTGACAAACTCGTCAAAGCATTTTAACAACAATTTCAAGAAGAAAAAATCGCTTGCCAATTATGACATAAAATCCGCGTGATGTTGAAGGAAGAATGTTGAACTCCTCTAGCATGCAAAAAATGCACAATGTATAACCATACCACAAAATGATGCTTATGTAACCAAAGAAACCCATAACTTGTACTCTAACAAATAAGAACTTATGAGGCCATAGAGACCCATGCCTAAGGGCATACATGGAATGGAAACCGTGGAGGATGTTGTGGGAGAGATGGAACAACCAAGCAACAAGGTTAAAAGAGATCCTCTCAAGGAAGTGGGCAACAAAAACCTTGGCATGCCAATATTGCACAAATTTGGGGCACAATAGTTTGTAAGTGCAACATGCAAAGGAAGCATGTTAACAAAAATAAATAATGAAGAAGGGCAATCTAGAACTCAAATATTTAAGAATTCAAAACGATTACCTTAGAAGATGTACCAGGCATATTCATAATGAGCTTGAAAGATAGCAACACCAAAGGTGGAGGAAAAGACCGGGGACATAGGGTTGTTCAACACAAGAAAAGTGGTGTTACAAGCATAACCACATGGTGTAATGAACCATTGTACTCTTAATAGGTGTGGGCTCCTTCATAAGGAATGAAGGGAAAGGATTGAATTATGCTCAATCCTATGATGGAAGATACCTTTTGAGTATTTCATTTTTTCTAATGAAGTAGTCAAGTGTCAATAGACAAGTGCCTAGGGTTTGATCCCATAAAAGAAGGCTAGCTATCTTCATGAAGGGGACATGAGTTACTATGTGGAGACATTGCCAATGTCAAAGTTCTAGGTAGATATGTGTTCCTCCTCCTTCAAACCCAAGGTATGATCCATCTTTGTAATTGGTGGTATTGGACGTCAACATGGGACTCAAATTCATCTCTCACCTTCGGTAAGGGTGGTTTGGCATCCTTTTCCCCTCATTTCCTCCTTATTTTTGTTTGCCTAACTTAATCAATTTCTTGCACTTGGAGATTAGCCAAGAATGTTCATGAAAGAACAACCATTCAAGGTAAGGCAGAGGTAAGCACATGAAAAAAGAGAAAAAATAAAATCTTTGTTTAGGGCATTACAAATATGCCAAATGCCAAGGTTAGGAGAGAGAACCTATAACATGCATGATTTGTCTTACCTAAAACATATGACATTGGTAAAGCACTAGTTTCGATCACATTTCTCAATATGATCCTTTACTAGTTGTAACGTAAAAAGTGATTAAGAATAGGCTACCAAATTTAGAAAGGTTAAAACTTAATCCACATTGTGTGATTGAAGGAGGAGAATACACTCATTGCATTAGAGGCCAAGTTCAGAGTTTCTAAACTCTAGAGCACATATTATGTAGGAGCATATTTTATTGTATCTCAATGAGCCTTAATATTTCCAATCAAGATATTGGACATAATCTTGGAAGTATACAAGAAGCATCATTTTATGTGTGGAAACCACCCATTGTGTACAAGAAAAGTGTCTCTTTCTACATTGTATGGGAAATACCTTTTACTAGGCATCAATGGTTAGTGTTGGATGGGCTTAAACATAAAAGGGTCTCATTTAGATTTTGAAATTATATAAAACAGTAAGAGTACTTACTACAAGAGCCTTTTAGCTCCAGCTTTGGAACTATGTTACTGTCATCATTCTCTAACTATTAGAGATCACCATGTTTTTATCTAGTAATCTATGATACTTTTTGTGATTAGGTGTGTATAATTGTATCCTCATGTTGTGATTATGTGTGTATTATGATTGGGTCATCTTTAGATGACATAGAGCCTTCCAATTTTGTATGGAATAGGGAGGTAAGTGATTAAGTGTTGAGGCATAGGTTGATATTTGTCGTTGGGAAGTGGCAACCATAGTCCCAATCATAGATTGACGTATTCGCATTCGTCGGGGTTCCCATTCGAATGCAAACGAATACGAATACGAATGGGTGGACAAGTATTCGTTTAACTCAAAAAAAAAGAAAAAAAACTTTGTCTTTTTCAATTTCTTAGGATAAAAAAAAGGAACTTGACAGTAAATAGGGATAATAAAAGAGGGACTTGGGGATTTGACACAACTAAATTTTTATAATAAATGTATAACTTATAACTTATAAGTATGTATTCGTTTTATTTTTAATAAATAAATAAAATAAAATAAAGGCTCATTAATTTCTCACTTTTTATTCCCTCAAAATTTATGGATATTTTGATTTTGACATTAAAAATAGTACTTCAAACTAAACATATCTTTAGAGTTCGTAGTAATCATATTTGTAAATATAACTAAAATTTTATAATAAATGTATAACTTATAAATTATAAGTATTCGTTTTTTTTAAATAAATAAATAAATTGATTAATTAAAATAAGTTTCATAAACTCTCTTGACACTATAATCTATTAATGAATAATTGTTCTTTTTTTGGTGAAATAAATTTATTTAAATAAATAAATAAATATTATATATATATTTTTTGCAAAACGAATGGGTTTTTAATATTCTTGGGGTCATTTTGTATTCTCCAATATTGAGAATATTGCACATGGACAATATCATGAATATCACGCATGTGGGACCATAGATTGACACATGCGTGATATTCGTGATATTCTCTATGCGCAATATTCTCTATATTCGAGAATATGAAATGGCCCTAAGAATATTAAAAAACCATTCGTTTTGCAAAATAGATATAAAATATTTATTTATTTATTTAAATAAATTTATTTTACCAAAAAAAGAACAATTATTCATTAATAGATTATAGTGTCAAGAGAGTTTATGAAACTTATTTTAATTAATCAATTTTTAAAAAACGAATATTTTTATATTTACTATACAAATATGATTAGTATAAACTTTGAATATATGATTAGTTTGAAGTACTACATATTTTTAATGTCAAAATAAAAATATCCATAAATTTTGAGGGAATAAAAAGTGAGAAATTAATGAGCTTTTATTTTATTTATTAAAAATAAAATAAATACTTATAATTTATAAGTTATACATTTATTATAAAAATTTAGTAATGACAAATCCCCAAGTCCCTCTTTTATTATCCCTATTTATTGTCTAAGTTCCTTTTTTTTTATCCTAGAAAATTAAAAAAGACAAAGTTTTTTTGTTTATTGTTTTAGTTAAACGAATACTTGACCACACATTCGTATTCGTATTCGTTTGCATTCGAATGGGAAACCCGACGAATGCGAATATGTCAATCTATGGTCCCAATATTAGCTCATTATGGTTTTTGGGGAAAAAAAATTTACTCGTCTCTTTAATGACCATTGGAAACGAAAACAATATTAGGAAGAAACATAACCAATAACATGTAACATTCATCTTAATTAGAAGTCTCAACTTCGTTTCCCTCAACTTGAGGGTAAAAGCTAAAATCAGGAGTTAGGACATTCATGTAACAAGTCTTGAAGCAAAATATAAAGTTTGCTGTTACAATGGTAAAAAAATATAGTTGTTTGAAGCATCATTGGAAAACAAAACATAGGCTTGGTTCACAAGAGAGCAATTTTGTATACTCAAAAAGAAATTCATATTGAGAAAACATCAAATTGTGTAATATCTAAAATAGAAAAAAGATTAAACAAGGAGATAACTTGGTAAAAAACTACATACATTCCAATAACTAGTAACTTTGCTAAAACATGAGCAAAGGGCCTACCCTAGTTAGCTTTTTTAAAGGATCCCTTGGACAATCTCTATTTGATTGTCTACGACTCAGGGACATTCCCTTTCAAATTTAAAAATATTAAACAGGGAGATAATTTGGTAAAAGACTACGTACATTCCAATAAATAATAACTTTATTGAAACATGAGCAAAGGGCCTACTCTAATTAGCTTCTTTAAGAATCCCTTGGACAATCTCTATTTGATTGTCTACAAATCAAGGAAATTCCCTTTCAAATTTACTCTATTGATTTTGAGTGCTCCTAAGAGCTTTAGTGTAGCATCGACACATTGCGAATCTCTCTTTATTTTTTGTAGGTTTTTACCTCACATTGAATTTTCCCATAAGTAATATGAGTATTGTTGCGATATCAAGCTCAACTAAGCGTAGACATTTAGTTAACCATGTAACTCAGTAGTTACCTAGATATAATCTAGTTAGAAGTGTTCAATGTTGCCTTTTGACGACCGTTTTGACTGTTTTGACCATATATGAAGGTTAATTTGAAAATGAAACTGTCAATCTTGACGGGCATATATTTTATAAAAATGTAAAAATGAAGGTTTAAAATTTGCTAATACCATCAAATTTTGCTAAGGCCAAAACAATAATATATATAGGAATGCGCTATTTGCCCCCCCATTTTGGCTATTTGCTTGATTGTTCCCTCCTCCTGCTCTGGTGTTATAAGCTCCATCTTTTGGCCAAAGAGCATTGCCATAGCCATACGTTCCCTTTGTCTCGAATAGCCACCGCGAGTGATCAAATTCTGAGGTATTCTTCCCCATCAGCAAGGGTGGATTGTTAGCTTTGAACGATTTGAGCATAGAGAGCCGCCTCTTGAACACCTACTCCTTCGACATGGGCGGTATTTGGAACTGATCTGATTCTTCATCATCATCATCATCACCATGGCCAACATCATTTCAACCATACTCATCGGATCGATCGCATCTGTAACAAAGCTTATCTTTGTGCTCAGGATTTGCAGCTTTATATACATGCTTACAACCTCCACATTGGCCGCTTGATTCAATGGCTTTGACGTAGCAATCTCTGCAGATTGTGTGGCCGCACTCGCAAGGGGAGACCGGATCACCGGTCCTGGGGTGGCACATGACCTTCCTGTCACAGCCAGGGATCGAGCACAGAGACGAGAAGGTAGAGGAGGAGATGAGGGACATGCTAGTGGTTAAAGATCTCTGGTTACCGGTACAATTTGGAGATAGAAGACCGCACAAGATTGATGTCGTGACCTGGGAGGTGATGCATATGAAGACAATGGCGTACATAAGACGCTTCATTGACATGATCTTGTACAACAACTTCAACGAGAAAGTAAGGCTCACATGCTCTAGGAGAAAATAGGTACCATGTTGGAGAGTAAGAATGTTGTGAATCAGTTCTCAGTATTTCGGAAGTTAGTGAGACTCCGACACCAAGACGGATCTAGTATGGTAGAGTACATGAATGCCTTTCAGGGGCTGATAAATCAAACAACCTCGTTGGAACTACCTCTAGTCGACGAGGTACTCACGTTGTTGTTGCTCGGTTCCATCATGGATAGTTGGGAGAACGCTACTTTGGGTAACGTCGGGCCAGATGGAAAACAAATGTCTCTAGCAAGGGTAAAATCAAGCTTGCTAGATGAAGAAGCTTGCCGGAAGGATCGGGATGTCGGAATTGATCCGAAGGCCTTGGTCACGGAAAACGACAATAATCAGGGAAGAGGCCAGAATCGGAGTCCCCAGAACTGGGACAAATCGGGGACGAGGTCGAAATCAAGGGGGAGGCCCATGTGCTTCTACTATGGGAAGTCGGGGCACTTCCAGAAGAATTGCCGACACTTCTGGAAGGAGAAAGGAACCGACAATGCGGACTCGAAGAACCGAAGAGGTTCGGATCGAAAAGGAACATCGGCAATTGCGACAAGCGAAGAAGAATTGTTGCTCATCACCGAGGAAAATGAGTTGCACCTTTTCAAGGACGAGATGACATGGGTGGTAGACTCCAAAGCGTCGTTCCATCTGACCCCTTACAAGAAATTCTTCTCATCTTATAGAGCCGAAGATCATGGTTGTGTCCGGATGGGGAATGAAGGTGCATGCCGAATTGTCGGCATAGGAGATGTGTGGTTGACGACGTCAACCGGGTGCAAATTGTTGCTGAAAGATGTCCGACACATTCTAGAGGTTCGGTTGAACCTGATATCAGCAGGTCAGTTGGATGATGAAGGCTACACGGGTAGCATCCAGAACGAAGACATGAAATTCAGCAAAGGAAGCTTGATCGTGGCCTGAGCCCAGAAGATCAACACTCTATACCTGATGCATGCCCAGATTTGCCAGGAAGAAGTGAACGTGGTATCTGACACTATCGGTGGGTTGTGACACATGAGCCAGAAGGGGATGCAAAGATTTGTCGAGGGCAACCTCATTCCGGAGGTGAAAGACGTGCAGCTTGAGAAGTGCACCGACTGCTTGGCCGGCAAGCAGAACCGAACCTCCTTCCGAACCCGACCTCTCTTGAGACGGAACAAACCATTGGAACTTGTGCATACCGATGTATGCCAAGTGGACACGAAGCCACATGCTGGATCACAGTACTTCATGACTTTCATAGACGATCACAGCCATAAGCTGTGGGTGTCACCGTTGAAGATGAAGGACCAGGTATTATCCGTCTTCAAGGAAATTCCATGTGAGAGTGGAAAGAGAAACCGGTCAGAAGTTGAAGGCGGTTCGAGCGGACAACGGAGGAGAATACAGGCGGCAGTTCGAGGAGTATTGTCAGTCGATGGGAATCCGGCTCGAATTCACTGTGCTGAAGACACCGGTGTTGAACGGATTGGCCGAAAGGATGAACCGGACTGTGATAGAGAGAGTCTAGAGTATGCTAGCACATGCTAGGTTGTCCAAGACATTTTGGGCTGAAGCACTGATGACGACGACATATGTGATAAATAGATCACCCTCAACACACCGCAGAGAGTATGGACTAGTAAAGACGTGTCTTACCGGCATCTGAAGGTGTTCGGTTGTCTTGCCTACGTGCATGTAGCTAAGGACAAGAGAGAAAAGTTGGATAAGAAGTCCCGGTCATGCATATTCCTTGGATACGGTGATGATGAGTTTGGCTATCGAGTGTGGGACTTGGTCGACAAGGTCTTCCGGAGTCGAGACATAGTCTTCATGGAAGACAAGAACATTGTCGATTGGGAGTCAGAGAAGAAGACAATGGACTCTGGGTCAACCGACAGAGATCGGTTGAAGAATATAAGGACTCATCCGACCGGAAGCCGGATGACACTCAAAGAACCAGCTGGAGTAGGACAAGAAACCAAACCAAACCGAATGAAGAAGAAGAAGAATCAGGCATCGGAATCGAACAAGATACCGAATCGGATTCGGATGAAGACTAGATAGAGGAATCGGTGGTCGAAAACCAGGGACAGAGATATACTCTAAGAGAGAGAAAGGCCCCCCAGAGATTTTCGGATGAAGAGCGAGTACTACTAATCGACGAGGGGGAGTCGGAAAGCTTCGAAGAAGCAAAGAAAGACGTGACCCATAACCGCGAGTGGTTAAGTGCCATGCAGGATGAGATGGATTCCTTGCTTGAGAACCACACATATGAACTAACAGAGCTGCCGAAGGGAAAGAGAGCGCTCCGGAAGAAGTGGGTGCACAAGTTGAAACCGGGAGACGCCGGAAATCCACCAAGGTACAAAGCTCGCAATATGGTGAAGAGCTTCTAGCATAAGAAAGGAGTGGATTTTGATGAGATCTTTGCCCCAATAGTGAAGATGACATCCATTCGGATGGTGTTGAGCATAGCGGCAAACATGGACCTCGAGGTAGAGTAACCAGACGTCAAGACGAAGTTCCTACATGGCGACCTCGAAGAAGAGATCTACATGCAACGACCGGAAGGATTTGTCAAGAAAGGGAAGGAGAACCTGGTGTGCCAGTTGAAGAAGAGTTTATACGGATTAAAGCAAACTTGCCAGTAATGGTATCAGAAGTTCGACTCCTTCATGACCGACCAAGGATACCACAAGACGCACGTCGACCACTAAGTATTTGTGAAAAAGTTTGACAGAGGAGACTTCTTAATATTGCTGCTATACGTGGACGACATGTTAATTGTCGGATGGGACCATATCAAAATTGAGATGTTGAAGAAGGTCTTGAGCTAGTCATTTGCAATAAAAGATATGCGTTCGGTGAAGCAGAAATTGGGGATGCACCTAGTCCGGGACCGGAAGAAGAAGCAGTTGTGGTTGTCACAGGAGAAGTGCGTAACAAAGGTGCTTCAACGGTTCAACATGATGGATGCTAAGCTGGTTGGGTCGACAGTTCTGGCAAATTGCAAACTGTCTGGAACGCAGAGCCCAAAGATAAAGGTAGAGAAGTCGGAGATGATGAAGATACCATATGCCTCCGCCATCGGAAGTTTGATGTATGCTATGGTGTGCACACGATCGGATATCAGATATGCAGTCAGGGTGGTCAGCCGATTTATGAGCAATCCGGTAAGAGAACACTGGGCCGCTGTAAAGTGGATACTTTGGTACCTGAAAGGCACCATGTGCATGTGCCTCCGATTCGGCTCCGGTAAACCCCTATTGGAAGGCTTCACTGATTCGAACATGTCGGCTGATGCAGATACCGGCCGGTCTACATTCGGATATGTTATGACATATGTAGGGGGAGCCGTATTGTGGCAGTCGAGGTTGTAGAAGTCCATTGCACTATCGACAACAGAAGTGGAGTACATGGCAGTCGTAGAAGCCAGCAAAGAGGTAATATGGATGAAGGACTTCACAGGAGAGCTAGGGATCCGACAGGAGGAATTCCGACTCTATTGCGATAGTCAAAGTGCCATCCACCTCGCGAAGAACGCGACCTACCATTCGTGGACCAAGCACATCCAGAGGAGATATCACTGGCTCCGGGAGAAGGTAGAAGATAAGGAATTTTCACTGATGAATATCCACACGGAGGAGAACGGGTTGGACATGCTGACCAAGGTGTTATCATCTGAGAAGTTGAACGTGTGTCAAAAACGAATTGGATTGACCAAACATCCCATGCTGGAGTGAAGGGGGAGTTTGTTGGGAATTCGGTCCCTCTAGATGGGATCCGGATGAGAATCGGACCAGCAGAAGGAAAGGACCGAACCGGATGAATTCGGAAGATATCCGGAAACCGGATCGGATGGATCCAATTGTATCCGGTCTGACATTAGTTTATGTGTATGTTTCGATGTGACTGTTTCAGGACACACTTGTAAATAGCCCGTAAGTTATATGAGTATAAATATAACTAGGCCAAATAGTGTTGTGTATGTTATCATTATTGTTGTACATAGATATATATATATATATATAGAGAGAGAGAGAGACGCAAAAAATTCTCTGTTGTAACCGCCGGTTGGCGAAGATATAGAACTCGAGGTTGTTGCCTCCGAGTCTTCTGTTTGTATTCCTCTCATAGTGATAGTTGGAGTCGGTGGGCTCCCGTGGTTTTTCTCGATCTGGGTTTTCCACATTAATAATGTGTGTCGTCTTATTTCTATTTTCTATTTCGTCCACTATGTGATTGAGACTCGGTTGTGACCAAGCACTATTCCTCAGATTATTAACAAGTATTTTACTGAAAACAAATGGTGAGGCATTTTGCTTTGTGACCAGAACTTTTGTTATGGATAATGATGATGTTGATTATGTTTTAGTAAATGGTCAATAAATCTCTCATGATCCTATGAATATGTGATGCCTACCTCTAGTGTATTTAAGGTAACTTTTGGAATCTATAGATTGTGGATTTGGCTCAATCCATTTGGACTAATGTCACCAAGTTGCATCATGTGTTACTAGGGGCTCAATCCTTTAAACCATTTGAGTTTGAACTAAATTACACCACTAAATCATAGGTAATGATTTGAGAACCTCTTGAACCATTTTATGTGAACTTAAAAATCTCCTATACAATTATGTTTGAACGGCTTTGGTATAAAGGTTTTGCGATTTGGTTCCGTTTAAGTTTCCAAAAATTTAAATTGTTTGAGTTTGGCACTCCCAAACTAAATCCTTGCTAATTGCTTTCCAGGATTATTGTTTTGAATCGTGTGTGTGTGTGTGTGTGTGTGTGTGTGTGTGTGTGACTTTCAATTTACATGACTCCATCAAAAAAGACTTCTTCTTGTGGGTCCAATTGGTTGATGGTGAAGTTACAATAAACTTGTTAGTATGTGCAAATTGCAACACGATGGGGAGGACAACATGAAATATATTTATTTGCATGTGAATGCTTCCAAGCAACAGAATCCTCGTAGCCTCTTTTGAAAAATATAAAACTTTTGGACAATGTTTTCCATCCAATCATGCAAGCAATGCCACCCAAGGAGAATTGCCTTCCATGAACTACTATCTTGGAAATTGCATGAAAGGTTTTCACTCCTTTCTAGGGAGAAATTGTATGTATTTTCAAAAGTGCTAAAATAGTTGACATATGTAAGAGTCTAGTTAAGTTGGTCAATAAAAGCGATGATCAAATGAGTTCGAACAAAACAAGCCATGATGGGAAGAAAAGAGGGTGATGTTTGGTCGATCAATCGAGACTCTTAATGAAGGCCAATGAAGGAGCTTATAAAGTTATGTTATGCGAACCTTGGCAATTGATGCAAAGTTGATTCACAAGAACAAAGTGTCCACCAGAAGGGGAGAAGGTTTTTTTTTCTTCCAAAACACACTACTTCGCATTAGTTAGCAAATAGAATACAACATAGTTTACCTAAATCCACAATGGGATCAACATATACAACTTGGAGGAACAACTCCAAAACTATCAAACAAAAACAACAAAAGCTCACACAACCCTTAGCTCCAACAAAACTGAAATAAACCCCATTTTACCTTCACTCTACTTCTCCCAACTAACTCTTTTATAACAAAGTTATCCGAGTAACATGACTATATTAACCCACTTGTGGTTCAGATATACATACATAATTACAACTTGTGTACAATATTGGGAGCCATTGGTGGAAACAACCACCTAGGCGCTTGGTAATTCCACTTAGGCCTCGACGAAGATTTGACCATCATGGGAGAACCACCCCATTTCAACAAGAACTTTGACCTTCCCTTTTTGCTTCATTTGATTCCCCCTAAATCGAGTCATATCGTCATCGCAACCAAGCCACAAGCTCAAACCAGATGTTTAACATCACCTGAAAAACAAACTTACAACGCCTTATCCAGATGTACTAGACCGATAAACACGCCACCATAAGCTAAATCTCCTCAAAAAATTCAAAATTTGTGCTAGGTCTCACCCCATCACATTGGAACCCGCTACCACCCTGCACTATAAATCCATGTCCTTGTGAGTTTAACTGTTCACTCTAGCTTTCCCATTTTAGAGACAATCATTGTATAGAGCCCCACAAAACGTTCCCATTCACACCACAGGTTACCACAATTTGAAGGTTTCTACTCCAAATGCTAATCGCCTCTGTACAATTCCAAAAACAGTGAGAGATTGATTCTAACGCATGTCCACATAACTTACGGCCAGCCTCGCCACCATGGGAACTCAACCACTCCCTTACAGGTAACACCTTGTGGCTAAGAAGCCACAACCAAGCCTTTATTTTTCTGGCATATCCAATGCCCATAGTCTTCTCCAAAACAACTTCAGATCGTCATCAGATATGTCTTTATCCTTCCAACTATTGCGGATCATTACAGCACCCACTGCTTTGGAGCCAATGATTTGTCTTCCTATCTTAGTATTGTACTCAAAAAACTTTTTCAAGTTGTTTGCTCCTGGTGTCTGCCACCATGCCTCCAATGGATCCCACTCCAAATCATATAAGGGCTTGTTGTCGAAAAGTCATATTTTACAATCCTAATCAAGCGTCTTAGGGTCTGGGTTTAATTGCCACCTCCTACCCTCCAACACTGCCAACCACCTGTCATCATCTATCAAAGAACTTAGGTTACCCCACAAACACTCCTCGTTAGTTGAGCACCTACCACGGATAAGATGTGCATCACCCTCACCTACAAACTGTCATGATAACAGTCACATCATGCATCGAAAGGATCATGACACTGACATTATGACTCGAAAGGATTTGAACCCACGACCTTGTTGTACACATGTCAAATCCTTAACCATTGTATTAATATTCTTATATGTATAGTCTCTAGAATATGAAATCTAATATCATAGGAATATTCTATATTACTCTACATTCTAGAATGACCTAGAATATTCTAGAGTGTTCTATACCACTAGAACCTTCTAGAATACTCTAGAGATCTTCTAGATTACTCTACATTCTAGGATAACCTAGAATATTCTAGAGAGTTCTCTATTACTTATAAATAGGGATCTACCACCCATCCCAAACCTAAATTGGTTCAACGCCATTTTGTAGCCTACTCTTTGTAATCCATTTTACGCTTCAATATAATAATTCTCTTTCAATTATCTCTCTATCTCTTTTTCTCTCTCTTTCTCTCTCTCAGTCTTGACAGTTTGAACCAATTTTCTTCCTTTCATCTCTTCGTCTTCCACAAACCCTAACAAGTTCTCTTCTTCCTTCTCCTCTCCCCTCATAAGCTATGGAGTCCGTGAGCAAACAAGAATACATGCGTGTTCTTTCTGAGCTCGACATGCTCACGAATAAATTTGTGGCATTAGAGCATGAGAATCAAAGGCTACTTGGAGATCTACAACACGTGAGCGCCGAAAAAGCTCAACAATATGAAGAGTTATCACAGTGGGTTCATCAACTTGAGGCAACTATATTGTCATTACGAGAGCAAGCGTCGGGGGCTCAGAACTCCCCTAGAGAGCCAAAGATCAGCCTCCCTGCCAAGTTTGATGGTACGAGGTCTTTATTTCGAGGCTTTTTGAATCAAGTTCGTTTAGTTATTCAGCTACATCCCAATCGGTATCCAACTGATGCTGCTCGTGTGGGATTAGTGGGAACTTTGCTATGCGGTACGGCGTTAGCATGGTTCGCACCACTTCTCGAGAAGAAATCACCATTGCTGGAGGATTTCGAGGCCTTTGTTAAAGAGTTTCAAGCTAGTTTCGGAGACACCGACAACACTAGGACAGCGATAAATAAGATTCGAAGGCTCCGACAAGGAGATCGTCCCGCGTCCTCTTATGCAGCCGATTTCCGTCTCTTGGCATGCGATATCCCTTGGGATGAGGCAGCTTTAATGGATCAATTCCGTCAAGGTTTGAGAAATGATGTCAAAGATCTTCTTCTTACTTTCCCTGAAGATCCGAAGTCACTTACAGAAGCCATTAGTCGAGCTGTGCGATGTGATAATCGCCTATTTGAGCGACGTTCTGAGCGCCAACAAATGTTACGCCGCCAACCTGAACAGACTTACGCTTCCGTAGTCGCAACGCCTCCACAAGTTTCTAGACCCATTACAAGGGATGGCCCAACTCCGATGGAAATAGAGTCAACACAACGTCGTGGGCCGTTATCAGATGCTGAGAAGCAACGACGTCGAGCGCATCGCCTCTGCCTATATTGTGGTGGTCCAGGACATATAGCTGTAAATTGTCCACATAAACCTAGGCGTCAAGTATACCAAGTAAGTGCCCATGAAAACCCTACATCGAGTTCTATTGTTACTTCTAATAACATAAATAAGCCTCATAGTCCATGTCATGAGAATAGATTTGATGTCTTGAGTCAATTAGAGGATGTGTTAAACGAGTAAGTCCGGCCAAAATAGGAGCCATTTGGCTGGACCATCCTAGCTATGTAGAGTTAGTTCCTAGTCGTGGTTCCATTTCATCAAATCAAGTGAGTCGAGTTTTTTCAGCACAAGTCGAGCTTACCACATCTACATGTCATCGAGTCCTAGCCTCTGCCCTTCTAGATTCTGGAGCCAACTCTTGTTTCATGGATCGTGAATTTGCCTTGTCACAAAACATCCTCTTGAATAAGCTTCCCAACCCAGTAGCCGTAGGAGTCATCGATGGACGTCCCATAGCATCAGGAGATATAGTCGAGGAGTCCGAGCCAATTAGGATAGTTCTTGGCAATTTGGCAAGCATAATCTCTTTCAATATTATTCGTAGTCCGGACCACCCAATAGTTCTAGGTCTCCCCTGGTTTGAACTCCATAACCCGAAGATTGATTGGATGAAAAGAACAATTGAGGAGACTCGGGAAAAAAGCACAAATCCTGCATCCCTCTCTCCTACATGTGCTAATAGATCCCCGGAGTTATTGCCCATCTCTTTACGACAGTTGCGGGAGGAAGGGGGGAACGAGGCCATGTTCGTCTTCGCAATAGTAGCAACTCCATCATCCACTTCACATGACGCGGATATTAAACTACCAGAGAAATACAAGGAGTTTTCAGATGTCTTTGATAAGGTGAAGGCCAATACATTGCCGGAGCATCGGCCATACGACTGCCCTATTGACTTACAACCAGGGAAAGAACCTCCATGGGGCCCAATTTATAATCTCTCCCCTGTAGAGCTAGAGACTTTGCGGGAATATATTGATGAGAATCTGGCAAACGGATTCATTCGGCATTCTAGATCCCCTGCTGGTGCACCTATCTTCTTCGTTAAGAAGAAGAATGGGACTCTTCGGTTGGTCGTGGATTATCGAGGGCTAAACAAAGTGACTATCCGAAATAGATATGCTCTACCATTAATCCCGAATCTTTTGGAACGTCTCAGTGGTGCAAAATATTTCACGAAGTTGGACCTTCGCGGAGCATATAATCTAGTTCGGATTCGCCCGGGGGATGAATGGAAGACAGCTTTCCGCACTCGCTATGGACATTTTGAGTATACAGTGATGCCATTTGGTCTCACGAATGCACCTGCTGTTTTCCAACATATGGCAAACGATATTTTTCGAGATTTTCTTGATATCTTCACTATAGTTTACCTAGATGATATTTTAATCTACTCAAAGACCCAAGAGGAGCATGATGCACATGTTCGTCAAGTACTATGCCGACTCCGAGAATATGGTCTCTACGCAAAACTAGAAAAGTGTAGTTTCGGCCAGAATCAAGTGGAATTTTTGGGGTATGTTGTATCGTCAAATGGTATTGCTATGGACCCCATGAAGGTACAGGCAATTTTAGAGTGGCAAACGCCCCTTTCAGTGCGTGATGTGCAATGTTTTCTCGGGTTTGCAAATTTTTATCGGAAATTTATTAAAGATTATTCCAAGGTTGTGCTTCCGCTTACTCAGCTCACACATAAAGATCAACCATTTATATGGAGTTCAGATGCATCCGAGGCATTCGAAAGCTTAAAACGAGCATTTACAACGGCACCTATCTTAGCACATGTCGACCCAACAAAACGCTTCATCCTCGAAGCCGATGCATCCGATTTTGCACTAGGGAGTGTCCTCTCGCAGACTGGAGATGATGGACAACTACACCCTGTCGCCTTTCATTCACGAAAGTTTGAAGCTGCAGAGATCAACTACGAGATCCATGACAAAGAGCTTCTTGCAATCGTGGATTCGTTTCAACAATGGCGACATTTCCTAGAAGGTTCTTCTCAGCAGATCATTGTCTACAATGATCATAAGAACCTGACTTATTTCCAAAATGCTCGAGTCTTGAGTCGGCGACAAGCCCGGTGGGCGCAATTTTTGACTCACTTCGACTTTATCATCATATATCGCCCTGGGATGCAGCAAGGCAAAGCAGATGCTCTTTCTCGGCGCTCTTATATGGAACTTCGTCCAGGGGAACCTGCTTTTGAGCATCAAAAACAAATCCTTTTGGGTCCTAATCGATTACGATTAATGGTAGTTAATGCCATAACAGCTCTTGAAAATTCCACTCTTCTTGATTCCATTCGAGATCATATGGCCACTGATGATTTCGCCAAGGATGTTTTGGATCATATCGTCCCGGATCGTGCTTCTTGCTCACAGTCGAAAAATCCTCGTAATGACTATTGTCAGTTCTATTGGCATGATGGTTTTCTATTTCGACAAAATTTATTGTATGTTCCTGATGGTCCCCCACGGCTACAAGTTTTGCAACATTGCCATGACTCACCAATGGCTGGTCATTTTGGAGTTCACAAGACTCTAGAATTAATTTCTCGACGTTATTGGTGGCCTCGCCTTCGTCATTTTGGAGTTCACAAGACTCTAGAATTAATTTCTCGACGTTATTGGTGGCCTCGCCTTCGTCATTTTGTTGAGGAGTATGTTCGGAGTTGTGATATATGTTGTCGATCAAAGAATCCTCGTCACCGACCCTATGGCTTACTACAACCACTTCCCATTCCGGAAACACCTTGGAAGTCTATATCCTTGGACTTCATTACTGATCTCCCAGTTTCAAAAGGTTTTGATGCAATTCTCACAGTAGTTGATCGATTTACCAAAATGGCACATTTCTTGCCATGTACAAAGTCAATTACTAGTCAAGAGACGGCTGATCTCGTTATGCGGGAGGTATTTAAGCATCATGGTCTGCCAGATGATATTATTAGTGATCGTGGTCCACAATTCATCTCAAAGTTTTGGAAGCACCTGTTCAAACTTCTCCACATTTCAGTTAAGCTTTCTTCAGGCTATCATCCTGAAACAAATGGTCAAACAGAGCGTACCAACCAGACATTGGAACAATATCTTCGTTGTTTCATCAACTATCAACAAGATGATTGGGTTGCATTTTTGCACTTGGCGGAATTCGCTTACAACAACTCAGCCCATTCTTCTACAGGATATTCCCCATTTTTCGCAAATATGGGCTGTCATCCTCGATGGACGATGAATGCGCATCCAGAAGTTCCTACCAACCCTGCTGCCGAGGATCGTCTTAGTCGCCTCCAAGAAATTCAAGCTAACATTCTCCACAATTTGCACGATGCTCAATTTACACACAAGAGGCTTGCCAATCGTCATCGTCTAGACTCCTCAAAAAAGTTCCGCATTGGGGATCATGTATGGCTTCTCCAACACAACATCAAGACCACTCGACCTTGCAATAAATTGGATTACCAACGTTTTGGCCCTTACATGATCACTGGTAAGATAAGTGATGTTGCATTTCGTCTTGACCTCCCTCCGCACATGCATCTTCATCCGGTGTTTCATGTATCCCTTTTGGAACCTTATACTACAAGTTCAATTCCGGGCCGTCTTACGACACCCCCACCACCTGTCGAGTTCTTGGACGGGCCTGAATTTGAAGTTGCTGCCGTTCTCGATTCTAAAATCGTGCGCAACAAGTTGTATTACTTGGTCGATTGGCTAGGCTATACCCCCAATGATCGAACTTGGGAACCTGCCACAAATCTTTCCAATGCTGCAGAACTCGTCAATGCATTTCATCGCCAATATCCTTGTAAACCAGGTCCTAATACAAACCCTACGACCCGTGAGACGTGTCGTCGAAGAAGGGGGATAGTGTCATGATAACAGTCACATCATGCATCGAAAGGATCATGACACTGACATTATGACTCGAAAGGATTTGAACCCACGACCTTGTTGTACACATGTCAAATCCTTAACCATTGTATTAATATTCTTATATGTATAGTCTCTAGAATATGAAATCTAATATCATAGGAATATTCTATATTACTCTACATTCTAGAATGACCTAGAATATTCTAGAGTGTTCTATACCACTAGAACCTTCTAGAATACTCTAGAGATCTTCTAGATTACTCTACATTCTAGGATAACCTAGAATATTCTAGAGAGTTCTCTATTACTTATAAATAGGGATCTACCACCCATCCCAAACCTAAATTGGTTCAACGCCATTTTGTAGCCTACTCTTTGTAATCCATTTTACGCTTCAATATAATAATTCTCTTTCAATTATCTCTCTATCTCTTTTTCTCTCTCTTTCTCTCTCTCAGTCTTGACACAAACTAGCCTGACCAAACTGCCTCTTCCACGTTCAACTTACCTAATCCATCAATGGCCTTATCTATCCGATGGGTCACCTTCGCTAGTTGTATGTAATGTTTGGAACATTTTCATCTAGTTATATTGAAATACCATCTAGATATCCCAAATAAGGGTGGTGGTGCCTGAGAAGATACAAGTGCAAGTGAACTAACTTGAACCTAAATCATCGATCATTCCCATTATCATTAAATTAGTTGGGCAATATGGTGAGAAAGGAAATTTATTCCTTTCTAGATGGAATTAATGGTGACAACCAAGGGGAATTAATTTTCAGGACCACTAGCAAACCTTTTTGTAACAAAAGGAAGAGTTTTTATGGCAACAACGATAAGTTCACGTTGAGGAATGTATTGATGAATTTCCAAAGCATGTCTAGGAAATTTTTAATAATTATCTCCCATATGGATTTCATGAAGTTATTTGTAAGACATATTCAAGAGAAAAAACACTACCTCTAGATTAGGCCAAATTATTAGTCCAAAACATCCGTCTCTCAATCGTAGAAGCATTTGGATATTTCCCATTTCTCAATCTGTAGGAAGTAGGCTACCCCTTGGGTAATTTTGGAGTTGTGTTCTAGAGACAAGGTCATAATTTTCAAATCACGACTCCAAATTGAGCATTGTCAACCCCTTGGTTAAATTTGGAGTTGTGCTTTAGAGGCAAGGTTGTGATTTTCATATCATGACTCCAAATTGAGCAATTGTCACTACTATGGAATCTTGGCACTAAGATCTAGAGGTTACACAAGAAGGTTTTAGTAATCTCATCTTTAACCATCTCTCAATGCTAAAGAATATCGATTAAATGGGATTTGTATAAGGCCCAATTTTGAGTCCGAATTGTGCACTAGTTAGTTAACACACTAGTCATTATTGTTAACTAACCATTACGGTCTCAATTGTGTGTGGAAACTAAGTTGAAACTCAATCACCACGAGAAGTGCAAATTCATAGTCAAATCAATTACATCTATTAGGTAATGCGAAATCTGAGGAGATTTGAGGGCTACTACTTGTGATGAATGACGAACGTCATCCACTATGCCATTGAGAGTCACTATCATGCCCAATATTAATATGAACCCTAAAAAGGAAGAAGAGTGTTGTACAAGCTAGCTACACGAGATGGTAAGTCATGACATGAGGTTCCAAAGAAGAAAACATGTAAAGAGGTGGGAATGTTAGAAAGAAAGAAAAAGGAGATGATTTCCAAGCCTACTTAATGTCCTTGTTTTTCTTTTTACCTCTTACATACAATGATAGTAGGGAGGACACATCAAGCCTTAACAATTCATTTTATATAACTTAATACACATAGAGAGAGAGGATCAAGGAGATGCCTATTGGCAATTCAACATGTTCCACTACCCATGTAGTATGTGGGTGAGCATAGTCACTTGTACTTGTGATACCCATTGTAAGTAGTGTTTTTCACACACATTTATTAATATAAATTGTGTGTTTTCACCAAAAAGAGAGAGAGAGAGAGAGAGAGAGAGAGAGAGAGAGAGAGAGAGAGGCAAAATGAACACTACCAAACAATTATCATCTCAATCATTATTCTTTAGGCTTTCTTCTTCAAGTGCTTGGGCCTCAAGGGGATGCATCCATGCCTAGGTTTAAAACAAAACCCACTGAAAAGATGGAAAGGTTGCTTCTTCACAATGGGACACTTTTGCGACCATCTTTAGGCTTTCTTCTTCAAGTGCTCCGGGCCCAAGGGGATGCATCCAAGCCTTGGTTCAAAACAAAACCCAGTGAAGAGATGGAGAGGGTGCTTCTTCACCATGGGGCATTTCTGTGACCATCTCCAAGAGCGATCTTCGAGCGAGAAGATGAGCAACTGGGGGCTCCCGAACGCGTGGATGTAGACGAGGCCCTTGGTCCCGCTACTTGAGAACACATCGTCGAACTCGCCGAACCCACGGAAGAACTTGTTGGGCATCCTAGACACCTCTTTCCACTCATTGGTGGGGCCCACGAGTTCCCACACCCCGATGCCCTTGACCACGTCCGACTTGCCAATGCCCCCGACCATGATGAGCTTGCCATCACAGTTCATGAGCTTGGCACAAGTTAAGGAGCACGGCATGGGAATGAAGCCGACACGGGCATCCGAGCCCGATCCTGGGCCCGAGGCTGAGAGGTTGTACGAGACTAGGGCGTGGCGGGACCGGGCATTGTCCGGGCCGCCCACCATGGCAGTGGAGTGCACCACGCAATGGAACAAGCCATCGCTCGTAATGGCGCTATTCTCTCCGCCCCTCCACCCCTCCAGCACCTCGCTCGCGGCTGTCCTCCAACCCCCCGGATCCAACACCTCCACACTCAATCTCCATCTCGAGTAGTCATCGGGGATCAACTGCCTCGACTTGGCCACCGCCATCACCACCGAAGCCGAAACCAGATCCTCCTCCACCCTCATCGAGACCGCATAGTAGTGGTCCGACGATCGCCCCTCTTCTTCTTCCGGAAGCTTCCACATCTCCGACCGCCCATCTTCTTCTTCCGGAACCTTCCGCTGCTCCAACCGCCCATCTTCTTCTTCTTCCGGAACCTTCCGCCGCTCCGACCGCCTGTCTTCCGGAACCTTCCGCCACTCCCTCGTCATCGGGTTGAGCAGGTAGAGCCCAAGCCGGCCCTGCGAATGCTCGGCGAAGCACGCCACTCCATTGGAGTAGGCTACATAATGGCTACTGCTGCTGCCTGCACAAGCAGCATCTGTAGGATCATGGGCCATGGCTACTGCTTGGTGGGATGGGAGACTGAAGTTGTGCCACTTCTTGGATGCCGGGTCGTACACCAATCCTTGGGAGCTCTTCTGAGACTCCTTGAACATGAAGTACCATGGCTGTGAGGAGGAGGTGGAGGTGGAGGTGGAGGTGCAGCCATGGCTGCATGAAGAGAAGAATCGCGGAGATGATGTTGTGATGGAATTCCATCTCCTGCACACTGCCCTCGCCCGGAAGATGAAGGAGATGGGGAGGAGGGCCAGGATCTTCTCCAGAATCTCGTCCGGGAGGGCCAGCGACAGATCCTGGACTCCATTATTCACCCCATCCGATCCGATCGATCCCATACCAAATCTATTAAGCAATTTCTAACACAGAGATTGAAGATATATATATATATATATATATAATTTTTAAAACAGGAAACAAAATCTCTTGTATGAATGAATAGCAATCAAAACATTTCCCTGTTCTTTCTTCTGTTTTCTTTGTTTCTGCTGCGAATTTCTAATTTTGTCAGATAACCTAATGAATGGGGTACCGGATGCCAAGAAAGGGGAAAGTGAATTATTAGCGTGTTAGGAATATGGAGTGTGTGGTCTTCGTTTCCTGATCCACCTCTCCATTTTTCCTCTGCATCAATCAAGGTGAATGACAGAAGAGGGGGGGGGGGGGGGGGTGTAATGGGTGAATTAGGGTTTTTGAGGTGCACAGGAAGAATGGGTGGGAAAGCAGTCAAGAAGCAGAAGAAGAGGAAAGGAGGAGGAGGAGGAGAAGAAGAAGAAGAAGAAGAAGAAGAAGACAAGACAAGAAGATTTAGGAGCCATTGTTTTTGGGAAAGTGAGTGAGTTGAGTGAGTACTTCTATTATAATGTCTTTTTCTCTATTGGAAATTGAACTTTGATTGATGATTCCAAAGGATACAAACAAAAGAAACTCCTAAAGAGAGCCCTCTTCACAAACACAAGGATACACACACATATATATATGTATCATGTATGTATGTATCTACAATCCATGCATATCTATCGATGGATAGATATCTTTTTTAGCGTCTACAGCAGACCGATTGCGATCTATGTGACGGGTATAGCCAATGGTGAGTGACTGTGTGTGTGTGTGTGTGTGTGTGTGTGTGTGTGAGAGAGAGAGAGAGAGAGACTATCGTATAGTCCCTTGGAGAGCTGAATATGATCTTATAGGATTAGCCCAACCACCCCTGGCAAAATCGAATATGATCCATATATGACCTTAGAGGTTTGGCCTGACCCCTACCAAAAATCGAATATGTTCCGTATATGATCTTGTAGGATTGGCCCGACCCCTCGCAAATCGAATATGTTCCATATATGATCTTATAGGATTGGCCCAACCCCTGGCAAAATCGAATATGATCCGTATATGATCTTATAGGTTTGGCCCATCCCATGTTTTTGAAAAATTCAGCTCAAACTCAGGTTCTCTCTCGATTCCATGACTTCCAGCCATCCACAACATCGTTGTTGAAACTCATTGTATGGAGATGAGAAGGTCGTTCATTCGACAACCACCCTATGCTCTACAATCACATCCAATAAAGTAGTTGTAGATCAGTTGGTAAGGTCGTCCTACAAAGAGATAAAGTAGGTTTAGTTCAATTCGACAATAAATCGGTTCGCAAGAAAGAATAAAAGACGTGTAAGTATTGGTACCTCAATTAATAAGGTTGTTTTATGCATTCAACTTCTATACTTCATAGTGGCATTTGGTAAAGAAGTTATAGATTTGTTTTGTGATGTTTTAAGACCGAGATGAGAAGGTTATCTGTTCAACAACTAGATGCTATAGTGATATCCAAGAATGACAATGCATATATAATGACATTTGGACTCGGGATTATTAGAAAAACTTGGATCATAACTAAGGCAGTGCTAAGCTAAAACTGTTATATGTAATTTTGATAATTTAGTAATGCTTTGAAGAGAGACAGAGGATTCCCCGTAAAAAGTTATTTTTCATGATTTCTTCCTCTTTCTCAAAGTTCGTGACATGTTCCCGTATAGGGGAAAAACCATGTCACTATCATGGCAATTGCTTTGCTTTGCATTATAAGCACACACCTCTCTCTAAGTGTTGGAGAAACCTACAAGGGGAGTGCGTTAAGAGTTATGGTAACTTACCTCTTATGGACTTCCATAACCTATATGAGCACCACCCAAATGTGGGAAAGATTGTATGTTATGGTTCTCTTTAATATATATCTTCTTCGTTACTACTAAGGATGTATACATAGGGTTTGGAAATTTGGCCACTCATGAGGTAGGAGGCCTTAAAGATACCAATATTGAAATGTTTAATATATGAGAAAGGGAATATGTGGTAGGAAAAAATTGAAGTGATGTGTTTGTTAATGTGCTAAACAAGGCATACCAACTCATGTATAAATTGAACCAAGTCCTTAGATAAAGGATGAGATATAAATAATTTTTGGACAATCATGGTAGTCTCTCTTATGACAAAGTTATTAGGATATGTAATGGAAGCGGAACTAGGAACTAGTACATGTAGACAAACAAGTTTTGAAAACATCACAACATCATTGATTACATTTTCACTCTTTAAGAGCTAAAGGAATAAATTTGTTAGCAAGATGAAGAGATTGTATTCTTTATTCGTAGACTTCAAGAAAGCTTTTGATAAGTTGCTCCATGATCATTGTTGGAGACATATAGAAGACCTCGAAGTACCAAGTGAAAATATGCCTATAAATTCTTGAATTTATGAGGTGGGATATGTTTTGGTTTTTTTAACTAGCACAAGTACTTTTGTTCTTCTTTTAACGAATACTTTGAAAGATGCACAAAAGCTACGAATGTCTTGGGGCATAGAGTTTACTCATGAGTCATTAGAAAACAAAGGTTAACTTTGCCAAAAACACTCAAAATAAGGATAAACCATACATTATATACTATTAAGAATCAAACTCAAATTCCCTAGTGTGGGAACACACCCTAGGAGCATCCAAGTGTGTGAACACCCCACCACTTTGTATAATAACTAATGTGTCATAGAACTTAACTCCTATGACACATAGTTAGTAGGTAGTTAAGTCTCCACCTCTTTCCCAAGAGGTAGTTGTAGTAAAAGAGTATAGGGAGAAGGTGACTATATAAGCACCTACTCCTCTTCTTTGTAATGGTTGGTCATTCTTGTTAATATACAATTTTCCAGTGTATACTTTTGTTCTCTCTCTCTCTCTCTCTCACACACACACACACACATCACTTCCGATGCAGAGAATCATTCCAATTCCTTACATGGTATTAGAGCAATTGGTAGCTTGATCAAAGCCCACCCATGTGTGGTATGGCTACGCCAATGTTCACAAAGAACTGGTTGATCGTTGTAGTAGAAACTCTACACAATTCGTATCCCAAAGCAGAAGAAGGATAATAACTCCAACCAGACGACCATCATGAACACTCATATGGGCAACTCTCTTCCCAATGAAAAGCTGGATAGAATCAACTTTGCATCTTGGGAATACAAGATACACCAATACCTTGTCGGCCAAGTCTATTGGAGTTATGTAGAAGGAGCACAGAATCTCAACCCAACCTAGCACACGTAGACTACCCAACATGGGAGCAAGTGAAAAGTCGTGCGTGTGTTGTATTGCCTTGCATCATGCATTCATCATGATCACATGCTCGGCTATATCCGAGAGGCCAAAACGTCAAAAGAAGCGTGGGGGGACCTCAAGAAGATCTTCGCAACCAACACGACTACAAGGAAACTTCAACTCCGTCAAGAGTTGAATAATATTCAACAAAGGGACATGTTGATCGCAATCTACACCTTGAAGATCAAGGAGCTCGTCGACTCCCTCAGCTCAATCAATGTTAACATTAACAATGACGGGATGGTGCAAATATGCGTCAAAGGCCTAGCACCCCGATTTGACACAATAAGGATGGATGTCCTCGAAAGGGAAGATCCTCCCTCCAATCTCCAATTGATGCTATTGGTTGACGAAAACCACGTTTGAATGAGGGGCAATGCATCAGAAGGTCAAATGCTCTATTCGAATTCGAACGGAGGAAGAGAGTGCGAACATGGAAGAAGGGATCAATTTGGCCAAGGCCAATACAACCAAAGGCAATCCCATGAGCACAACTTCTACTATCAGCAATACATGACAAACACGCAAGAAGGAGCATTTGGTAGAAGGGGGAGCCATCATGTCGAACCAAGCTGACAAAACAACTCTATCTAGTGTAGATATTGTGGCAAATTCAGCCACTATGAGGCAAAGTGTTGAAAATAGAAAAGTGAGTCGACTTTCACAAGCCGACAACTCACCAACTACGCCTCAAATCCTCAAATTCCGACTATAATGATTGTGGCTACATAGAGCAAACTTTGTGACAGCATCTAATCTAACCAATATGTCCGATGCAAAAGATGCGTGATTGTCAACTCTAACACCTCAAACCATATGATGTCTCATCAACAATGGTTTCAAGACTTGAGAGAGCCAGAACGACCCAACCATGTGGAGACTAGAGATGACACCACGCATCTAATACGACACATCAATAATGTCTAGTTCAGCGATGAAGGCAACCAAGCCTATATCATGAACATCTTGCATGTACCAACCATAATGAAAAACTTGGTCTTAGTCGACCAAATTGTGCAACAAAGCATGCAAGTCATATTCAATAATGTTGGTTGCTTCATTGAAAAGGAAGGTCGACTAATCACACGAGGACAAAGAGACGACCAAATGTTCATTCTTGACTCCCACAAGATGAAATCGGCAATGTTCGCAAAGAAAATAAACCATACACCACAAGAGGAAAAATTTCCAACTTAAAAAAAAACAAGGGAATAATTTTCATGTTTTCCAAGAACATGGATAATTATTTCATTTTCATACCAAACATAAAAGAACAAAGGGCATGAGCAACAAATTGAGAGAGGAAAGACAAAAAGGATGGACTTCGCTTCAAGTATTACATAAACGGTAAACCATACACCACAAGAGGAAAATTTGAACATATCATAGAAGAGTTAAATCATTGTATATAGATACTATCATCAAAGGAAAAGGATGAAGAAAGGGTAACCCTAACAGAAAAGGTTTAGGTTGAAGCAAGGGTAACACTATCTATATCTACAACACATTGCAATCCTGAAAATCGTCAGTTTGTCTTCTTTCACACTTCGAGAATATCCTTCCATAAACGATACACCAGTGACCATACACCACAAGAGGAAAATTTGAAAATATCATAGAAGTGTTAAATCATTGTACATAGATACTATCATCAAAGGAAAAGGATGAAGAAAGGGTAACCCTAACAGAAAAGGTTTAGGTTGAAGCAAGGGCAACCCTATCTATATCTACAACACATTGCAATCCTGAAAGTCTTCAGTTTGTCTTCTTTCACACTTGGAGAATATCCTTCCTTCTTCGGTATACATTCCCAGAACACATTTCCCATGACATTCATTCTTTCGTTCTTTGTTTCTAGCCTACACTAGGGTTAATAAAAGAAAAGAACATAATGTTTCTCTCTTTTGATGTGTTTTTTGCCTACTTACTCATGACCCTAGACTCTTTTCCATTGTGAGAAAAAAAACATTACATAGAATATGCTGGATTTTTGGGAGGATTTACCATCAACAAAAAAATAAAAACAATGGTTGAGAATACATTGACGAGAATGGGATTTATCACAAAGCAGCTCTCACAGCCTCGCGCTTGAGCTCTGCTGCCTTACCAGAGCCTCTAAAATACATGTATACTTGCTGCCAGACAAACAATGCAACTCAAGATTTCAGATTAAAAATTTAAGCTGAATAATAGATTTAAGAACAAATAACTCTTTTTATATTCTTCTTACCTGTAAGACCCAGAGGCTTAAAAGAGCCTCCAACGAAAAGAATGCAAAGCCAATGAGGTACAATATCTTTGATGACATCAGAAGAAAAGAACCCATCAGTATAATGGAAATCATATGCGTATTTTAAAGAAAGAAAAGAAAAGAAAGCATATTAAAGAGAGAGAGAGAACTTACTCCTATTCCAACTTGACTTGATATGATATCTATCAAGGGTAGGATACCTCTGAAAAAAAAGCATGCCACTCATATTATTACAAGTTACTAATTTTATGCCACAAATTATATTTTCCAGATTTTATAATGCAGAAGTATATTTGTCCACATCTTATCCCCACATAAGAACCACAAATTCATCACTGAGGAAAACTCTGGATTTAGATTTAATGGAAGTTTGACACAAATAAAAGAGGCCAAATGTGAAGTAACCAGAATAGCCTAGGTCCTCAAAAACTACCAGAATACCACCACATGTAGTTAGCACATTCGTTCCATAGAGGAGTACTCTGGTAATTCTTAAAAAGTTAGGGATATTGTACCAAAAAAGTTACAGCATTTTGGTGTTTTGTTGCACTAAAAAGGCCTAAAAACCTGATAACACAAGATATTTTAAATGGCATGTTTTGGCTCTCTTACGTCAATGATTTCTGACTGAAAACAATTGGAGGAGCAACAGCAGCAAATATTGTAAAGCCAATATGAATCTGTGCATAAATGGAAGTATATCAAAATTAATTATTTGTACACATTGGCATGCAATATTCCTTTCATATATGAAGACCAAGCAAGCTTACCAGATAAAACAAAAAGAACCAAGAGAATTTGAGTGCACTTTCCGTCCTAAAATATAACCAACATATAAGGATTTTTATAGACCACATCAATATTCTCAAGACTACAGTCTACAAAAGACAGAAAAAAAGCTACAAATCTAAAATAAATACACACCTCATGGCACGATATAATGGCCTGTACCAAAGTACAAATGATCCAGGGATTCCACAAATAGCATATATAACAGCCAAAAACCAGATTTTGACATCTGCGACAATATAACATAGGTTAAATTTACATGGATGCCAAAAGCATAACATAGGATCGTGAACATGTTTCTTACCATGAGCATCTAGTTTTATCCATGCACCAGTCACAGCAAGGACATTCCAAACCAAACACGTCACAATCCCTGCAAATAATATTGTTAGAACTAGTAGTAGCTGTAATAGTAGTCAAAACAAGAAAATTTTGTAGACCATTGAAATCAAATATGATCCCAAACCATTAACAAGGAAATCATATGTATACCTAACCAGCTTGCAAAAGCAAAATATTGAACTCTCTGCAAGTGGGCTGGAATCTCTCTGGGAATATCATGATGGATAAGAGGGAAAAACGGTGGCCAATTCCTATCCTCCAGAACAATTCCAGCTGAAAAAAATATATGCATCAATAACAGTTCTGTGCCCTTGATGGAATGCATCAGATGCATCTTAGTTTAGTGAAACACATGATACATAAAAAAATACCTCTTGCAGCTGCTTCCTCTTTTCTCTTGAGTTCCTAAAAGAGAGAAGCGATGTATGTGAATAACAACCCTCATTAAAGACGGAATCTGGATCAGTAAAAGGATACCTGTTCCCTCTTTTTAAGCTCAGCTTCTCTGGCTTCCAGTTCCTTCTCTCGCTTCTTTAAATCCTGTCACCGTCAAATGGAAAACATTATATCCTTTGCTTGATAGAGACCCTGATATGAGTATTATCCAGAAGTATTGGAACACTTAAGATTTAAGTATTTTCGTTTACCTTTGTATTGCCCAGTGGTATATCAACTGTAACATCTCGATCAAATGCTGCTGGCTCAGGGGGAAGGGGTGACATACGACTATTTGAAACTTGAGGAACTCTAGCAGTCTGCATCAAGATATGTATCTTAAAAGCTAAAATTTGCATGTTGCATTAGATACAATACATATTATTATAAAGATAATATATACTCATCGGCCTCACACCCCTCCATGGTCAGAAATATAATTTGCATGATTAGAAGAACGTATTCCGTCTCAAGGTTAAATTAATAGAACAATAAAATCAAATACCTTTACTTGACAGTACCTTGGGAAGCATCTAAACTTAGATAATCTCTAGAAACATATGTACCCATAGAAGATTGAAAAGGCCATGAAACAAGCTTAACAAAAATAAATACGAACAGCATTTGATTAAGGCGCTAAATACTGATTTTAATAGCATATATTTTATAACAGGAGAAAATAAATGGAATTCCTGGCTTATTTAGGAGGCTTAAAAAGAAAAAGGAAAAATTTATCATATATGAGATTCTTATTCAGCAGAAAAGCTTTTCCCAGGAGTCAGTAAGATTGTCACTTCTTGGGCTACAAATTATCTCAAATATGAAGCATCTAGAAAATGTTTCTCAGTTTAAATGAATTCCAGAATCTGTAGATACAAGAGATAAGGAATGTTATAAAATATAAACGACAATTTGTAATGATCAGAACTCTCAAAACAAAACCAAACCTTAGGAACGACACAGTAAATAGAATTATTATTCAATTGGGTACAGCATATGCATACGCAAAAAAAATGTTCATGCATATATAAGATAAATAGATGTAAATACATACATCATCTGTGCCTTTTAATTTTTAACTACTATTGCAAGTCAACACCTTAGCACTAGCCCAAACTAGAATGACCAAGAAATACCAACCGGGTTGAAAAATGCACCACCACTGAAATTGGAGTCTTGTCCAGCTGCTTGGGCACGAGCATATGGATCCTAATAAATAGAAAATCAAAATTAGCATTCAGGATCAGAACTCTAATAATTCAGATATATGATGTCAATCTCTAGGGCAGAGCTCTCCAAAACAATAGACATGAAATTAAACAAGAATCAAATAACCAAAATCATTCCAGATGAGAATGTACATGTGCTATCAAAATTTTAAAGCAAATAATATGAACTTGTGAGCAGACAACTTTTCCAAGTATAATCCATCAGCTGCAACAGTTCAGAAATGCAAGATATCACTTCTCAGTCTTCAACATTCTTATCAAAATTGTGACACATTTTATTCCCTGATGCTTTCATCGAGATATTCATCTTATACAATATTGTTTAACAATGCTTCTCCTATGGCCTCTTCCCTCAACAAATAGTACAAATGTTGTCCTATGAATCTTCAATTAAGTGGTCTTCCTTCTAACAACTATCAGAAATTGATGAACTGCGACTGTGCATTTTCCATTAAGATAATGGTCTTCCATTAAAAACCCATGTCACTATTTGTGTTTCCATATCTTTAGCTTACATCAAACAGCTCACAAGCTCACAAAGATTCATAAACTAGCTAGCAGAAAGGGAGGCATGATGGGTAAAAAAATACCAAAGATACTTCAAATGGAGCTGTTATGAATCTTGAAATAAAACATCACATGAAAAGCTTCCAGTTTGAAATTGGCAGTTCTAATTGAATAAGAAGTTTTCGTTTCTGACTAGCACGTCTGCGGGATAATTGATCTATTTGGCAACAGATAAATTATTAGTTTTAGTTGGGTAGCTTTTGTGAATCTCCAATTTTTATTTTTTCTTCATAATTTCTTGTAAGAATCATTTGTTATCTTAAATTCCTCATTAATGGTCCCCTCATAATTTCCGCAAAGTTCTTAAGTTTTGAAAGGGTTTGAAAAGCAAATACTAGAGATGTTCTTTTTCCACCAGCAACACTTTACTTCACTATGAATGGAGATGCTATTGTCCAACGTAGAAACACTGACATTAATAATACTGAAGCTTTAGAATTTAAGGTAGTTCAATTTTCACAAACATATCACCTTTAATACCTCAAAAGTGTTTTAATTGTGAATCTCCCATCCAAATACTAATTTGCTTACTTAATCTTATTGACCGTTTAGAAGGGAAACCAGAGAACTTTGATGAGAATAAAATTAGAACGTAATATAAAATTTAAATGAAAGAACTAAAGTAGTTCTGAACAAGACTATTGAAGGATCACCATGGTATAAGAAACAATATGATCCAGGCATCCCATGTTAGAAATATTGAGAGTCGACTAGATAGGTATATAGAGTTACACCCACATAGATGCATATGTGTCAACACAAACTTTCTATTACATATGAGAATAGCTCACAATGTTAGTCTTCTCCTGCATTCATACATTACAGCTTAGAAGGGATCTAGAATAGTTGACTACAAAATTAGTTGACACTGATGATAGTCACAGCAGCTGTGTAAGTGTTAAGAGGGTGGATATTTATATTCTGTATTTGGTCTTATTGTCACATTCAATTTGAACGTCAGTTAATAGAGTGGGGATATTCCTTTTCTGTCAACTGACTTGTCTATTAAAATGACCAAGCTCCCTGCATACAAGCTACTTCTAGATAGTAATTATTTTTGAGTAAATGCCACATACTTCAAAACTAAGTACATATTAACCTACACACAGAATCTTCTTCTAGTCAACCTGACCAGTCAATCATGCTACTCTATTTCTTTCTTTCCTAAATACATCCTGTCCTACTCATCTACTGTTCCCCACATTGACACCTAATCAACCCATATGGTGAGGTTACACAACAGCTACTCCTCATTTGGGGTGCTATCACAAAATGTGCACTCTAAGAATACATGTGGGGATAAGCTGACAACTTGGGGTTGGAGTAACATCCCAACTATGAGTGTGGTCACCACCCCAATGTGTCTCTCATAATTGTCATCTGTAGCTGGGTGAAAAACCTTGCAACCAAAGAATGGTGGGCTGTGAAAATGAAAACGAGTGATTGAAGTCTCTTTATGGTACTAGCTTCTCAATCTCCTCTTAGTGTGCAGGCAATATGCTTTGCATATCTCTGCGGCTATATCTAGCTAATGTTTAATGTGGTCGACTCCTGGAAACTCTTTAACAAGATCAGGAGAAAAGCAGCTGTGACATTAAAGATTCAAGTCAAACAACGAAACATCCAGAGGTTTATCCTCATAAATGTATGAGTTCGGAATCTCTATAGTCTAATCAATGAATCAGATAGATATATAGATTAAATTATTGGCCTTTGCCTCTGGAGAGAGGGAGAGAGAGAGAGAGAGAGGAGACTGAATGTAATAACTGATCAATATTTTTAACTTCAATATAGTACATCAAGCTACAGATAGCAGTCCTTACTGATGTGCAGGTCTCATGTTGACAAGCAATCAAAAAAGAACCTCAGATCGTAACATAAAAACAGGCATGGTTGTTGCAGCGCAAGAAGATCAATCTCTGAGTAGTGAGATGATGAATCCTGCAGATTGGACACCTTGGACGATTCATCCATTTCACTCTACTTGATTTAAAAACTTGCTCCATGCGGAAACGTTTCTGAAAGAGAAACCTTTAAGTAAGCCTATCCAGATTCTATGAGGAAAGACGCCATCATTTTACACTTCTTCAATGTAAGAATCTTGTTCTCCATAAATCGATCAGAAAGAGAAACCTTTCATTAAGTTTTTCCAGATTCGGCGATGAAAGATTACTATTTCTGACATCTTAATCAATATGAGATTTGCAAGGTCTTCACTAAAGAATGCAACTTTCTGAACCTTGCAGTTATAAGATCTACACACAATGACTTAGTAGAAAACATTATCTTGCAACGAAGGTTTCGATTTCCATAAGGAAAAAGTGGTATTCTGAATCATTGCAAAAAAGAATATTGTTATCTGTATAATAACTCACGAAATGATTTCCATTTGAACAATTTCGTGCGGATCATAACAAAGCAAACGCTCCTGATTATTCTTTCGTACTGTAATTTCACAATATAAGTGCAAAGAATGAACGAAAAGGAAAGAAAAAATAATCAGAAAAAAAATAATCAAAATTTATAGAGAGAAACAAATCTACGTTAAGAAACGCAATACCGTTGGCAGATAATTTCGGAGGAGTTGTGATAATGATTTGACAGAGGAACTCATGATCAAGAAAAGATGAAAGGGATGGATTTCTTTAACTTACCGCAAATGGATTTACATCTTCTTCTTCATCGAACGGATTCTTGTCGTAAGACATGGCTACGAAATGTTGTCGTAGAATAGATGCTCACTTTTCTTTATAGATGAAGATATAAATAAACTGAGAAGAATCGCGATCTCCTAGACAGCAGAAACCAACAGGAAATCAAAAGAAAGATGAACAGCAAAGGAGCAGATTAACTGTGATGAAGACGAAGAGTGAAGATGGAAGAGGAAAGGAGATGAAGATGAAGATGAACAAGAAAGAAAAAGAAAGGCAAAAAAGAAGAAAGAAAGAAAGAAATTTATCTTAGCTTGAAGAAACGGTAAAAACGAATGGATCAAAAGAAGACGAAGATGGAAATGAAACGGTGAAAGAAAACAGGAGGAGGAGAATCAGAAGAAGGATCTGCGAGCTTGGAGAAACCAGAAAATCGAGAGGAATCAGAAGGAGAAGGAAGCCCTTGAAGAAACTGTAGAGAGACAGACGCAGAGAGAGAGAGGAGGAGGAGGAGGAAACCCTAAAATCGTAATCACGCAGTTTCTTCAGCTATCTTTCGCCTGCCCCTCCTTTCCAAGGCAACCATGCCCAATGCCTGTCTACCGAGAGACGTAACACACATACATACATACATACATACATACATACATACATACATACATCGCATACATACATAACATAACATACATCCATACATACATAACATACATGACATATATACATACATGCATACATACATGACATATGTACACACATTATGACACTTATAAGTTATATTTACATACATACATACACACATACATACACACATACATTTACATACATACATACATTGGTTGGTCTGAACCTTCCATCCATTTTCTTGTTCCCGTTGGTTCTCCTTTGGGCATGCGGTGGCCTTCGGACATCCGTCCCCTATGGGTTTCTCCCCAATCCTACGACACATCGGTTTCCCAACTACCCTACCCTTAACCCATCACGCGCATCACATAGGATTGGTTACGCTTTGTAACACTTCGAAATGACGTTGGATGTTGAGAAGCGCAAAGTTGGAGAGGTTGGGAAGGTTAGGATGAGAAGGCTTGGACAATTGGATTCATATTGGGTGGCTGAATTCAAACGGAAGGGCAACTAGAGGACGATATGAGATGACTCTAGTGAATGAGCAATGCGATGAGATGCAATACGAGGGTGCCATTATTGAATTTTAGACCAGAGATGAGCGACCGAAAATGAGAACTGGAATGAATTCATTCATGTATTATGATATGACCAATGTTGTCATGATGTGGTCTGCACGAAGGGATGATGGTGCCAAAATGCCAAGGTTTGCTATAGGTTGGGCTCTGATCGAAAGAAAAGTTGAAGAAATTAATATAATTATAATTATAACATTAGAATGTAACTTGATTAGCAAGAGTTGATCACTCTGATAAATGGGTGAAGGGTTTCACACTCACTATAAAGTATTAGAGGGATAAAGATGATGTACAAACTACAAAGACACAAGAATTGAGATGTGTGGTAAATATGAAAATAATGGCGTATATTTTGGCAAAAACGAAGTGCCCATCCATAGACAAGCGACAACACATGTAAGAAAGGAAGGTTTCTTTTTTTTATTTGGCAGTACAGGTCTTGAAAGCTATGAAGGAAGGAAGAAAGCTCATCGATGGGGATCAAGGATTTGGAACTCAAGCGCCCATGCTATACGGACACTTCGAGTACAAGGTAATGCCTTTTGGACTCACCAATGCTCCAGCTGTTTTTCAACATATGATGACTGACATATTTCGGTAATATCTCGATCACTTTGTCGTTATCTACCTTGATGACATTCTTGTCTTCTCATCGAGCATTGAAGAGCATAGTCACCACGTTCGATTGATTCTCTCGAAACTCAGGGAGCATGGCCTCTATGCCAAGAGAGAAAAAGGTGAGTTTGATTGCAATTCCATAGAATATCTTGGTTATGTTATCCCCCCCTAGGGCATCACCATGGATCCAAGGAAAATCAAGACAATTCAAGAATGGGCGACTCCAAAACGAGTAAAGGATGTCCAGTCGTTCCTTGGTTTCGCAAATTTCTACGACGATTTATCAAGGGGTTCTCCGTCATAGTCCAACCCTTGATTGAGCTTACTTGTAAAGGGATGTCTTTTCAATGGACTCCATCTACTCAACACGCCTTCGAGCTACTCAAGGAAGTTTTTACCCGGGCTCCAGTCCTCCTTCACGTTGATCCCTACTAAGCCTTTTCAAGTTGAAACATATGCCTCTAACTTTGCCATTGGTGCCATCTTATCCCAACCCAATGATGATGGCATCCTACATCCGGTGGCGTACTACTCCCGAAAATTCACAGCTCCCGAAATCAACTATCCCATCTACGACAAGGGGCTCACGACTATAGTGGCAGCTTTCACATAGTGGAGACCTTACTTGGCCGGGGCACAACATCGGGTTCAGGTATTAACAGATCATAATTTTTTTTTGTATTTCTCAACAACCCGTACTTTGAATTGGCGGCAAGCCCGTTGGTCAACTTTCTTAGCCGACTATGACTTTGAAATTGTCTTTCGGCCGGGAGCACAAGACATGAAGGCTGATGCTCTTTCACGACGGTTAGATTTTGAATTGAGCCCAAGGGATGATGCCTATGCTCAACAATCTCAATGTTTGCTTAAACCAAATCAATTCTAGCTCTTCGCCACATGCATGCTCTATGACGACTCTTTGCTTGAGGAGATAGCCAAAGCACTTCCCACCGACAAATTCGCCAATGCAATTTAGGAAGGTCTTATTGATTTGTCTAAATCCAAGACCAAGGAAGACCTTGACTGCTTCAGATTCGAGGGGGGATTGCTTTACCGAGACCAACTCTTATATGTTCCTGTTAAGAAATGGGGTATGTGGTGATTGCAATGCAGCGGAAGATGAGAGACTATGTGTGTGTGTGTAGCAACAAAGAGAGAGAGAGAGTGCTAGAGACAGAGATAATTAAATTGTATATTACATAAGACTTCCAACAGTAACTAAGTTACAATGAGTTGGTTTATATACCAACTAAGCTAGGGCAAGCGCCCTTTCTACTATTTACAAAACTAGCTTGGTATGTTGATGGGCTAGTGTGAACCTATTCCTATGGGAAGTTGAGTTCGACTCTCAACACACCCCTTCGAACACAACTTCCATCTGTTCGGTTTGAAGTTCGGCGTACATATCTACGTATCATGCGTACTCTGCGTACTCCCCCTCAAGCTCGGCAATGTAGGTGGCATGAGACCAAGATCCGATGCGAATTGCCTAAGCTTGTCTATTCCTAAGGCCTTTGTAAATATATCAGCAACCTGGAGGTGCGTGTTGATATGTTGGAGATCGATTTCTTCGACCTGTACACACTCGCGGATGAAGTGGTAGTGCACTTCGATGTGTTTAGTCCGCGCGTGAAATACGGGGTTGTGTGCCAAGTAGATACTGCCATGTTGTCGCAGTACAGGCATATTGGATCTTTGGGTGGAACGCCCAGATCCTTTAGTACGCGCTTAAGCCATACGGCTTCACATGCGGCGACTGCCACACCCCTGTATTTGGATTCTTTGCTCGACAGTGCGACTGTCAGCTGTTTCTTGCTGCTCTAGGAGATCGCTCCGTTGCCGAGGGAGAAGACGAATCCGGATGTGGATCGTCTATCTGCTTTGTATCCTACCTAGTCCGTGTTTGTGTACCCTCCGAGTCAAACAGTCGTATTCGACTTATATAAGATGCCGCGATCCATTGTCGCACTGACATACCGTAGTATCCTCTTAGCACAATCGAGATGAAGGTTACGCGGATTCTACATGAATTGGCTAAGTAGGCCGACCGAATAACTTAGGTCAGGTTGCGTAATGGTGAGATAGATCAACCTACCGATCAGTTGGCGATACTGAGTTGGTTCAGTCTCGGCCGTGCCGGAACTGGCATCAATCTTGATATTGCGATCAAGAGGGGTAGTCACAGGGTTGCATTCTGTCATTCCAAATTTGTACAGTAAGTTGAGGACGTAGTGCCGTTGTGAGATCATTATCTCGGCCGGTGTGCGAATTACTTCAATACCTAGGAAGTAATGAAGTTCGTGCATGTCTTTCATTTCGAATCTGCCGGAAAGAAATGATTTAACTTTGTTAATCTCGGCGAGATCCTTTCCTCTGATGACCAAATCATCCACATACAAGATGATGATTATCGGGATATCCAACTCGTTTCGGATGTACAGGGAAGTGCCGGATTTTGACATCCAAAATCCGACTTGATGAAGGTATTGCGTGATCTTCGAATGCCAAGAACGCGGTGCTTGTTTGAGGCCATAAAGTGGCTTCTTGAGTCGGCATATGGCGTGTAGATGTTTACGTGATTTGAATCCGGGTGGTTGTATCATATACACTTCTTCTTCTAGCTCTCCTTGGCGGAAGGCGTTTTTCACATCCATCTGGTGGAGGTGCCACGCTTTCGCTGCGGCGAGTGCAATTATGGTTCGTACTGTGGTCATCTTTGCCACCGGGACAAAGTTCTCTTCGTAGTCTATACCGTGTGTTTGCGCATATCCTTTTGCAACGAGCCATGCTTTGAAGCGATTTACAGAGCCGTCGGCATTATGTTTCACTTTGTAAATCCACCTACAGCCGATCGGTTTCTTGTTTGGGGGATGAGGAACGAGATCCCATGTCTTGTTTTTACATAACGCTTCCATTTCCTCATTCATCGCATTAACCCATCGCGGATCCTTCACGGTTTCAGAAAGAGTTTTTGGCTCCTGTACTGACGCTACCTTCATCATGAAGGCGTAATGATACGCTAAGTACTCGTCATAGCCGTAGCGGTTTACGGGGTTCTTCTCATGCGTAGATCGGCATGGCTTGTCATTTGCGGACTCTAGAGGTTTCTTCACGCCGTTCGTGTGAATGTCAAGGCCTTCGAACTCACTGTCAAGATCGAAATGATCTTCGTATTCGTGCATTTTTGCCTTGCCTTTGTCTAGCTTCGGACTTGGCCGAAATGTGCTTTTATCACTTGGGGGCTCTTGCGGTGCACTCAGCCGTGTCGTAGTTGGGTTTTCTTCGAACATCTGCGTGAGCTGATCCTCGACTTCTATTCTTATTTCGGTGTCATCCACGTCGAGCGGAGTCGAAGTATTCTCTGGTGCGTACCAAGATGCGGACTCGTCGAAGACTACGTCTCAACTGATGCAAACTTTTCGGGTAGATAGGTTGTAGCATTTGTACCCCTTTTGTTTGAGCGAGTATCCCACGAGGATAAATTTCTCCGACTTGGATTGAGCTTTTGCCGCATATCGTTGGGAATGTGTACATAAGCGATTGAGCCGAAAATGCGGACATGCGATAAGTTCGGCTTCTTCCCAAAAAACTTCTCATGTGGAGTTATGTCGTGTACTCCTAAGGTTGTGCGCCTGTTCATGAGGTATACGACTGTATTTGCCGCTTCTGCCCAATATGATTTCGGCAAGTTCTTCTCATTCATCATAGCTCGCGCGACTTCGACTATGTGCTTGTTTGTCCGCTCTGCTACGCCGTTTTACTGAGGTGTATGTCGGCACGAGAACTCTCGTCGGATTCCTTCTTTTTGGAGATACTCTGTGAACTCATCCGAAAAGTATTCTTTACCTCCGTCTGATCGAAGGCAGCGTACATGACAGCCTGTAGCTTTTTCTACTTCGGCTTTGAACTTCTGGAAGTGTTCGAACACTTCGCTCTTCTGTCTCATCGGGTTTGTTCCCACACATCTGAATGTATTACATCAAGGATCCTTTTGCTCACATTCCGCTCCTTAGAGAATGAGTGACGGTGTTGCTTTCCGAATTGGCATGCTTCGCACACGCCCGTGATCTCCTTTGCCGTAAAGTTCGGAAGTCCGATTATGACTCATTTCGTCTGCATGTTCTGAAGCTTCTGGAGATTAATGTGGCCGATCCTCTTGTGCCACAATTTTAAGTCAGTTTCGACTTTTTGGCCCTTTGCGTACATGGCTGACTTTACCTTGCTCGACTCGAGGATGAACATATGGCCTTCACGACGGCTGTGGGCTACGATTTGATCGCCTTTTTCGATAAAACAATTGTCATTGTTGAATCATACTTGCATTCCCTGTTCAACAATCTGACCTACTGAGATCAGGTTCTTCGTGATTGTTGGGACATGCAAGACGTTCTTGAGGCAAGTTTGGTCCCCGTCATTTCCGAATGGGACATTCCCGATATGTTGTATTCAATAAGTCGTGTCATCGCCAGTCTCGACATATCCAGGCTGATCGGGTTTTCGAAGTTCCCGAAACCAATCTTCATGAGACGTCATATGGTTGGACGCACCCGAGTCAACAAACCATGCACTATTTGAGGCGGAGGCGCTAGTTGAAGCCTGTGCAGTCATTGAGTGTGGTTTATGCCTCATTACGAACATTCCCCCACGATCGCCGTAGTCAGAATTTGTTGCGTAGTTTGTGAGTTGTCGGCCTGCCTCACGTTTCTTCTTCGTAGTGGCTGGGTTTTCCGCAGTACCCGCACTCAACTAGGTTTCGGCGATTGCTTGGTCCGGCATTATGACTCCCCCTTCCACCAAGCTCTTTGGGCTTGTTCCTGTCCGCTTGCCAATGGTGGGAGTTACGCCCTTGATTCCGCTGATCATTATGGCCTTGTCCGAAACGACCTCTGTTTCCACGGTCGAAATCTCTTCTATTATCCGACTAAAAGTAGAGCAAATGACCATCTGATGCATTGCTCCTCTGTCAGGCATGATTCTCTTCGACCAACAATATCAATTGAAGGTCGAAGAAGGAGGGAGGGTTCTCCCTTGCAAGGATGGCTGATCTAATCGCGCCGAAATGCGGTGCTAAGCCTCCGAGGCATATCTGCACCAGTTCGTCATCAATGACGACGTTGATCGATCCAAGGGCGCACATAGCTCCTTGATCTTCAAGCATATGATCATGAACGCATGATGCTAGACAATACAACACACGGCTCGCGGCCTACTCCCAAGCGGGATAGTCGACGTGTGTTGGGTTGGGTTGCGTTTCGTGAGCTCCTTCAATGTAGCTCTAGTAACCTTGTCCGACAAGGTATTGATGCATCTTGTACTCCCAAGATGCAAAGTTCGTTTTGTCGAGCTTCTCTGTAAGAAGAGCGCTTCCCATCTGAGTGTTCATGGTGATTTCTTCTTCTGTTGATTAGTCGGTTATGTTGATCGCCGGCGTGCAGCACAACACAATCGAATAGGTGTGATCAGACAACCACACGCTTTGATACCATGTTAAGAAATGGAGTCTGTGGTGATTGCAATGCAACAAAAGATGAGAGACTATGTGTGTGTGTGTGTAGCAATAGAGAGAGAGAGAGAGAGAGAGAGAGAGAGAGAGAGAGAGAGAGAGAGAGAGAGAGAGAGTGCTCGAGACAGAGATAATTAAACTGTATATTACATAAGACTTCCAACAGTAACTAAGTTACAATGAGTTGGTTTATATACCAACTAAGCTAGGGCAAGCACCCTTTATACTATTTACAAAACTAGCCTGGTATGACCATGGGCTAGTGTGAACCTATTCCTATGGGAAGTTGAGTTCGATTCTCAATAGTTCTGGATGGTCGATGTCGAACTCAAGTTCTCCAAAAGTGTCATGATGACCCCTTGGCTGGTGATTTTGGCGTTACAAAGACATTCGAATTAATCTCACGAGGATATTGGTGGCCTCAACCATGGAAGTTCGTCAAGGAATTCATCAAAACATGTGATACTTGTGCTAGATCCAAAGTTGTCCACCATAGGCCATATGGGTTGCTCCAACCACTTCCCATTCCCAACTGGCCTTGGGCATCAATTTCCATGGATTTCATTACTGACTTGCCTCTTGTCCACAGATTGTTGGCCGGTTAGGCCAAAGTATGAAAGCGGGAGCCGGTTTTGGGAGTTGTAATTAGTTAAATTATGATAATTATAAGAGCGGACGGACGAACCCGGAATTAGTATGCTGATTTGGATCTGAACCGGTTCGTAGCCGGTTGCCGATTGGCACCGGTTTGTAACCTAGCCGGATACCTATAAAAGGATCCGGAGACGATGTAAGTAATGACGGATAATTAATAGAGAAGTGATGTGTCTTTACATATTGTTTATCTTGTTAATATCGTTCTGTGCTCAATGTGATTATCATACGTGTGTATCAAGTTAATCATTCCGGATAGTAACCGGGAAGGATCAGTTTTGCATCATTGTCTGCACATTCCTTACCGTACCACCCCTTTGGTGAAGTGTTCGAAAGGGACACCCTGTGATAGTGGCTTATCCAGCCCGGTGACAACACAGATATGACACAATGCTCGTCATGGTAGATCAGTTTACAAAGATGGCTCATTTTGCCCCTTGTGCAAAGACTATTTGAGTAGAAACAACAACCGATCTATTTTTAAAGAATGTGGTGTGGCTTCATGGGGTCCCAAATGATGTCACCTCAGATAGCGGACCCCAATTTGTCTCTCGTTTTTGGTGGCGGCTCCTTCAAACATTAGGCAGAACAATGAATTTGTCTTCGTCCTATCATCCTCAAACCGATGGCCAAACGGAGGGTGAACCAAATTCTTGAGCAATACCTTCGATGCTCGCTTAGCTACCAACAAGATGATTGGGTTGACCTCCTACCCTTGGTAGAGTTCACATCTAATAATACGCTACATGGTTCAACTAGGGTCACCCCATTTTTCGCCAACTATGGTTTCTGTAAAAGAATAGCGTGTGCGGAAGCAATATAAAACCGAACACAGAAACGTAGGTTTAATGGAGAGCTTAGAATATACACAATACGCGGGAGAGACAGAGAGAGAGAGAGAGAGAGAGAGCACATAGAAATCTAATTAAAAAATAATACTCAATATGTACATCGTATGTGTTCAATGAACATTTTTATACAAGTCCATACAGACTGACAGAAGTACGGTGTACTTCAATGCTCACACAAGCGTTTGACACTAACTATGAGACATTAACTACCTAGTAGTCTAGGTTGCTACTAGGCTTCCAATTACTGATGGATCCGGCTAACCAGCTCCCCAACTCACCGGCTCCCTGATCCGGCTCACCGATCCAGCTCAGGCTTATTCAGCCGATCCGGATCCGGTTGAGCTTGTCGCTCAACACTCCCCCTTAAGCTCAACTTGAGGTCGGATCGTAGTGTCAGTCTCCATGGCAACCGGTCTTTCCACCCGGCTCCTTCTGGCGTCACTCCACCTCGCTTGCGCTCCTCGTCCGGTCTGGTCCCATTTGCCGCGACCCTTCTGTTTCTGCGCACCTCGACCTCCTCGGTCGACTTGTCTGCTCAGCAGGCCCAAATTAGCTCCCTCGTTGCTGTGACTTCGGCGCTCGTCGATTCGCCGATTCCTTCGTGTTGGCGTCGACTTTTGCTGCCTTCTTGTCCTCTTGGCCTTGAATTGATCTGGTTCTTTCGAATCCGTTTGTTGAACCGAATCGACTGTCTCTGATTCGTTCCAACTCTTGTCCGAATCGGCCGCTCCCGATTCGTCTTCCGGTTCCAGGCCCTTCACCACATTGGACCATATTTGGGTTTTGGCCTTCTTCTTTTGGTCGGCTTTGTCCTTCTTGACTCTGTCGCCGCTACCGCTTGTTCCAACTTGTTCGGATGTGTCAACTTCCTTTATTGACTCGGTTCCTTTCTTCTTCTTGTCTCTCCCTCTATCGGTTCTTCCCTCACCGGCGCAATCGGCAGTTTCTTTGCCTGTTCTCCCCCTCAAGTGTGGCACGTCGAGATGTTGAACACCAAGCATTTCGGTGAAGTGTAGTCTACCACTGACAAGTCGCGTTGTTGTAGGTTGCTTGGCTCCTGTCGGAGTTGAAGCTTCCTAGCTGTAGTGCTTGCAGCGAAAATCTTCTTCAGATTTCCCCAAGCATCTTTCGGCGTTTTTGCATCCCGAATGTAGCTTAGGAGTTGTTCGCCCACACAAGACGCGAAGCAGTACAGTACTCTGCTCGCCGACTGTTCCCACACCGGGAAATCTCTGTGTGTCGATTCGGGTGCTATGTCATTTGCTCCGTCAACATAGCTCCAGTAACCGTGCCTGAGCAGGTACTGGTGCATCTTGTAGGACCAAGATGCATAGTTGTTTCTGTTGAGCTTCTCCGTCGGAAGCGAGCTAGCCATGCCTCTATCCATCGGTTTTTTTTTCACCTGTTCTTCTTGGTTGGTTTTCTTTTCAAGCTATGTTGGTTGCAGAGGTTCTCAACCCTCGCATTTTGATACCATGTAAAAGAATAGCGTGTGTGGAAGCAATAGAAAACCGAACACAGAAACGCAAGTTTAATGGAGAGCTTAGAATATACACAGTACGCGGGAGAGAGAGAGAGAGAGAGAGAGAGCACAGAAATCTAATTAAAAAATAATACTCAATCTGTACATCGTATGTGTTCAGTGAACACTTTTATACAAGTCCATACGGATTGACAGAAGTACGGTGTACTTCAATGCTCACACAAGCGTCTGACACTAACTATGAGACATTAACTACCTAGTAGTCTAGGCTGCTACTAGGCTTCTGATTACTGATGGATCCAACTAACCGGCTCCCCAGCTCATCGGCTCACTTGCTCACCGGCTCACCGATCCAGCTCATCCTTTCGGATGCCGATCCGGCTCAAGCTTATTCAGCCGATCCGGATCCGGTTGAGCTTGCCGCTCAACAGTTTCCATCCTCACTTCAGTATTTCCATCCCTGGCAACTTTGTCAACTCGCCAACGGAAGGACGTGCTCGTATTTTAGCCGACATTCATCAAGACCTCTCCTTCGAACTCATCCTTGCAAGGGACTGGTATAAAGCGCAAGCTGATCGACATCGTTCCGCGACACCTACCTTTGCAGTTGGTGATCAAGTTTGGCTCTTACGTTATGTTGCCATGTCGATACTACTCGACCTTGCGGAAAGTTGGATTACAAGAAGTTGGGGCCTTTCCGCATCATTGAGTGTGTCAATCCCGTCACTTTCCAGCTGGAACTTGCTCCACATTTCCGGATTCATAATGTCTTCCATGCCTCTCTTCTTGAACCTTATCATCCATCCACTATTCCTGGAAGACACTCTCCACCTCCACTTCCAATTGAGCTTTCCACTTGTGAGGAGTATGAGGTGGACAAGATTCTGGACTCTCATTGGCATTGACGACAACTTCAATACTTAGTCCTATGGAAAGGGTATCCCATTTCAGAGGCAACTTGGGAACCATCCCAACACTTGAAGAATGCACCGGATGTTGTTCATGCATTTCATCACCAATATCCACAAAAATCGGGGAGGCATCTTCGGAGGCGGCCTTAGCAGGAGGATAATGTCATGGACATGACAACAATCATGTCGTGATTTGAACTCTTGAGCTACTATATTTAATCGATATGTTTTAACCAATACATCCAATACATAATCATGTTACCTTACTAGTTTATTGTTGTTGAGAATCGAACTCAACTTCCCATAGGAATAGGTTCACACTAGCCCATGGACATACCAGGCTAGTTTTGTAAATAGTAGAAAGGGCGCTTGCCCTAGCTTAGTTGGTATATAAACCAACTCATTGTAACTTAGTTACTGTTGGAAGTCTTATGTAATATACAATTTAATTATCTCTCTCTCTCTCTCTCTCTCTCTCTCTCTCTCTCTCTCTTTGTTGCTACACACACACACACACATAGTCTCTCATCTTCCGCTACATTGCCATCACCATAGACTCCATTTCTTAACATGGTATCAGAGCATGTGGTTGTCTGATCACACTTATTCGATTGTGTTGTGATGCATGCCGATGATCAACAGAACCGGCTAATCAACAGAAGAAGAAATCACCATGAAAACTCAGATGGGAAGTGCTCTTCCTACGGAGAAGCTCGACAGAATGAACTTTGCATCTTGGGAGTACAAGATGCATCAATACCTTGTCGGACAAGGTTACTGAAGCTACATTGAAGGAGCTCACGAAACGCAAACCAACCCAACACACGTCGACTATCCCGCTTGGGAGCAGACTGCGAGCCGTGTGTTGTATTGTCTAACATCATGCGTTCATGATCATATGCTTGGCTACATTCGAGACTTTCGCAGCCAACATGGCCACACGCAAGCTCTAGCTTCGTTAGGAGCTGAATAACATCCAACAGAGGGACATGTCAATCTCAAGCTATACCTTGAAGATCAAGGAGCTATGTGACGCCCTTGGATCGATCAACGTCGTCATTGATGATGACGAACTGGTGCATATATGCCTCAGAGGCTTAGCACCGTATTTCGACGTGATTAGATCAGCCATGCTTGCAAGGGAGAACCCTCCCTCCTTCTTTGACCTTCAATCGATATTGTTGGTCGAAGAGAATCACGCCCGATAGAGGAGCAATGCATCAGATGGTCATTTGCTCTATTCCCAATCGGATAATAGAAGAGATTTCGGCCGTGGAAACAGAGGTCGTTTCGGACAAGGCCATAATGATCGGCGGAATCAAGGGCGTAACTCCCACCAGTGGCAAGCGGAAAGGAACTGGCCCAAAGAGCGTGGCGGAAGGGGGAGTCATAACGCCGGACCGAGCAATCGCCGAAACCGAGTCGAGTGCTAGTACTGCGGAAAACCCGACCACTATGAAGAAGAGTGCCAGAAGAAGAAACGTGAGGCAGGCCGATAACTCACGAACTACGCAACAAATTCTGACTACGGCGATCGTGGCGGAATGTTCGTAATGAGGCATAAAGCACACTCAATGACCGCACAAGCTTCAACTAGCACCTCCGCCTCAAATAGTGTATGGTTTGTTGACTCGGGTGCGTCCAACCATATGATGTCTCATGAAGATTGGTTACGGGAACTGCGTAAACCCGATCAGCCCGGATATGTCGAGACTGGCGATGACACAACTCATTCAATACAACATATCGGGAATGTCCCATTCGGAAATGACAGGGACCAAACTTACCTCAAGAACGTCTTGCATGTCCCAACAATCACGAAGAACCTGATCTCAGTAGGTCAGATTGACGAACAGGGAATGCAAGTACGATTCAACAATGACGGTTGTTTTATCGAAAAAGGCGATCGAATCGTAGCCCACAACCGTCGTGAAGGCCGTATGTTCATCCTCGAGTTGAGCGAGGTAATGTCGGCCATCGTGAAACTAACTTGAAATTGTGGCACAAGAGGATCGACCACTTTAATCTCTAGAAGCTTCAGAACATGCAGACGAAAGGAGTCGTAATCGGACTTCCGAACTTTATGGCAAAGGAGATCATGGGCGTGTGCGAAGCATGCCAATTCGGAAATCTCTAAGGAGCGGAATGTGAGCAAAGGGATCTTGGATATAATACATTTAGATGTGTGGGGACCAACCCAAACGGCTACCTTCGGCGGATGCCGTTATTATGTCATGTTCATTGACGACTTCTCTAGGAATACCTGGATCTACCCGATGAGACAGAAGAGCGAAGTGTTCGGACACTTCCGGAAGTTCAAAGCCGAAGTAGAAAAAGCTACGGGCTGTCATGTACGCTGCTTTTGATCAGATGGAGGTAAAGAATACTTTGCGGATGAGTTCACGGAGTATCTCCAAAAAGAAGGAATTCGACGAGAGTTCTTGTGCCGACATACGCCTCAGCAAAACGGCGTAATAGAGCGGAAAAACAGGCACATAGTCGAAGTCGCATGAACTATGATGAATGAGAAGAACTTGCCGAAATCATACTGGGTAGAAGTGGCAAATACGGCAGTATACCTCATGAACATATGCACAACCTTAGGTGTACACGACATAACTCCTCATGAGAAGTTTTTCGGGAAGAAGCCGAACTTATCGCATATCCGCATTTTCGGCTCAATCACCTATCTACACATTCCCAACGATACGCGGCAAAAGCTCAATCCAAAGTTGGAGAAATGTATCCTCGTGGGATACTCGCTCGAACAAAAGGGGTATAAATGCTACAACCCATCTACCTGAAAATTTCGCATAAGTCGAGACGTAGTCTTCGACGAGTCTGCATCTTGGTACGCACTAGAGAATACTTCGACTCCGCTTGATGTGGATGACACCGAAATAAGAATAGAAGCTGAGTATCGGCTCATGTAGATGCTTGAAGACAACCCAACTATGACATGGCTAAGTGAACCACAAGAGCCCCCAAGTTTAAAAGCACATTTCAGCCAAGTCCGAAGCTAGACAAAGGCAAGGCAAAAATGCACGAATACGAAGATCATTTCAATCTTGACAGTGAGTTCGAAGGCCTTGACATTCACACGGACGGCTTGAAGAAACCTCTAGAGTCTGCAAACGACAAGCCACGCTGATCTACGCGTGAGAAGAACCCCGTAAACTACTACGGCTATGACGAGTACTTAGCGTATCATTACGCCTTCATGATGAAGGTAGCGTCAATACGGGAGCCAGAAACGGTTTCTGAAGCTGTGAAGGATCTGTGATGGGTTAATGCGATGAATGAGGAAATGGAAGCGTTATGTAAAAACAAGACATGGGATCTCGTTCCTCATCCCCCGAACAAGAAACCGATCGGTTGTAGGTGGATTTACAAAGTGAAACATAATGCCGATGGCTTTGTAAATCGCTTCAAAGCACGGCTCGTTGCAAAAGGATATGCGCAAACACACGGTGTAGACTATGAAGAGAACTTTGCCCCGGTGGCAAAGATGACCACAGTACGAACCATAATTGCACTCGCCGCAGCGAAAGGGTGGCACCTCCACCAGATGGACGTGAAAAATGCCTTCCTCCAAGGAGAGCTAGAAGAAGAAGTGTATATGATACAACCACTTGGATTCGAATCTCGTAAACATCTGCATGCCATATGCCGACTTAAGAAGCCACTTGAGGACGTAGTGCCGTTGAGGACGTCCTCAACAGAATGCAACCTTCATCTCGATTGTGCTAAGAGTATACTACGGTATGTCAATTCGCATCGGCTTAGGAGTAGACAAGCTCGGGAAATTCGCATCGGCTTTTGGTCTCATGCCGCCTACATTGCGGAGCTTGAGGGGGAGTACACATTGATATGCAGATATGTACGCCGTACTTCAAATGGAATAGATGGAAGTTGTGTTTGAAGGGGCGTGTTGAGAATCGAACTCAACTTCCCATAGGAATAGGTTCACACTAGCCCATGGACATACCAGGCTAGTTTTGTAAATAGTAGAAAGGGCGCTTGCCCTAGCTTAGTTGGTATATAAACCAACTCATTGTAACTTAGTTACTGTTGGAAGTCTTATGTAATATACAATTTAATTATCTCTCTCTGTCTCTGTCTCTGTCTCTCTCTCTCTCTTTGTTGCTACACACACACACACACACACACACACACACACACACACACACAGTCTCTCATCTTTCGTTGCATTGCAATCACCACAGACTCCATTTCTTAACAATTGCAGATTATCTATTCTACATGTAGGATTTTAAAAGCTTCCAAAAAGGTCCAGAAGCTTGAACATTCTAGAAGCTTGTGCATGAAAATGAGTCTTTGCATGGGGCTACATTTAGAGCCCATAAACATGTATAAATATAGGGGTTCACCTTGGCCTTAGTCAAGGTGAACAACACCAGTTACGGAATCATAATTCAGTTCTTGTTGTCTTGACTATTTGCTCTCTCTCTTTCTTATTATCTTGTCTTTGATCTCTCTCTCACTCTCTTAGTATTGAGCCTTGTCTACTTGTCCGTGACACCAACATGAGACCCAAGAAATGGAAGGTGGTGGCGAGGGGAAGGACCAAGCCAGCAAGTTCGAGCAAAGTATGAACTTTGACAAGGGATGACGATGGCCAAGCAAGCCATGAAGATCCGAAGGATGTGATCACAACATCTAACAAGGAGGACACTAGTGTGAAAATCGTCAACTCTAACACGAGATTGCACCATGAAGGTGGACAAAGTGAGAAATATGAAATATGGTCACATAAGGACCTTGAAGTGGGCATGCACTTGAAGGTACTACATGGGGTAGTCAATGTCATTATTCAGATAAAGCTTTGGGGAGGAAGATATGAAAAAAAAATGCATGATGGGTCAAAGTGCCTTGAGCGAGGAGATGATCGGGACAAAAGTGGAACGTGCATGAGGCCTAAACGGTTATTTGCTCGAGCGGAGAACAAGGGGCCAGGACAACTGGTCATGGTAAAGCAAAGAATGAGCGAATGATATGGTGGATTGGGTGGCGACAATGGTTCAGGTGAAAGGAATGGACATGCTCAAAATGGAGGAACAAAGTCGGCATAGGTAAGGTGCAAGGAAAGACAAAATCAAAGGTTCACAACCTTTGGCCCCACCGCATCACTCTTTTTTCTTGGCACATATTGGTGGATGTGTAGGTCTAGTGGGGGAGAGTAAAGATCTTCAAGAAAAGAAGAGGGTCATGACCTCAATAACCTCAATGATGAAGATGGTAGGGTGGAACCCGCAAACGTGAACGAGGTCAACGAGGACGTGGAGAAATTTGATTGATCACCGTAGCCGAAATCTCACACTCTCTTCTTGGCAGGTACCAGAGGACGTGCATGTCGAATACGAGCGTATAATGGCCGTATTCACACAGTCCCTTTGGACAACCCAAGTTTGGGCTATTTCTGTAAATAGCATAAAGGGCAGTTGCCCTAGGATAGTCACTATATAAGTGACTTTGTAACCTTTAGTAAGGTTGTTGGTTGTCATTTGTAACTGTTGCTATTAAGAAATAAAACGTTTCTTTGTGCCTCTCTCTCTCTCTCTCTCTTTGTGTATCTTGTTTATTCTCATACATAGGTCCTTCAACATCACAGATGTTGTTTGTTCTTCCGCACTGATGACCTTGTCCCCAACATTTGGTATCAGAGCGTTGTAGGTTCCTCAACCCGTTGCCGACTGTCATAGTACACCACACAACATTCTGTTTCTATTTTTTCTTGAAGAATAGAGAAGAGAGAAGACAAACAAGAAGTCTGCATCTCCTTGTGTTAAATCACTAATTGGAGTAAGCTAGCCAGCTGTACTCTGTTCCTGTGATTGTAACCACTTGAGATTGGTCTCCAGGCAACAACCAAATTCGTGCTTCATTCGGCTGATCGACATTCAGGAGGATTAGTTGGATTTGTCCCTCTCATCGCTGCAGTCATTCGAAGCAGAATCGGCCTAAACAATCGGTTTCTTGTGATCAGTATTCGGCATACAATCGGAAGCTAACCGGAGTCACTCCAAGAAGGTTAAGCAAACACGTATCCGAAACCAAACTGACTCGGGTTCAAGACCAACTAGAACGATATCGGGTGAGCCGATAGGCTGCACCCCACTAAGGTTCCTAGTCAACTCTGAACAGAGTCTTACCAACCGAAACCAAATCAGATGGCATCAACATCCGGCTCATCGGAGATGAGTCTAAGGAGGTTTGACGGTTCGAATTTCAACTTCTGGAAGGAACAAATGCAGGACTATCTCATAGTCAAGGGTCAGATAGACCCGATTGAGAATGAAAATCCTCTAGAAGCATACAAGGCAAACGAGTGGCTAAAGCTGGACAAAATTGTCCGCGCCACGATTCGGATGCACTTGTCGGAGTCAGTGTACGTCCTAGTGCAATCATGCTCGACAACTTTTGAACTTTGGAAAACACCGTCGGAAACTTATGAAAAGAAGGTCGCCACAACGAAGATGTATCTGATTCGGCGCCTCTACAACTTGCAGATGAAAGAATCCGATTCGGTTCAGGTACACCTCAATGAGTACGAAAGCCTAAGCTCCCAAATATCGTCTCAGGGGACGACAATAGAGAATGAACTCAGAGCAATGATACTCATGAGTAGTCTCCCCTCTTCTTGGGAAACTTTCGTCACAACCGTGTGCAATGCTTCAACAACTGCCATTAAGTACTCCGAAATCACGAGTGCAATCTTGACTGAAGCAGCTCGGAGAAAGTCTTTCGCCAAAGTCTTGTTGGTAGACAGGTCCCTCCGGATGGGAAGGGAGAAGAACAGTGCCGACGAACAAACTCGGCCGAGGCCGAAACGGTATGAACCGAATAGGGAGAACCCGACTTCGGAGAGTCGGATGGTGTAGGCCCGGTATGAACCGGATGAGGAGAACCCGACTTCGGAGAGTCGGATGGTGTAGGCCCGGTATGAACCGGATGAGGAGTACCCGACTGCGGAGAGCCGGATGGAGCCCATCGAGGCTACGTTTGTAAATAGCCGAAAAGTCATATTAGTATAAATATGACTTAGGGCAAACCTTTTTTAGTGGTTGTCATTCTTGTTGTTATTCCTTCCTGTTGGTGCAAGAAGAAATCAGAGCGCGCAACTGTATAGAGAGAGAGAGAGAGAGACGAGGTCGTTGCCTCTGTTGTAACCGCCGCCTGTGGCGAAGATCTGAGAACACGAGGTCGTTGCCTCAGTGATCTCACTGTTGTATATTTCTGCATAGTGACAGTTTGCAGCTCGTGGGCTGCCGTGGTTTTTTCCCCTGGGGTTTTCCACGTATACCTCCTGTGTACCATTTCTCCTTTTTCTTCTCCTCTTTTGTGTCGCGTCTCATTACCTGTTTTCTGTGTATGAAAAAGAATCTCGGTTGTGGCCGAGCGTCGGACATAAGGAACGTCGAGTTCCCAACAAGTGGTATCAGAGCGAAATCGACACAGAAAATGGACGAATCGTTTGGCGGCATGTTCAAGCTCACCGGCTCCAACTATTCAGTGTGGAAGTCGAAGATGAGGGACATGCTCGTGGTTAAAGACCTCTGGCTGCCGGTTCAGTTCGGGGACAAGAGACCGGACAAAATCGACGCCGCGATATGGGAGGTGATGCACATGAAGACAACGACGTACATACGGTGCTTCATCGACATGAGCCTGTACAACAACTTCAATGAAGAGAGTAAGGCTCATGAGCTCTGGGAGAAGATCGGCACAATGTTCCAGAACAAAAATGCTGTCAATCAGGCGTCGGTATTCCGGAAGCTAGTAAGACTCCGGTACCAAGATGGCTCCAGCATGGCGGAGCATATGAATGCCTTCCAGGGGCTGATTCACCAGGCAACGTCATTGGAAGTACCTCTTGCCGATGAGGTCCTAGCGCTACTCCTGCTCGGTTCCCTCCCGGATAGCTGGGAGACGTTGGTTGTCACTTTGGGCAACGCCGGGCCGGAAGGAAAACGGTTATCCCTAGCAAGAGTAAAGTCGAGCTTGCTAGATGAGGAGGCTCGTTGGAAAGACAAAGATACGAGCTTCGACTCCAAAGCTCTCCTTACCGAATCGGAACGCGGAAGACATAGAAACCGTAGTCCCCAGAACCGGGAGAAGTCGGGGACACGGTCAAAGTCAAGGGGGAGGCCTACTTGCTTCTATTGCGGCAAGCCGGGACACTTCCAAAAGAACTGTCGGCATTTCCGTAAAGACAAGGAAACCGACGGTACCGATTCGAAGCAAACCCCGAACCGAAACGGTACAGACCGGAACGGTAAAGATCGGAGGGGGCCGGACCGGAAGGGAACGACGGCAATTGCGGCAAGTGAAGAGGAGTTGATGCTCATTACCGAGGAGAGTGCGATAAACCATGCCGGCGATGAGATGACCTGGGTGGTAGATTCCGGAGCGTCGTTCCACCTTACCCCGGACCGGAAATGCTTCTCATCCTACTCAGCCGGTGATCACGGCTATGTCCGGATGGGGAATGAAGGAACATGCTGAATTGTCGGCATAGGAGATGTGTGGCTGACAACACCAACCAGATGCAAGTTGCTGTTGAAAGATGTCCGACACGTTCCGGAAGTTCGTCTGAACCTGATATCAGCCGGTCGGCTAGATGATGAAGGCTACACGGGTAGCATCCGGAACGGTGTCATGAAGTTCAGCAAAGGGAGCCTGATTGTGGCTCGGGCCCGGAAGGTAAACATCCTGTACCTGATGAATGCCCGGTTATGTCCAGAAGAAGTGAACGTGGCCTCCGACACTGCCGGTGAGCTGTGGCACAAGAGGCTATGTCACATGAGTGAGAAGGGGATGAAGAGGCTTGGAGACGACAACCTCATTCCAGTGAAGAACGTGCACTTAGAGAAGTGCACTGATTGTCTGGCCGGTAAGCAGAACCGGACCTCCTTCCGACCAAGGCCACCGATGAGACGTAATGCACCACTGGAGTTGGTGCATACGGATGTTTGTCAAGTAGACACGAAGTCACATGCCGGAGCGCAGTACTTCGTGACGTTCATAGATGACCACAGCCGGAAGCTGTGGGCCACACCGCTGAAGACGAAGGATCAGGTGTTATCCGTCTTCAAAGAGCTCCACGCGAGAGTGGAAAGAGAAACCGGCCGGAAGCTGAAGGCGGTTCGAGCAGATAACGGAGGTGAGTACCGGGGGCAGTTCGAGGAGTACTGCCGCTCGAAGGGAATCCGGCTCGAATTTACCGTGCCGAAGACGCCGGAGCTAAACGGACTGGCCGAGAGGATGAACCGGACCATAATGGAGAGGGTCCGGAGTATGCTAGCGCATGCAAAACTACCCAAGAAGTTTTGGGCTGAGGCATTGTCGACGGCGACATATGTGATAAACAGATCACCCTCAGTGCCCCTGGACGGAGACACGCCACAGAGAGTATGGACCGGTAAGGAAGTGTCCTACCGGCATCTAAGGGTGTTCGGGTGTCTCGCGTACGTGCATGTAGCAAAGGACCGGAGAGGAAAGCTAGATCCAAAGACCCGGCCATGCATATTCCTCGGTTACGGTGACGACGAGTTCGGCTACCGAGTGTGGGACCCGGTCGACAAGAAGGTATTCCGGAGTCGAGATATTATCTTCATGGAGGACAAGACACTCGCCGACTGGGAGTCGGAGAAGAAGATAGTGAACTCCGAGTCGACCGGTAAGGATAGACTCTACAATGAGCAGACCCAACCGGCAGGAGACCGGTTAGCACTCGAGGAACCAGCCGGTTACGGTGAGGATACCGAACCGGCAGAAGAAGAAGTAGAGGAAGCTGAGACCGGAACCGGTCAAGATCCCGAATCGGATTCGGATGAAGAGCAAATGGAGGAACCGATTACCGAAGCCCGAAGACGTAGATATCCTCTCAGAGAGAGAAGGGCACCCCGGAGATTTCCGGATGCAGAGCATGTCCTGCTAACCGATGAGGGGGAGCCGGAAAGCTTCGAAGAAGCGAAGGTTGACACCCACAGCCGAAAATGGTTAAGTGCCATGCAGGATGAGATGGATTCCCTGCATGAGAACCATACGTACGAATTGGTGGAGCTGCCGAAAGGAAAGCGGGCACTCCGAAACAAGTGGGTATTCAAGTTGAAACCGGGAGATGCCGGCAACCCCCCGAGATACAAAGCTAGGATCGTGGTGAAGGGGTTCCAGCAGAAGAAGGGTGTGGACTTCGACGAAATATTCGCCCCGGTAGTAAAGATGACCTCCATCCGGACGGTGCTGAGTATAGCAGCAAGCATGGATCTCGAGGTAGAGTAGCTAAACGTGAAGACGGCATTCCTCCACGGCGACCTCGAAGAGGAAATCTACATGCAGCAACTGGAAGGATTTGTGGAGAAAGGGAAGGAGCACCTGGTATGCCGGTTGAAGAAGAGCCTGTACGGACTGAAGCAGGCTCCCCGGCAATGGTATCGGAAGTTCGACTCCTTCATGACCGATCAAGGGTACCACAAGACGCAGGCCGATCACTGCGTGTTTGTGAAGAAGTTCGAAGGAGGGGATTTCCTGATACTCCTCCTGTACGTGGATGACATGTTGATCGTCGGACGAGACCAAGGCAAAATACGGATGCTGAAGAAGGCTCTCAACCGGACCTTCTCAATGAAAGACCTGGGTCCGGCAAGACAGATGTTGGGGATGCACATCATTCGGGACCGGTCAGTGAAGCAACTATGGCTGTCACAGGAGAAGTATGTGACAAAGGTGCTTCACCGGTTCAACATGTCAGATGCAAAACCCGTCGGATCGACACTACCGTCAAACTGCAAGTTGTCCGGCAAGCAAAGCCCGAAGACAAAAGGAGAGAAGGCAGATATGATGAAGATTCCATATGCCTCTGCCGTCGGGAGCTTGATGTACGCAATGGTCTGTACCCGACCGGACATTGGATACGCAGTCGGAGTGGTGAGCCGGTTCATGAGTAATCCCGGCAAGGAGCATTGGAATGCGGTCAAGTGGATACTCCGGTATTTGAAGGGCACTTCAAATATGTGTCTCCGATTCGGCTCCGGAAAACCTCAACTGGACGGTTTCACCGATTCGGACATGTCGGCTGATGTGGATACCAGCCGGTCTACATCCGGGTATGTGATGACATATGCAGGGGGAGCTGTTTCATGGCAGTCGAGGCTGCAGAAGACGGTTGCATTGTCAACCACAGAGGCGGAGTACATGGCGGCTGTAGAAGCCGGCAAGGAAATATTATGGATGAAGGACTTCATCGGAGAGCTCGGTATCCGGCAAGAGGAATACCGACTCTATTGCGACAGTCAAAGTGCCATCCACCTTGCTAAGAATGCGGCCTACCATTCCCGGACGAAGCATATCCAGCGGAGGTATCACTGGATTCGGGAAAGGGTAGATGACCAAGAGTTCGCACTGACGAAGATCCACATGGCCGAGAACGGGTCAGATATGCTGACCAAAGTGCTGACACCCGACAAGCTGGACGCATGCCGGAAGAGGATCGGGCTGGAGAGACACCCCATGCCGGAGTGAAGGGGGAGTTTGTTGGTAGACAGGTCCCTCCGGATGGGAAGGGAGAAGAACAGTGCCGACGAACAAACTCGGCTGAGGCCGAAACGGTATGAACCGAATAGGGAGAACCCGACTTCGGAGAGTCGGATGGTGTAGGCCCGGTATGAACCGGATGAGGAGTACCCGACTGCGGAGAGCCGGATGGAGCCCATCGAGGCTACGTTTGTAAATAGCCGAAAAGTCATATTAGTATAAATATGACTTAGGGCAAACCTTTTTTAGTGGTTGTCATTCTTGTTGTTATTCCTTCTTGTTGGTGCAAGAAGAAATCAGAGCGCGCAACTGTATAGAGAGAGAGAGAGAGAGACGAGGTCGTTGCCTCTGTTGTAACCGCCGCCTGTGGCGAAGATCTGAGAACACGAGGTCGTTGCCTCAGTGATCTCACTGTTGTATATTTCTGCATAGTGACAGTTTGCAGCTCGTGGGCTGCCGTGGTTTTTTCCCCTATTTTGGGGTTTTCCACGTATACCTCCTGTGTACCATTTCTCCTTTTTCTTCTCCTCTTTTGTGTCGCGTCTCATTACCTGTTTTCTGTGTATGAAAAAGAATCTCGGTTGTGGCCGAGCGTCGGACATAAGGAACGTCGAGTTCCCAACAAGTCTCGGCAGATGAAGCTTACGTAGTACAAGGTTCGACCGATTGATTGAATAACCGGGGAAGAAGTTCTTCCCGACCGCTGAACAATCAGCGAAGCCGGAGTAAGTCTCGGGACAACCGAACTTGCAACTACTACAAGAAACCGGGACACATCAAAGCCGACTGCCGGGCACTCAAAGCAAAAACCGACAAAGCTCAGAGAGTGGATAAGAAGAGTAGCCGGCATGAGGAGGTCAACTACGTCGTCTCTTCAGCCGAAATTTTGATGACTGACCTGAACATACTGTCCATAGAGCACCCAGTCGAATCAGAAGTTTTGCTTACGATTGAGGAATCGAGCACATGGCTCCTGGACTCGGGTGCATCGTATCATGTGACACCTCACCGATCTCAGTTTCGGCAATACTCGGACCGGCACTCCGACTCAGTTCGAGTCGGGAACTCGCAACACTGTGCTATAATCAGAATCGGCACCGTAGAGCTCAACCTTCCAAGTGGCTCTACACTCGTACTACACAACGTTCGACATGTTCCTGAGCTTTCAAGTCCCTTGATCTCAGTCGGACAACTTGATGAAGCTAGCATCCGTGCCGGGTTCTCATCAGGAGGGTGGACACTCCACAAAGGGAACCTCCTGCTTGCTCGGGGACCAAAGGTACATTCTTTGTACCCTTTATATGTCACACTCAAAGAGGGTGACTTATTTTTGGTTGATATCCCCGTGTCATCGTTATGCCATGGATGACTTGGACACCTCAGCAAGGCCGGCATAACGCACCTATCCAGAGCCGGTTACATCCCCAAGCTCTTGGATCACCAATTCTACGCGCATTACCAATACGGCAAATAGGTAGCCGCATCACACCCGACATCAGCACCAAGAGAATCGAGTCCCCTCGATTTGGTCCACTCGGACATCTGTGGCCCGATGCCACATCAGTCTCTCGGCGGTGCTTCGTACTTCGTCAGTTTTATTGACGACTCGACTCGGAAGGTGTGGGCTTACCCCATTAGAACCAAAGATAGAGTGTTCTCGATCTTCTCCGAATGGCTTGCAATGGTCAAAAACTAGACCGGTCGGAAACTAAAATGTCTCCAAACCGATAATGGAGGAGAATTCAAGTCTGATGAATTCGTCAAATTTTGCAGGGAACGTGGCATTCGATGTGAATATACGGCACCCTATAGTCCGGAGCAAAACGGAATTGCTGAACACATGAATCAAACGATTCAAGAACGCATAGTATCCATGCTCCAACACTCTGGACTGTCGGATGGCTTCAGGGCAGAGGTTCTACTTACGACAATACACATAATAAATATGTCGCTAAATAGACCTCTAGGACTTAAAATACCTCAGGAAACATGGACCGGCAGTAAGCCGAATTATGACAAGCTGAGGATCTTCAGCTACGAGGCGTATGCCCTCATGCCAAAATATGACCGCCGGAAACTCAAACCAAGATCAAGGAAATGCGTTTTCCTTGGATATGGACCCGACGGCGAGATCAGATACCGACTTTGGGACCCCCAGCATAGACAAATCGTCCGAAGTTTGGACGTCGTGTTCAACGAGTTGACTATGCATAAAACGGCCGAAAGGCCTATTGAAGTCTGAAGGGTAATATTTTCCGAAGTGCCAACCCTTCATGAAGGCCTAACCCACAACACGAGATTTGTTTCATGGGTAACCGACACCTCCCGTCCTGAATCCACCGATTCAGTACAACCAAATGGCTCGGCTTCTGACCATTCGACACCTATACCCGATGCGACCAGTCCAGTCATACCTCGAAGATTTGAGAGACTGTCGCAACCTTCGGAAAGGTACTCTCCCAGAATTTTCTTCACCGACACCGACGAACCGACGTCTTACGAAGAAGCATCGACATCTGCCGACTCAGCCACCCGGCATCTGGCAATGGAGTCGGAAATGCACTCCATTCGCACAAACAAGACTTGGGACTGGGTCGAATTACCAAAGAATCGACGTGTTCTTCCGTGTAAGTGGGTCTATCGACTAAAAGAGATGTCCGACTCGACCAACCCAAAGTACAAGGCCAGATTAGTTGCAAAGGGATTTCGACAAGAATATGGTGTCGACTTCGACGAAATCTTTTCACCAGTGGTGAAAATGACAACCCTTCGTTTCATGCTCGACGTTGTGGCCACCGACAACTTGGAGCTAATTCAACTAGATGTAAAAACGACATTCCTCCACGGTGACCTACAAGAGGAAATCTATATGGAGCAACCGAAAGGCTTTGTGGCATCCGGCTAGGAACATCTAGTCTGCCGACTCAGGAAGAGTTTATACGGCCTGAAACAGGCACCCCGACAGTGGTACAAGAAGTTCGACGAATTCATCCAATCGGTCGGCAAGAGCGATGAGGACCACTGTCTCTTCACCAAAACAACTCAAGATGGGTTTCCCGTCTTCCTCATCATTTACGTGGACGACATGCTACTCTCTGGCCGACATGCCGGAGAGCTCACTGAACTCGTTCAGAAACGGCGGTTGAAGTTTGCCATGAAGGACTTCGGTTCGGCAAGACACATACTTGGTATGAAGATTAGTCGGCATCGCGATACACGACAACTTTTCTTGGCTCAAACCGATTACATCGGACGTGTCTTGGAATGCTTCAACATGCACTCGGCCAAGTTAGCTTCGACCCCGCTCCCCATTCACCTTCGGCTGTCTCAGCGAGATTGCCCGACATCCGGTTCGGAGGGGGAAGATATGAAGTCAGTATCGTATGCACCGGCAATCGGCTCCCTTATGTACGCAATGGTCGCAACACGACCTGATATTTCTCACGCCGTAGGAGTCATCAACAGATTCATGTACAACCTAGGCTGATCGCACTGGAACGCAGTCAAGCATGTGTTCAAATATCTAGCTGGCACAAAAGACCACAACATTCATTTTGGCCCGAACTCAACCTCAAGCGTAGTCGGTTACATTGACTCAGACTTCGCCGGCTGCGTGGACAGTCGAAAATCAACAACTAGATATTGTTTCAAATTCGGCAATGGAGCAATCTCGTGGAAGTTGAAACTTCAGGAGTGCACAACCACCTCAACGACCGAAGCGGAATATGTAGTTGTGTCCAACGTGGCAAAAGAAGCTTTATGGCTCGGTGGCTGGCGCACACGTTTCGACAAGTCGACCTCGACTTGGCTCCAGTTGTCTACAGCGACAGTCAGGGTGCTGTTGCTTTGTCAAAAACTCCGGTTCACCACAACGCCTCCAAGCATATTGACGTTCGATATCACTTTGTTCAGGACTACGTCATTTCAGGGAAAATCGGTCTCGAGAAGATATCCACAACCGATAATGTCGCAGATGGAATGACCAAGTGTCTTTCGGCGGATCGGTTCTGGTCCCTTCAGCACCAGATGGGCGTAACGAAAAATCAGTCCGGTTAAAGTCGGACACACAACACAGGATGGTTTCGGACAACCGACATCGGTCCTTTGAGGATCGTCTTCAGCTCTTCCGACCCGACCGGTTCGGTCTTCTGTCTTCAGATCTTGCCGACTCGAACAAAACCAATCTATCTGATAAACATTGTATATACTTGTAGTTTCAGATAATCCATGTATACGCCCATTACGGGGGAGTGTCGAATATGAGTGTATAATGGCCGTATTCACATTGTCCCTTTGGACAACCCAAGTTTGGGCTATTTCTGTAAATAGCATAAAGGGAAGTTTCCCTAGGATAGTCACTATATAAGTGACTTTGTAACCTTTAGTAAGGTTGTTGGTTGTCATTTGTAACTGTTGCTATTAAGAAATAAAACGTTTCTTTGTGCCTCTCTCTCTCTCTCTCTCTCTCTCTCTCTCTTTGTGTATCTTGTTTATTCTCATACATAGGTCCTTCAACATCACAGATGTTGTTTGTTCTTCCGCACTGACGACATTGTCCCCAACAGTGCAGTTTGGTGGGGGTGGATGTCATGAAGATTTTCGGCAACAGTTTGAAAATCGCGTGGAACAGACAAAATCGAGAAGGTGCAATGTGCAGCTTACACGCGTACGTTAGCATGTTGTAAATATGAATGAAATGAGAATCGGAAAAAGAAAGGCTAGATGTAAGGTTAAACATGTGCACGTGTGATGTGCGCACATTACGCAAACACTTGAAAATAATCTACTATGGCATTTTGTGCATACTGAGGGGTGCAAGTAAGGTTTTAAACCTTGCACCTCCAAGATGGGAGACAATTGACTTACCACTAAGCTAAGTTATTTCTTTAAAACTATATTTTCATCATTGTATTTTTCACATGTAAATTCTCATACATGAAAGCTTGAATGAGTGACATGGTTATCATGCATCACATGTAATGCATGAGCACCAATGTATTCCATGCATTGTATGCATGTCTTGTACCCTCACATGCATCATATGCATGGGGGCATCTATAAAAGAAAGTGTTGAGCCGACAAGCTCAATTGGATCCTGATTGGCTAAATAAGCTGGAGCTGAATCGGTATCCCGAACCTAGAGCCCTAAATCCTTCATCTCGAATGCGTCCGACAATTGGGACTTGACTTGGTTGATTTCAGCAGGGACCGGACCGGTGATGACCAGGTCATCCACGTATAGCAATATGCACACCGGACCTTGCGGACCTTTCCAAATGAACAAAGAGGAGTCAAATTTTGATACCTCAAACTCCATCTTTTGCAACCGTTGCGTGATTTTGGAGTTCCAAGCTTTGGGGGCTTGCTTGAGGCTGTAAAGTGACTTCTTTAGTCGACATACTGCCGATTTGTTCATCTCCGACTCAAAACCAGGGGGTTGGACCATAAATACATGTTCTTCAAGGTCACCTTGAAGAAACATGTTTTTAACGTCCATCTGATGAAGATGCCACCCCCTTTCCATTGCGACTGCCAACACAACACAAATTGTTGTCATATTCGCTACCGGTGTGAAGGTCTCGTCGTAGTTGATGTTGTGAGTTTGGGCGTATCCTTTGGCCCCCAATCGGGCCTTATACCGGTTGACCGAACTGTTGGTGTTGTACTTTATCTTGTACACCCATTTGCATCTGATCGGTTTGCAATGTCAGGGAGGGTCAACCAAGTCCCATGCCTCGTTGGCAGTTAGTGCCCGCATTTCTTCCTCTATTGCTGATCGCCATTTGGCATCCTGTGATGCCTCCGCAAAGCTCTTCGGCTCGCGGACTTCAGCCACCTTCGTCATGTACGCATAATGATGCGCCATGTATTCGTTATATGCATACAGGATCACCGGGTTCTTGTGGCGAGTTGATCGCCGTAGTTTTTTATTTGCTGATTTCAGGGCCCTCTTGGCCGCATCCGACCTTAGCTCTTGAGGTCCATCTTCACTCTGGTTGGTGTTGGATTCTCCCTGATCCAACGCACCTTTATCTGTGTCATACTCCGACATCTTCATCTTCCCCTTCTCTTTGCATGTATACCATCTCTCGGTTCCTTTGCATGGTGAGTCATCATTGCTCGTTGGCTCTTCATTCGGCTGGTCCTTTCGACTCAGCTCATCGTTTGGGCCACTTAGTTGGAATGAAATTGGACTCTCTTCTAGAGTGTCGATGTCTTCATCTTCTTCTTCCTAAATCATCTTGGGATCACTGGCCTCATCCTCAGTAATCGGAATGGAGTCGGGGTTTGGAAGAGAATACTAGGACATCAACTCGTCGAACACGATGTCTCGGCTTACTTGTACATGTTTGCTCCGGGGGTTGTAACACTTATACCCCATTTATTCATGTGAGTAGACGACCAGGATACACTTCTACGACTTGGCATCCAACTTCTTCCACTTCTCATTCGGTACATGCACATATACAATGCTAATAAATACCCTAAGGTGCTTTAAGTTCGGGTTTCGTCCAAAATATAGCTCATGAGCCGACACCTTCTCTCCGGTTGTCGAAATCTGATTCTGGATATATATTGTCATCCGAACCGCTTCGGCCCAATAAAACTTGGGCATGCTCTTCTCCTCCAGCATTGCCCGTGCCACTTCCACAATTGACCGATTCTCCCTTTTGGCTATGCTGTTCTACTGTGGCGTATATCTGCAACTGAATTCACGCTGAATTCCTATAAGTTGTAGATAACAATTGAACTGGCCGGAAATTCCTTTCCGCCATCTGACCGTAGATGCTTGATTTTCCGGTCTGTTTCCCTTTCAACAAGATTTTACAAGTTATGGAAACACGAGAAGACCTCACTCTTCTTCTCTATTAGGTAAATCCATGTGTGTCGGCTATAATCATCGATGAAGGAGATGAAGTATCAACTCCTGCCTAAGCTCACATTCTGTGTTGGTTCCCATACATATGAATGTATTAAGTATATCTTGTTGCGACTCCGGTTTCGCTCGTTGGGGAAAGGAAGCTGGCGTTGCTTCCCTAGGTGGCAGGCTTCACGAACTTGGGCCTTCCGGCCACTAAACTTCGGCAAACCGAACACGACTTGTTTCGTTTGCAACTCCTGAAGCCTTTGGTAGTTGACGTGACCGATCCACTTAAGCCATAAGTCAATGTCCGATTTGACATTTTTTCCTTTGGCAAACATTGTGGTGTCGACGTCATTTCTGTTGAGGATAAACATCCTCCCTTCCCGACACCCTTGTGCGATGATCTAGACTTCTTCTTCGATGAAGCATATGATGTGTGTGAACCGTACATGCATCCCTTTGTTGACAATCTGTCCAACCAACACCAAGTTCTTCATGATTGTCGGGACGTGCAAGACGTTCATCAATCTCCCCTTCTGTCCGACATGGCTCAGGGGGACATCATCGACATGCTCGATCGGATGAGAGGTGTCGTCACCGGTCTCGACAACTCCCAGTTGTTTCGGTTTCTCCAAATATGAGAACCACTCCTCGTGGCTGGTCATGTGGTTTGACGTTGTCACGTCAATCTCGGCGTACGAGAGCAAACAAAAAGAAAATCATGAATCTGAGAAGTAAGCATCGGGCTTCTTGTCAAAGAAAGAGGAGAAACGGAAATAACTTGTATTGATATCTGAAGATGATTACAAAATATTTCTTGTACAATAATATAGCTTGTCCCTCCTATTACAATAATATTCCTCGACTCCTGTTCCCTCTTCACTCTTTTTCTTTTCCTTGTTTAAATAGGTGCTCCCATGCATATGATGCATGTGAGGGTACAAGACATGCATGTAGTGCATGAAATGCATGTGATGCATGATCGTCATTTGGTGTTCATGCATTACATGTGATGCATGATAGACATCCCACACATTCGAGCTTTCACGTATGAAAATATACATGACATAAGTACAAGCATTAAAATATAGCTTTAAAAGAACAAATGACCTAGCCTAATGGTATGTGCCTTGCATTTGGTATGTGAGATTGTGGGTTTAAGTCTCTCAAATGTTATTCAATACAATACCGTGAAGCAAATCCTTCACGACACCTAAACCCCCACACGCTCCTACTCATCGAGGCCTTACACTCTATATAACCTTTTACAAAGATTTGAATAAGTTCATATATATTGGTAGAGGTTATTTTCTCATCGTGGCATGGAAACGTCAAGACATCCTCCCCCTCTAGACCTACGCATCCTCTAGCATGCACCAATGAATGTCTCCTTCTTCAACTTCATGGATGTCATCTTTGTTGAGGAAGTTACTGCTTTGATCTTCCCTTCTCTTGAATAGCTTAATTTGCTTTCCTGCAATTGGTAACTTTAAAGCAACTCCATCAATTTCAGTTAGGAAATAAGTTGCATTTTTATTCACTTGTCTAATGATATACGGCCCGAACCATCTTTTGGCAAATTTGCGAGAAGTACTATGTTGGTTATCCAAGCTGCTATCATAGCTTTCTTGGTCAAAGGCGATGGGTTTTTTCAAATCTTTCTTTGTTCCGTAGTCGACATTGTTTCATCCTTTCCGTAGCTATTTGAACATCTTCATCCCTTCTTTCTAGTTGTCTTATTCTAAGAGCAAGCAAATCTTCTCGACTCATTTCATCTGCCCATGGCAAGGCAACCCAGGAAAATACCGATTGCTCTACTGGCATAATTGGCTTTTGACCAAGTATTAATTCTGATGGTAGAAAGCCAGTTACGGAACTGTGAGTAGTGGTAAGCCCATAGTGCATACGGTAACAGATGAGGCCAGTTAGCTATCTTGCCATCACAAGCTTTCACCAAAGCTTTTACTATAGCTTCAGGGTTATATGCCTTAGTTAAGGACAATCGAATTCCCATTCTTGAAAAAAATTGTTCAGCTTCGTTAGAATCTAGTTCTCCTCTATCTGTAACAATCTTCCCAATGTACCCATACCTACATATCACATCTTCAAGAAGGAACTTACAAACAGTTGAAGTGGTTTTTTGGTGTAGGTCTCGACCTTCCACTTGATTTGTCAAATCTTCTCTTGTCAATACAAGATATATCATTTGCAAAAATCCACAACCCATTTATAATGTAGAGATAAAGAATAAGTAGGTTGCAACCCATCACGATGCCGAATATTCGAATACATTTGGTAGTTCTCACACGATTGTACATAATATGCAACATCGTTGTACATTCTAGCCCACCAAAACTTCTCTTTTAATTTCAAATAGGTGGCCCAAACTCTACGATGACCTGCCCATAAAGTATCATGAAATTGAAATATTAGTTTCTGTTGCTCTTCCTTTCTTCCAACCACTCTTTGCGGAATCCCTTTCACAACTTTTGGATGTCTCCAAAGATATCCCTCATGAAGAAAAAAATTATAAGCTTTCTTTCTTATTTTATGAAATAGCTCCCTTGACCATGTTCTATCTTTCTCATGAGTACTCAAGTATTTTCCAATTTGTAACATCTCCCCCTCGTACTCAGATTCACGAAGAATAACATGAACACCCAAATCACATGACCCCATCAAGCTACAATTTATGGAAAAGAAATCAAAACTCTCATCTTCTTCATCAGTCATTACCATAGTATTTTTTTTAAACCTTGCTCTTGAGAGCATATCGGCAATTGGGTTATCCGTTCCTACAATGTGCTTGATTTCAGGACATAGTGATTTTATGTAAGCTATCCATCTAAGCATAATTATATCAGATGTTTCACAACTTGAAATCATTCCTAGCAATGGACGACAATCTGTTTTTGTCATGATAACAGTCACATCATGCATCGAAAGGATCATGACACTCTCATTATAACTCGAAAGGATTTGAACCCACGACCTTGTTGTACACATGTCAAATCCTTAACCATTGTATTAATATTCTTATATGTATAGTCTCTAGAATATGAAATCTAATATCATAGGAATATTCTATATAATACTCTACATTCTAGAATGACCTAGAATATTCTAGAGTATTCTATACCACTAGAACCTTCTAGAATACTCTAGAGATCTTCTAGATTACTCTACATTCTAGGATAACCTAGAATATTCTAGAGTGTTCTCTATTACTTATAAATAGGGATCTACCACCCATCCCAAACCTAAATTGGTCCAACGCCATTTTGTAGCCTACTCTTTGTAATCCATTTTACGCTTCAATATAATAATTCTCTTTCAATTATCTCTCTATCTCTTTTTCTCTCTCTTTCTCTCTCTCAGTCTTGACAGTTTGAACCAATTTTTTTCCTTTCATCTCTTCGTCTTCCACAAACCCTCTTCTTCCTTCTCCTCTCCCCTCGTAAGCTATGGAGTCCGTGAGCAAACAAGAATACATGCGTGTTCTTTCTGAGCTCGACATGCTCACGAATAAATTTGTGGCATTAGAGCATGAGAATCAAAGGCTACTTGGAGATCTACAACACGTGAGCGCCGAAAAAGCTCAACAATATGAAGAGTTATCACAGCGGGTTCATCAACTCGAGGCGACTATATTGTCATTACGAGAGCAAGCGTCAGGGGCTCAGAACTCCCCTAGAGAGCCAAAGATCAGCCTCCCTACCAAGTTTGATGGTACGAGGTCTTTATTTCGAGGCTTTTTGAATCAAGTTCGTCTAGTTATTCAGCTACATCCCAATCGGTATCCAACTGATTCTACTCGTGTGGGATTAGTGGGAACTTTGCTATGCGGTACGACGTTAGCATGGTTCGCACCACTTCTCGAGAAGAAATCACCATTGCTGGAGGATTTCGAGGCATTTGTTAAAGAGTTTCAAGCTAGTTTCGGAGACACCGACCGACAGCACTAGGACAGCGATAAACAAGATTCGAAGGCTCCGACAAGGAGATCGTCCCGCGTCGTCTTATGCAGCCGATTTCCGTCTCTTGGCATGCGATATCCCTTGGGATGAGGCAGCTTTAATGGATCAATTCCGTCAAGGTTTGAGAAATGATGTCAAAGATCTTCTTCTTACTTTCCCTGAAGATCCGAAGTCACTTACAGAAGCCATTAGTCGAACTGTGCGATGTGATAATCGCCTATTTGAGTGACGTTCTGAGTGCCAACAAATGTTACGCCGCCAACCTGAGCAGACTTACGCTTCCGTAGTCGCAACGCCTCCACAAGTTTCTAGACCCATTACAAGGGATGGCCCAACTTTGATGGAAATAGAGTCAACACAACGTCGTGGGCTGTTATCAGATGCTGAGAAGCAACGACGTCGAGCGCATCGCCTCTGCCTGTATTGTGGCGGTCCAGGACATATAGCTGTAAATTGTCCACATAAACCTAGGCGTCAAGTATACCAAGTAAGTGCCCATGAAAACCCTACATCGAGTTCTATTGTTACTTCTAATAACATAAATAAGCCTCATAGTCCATGTCATGAGAATAGATTCGATGTCTTGAGTCAATTAGAGGATGTGTTAAACGAGTAAGTCCGGCCAAAATAGGAGCCATTTGGCTGGACCATCCTAGCTATGTAGAGTTAGTTCCTAGTCGTGGTTCCATTTCATCAAATCAAGTGAGTCGAGTTTTTTCAGCACAAGTCGAGCTTACCACATCTACATGTCATCGAGTCCTAGCCTCTGCCCTTCTAGATTCTGGAGCCAACTCTTGTTTCATGGATTGTGAATTTGCCTTGTCACAAAACATCCTCTTGAATATGCTTCCCAGCCCAGTAGCCGTAGGAGTCATTGATGGACGTCCCATAACATCAGGAGATATAGTCGAGGAGTCCGAGCCAATTAGGATAGTTCTTGGCAATTTGGCAAGCATAATCTCTTTCAACATTATTCGTAGTCCGGAACACCCAATAGTTCTAGGTCTCCCCTGGTTTGAACTCCATAACCCGAAGATTGATTGGATGAAAAGAACAATTGAGGAGACCCGGGAAAAAAGCACAAATCCCGCATCCCTCTCTCCTACATGTGATAATAGATCCTCGGAGTTATCGCCCATCTCTTTACGACAGTTGCGGGAGGAAGGGGGGAACGAGGCCATGTTCGTCTTCGCAATAATAGCAACTCCATCATCCACTTCACGTGAAGCGGATATTAAACTACCAGAGAAATACAAGGAGTTTTCAGATGTCTTTGATAAGGTGAAGGCCAATACATTGCCGGAGCATCGGCCATACGACTGCCCTATTGACTTACAACCAGGGAAAGAACCTCCATGGGGCCCAATTTATAATCTCCTTCCACAGCTTTCCGCACTCGCTATGGACATTTTGAGTATACAGTGATGCCATTCGGTCTCACGAATGCACCTGCTGTTTTCCAACATATGGCGAACGATATTTTTTGAGATTTTCTTGATATCTTCACTATAGTTTACCTAGATGATATTTTAATCTACTCAAAGACCCAAGAGGAGCGTGATGAACATGTTCGTCAAGTACTGCGTCGACTCTGAGAATATGGTCTCTACACAAAATTAGAAAAGTGTAGTTTCGGCCAGAATCAAGTGGAATTTTTGGGGTATGTTGTATCGTCAAATGGTATTGCTATGGACCCCATGAAGGTACAAGCAATTTTAGAGTGGCAAACGCCCCTTTCAGTGCGTGATGTGCAATATTTTCTCGGGTTTGCAAATTTTTATCGAAAATTTATTAAAGATTATTCCAAGGTTGTGCTTCCGCTTACTCAGCTCACACATAAAGATCAACCATTTATATGGAGTTCAGATGCAGCCGAGGCATTCGAAAGCTTAAAACGAGCATTTACAACGGCACCTATCTTAGCACATGTCGACCCAACAAAATGCTTCATCCTCGAAGCCGATGCGTCCGATTTTGCACTAGGGAGTGTCCTCTCGCGGACTGGAGATGATGGACACCTACACCCTGTCACCTTTCATTCACGAAAGTTTGAAGCTGCAGAGATCAACTACGAGATCCATGACAAAGAGCTTCTTGCAATCGTGGATTCATTTCAACAATGGCGACATTTCCTAGAAGGTTCTTCTCAACAGATCATTGTCTACAATGATCATAAGAACCTGACTTATTTCCAAAATGCTCGAGTCTTGAGTCGGCGACAAGCCCAGTGGGCGCAATTTTTGACTCACTTCGACTTTATCATCATATATCGCCCTGGGATGCAGCAAGGCAAAGCAGATGCTCTTTCTCGGTGCTCTTATATGGAACTTCGTCCAGGGGAACCTGCATTTGAGCATAAAAAACAAATCCTTTTGGGTCCTAATCGATTACGATTAATGGTAGTTAACGCCATAACAACTCTTGAAAATTCCACTCTTCTTGATTCCATTCGAGATCATATGGCCACTGATGATTTCGCCAAGGATGTTTTGGATCATATCGTCCCGGATCGTGCTTCTTGCTCACAGTCGAAAAAATCCTCGTAATGACTATTGTCAGTTCTATTGGCATGATGGTTTTCTATTTCGACAAAATTTATTGTATGTTCCTGATGGTCCCCCATGACTACAAGTTTTGCAACATTGCCATGACTCACCAATGGCTGGTCATTTTGGAGTTCACAAGACTCTAGAATTAATTTCTTGACGCTATTGGTGGCCTCGCCTTCATCATTTTGTTGAGGAGTATGTTCGGAGTTGTGATATATGTTGTCGATCAAAGAATCCTCGTCACCGACCCTATGGCTTACTACAACCACTTCCCATTCCGGAAACTCCTTGGAAGTCTATATCCTTGGACTTCATTACTGATCTCCCAATTTCAAAAGGTTTTGATGCAATTCTCACAGTGGTTGATCGATTTACCAAAATGGCACATTTCTTGCCATGTACAAAGTCGATTACTAGTCAAGAGACGGCTGATCTCGTTATGCGGGAGGTATTTAAGCATCATGGTCTGCCGGATGATATTATTGGTGATCGTGGTCCACAATTCATCTCAAAGTTTTGGAAGCACCTGTTCAAACTTCTCCACATTTCAGTTAAGCTTTCTTCGGGCTATCATCCTGAAACAAATGGCCAAACAGAGCGTACCAACCAGACATTGGAACAATATCTTCGTTGTTTCATCAACTATCAACAAGATGATTGGGTTGCTTTTTTGCACTTGGCGGAATTCGCTTACAACAACTCAGCCCATTCTTCTACAGGATATTCCCCATTTTTCGCAAATATGGGCTGTCATCCTCGGTGGACGATGAATGCGCATCCAGAAGTTCCTACCAACCCTGCTGCCGAGGATCGTCTTAGTCGCCTCCAAGAAATTCAAGCTAACATTCTCCACAATTTGCACGATGCTCAATTTACACACAAGAGGCTTGCCGATCGTCATCGTCTAGACTCCTCAAAAAAGTTCCGCATTGGGGATCATGTATGGCTTCTCTAACACAACATCAAGACCACTCGACCTTGTAGTAAATTGGATTACCAACGTTTTGGCCCTTACATGATCACTGGTAAGATAAGTGATGTTGCATTTCGTCTTGACCTCCCTCCGCACATGCATCTTCATCCGGTGTTTCATGTATCCCTTTTGGAACCTTATACTACAAGTTCAATTTCGGGCCGTCTTACGACACCCCCCCCCACCTGTCGAGTTCTTGGATGGGCCTGAATTTGAAGTTGTTGCCGTTCTCGATTCTAAAATCGTGCGCAACAAGCTGTATTACTTAGTCGATTGGCTAGGCTATACCCCCAATGATCGAACTTGGGAACCTGCAACAAATCTTTCCAATGCTGCAGAACTCGTCAATGCATTTCATCGCCAATATCCTTGTAAACCAGGTCCTAATACAAACCCTATGACTCGTGAGACGTGTCGTCGAAGAAGGGGGATAATGTCATGATAACAGTCACATCATGCATCGAAAGGATCATGACACTCTCATTATGACTCGAAAGGATTTGAACCCACGACCTTGTTGTACACATGTCAAATCCTTAACCATTGTATTAATATTCTTATATGTATAGTCTCTAGAATATGAAATCTAATATCATAGGAATATTCTATATTACTCTACATTCTAGAATGACCTAGAATATTCTAGAGTATTCGATACCACTAGAACCTTCTAGAATACTCTAGAGATCTTCTAGATTACTCTACATTCTAGGATAACCTAGAATATTCTAGAGTGTTCTCTATTACTTATAAATAGGGATCTACCACCCATCCCAAACCTAAATTGGTTCAACGCCATTTTGTAGCCTACTCTTTGTAATCCATTTTACGCTTCAATATAATAATTCTCTTTCAATTATCTCTCTATCTCTTTCTCTCTCTCTTTCTCTCTCTCAGTCTTGACAGTTTTAACCACAACTTCAACACCAATTAAGTATTCACAATTTGTTTTAATACTTGTTAACATACCCCATAACTCTCTTTTAATTTGTGGGTAAGCTCTTTTTGTTAAGATTTTTGCACCAAATCGAACTGCGTATCTCAACCCATCATTCTCTTCTTGGCTAACAACCCAACCGATCCTGGCAATTGGATTTGTATCCACAGTAACAATAATGGGGTGTTCACTATCATACCTAGCCTTCCGTAAAACAGGGGCATTCAACAACATTTCCTTTAGTTGGTGAAGTGCATCTGTATGCACATTAGTCCAAAGGAAACTTGAATTCTTCTTAAGCAACCCATAAAGCGGATCAGCCACATGTGTGAAATGTGGAATCCAAATTCGGTAAAACACATAAGCACCCAAAAACCTTTGCACTTCTGTTAGAGATTTACAATCATCCTTTCGATTTTGAATTGCATTTACATTAATTGGGGATGACTTTCTTCTGTAGGGTCCACACATGTGCCCTACAATCAGAACTTTAGGAACCCCAAACATAGTTTTTTGACCTGAAAATGTAAGATGAACCTCTTCTAACCTTGAAAGGATTCTTTCACAAGCATCAATGTGGTCTGCAACAAACTTTCTACATCTGTTCAACATGAGTTTTTCATCCTTCTTATTCATCAAGCATCCTTTAATTGGAACATCATCTAGAAAAGGCATAGTTATTTTTGGCACAAAATCTCTTAAAATTTTATTCATAGCATTCACCATATGTGCTACAGAATTTGTAGCAGCTTGAGGCAATGTACACATTTGCATCAATCCAATTGGTGTTCTTATAGTAGTTATATCACGACTATCAATAACAAGCTTAAATTGATCATATCTTGAATACAAATCGCACATAGAATATATAGCTCTTCTTGCGAAAGCTTCTGCAAAGGCATCTACAATCAGTCCAACATTGACGTTTCGAATAGTAACTCTATTGACAGGTTGTAAATCCTAAATGAACCTTAATGAACCGTTCTTTTTAGGTACAGTAAACCACTTATTCGAGTAGGGGGCATTTGATGGCTCAAGGATACCCATTTCTATTTTTTCCTTAAGCAAAGCTATTACTTGCGGTATTTGGGCCTGAGGAACAAGGATAGGCCTTAAAATCCAAGGAATATGCGGAATTGTAAATATAATAATTGGTTCCACAACTGTTGGGTCTACACAACCAATTTCACTTGACTCAACTGCAAATGCTTTCCCATTACTAGCAATCATATTTCGAAAACATTGTATCTCAACAGGCAAAAAAAATTCGTTCTCACCAATTTTTAGATCTAGAGTAGCATTTGTAAACTTTGACCGATGTCCTTAGAATCCCGTAATATTGGCTCAAACGCGACATTCTTTTTCATTTCAGTACTATCCATAGGTAGATGCATGGCCATGGGCTTGACCTTTTTGTCTATTGTTTTATATTTAGTGCTAACTTTTATTGCATAGTTATTTTTACTTGCTTTTTTAGCCATTTCATGATAGCTATTGCCAACTATTTCACTATTAACTATACAACCATTTTTTTCAATAAAATCAGCAATATGAAGGTATATATCAACATAATTTACATGAACAAATCTCTTCTCGCATTCTTTCTCACTCAAGCAATTTTCTAATATTTTGACTGTATCCACATCTGAATATTCAAGAAACATGCCAAAAATTATGTCATCCCTTTCAATCATCCCTGAAGTGCACAATGCATCCAACATCTTCCTGCTCCCTTTATTTTGTGCATGACTTTCCACACCAAAGTAACAGGTAAATCCATCCATTGTATTAGAGAATGTTTTGATTGTTTTATTAATTGGAAAACATTTTTGCAAGGAAAGAAAAGCTTTGGGACCATTGTGTCCCTACCCATCAATGATCCTATTTAAAAATCCGACTCATAAGATGACATATCATGCTCACATGAGTTAATTCGTAATTCTTCTTTATTTCTATCATGCTCCTGCCTAACAGTAAGAAATTGAACACTCCTTTTACCATCAGTACTCCGAATTCTAACATATGTCGAGCCATCTTCAAGCACCTTCGTCTCCATCCTAGAAGATGTGATATATGGTTGACCAAGAATCATTGGGTATGACGAGGTCTTTTGGATAAAGAAATGTTGCTCCATTGGCACATCTTCAATGGTGACTTTGATGTTGGGCAAGCTCCATGAAGTTGCTCGGTCGTTGAATTAGCCGATTTTACCCTCCACCCATGATTCGTTTCCATTGGCCATCCGTCTTTCCTATAAATATCATAAGAAATTAGATTAATTTTTGACCTGTGGTCAATTAAGGCCACGGCCGGATCTTCAAGGTTTTCAATCTTCACGGGTGTCTCAGTTGTTGCTCTTGCCCAATGTTTCTTAGCATAGTAGCTTTTTAGCTCTTTCGGCATCACTTCAGAAGTTGTCGTCGCAATAGCTTGTGTACCAACAATGGAAGAGCTTGGTTCACCTTTGAGGACTTCCACCGTTGCTTTCTTTACTTCACTTCTTGGGTTTTCAGCGGCTTCAATACTTTGTCGTTTTCTTTTAATTCCATCTATTATTGCATCATGAAATTCTTTTTTAGCTATGCCCAAAAGTTCCCTCAAGGAAAGTTCCACTTTGTTATCTAAAATTCTTTCTTCCAATACTTTTTTAAAATTAGTTGAAGCTTCAATATCAGATAATAATTTGAACGAGGGACTCTTCTTATCATTACCTTTTTCAATGTCAGGGCTTACCATTTTTGAATTTTCCGTCTCCCACATTTTAGCACTTCTTAGCTCCCTCTTCTTGTTATTGTCATTTTTCGCCCATTTCCGTTTCTCTTCCATGATCACTTCATGGGCTTGGGTTGTTGCAACCTTCACGAAAGCCTTAGGCCATCCACTAGGTCTTCCCAACCAGTTTTGCTTCGGACAACATCACCTCCAGACTTCAAATTTTCAAACTCGATTTTACCTTTTCTTGTAGCTTTCAAAATACACGGCCAAAATTCAGAATAGATCCTCCACCAACATGGATGACTGTAGTTATTGGTTGATAGACAACTTGTGTCCTAGTTATTTCCGCATCTTCGATGATCCTTCTCATACCACCTCTTCTAAAGTTAGTTCGGAGAGGTAATCGAATTTTAGAAGAATGAATCTTACCATCTTTGAAGAATATCACCCCTCTTTCTATCGCTTCTTGATAGTTATCACACCCTTCTATTGAATGGTCGACGCTATCACACCATATGCATCTCCTTTCATAATTTTTTTGGGGTTGTGAGGATTTTTCTTCTTGTAGCTTTGCGACATGTAATGAAAAATCTTTTATACCTTTGATAAGATCGTCCATCTGTCATGATATGGCAAGACTCGAACCCATGACCTTAGGTTATATGGGTCGAGCTCTTGACCATTAGATCATCAATTGTAATACATAAGATATTATTTTCATTTACATTTTATTATAGGAAATTAGTGTATATTCCAGATTTCTCGGGAACATTCTAGAAGCTTCAGGATTACTCTTGAAAACACTATAAAAGAGGGCACTAAGCATTATGTTGAACCAAATTGGTTCAACGCCAGTCTTAAGCCTTTTAGCCACCATTGTATATTCTCTTCATATAATACATATCTTTCTTATCATCTCTCTCTCTCTCTCTCTCTCTCTCTCTCTCTCTCTCTCTCTCTCTCTCTCTCTCTCTCTCACTCTCTCTCTCTCTCTTTCAAAGCTCTCTGTAAGTTCACTCCGGCCATCGTTTTCTACGTTCTATAGCTCGTTGGAAAGCTCTTTGAGAGAGCTTTCTAAAGAATGTTCATTTACTGAATTCCGTTACCGTAGCGAGAAGTTATGAGCATTTTCATCCGCAGCCATCTTTACCCCACGGTTCCTCAAACGGAAGGTAGATTTTGAAGCCCTAAATCGAGTGAAAGGTACATTCTCTCTCCTTCCCTCTCTGTCTCTCTTTTCCCGTAGGGTTTGTCCCTTCAATGGCAAATACTCGTAAAACCGCCGCAAAGTTTGGGGGTATAATTGATAATGAGCCGAGATCACCAACAAATCTTGATTCTAATGCAATGGACAAAATGCTTATGAGTCACTTGATTTCTCTTCAAGAAACCATAAACAAGCAAGGTGAAGAGATTAGGACGTTAATGAAAGAGAATACTAAGCTCCAAAGTGTTGTCATTGAGAATGAAAGTCTTAAACAAGTGGTTGCAAAACTTCAAGAAGAGATTCAAGAATGTAAAAGAGCTTCTTTTGAAACAAATGAGCGCCTTAACAAGATTGAGTTAAAGGAAGCATTAAAAGAAGAAAAATTGGACACGATGAGGCGGGATGTAAGTGAGATGAAAAATGTATGTACAACGAAGTCATGGGCCGATGTATGTGGTGGGGATGTGCTATCAAACTCATCTAATATGCATGTGATGCATCAAGAGAAGAATATCGAAAACATAGATGTCCGAGAATTGAAAGAACGTGAACGACGATCAAAGAACATTGTCATCCGTGGGATTAAAGAAGAGAGTATTGAAACACCCGCATCCCTTGGAAAGGCCATTGGTGAATTTTTTAGCATGCATTATGGGATGTCAGATGTGAATGTATATGGGGCACACCGAGTTGGGAAACATGGTGTTACTCGCTCCGGAGAAAGGCCTATTGTATGCACAATGACAGATGATACAAAGCGGCGGATCATACTCGAAAATAGTTGGGTATACCTCAAAGGTACACAATGCTTTGTGAGTGAAGATCGTACTATCTCACAACAAAATGCTCGTCGTAAAGCATATGAAGAAAGATTGAAAAACAAGGTTAAGGATGTGCCTAAAGATGGAAATGTAGGCAAATAGGGACACGTGATCTATGAGACTAACCCACGCCTTTTACGACTATGCTTTTGGAATTGCAATGGATACCCATGGAATGCGGGATTTGGCATAGAGGAGTTCACCGATGACTCGGATATCACACTTCTTGTTGAGACATGGGAGCATGATACTCAAAGGATTCAAGGTTTAGGAAACTATAATGTACACTCTTTGATATGGAAGAAAAATCCAAGACAAAGAAGAGGACAAGGAGGGGTGGCATGTTTGATTAAGAAGGAAATAGAGAAATATGTGTCAATCATAAAAAATGATGAAAATAAATGCTACATATGGCTCAAAATAGAAACACCTAATGATTTGCCCACTTTTGTAGTTGGATGTTACATCCCTCATCAAGATTCTAACTTTTATGCTTGTTTGGATAAAGATCAACCGTTTGCCAATCTAGAAGATGATATTGCTTATTTCAAATCCAAAGGGGAAGTTATTGTCTTTGGTGACATGAATGCTCGTACAAGAAGTTTCCAACTTGATTCACAAGAATCTTTCATGCCACATATCTCAAGGATGCAAGAGGATATGCAAATGTATAACCGCTCTTCTAGCGATGAAAAAGATCCGGACCAATTTGGGAAGTTACTCCTACAAATGTGCAATAGTACCGGATTGCTTATTGCAAATGGTATTTCCTTATGGCCCAACACTAATGGTTTTACATGTAGAAAACACAATGGAAATAATGTGATTGACTATGTGCTACTTTCCGAATGTATTTTGGATCGTATACATAAATTCTCACTTGGTGAATGGACACCGGAATCCGATCATAGGCCTTTATGTATCGATCTCAAATGTATGCATAGGTTTGATTGTGAGAAGGCTATTGAAGATAATAAACAACCGCACTTGAGCATGAACCTTAAGCGAGCACCCATGTATTCCAAGATGGTTGAGGATATGTTACAAATGACAAAGATACAACATGGTGCCACACTAGAATGCAAATGGGAAGCTTTCAAGAAAGTCATTCTCTCATGTACAAACAAATGTTTTTCGACCAATCGCACATCTTGGAAATGCACCAAGAAACTTAGGAAAAAATGGTTTGATAAAGAATGTCATGAAGCTCGAAAGTGCCTTATGGTTTTGGATGTAGTTAAGGATAAAGAGAATTACCAAAAGCATTTGCATGAGTATAAAAGGCTTATTCAAAGAAAGAGAAGAATATGGGAAGTTACTCAACAACTTATCCAAACGCAAGAGAAAGCACATGCATGTGCTAAATTTTGGGGAAATCTAAAGGGAAAACGTGTTGAGAGTTATGGTGACTTAACTCTTCACGACTTGTCTATGCATTGTAAGAATTTATATGAGTTATCTCTTGCCGGAAAGATGATGTGTTATGGTTCTCTTTCACATATGTCTCCCTTCTTTACAATTGAAGATATATGCATAGGACTTAAGAAATTGGCCTCTCGAAAGGCAAGCGATCTTCAATGTATAAAGGCTGAAATGCTCAAATGGACGGGAAAGGAAGCACATATATGGATAAGCGATATGTTTAATGATGCATTGCAACATGGTATGCCGTACGATTGGACTACAAATTGGATCAAACCTTTACATAAAGGTGGAGATATAAATAATGTAAACAACTATCGAACCATCATGGTTGGCTCATTAATGGCAAAACTATTTGGATGTATAATGGAATCAAAGATAAGTGTATGGGCTGAAAAAAGTGGTAAGAGAGCTTATGGACAAGCTGGCTTTCGGAAACACCATAGCACCATTGATCACCTTATCACCCTTCGAGTATTAACGGAGGAAAGTCGCCTTAGAGGTAAAGGTTTATATTGTTGCTTTGTAGACTTCAAGAAAGCTTTTGATATGGTACCTCGTGAGCATCTTTGGAGGCGAATGGAAGAACTTGAGGTGCCAAGTGAATATATGCTTGCAATTTCCCGAATTTATGAGAAGGTTATATGTTGTGTGCGCATGAGAGATAAACTTTCAGATTTTTTCAAAAGCACTATTGGTGTTAAGCAAGGATGCCCACTCTCACCAACACTATTTGGTCTATGCATTGATGAATTGGAAGAAATGGTTACCAAGTTTGTAAAGGAAGAATGTGTTGAAGAAGTTGCCATTGGGAATGTTGTGATTATGCTTTTGCTATATGCAGATGATGTAGTGCTTTTTGCAAATACTTTAGGAGATGCACAAAAGCTTATGAAGGCATTGGAAAAATTTTGCATGCATACTAAATTAAGTGTCAATAGCTCTAAAACAAAGATTATGCTTGTGAAGAGCCAAAAAAGAGATAAACCATGCATTATGTACAACAATGAGCCACTTGAATGTGTGGAAAGCTTCAAATATCTTGGCCTTGAAGTTCCTTCAAATCATAGATGGAATGAATGTGCTACACGCCGCTTAGAGGCGGGCAAGCGAGCATACTATGCATTTGAGAACACATGCAATCTTGGAGATATTAAGTGTTGGGTCCTCAAGAAATATCTTTTCGACACTTTGGTGACACCGGTTCTTCTCTATGGGGTGGAAGTATGGGGCGGTAGCATCCCAAAATCTATGTGGAAAGAGTTTGAAAATGTCCAAAAGCATTTTCTTACCAAGTTTCTACAAGTTAAGAAACAAACGCCCTACACCCTCCTCCTCCTTGAGACGGGATCGCTTCCCATTGAGATCATGGCCATGGAAAGGGTTGTTGAATACATGCTTAAGGTTCAAAAAAGTCCCTCACATCGACTTCCTAGAATTGCGTGGGAAGCAAGCAAAAAGATCCAAAAGACGCATAAAAGCAAAATTTTGTGTTCCGGTTGGATGCAAGATATAGAAAAATGGTTTGGTAGATGGGATGCGAGACACTTGCTTCATGATGCATCATTAGATTCCTCTGTAAATGAGGCATTTTTGCAACGCCAATGTATCATGACATGGGACAAATGTGGAGGCTCACGCTTCACACATTATACTACACATGTTGCACCTAACTACAAAACCATATTCTTCGCGGAACGGGGAAATCGTACACATCCATACATGTTAGAGCCCATACCGTTATCTTCCATTCGAACCATTGCTTCCATGCGACTTAGCTCACATGCATTGCGATGTGAAACAGGGCGTTGGGGTACAAGTGATGAGAGTGGTCGGTTATGCGCACTTTGCCCTAAACAAGTTCGCGAGTCTGAGTATCACACTTTGATACAATGCTCTGCCTTTGATCATATTCGACCATGCTTTACACATCTCTTCGATCGAGCCCAATCTTTGCATGAATTCCTCTCACAACCACAATGTGCACTCTCGATTGCAACATTCATTGGTAAAGTTCTTGAACATCGAGAGTCACTACTCACTTTCACACATATCACGTGAAATGTAATATTTTTGGTCTCATAGGTCATATTTGACCTCCGAAGACGATAATATAATCTATCTATCTATCTATCTATCTCTCTCTCTCTCTCTCTCTCTCTCTCTCTCTCTCTCTCTCTCTCCGTCTCGCTCACTTCTTCCTTCTCTCGAAGAAGTTCTACACCTCTCATAGTACTAATCCTTCGTTTAGTACTAATTCCTTCTCTGTCTCAGTACTGTTCCTGACAGTTTGAACCAATTTGCCTACCTTCTGTCTCTCTCATTTCCTACTAATCTTTTATTCCTCTTTTCTTTCATCCCATGGCCACTGTTAGCGCTGAAGAATATCAATTTCTTGTTCCATGCTTTGGAACAAGAAAACCAATGGTTGCTGGGGGATCTTTAGCAAATCTCCTTAGAAAAGCAGCAAACGCAACAATAACATGGGGAACTTGCGTTACGCGTGCAACAACTCGAAGCAACTATCGTAGCGATGCAACAACAAGGGCCCGGAACACAAGGGATTCATAAAGAACCCAAGATTGGCCTTCCCACGAAGTTCGATGGAACGCGATCGCAGTTTAGAGGGTTCCTTAACCAGGTACGATTAGTTATTCAAATGCATCCTTCCCGATATCCCACCGATGCATCACGAGTGGGTTTAGTAGGCACTTTGTTAAGTGGCTCAGCGTTGTCATGGTTCGCTCCACTATTAGAAAAGGAATCTCCGTTACTCAACAATTTTGAAGAGTTTCTAGGTGAGTTTAAAGCATGTTTCGGAGATACTAACAGCATCAGGACCGCAATCAACAAAATTCGGCGATTACGCCAAGGTGACTGTCCAGGCTCCGCATACGCTGCAGATTTTCGCCTACTCGCCGCCGATATTCCTTGGGATGATCAAGCGTTGATGGAGCAATTTCGTTATGGTTTACGCAACGACGTCAAGGATTTACTCTTGACCTTCCCCGAAGAACCAAAGTCCTTAACAGAAGCAATCAGTCGCGCGGTGAGATGTGACAACTGCCTCTTTGAGCGACGTTCGGAACGACAGCTACAGATGCCGAGGGCAAGATCAGAGCCCACCTACGCCTCAGTGGTAGCAAGACCTTTTCCGAGGGAGTCATATAATGCGCCTCCAGCGAATACTCCGACTCCGATGGAGATTGACACTACACGTCGTCGAGGACCATTATCCGAAGAAGAAAAGCAGCGACGCCGTACAAATCGACTATGTCTTTACTGCGGTGGACCAGGACATATCGCAATAAATTGCCCCCGTAGACCAAGAAGACAGGTAAACCAAATAGTCGCTAGTTCTAATTGTACTAAACCCGAGCCTAGTCGCTAGTTCTAATTGTACTAAACCCTAAATGGGAAAAACCACGGGAGTCCTCAAACTCCAACTATCACTATAAACAGAGATGTACAATGGTGAAGCTACAAGGCAACAACCTTGGGCTCACTGTCTTCGCCACAGGCGGCGGTGATACACAGAGGCAACGACCTCTTCGTCTCTCTCTCTCTCTCTCTCTCTCTCGGCTGCTCTCACTTAGCTCCCTCTAAGTAGAAAAACAGGAAAAAGTAACAACCAAAAAACTGTTTGCCCTAAGTCATATTTATCTCATATGACTTTCGGGCTATTTACAAATATAGCCTCAAGGGCCCTTGGCAAACATATTCACAAATATGTCCCCGCATCCGGATCTCTCTCCGGGTACATTCGTCATCCGGCTCCGTAGCCGGGGTCTTCATCATCCGGCTCCGTAGCCGGGGTCTTCATCATCCGGCTCCGGCCGGGTACTCTTCATCCGGCTTCATGCCGGGTACTCTTCATCCTCCGGTTCCGTAAACCGCAACCGGGCTTGCCGTCATTCACCTCCGGACATCCCATCCGGAGGGACCGAAATCCCAACAAACTCCCCCTTCACTTCGGCATGGGATGTCTCTCCAATCCGATCCTCTTTCGGCATGCTTCCAGCTTGTCGGGTGTGAGCACCTTGGTAAGCATATCCGACCCGTTCTCGTCCGTGTGGATCTTCGTCAGCACGAACTCCTTGTCTTCTATCCTTTCCCGGATCCAGTGATATCTTCGTTGGATGTGCTTCGTCCGGGAGTGATAGGCCGCGTTCTTCGCAAGGTGGATGGCACTCTGACTGTCACAGTAGAGTCGGTACTCCTCCTGCCGGATACCGAGCTCTCTAATGAAGTCCTTCATCCATATTATTTCCTTGCCGGCTTCAATAGCTGCCATGTACTCCGCCTCCGTGGTTGACAACGCAACCGTCTTCTGCAGCCTCGACTGCCACGAAACAGCTCCCCCTGCATACGTCATCACATACCCTGATGTGGACCGGCTGGTATCTGCATCAGCCGACATATCCGAATCGGTAAAGCCGTCGAGTTCGGGCTTACCGGAGCCGAATCGGAGGCACACGTTTGCCGTGCCCTTCAGGTATCGAAGTATCCACTTGGCCGCGTTCCAGTGCTCTTTGCCGGGATTGCTCATGTACCGGCTCACCACTCCGACTGCATATCCTATGTCCGGTCTTGTACACACCATTGCGTACATCAAGCTTCCGACGGCAGAGGCATATGGTACTTTCATCATGTCCTCCTTCTCAGCCTTTGTCTTGGGGCTTTGCTTGCTGGACAGTTTGCAGTTTGCCGGGAGTGTTGTCCCGACCGGTCTTGCTTCCGACATGTTGAACCGGTGAAGCACCTTTGTCACGTACTTCTCCTGTGACAGCCACAACTGCTTCTTCTTCCGGTCCCGGATGATGTGCATCCCTAGTATTTGCCTCGCCGGACCCAGGTCTTTCATTGAGAAGGTTCGGTGAAGAGCCTTCTTCAGCATCCGTATCTTGACCTGGTCTCGTCCGACGATCAACATGTCGTCCACGTACAGGAGGAGTATTAGAAAGTCTCCTCCTTCGAACTTCTTCACAAACACGCAGTGATCGGACTGCGTTTTGTGGTACCCTTCGTTTGTCATGAAGGAGTCGAACTTCCGGTACCATTGCCGGGGAGCCTGCTTCAGACCGTAAAGGCTCTTCTTCAACCGGCATACCAGGTGCTCCTTCCCTTTCTTCTCGAATCCTTCCGGTTGCTGCATGTAGATCTCTTCTTCGAGGTCACCGTGAAGGAATGCCGTCTTCACGTCCATCTGTTCTACCTCGAGGTCCATGCTTGCCGCTATGCTCAGCACCGTCCGGATGGAGGTCATCTTCACTACCGGGGCAAATATCTCGTCGAAGTCGACGCCCTTCTTCTGCTGAAACCCCTTCACCACGATCCTGGCTTTGTATCTCGGAGGGTTTCCGGCATCTCCCGGTTTCAGCTTGAACACCCACTTGTTACGGAGTGCCCGTTTTCCTTTCGGCAACTCCACAAGTTCATATGTGTGGTTCTCATGCAGGGAATCCATCTCCTCCTGCATGGCACTTAACCACCTGCGGCTATGGGTGTCATGCTTCGCTTCTTCAAAGCTCTCCGGCTCCCCCTCGTCGGTTAGCAGCACGTGCTCTGGTTCCGGAAATCTCCGGGGAGCCCTTCTCTCTCTTAGAGGATATCTCCGTTCCGGAGCTTCGGTAACCGGTTCTTCCGATTCTTCTTCATCCGAATCCATTTCGGGATCGGGGCCGGTTCCGGTATCATTTTCATCTTCTTCGGCCGGTTCTGTTTCTTCACCGTCTTCGGCCGGATCTTCGAGTGTTAACCGGTCCCTTGCCGGTCGGGACTGCTCCTCGTAGAGTTTATCCTCACCGGTCGACTTGGAGCTCTTCATCTTCTTCTCCGACTCCCAGTCGGCGAGTGTCTTGTTCTCCATGAAGATGATATCACGACTCCGGAATATCTTCTTATCGACCGGGTCCCATACTCGGTAGCCGAACTCGTCATCGCCGTAACCGAGGAATATGCATGGCCGGGTCTTTGGATCTAGCTTTCCTCTCCGGTCCTTTGCCACATGCACGTATGCGAGACACCCGAACACCTTCAGATGCCGGTAGGATACTTCCCTCCCGGTCCACACTCTCTGCGGCGTGTCTCCGTCCAAAGGTACTGAGGGTGATCTGTTTATCACGTATGTCGCCGTTGACATCGCCTCAGCCCAAAACCCCTTGGGTAATTTCGCATGCGCCAGCATACTCCGGACCCTCTCCATTATGGTCCGGTTCATCCTCTCGGCCAGCCCGTTCAGTTCCGGCGTCTTCGGCACAGTAAACTCGAGCCGGATTCCCTTCGAGCGACAGTACTCCGCGAACTGCCCCCGGTATTCCCCTCCGTTATCCGCTCGTATCGCTTTCAGCTTCTTGCCGGATTCCCTTTCCACTCTCGCGTGGAGGTCTTTGAAGACGCTCAACACTTGGTCCTTTGTCTTCAACGGTGCCGTCCACAGCTTCCGGCTGTGATCATCAATGAATGTTACGAAGTACTGGGCTCCGCCATGTGACTTCGTTTCTACCTGACACACATCAGTGTGCACCAACTCCAATGGTGCGCTACGTCTCGTCGGTGGCCTTGAGTGGAAAGAGGTTCGGTGCTGCTTACCGGCCAGGCAATCGGTGCACTTCTCCAGGTGCACATGCTTCACTGGAATAAGGTTGTCTTCTGCAAGCCTCTTCATCCCCTTCTCACTCATGTGACACAGTCTCTTGTGCCACAGCTCACCGGCAGTATCGGCTGCCACGTTCAGCTCCTCCGGACATAGCCGGGAATTCATGAGGTACAGTGTGTTGATCTTCCGGGCCCGAGCCACTATCAGGCTCCCTTTGCTGAACTTCATGACACCGTTCCGGATGCTACCCGTGTAGCCTTCATCGTCTAGCCTCCCGGCCGAAATCAGGTTCAATCGAACCTCCGGAACGTGTCGGACATCCTTCAGCAGCATCTTGCATCCGGTTGATGTCATCAGCCACACGTCTCCTATGCCGGCAATCCGGCATGTACCTTCATTTCCCATCCGGACACAGCCGTGCTCACCGGCTGTGTAGGATGAGAAGTATTTCTTCTCCGGGGTCAGGTGGAATGACGCTCCGGAATCGACCACCCAGGTCATCTCTTCACCGGCAAGGTTCAGCTCCCTCTCTTCGGTAATGAGCATTATCTCTTCTTCACTTGCCGCGAGTGTCGTCGTTCCTTTCCGGTCCTGCCCTTGCCGATCCGGACCTCTCCGGTCCGTGGCTCCCCGGTATGCACCGTTTCGCTCCGGTGACTTCTTCGAATCGGTATCGTTGGCTCCGTTGTCTTTTCGGTAATGCCGACAGTTCTTTCGAAAGTGCCCCGGCTTCCCACAGTGGAAGCATGTGGGCCTTCCTCTTGACTGCGACCGGGTCCCCGACTTCTCCCGTCTTTGCGGACTCCGGTTCCGTTGTCTTCCCCGATCCGATTCGGTAAGCAGCATCTTCGGATCGGAGGCCGGTTCTTTATCTCTCCGACGCGCTTCTTCGTTCAAAATGCTTGTCTTTACCGTTTGTAAGGACAAGTTATCTTCGGTGCAGGAGGTGCTGAGAGTCAACACCAAGTTCTCCCAGCTTTCCGGCAACGTACACATCAGGATGATGGCTTGCATTGCATCCTCCAACGGGAACTTGATCGCCGCAAGCTGGTTCACGAATCCCATGAACGTGCTCACGTGTTCCACCATATTCTCGTCGTCCCGGTACTTGAGGTTCACTATCTTCCTCATCAGGGAGGTCCGGTTCAACGCATTCTTCCTCTCGTAGAGGCCCGACAGCTTCTTCCACATCTCATATGCGTTGGTGTCGTTCGCCACATGTTGTAGAACGCTTACATCGACATATTGCCGGATCGTCGCTACGGCTTTCCGGTTCAGGAGCTTCCACTCCGACTCTATTACTCCCTTGGGTATCTCGGCATTGTCGATCGGTTCGTACAGGTCTCGGACGATGAGAAGGTCTTCCATCTTTATCTTCCAGTCGGCGTAGTTCTGTGAGTTCAACACCATCATGCCCGGAGGCCCACTACCGCCGCCTTCCATTTTCTGTGTTGCCGTCGCTCTGATACCACTTGTTGAACACAGTGCTCGGCCACAACCGAGAAATAGGATCAACTCACAGGAAAAAGGAAATACAAAATGCACGAAGATAATGGAGAGAAGAGTACACAGGAAGTTTTACGTGGAAAACCCTAAATGGGAAAAACCACGGGAGTCCTCAAACTCCAACTATCACTATAAACAGAGATGTACAATGGTGAAGCTACAAGGCAACAACCTTGGGCTCACTGTCTTCGCCACAGGCGGCGGTGATACACAGAGGCAACGACCTCTTCGTCTCTCTCTCTCTCTCTCTCTCGGCTGCTCTCACTTAGCTCCCTCTAAGTAGAAAAACAGAAAAAAGTAACAACCAAAAAACTGTTTGCCCTAAGTCATATTTATCACATATGACTTTCGGGCTATTTACAAATATAGCCTCAAGGGCCCTTGGCAAACATATTCACAAATATGTCCCCGCATCCGGATCTCTCTCCGGGTACATTCGTCATCCGGCTCCGTAGCCGGGGTCTTCATCATCCGGCTCCGTAGCCGGGGTCTTCATCATCCGGCTCCGGCCGGGTACTCTTCATCCGGCTTCATGCCGGGTACTCTTCATCCTCCGGTTCCGTAAACCGCAACCGGGCTTGCCGTCATTCACCTCCGGACATCCCATCCGGAGGGACCGAAATCCCAACAGGGTATTTGATAGTCCTAATAGTACTAATATCCCAGATCTAGCAAACAAATTTGATGTCCTTAGTCAGTTAGAAGAAGAGTTAAACGACTAAGTCCAGCCAAAATAGGAGCCGTTTGGTTGGACAGCCCTAGATTTGTGCAGCCCATTAGTGGTTCCATTCCCTCTGTCATGATATGGCAAGACTCGAACCCATGACCTTATGCTACTCGGGATTGATGTATATTCCAGATTTCTCGGGAACATTCTAGAAACTTAAGGAGTATTCCTTAGAACACCATAAAAGGAGGCACAAGGCATTATTTCGAACCAAATCGGTTAAACACCAGTCTTAAGCCTCCTAGCTACTATACATTTTCTTCACATAATATATATCATTTCTTATCATCACTCTCTCTCTCTCTCGATCTCTGTCTCCCTCTCTCTCACTCACTCTTTCCTTCTCTCGAGAGTTCTTCACCTCTCTTAGTACTAATACTTCTTTTAGTACTAATTCCTTCTCTGTCTTAGTATTGTTCCTAACAGTTTGAACCGATTTTCCTTACCTTCTGTCTCTCTCATTTCCTACTAATCTCTTATTCCTCTTTTCTTTCATCCCATGGCCACTGTTAGCGCTGAAGAATATCAATCTGTTTTCTCGGAATTTCAATGCTTGAAAGAGAAGTTCCATGCTTTGGAACAAGAAAACCAATGGTTGCTGGGGGATCTTCAGCAAATCTCCTTAGAAAAGCAGCAAACGCAACAACAGCATGGGGAACTTGCGTTACGCGTGCAACAACTCGAAGCCACCATCGTAGCGATGCAACAACAAGGGCCCGGAACACAAGGGATTCATAAAGAACCCAAGATTGGCCTTCCCACGAAGTTCGATGGAACGCGATCGCAGTTTAGAGGGTTCCTTAACCAGGTACGATTAGTTATTCAAATGCATCCTTCCCGATATCCCACCGATGCATCACGAGTGGGTTTAGTAGGCACTTTGTTAAGTGGCTCAGCGTTGTCATGGTTCGCTCCACTATTAGAAAAGGAATCTCCATTACTCAACAATTTTGAAGAGTTTCTAGGTGAGTTTAAAGCATGTTTCGGAGATACTAACAGCATCAGGACCGCAATCAACAAAATTCGGCGATTACGCCAAGGTGACCGTCCAGGCTCCGCATACGCTGCAGATTTTCGCCTACTTGCCGCCGATATTCCTTGGGATGATCAAGCGTTGATGGAGCAATTCCGTTATGGTTTACGCAACAACGTCAAGGATTTACTCTTGACCTTCCCCGAAGAACCAAAGTCCTTAACAGAAGCAATCAGTCGCGCGGTGAGATGTGACAACCGCCTCTTTGAGCGACGTTCGGAACGACAACTAGAAATGCCGAGGACAAGATCAGAGCCCAGCTACGCCTCAGTGGTATCAAGACCTTTTCCGAGGGAGTCATATAATGCGCCTCCAGCGAATACTCCGACTCCGATGGAGATTGACACTACACGTTGTCGAGGGCCATTATCCGAAGAAGAAAAGCAGCGACGCCGTACAAATCGACTATGTCTTTACTGCGGTGGACCAGGACATATTGCAATAAATTGCCCCCATAGGCCAAGAAGACAGGTAAACCAAATAGTCGCTAGTTCTAATTGTACTAAACTCGAGCCTATTTTAGTAGGGATATCTGATAGTCCTAATAGTACTAATATCCCAGATCTAGCGAACAGATTTGATGTCCTTAGTCACTTAGAAGAAGAGTTAAACGACTAAGTCTAGCCAAAGTAGGAGCCGTTTGGTTGGACAGCCCTAGATTTGTGCAGCCCATTAGTGGTTCCATTCCCTCTAAGCAAGTTAGTGATGTGTTCGTTGCCCAAGTAATAGTTAGTACTAAAAGTACCCCTCCAGTACATGTCCTAGCACTCCTAGATTCCGGAGCTAACTCTTGCTTTATGGATAAGAAATTTGCTCAAGCTCATAAGATATCCCTAAGAAAACTCCAGTGTCCAGCCTCTGTAGTAGTCATTGATGGACGTCCCAGTGCTTCCGGAAATATCATAGAAGAGTCAAAGCCCATTAATATTGTCCTAGATAACTTAGCATGTGTAGTATCATTTAATATTATTAGTATCCCAGAACATCCAATAGTTTTAGGAATACCGTGGTTCGAGTTACATAACCCAGACATAGATTGGAGAACAAGAGAAATCCGGTGTCGACAAATCCAAGGGTCAACTCAGAAGATGGCAACCATTTCGCTATGTCAGTTGCGTAAAGAAGGGCGCAAGGAAGAAATGTTCCTCTTTGCAATATCAGTAAACCCCTCCAGCACCACTAAAGAAGAATCCACCGTTCAACTTCCCGAGAAGTATCGTCATTACATCGATGTGTTCGATAAAGTACAAGCCAACACACTTCCTCATCATCGACCGTACGATTGCCCCATCGATTTACAACCGGGAAAAGAGCCGCCATGGGGACCGATCTACAATTTGTCAGCAACCGAGCTGGAAGTCCTTCGGACCTATATAGAGGAGAATTTGGAAAATGGTTTCATTCGGCATTCGAAATCTCTAGCTGGCGCGCCCATTTTCTTCGTCAAGAAAAAGGATGGATCGCTTCGTCTCGTTGTAGATTATCGTGGCCTGAATAACGTTACAATCAGGAATAGGTATGCTCTTCCCCTTATCTCAAGTCTTTTAGAACGGATCAATGGTGCCAGGTTCTTCACGAAGATCAACTTACGGGGAGCATATAACCTCGTACGGATCCGACCAGGAGACGAATGGAAGACCGCGTTTCGCACCAGATATGGGCATTTCGAGTATACGGTCATGACGTTCGGCCTCACTAATGCGCCGACAGTCTTTCAGCACATGGCTAATGATATATTCCGAGATCTATTGGATGATTGTTTGATCATTTATTTGGATGATGTACTGGTTTATTCAAAGACCCAAGAAGAACATGATTCTCATGTACTATTAGTACTAAAACGACTTCAAGAACATGGTCTGTATGCAAAGCTGGAAAAATGTAGTTTCGGGTGCAACCAAGTGGAGTTTCTCGGGTACATCATTTCGTCAGAAGGCATCTCCATGGACCCAGCTAAGGTCAAAACGGTGGTAGAATGGCAGACTCCGCGTTCGGTGTGGGATGTACAATGCTTCCTAGGCTTTGCCAATTTTTACCGGAAGTTCATACAAGATTACTCAAAGATCGTTCTACCTCTCACACAACTTACAAGGAAGGGACAACCGCTCATCTGGTCTGAAGAAACGGACATGGCTTTCGAGAGTCTTAAAAAGGCATTTACATCGGCTCCAATTCTAGCTCATGTCGATTCGGAAAAACCATTCATTATCGAAGCTGACGCATCGGATTTTGCATTGGGGAGCATTCTGTCACAACAGGGGAAGGATGAGAAGCTACATCCTGTGGCTTTTCACTCACACAAGTTTGACGCCGCCGAAATCATCTACGAAATTCATGATAAGGAGCTATTGGCAATAGTGGTTTCTTTTATGCAATGGAGGGATTTTCTAGAGGGATCCTCTCATCCGGTCACCGTATTTAGTGACCACAAGAATCTTGCCTACTTTCAGGATGCTCGTGTGTTGAATCGACGTCAAGCTCGGTGGACCCACTTCCTCACGCGTTTCAACTTCAAAATTACATATCGTCCGGGGAGGCACCAAGGGAAGGCAGATGCATTATCACGACGTTCGTATCTAGCACCCGTCCCGGTGAGCCAGCTTTCGATAACCAAAAACAAGTCATCTTGGGACCTGCACGACTACAAGCAACACAGATATTTGACATGCCCATGGATTCCCGCGTTATCGATACCATACGTGAAGACTTGAAGACAGATGCGTTTGCCCAAGCTATACTAGCACAAATTGATCTCTCTCGAGCGTCGTGCTCACAGTCGCAACCACCAGGTACGGACTATCGGAAATTCAAATATCATGATGGATTACTCTTCTTTAAAGAACTTTTGTATGTTCCTAATGGTTCTTGCCGCCTTCGAGTAGTACAAAACTGTCATGACACATATACAGCTGGGCATTTTGGTAGTACTAAAACATTACATTTAGTACGACGATCATTCTGGTGGCCCTGTATGTGACAATTTTTCGAGGATTTTGTTCGGACTTGTGATACATGTTGCAGAGCGAAAATGCCAAGGCATCATCCATATGGTTTATTAGAACTATTACCAATTCCAAGCAAGTCGTGGCAATCCATTGCTCTAGACTTCATCACAAATCTTCCAGTCTCTAAGGGGTTCAATGCAATTCTAACGGTGGTCAATCGATATACGAAGATGGCTCATTTCTTGCCCTATACTAAGGAGATCTCCAATGAAGACACTGCCGAAATTGTCATGCGTGAAGTATGTCGGCTTCATGGACTTCCCGATAGTATCATCAGTGACCGTGGACCCCAGTTTGTGTCAAAATTCTAGAAGCACCTTTTTAACATGCTCAAGGTCACTTGTAACCTCTCCTTTGGCTACCACCCACAAACCGACGGCCAAGTTGAACGAACAAATCAAACGCTGGAGCAGTATCCGCGGTGCTTTCTCACCTATCATCAGGATGACTGGGCAGATATTCTCCACTTCACCGAATTTTCCTATAACAATTCTATCCACGCATCCACTAAAGTTACACCATTTTATGCTTATACGGGATGTCACCCCCGGTGGAGTGTACTTGAAACTCCAGAGGTGTCCACAAATCCGTGCGTAGAGGATCGTTTGGAGCGGTTACGCAAGATACAAGCGGGTTTATCTACTCATCTCCAACAAGCTCAACAAACACACAAAATCTACGCGGATCGTCATCGACTTCCAGGTAGTTTTAATATTGGAGATCGGGTGTGGCTGCTACGACGACACATCAAGACCACTCGCCCATGCGAGAAGTTGGATTATCGGCGATTAGGTCCTTTCCGTATTATAGGAAAGATTAATGATGTTGCTTTTCGTCTTGATCTACCTCCACAACTTCGGATACATCCGGTGTTTCATAGTTCTCTTCTCGAACCCTATCAAGAGAGCACCATCCTCGGACGTATTACACAACCTCCACCCCTGATCGAGCTTGAAGATGGACTTGAGTATGAGGTTGCCGCCATCCTTGATTCCAAGCTTGTTCGCAACAAGCTCTACTATCTAGTCGATTGGCTAGGATATAGTCCCAGCGAGCGTACTTGGGAACCGATAGAGAATTTCACCAATGCTCGTGCTGTTCTTGAAGACTTCCATCGTCAATATCCAGACAAACTGGGTCCTCAATCCAAAACGACTCGTTACACTCGTCGTTTTAAAGGGGGGATAGTGTCATGATATGGCAAGACTCGAACCCATGACCTTATGCTACATGGGTCGAGCTCTTGACCATTAGACTATACATTGTAATACCGATTTCTCTGGAACATTCTAGAAACTTCAGGAGTATTCCTTAGAACACTATAAAAGGAGGCACAACGCATTATTTCAAACCAAATCGGTTCAACGCCAGTCTTAAGCCTCCTAGCTATTGTACATTTTCTTCACATAATGAATATCTTTTCTTATGATCTCTCTCTCTCTCTCTCTCGATCTCTGTCTCCCTCTCTCTCACTCACTCTTTCCTTCTCTCGAGAGTTCTTCACCTCTCTTAGTACTAATACTTCTTTTAGTACTAATTCCTTCTCTGTCTTAGTATTGTTCCTGACACCCTCTAAGCAAGTTAGTGATGTCATCGTAGCCCAAGTAATAGTTAGTACTAAAAGTACCCCTCCAGTACATGTCCTAGCACTCCTAGATTCCGGAGCTAACTCTTGCTTTATGGATAAGAAATTTGCTCAAGCTCATAAGATATCCCTAAGAAAGCTCCAGTGTCCAGCCTCTGTAGTAGTCATTGATGGACGTCCCATTGCTTCCGGAAATATCATACAAGAGTCAGAGCCCATTAATATTGTCCTAGATAACTTAGCATGTGTAGTATCATTTAATATTATTAGTATCCCAGAACTTCCAATAGTTTTAGGAATACCGTGGTTCGAGTTACATAACCCAGACATAGATTGGAGAACAAGAGAAATCCGGTGTCAACAAACCCAAGGGTCAACTCAGAAGATGGTAACCATCTCGTTACGTCAGTTGCGTAAAGAAGGGCGCAAGGAGGAAATGTTCCTCTTTGCAATATCAGTAATTACGCCGATGTGTTCGATAAAGTACAAGCCAACACACTTCCTCATCATCGACTATACGATTGCCCCATCGATTTACAACCGGGAAAAGAGCCGCCATGGGGACCGATCTACAATTTGTCAGCAACCGAGCTGGAAGTCCTTTGGGCCTATATAGAGGAGAATTTGGAAAATGGTTTCATTGGGCATTCGAAATCTCCAGCCGGCGCGCCCATTTTCTTCGTCAAGAAAAAGGATGGATCGCTTCGTCTCGTTGTAGATTATCGTGGCCTGAATAAGGTTACAATCAGGAATAGGTATGCTCTTCCCCTTATCTCAAGTCTTTTAGAACGGATCAATGGTGCCAGGTTCTTCACGAAGATCGACTTACGGGGAGCATATAACCTCGTACGGATCCGACCAGGAGACGAATGCAAGACCGCGTTTCGCACCAGATATGGGCACTTCGAGTATACGGTCATGCCGTTCGGTCTCACTAATGTGCCGGCAGTCTTCTAGCACATGGCTAATGATATATTCCGAGATCTATTGGATGATTATTTGATCATCTATTTGGATGATCTACTGGTCTATTCAAAGACCCAAGAAGAATATGATTCTCATGTACTATTAGTACTAAAATGACTTCGAGAACATGGTCTGTATGCAAAGCTGGAAAAATGTAGTTTCGGGTGCAACCAAGTGGAATTTCTCGGCTACATCATTTTGTTAGAAGTCATCTCCATGGACCAAACTAAGGTCAAAACGGTGGTAGAATGGCAGACTCCGCGTTTGGTGCGGGATGTGCAATGCTTCCTAGGCTTTGCCAATTTTTACCGGAAGTTCATACAAGATTACTCAAAGACCACAAGAATCTTGCCTACTTTCAGGATGCTCGTGTGTTGAATCGACGTCAAGCTCGGTGGACCCACTTCCTCACGCGTTTCAACTTCAAAATTACATATCGTCTAGGGAGGCACCAAGGGAAGGCAGATGCATTATCACGGCGTTCGTATCTAGCACCCCGTCCCGGTGAGCCAGCTTTCGATAACCAAAAACAAGTCATCTTGGGACCGGCACGACTACAAGCAACACAGATCTTTGACATGCCTATGGATTCCCGCGTTATTGATACCATACGTGAAGACTTGAAGACAGATGCCTTCGCCCAAGCTATACTAGCACAAATTGATCTCTCTCGAGCGTCGTGCTCACAGTCGCAACCACCAGGTACGGACTATCGGAAATTCAAATATCATGATGGATTACTCTTCTTTAAAGAACTTTTGTATGTTCCTAATGGTTCTTGCCGCCTTCGAGTAGTACAAAACTGTCATGACACATATACAGCTGGGCATTTTGGTAGTACTAAAACATTACATTTAGTACAACGATCATTCTGGTGGCCCTGTATGTGACAATTTGTCGAGGATTTTGTTCGGACTTGTGATACATGTTGCAGAGCGAAAATGCCAAGGCATCATCCATATGGTTTATTAGAACCATTACCAATTCCAAGCAAGTCATGGCAATCCATTGCTCTAGACTTTATCACAGATCTTCCAGTCTCTAAGGGGTTCAATGCGATTCTAACGGTGGTCGATCGATATACGAAGATGGCTCATTTCTTGCCCTGTACTAAGGAGATCTCCAGTAAAGACACTCCTGAAATTGTCATGCGTGAAGTATATCGGCATCATGGACTTCCCGATAGTATCATCAGTGACCGTGGACCCCAGTTTGTGTCAAAATTCTAGAAGCACCTTTTTAACATGCTCAAGGTCACTTGTAACCTCTCCTTCGGCTACCACCCACAAACCGACGGCCAAGCTGAACGAACAAATCAAACGCTGGAGCAGTATCTGCGGTGCTTTCTCACCTATCATCAGGATGACTGGGCAGATATTCTCCACTTCACCGAATTTTCCTATAACAATTCTATCCACGCATCCACTAAAGTTACACCATTTTATGCTTATACGGGATGTCACCCCCGGTGGAGTGTACTTGAAACTCCAAAGGTGTCCACAAATCCGTGCGTAGAGGATCGTTTGGAGCGGTTACGCAAGATACAAGCGGGTTTATCTACTCATCTCTAGCAAGCTCAACAAACACACAAAGTCTACGCGGATCGTCATCGACTTCCATGTAGTTTTAATATTGGAGATCGGGTGTGGCTGCTACGACGACACATCAAGACTACTTGCCCATGTGAGAAGTTGGATTATCGGCGATTAGGTCCTTTCCGTATTATAGGAAAGATTAATGATGTTGCTTTTCGTCTTGATCTACCTCCTCAACTTCGGATACATCCGGTGTTTCATAGTTCTCTCCTTGAACCCTACCACGAGAGCACCATCCCAGGACGTGTTATCTAACCTCCACCCCCGATCGAGCTTGAAGATGGGCCGGAGTACGAGGTTGCCGCCATCGTTGATTCCAAGATTGTTCGCAACAAGCTGTACTATCTAGTCTTCAAGGATCTCCATGCGAGAGTGGAAAGAGAAACCGGTCGGAAGCTGAAAGCGGTTCGAGCAGATAATGGAGGAGAATACCAGGGGCAGTTCGAGGAGTACTGCTGGTCAAAGGCAATCCGGCTCGAATTCACCGTGCCGAAGACGCCGGAACTAAACGGGTTGGCCGGAAGGATGAATCGGACCATAATGGAGAAAGTCTAGAGCATGCTTGCACATGCCAAGCTACCCAAGAGGTTTTGGGCTGAGGCATTGACGACAACAACCTATGTGATAAACAAATCACCCTGAGTACCCTTGGGAGGAGACTCACCTCAGAAAGTGTGGACTGGTAAGGATGTGTCTTACCGGCATCTGAAGGTGTTTGGGTGTCTCGCATACGTGCATGTGGCGAAGGACAAGAGAGCAAAGCTGGATCCGAAGTTCCGACCATGCATATTCCTTGGATACGGTGATAATGAGTTCGGTTACCGGGTGTGGGTTCTGGTTGACAGAAAGGTGTTCCGGAGTCGAGACATAGCCTTCATGGAAGACAGGACCATTGCCGACTGGGAGTCGGAGCAGAAGGTAACGAACTCCGGATCGTCCATTGAGAACCGGCTTGAGAACGAAAGGATGTACCTGGTTGAAAACCGGATGTTAGCCGGTAACCGGATGACACTCGACGAACCGGCCAGAGACGGATAGGAAACCGAACCGACCGAAGAAGAAGAAGACACCGGAACCGTACAAGATCCTGAATCGGATTTGGATGAGGAACAAACGGAGGAACCGGCAGTCAGAAACCAAGGACAGAGATATCGTCTCCATATGCCTCTACGGTGTCGCGTTGTTACGCGCATGCGTGGAGAACAAGGCGGGACCACTGGGGTCTTGGACCGAGGAATAGGTGAGAAGAGGGAGAGAGAGAGAGAGAGAGAGAGAGAGAGAGAGAGAGAGACGCTCACACACGTATAGACAGAGAAGTGCACGGGGACGCGGCCCAACAACACAGGAGACACGAGTTGAGAACACTAGCGTATGTATATAAATGTATGCAGATGACTCGAACGGTTACAGCCGACCAGGTCGGCGAGGTGGATGCCGACGCTTGATCACCCACGCACACAGGAGAGCAAGATGGAGATCCTGCCGGAAGCACACGGGCGTTCCACGGAGCAGAATCAGCCTCCTGAGAACCTGCGCCAAAGAAACCTATGGAGAACGACAGAGAAGAAGAGCCCCCCTAGTCCGACAGCACTTCGTTCCTTTTAGTGCGCGATCCCCTCTCTCCCCCTGTCTCCCTCTCCTTTATAGCTCAAGGAGGGAGGCCGTTTCACCTGTTTACATCACATTAATTCTCTGTCCTTTCGGACAGAGATACTCCTCGATTTCCCTTATAGAATATTGCTACCTAGGATCTAACCTTTGTGCCTACCTATCTACCATACGACAAGGGACGTGCCCACGTGTAAGGGCTGGTTCACACACATAACACACGGTTTGCGCCTGGGGATGGTTTTCTTCACGACATCCGCCCCCACCTAACCACGCATCCACCGGTATGCGCCAAAATTGGGTTCCTACGGGAGAAAACCGATCCTTGATTTTATTCCTCGTTTACCGGTTCATCCTCCGCCTCGGGCTGCTCGTCGTCGCTGTCCATGCCCCCTAGCTCCGGCTCCCCGTCGTGCCGTTTCTTGAACGCTTTGATCCTCTTCCCCGCTACCGGTATCGCCATTCTCGTACCGTCGAGCTCCGCGAGATGGTACGTCCCATTGGTGTTGGCGCCTGTTACTACGTAAGGCCCGAACCACCTCCTCGCAAACTTCCGCGTGGCCCTGTGCTGATTGTCCAGACTGCTGTCGTAGACTAGCACCCAGTCGCCTTCCTCGATCTTCCTTGGCCGGAGCCGGTGTGTTCGGTCGAACCGGGCTTTGTTCCTTATCCTCGCTACTCGAAGTTTCTCTGCGGCCCGTTCTACGTCCTCTGGCCTCCGCTCAAGCTGTCGAATCCGCGCCGCCAACAGTTCCTTCCGGCTCATCTCGTCCCTCCAGTCCACCGTGGCCCACGAGGAGATCGTTTGCTCTGTTGGCATGATCGGCTTCTGTCCGAACATCAGCTTGGCCGGCATGAACCCGGTTATCGAACTGTGCGTAGTCCGGTCCGCCCACAAGGCATAAGGTAGCAGTCGTGGCCAGTCCCCGACTCAGCCTCCGCATGCCCGTACTAGCGCTTTGACAATTGGCCCGTGCCCGTGCTCCACCTTCCCATTCGCCTCCGGATTGTACGTTGTGGTGAGCGAAAGTTTGACTCCTAGCCGGTCGAACAGTTCTTCGGCCTCTTCTGCGTCCAACTCACCACGGTCAGCCACGATCTTCCCTATGCACCCGTATCGGCATACTACGTCCTCAATCAAAAACCGGCACACGGCTGCCGTCGTCTTGTTCTGCAGGGCTCAGCCTTCAACCTGGTTCGTTAGATCTTCCCGAGCCAGCACCAGATACCGCATCTGTCCTAACCCCATTGGCATCGTCACCAAATCCACCATCCACTTGAAGTGGACGGTCGGAGGGTAGGTTAGGTGAAGCTCGTCCCAATGTCGGATCATGGAGTGCACCTGACAGCTTCCGCAAGTCGTCACGAACTGATGCACATCCCGGTATAGTCCCGGCCACCAGTACTTCCCCTTTAGCTTTTCAAACGTGGCCCACGTTCCACGGTGTCCAGCCCACGGGCTATCGTGGTACGCCGCCAACAAATCGTCCTGTTCCTCCTTCTTCGCCACCACTCGGAACGGGACGCCGTTCCTCTTCTTCGGATGCTTCCAGATGTATCCGTCCCGGAGAAAGAATCGATAGGCTTTCTTCCGAATCCGGTTGGCCTCGTCCGTTGTCCATGACGCGTCCGATGTCATTGTTTTCAGGAACCCGCCGATCTGCAGCCACTCCCCATCGTACTTGCTCTCGTCGAAGTCGTTAAGCATTGGAGAGCATTCCCCGTTGGTTGTCACGTAAGCCGCCTCGAAGAAGTCCACGCCGACTTCCTCGTCCTCTGAAACCATGCCGCCGTCGTTTTCGAACCTCACCCTTGAAAGCATGTCGGCCATGGCGTTGTCTTTCCCAAAAATGTGTCGTATTTCCAGATTCAGGGACTTGATGTACACTATCCACCTGAGCATTGCCAAGTCCGGCGTCGCGCATCCGGAAACCATGCCAAGAATTGGCAGGCAGTCCGTCTCGATAATTACCTCTGCCCCGATCAGGTAGTCTTTGTCGGCCTTTACCACCGAAACGATACCCCAGAGCTCGCGTTTAACCTGGGCGTATCCTCGCTGTGGCTCGCTGAGGACCTTTGCGCCGAACCGGATCGGGGAATGCATGCCGTCCTCGTCCTCCTGGTTGACGACCCATCCGATCCCGGTCGGACTCGTGTCTACCGTTACGTAAATTGGAGTGCTCTTTCCGTAGACAGCCTTTCGGAGCGCCGGAGCCGCGGCAAGTGCTTCCTTAATCTTCCGGACAGACTCCGTATGCTCGTCTCTCCACTCGAATCTTCGCCCCTTTTTCAGCAACCCGTATAACGGCTCCGCGACGTGAGCGTAATGCGGGATCCATATGTGGTAGAACGCTGTCGCGTTACTACGCGCGTGCGTGGAGAAACGAGGCGGGACCACCGGGGTCTTGAACCGAAGAGCAGGTGATAGAAGGGGAAAGAGAAAGAGAGTGACGCCCTGTCACGTATGAGTAAGAAACACAGGGGGCACGGCCCGTCAACACAGACGACGCGAAGGGACACAGAGATAGGGAGACACAAGTGTTTGTATATTAACGAGTAATAGAATACACAACAAAGCACGCGAGCAGTTACAACCGAACAAGCCGGCGAATAGATGCCGATGCTTGTTCGTCTGCGCACGAAAAGGGGAAAAGGGTGGAGGTGCTGCTGGAAGCACACGGGCGTTCCTCGAAGTAGCGCGAGCCTCCCGAAAACTTGCAGAGAAGTGCGATGGAGAACGAACAAAGGAGAAGCGTTCGGTTCCGGTCCGACAGCACTTCGTCCTCCTTAATGCGCGCCCCTTCTCCCTGCGTCTCCCTCTCCTTTATAGCATCAAGAAGGGAGCCATCTCCCTCATTTACTTCCTACCTACTGAATCTAACTGCCCAGGATATCTCTATGTACCTAATTCTCTATTATATACATTAAGAGCGCACGCACGTGAAGGGCCGGTTCATGGGCGCTATTCACGGATTGCACCAAGGGACGGTTTTCTTCACGACAACGCGCACGCTCCCAAGAACCTCCGAACCTCCATGACCGAGTTGCAGTCGTTCTTCATCGCAGCGATGCCTTCTACCTTAGCTGGAGACGGTTTCCGGCCGTATGGCCCGCATAGGTGTCCGACGACCATGATCTCTGATTGCCCGAAGGCCGACTTTCCCCCGGAGAAGGTGAGCCTCGCTCCCTCCAACCTCTGCAGCACCTTCTCGCAGTCGTCGATGTGCGTCGCCACGAATTTCCGGCATCCGTCCGGTCAGATCGTCTCGTCCCTTTCCTCCACCGGGCATCCCTTGATCGGGACGTCGTCCAAAAACGGCATGGTGATGTCTGGGATACAATCCCTCAGCACTTTGTTCATTGCGTTCACCATGTGAGCCACCGAGTTCATCCCTCCTTGTGGCAGGGTACACATCCGTACTAGTGCGAGAGGAGTTCGCATTGTCGTGATGTCTCTGCTCTCTACGGGAAGCTGGAACTGATCGTACCCCGAGTAGAGATCACCGACCGAGTAAATCGACCTTCCGGCGAAGGCCTCCGCAAACTCGTCTATTGTCGGTCCGATTCCTGTGTTTTGAATGGTCACCTTGTTGACTGGCTGCAGGTCTTGGATAAAGCGTAGCGTGCCGTCCTTCTTCGGCACGGTAAACCACCGATTCGAGTATGGGGCACTCGACGGTTCGAGGATTCCCATCTCGACCTTCTGCTTTAACAGCTCCATCAACTTCGGGATGTGAGCTCTAGGTATTGGAATTGGTTTGAGACTCCACGGCACATGCGGTACCGTGAATATCACCATCGGTTCCACGACTGTCGGGTCTACGCACCTGATCTCCTCCGGTGAGAATGCGAAAGCCTTCCCGTGCCTTCCGAGCATTCCCCGAAAACGGTCCTCTTCCGCCAACAGTAGGAAGCCACCCCCACCGATTTTGAGCTCGCGCAACGTTATGTCAGTGAACGTGTGTCCTATGCGGGCCGGATTTCGTAAACTCGGGTCCGATGCAACCCCCTTTATTCGCAACTCGTTGCCCTCCGGCAAGGGAACCGTGACTGGCCTCACCTTCCGGTCCACAGTCTTGTACCTCGTGTCCACCCGGGCCGTTTGATCCGACTCGAGCCCTCTACTGAAGTCGGCGATGACTTCGTACATCCTTTCCGAACATACCGGAATCGTCCGGTCCTCTTTAAGGACTCCTCTGACTACCTCTCGCAGCTCCCCCAAGGTATCATCGGTAAGAGATCGCCTCCACGGCTCCGTTGATTTCCTCTCCGAGGCCGAGGATACCACATGCCCGAAGTCACTCCTCTGCCCTTTTCTTCTTCCGTCCAACAACGTCGACTATCGTACACCCTCCATTGTCGGAGAACCAAAGTTTCCTACTTATAGTACAGGTCTTCTCCGCTATCGTACATTTGTGGGGTTTTCTCGGAGTGTCCGGACTATTGCAGCCCCACGCCTTGATAGCCCTCTCTAAAAATCCTCTCGGCTTTCGCCCCCGAGGGTCTTGCGGTTCCGCTCATGGTTCGGCCTCACCGTCAGGAACTGGACTGAGTGACGCCCATCCTGGCTCTTGACCCTTCCATAGGCCGAGCCGTTGTCCAGCACCTTGGTCTCCATCCGTGCTGCCGTGATGTATGGTTCTCCTAGTATAACCGGATGTGAGGACGTCTCCTGCACGAAGAAGTGCTAGTCAATCTCGACATCGCCGATCTTTACTCGTACGTTCGGGCAGGCTCCATGCAGTTCTTCGGTGGCACGCGTCGCCGCCCGTATTTTCCACCCGTGCTTGGTGTTGATCGGCCATTTTCCCTTCTTATAGAAGTCCATGGACATCAAATTGATTTCTGAACCGTGGTCCACCAACGCCACCACTGGTTCATGAACATCTCCGATCTTCACAGGGGTCTCCGTAGTCACTCTGGCCCAGTGCGGCCTCAAATAGTGGCTCTCCGCCAACTCGTCTTCCAACGCCATGTCCTCTATGTGCGTCGTCCTCACCTCCACCGGCTTCTCCGGTTCTGTCTCCGTCGACAGCCTCTTCCTCTTCACCAAGTCTACGATGGAGTCGTGGAACTCCTTCTTGGCGATCCCAAGCACTTCCCTCAGCGACAGTTCCACCTTGTTGTCGAGGATTCGTTCTTCCAGGACCTTTCGCAGGTCCATGGATCTTTCGATTTCTGTGCCCAACCGGTACCCGCCCTTCTTCGGATTATCCTGGGCGCCGAGTACACCGGCCTCATTCCGCCTTAGCCCGTATCGAGTTTCATATCGCTCTGAGGGCCCGACCCCTCCGGTTTTCCCTACCCACTTGTCCTCTACCAGAGCCTCGTAGTTTTGACAAGCGGCTTCGACGAAGCCCGTCTTTTCTTCCACCGGGTCACTCCACCCAGTTACCTCCCGGACCCATTTTTCCGCGCGGTCCACCTCTTCTTTCCTCAGCCGCGCGCCGTCGAGGCCTTCCAGCATCGTCGGCCAGAACCCAGCTTTGTTCGTCTTCGGGGCCTCGCCACCTCTGACCCGAATACCAGCTGACGCCGAGTAGTGGACGGTCTCCGCGTGACGAGCCGCCGCCTCCTCCATCAGCCTTTTCATGCCCCCTCGCCCGACGTTCAGGTTTAGGGCCCTTCGGGTCTTGCTGGCGTGCACCCGACCATTCCACAGGTACACCACGTTGCTTCTCATCGCCTCGGCGAAGTCCCCGCGGTCCTTTCGGATGTGCCCAACCGCGTCACACCACATGCACCTGTTTTCCGCCAGAGGTCGTCGGTCACGGGCCTGTTTGCCACCATCCCTCCGTGCCTGGGCGATCTGGAGATCCTTTACCATCCGCGCCAGCTCCTCCAGAGTTGCTACCCCGGACGAGCCCTTGACCATGCTGGTTGAGGCCGACCCGGTCTCGAGCCAATCTCGGGTCTCTTCCCTTCGCGTTGGTGGTGTTGGCTCGAGCTTCTTTGCTGCGACAAAGCCCGCCCCTGTCGATCCTTTGTCAACCCATTCCCACCATTTGTCGAAACGGCCACAGACCCTTTTCACCACGGCCCAGTCGCCCGTCAGCCCGTCATCAGTCTCCAATAGGAGGCCTACCTGCTCCCGATCCCGCTCGTCAACCGACTTAACAAACAATAGGACACAGCTTGTGTCTAGAACGGTCCGGTCAAGCACCGAGAGGCGTGCGAAGCGTTCCTCAAACTCCCGAAGGAGCACTGACGCGTTCCTTCCTTTGTCGGGGGTCTCCACCCACTCCATGAAGTCCCGCTTCGAAATAGCACAACTCGTGCACATACCATGTCGAAGCGCATCTTCAAGCCCGTATCTTTCGAGGAGCCGACCTTCGAACTCCTCCCAGGTCCAGCTCTCAACCCGTACCTCGAGCACCTCCGTATGGATACCCGGCATCGCCACTCAAGGGAACCCGGCTAGACGCCTCTCTTCCGAAATGTCCCTCATTACCATCTCAGCCCGGTAGGATGCCAAGTAGCTCGTGGCATCCTTTCCACTAAACCGGACGATCGTACCGACAACTGCCTTGATAGCCCTATCAAGGGTGCCAGTGCCTTCACGCACACTCACTATATGGTCTACAGCCGAAGCCATGGCTTCTGCAAGGTCCGACCCCCTCATCTTCTACTCCTTTGCTGCCTGTTCACGTCGAGTTCACCAAATATGTCGCGTTGTTACGGGCGTGCGTGGAGAACAAGGCGGGACCACTGGGGTCTTGGACCGAGGAATAGGTGAGAAGAGGGAGAGAGAGAGAGAGAGACGCTCACACACGTATAGACAGAGAAGTGCACGGGGACGCGGCCCAACAACACAAGAGACACGAGTTGAGAACACTAGCGTATGTATATAAATGTATGCAGATGACTCGAACGGTTACAGCTGACCAGGTCGGCGAGGTGGATGCCGACGCCTGATCACCCACGCACACAGGAGAGCAAGATGGAGATCCTGCCGGAAGCACACGGGCGTTCCACGGAGCAGAATCAACCTCTTGAGAACCTACGCCAAAGAAACCTATGGAGAGCGACAGAGAAGACGAGCCCCCCTAGTCCGACAGCACTTCGTTCCTTTTAGCGCGCGATCCTCTCTCTCCCCCTGTCTCCCTCTCCTTTATAGCTCAAGGAGGGAGGCCGTTTCACCTGTTTATATCACATTAATTCTCTGTCCTTTCGGACAGACATACTCCTCGATTTCCCTTATAGAATATTGCTACCTAGGATCTAACCTTTGTGCCTACCTATCTACCATACGACAAGGGACGTGCCCACGTGTAAGGGCTGGTTCACACACATAACACACGGTTTGCGCCTGGGGACGGTTTTCTTCACGACAATGGTCGAGAGCTTAATGTACGCAATGGTGTGTAATCGACCGGATATTGGATACGCAGTCGGAGTAGTGAGTCGGTTCACGACTGTTAAGTAATTAGGTAATTAACTAGGGTTAATTAGAGACTAATTATATGGTTACGTTAAGTAGCGGAAGATTAGTATGATATGCACGTGAGAGTGTGTGAGAGGAAGAGAGAGAGAGAGGAAGTTACACTTATGAACATGAAGATAAATGGGGGATGATTGACTATATTGAAAAGTGTCATCAACATACAAAAATACCCACAATGAGGTATATATACAACCCATGTGCAAAGGTGCACATGTGTGGGTAGAACATAGGTACTTATATGTAAGTCCTACATTAAATGCACTAAGGAGTGGAGGATCTAGAATATCCCACTTAAGTACAGGGTCCTATTTAAAGGCTTAAGGTCAACACATTAACTAGATTCGATCTAGGTAACTACTAAGTTACATGTGTTGACTAACTAGATTAAACTAGTTGAGCTTGATATCTCAACATGTCCCCTCAAGCTCAAGTGTGAGGCGTCCAACGTTCGGTTTAGCTTCCTTCGGCTTCGTCGACATCAGTGCGGCTTGCGGCTTTCTTCGCGGCGTTGCATGGCCTTCATCGCGTCTTCACGGCTTCGTTGCGCGGCTTCGTTGCGCGGCGTTGCGCGGCGTTGCGCGGCTTTCTTCATGTCTTCGTGGCTTTGTTCTCCCCCTCAAGCCTGGATCCTCGGGCTCTTGTTCAGCCACTACCTTCATCGCGAGGGCATAGTGATGGGCCATATACTCGTTGTAGGCGTAACGAGTGACTTGGGTCTTCGCTCGTGATGAGCGGCGGAGTTTCTCGTTTGTCGATGTGAGCGCCTTCTTTACTCCGGGTGTCCTCATGATGGGTACACCGAACTCACTGTCTAGTGAGTGAGCCGAATCATCCGAATCACGATCGTCAGGGTGGACCTCGACTTCGTATTCGGGCATCTTACCTTTGCCTTTGTCCGATGTCAGACCTGGCCGGAATGTGTTTTCATCGCGTGGAGGCTCTTGTGGGCCAATTAGCTCGGTAGAGCTTGGATTGTCCTTCGGTGGAGGACTTGGCCGAGTTTCGTCGTTTGAGTTGGCGTTCAACTCTTCCTCAATCGGGTCGGATGGAGTCACATCGGGCTTATACCAAGATGTCGATTCGTCGAAAACGACGTCGCGACTTATCCGCACCGCTCAGGTCGAAGGGTTGAAGCACTTGTACGCCTTTTTCGCGGACAAGTATCCTATGAGGATACATTCTTCCGACTTCGCGTCGGGCTTCTCTCGACTTTTGTTCGTGATGCGTATATTCGCAATGCTTCCGAACACCTTGAGGTGCGAGAGGATGGGCTTTCTTCCGACGAAGATCTCGTATGGAGTAAGCTCGTGCACGCTATTTGTGGTGCATCAATTCATGAGATAGACGGCCGTGGATGCCGCTTCCGCCCAATAGAAGTTCGACATATGCTTCTCATGCATCATGGCGCGTGCTACCTTGAGAATTTGCCGATTCTTTCTCCTGGCTACTCCGTTTTGTTGGGGAGTGTGTCGGCATGAGAATTCTCTACAAATGCCTTCACCTTGGAGGTAGGAGGTGAACTCGTCGGCGAAGTACTCCTTTCCTCCGTCCGATCGTAGGCATCGAATGTGCCGACCGGTTTCTTTCTTCACTTGCCTTTTGAGCCTTTGAAAGTGGGAGAGCACTTCGCTCTTCTTCTTCATCCGGTATATCCACACGTAGCGCGAGTGGTCGTTGATGAAGGTGACGTAGTAGCGGCATCCGCCGAGTGTCGGCGTTTGAGCCAGTCCCCATACGTCCGAGTGGATTATGTCAAGGAGGCCTTTGCTTGCGGAGCTCTCCTTCGGGAATAGGAGTTGATGTTGTTTGCTGAGTTGGCATGCTTCGCACACTCAGTCGACTTGTTTCGATTCGAAGGCCGGAAGTTCGATTACGACTCCCTTTGATTGCATTCCGCGAAGCCGTTGGAGGTTTACATGGCCGATTCGCTTGTGCCACAACTCGATGTTTGTCTCGGTCTTGAGACCTTTGGCGTACATGGCCGATTTTACCTCGTTCGAGTCGAGGATTAACAAGCGACCGTCTCTCCGTCCCTTGGCTATGAGTCGGTCGTCTTTCTCGATGAAGCAACCTTCATTGTTGAAGCAGACTTGCATGCCTTGCTCCATGATTTGGCTGATCGAGACCAAATTCTTTGTTATTGTGGGCATGTGCAAGACATTCTTGATGCATGTTTGCTCGCCTTCTTTCCCGAATGGGACATCACCGATGTGCCGAATGGGATGTGGAGTGTCGTCTCCGGTCTCTATGTAGCCGGGTCGATCCGGCGTTCGCAAGTCGCGAAACCACTCTTGGTGCGACGTCATGTGGTGCGAGGCGCCAGAGTCTACGAACCACGCGTGTTAGGAGTTGGAGGTGCTTGTGGAGTTTGCGGGATCGGAGGCCATCATAGAGTTCGCTCTATGCCTCATCACGAAGAGTCTACCGTAGTCCGCGTATTCCGCGTTCGTGGCGTAATTTGTGAGTTGCCAGCTTGTTGAGGCCGACTCGCTTCGTCTTTTTCGGCACTCCTCTTCGCGATGGCCGATTTTGCCGCAATAGTTGCACGTAGGTGGTGTCGTTCGCCGACCTTGTTCGGCGTGGAAGTTCCCCCTTCTTGTGAAGGTTCCTCGATGGCTTCCATTTCCTTGCCGAAATTGTGAATTCCCTTCGTGGGATAGGTCGAATTGACCTCTTCCGCTTCGACCTCGTCTATGGGCACCATCCATATCGGAGAAGAGCATTTGTCCGTCCAATGTGCTGGTCTTTGATTGAACGTGGTTTTCTTCGACCAATAGCATTGATTGGAGGTTGAGGAACGAGGGAGGGGTATCTCTCGCCAAGATTGCCGTTCTCAACGAGTTGAATCGTTGTGCAAGGCCGCCCAAGCATACTTGCACCATCTCGTCCTCGTCGATGTTGACGTTGATGGAAACAAGAGAGTCGCAAATGCTCTTGATCTTGGTGGTGTAGTCCGTCACGGACATTTCTTTTTGTCATATGTTGGTCAACTCTTGCCGGAGTTGAAGCTTGCGCGCGGATGTGTCCGCGGCGAAAATCTTCTTGAGATTTTCCCACGCCTCTTTGGGCGTCTTGGCGTCATGAATGTGGCTAAGCATGTGGTCGTTTACACATGTGGCCAAGCAATACATTACCCGACTCGCGCCTTGCTCCCACGTTGGGTAGTTGGCGTGTGTGGTTTCGGGTTTGTTTTCTTGTGCGCCGTTGATGTAGATCCAATACCCTTGGCCGACAAGGTATTGATTCATCTTGTACTCCCAAGATGAATAGTTTCTTCGGTCTAGCTTTTCGCTAGGGAGTGAGCTTCCCATTTGTGTGTTCATGTTGATTGTTGTGTCTTCCGTTTTGTTTTTCTTCTCTTGGTCGCGTACACGTCCTTCATAGCAGCACTACGGTAGCGGATAGCGAATAGCCGGGATTTGTCGTCGGCGTCTTGAACACACAATCACGAATAAGTGGTGGGCTTAGTGGATTTCCTAAACCACGCGCTCTGATACCATGTTAAGTAATTAGGTAATTAACTAGGGTTAATTAGAGACTAATTATATGGTTACGTTAAGCAGCGGAAGATTAGTATGATATGCACGTGAGAGTGTGTGAGAGGAAGAGAGAAAGAGAGGAAGTTACACTTATGAACACGAAGATAAATGGGGGATGATTGACTATATTGAAAAGTGTCATCAACATACAAAAATACCCACAATGAGGTATATATACAACCCATGTGCAAAGGTGCACATGCATGGGTAGAACATAGGTACTTATGTGTAAGTCCTACATTAAATGCACTAAGGAGTGGAGGATCTAGAATATCCCACTTAAGTACAAGGTCCTATTTAAAGGCTTAAGGTCAACACATTAACTAGATTCGATCTAGGTAACTACTAAGTTACATGTGTTGACTAACTAGATTAAACTAGTTGAGCTTGATATCTCAACAATGACCAACCCCAGTAAAGAGCACTAGAATGCGGTAAAATGGATACTCCGGTACTTGAAGGGAACTTCAAGTATGTGCCTCCGATTCGGGTTTGGTAAACCCCTCATGGAAGGATTTACCGATTCGGATATGTTGGCTGATGTGGACACCAGCCGGTCAACTTCCGGATATGTCATGACCTATGCAGGGGGAGCTGTTTCGTGGCAGTTGAGGATGGAGAGGACGGTTGCGTTATCAACCATGGAGGCGGAGTATATGGCAGCCGTGGAAGCCGGCAAGCAAATATTATGGATGAAGGACTTCATCGGAGAGCTAGGGATCCAACAAGAGGAATACCGACTCTACTACAAAGTGCCATCCACCTTGCAAAGAACGCGTCATACCATTCCAGAATGAAGCACATCTAGAGCAGGTACCACTGGATCCGGGAGCGAGTTGAAGATCGAGAGAAGGAGAACGTGTCAGATATGCTGACCAAGGTGCTGACACCCGACAAGCTAGACGCATGCCGGAAGCGGATCAGACTTACAAGGCATCCCATGCCGGAGTGAAGGGGGAGATTGTTGGGAAATCGGTCTCTCCAGATGGGATCTGGTGATGAATAAAGAGAACCCGGTGAGAATCGGAAGAGAGCCGGTGAGAACCGGAAGGGAAGACAGATTTGTAAATATGTCTTCAATAAACCCATTGAGGCTATATTTGTAAATAGCCCTAAGTTCATATAGCTATAAATATGACTTAGGGCAATCACCTTATAGCGAGCGTGATTGTGATTGTGTTGTTGACATATTGTTGTAACTGTTGTACAGATAGAGAGATAGATAGATAGATTATATTATCGTCTTCGGAGGTCAAATATGACCTATGAGACTAAAAATATTACATTTCACGTGATACATGTGAAAGTGAGTAGTGACTCTCGATGTTCAAGAACTTTACCAATGAATGTTGCAATCGAGAGTGTACATTGTGGTTGTGAGAGGAATTCATGCAAAGATTGGGCTCGATCGAAGAGGTGTGGAAAGCATGATCGAATATGATCAAAGGCAGAGCATTGTATCAAAGTGTGATACTCAGACTCGAGAACTTGTTTAGGGCAAAGTGTGCATAGCCGACCACTCTCATCACTTGTATCCCAACGCCCTGTTTCACATCGCAATGCATGTGAGCTAAGTCGCATGGAAGCAATGGTTCGAATGGCAGATAACGGTATGGGCTCTAACATGTATGGATGTGTACGATTTCCCCATTCCGCAAAGAATATGGTTTTGTAGTTAGGTGCAACATGTGTAGTATAATGTGTGAAACGTGAGCCTCCACATTTGTCCCATGTCATGATACATTGGCGTTGCAAAAATGCCTCATTTACAGAGGAATCTAATGATGCATCATGAAACAAGTGTCTCGCATCCCATCTACCAAACCATTTTTCTATATCTTACATCCAACCGGAACACAAAATTTTGCTTTTATGCATCTTTTGGATCTTTTTGCTTGCTTCCCACGCAATTCTAGGAAGTCGATGTGAGGGGCTTTTTTGAACCTTAAGCATGTATTCAACAACCCTTTCCATGGCCATGATCTCAATGGGAAGCGATCCCATCTCAAGGAGGAGGAGGGTGTAGGGCGTTTGTTTCTTAACTTGTAGAAACTTGGTAAGAAAATGCTTTTGGACATTTTCAAACTCTTTCCACATAGATTTAGGGATACTACCGCCCCATACTTCCACCCCATAGAGAAGAACCGGTGTCACCAAAGTGTCGAAAAGATATTTCTTGAGGACCCAACACTTAATATCTCCAAGATTGCATGTGTTCTCAAATGCATAGTATGCTCGCTTGCCCGCCTCTAAGCGGCGTGTAGCACATTCATTCCATCTATGATTTGAAGGAACTTCAAGGCCAAGATATTTGAAGCTTTCCACACATTCAAGTGGCTCATTGTGTAAGGAATCGACACTTAGATTCACCTTCTTCACTTGGCCACAACCGAGTAAGCACGAATCGATGGAGCAGAAAATAGGAACCACGAAGAGAAACAAACAAAACGCGAACACAGGGATTAACGTGGAAAACCCTAGATGGGAAAAACCACGGGAGTACAAGACTCCAAATCAACACTATACAGAGAAGTATACAATGGCGAGCTGCAAGGCAACGACCTTGAGCTCGCTTTCTTCGCCACAGGCGGCGGAAATACACAGAGGCGTCGACCTCTTCCTCTCTCACGCTCTTTCTTTCTCTCTTTCTCACGGCTGCTCTCTCTTCACACCTCTAGAGTGGAAAAACAGAAAAATGAGAAGCAACAGTAAAACTGTTTGCCCTAAGTCATATTTATACACATATGACTTTGGGGCTATTTACAACTATAGCCTCAAGGGCCCTTGGCAAACATATTCACAGATATGTCCCCGCATCCGGATCTCTCTCCGGGTACATTCGGCATCCGGCTCCGTAGCCGGGGTCTTCATCATCCGGATCCGAAACCGGGTCTTCGTCATCCGGTTCCAATACCGGGTACTCCTCATTCGGGTCTTCATTCCCGATTCCCGGACATCTGATCATCCCATCCGGAGGGACCGTAATCCCTACAAACTCCCCCTTCACTTCGGCATGGGATGTCTTTCCAGTCCGACCCTCTTCCGGCACGCTTCCAGCTTGTCGGGTGTGAGCACTTTGGTCAGCATATCTGACCCGTTCTCGTCCGTGTGGATCTTCGTCAGCACGAACTCCTGGTCTTCTATCCTTTCCCGGATCCAATGATATCTTCGCTGGATGTGCTTCGTCCGGGAGTGATAGGCCGCATTCTTCGCAAGGTGGATGGCACTCTGACTGTCGCAGTAGAGTCGGTACTCCTCCTGCTGGATACCGAGCTCTCTAATGAAGTCCTTCATCCATATTATTTCCTTGCCAGCTTCAACAGCCGCCATGTACTCCGCCTCCGTGGTTGACAACGCAACCGTCTTCTGCAGCCTCGACTGCCATGAAACAGCTCCCCCTGCATACGTCATCACATACCCTGATGTGGACCGGCTGGTATCTGCATCAGCCGACATATCCGAATCGGTGAAGCCGTCGAGTTCGGGCTTACCGGAGCCGAATCGGAGGCACACGTTTGTCGTGCCCTTCAGGTATCGGAGTATCCACTTGACCGCGTTCCAGTGCTCCTTGCCGGGATTGCTCATGTACCGGCTCACCACTCCAACTGCATATCCTATGTCCGGTCTCGTACACACCATGGCGTACATTAAGCTCCCGACGGCTGAGGCATACGGCACTTTCATCATATCCTCCTTTTCAGCCTTTGTCTTGGGACTTTGCTTGCTGGACAACTTGCAGTTTGCCGGGAGGGTCGATCCGACCGGTCTTGCTTCCGACATGTTGAACCGGTGAAGCACCTTTGTCACGTACTTCTCCTGTGACAGCCACAACTGCCTCTTCTTCCGGTCCCGGATGATGTGCATCCCTAGTATTTGCCTCGCCGGACCCAGGTCCTTCATTGAGAAGGTTCGGTGAAGAGCCTTCTTCAGCATCCGTATCTTGACCTGGTCCCGTCCGACGATCAACATGTCGTCCACGTACAGGAGGAGTATTAGAAAGTCTCCTCCTTCGAACTTCTTCACAAACACGCAGTGGTCAGACTGCGTTTTGAGGTACCCTTCGTCGGTCATGAAGGAGTCGAACTTCCGGTACCATTGCCGGGGAGCCTGCTTCAGACCGTAGAGGCTCTTCTTCAACCGGCATACCAAGTGCTCCTTTCCTTTCTTCTCGAATCCTTCCGGTTGCTGCATGTAGATCTCTTCTTCGAGGTCACCGTGAAGGAATGCCGTCTTCACGTCCATCTGTTCTACCTCGAGGTCCATGCTTGCTGCTATGCTCAGCACCGTCCGGATGGAGGTCATCTTCACTACCGGGGCAAATATCTCGTCGAAGTCGACGCCCTTCTTCTGTTGAAACCCCTTCACCACGATCCTGGCTTTGTATCTCGGGGGGTTTCCGGCATCTCCCGATTTCAGCTTGAACACCCACTTGTTTCGAAGTGCCCGCTTTCCTTTCGGCAACTCCACAAGTTCATATGTGTGGTTCTCATGCAGGGAATCCATCTCGTCCTGCATGGCACTTAACCACCTGCGGCTATGGGTGTCATGCTTTGCTTCTTCCAAGCTCTCCGGCTCCCCCTCATCGGTTAGCAGCACGTGCTCTGGATCCGGAAATCTCCGAGGGGCCCTTCTCTCTCTTAGAGGGTATCTCCGTTCCGGAGCTTCGGTAACCGGTTCTTCCGATTCTTCTTCATCCGAATCCATTGCGGGATCGGGGCCGGTTCCGGTATCATTTTCGTCTTCTTCGGCCGGTTCTATTTCTTCACCGTCTTCGGCCAGATCCTCGAGTGCTAACCGGTCCCTTGCCGGTCGGGACTGCTCCTCGTAGAGTTGATCCTCACCGGTCGACTTTGAGCTCTTCATCTTCTTCTCCGACTCCCAGTCGGCAAGTGTCTTGTCCTCCATGAAGATGATGTCTCGACTCCTGAATATCTTCTTGTCGACCGGGTCCCATACTCGGTAGCCGAACTCGTCGTCGCCGTAACCGAGGAATATGCATGGCCGGGTCTTTGGATCTAGCTTTCCTCTCCGGTCCTTTGCCACATGCACGTATGCGAGACACCCGAACACCTTCAGATGCCGGTAGGATACTTCCCTACCGGTCCACACTCTCTGCGGCGTGTCTCCGTCCAAAGGTACTGAGGGTGATCTATTTATCACATATGTCGCCGTCGACATTGCCTCAGCCCAAAATCCCTTGGGTAATTTCGCATGCGCCAGCATACTCCGGACCCTCTCCATTATGGTCCGGTTCATCCTCTCGGCCAGCCCGTTCAGTTCCGGCGTCTTCGGCACAGTAAACTCGAGCCGGATTCCCTTCGAGCGACAGTACTCCTGGAACTGCCCCCGGTATTCCCCTCCGTTATCCGCTCGTATCGCTTTCAGCTTCTTGCCGGATTCTCTTTCCACTCTCGCGTGGAGTTCTTTGAAGACGGACAACACTCGGTCCTTTGTCTTCAACGGTGCCGTCCACAGCTTCCGGCTGTGATCATCTATGAATGTTACGAAGTACTGGGCTCCGCCATGTGACTTCGTTTCTACTTGACACACGTCAGTATGCACCAGCTCCAATGGTGCACTACGTCTCGTCGGTGGCCTTGAGTGGAAGGAGGTCCGGTTTTGCTTACCGGCCAGGCAGTCGGTGCACTTCTCCAAGTGCAAATGCTTCACTGGAATAAGGTTGTCTTCTGCAAGCCTCTTCATCCCCTTCTCACTCATGTGGCACAGCCTCTTGTGCCACAGCTCACCGGCAGTGTCGGCTGCCACATTCAACTCCTCCGGACATAGCCGGGAATTCATCAGGTACAGTGTGTTGACCTTCCGGGCCCGAGCCACTATCAAGCTCCCCTTGCTGAACTTCATGACACCGTTCCGGATGCTACCCGTGTAGCCTTCATCGTCTAGCCTCCCGGCCGAAATCAGGTTCAATCGAACCTCCGGAACGTGTCGGACATCCTTCAGCAGCATTTTACATCCGGTTGATGTCATCAGCCACACGTCTCCTATGCCGGCAATCCGGCATGTGCCTTCATTTCCCATCCGGACACAGCCGTGCTCACCGGCTGTGTAGGATGAGAAGTATTTCTTCTCCGGGGTCAAGTGGAACGACGCTCCGGAATCGACCACCCAGGTCATCTCTACTCCGGCAAGGTTCAGCTCCCTCTCTTCGGTAATGAGCATTATCTCTTCTTCACTTGCCGCGAGTGCCGTCGTTCCTTTCCGGTCCTGCCCTCGCCGATCCGGACCTCTCCGGTCCGTGGCTCCCCGGTATGCACCGTTTCTCTCCGGTGACTTCTTCGAATCGGTGTCGTCGGCTCCGTTGTCTTTTCGGTAATGCCGACAATTCTTTCGGAAGTGCCCCGGCTTCCCACAGTGGAAGCATGTAGGCCTTCCTCTTGACTGCGACCGGGTCCCCGACTTCTCCCGTCTTTGCGGACTCCGGTTCCATTGTCTTCCCCGATCCGATTCGGTAAGCAGCGCCTTCGTGTCGGAGGCCGGTTCTTTATCTCTCCGACGCGCTTCTTCGTTCAAAATACTTGTCTTTACCGTTTGTAAGGACAAGTTATCTTCGGTGCACGAGGTGCTGAGAGTCACCACCAAGTTCTCCCAGCTTTCCGGCAATGTACACATCAGGATGATGGCTTGCATTGCATCCTCCAACGGGAACTTGATCGCCGCAAGCTGATTCACGAATCCCATGAACGTGCTTACGTGTTCCACCATACTCTCGCCGTCCCGGTACTTGAGATTCACTATCTTCCTCATCAGGGAGGTCCGGTTCAACGCATTCTTCCTCTCATAGAGGCCCGACAGCTTCTTCCACATCTCGTATGCGTTGGTGTCGTTCGCCACATGTTGTAGGACGCTTACATCGACATATTGTCGGATCGTCGCTACTGCTTTCCGGTTCAGGAGCTTCCACTCCGACTCAAGTACCCCTTTCGGTATTTCCGACCTGTCAATCGGTTCGTACAGGTCCCGAACAATCAGAAGATCCTCCATCTTGATCTTCCAGTCGGCGTAATTTTGTGCATTCAGCACCATCATCCCCGGCTGCCCGCTGCCGCCGCCTTCCATTTTCTGCAGCAGTTCGCTCTGATACCAGTTTGTAAGGAATCGACACTTAGATTCACCTTCTTCACTCGGCCACAACCGAGTAAGCACGAATCGATGGAGCAGAAAATAGGAACCACGAAGAGAAACAAACAAAACGCGAACACAGGGATTAACGTGGAAAACCCTAGATGGGAAAAACCACGGGAGTACAAGACTCCAAATCAACACTATACAGAGAAGTATACAATGGCGAGCTGCAAGGCAACGACCTTGAGCTCGCTTTCTTCGCCACAGGCGGCGGAAATACACAGAGGCGTCGACCTCTTCCTCTCTCACGCTCTTTCTTTCTCTCTTTCTCACGGCTGCTCTCTCTTCACACCTCTAGAGTGGAAAAACAGAAAAATGAGAAGCAACAGTAAAACTGTTTGCCCTAAGTCATATTTATACACATATGACTTTGGGGCTATTTACAACTATAGCCTCAAGGGCCCTTGGCAAACATATTCACAGATATGTCCCCGCATCCGGATCTCTCTCCGGGTACATTCGGCATCCGGCTCCGTAGCCGGGGTCTTCATCATCCGGATCCGAAACCGGGTCTTCGTCATCCGGTTCCAATACCGGGTACTCCTCATTCGGGTCTTCATTCCCGATTCCCGGACATCTGATCATCCCATCCGGAGGGACCGTAATCCCTACACATTGTTGTACATAATGCATGGTTTATCTCTTTTTTGGCTCTTCACAAGCATAATCTTTGTTTTAGAGCTATTGACACTTAATTTAGTATGCATGCAAAATTTTTCCAATGCCTTCATAAGCTTTTGTGCATCTCCTAAAGTATTTGCAAAAAGCACTACATCATCTGCATATAGCAAAAGCATAATTACAACATTCCCAATGGCAACTTCTTCAACACATTCTTCCTTTGCAAACTGGGTAACCATTTCTTCCAATTCATCAATGCATAGACCAAATAGTGTTGGTTAGAGTGGGCATCCTTGCTTAACACCAATAGTGCTTTTGAAAAAATCTGAAAGTTTATCTCTCATGCGCACATAACATATAACCTTCTCATAAATTCGGGAAATTGCAAGCATATATTCCCTTGGCACCTCAAGTTCTTCCATTCGCCTCCAAAGATGCTCACGAGGTACCATATCAAAAGCTTTCTTGAAGTCTACAAAGCAACAATATAAACCTTTACCTCTAAGGCGACTTTCCTCCATTAATACTCGAAGGGTGATAAGGTGATCAATGGTGCTATGGTGTTTCCGAAAGCCAACTTGTCCATAAGCTCTCTTACCACTTTTTTCAGCCCATACACTTATCTTTAATTCTATTATACATCCAGATAGTTTTGCCATTAATAAGCCAACCATGATGGTTCGATAGTTGTTTACATTATTTATATCTCCACCTTTATGTAAAGGTTTGATCCAATTTGTAGTCCAATCGTACGGCATACCATGTTGCAATGCATCATTAAACATATCGCTTATTCATATATGTGCTTCCTTTCCCGTCCATTTGAGCATTTCAGCCTTTATACATTGAAGATCGCTTGCCTTTCGAGAGGCCAATTTCTTAAGTCCTATGCATATATCTTCAATTGTAAAGAAGGGAGACATATGTGAAAGAGAACCATAACACATCATCTTTCCGGCAAGAGATAACTCATATAAATTCTTACAATGCATAGACAAGTCGTGAAGAGTTAAGTCACCATAACTCTCAACACGTTTTCCCTTTAGATTTCCCCAAAATTTAGCACATGCATGTGCTTTCTCTTGTGTTTGGATAAATTGTTGAGTAACTTCCCATATTCTTCTCTTTCTTTGAATAAGCCTTTTATACTCATGCAAATGCTTTTGGTAATTCTCTTTTATCCTTAACTACATCCAAAACCATAAGGCACTTTCGAGCTTCACGACATTCTTTATCAAACCATTTTTTCCTAAGTTTCTTGGTGCACTTCCAAGATGTGCGGTTGGTCGAAAAACATTTGTTTGTACATGAGAGAATGACTTTCTTGAAAGCTTCCCATTTGCATTCTAGTGTGGCACCATGTTGTATCTTTGTCATTTGTAACATATCCTCAACCATCTTGGAATACATGGGTGCTCGCTTAAGGTTCATGCTCAAGTGCGGTTGTTTATTATCTTCAATAGCCTTCTCACAACCAAACCTATGCATACATTTGAGATCAATACATAAAGGCCTATGATCGGATTCCGGTGTCCATTCACCAAGTGAGAATTTATGTATAACGATCCAAAATACCTTCAGAAAGTAGCACATAGTCAATCACACTATTTCCGTTGTGTTTTCTACATGTAAAACCATTACTGTTGGGCCATAAGGAAATACCATTTGCAATAAACAATCCGGTACTATTGCACATTTGTAGGAGTAACTTCACAAATTGGTACGGATCTTTTTCATCGCTAGAAGAGCGGTTATACATTTGCATATCCTCTTGCATGCTTGAGATATGTGGCATGAAAGATTCTTGTGAATCAAGTTGGAAACTTCTTGTACGAGCATTCATGTCACCAAAGACAATAACTTCCCCTTTGGATTTGAAACAAGCAATATCATCTTCTAGATTGGCAAACGGTTGATCTTTATCCAAACAAGCATAAAAGTTAGAATCTTGATGAGGAATGTAACATCCAACTACAAAAGTGGGCAAATCATTAGGTGTTTCTATTTTGAGCCATATATAGCATTTATTTTCATCATTTTTTATGATTGACACATATTTCGCTATTTCCTTCTTAATCAAACATGCCACCCCTCCTTGTCCTCTTCTTTGTCTTGGATTTTTCTTCCATATCAAAGAGTGTACATTATAGTTTCCTAAACCTTGAATCCTTTGAGTATCATGCTCCCATGTTTCAACAAGAAGTGTGATATCTAAGTCATCGGTGAACTCCTCTATGCCAAATCCCGCATTCCATGGGTATCCATTGCAATTCCAAAAGCATAGTCGTAAAAGGCGTGGGTTAGTCTCATAGATCACGTGTCCCTATTTGCCTACATTTCCATCTTTAGGCACATCCTTAACCTTGTTTTTCAATCTTTCTTCATATGCTTTACGACGAGCATTTTGTTGTGAGATAGTATGATCTTCACTCACAAAGAATTGTGTACCTTTGAGGTATACCCAACTATTTTCGAGTATGATCCGCCGCTTTGTATCATCTATCATTATGCATACAATAGGCCTTTCTCCGGAGCGAGTAACACCATGTTTCCCAACTCGGTGTGCCCCACATACATTCACATCTGACATCCCATAATGCATGCTAAACAATTCACCAATGGCCTTTGCAAGGGATGCGGGTGTTTCCATACTCTCTTCTTTAATCCCACAGACGACAATGTTCTTTGATCGTCGTTCACGTTCTTTCAATTCTCGGACATCTATGCTTTCTATATTCTTCTCTTGATGCATCATATGCATATTAGATGAGTTTGATAGCACATCCCCACCACATACATCGGCCCATGACTTCGTTGTACATACATTTTTCATCTCACTTACATCCCGCCTCATCGTGTCCAATTTTTCTTCTTTTAATGCTTCCTTTAACTCAATCTTGTTAAGGCGCTCATTTGTTTCAAAAGAAGCTCTTTTACATTCTTGAATCTCTTCTTGAAGTTTTGCAACCACTTGTTTAAGCCTTTCATTCTCAATGACAACACTTTGGAGCTTAGTATTCTCTTTCATTAACGTCCTAATCTCTTCACCTTGCTTGTTTATGGTTTCTTGAAGAGAAATCAAGTGACTCATAAGCATTTTGTCCATTGCATTAGAATCGAGATTTGTTGGTGATCTCGGCTCATTATCAATCATACCCCCAAACTTTGCGGCGGTTTTACGATTATTTGCCATTGTAGGGACAAACCCTACGGGAAAAGAGAGAGAGAGAGAGAGAGAGAGAGAGAGAGAGAGAGAGAGAGGGATACAGAGCGATACTCTGTTCTAACCGCCACTGTGTGAAGAAACAGAGCTTGAGGTTGTTGGCTCTGAGTCTCTGATTGTACCCCTTCTCTTCATAGTGATAGTTCGGAGTCTGTGGCTCCCGTGGTTTTTCCCTATTAGGGTTTTCCACGTAAACATCCTATGTCATTTTCTTGTGTACTCTCCGCTTCCCATTTCTGTGTTAGATTCTTATAAAAGTGACCTACTACTCGGTTGTGGCCGACTGATATTCCGCACATTTCTCATCACTTGGATTGCGGCCCCTCGACATGTCGAACTTGAGGGGGAAAAAAGTCCCCCAAGACCACGGAAAGGAGTAGGAAAGGAGCGGAAGTGATCACGACACCAAATCAAATGAAGAATTCGATTTACTATCGGGTGAAGAAGCCGAAGGCGGATCCGCAGAAGAGTCCGGAAGCGGACGAGAGGGCAGCAACCGAAAGAAAGAGCCGGAGCCAGTCAAACATGGGGGAGATGAAGCCAACAAGGGCGAGAAGGCCAAAATTGAGGACAAATTGGAGACAGCCAATTCGAACAAAAGCAGAGACGAATCGGAGATAGCCAATTTAGCTCGTATGTTTGATTTGGAGACGTCGAATCAATTGAAGGCCAAGCGGGAGAAAGGGCAGCAGAAGAGGTGCCAACACAGTGACAATAAGGGAGATCGAAAAGGCCGTATGAGCAGACAAGCCGACCTAAGGATCGAGGCGCGCGGAATCGAACGGGTCGAGGAGCGCGAGCGAGGCGTGAAGTCAAGGGAAACCGGAGCGAAGGACCGGAAGAGCCTCAAGTTGAGCTTGAGGGGGAGTGTTGAGATACAAGATCAACATTGGCCAGATCGGTGCATAAACCGGTACGCAACAAGAGGCCAGATCGGTGTGGAAACTAGGAGGCCGTTGAATAGATATTCCGCGAGGGAATATATTTGGGAGTTAGTGTAGGAGCTCAATTATGAGCATTGAAGTACGTGTCAGTACTTCAGTCAGTCCGTATGGACTTGTATAAAAGTGCTCCCTAAGCACATCCTATGTACATAGGTTTACACATTATTTTGAATTGAGTTTTTTCTGTGTGTTCATTCCCTCTCTATCTCTCCTGTGTACATTGTGTCTTAAGCTCTCCATTAAACCTGTTTTTCTCTATCGGTATTCTGTGTTTCGTATAGCTTCCGCATGTAACATTTCACACTTTCCAGCCACAATACCAACATTCTGTCTCAGCCTTCCGTTGTTAGTTTTCGACATTGCCATGACTTCCCCTACTTGTGGAAGGTTCGGAATTGTTGTCGGCATGTCGATTATGCCTCTGGTTTTGCTCTTGTCGGACGCCACCATTGGGTGCCGATCCACCCAATGGTGGTGGCCACGGGGCCGATTTGCCTCCATGTACAACATCCAACTGTCTGATTGTGTGTTCCTTGACACACCCACGTGGTTCTCTTCGACCATAAGCATCCATTGCAGGTCGAAAAACGATGGTGTTTTTTCCCTTGTGTAGATGGTCGTCGGGATTGGCCCATACCCTTGAACTAGACCACCGAGGCAAATTTGTACCATTTCATCCTCATCCACCGTCACATTAATGGACCCCAAGGTGTCACAAATTTCCTTGATTTTGGTTGTGTATTTGGTCACCATCATATCCCTCTGTCGGATATTGTTGAGCTATTGACAGAGCTGCAACTTCCGGGTCGTGGTACTCGCGGCAAAAATCTTTTTAAAATTTTCCTAGCCCTCCTTCGGCGTTTTTGTGTCTCGAATGTAGCCCAACATTTGGTTGTGCACACAGGACGCAAGGCAATACAAGACTTTGCTTGCCCCTTGTTCCCAAACTTGAAAATCCTTGTGTGCCGACTCTGGGGCTACTTCGTTTTCTCCCTGGATGTAACACTAGTAGCCATGCCCAAGTAGGTATTGGTGCATCTTGTACTCCCAAGATGCGTAGTTACTTCTGTCCAACTTCTCTATCGAAAGAGTGCCACTCATACCTCTGTCCATTTTCTTCTCATCTGTTCTTTTCCGGGGATTAGGGATTTCTTGTGTTGAACGATTGTCGGCAGCAGAGGATTCTCAACCCTCGCGATCTGATACCATGTAAAGAATTAAGTGCAAAAGCTAAAATAGACACAACCGACTCAGCCAGACAACAATAGAAAAGTAGAGAAACACAAAGGAAAAACAATGGAGAGAAAACACGGTACATAGGAGAGACAGAGAGAGCAAAAGACTTAAAATTCAGATTCAAAATAAAATGTTCTCTGTACATACGAATGTGCTTAGTGAGCACTTTTATACAAGTCCATAAAGGACGGTCAGAAGTATTGACAAGTACTTCAATCCTCATAACTGAGCTACTGACACTAACTCCTAGTAGTATAACAACCTACTAACTAGGAGCGTAGGCCTCTAACAGCCTGCCAACTCCCCACAGATCTGTTTCTCTGATCCGGCTCAACGATCTTATCCGATCTGGGCCTAGCCGATCGATCTTCATCCTATCCGGCTCTCGGCTTATTCAGCCGATCCGGCCAATGTTGAGCTGGCTTCTCAACAACTATCTATCATTTATTTCCTTGTCTTATGCTTACATTAGAAATAATTTCTAACAACCTTTTCACCCACAAAGTAGATAACATTTCTCCCCACGGCCTCTTCGAAGCCTTCACATTCCCTTCTTTCGTAGTTAGGGTTGTTGAACCACAAACACCTTCTCACGAATGTGGGTCGCCGATCTTGGGGAGAACTCCCACCATCCCTCCTTCCCTGGGCTATTTGGAGATGTCTCACCATCTTTGTGAGCTCATTTGTCGTTGAACCTCCAACTAGTTCTTCCACCACATTTCTTGGTGGTCCCAACCCAACACACACTCAATCCCTCCGTTCCATTGAACCTGAACCCTCTATATCATAGGGTTATCTTCCTATTGGAGCTGAACTGTTTGATGAATCTCCATCATACCATTATCGCGGCCTATCAAAGTGACTACATGCACTTTTTACTTGACCCAATTCATAGTGAGCTTGAACTCATTTTCAAGTAGGAGTCATGTTTTCTCTCTACCTTGAGCATCCACTGCCTTAAGGAATAATATGACTTTACTTGTGTCATGTACCATCCTATCAAGTATTGAGAAACGCACAAACTACTTCTTGAACTCTTGAAGTACCATGGTGATGTTTCTCCACTTCTTAGGGAACTCGATCCAATCCATTAGGTCTTTCTTCATCATCTTCATGAAGACATCAAAGTCTTACTCTTTGATATTTCAAAATCTTGAACTTGTCGTAGTTGTGGCTCTCTGCTTGAATCTTGAGTATCTATGCATGAAGACTCAGCCCTACAACCCTTGCGAATCCACTTAATCGCCACACTTTCGGAATGTTACTCATAAGAATCTGGCTTTATAAGCCTCCAAGCAGCAAGAGATATCCTTTCTATTAAAACTAGTTGGATGTCCCAGTGGCGATTTATATGTCTTTATCCAACCTCGTCATGTTCTCCTCTTCCTACATCATCGAGACCATTATTGCGACCATCATGGTGGCGAAGTATTCTACATACATCTTTCCCCTCCCTTGCTACTCGAATGGGACCTCAAAGGATCTGAACCAGGGAGAAGAAGATCCCTAGCACCCCTTTGTGGGTTTCCTTGTATAAATTTCTCCTTTATGTAAATTAGCAGCGTCTGAAATGAATGCTTGCTTCAGTTGAGCACGCTTTAGACTCAAAGGATTGCTTCAATCTAGGGTGGTTTAGACTCGAAGGCTTGCTAGACTCCGTGTTGGCTTAGACTCGAGGACTCGATGGAATCGAGGTTATCTCTTACTAGAGGGCTCATTGGAATCTAGGTTACCTCAGACTTGTAGGCTCGTCGAAGTCAAGGTTAGCTCTCCCTTTGCTAATGCCATGATTAGACCTCTCTTTGATTTCTCTCTCTCTCTCTCTCTCTCTCATGGCACTTGAATTGATTAACAAGGGGTTGCGGTTAACTCCACTCCTTCAACACAACAAAAACTTGATTAAGACCCAAGAAACACATGACTATACGAGAAAATCCCTTTAAATATTTGAGTTCAACAAATAATTCCTCTATTACAATGGATTTTACAAAAAGGAAAGATCACTTAGGATTTTTATAAGAAGTTGGTGTAACGACGTTGTGAAGCTTTGGTGAGGATCCTAGCGTCTCGGTCTCCAATGAGGCATCACCTTCAAACGATGGCTAGTTGCCCTGCTGTTGACATAGTGTCCTCTTGCCACAATGAGCTTCCTTACTTGCCTTATGAGCCAACTCCACCATTTGTGCTCTTCTCCATTGCCAACTCCAAATGGGACGAACCTCCAAAAACCCTCACATTGACCCTTGTAGAAATAGAAAATGATGACAGTGAAGTGATCCAAATCCACTTTCCCAAACCCTAACCTCTCATGTAGAAAAGAAGATGAAGAAGAAGATTATGACGATGATGAAAATGAACAAACCCTAAAAATATGGCATCCAAAACGTCCAACTCATTAACCCTCCAAAGTGAGACCTCCTCCTGCCCTTTTATACAAAGAAAGAAAGAAAGAAAGAAAGATATATTAATGTCTTCTAAGGCCAAATTTGGCCCATGAGACAAATGGTTTACAAAAAATGGGATATTTACCCATTCATCGAAAGTAAAAAAATCAAAATAAGATAAAAAATAGTTCTAAAAAGAAAAACATGTTCTACAATGAAAAGATGTTATACTAGGCCTAATTTCATTTCCATCCAAGTCTCTCGAAGAGAAGTGGGAGGTCAAAGGGTTGCGATGTGGATGTGGCCCGTGGTCCCAATGTAAAAGGTACCCCAACCATAGCTTCTAGTCGACGTAGCTCACGTTCCCTTATCTTCTTAATCTTTTCTACTCCACGTCGACTTGTTTTGAAGCCCAACATCCGAGGGCATTTGGTTGTTCTTTGTATTTTTGCTTCCTCAAGGGAGAGGCCGAGCGGCGTAAGTGTATCCACATTCATTGTCTCCCCTTGTTCCTGAAAAATTACACTAGTTACATGTTGATGAATAGTAAAAGGGTTATGATTAACACTTTGTAATTTATTCTCCCTATGTTGTTTTAGCTCTAAGATATACCTACCTAATCTTTTTACACTCGGGGTATCTAATAGTTTGGAGAGGGTGGGAGAGGGTCCTAATATGTCTTGGTATTCCACCCATATCTCAGCATAAGTTGGGCACTTGCATGTGAAGTGATACTCATCCTCTATCTCTATGTGGCATAGTTGTTCCTCTCTAGGGACTTTATTAGCTCGACCATTCTCAATCTCAAGTTGGTGAGATGATATCCTAAGTTGTCCAATGGCCACCCTTAGTGCATTTGATAAGAATGTATCTAGATATCTTGGTCGTGTAACAAAACCTAACTTAGAGAAGTGCAAGAAGTGTTCCTTATAGTACAACATTTTAGATGGGAGTGGCTCTCGTGGGGTGATCCATTTATATCGAGTGTAAATTTGCCATATTTCTTGGCGTATCACTTTATTACGGTCTTCATGAGAGATTAGAGTTTGATCAGTCCCATGGTTGTACTTAAGGGGAGGTAGGTTATAAAAAGTGTCCCCATGGTAGGTCGAGGTGGGGAAGGCATTGGAATGGGTGGTTGGTTCGGGAAATGGTAGAGTCTCTCGATATATGTGTGCCAAATATTGGGATCCTCGATGGGTGTTTGTGGTCTTGGTTCCCGTAGTCTCTTCCATACAAGGGCGCAGTCCCTACTCATGAACATATGGTAGAGTTCCCAATATTGAGATGCTTCCCAAGCTTGTCTTTTACGACTTGTCATCTTGCGCATCTCTTTGCGAGCCTGTACTGAGGAAATAGTACCACTAAGTCACGACACCTTAAGTTGTCTATACAACTCTCTACAATCCTCATCATACCACTTGTTCTGTGGCATAGACCCTATTCTACTATGATTGGAACCTTTCGTGCATGGGAAGCTACTAGTTCCTGCTGAGTGAAGGATGTGTGTGAGTTCTATAGTGAGGTTCTCTAAAGGCAAGGAAGAATCAAAAGAGGAGAGATAGGCTTGTACATGTCGAGAGTAGATGTCAGTGAGCTCATGGGTGAAATGTATTATGGTGTGATGGGTTGGTTGACTAGAGTTGGTGGCGTGGGAGATGTCACATTTTAGCTCAAAGTATAGGAAGCTATGGTCTGCACCAATGGGGCATGGGGCCACTCGGAAGGAGTTAACCATGTGGGAGCTTTAGGGCGTCCTATTAGGTAATCGACTGTGCTTTCCCCTCCTCCATGTGGGAAACATGTGAGCTCTTCCGAGCCCGGCCACTTGGCTAAGCCATTATATATGATCATCTGGTGTCAGCTTCCAAGTTCAAGCAGATGATGGCCAAAGCTTGTGGTGTCCGCACCTTCATCTTTTGATGTACATGTTGTGCCTAAGGCGAAAGGGTCGACATTCACCATTTCTAAGTTTCTATCCATCTGAAATATTGTGCATTGTCAGGATTGGGTTCTCGCATTAAAATCCCCTACAAGGAAGACTTCCTCTTGAGAAAAATATCGGATTATGTCATCCGATAAAGGTTCGTATGGAGAAGGCCCATGTGGTATTCCTTCATCAACTATACTCGCCGCTCCAGCCGTATTATACCGGGATCCTTTCGGGGGGAAGTAACAAACGGTGATAAATATCACTTGATCCTTGCTAGTGAGGATTTTCACCCACATAAAACGGGCTTCTGGGTCTTTCTTTAGTATTTCTATCCTATTATGTATCTCTCTCTGAAATAATATTGCAACCCCTCCAGACCCTCTAGTAGTGTGTCGACGTGATGTTTGTCTAAAGACAGACTCCCAACGAAAACCGTCAACTTGTGGCAGTCCTCGATTTGGACTCTGATGTGTTTCTACTAAAAAAAGTATATCAAATACCTTCAAAATGTTCTCTAGACGGCCAGGGTGTGTCCAAAGTGCACCGTTACAATTCCATAAGGTCATCCTAAGTTTATTGTCTATCACATGGGCCACACGCCATCAATTGGTGGCGCAATCATTAATTATCACACGTCCGTCTCGGTAAAAAGCACGGTGCCCCTATTTACGAGCTTGCATGACTCGTGGCATACAAGTTTTACGATGCTCAATTTGCATCTTGGTCAAGTCTTCATCGAGGTAGATAGGGTCCCCGCCCAATCCTCAAAGAATTGGTTTCTTTTTAAAAAGGTGAACCTAGATTCTGAGTCCTTAAATTGAAGGACTAAAGCTCTTTTCCTAATGGTGTCACATCCTACTCCCAAGTTTTAGTGATTGGTAGGGCTTCGTACCCCAACATCTTCCCTAATGTTTGTGCATCTTCGTCGGGAGATACCCCTTCCTTGAGCCCAGTAACTCTTACGTTTAAGCGTCGAGCTTGACGCATTTTTTCCTCCTCAAGGGTGGTGTTTACAATATTTTCATCCTTTAGTTCCTTTTTAATATTACGTTTTACTACATCAACCCACCCAGTTTTTGCTAATTCCATATCACTTTTAACCTCTTCGTTAACCTTTTTTATCTTGTCCTTAATATCCTCTAGGAAAGATATTTCACCATCTTCCCTAGATGTCTCAAGGTCCTTAACTTGATTTTGAAGGTTCACGTTGTCTTCCTTAAGTTACGTTATTTCAGCAATAAGTAGTTCTTTTTCTTCCTTATCTTTTTGTTTTTGAGCTTCAATATCTTTTGCCCATTTTTCCATTTTAACTAACCAGTTAAGGACATCTAAAAATTCTTCCTTACTTATAATTTCGTCGTGTATTTCCTTATGGTTTCGTCAAGATGTCATGTTGTAATTCAAAAGATAAAAGAAAGAAAAAGTCAAAAAAGACAGAAAAACTTAGCCGAGCATCGATGTCTTGCGCGCTATGTACAAGTGTAGAAGCACATTTGTACTCTCTCGTCTATGCAACCGACGACATCGTAAGAGGTGTGGGTGACAACGACAGTCGACAATGGCAACTGTGCCACAAACCAAAGAACGGCGAAGGACAACAACGACAAATGACGACAACAACGACGATAGATGGCAACGGCGGCAACGATGATGACAAACGTCGACAAACGGTGGCGGCTACAGCGACAATCGACAATCGACGGCGACAAACGGCGGCAATTGTAGCGACAATCGACGACGACAGACAGCGGTTGTAGCAACAGATGGCGGCAACAGCGATAGACAATGACGACAAACAGACAGACAGACAGCGGCGATGGCAGTAGCGACGAGTACGACGATGACTGTAGACAGTGACAATGGCAAACGGCAAAAAGAGCCGTTGAGAGAGAGAGAGAGAGATAGAGAAAAGGTGCCATTAGACAAATTTAATGCTCATCTACCTCCTTTACATAAAATATGTAATACTTAAGTGCTTTATATAACAATTGATGTTTGAACTTCTAACCCCTTTCCTCCTAAACCCAATAGCCTTACTATTTACCTATATACCTTTTCATTTTACCATTTGTTTACGTATTTACATATTCATGTTTATGTGGTTGTCCTTCTTATACCCTTTTACCGTATTTCTACACATGTTGCATGGTTGGGGTTCAACTGATTCCAATGGTGTTGATCCAAAGTCACATCCATTTTGAATTGTTACAACTTATGTTCACATATATGTGGATATAGGCCCTTCATTTCTTCCTACCACCAAACAAACAATTATTATACCTATTAAGGAGACTAATCAATTACATGTAGAAGGCTATTTGTAAGTCAAAGGTCTTGTGTGAAGAATAAATGAAAATAGCATAAGCCCTTTTCTTATAGATTTTCCCCTCCTCGTGCTTTAGATGGGCTTTGTGATGTTTATGCTTTTTCATTGAAGTTCTAAGAATATGTGAAGATTGTTGTTTTGCCCAACTAAAATCACTTACATTACCTTCTTATTAAGGTCAAATTTGCCATTGAGATTGTTGTCTAGCTAGGATTTCTTACCTCTAGAGTTGCCAAGTGAAGCACAATGATCATTGGAACTCACTGCAAAATAAATCAATTGAAAAGAATCATCTTTATTCTCCATTGAATAACAATAATAATAAATAGGGAATTATCAAGAAATTTTAAAATCTATCTAGATCATAATGTTGTTCTATCAATGAAAAGAGCAAATCAATCCTACTCTTACTCATTCAACCTTTGGATCCTCTTGCATTATTGGAGATCTAGATTGAATGAGCACATGGGTGTCTTGAAGGAAGGAAAGAGGATGTAACTCTCTCATTCACTAGTTAGTTAAAGATGCCAACTTTCCTCTTCTTATATATCATGTTTTGCCAAAATTTCCCTTGTATGTGGGATGACCATTTGAACCACACTCCTTTACAAAGCAAAATTTGAAGAATGCAAGGGTAGACAATGATAGTGATGATGATTATTTGTTCATAGTCTTTTCACACACATTGGCACCTCCCCCTTATAATGAGAACATAAGGCTATGTTTGGCCACAATGCACATCGTGTGCTAAACATATCATGACAATGTAACAATTGTGAGATGTAATATGGAAGGGTCAATGTTAGGATTTGGTTAAAAAGGAAGGGTGTTTCCCATAATGTCAACTTTTGTGATTTACATAAGAATGGGTATGTTTGAGAATCGAAGTCAACTTCCCATAGAGATAGTGTTCACACTCGCCAGTGGCCAACATACTAGGCTAGTTTTGTAATTAGTAGAAAGGGCACTTGCCCTAGATCAGTTGGTATTTAACCAACCCGTTGTAACTTAGTTATTATTGGATGTAATTCTATTTTTACTAATATAGCTTCTTGTTCAAGCTCCCTCTCCCTCTCCCTCTCTGTCTTGCATTACGTGCACTCACATACACACATAGCTCACTTTCGTTGCATAACACTACCTACGTCTCTCCTTCTTTACATGGTATCAGAGCATGTGGTTGTCGGATCAAACTCGCTCAATTGTGTTGTGATCGCAACACTGACGATCAACAAAACCGGTGCAAGCAACAAAGAAAGAAATCAACATCATGAATACCCAGATGGGAAGCGCTCTCCCTACGGAGAAGCGCTCATGCATCAGGGGAATACAAGATGCATCAATAGCTTGTCAGACAAGGTTACTAGAGCTATATCGAAGGAGCTCACGAAACGTTGTCGTGATGTGGCATGCTCGAGTGTGGGAAAAACCGGCAAAAGGGGGTCAAAATTTGTATGTGCAATGTGTGTGCACATGGAAAAGAAAAGGAAAAAGGAAGGGTGCAAAGGAGGTATAGAAACTCGTGTAAAAGAGAGAGGAGATATGAAAAGTAAGAGAGAGGAGAGGTAAAAAGTTAGAGAGATGGGAGATGAAAAGTCGAGAGAAGACAAACTGTAGATTTGTAAATTAATAAGATTATACTATGAATAATAGGGATTATAGACGTATTGACTCCTAGCTAAAGGTGCACGGTTCAAATATGGTCTAACCATGTAGTGTGATTTAAGGAATTTTATTTTATTTGCATTGAAGACAAATGTGGCAACCCCCCTTCCCTTTTTTTTCCTATAAAAGGAGGTCGAGGGGGCTCATTTTTGGGAGGACGTTTTGGGAGGAGGAGACTATTGTCATTTTACTTTCGGAGCTCTTCATCTTCATCTTCACCCTTTTTTAACGAAGAAAGAAAGACGAGACGCGGCTCAACAAGCCGTCGAGAGTGTGGTCGATCGAGTAGGCCGATTCAATGGGGACGAGGTCCCAAATTTTTTGAGACCTTACAATGCTGAGATGACGGAGTGGGGCGTGGACGAAGCGACAAGGCTAGAGTATTTTTGCCGAGTGGTGGCCGGTCGACGCACGAAGAGGTCGACGAGCTTCAAGAAGCTCATGAGTCGTGGGAGTCCTTTGAGGAAGCTCTATTGGAGGCATACGGGTACGAGAAACCGGAGGGGCAAGGTCGGCATGAGTTTGTGCATTGGTGAAGGCCCATCCGAGCGCAATGAAAGCATTCCAGGAGCGTCGTGGCGGAATGTTCATGATGAGGCACAAAGCGCATTCAATGTCGACACAAGGTGAGACAAGCACCAGTCCTTCAGATAATGTATGGTTTGTCGGCTCGGGAGCATCCAATCATATGATGTCCCACGAAGATTAGTTCCGAGAATTACGAAAGCCCGATCAGCCTGACTATGTCGAAACCGGAGATGACACAACACACTCAATTCGGCAGATCGAAAATGTTCCATTCGGGAACGATGGCAAACAAACCTACCTGAAAAATGTCTTGCATGTCCCAACCATCACGAAAAATTTAGTCTTCGTCGGCCAGATAGTAGAACAAGGCATGCAAGTGTGGTTCAATAATGAAGGGTGCTTCCTCGAGTCGAGCGAGGTGAAGTCCGCCATGTTCGCAAACGACATCAAAGTCAAAACTGACTTGAAACTGTGGCACAAGCAAATCGGCCACATTAACCTCCAAAAGCTTAAAATGATGCAATTAAAATGAGTCGTAATCGGACTTCTGACATTTACTGAGAAGGAGATTACGGGTGTATGTAAAGCCTACCAATTTGGCAAACAACACCTACAACCATTCCCAAAAGAAGGGAATGTGAGCAAAGGGATCCTAGATGTCGTACATTCAGATGTATGGGGACCGGCGCAGAAAACCACATTCGGTGGATGCCGATATTATGTCTCGTTCATTGACAACTTCTCGAGTCATGTCTGGATCTATCCGATGCGGCAGAAGAGTGAAGTGTTCGGACACTTCCAAAGGTTTAAAAATGAAGTTGAAAATCCACAAGTCGGCGTGTTCGATGCCTTCAATCGGATGAAGGCAAAGAGTATTTCTTGGACGAATTTACGGCGTATCTCCGAATGGAAGGAATTCGACAAGAATTCTCATGCTGACACACACCTCAGCAAAACGGAGTAGCCAGATGAAAAAATTGGCACATAGTAGAGGTGGCAAGGACCATGATCAACGAGAAGAACCTGCCAAAATCATACGGGGCAGAAGTGGCTAACACAACCATCTATCTCATGAACAGATGTACAACCTCTGGGGTACATGATGTAACCCCTCATGAGAAGTTCTTCGGAAAGAAGCTAGATCTATCACATATCCGGATATTCGGCTTGATCACGTACATGCATATTCCTGATGAGACGACTCCGATTTCGACTCTAGTCGACCCGGAATCGGCCAAATGAGAGATAGAAGACGAATTTCGACTCGGACACATATTCGAAGAAAGTCTGATTATGACAAGGCTTAGTGGACCACAGGAGCCCCCTAGTGACCTGTTAAGAGACAAGCTCAACATCGGCCGGATCGGCTGAAGAAGCCGAGGACCAGATCGGTTAGGACCGATCGGTTAGGCCGAGTGCGTAAACCGGGAGGCCGTTAGGAAAGATATTCCGTGAGGAATATATTTGGGAGTTAGTGTAGGAGCTCTTAAAGAGCATTGAAGTACGGTCAGTACTTCGGTTAGTCCTTCAAGGACTTGTATAAAAGTGTTCATGGAACACACATATGTATACAGTCGTGAATAGAGGTTGAATATAGTTCTTGTGTTTTCTCTCTCTCACTCTCTCTGTCTCTCCCGCGTATACTGCGTAAGCTCAAGCTCTCCATTAAACCTGAGTTTTCTTCCTTCTGTTCCGTCTTCATACTTGCTTCCACACGTTACTTCTTACATGGTATCAGAGCGTGAGGGTTGAGAACCTCTCTGCAGCTGACACAGCTTGACGAAGAAGAACAAGAAGAATGATGGATAGAGGCATGGCGAGCTCGCTTCCAACAGAGAAGCTCGACAAAACCAACTACACGTCTTGGTCTTACAAGATGCACCAGTACCTGCTCGGGCACGGCTACTGGAGTTATGTCGAAGGAGCTAATGACGCGGCACCCGACTCGACACACAGAGACTTCCCGTCGTGGGAGCAATCGGCGAGCAGGGTATTATACTGCTTTGCGTCGTGTGTGGGGGAACAACTATTGAGCTATGTTCGGGATGCAAAGACGTCGAAGGGTGCGTGGGAAAATCTGAAGAAGATTTTCGCTGCGAGCACCACAGCCAGGAAGCTTCAGCTCCGACAGGAGTTGAGCAACCTACGACAACGCGACTTGTCGGTGGCGGACTATACCTCGAAGATCAAGGATATCTGCGACTCCCTCGCCTCCATAGAGGTGAACATCGAGGAGAGCGAGATGGTCCAGATTTGTCTCGGAGGTTTGGCATCGAAGTTCGGAGCGTTCCGAACGGCTGTGTGTACCCGGGAGAATACGCCGTCCTTTTTCAACTTACAGTCAATGCTCCTGGTAGAGGAGAACCACGCGGGTGCGTCTACAAGCACGCACACCGACAGCAGAATGTTGTACACGGAGGGAGATAGGCCCCGTGGACGTGGAGGACGAGACGAGTCGGCGCGCAATGGAGGCGGCCGACGAGATCAAGGAAGAAGGCACCAAAGTGATGCCGACAGCAACTCCGGACCCTTCGGAAACAGGGGGAGTCGAAGCGATAAGAACCGGCAAGGGAAGGCCATCGCGGAGTGCTGGTACTGTGCCAAGAAAGGCCCCAGGGAAAGTGAGTGCTGGAAGAAGCGCGCCGATTCGGAGAGAACCGGTTCCGGAAACGGCTCCGGACATACCGACAAGGGAAATCGGCAGCGATCGCACTACGCCGAAGACTCCAAGAGAGCTGGAGAAGGGTCTGCCTTCGTGACGAGACACGAAGCAAACTCAATGAAACGAACCACCCCGAGATCGGACGAGGTGTGGTACGTAGACTCCGGCGCGTCAAACCACATGACGAGCCATAAGGAGTGGTTCTCGTACCTTGAAAAACCGATACAACCTAGAGTAGTCGCAACTGGAGACGACACTCCGCATCCGATCGCGAATGTCGGAGAAGTTCCCCTTAGCCATGTCGGGCAGAAAGGGAAACTCATAAACGTGTTGCACGTTCCGACAATCACGAAGAACTTGGTCTCGGTCGGACAGATCTTCGACCAAGGGATGGAGGTTCGGTTTACACACCTCGGGTGCTTCATTGAGGAAGAAGGCCGTGTGATTGCGCAAGGGCGCAGAGACAGGAAGATGTTCATCCTCGATTCCACTGACGGCGGCACCACAATGTTTGCGAAGAGAAGAAAAACCGAGTCGGACATCGACTTGTGGCACAAGCGGATAGGCCACGTCAACTACCAGCGGCTTCAAGATCTGCAATCGAAACAGGTAGTGTTCGGATTGCCCAAATTTAGTGGCCGAAAGGCACAAATCTGTGAAGCCTGCCAGCTCGGGAAGCAACACCGACTTCCTTTCCCCAACGAGCAAAACCGGAGCCAGAATAAGCTCGACCTTATACACTCCGATGTATGGGGGCCGGCACAAAACGTTAGTCTTGGCGGGAGCCGATATTTCGTCTCCTTCATCGACGACCACACGCGGCACACGTGGATCTACCTCATTGAGAGGAAGAGCGAAGTCTTCGACTGTTTCCGGGACCTCAAAGGGTTCGTGGAAACGGAAACGGGACGAAAGATCAAGTGCCTGCGGTCGGATGGCGGGAAAGAGTACTTTTCTGGTCAATTCAACGGTTATCTACAACAAATGGGAATTCGGCACGAATTCAGTTGTAGATACATGCTAGAGCAGAACGGCGTGGCCGAGAGGAAGAATCAGTCAGTTGTGGAAGCGCCACGGGCAATGTTGGAGGAGAAGAGCTTGCCCAAGTTCTACTGGGCCGAGGCGGTAAGGACCGCAGTATACATCCAGAACCGGATCGGAGACAAAGTGTCGACGCACGAGCTGTATTTCGGAACGAAGCCGAACTTGTGACACTTGAGGGTGTTCAGTAACATTGCGTATGTGCATGTACCGAAGGAGAAAAGGAGGAAGTTGGACGCAAAGGCCGAGAAATGCATCTTGGTCGGTTACTCGGACGAGCAGAAGGGTTATAAGTGCTATAACCCTCGTACCAAACAAGCGCGTGTTAGCCGCGACATTGTGTTTGACGAGTCCGCGTCCTGGTACCAGCCCCCGACTCCAATCCGAGCTCTAACGATGAGGTCAGCGAGGCCGAGATGCCTCCGGATGAGCCCGAAATCGAGACCCGCGACGAGAGTCCGATTTCACTCCGTTTAAGTGGACCAATTGGACGACTGAGTCGGTACGACCAGTCCGATTAAGAGCCGGCGAGTAGTGGAGACTCGGTCGTGCATTCCCCGTGCAGGAAGCCGAGGAGATGGCTTACGCGCAAAGAGAAAGGGAAGAAGAAGGTGTCGGATTCCGACATGGATAGGAACAAGTCAGACCGACGCGAGTCCGACTCCGAGGGAACCGGTGACGGGTCTTTAAAGGTGAAGACCGCGTCGACCAAGAAGGCCTCGACATCGGCTAATGTGAGATTACGCCGATCTACCCGCCAGAAGAATCCTGTTTTGCGGTTCGGATACAACGAGTACATGGCGCATCATTATGCGTACATGACCTGTGTAGCGGAAGTGCGTGAGCTGGAGAGCTACGCAGAAGCGGCTAAAGAAGCGAATTGGCGTGCCGCAATGGAGGAAGAGATGCACGCATTGGCGGAGAACGAGACCTGGGACCTGGTTGACGCACCAAGAGGGGTAAAACCGATCGAGTGTAGGTGGGTGTACAAGGTCAAGTACAACACCGATGGCTCGGTCAACCGGTACAAGGCTCGGCTAGTGGCAAAGGGCTACGCGCAGAAACACGGCATCAACTACGATGAGACGTTTGCGTCGGTCGCGAAAATGACGACCGTCCGTGTTTTGCTCACAGTAGTTGCGGTGAAGGGGTGGCACTTACATCAGATGGATGTAAAGAATGTGTTCCTGCAAGGTGACCTTGAGGAACAGGTGTACATGGTACAACCCCCCGGATTTCACTCTGGAACGAACTCCTCGGCAATATGCCGACTGAAGAAGTCCCTTTACGGACTGAAGCAAGCCCCGCGTGCCTGGAACACGAAGATCACGCAACAACTGCGTCGGATGGGCTTCGTCACGTCAAAATCGAACTCTTCCCTGTTCATCCGGAAAGGTCGACTCGGACCGGTTAGTATTTTACTATATGTTGATGACTTGGTCATCACCGGCGCCGACCTACGTGAAATCGACCGCGTGAAGCTCCAGCTTGCGGCATCGTTCGACATGAAGGATCTGGGGGACCTTCATTACTTCCTCGGGATCGAAGTGATCCGTACCCCCGAAGGCATATTGATCAACCAACGTCATTACGTGCTGAGGATGCTCTTCAAACTCGGGATGGCCGACTATAAGTCCATCTCGACTCCTCTGGACAGAACCGTCAAGCTTCGTCCCGATACGGGAAAGGTATGCGACCCGACGAGGTTCCGAAAAATTGTCGGAAGCCTCATATACTTGACCATCACCCGACCCGACCTCAGTTATCCGGTCGGAGTGATCAGTCAGTTCATGGCGCGACCTACCGAGGAGCACCTTCAGTGTGCGCAACGCATACTTCGGTATGTCAACGGCACTAAGGACCGGGGACGGCTATATCAGACCGGTGCAGCCACGCAGTTAATCGGCTACACCGATGCTAATTGGGCTGGCAACGCCGCCAATCGCCAATCCACGTCCGGATACGCGTTCTCCCTCGGGAGTGCCGCGATCGCGTGGAGCAGTAAGAAGCAGCCGACAAATTCACTGTCGAGCACCGAAGCTGAGTACCGAGGAGCGGCTGTCGCGACATGCGAAGCCATATGGTTGAAGCAGCTACTTAAGGACCTGCAAGAGGAGGTGTCAGATCTAACGACGATCTACTGCGACAACCTCAGCAGCATCCCGCTCGCGAAAAACCCCGTTTTCCACGCACGGACCAAGCACATTGAGGTGCACTACCACTTCGTCCGTGACCGTGTCCTTTCCGGTGAAGTCGAACTTCAGTACGTTCCGACGGATCGGCAGACTGCCGACATCTTCACCAAGCCTCTTGGTCTGGACAAGTTGCGGCAATTCTTAGGTGCACTCGAATTGTGTCACCTCGACGTGCCAAACTTGAGGGGGAGAACAGTCCCGAACGACCAAGCAAAGCAGCAGGAAAGGAGCGGAGGCCGCGACACCGACTCGATTGACTCGGCTGTTGACTCGGTTGTCGAGTTCGACTTCGGATCGGCTGAAGAAGCCGAGGGTGGACCCACGGAAAAGTCCGAAAGCGAACAGAAGGGGAGCAGCCGAAGGAGAGAGCTAAAGCCAACCACGCATGGGGAAGATGACGCCACCAAGGGCGAGAAGACCGAAGACGAGTTGGAGACAGCCAACTCGAAAGAGAGCGAAAACCGATCGGAGGTAGCTGAGTCGGTTCGGATGTTTGATTCAAATACTCTGAATCAACCGAGGCCCAAGCGGAAGAAAAGGCAGCAGGAGAAGCTTCAACACCGCAATAGTAGAAGAGCTGATAAGGGCCACATAAGCAGACAAGCCGACCGGAAGGGTCGATGCGCGCGGAGTCGAACAGGTCGAGGAGCGCGAGCGAGGCGTGAAGCCAGGAGGAACCGGAGCTGTGAGCCCGAGGATCCCGAAGAGCCTCGAGTTGAGCTTGAGGGGGAGTGTTGAGAGACAAGCTCAACATCGGCCGGATCGGCTGAAGAAGCCGAGGACCGGATCGGTTGGGACCGATCGGTTAGGCGGAGTGCGTAAACCGGGAGGCCGTTAGGAAAGATATTCCGTGAGGAATATATTTGGGAGTTAGTGTAGGAGCTCTTAAAGAGCATTGAAGTATGGTCAGTACTTCAGTCAGTCCTTCGAGGACTTGTATAAAAGTGTTCATGGAACACACATATGTATAGAGTCGTGAATAGAGGTTGAATATAGTTCTTGTGTTTTCTCTCTCTCACTCTCTCTGTCTCTCACGCGTATACTACGTAAGCTCAAGCTCTCCATTAAACCTAAGTTTTCTTCCTTCTGTTCCGTCTTCATACTTGCTTCCGCACGTTACTTCTTACATGACCAAAGTACATCTCGACCGAGTTGGAAACTCGACAAAGGGAAGGCCAAGATGTCAGAATATGAAGATCCAATCGACAACAAGTCAACTCACTCCCTTGACAGTGAGTTCGAAGGCCAAGACATCCCAATCATCCAGACGAATGGAGCAAAGAAAGCCTTAGACTCTACAAACGAGAAGCTTCGTCGCTCCACCCGAGAGAAAAACCCTATAAGCCGATTCAACTACGATGAGTATATGGCATACCACTATGCCTTTATGATGAAGGTCGCGACTGTCTGAGAACCAAAAACCCTTTCCGAGGCAATCAAGGAGTTGTTATGGATCAAAGCAATGAATGAGGAGATGCAGGCATTAAGCAAAAATGAGACATGGGATCTTGTCCCCCTCTCTACACACAAGAAAGCGATCGGTTGCAGATGGATAATGCCGACGGCTCGATAAATACCTACAAGGCACAATTCATAGCTAAGGGATACGCTCAAACACATGGAGTCGATTATGAGGAGACCTTTGCCCTGGTGGCAAAGATGACGACTATTCGAGCATTCATTCCTCTCGCGGTGTCGCGGAAATCTGCACATGTGTGTCGATTAGGACGGGACCACAGGGGTCTTGGACTAGGGAGCAAGAGGGAGAGAAGCTTGGGAGTTCAACCAAGAAGGAAGAGAAAGATTAAGATTTGAGAGATTAAGAATCAAGAGAATAAGATCTAAACAAGACAAGATACATTATGGAAAGCACCACACCAATTACAACCGTGGTCGTGTAGGCCGAATATAAACCCTGTAGATGAAACCCTAACCAGATAGGGGAAAAGAAAAAGAAGAAGAAGAAGACAAATGAAACCCCTAAAACGAGATCCTAAAACCCAAAATTTTGAAACCCTAATGGCAACCCCAAAGAAACCCAAAAAGTGGAAACCCCTCAAAAGTGACCCCTCACTCCCTTTTATAGTAATAAGGGGTGAGGGGTCAATTCCCCTTTATTTCAAGGGAGAGTATTTGACCTCGATCTTACGAGGTGAGATTGATGGGTCTTAACTCCCTCTCCTCTCACCAACATACTCAATGCCCACTACTCCCTACACCCATACTTCATGTGCCTCCCTCTAGTCTACAAAGTGCACATCACCTTTATACCTTTACATCTTACTTTCCGTCCTTACATTTGTCTATTATTCCTATGTTACAATTTTCCTAAGTTCACGTGCAATGTTGCACATCTTGTTTTATTCCACCCGCTCGGGCTTTCTCACCATGGCCGAAAATCCTCACGACAGCGGCTACAAAAGGGTGGCACCTCCATCAGATGGATGTAAAGAACACCTTCCTCCAAGGCGAATTAGTAAAGGAGGACTTCATGATTCAACCCCCCGGTTTCGAATCGCGTAACCACCCGAGAGCAGTTTGCCTACTCAAGAAGCCTTTATACGGCTTCAAGCAAGCACCGCGTGCTTGGCATTCGAAGATCACCCAGTATCTTCACAAAATCGGCTTCCGAATGTCGAAATTGGACAACTCCCTATATGTCGGAAACGCGTCAGACAACCCAATTGTCATCATCCTATCTATGGATGATCTGGTCATCGGAGGAAAGGATCTCGCCAACATTAACAAGGTCAAAACACTCCAATCCGGCACATTCAAAATGAAAGACATGAAGGAGCTCCATTACTTCCTCGGTATCGATGTAATTCGGACACCAGTCAGGATATTGATCTCTCAATGGCACTACATCCTAAACTTACTCTACAAGTTCGGAATGACAGAGTGCAAACTTGTGGCTACCCCCCTTGATCGAAATCTCAGACTCGATGTTGATTCTGGAACAGAAGAGTGTGAGTCGACTTAGTATCGACAATTGATCGGTAGCCTAATATATCTAACCATCATACGACCTGACCTCAGCTATTCAATCGGCCTACTTGGCCAATTCATGCAGAATCCTCGAAATGTTCATCTCGATTGCGCTAAGAGGGTACTTAGGTACGTATGTGGGACGATGGATTTCGGCATCATATACAAGTCGGATATGATCATTCGGCTCGAAGGGTACACAAATGCAGACTGAGCCGGCTATAAGGCTGATAGACAATCCACTTCCAGATTCTTCTTCTCCCTCGGCAGTGGAGTGATCTCCTGGAGCAGTAAGAAGCAGCCGACAGTCACACTGTCGAGCATGGAGGCCACAGTAGCCACATGCGAGGTTGTCTAGTTGAAGCGCATATTCAAGGATCTGGGCGTTCCCATCAAGAATCTGATTCGCCTATATTGCAACAACATGAGCAGCATCTACCTGGCTCGGAACCTGGTGTTCCACACGCAGACTAAGCATATCGAAGTGCACTATCACTTCATCCGAGAGCGCGTTCGAGATGGAGATGTCGATCTACAACACATCAGCACGAATCTTCAAGTCGTTAACGTCTTCACTAATGTTAAGAAAGCGTGAAGAAGGCACTCGGGCTCTTCTTATGTGCGTGGCGGATCGTGGTGTGCTGGATCGTTTGGTGCTCAAACACAGAAGGGAAGGGGGAAGGAGACTTACCTCTGTAGCAGCCAAAACTTCTTTTATTTCATTACACGCAGAGCTCTACTTGCTCTCGTCTATTTCTCTCTTCTACTCCTACTCTCTGAGTTCTTCCTCTCTATCCTTACTCTCTCTCTCAGAGTTCTACTTCCTGTATATTTCTTACTTACCTACTCTCTTACTTTTTACCTAAGTAATACGTTACTTACATATGCAGCTAATTAGCTGCCTGTAGCTAATTAGCTGTCAGTAGCTAATTAGTTGTTTCTCCTTTATGTTCACAAGTAGCTAAATAGCTACTATAGCTTATTTCCCAATAAGCATCACATACCATGTTGAGCTTGCTTCTCAACACTCCCCCTCAAGATCAACTTATCCTTTCTTGGGGTTATCTACAACTTCTTTTCCATGATGCTTTTCAGCCATCATATCAGTGTCTACAACTCCCATCATGTTCCGAAACTGTGTATGCTTTTCCACACTCAATCCCTTTGTGAGAATATCAGCAACCTACTGATTTGTATTCACATACACCATATCAACTTCTCCTTCAATCACTTTTTCTCTAACAAAGTGATAATGCACTTCAATGTGCTTTGTTCTTGCATGGAACACTAGGTTTTTTGCAAGCTGAATGTTGCTCATATTGTCACACCAAATTGTGACAGTACCATCTATATACTCTCCCAAATCAGCAAGCAATCTTATGATCCATACCTCTTCACAAGTGGCTATGGCGGCTCCTCTGTACTCAGCTTCAGTACTAGACAATGCAACAGTAGCTTGTTTCTTGCTACTCCATGAAATACCTGCACTTCCCAATGTAAACATATATCCACTTATGGATCTTCTATCTGTTTGGCTTCCAGCCCAATCAGCATCTGTATATCCTTCCAGATTTATGTCCAAATCAGCCCTGTAAAACAATCCATAGTTCTGAGTAGCTTTTACATACCTCAGAATTCTTCTAGTGCAGTCCAAATGCGGCTTTGTTGGCTGTTGCATAAATTGGCCGACTAATCCAACTGTATAACTCAAATCAGGTCTTGTTATGGTCAAATAAATAAGGTTGCCCACCATAGACCTGTACATGTTTACATCTTCTATTTTGGCTCCCAAATCAACCCTCAATTTGCAGTTTTTATCTAGTGGTACTCCAATAGGTTTGCATCCAAGCATGCCATACTTTTTCAACATAGTTGTTGCATATTGTCTTTGCAACACATATATACAACTTTCAGATCTGATGATTTCAATACCCAAAAAATATCTCAGATCTCCCAAATCTTTCATATGAAACTGCATTTCCAAATTTCTTTTCAGCTTACTTATTTCATCCATGGAATCACCTCCAATGATGAGATCATCAACATAAATCAGAATCACAACAATACAATCATCTTTCCTTTTAACATACAATGATGAATCAGCCTTTGACATTTTGAAGTCACGTTTTTTCAGATGATCTAAAAGTTCTCTATGCCATGCTCTTGGTGCCTGTTTCAGTCCATAGAGAGCCTTTTTCAGCTTACATACATAATCTGGATGCTTCCTATCTTCAAAACCTGGTGGTTGACACATATACACTTCTTCTTCCAAGTTACCATGTAAAAAGGCATTTTTTACATCCATATGATGAAGAAACCATCTTCTGGCTGCACCTACAGCCAGTAATGTCCTCAATGTTGCCATCTTTGCAACCAGTGCAAATGTCTCATCATAATCAATTCCTTGCATTTGGGCATATCCCTTTGCAACCAATCTTGCTTTATGTCTACTTACATTCCCATTGGAATCATGCTTTGTCTTGTAGACCCATTTGCAACCTACCACATTTTTTCCTTTTGGTAACGTCACCAAATCGCATGTCCTATTTTCAGCCAATGCATCAATCTCTTCTTGCATTGCATCCACCCATTTCTTCTCAGTTTTAGCCTCATCAAAACTACTTGGATCAGGGATCTGTACCACCTTAGACATATATGCATAATGCATAGCCATATATGTATCATAACCAAATCTTTCAACAATTTTTTTCTCTCTATCTGATCTTCTCAGTTTTTGATTTGCATCCTTCAATGCTTTTTCCATACCAGGGATTTTCAATCCTCTTATACCAAGAAAATCATCCAATGACATATCTGAATCCTCATCTTCCATGTTTTTAGACAAGTCATCCAACATTTCATACTTTGGCATTTTCTGTTTTCCTTTTTTATCATCACATTTTTTGTGTCCTCCACTTTTTCCACTCCAAGAATTCGAATCCAATTTACCATCTGAGCTTTTTGATGGTCCAAAACATTCTGTTGATGTTGGACTTTGCTGTCCAACCTTGCTTCCATCTCTGTGGCAGTCTTCTACATTTTCAGATTTGTCTCTGTCTTCAATCTCATTGTCTTCATCAGTCTCTGGATTTTGTTTTGGACTGTACCAGCTGGCTAACTCATCAAAGATTACATCCCTACTTGTCACAATCTTCTTTTGTTACAAGATTATAGCATCTATACCCTTTTTGTTCTTCTGAATAGCCAACAAAAATACATTTTTCTACTTTTGGATCGAGCTTACTTCTTACTTCTGCAAGCACATGTACATATGCAAGGCATCCAAACACTTTTAAGTGTTCTAAACTAGGTTTCCTTCCATAGAAACACTCTTCAGGAGTTGCTTCATGTACTCCCGATGTTATACATCTATTTAGAATATAATTTTTTGTATTTACAGCTTCTACCCAATAGTACAATGGCATATTCTTCTCTGTCATCAAAGCCCTTGCAATGTTCACCAATGTTCTGTTTTTCCTCTCAGCAACTCCATTTTGCTATGGAGTATATCTACATGTGAACTGTCTTCTTATTCCCTGATTGCATAGAAAATCAGAAAATTCATTGGAGAAATACTCTCCTCCTCCATCAGATCTTAAACATTTTATTCTTGTACCTACCTGCTTTTCTACCATGCATTTAAACTTACGAAAACATTCAAACACTTCACTTTTCTCTTTCATGAAGTACACCCATGTTTTCCTTGAGCAATCATCAATAAAAGTTACATAGAATCTGCAGCCACCGATAGATGCATTCTTAGTTGGTCCCCATACATCCGTATGTACCAAATCCAACAAATTTTTACTTACATGTCTTTCATGAGGGAATGACAACCTATTTTGCTTTCCATATTGACATGCTTCACATATCTTTCCCATTTCACAATTTTTCAGTTTTGGCAGTCCAGCCACTGCATCTTTTCTCAACATATTCTTTAGGGTTTGCATACTTATGTGGCCAATCCTTTTATGCCACATTTCCACATCTGAGACTACACTCATTCCATTTGCAAACATAACTGAAATCTATCTAGGCATGTCAACATCCAAAATAAACATTCTTCCTTGTCGTTTTCCTTTTGCATTGAGCTTCCCATTCTTTTCTATATAGCATCCACTTTGCTTAAACTTTACTTGCATACCTTCCTCTACTATCTGTCCAACAGAAATCAGATTCTTAGCAAGATTTGGAACATGCATTACATTCAACATATACTTAATCTTTCCTTTTTCTTCCCACAATGGGATATCTCCAACATGTTCTATTTGGTGAGTATTATTATCACTCGTCTGTACATAGCCAGGAATCTCTGGTTCTCTTAACCTTTCAAACCAGTTTGCATGTCCAGTCATATGGTTAGATGCCCCCGAGTCTACATACCATGTAAACTCTTCATTACATTTTTGTGAGCTTTCATTCACTGATGTTATCTCATGTTGTACCACAAATGCACCATCTTTTTCACAATCTTCACTAGTTTGGGCATAGTTATTCTGTTGTCTCTTTCTTCCTCTTTGCTCATCATTTTGCTTCTTGTAACATTCAGCCTGTGTGTGGCCTGGTTTTCCACAATACCAACAACCATCATCATTTACATATGTTTGCTTACCTCTACCTTGGTTGCTCCCCCTGCCTCTGTTGTTGTTTCTTCCTCTAATGGTTTGTTGTCCTCTTCCTTGATAACCATTATTGTTGGTTCTTGCTGAGCCAAATCTTTCATGGCCTCTTCCTCGGCCTCTTCCAGCACTATTATATAGGGCTTGCCCCTCATTCTCAAGATTTCCTTTATTTACATCATCCATCTTATTCCTTTCTTCTACTACAAGCATTGAAACCAGATCTGGAAAACTTGGGATACTATCCCTTGTAAGCATAGAGGTTTTAAAGCTTTTGTATTGAGGTCCTAAGCCTCTCAACCATATTTCTACCTTATCATCATCTTCTATCTTTACATTGATAGAAGCAAGTGATTCACATATGCTCTTTATTTTCAAAGCATACTCCTTTATTGACATCTTACCTTTTTCTAAGGTATTTAGCTCAGTCTTCAATTGTAGCTTTCTAGCTTTTGTGTTTACTGCAAACAGTTTTACCAAACTGTCCCAAGCTTCTTTTGGGAGCATAGCATCCTGTATGTGCCCAAGCATCGAATCTGAGATGCTAAGTGAGAGCCAATGCATTACCTTCCTGGCCCCTTGATTCCAATCTTTGAATGCTTTAATCTGTGCTGCTGTGGCATTTTCTTCTAGGATCTCCGGAGCCTCTTCTAGGTCTCCTTCAATGTAATCCCAGTATCCTTTCCCCATCAGGAAATTTGTCATTCTAAATTTCCACACCGGGAAATTGTTTTTATCTAGTTTCTCTGTAACTATTTGGCCCACATTCCCTGCAGCCATTATCTCTTCCAAACTAGGGTTTCTACTACGATTACTTCAACAAGTAACTTTCTGATTCAGATCAGCAAACAAAGAAATACCTTTCTCAGATCTATGCACTTCTGTACTCTTCTTTATGAGCAACTCGCTCTGATACCATGTTAAGAAAATGTGAAGAAGGCACTCGGGCTCTTCTTATGTGTGCGGCGGATCGTGGTGTGCTAGATCGTTTGGTGCTCAAACACAAAAGGGAAGGGGGAAGGAGACTTACCTCTGTAGCAGCCAATACTTCTTCTATTTCATTACACACAGAGCTCTACTTGCTCTCGTCTATTTCTCTCTTCTACTCTCATTCTCTGAGTTCTTCCTCTCTATCCTTACTCTCTCTCTCAGAGTTCTACTTCCTGTATATTTCTTACTTACCTAATCTCTTACTTTTTACCTAAGTAATACGTTACTTACATATGCAGCTAATTAGCTGCCTGTAGCTAATTAGCTGTCAGTTGCTAAATAGCTGTCGATAGCTAATTAGCTGTCAGTAGATAATTAGTTGTTTCTCCTTTATGTTCACAAGTAGCTAAATAACTACTATAGCTTATTTCCCAATAAGCATCACATACCATGTTGAGCTTGCTTCTCAACAACTAAGGCCTTAAGAGTTGACAAGCTCGGGCAATTTACATCAGTCTCACGATATCTGCATTCCCGAGTGTGAAGAGATGGAACTGGTGGTGTAATGCAGCGGAAGATAATTGAGTGTGTGTGTGTGTGTACACAGCAAACAGAGACAGACAGACAGACAGATAGAGAGACAGAGAGGGAGAGCTCTTAACAAGAAAACTGTATATTACTTCCAACAATAACAAAGTTACAAAGGGTTGGTTTAAATACCAACTAAACTAGGGCAAGGGCCCTTTCTACTATTTACAAAACTAGCATGGTATGTCCATGAGCTAGTGTGAAACCTATTTCTATGGGAAGTTGAGTTTGATTCTCAACACGCCCCTTCGAACATAACTTCCAAATATCAAAAAATTGTTTCGGATCGGTCTTCGAACACTTCGAATGCTTCGAACTTCGATTGTTCGACTTTTCGGTTTCGTACTCCTTGTTCGGCCGACATGTGCTTCGATCAATCGATTGGTTCACTGTTCTGGTCTGTACTCCCCCTCAAGCTCAGCTGGTCAGAAAGAGATAGGCCAAGGTTCGACGCGAACTGTCGCAACTTGTCGATACCTAGGGCTTTCGTGAAAATGTCGGCTACCTGTAGATTCGTGTTGATGTGGTGTAAGTCTATATCTCCGACCTGCACGCGTTCGCAGATGAAGTGGTAGTGCACTTCGACATGCTTAGTCCGCGCGTGGAATATGGGGTTCCACGCCAGGTAGATACTACTCATGTTGTCGTAGTATAGTCGAATCGGATCCTTGATGGGTATGCCCAGATCCTTCAGTATACGCTTCAGCCATACAGCTTCACACGTGGCAACCTTCGCGCCCCTGTATTCGGCCTTCGTGCTCGACAGTGTGACTATCGGTTGCTTCTTGCTACTCCATGAGATTGTTCCACTGCCGAGGGAGAAAACGAATCCTGATGTTGACCGTCTATCTGATTTATAACCTGCCCAGCCCGCATCTATGTACCCTTCAAGTCGAATTATCGTATTTGACCTGTATTTGACGCCATAATCCATCGTACCACCGGCATACCGAAGTACCCTCTTAGCGGAGTGAAGATAAAGGTTGCGCGGATTCTGCATGAATTGGCTGAGTAGGCCGACCAAATAGCTGAGGTCGGGTCGCGTAATGGTTAGGTAGATGAGGTTGTCAATCGATTGGCGATATTGAGTTGGCTCGCACTCGGCTGTGCCAAAATCAACATCAAGCTTGAGATTACGGTCAAGTGGGGTGGACACAGGTTTACACTCCGTCATCCCGAACTTGTTGAGTAAGTTGAGGACGTAGTGTCATTGTGAGATTGTTATCCCAACTGGTGTCTGAATTACTTTGATGCCTAAGAAGTAATGTAGCTCATGCAGGTCTTTCATTTCGAATCTGTTGGAGAGAAGTGATTTGACCTTGTTAATCTCAGCGAGATCCTTTCCTCCGATGACCAAATCATCCACATATAGGATGATGACAATGGGCTATCTAACTCGTTTCGGATGTATAGAGAGTTATCATATTTTGACATTCGAAATCCGATTTGATGAAGATACTGCGTGATCTTCGAATGCCACGCTCGTGGTGCTTGTTTGAGGCCATAGAGTGGCTTCTTGAGTCGGCACACAACGTTCAGATGATTGCGCAATTCAAAGCCAGGTGGTTGGATCATGTACACTTCCTCCTCTAGTTCCCCTTGGAGGAAGGCGTTCTTCACGTCCATTTGATGGAGGTGCCACCTTTTTGCTGTTGCGATTGCAACAACGGTTCACATAGTTGTCATCTTTGCCACTGGGGCAAAGGTCTCTTTGTAGTCAACTCCGTGCGTTTGTGCATATCCTTTCACAACGAGTCGTGCTTTGGAGCGATTTATAGAGACGTCAGCATTGTGTTTTACTTTGTAAATCCATCGGCAACCAATTGCTTTCTTGTGTAGAATGTGAGGAACGAGATCCCATGTCTCGTTTTTGCATAGGGCTTGCATTTCTTCATTCATCGCGTCGACCCATCGCGGATCCTTTACGGCTTCAGAAAGGGTTTCCAGTTCCCGTACTAACACTACCTTCATCATAAAGGCATAATGATACGCCATGTACTCATTGTCGCGTGGACCGGCGTAGCTTGGACCGGCTTACGGGATTCTTCTCTCGCGTGGAACGGCGTAGCTTTTTGTTCGCGGATATTAAGGCTTTCTTCGCTCCATTTGTCCGGATGTCGGGGCCTTCAAACTCACTATTGAGGGAGTGAGTCGATTCATTGCCGTCGAAGTGATCGTCTTCATACTCCACCATTTTCGCCTTCCCTTTGTCCAACTTCGGACTCTCGGCGAAGATGTGCTTTGATCACTCGAAGGTTCTTGTGGCCCACTTAATCAGGTCGTGATTGGACTGTCGTCGAACATGCGCGTAACTCGATATTCGGCTTCTGCATCTATTTCGGCGTATTCCGGGTTGAGTAGAGTCGGAGTCAAAGTTGGCTCTGGTGCGTACCAAGATGCGGACTCGTCGAAAACGACATCTCGACTTGTTTGAACTTTTCGGGTAGATGGATTGTAGCATTTGTACCCCTTCTGTTCGAGCAAGTACCCCACGAGGATACATTTCTTCGACTTCGGGTCCAGCTTTTGTCACGTATCATCAGGAATATGCACATAAGTGGTTGAGCCGAAAATATGAACATGTGATAAGTCTGGCTTCTTACCAAGAAACTTCTCATGGGGGGTTGCGTCGTGTACTCCCAAGGTTGTGCACTTATTCATGAGGTATACGACCGTATTCGCCATTTCTGCCCAATATGATTTCGACAAGTTCTTCTCGTTCATCATTGCACGTGCTACCTCTATTATGTGCCAATTCTTCCGCTTGGCTACGCCGTTTTGCTAAGGTGTGTGACAGCATGAAAATTCTCGTCGGATTCCTTCCTTTCGGAGATACACCGTAAACTCATCCGAAAAGTATTCTTTGCCTCCATCTGATCAAAGGCAGCGTACATGCCGACCCGTAGTTTTTTCGACTTCGGCCTTGAACCTCTGGAAGTGTTCGAACACTTCGTTGTTCTGTCTCATCGGGTAGATCCAAGTGTGCCTGGAGAAGTCGTCGACGAACGTGACGTAATATTGGCATCCGCCGAGTGTGCTTGTCTGGGCCGGTCCCATACATCTTAATGTACGACATCCAAGATCCCTTTGCTCACATTCTGTTCTTTCGGGAATGGATGTCGGTGTTGCTTTCTGAACTGGCACGCTTTGCATACACCCATAATCTCCTGCGCGGTAAAGTTTGGGAGTCCGATTACGACTCCTTTCGATTGCATGTTCTAAAGCTTCTGGGGATTGATGTGACCAATTCTCTTGTGCCACAAGTTTAGGTCGGTTTCGACTTTGAGGCCCTTTGCGAACATGGCTGACTTTACGTCGTTCAATTCGAGGATAAACATACGGCCTTCTCGTCGATCGTGAGCTACAACTTGACCGCCCCTTTCGATGAAGCGCCTATCGTTGTTGAATCGTACTTGCATTCCTTGTTCAACAATTTGGCCAACTGAGACCAGGTTTTTCGTGATGGTGGGGACATGCAGTACATTCTGGAGGTAGGTTTTTTTTCCGTCATTTCCGAATCAGACATTCCCGATATGTTGTATTGGATGAGTCGTGTCATTGCATGTCTCGACATATCCGGGACATTCGGGTTTTCGTAATTCCCGAAACCAAACTTCATGAGATGTCATGTGGTTGGATGCTCCTGAGTCAACAAACCATACATTCTTTGAGGGTGTAGTGCTTGCTTCACCTTGTGTCGCCATTGAGTGCACTTTGTGCCTCATCATGAACATTCCACTACGATCGTTGTAGTCTGAATTCGATGCGAAATTCGTGAACATTCTGCTACGATTGTCGTAATCAGAATTCGACGCATAGTGTGTGAACTATCGGCTAGTTGAAGCCGACTCTCGCTTCTTTTTTCGGCACTCCTCTTCGTAGTGACCGAGTTTTCCGCAGTATCCGCATTTGATTGGGTTATTGCGGTTGCTTGGTTCGGCGTGATGACTCCCCCTTTTTTCGAACTCTCTTGGATTGTTCCTATCCGCTTGCCATTGGTAAGAGTTACGCTCTTGGATCTGCTGACCATGACGGCCTTGTCCGAGCTTACCTCTATTTCCACGGCCGAAAATTCTTCTATCATCCAGTTGGGAGTAGAGCATATGACCCTCTGGTGCATTGTTCCTCTGTCAAGTGTGATTTTCCTCGACCAGCAATATTAACTGGAGATCGAAAAAGGTAGGAGGATTCTCTCTTGCAAGAATGGCGGATCTTATTGCGTTGAATCGAGGTGCCAAGCCTCTGAGGCATATCTGCACCATTTCTTCGTCGTCAATGCCAACATTGATCGACCCGAGGGCATCGCACAGCTTCTTGATCTTCAAGGCGTAGCTGCCGATTGACATGTCCCTTTGTTGAATGTCATTCAACTCCTGACGAAGCTGGAGCTTGCGGACAGCCGTATTGGCCGCGAAGATCTTCTTGAGATTGCCCCATGCTTCCTTCATCGTTTTCGCCTCTCAAATATAGCCAAGCATGTGATCATGTACGCATGATGCAAGGCAATACAACACACGGCTTGCAGCCTGCTCCCACACTGGGTAGTCGGCGTGTGTCGGGTTGGGTTGCGTTTCTTGACCTCCTTCATGTGAAATGAACAATGTGCGGAAGCAATAGAAAGCAAATCGTAGGAAAAAACACATGTTTAATGGAGAGCTTGGGCACACACAGTACGCGGGAGAGACAAAGAGAGTCAATACACACAACTCTATTCAAAAAATAATACTCAGACTATACATAGGATGTGCTCAGTGAGCACTTTTATACAAGTCCATACGGACTGACAGAAGTACTGACACGTACTTCAATGCTCATAACTGAGCTCCACACTAACTCCTAAAGATATATTCCTACGCGGAATATCTTTCCAACGACCTCGCGGTTTACGCACCACTACGGCTTCTCATTGCGCACCGGTTTGCGCACTGGTTTACGCACCGGTCTGGCCTAACCGATCGATCCCAACCGATCTGGTTCTCGGCTTGCATAGCCGATCCGGCCAATGTTGAGCTTGTATCTCAACACTCCCCCTCAAGCTCAACTTGAGGCTCTTCTGGTTCTTCCGGATCACCACTCCGGTTTCTTCTAGCTTCACGCCGCGCTCGCGCTCCTCGACCTATTCGATTCCGCATGCCTCAACCCTTCCAATCGGCTTGTGTGCTCGTGCGGCCCTTCTCAGCTCCCTTGTTGTCGCGGTGTTGGCACCTCTTCGGCTGTCCTTTCTTATGCTTGGCCCTCGGTTGATTCGACGTCTCCGAATCAAACATCCGAACCGAATCGGCTTCCTCCGATCGGTTTTCACTTCCCTCACGTCCGCTTTCGGACTCTTCCGCGGATCCACCCTAGGCTTCTTCAGCCGACCCGAAATCGAATTCGTCACTCGACTCAGTGTCACGGTCTCTTCCGGTCCTTTCTTGCTCTCTTTCGTGGTCTTCCAAACTTCTCTCCCCCTCAAGTTTGGCACATCGAGGTGTCGCAACCCAAGTGCACCCAAGAATTGCCACAACTTGTCGAGACCAAGGGGCTTGGTGAAAATGTCGGCGGTCTGTCGATCCGTCAAAACATACTGAATTTCGACTTCACCGGAGAGGACATGCTCGCGGACAAAGTGGTAGTGCACCTCAATGTGCTTAGTCCGAGCGTGGAAGACAGGGTTCTTCGCTAATTGGATGTTGTGGAGGTTGTCACAGTAGATCGTCGTCGGATCAAACACCTCCACCCACATATCCTTAAGTAGTCGTTTCAGCCAGATGGCTTCGCATGTTGCGATAGCCGCTCCTCTATACTCGGCTTCGGTGCTCGACAGTGCAATTGTCGGTTGCTTCTTACTACTCCACGCGATCGCAACACTCCCAAGAGAGAACACGAATCCAGATGTGGATCGGCGATCGCCGGCATTTCCGGCCCAATCAGTATCGGTGTAACCGACTAACTGCACGACAATATCAGTCCAATATAGTAGCCCCCGGTCCTTAGTGCCACTGACATACCGGAGTACGCGTTGTGTGCACTGAAGGTGCTCCTCAGTTGGCCACGCCATGAACTGACTAATCACACCGACCGGGTAACTGAGGTCTGGTCAAGTGATAGTCAAGTAGATGAGGCTTCCGACAATCTATCGGAACCTCTCCGGGTCGCAAACCTTTACGGAGTCGGGGCGAAGCTTGACGGTTCTATCCAGAGGAGTCAAGACAGACTTATAGGCTTCCATCCCAAACTTGAAGAGCATACCCAGCACGTAATGTCGTTGGTTGATCAGTATGCCTTCGGGGGTACGGATCACTTATATCCCGAGGAAGTAATGAAGGTCCCCCAAATCCTTCATGTCAAATGATGCCGCGAGCTGGAGCTTTACGCGGTCAATTTCACCTAGGTCGGCGCCGGTGATGACCAAGTCATCAACATAAAGTAAAATACTAACCGGCCCAAGTCGACCTTGCTGAATGAATAGTGAAGAGTTTGATTTGGACGTCCCAAATCCCATCCGATGCAATTGCTACGTGATTTTTGCGTTCCAAGCACGAGGGGCTTGCTTTAGTCCGTAAAGGGACTTCTTCAGCCGGCAGACCACCGACGTGTTCATTCCGGAGTGAAATCCAGGGGGTTGCACCATGTACACCTGTTCCTCAAGCTCGCCTCGCAGGAACGCATTCTTGACATCCATCTGATGTAAATGCCACCCCTTCACCGTTGTTAGGGCTAGCAGAACACACACGGTAGTCATCTTCGCAACAGGCGCAAAGGTCTCATTGTAGTCCACGTCGTGCTTCTACGCGTAGCCTTTCGCTACTAACCGGGCCTTGTATCGGTTGACCGAGCCGTCGGTGTTGTACTTGACCTTGTACACCCACCTACATCCGATCGGTTTCACACCTTGCAGTGCGTCAACCAGGTCCCAGGTTTCATTCTCCGCCAATGTGCGCATCTCTTCCTCCATTCTGGCACGCCAATTTGCGTCCTTCGCCGCTTCTGCGTAGCTCCTCGGCTCGTGCACTTCCGCCACACGCGTCATGTACGCATAGTGATGCGCCATGTACTCGTTGTATCCAAACCATACAACAAGGTTCTTCCAGCGGGTAGATCGACGTAATTGCTCATTAGCCGACATTGAGGTTTTCTTGGCCGACGCGGACTATGCTCTCGAAGGCCCGTCATCGCTCTTCTCGGAGTCAGATTCGCGTCGATCTGACACGCTCTTATCCATGCCGTACTCCGGCATCTTCTTCTTCCCTTTTTCTTTGCGCGTAAACCGTCTCCTCGGCTTCCTGCACGGGGAATGTGCAGCCGAGTCTCCGCTACTCGCCGGCTCTTCTTCGGACTCGTCAAACCAACCCAATCTCTCGTTCGGTCCACTTAGCCGAAATGAAATCAGACTCTCATTGAGGGTCTTGATTTCGCAGTCATCCGGAAGCATTTCAGCCTCGTTGACCTCATCGTCAGAACTCGGGTCCAGAGATCCGGAGTTGGAGTTGAGGTCCGGAGTCGGAGGCAAGTACCAAGATGTGGACTCGTCAAACATAACATCGCGGCTCACGCGAGCTTGTTTGGTTCGGGGGTTATAACACTTATAACCCTTCTATTCGTCTGAATATCCTACCAAGATACACTTCTCGGCTTTCACGTCCAACTTCCTCCGTTTCTCCTTCGGCACATGCACATACGCAATGCTACCGAAAACTCTCAAGTGTTGTAGATTTGGCTTTCTTCCGAAGTATAGCTCATGCGCCAACACTTTGTCTCTGATCCGATTCTGGATGTACACCGTGGTTCGTACCGCTTCGGCCCAATAGAACTTGGGGAAGCTCTTTTCTTCCAACATTGCCCACGCCGCTTCCACAACCGACCAATTTTTCCTTTCAGCTACGCCGTTTCGGTCCGGCGTATACCTGCAACTAAATTCATGCCGAATTCCCATTTGTTGCAGATAACTGTTGAATTGGCCGGAAAAATACTCTTTTCTGCCATCCGACCGCAGGCACTTGATCTTTCTCCCTGTTTCCCTTTCTACAAAGCTTTTGAGGTCCCGGAAACAGTCGAAGAGTTCACTCTTCTTTTCAATGAGATAGATCCACGTGTGTCGCGTGTAGTCGTCGATGAAGGAGACAAAATATCAACTCCCACCAAGACTAACATTCTGTGCCAGCCCCCATACATCAGAATGTATCAAGTCGAGCTTGTTCCGGCTCCAGTTACGCTTGTTGGGGAAAGGAAGTCGGTGTTGCTTCCCTAGCTGGCAAGCTTCATAAATTTGGGCCTTCCGGCCACTAAATTTGGGCAATCCGAACACAACTTTTTTCGATTACAAGTCCTGAAGCCTTTGATAGTTGACGTGGCCTATCCTCTTGTGCCACAAGTTGATATCCGACTCGACCTTTTGTCCTTTTGCGAACATTGCGGTGCCAACGTCATTGGTGTCGAGAATAAACATCCTCCCGTCGTTGCGCCCTTGCGCAATAACTTGGCCTTCCTCCTCGATGAAGCACCCGAGATGCGTGAACCGGACTTGCATCCCCTAGTCGACAATTTGCCCGACCGACACCATATTCTTCGTGATTGTTGAGATGTGTAACACATTCAAGAGTTTCCCTTTTTTCCCGACATGGCTCAACGGAACTTCACTGACATTCTCGATCAGATGTGGAGTGTCGTCTCCTGTTGTGACTATTCCCGGTTGCATCGGTTTCTCAATGTATGAGAACCACACCTTATGGCTCGTCATATGATTTGACGCACCAGAATCAACGTACCACACCTCGTACCACGCATCAGGGGACTGGCGTCAAAGTTCGGAGCATTCCGAACTGTTGTGTGCACACGGGAGAATACGCTATCATTTTTTGACCTACAATCGATGCTCCTTATAGAGGAGAACCACATGGGTGGGTCGCCGAGTACGCACACCGATAGCAAGATGTTGTACACAGAGGGAGATAGGCCACGTGGTCGTGGCGGACGAGGCAAGTCAATGCGCAATGGAGGCGGCCGACGGGATCAAGGAAGAAGCCATCGTAGTGATGCCGACAGTGCGAGGAAACAGGTCCCTCCGGATGGGAAGTGAGAAGAACAATGCTGATGAGAAACTCGGTCGAGGCCTAAACCGGATGTGGATTACCCAGCTACGGAAGACCCGGTGAGAACCAGACGAGGAGTACCCAGCTACGGAAGACCCGGTGAGAACCGAACGAGGAGTACCCAGCTACGGAAGACCCGGTGAGAACCGAACGAGGAGTACCCAGCTACGGAAGACTCGGTGAGAACCGGACGAGGAGTACCTAGCTATGGAAGACCCGGTGAGAAACGGATGAGGAGTACCCGGCAAGAGCCGGATGGTGAAGGCCCGGTGAGAAGTGCTCACCGGATGAAGGAACATATTCGTAAATATGTTTCCTGAGAGGCCATCGGGGTTATATTTGTAAATAGCCGAAAAGTCATATTAGTATAAATATGACTTTGGGCAAACTTTACTATAGCGTGTTGTCATTCTTGTTGGTGCAAGACTAGAGAGCGCGTAACAGTGTATAGAGAGTGAGAGAGAGGAAGAGGTCGTTGCCTCTGTGAAGTGCTCACCGGATGAAGGAACATATTCATAAATATGTTTCCTGAGAGGCCATCGGGGCTATATTTGTAAATAGCCGAAAAGTCATATTAGTATTTAAATATGACTTAGGGAAAACTTTACTATAGCGTGTTGTCATTCTTGTTGGTGCAAGACTAGAGAGCGCGTAACAGTGTACAGAGAGTGAGAGAGAGGAAGAGGTCGTTGCCTCTGTTGTAACCGTCACCTGTGGCGAAGATCGTGAGCGCGAGGTCGTTGCCTCCGTGAGCTCACTGTTGTAACCATTGTGATATAGTGATAGTTTGGGGTCTATGGACCCCCGTGGTTTTTTCCCCCTCTCAAGGTTTTCCACATTAAACATCTTGTGTACTCTTCTCTCCTTTGTGTCGTGCGTTTCATTTCTCGTTTTCTGTGTATGATTCTAAACTCGGTTGTGGCTGAGCGTTGTTCATCGGGAACGTGAAGTTCCTGTCAAAGTGGTATCAGAGCGAAACGACACAGAAAATGGATGATTCGTTGGGAGGCATGTTCAAGCTCACCGGTTCCAACTATTCGGTGTGGAAGTCGAAGATGAGGTACATGCTCGTGGTTAAAGATCTTTGGTTGTCGGTTCAGTTCGGGGACAAGAGACTGGACAAAATCGATGCCACGATATGGGAGGTGATGCACATGAAGACAACAGCGTACATACGGTGCTTCATCGACATGAGCCTATACAACAACTTCAATGAAGAGAGCAAGGCTCATGAGCTCTGGGAGAAGATTGGCATTATGTTTCAGAACAAAAATGTTGTTAATCAGGTTTCAGTATTCCGGAAGCTTGTAAGACTCTGGTACCAAGATGGCTCCAGTATGGCAGAGCACATGAATGCCTTCCAGGGGCTGATCCACCAGGCAACATCATTGGAAGTACCTCTTGCCGATGAGGTACTAGCGCTACTCCTGCTCGGTTCCCTCCCAGATAGCTGGGAGACGTTGGTTGTCACTTTGGGCAACGCCGGGCCGGAAGGGAAACGGTTATCCCTAGCAAGAGTGAAGTCGAGCTTGCTAGATGAGGAGGCGCGTCAAGCCAAGACACTTTCAGAAGAACTATCAGCATTTCCGAAAAGACAAGGAGACCGACAATACTGATTCAAAGCGGACACCAGACCAGTACGATAAAGACCGGAGGGGGTCGGACCGGTGTCGCGTTGTTACGCGCGTGCGTGGAGAAGGGCGGGACCACGGGGGTCTTGGACTAAGGAGTAGAGGAGAAGGAATCGAACATTGAATGGAAGCTTTGCTTAAGAAGAAGAAGAATGAACAAGAGATTAGATCGAACAAGAGGAAGATGGAGACAAGATGATCAACAAGATATATTAAAACGAAATGAACGATTACAAAATGGTGGCCGCATAGGCCGCACCACACGACTACTCGAAACCCTAACCGACGAAGATGAAGGTAAAGATAAAGAAACCCTAACCCTAACCCTAACGCTCGACCTACGTGGTATACCTCGCACACTCAAAATAGGCAACCCCCACAATGGTGCCTTCTCTCTCCTTTTATAGCACAAGGAGGGAAGACCATTTACAAAAGTGAGACTAAAATATCCCCTTTCATTCAAAGGGGATATTTGCCTTGATTTGGGGGAGGGTGAGATTGATGGCCCCTTAACTCCCACCTCCTCACAAAAAACTAGGTACCTATGTACCGCATAGTACCTCTCTCTCTCTCTCACGTGGATGTGCGCACAAGACCACATCACCTTTATACCTTAGGGATCTTATGGGGGCATTCCTAGCACCATGCACTTTACCCTTATTACTATTACAAATACATTATGTACGTGTGCAACGTTGCACATCGCTCTTTGGCTCTCATTGCTCGGGTTTCCACTTGTGGACGAAAATCTTCACGACATCCGCCCCCATCTAACCGCACATCCACCGGTATGTGCCAAAACATAGGGGAGAGAACACGAGATTTTCGGCCACGACGACCGATCGAGTCCTTAGCGTCCTCGTGGGCCCGCCCGATTTTGTCTTCCAATTCGAGCAAGACCACCCCGTCCATACAAACCGCCGCCGCCTTCCGGTCCACCATCCTCGCCGAATGGTCTCGAACCGTCGGCGCCATCCGATCTGCCACACTCGACGATGTTCGCCGAGTCGTTGCCGCCACCCGATCCGCCACGTCCACCGTGGGTCCTTGAACCACCGACTACATCCGACCCGCTGTATCTGATGCCCATGCTTTCCTCCCCGTTCGGTCCTCCCCAACGCCGTTGCCGACCCGGTTGCTCTTCCTTTGTCCGCCTCGTATATCCTCCAAATGCGCTCCCAGTCGCATGCCGGATTCCGCCCTTTGCGTGCCGCACACCTCGGCGTGCCAACTCTCTCCGCTCCGCGCTTGCCTTCCGTAGGCTTTCCCCATATGTCGATGCTGCCCTCTGAATGCGTGCTCGTGCTTCGGTCCTTCGATGACCCCATCACGCGCTTTTCTCTTTCCCCTTTTTCGTCGTGCTCTCTCGTAGTAGAGCGTATCATCATCCCGACCTCCGTGTCGGTGTCCCTCGAGGCTCTCGTTATCGCCTCGCCTCGACTTGCGCCCTCTTGGCCCGCTTGGCCTTGTATGCCCTCCGGGAAGCCGCCGCGCTTTCTCTTCCCGGTGTGTACCCCGTTGTTCTCCGCGAATCTCCTCCGTTTTCCTAGATACGACTCTCCGCTTATGTCGATCGCTCTCAGCCCATGTCGTCGATCTTGGTGTTTCGCCGCGCCGTCCTTCGTCCCGCGCTTGCCTCTCGAAGGCTTGACCCGACCGTCATCATCGGTCAATCGTTGTCGCCCATCCGCCGTATGCATGCTTGTGTCTTGGCCCTCCACCGACCGTATTGCATGCGTCTCGTGTCATGCTTCTGCCGTAGACCCGACCTCCGCGTCGGTCTCCAACTCCTCACCACCACCCACCGTTTCTTCGTTCTTCTTTCGATCCGCGACCACCAATGCCTCACGGGTAGGTGTGGAGGGTTCCTCCCACTCTCGGTCCACCACCGAGTCCTCGCCTCTCAAAGGCTCAATCGGTCCACCGTTTCCGGTCACTCGTTGACGCTCTCTCGGATGCATGCTCGTTCTTGGGCCCTTCACCGACCATAATGCATGCTTCGTGTTACGCCCTTCATCCCCCGTAGTCCCGACCTCCGCGTCGGTCTCTTCGTCCTTTGTTGCCGTAGCCCCTTCCGACTCCGGCTCGCCATCTGGGTCGTGCTCGACCGTCTTCACGCACCGGGTACCCGTTCCGGTAGCCTCGTCTGTTCCGGTCTCCAAGTCCTCGCCGCCACCCGCCGTCTCTTTGGTCTTATGTTGATAAGCAACCGCCGAAGTCTCAGGAATAGGTGTGGAGGGTTTCCCTTGCTCTCGGTTTTCCGCCAAGCCGTAATCACCGTGCCCGGTTAGCCTCCTTCTCGCGCTCACCGGCTCCCACCGCATGTTGTGGCTTGTACGCCTCGGCCTCCAATCATGCCGACATAGCCTTCGCCCGGATCGGTCTCGGTCGATCGAGTTCCGGTTTGGTCGGCTCCCTTTCCTAATCGTAACCGGCCGGTACATGTTTGTCCGAGCAAATCCGGCCTTGCCGGTGTCGTGAAGAATTTCGGCCAAAGGCGGAAACCGGGAACGTTGGCTACATCGGCGGGGTGCAACGTGTGTACGCACCCATGTACATTTAGTGTGAATATCGAGGGCGCCTTTATGGCGCCGAAGAGAGTCAAGTCGGGGCAGACGATCCCATGTAAGGCGGGATTTGTCCCACATTGTAACGCATCCCTCTCCTTGTACTATAAAAGGAAGGGATCACCCTTTGGAAAGGGGTTGCCCATTTTGCATTAGAGGGTATACCGTTAGGTTTAGAGTTAGGTTCTTCTTCTCTCTCCTTTGTGTTTTGCTTAGGGTTTGCTTTGGTTAGGCCTCTTGTGCAAGACCCCGCTCGGCGCAACGAGCTGAGAGCTCCCCGACGGCGGCTTGGCAGCAGACGACTACTGTAACCTACCTCAGTCCGGCTCGAAGCCGGGAATGTATTCTTCATATATATATACATACATATACGTTTATGTTTGTCTGTGTATATTTGCGTCGTTGTTGGCGTCGGGTGCTTACCCTCTCCTGCGTTTTCTGTACATAAGGCGTGAGTCGGGTTGAGCTGCGTGTGCGTGTGTGTGTGTGTGTGTGTGCGTGAGTCGGTGTTAAGCACTCTCTCTCTCTCTCTCTCTCTCTCCCTTCGGTTGCTTCCGGTGTGTTTCTGGGATGCCCCAGAAACAGTGAAGCACGACTCCCTACGCTCCATCACTCTCTCGTCCAAGACCCCCGTGGTCCTACCTTTCTCCACGCACGCGCGTAACAACGCGACACCGGTTCTTCTTCGGTTTGGGCCCGGTTGACCGGACCCCACTTCACTCTTCTTCCGCTCCGCCTCCCGGTTGGGTCGGATTACCGACCGGCTCATCTTTCGGTCGGGTAGGTTCCCGACTCGCTCCTTGATGCCGCTCCGGACCTCTCCTTCGGCCTTTTCGCACGTGCCCACTCCGGGCCTCTCATCCTCACGGCCACCGCCCATCTCTCCGGTCTTATGTCCGCGCTCAGGCGCAACCGCCAAAGTCTCCGGCCCCGGTGTCGAGGGATCTCGCCTCCGTGCACTACAAACCTCCTCTTCGTCATTTCGGTTGCCTGCCTTGCCGCCGCCGCCGTCCGTCTCTCTAGGTCTCACACCGGCTCTCGGGCCGGTTGCCAGAGTCTCTAGGACCGGTGTGTAGAAGGTCGCGGCACCGCCGCTCATCTCCTCTTCTTCCTTGATTTCGCAAGCCTCGAGTATGCTCGCGAAATCCTCGTAGAACGGGCAACCGCGTCCCGAAACTTACGCCCACTCTCGAAGTGGCATCCATTGCTCCGTAGATACCGGCCTCATCCATGGTCGTCCTCTTTCCGCAAGTCGAGAGGGTCGCTCGCTCCGCACCCTCTCCCACATCGTCGCCGTGGTCGCCCGCCTTGCGGCCGCCACCGTTCGTTACCCTAGGTCTCACTCGGGCCGGCCGCCGGGGTCTCTTGAACCGGTGCGTGTAAGGTAGCAACGCCGCCGCTCGTCGATGCTATTTCTATAGCCACCTCCATTCGGACATCGTTGTCCGTGGCTACCCCGCCTCCGTATATGCAAACATCAATTATGCTTGCCGCCTCCTCTTCCACAGTCTCCTTACCGTTGTCTCGGTTGCGCGCCTTGCCGCCGCCACCGCCCGTCGCTCTAGGTCTCACGCCGGCAATCGGGCCGACTGTCGGTGCCTCTAGGGCCGGTGTGTGTAAGGTCGCGGCACCGCCGCTTGTCTCCTCCTCACTCGATGTTTCGGGTCACCATGTTCCGAATCCGTAGTTACCGGCCTCCATGGCCGTCCATTCACCGCAAGACGAGAGGGTCGCTCTTTCCACACCCTCTCCCATGTCACCATCGTGGTCGCCCGCCTTGCCGCCGCCGCCGCCCGTCACTCTAGGTCTCACATTGGCTCTCAGGCCGGTTGCCAGAGTCTCTAGGCCCGGTGTGCGTAAGGTCCCGGCACCACCGCCCGTCTTCTCCCCGCTTGATGTTTCGGGCCTCCATGCCCGAACTCCCTCATGTCCGCTCGAATTGGCGATCGCCGCCTCACCGTCCCCGACCTCATCCTCGGTCAATCTTTCTCCGTATGTCGAGAGGGTGGCTCGCTCCGCATCCTCTCCCATGGTACCGATGTACCATCCTCTTTCGGCCTCCTCATCCTCCGATCCGCTCGGGCCCAACTCCGCAATAAGCCCTTCTTCGGCTTCGACTTGTGCCTCTACGATCTCGTACGCTTCCCGCACCAAGGCTTCGATGTCAATCTCCTCCGAACCGATTTGCGTTGAGCTCTCTTCCGGCGGTAGTGCGTAGTCGGTCGTCGCTCACGGGCCGCGTTGTGGCCGACCGCCTCTCATCGCATTGTATGCACGCCCATTCCACCTCATTCCAATCTTCAGTGAGGCTGTACGCCCCTTCTTCGTCTTCGAGGTAGGGAAAAATGGCCATTCTCCCCCTTTCGTTGACCGACTTCAAGAATAGTGGGACCTTGTCCGCCCCCACCGATTCTTGATCCCGGACCGAAAGTTGGGAAAACTGGAGATCGAACTCCTGGAATGCCTTCATTGCGCTTCGAGGAGCCTTTGCCGACGACACCCATAGTTCGAACTCGCGTCGATCGTACTTGTACGCCTCTTCCCGTCTTTCTCTCCTTCTTGCGAAATCCCTTGCCATTCTCGTAATTACTTCCGCGATGTCTCCGGCTTCCATCTCCTTCCTCCCTTGCCGCCTCTTCACGTCGGGTTCACCAAATATGTCGCGTTGTTACGCGCGTGCGTGGAGAAGGGCGGGACCACGGGGGTCTTGGACTAAGGAGTAGAGGAGAAGGAATCAGACATGGAATGGAAGCTTTGCTCAAGAAGAAGAAGAATGAACAAGAGATTAGATCGGAACAAGAGGAAGATGGAGACAAGATGATCAACAAGATATATTAAAACGAAATGAACGATTACAAAATGGTGGCCGCATAGGCCGCACCACACGACTACTCGAAACCCTAACCGACAAAGATGAAGGTAAAGATAAAGAAACCCTAACCCTAACCCTAACACTCTGACCTACGTGGTATACCTCGCACACTCAAAATAGGCAACCCCACAATGGTGCCTTCTCTCTCCTTTTATAGCACAATGAGGGAAGACCGTTTACAAAAATGAGACTAAAATATCCCCTTTCATTCAAAGGGGATATTTGCCTTGATTTGGGGGAGGGTGAGATTGATGGCCCCTTAACTCCCACCTCCTCACAAACAACTAGGTACCTATGTACCGCATAGTACCTCTCTCTCTCTCGCGTGGATGTGCGCACAAGACCACATCACCTTTATACCTTAGGGATCTTATGGGGGCATTCCTAGCACCATGCACTTTACCCTTATTACTATTACAAATACATTATGTACATGTGCAACGTTGCACATCGCTCTTTGGCTCTCGTTGCTCGGGTTTCCGCTTGTGGACGAAAATCTTCACGACACCGGAAGGGAACGGCGGCAATCGTGGCAAGTGAAGAAGAGTTGATGCTCATCACCGAGGAGAGTGAGCTAAACCTTGCCGGCGACGAGATGACCTGGGTGGTCGACTCCGGAGCGTCGTTCCACCTTACCCCGGACCGGAAATGCTTCTCATCCTACTCAGGCAGTGATCACGGTTGTGTCTGGATGGGGAATGAAGGTACATTCCGAATTGTCGGCATAGGAGACGTGTGGTTGACAACACCAACCGGATGCAAGTTGCTGCTGAAGGATGTCTGACACGTTCCGGAGGTTCGTCTGAACCTAATATCAGCCGGTCGGGTAGATGATGAAGGCTACACGGGTAGCATCCGGAACGGTTTTATGAAGTTCAGCAAAGGGAGTCTGATTGTGGCTCGGGCCCGGAAGGTCAACACGTTGTACCTGATGAATGCCCGGTTATGCCCGGAGGAAGTGAATGTTGCATCCGACACTGCCGGTGAGCTGTGGCACAAGAGGTTGTGTCACATGAGCGAGAAGGGGATGAAGAGGCTTGCAGATGACAACCTCATTCCAGTGAAGAACGTGCACTTGGAGAAATGCACTGATTGTCTAGCCGGTAAGCAAAACCGAACCTCCTTCTGACCAAGGCCACCGATGAGCCGTAATGCACCACTGGAGTTGGTGCATACTGATGTGTGTCAAGTGGACACGAAGTCACATGCAGGATCGCAGTACTTCGTGACATTCATAATGACCACAGCCGAAAGCTGTGGGCCACACCGTTGAAGACGACGGATCAGGTGCTATCCGTCTTCAAAGAGCTCCACGCGAGAGTGGAAAGAGAAACCGGCCGGAAGCTGAAGGCGGTTCGAGCAGATAACGGACGATGAATATCAGGGGCAGTTCGAGTACTGTCGCTCGAAGGGAATCCGGCTCGAATTTACCATGCCGAAGACGCCGGAACTAAACGGGCTAGCCGAGAGGATGAACCGGACTATAATGGAGAGGGTCTGGAGTATGTTGGCGCATGCAAAACTACCCAAGACGTTTTGGGCTGAGGCACTGTCGACGGCGACATATGTGATAAACAGATCACCCTCAGTACCCTTGGACGGAGACACGCCACAGAGAGTATGGACCGCTAAGGAAGTGTCCTACCGGCATCTGAAGGTGTTCGGGTGTCTCGTGTACGTGCATGTCGCTAAGGACCAGAGAGGAAAGCTAAATCCGAAGACCCGGCCATGCATATTCCTCGGTTACGGCGATGATGAGTTCGGCTACCAAGTGTGGGACCCGGTCGACAAGAAGGTATTCCGGAGTCGAGATATTATCTTCATGGAGGACAAGACGCTCGCCAACTGGGAGTCGGAGAAGAAGATAATGAACTCTGAGTCGACCGGTAAGGATCGATTCTACGATGAGCAGACCCAACCGGCAAGAGGCCGGTTAGCACTCGAGGAACCAGCTGGTTACGGTGAGGATACCGAACCGGCAGAAGAAGAAGTAGAGGAAGCTGAAACTGGAACCGGCCAAGACCCCGAATCGGATTCGGATGAAGAGCAAATAGAGGAGCCGGTTACCAAAGCCCAAAGACGGAGATATCCTCTGAGAGAGAGAAGGGCCCCCCGGAGATTTCCAGATGCAGAGCATGTGCTGCTAACCGATGAGGGGGAGACAGAAAGCTTCGAGGAAGCTAAAAGTGACACCCACAGCCGCAAATGGTTAAGTGCCATGAAGGATGAGATGGATTCCCTGCATGAGAACCATACGTACGAATTGGTGGAGTTGCCGAAAGGAAAGCGGGCACTCCGAAATAAGTGGGTGTACAAGTTGAAACCGGGAGATGCCGTCAACCCCCCGAGATACAAAGCTAGGATTGTGGTGAAGGGGTTCTAGCAGAAGAAGGGCATGGACTTCGATGAGATATTTGCCCTAGTAGTAAAGATGACCTCCATCCGGACAGTGTTGAGTATAGCGGCAAGCATGGACCTCGAGGTAGAGCAATTGGACGTGAAGACGGCATTCCTTCACGATGACCTCGAAGAGGAGATCTACATGCAACAACCGGAAGGATTCGTGGAGAAAGGGAAGGAGCGCCTTGTTTGCCGGTTGAAGAAGAGCCTGTACGGACTAAAGCAGGCTCCCCGACAATGGTAGCGGAAGTTCGACTCCTTCATGACCGATCAAGGGTACCACAAGACGCAGGCCGATCACTGTGTGTTTGTGAAGAAGTTCGAAGGAGGTGACTTCCTGATACTCCTCCTGTACGTGGACGACATGTTGATCGTCGGACGGGACCAAGCCAAAATACGGATGCTGAAGAAGGCCCTCAACCGGACCTTCTCAATGAAAGACTTGGGTCCGGCAACACAGATGATGGGGATGCATATCATCCGGAACCGGCCAATGAAGCAATTGTGGCTGTCACAGGAGAAGTACGTGACAAAGGTGCTTTAGCGGTTCAACATGTTGGAAGCGAAACCGGTCGGATCGACACTCCCGGCAAACTGCAGATTATCCGGTAAGCAAAGCCCGAAGATGAAAGCAAAGAAGGCTAATATGATGAAGGTTCCATATGCCTCTGCCGTCGGGAGCTTAATGTACGCAATGGTGTGTACCCGACCGGATATAGGATACGCAGTCGGAGTGGTGAGTCGGTTCATGAGCAATCCCGGCAAGGAGCACTGGAACGCGGTCAAATGGATACTCCGGTACTTGAAGGGCACTTCAAATATGTGTCTCCGATTCGGCTCCGGAAAACCTCAACTTGACGGTTTTACCGATTCGGACATGTCGGCTGATGCGGATACCAGCCGGTTTACATCCGGGTATGTTATGACATATGCAGGGGGAGCTGTTTCGTGGCAGTCGAGGCTGTAGAAGACGGTTGCGTTGTCAACCACGGAGGCGGAGTACATGGCGGCTGTGGAAGCCGGCAAGGAAATATTATGGATGAAGGACTTCATCGGAGAGCTCGGTATCCGACAAGATGAATATCGGCTCTATTGCGACAGTCAAAGTGCCATCCACCTTGCTAAGAACGCAGCGTACCATTCCAAGACGAAGCACATCCAACGTAGGTATCACTGGATTCGAGAAAGAGTAGATGACCAGGAGTTCGCGCTGACAAAGATCCACACGGCCGAGAACGGGTCAGACATGCTGACCAAAGTACTGGTACCCGACAAGCTGGATGCATGTCGGAAGCGGATCGAACTGGTAAGACATCCCATGCCGGAGTGAAGGGAGAGTTTTCTAGGAAACAAGTCCCTCCGGATGGGAAGTGAGAAGAACAGTGCTGATGAGAAACTCGGCCGAGGCCGAAACCGGATGTGGAGTACCCAGCTACGGAAGACCCGGTGAGAACCAGACGAGGAGTACCCAGCTACGGAAGACCCGGTGAGAACCGGATGAGGAGTACCCGGCAAGAGCCGGATGGTGAAGGCCCGGTGAGAAGTGCTCACCGGATGAAGGAACATATTCGTAAATATGTTTCCTGAGAGGCCATCGGGGCTATATTTGTAAATAGCCGAAAATTCATATTAGTATAAATATGACTTAGGGAAAACTTTACTATAGCGTGTTGTCATTCTTGTTGATGCAAGACTAGAGAGCGTGTAACAGTGTATAGAGAGGGAGAGAGAGGAAGAGGTCGTTGCCTCTGTTGTAACCGCCACCTGTGGCGAAAATCATGAGCGCGAGGTCGTTGCCTCCGTGAGCTCACTGTTGTAACCATTGTGATATAGTGATAGTTTGGGGTCTATGGACTCCCGTGGTTTTTTCCCCCTCTCAGGATTTTCCACGTTAAACATCCTGTGTACTCTTCTCTCCTTTGTGTCGTGCGTTTCATTTCCCGTTTTCTGTGTATGATTCTAAACTCGGTTGTGGCCGAGTGTTGTTCATCGGGAATGTGAAGTTCCTGTCAGACAGCAATTCTGGACCCTCCGGAAACAGGGGGAGTCGAGGTGACGAGAACCGGCAAAGGAAATCCGTCGCAGAATGCTGGTACTGTGGCAAGAAAGGCCACAAGGAGAGCAAGTGCTGGAACGTACCACACCTCGTACCATTTCGCCTTCCTCAACGTTCACATCGATGGAGGCTAAGGAGTCACATATATCTTTGATCTTCGAGGTATAATCAACCACCGACAAATCGCGTTGTCGCAAGTTGCTCAACTCTTGTCGGAGTTGAAGCTTTCTTGCTATGGTGCTTGCGGCGAAAATCTTTTTTAGATTTCCCCAAGCATCCTTTGGCGTTTTCGCATCCTGAATATAGCTTAGAAGTTGTTCACCCACACAACACGCAAAGCAGTAGAGAACTCTGCTCGCCGACTGTTCCCAAGCCGGGAAGACTTTGTGTGTCGAATCGGGTGCTATGTCATTTGCTCCGTCAACATAGCTCTAATATCCATGCCCAAGCAAGTATTGGTGCATCTTGTACGACCAAGACGCATAGTTGTTTCTGTCAAGCTTCTCGGTAGGAAGCGAGCTAGCCATGCCTCTATCCATTTTGTTTTTCTTGTTCTTTACGAAGGTTAGGTTTTCTTCTCGAGCCAAGATTGTCTACAAAGGTTCTCAACCCTCGTACTCTAATACCATGTGAAAAGAACAATGTGCGGAAGCAACAAAAAGCAGATCGTAGGAAAAAACACATGTTTAATGGAGAGCTTGGACACACACACAGTACGCGGGAGAGACAGAGAGAGTCAATACACACAACTCTATTCAAAAAATAATACTCAGACTGTACATAGGATTTGCTCAGTGAGCACTTTTATACAAGTCCATACGGACTGACAAAAGTACTGACACGTACTTCAATGCTCATAACTGAGCTCTACACTAACTCCTAAAGATATATTCCTACACGGAATATCTTTCCAACGGCCTCGCGGTTTACGCACCGCTACAGCTTCTCGTTGTGCACCGGTTTGCGCACTGGTTTACGCATCGGTCCGGCCTAACCAATCGATCCCAACCGATCCGGTTCTCGGCTTGCACAGCCGATCCGGCCAATGTTGAGCTTGTATCTCAACACTTCAATATAGCTCCAATATCCTTGTCCGACAAGGTACTGATGCATCTTGTACTCCCAAGATGTGAAATTTGTCCTATCGAGCTTCTCCGTAGGAAGAGCACTTCCCATCGAAGTATTCATGGTGATTTCTTCTCTGTTAATAAGTCGGTTCTGTTGATCATCGGTGTGTACCACAACACAATCGAATAGATTCGATTAAGCAACCACACGCTCTGATACCATGTGAAGAGATGGAGTTGGTGGTGTAATGCAGTGGAAGCTAATTGAGTGTGAGTGTGTGTGTGTACAGCAAACAGAGAGAGAGAGAGAGAGAGAGAGAGAGAGAGAGAGAGCTCTTAACAAGAAAACTGTATATTACTTCCAACAGTAACAAAGTTATAAAGGGTTGGTTTAAATACCAACTAAACTAGGGTAAGGGCCCTTTCTACTATTTACAAAACTAGCATGGTATGTCCATGAGCTAGTGTGAAACCCATTTCTATGGGAAGTTGAGTTCGATTCTCAACACCGAGCTTGAGGGGGAGTACCGAAAAATAGGGGCTACGTCGAAAATTGAAATTGAACAATCGAAATCGAAAAGCGAAGTCGAAGCCGATTCAACCGAAACAACTTTTCGACATCTAAAGTTGAGTTCGAAGGGGCTTGTTGAGAATCGAACTCAACTTCCCATAGAGATAGTGTTCACACTAGCCAGTGGACGACATACTAGGCTAGTTTTGTAATTAGTAGAAATGGCATTTGCCCTAGATCAGTCGGTATTTAAACCAACCCTTTGTAACTTAGTTACTGTTGGATGTAATTCTATTTTTACGGATATGGCTTCTTGCTCAAGCTCCCTCTCCCTCTAGCTTGCATTACTTGCACTCACATACACACATAGCTCGCTTTCGTTGCATAGCGCTACCTACGTCTCTCCTTCTTTATGAGTAATACACGTTATCTATAAGCAATAAGTCGTCCTAGTATCAACCCATGTTCATTATCTATTTTTGGCCTAAGTGTGTATCTAAGTAATTAGTATTAACATTGATTTGTAACTAAGTACATGGCTTCTTGCTCAAGCTCCCTCTCCCTCTGTCTTGCATTACTTGCACTCACATACACACATAGTTCGCTTTCGTTGCATAGCGCTACCTACGTCTCTCCTTCTTTATGAGTAATACATGCTATCTATAAGCAATAAGTCGTCCTAGTATCAACCCATGTTCATTATCTATTTTTGGCCCAAGTGTGTATCTAAGTAATTAGTATTAACATTGATTTGTAACTAAGTGCACCTAGTGCTAGCATTATTTTCCATGTGAAATTATACATAAAAGGCATCCTTAGATGGTTTACATTGGTATACGAGTTGATAAGTATGAGGATATGTACAAACTACAATAGACAATTAAAAATGGAATGGAGCAATCGTCAACAACTCAAGACACCTAGCCTCCAAGAAGTGTAAGAGGCACTCATCTTTAGTTTTGTATACACTAAGTTCTATGCTTAAAAATGAAGAATATGAAGTCTTGCTTACGTATAAATGAACAGATACCGAAATGTTATGATACTTTCAATTTGCAAAGCAGTGATTATTGTCAATTGATCTAAAAAGTCAGCACACCACTTTGGTAGACCATAGTACCAAATAATTACTATCATATAATAAATTAAACTTCGAACATGAGATTGTGTTGTGGTAAGTACTAACTTCTACGAGTTCTACAATCTCTAACGCTTAAAACAACTAAACTCCAATGTGATAATCTATTATATATGATTCATACATTGTACATATGTATTAAATTGATTGCATGGGTTTTAGTATTGTGTACTATTGTTGTGGGAAGGAACAACTCCTTGAAATGATGAAAATGATGGATAAAGATAATAATATTGTGAATGTTTTTATGGTGCTTTCCATTTTTACCCCTAAAATCCCCCCACGGACGACGATAAAGTACAATGTGTAAAAAACACATTGGGATTCTTTGAGAGAGAGATTTCTATATGCATTTCCTGAAACTCCCTCAAAAAATGCTCACATGTGTCTGTGGCAGGGTATGGTTCCCTTTGCACACAGTGTCTTAACATCAAGTTAATCCCCTTCTGTACAAAGGCAAACCCAAAGCACAAAGTCATATAAAATATATACATGCATATATACATCACAAATATATATCCATGTGCACATATAGAGATTAAGGAATCTTGTCTATTGATAATTTAGGCTTTTTGGTCATTGTGCTCATTGCTATCATGGGTTTCTCTTTTTGTAAGGCATCATAATGGAGAGTCGAGTTGTAATGCCCTTTGCATAACACCCTCTACATATGCAAATAACACCCAATCTATGCCATTGAAAGAAAAAGGCAGAATTAAAGGCACGCTTTAGGACAAGGTGGGTTGTAGGGCCTTCAAAGACGGTGTATATTATATAATCGCACCAACAAATGACACCAACAAATCAATGAAATGGGGAAGAACTAAGGGGTATGTTACAAGAAACCTTTTATATAGCAAATTCTATCATGTTCGGGTGTTTACAAGGAAAACTCTGAATGTTTTGTTTCTCTTTTTTATAAGTACAAGGTAACCTCTGGATAAACCCATCTTAAGCTTATTTGCGCAAGCAAAGCCCTAATGGTTGGGTTTGTTATTTTTTGGGGAGTAAACCGCTAATTACGAGACAAGTACCACCCAAAAATGGTAGTAATCTAGAGGAGTTAAAAAAAGAAACGACCGTGCTTTACAGAGAGGAGGGGATCGGGTCAAGTCAATAATCTGGAAGCAAGACAGAGAGAGAAGTGTGGTTAAATCTAGTAATTTAGTAAAGAAAAGGAAGTGTTGGAAAACCCCAGGGAGTGCTAGGTGGGTGCCACCACCACACACTTAAGTTGGTTCTCTTGGACTATATTGGGTTATTATTGGGAGGGTTATGGGGCCTGGCAATTTTGAAAACCTAGGGGTAAGCTTGGTAAATAATGAAAATCCACCCTAACAATGTATAATAAGATTGAACCTACTTTTGTTTTCTCTATTTTCTTTCCCCCTTTCACTTAGGACTTGTAGAAAAAGAAGGAGCCAAATTTAGCAGCTTTTTAAAACAAAAGAAAATCCCACAATCAATGCAAAGTATAAAAAATATATAAAAATTTATATCTACATTATGTATATATTATAGGCTTCAATTATCATAGGTCTAGACTCTCTCATGCTCTCATTCTTTTCTAAGGTTTTCTCATAAGGTAAAAAGGTGATTAATTGATTAATTAGTAAATTGGTACAAGAAATAACTAGGCTATGGGGGACCTTAATCCTTTGCTAATTACTCCTAATCTCAACCTAAGCCTTAATCTTCATCTCAGTTGTAGCAGGACTGATGGTGATGGTGGTCCAACAGAAGCCTTGAAATTGGACAGAATGATGAGTGCAGGCAAAACCATCCTTACCACAATGAGTGACAGCAGATCCATTGATGATGATCCGTTCCACCATGCTGCTGCTGATCATGAGAAGAACCTCTTCTTCTTCTCCAGTGCAGTATCATCCAGCATAAGCTCTCCTGGTATGCTTAGTACAAGTGATGATGATGATGATGATGATGAGGGTGAGAATGCAATCGATCAGCCATACTACTTATCATCATCAGATAATTCCTCATCATCTACTGCTTATCACTCTTGCAATGATGGAAGCAGCATCATTCCTAACCCTAACCCTAACCCTAGCACTAATCCCAGTTGTAATAACTCCAGCCAATCATTAGAACAGGATTCTTATGGTTATAAGCTGCATAACGATCAAATTCGCCTATCGTTACATGATCAATTAGCACATGATGATGATGATATTGGAGAGGAATATGTTGTGAGGAGTCATCATCATCATCATCATGAGGTGATTAAAGCAGAGTATATTAATGTAGGTAGCTCTCCTAGGGGCTCCATTGAGATAACCTTCAATAAGAATAGTAACAGAAGTATCAGTAGCATCAGCAATGGCGGTGGTAGGATTGTTAAAGAGAATCAACTGATCCCAAGCTTAATGAAGAAGGTATGTGTTAAAGAGGAATTCAGTACTGCTAATTTGGGGCATCCTCCTGGACCTCATGAATTGAACCATAATAATGTTGCATCTTCGTCATTAATTCAGAAGGAGCAAAATGCAGTGCCGGATTGCCATAGTAGCTGTAGTAATGATAAGGATAATACGAAGAAGAGAGGGCATTGGAGGAGCAAGAGCATGTCAAGCAGCAGTACAAGAAGTGGTCTAAAATCAGCAGTGAAGAGCTTAGAAGCTGCCTTTAGGGTAAAGGACCACATGAATGGCCTACATTTAAGCTTGCCATCGCCATCGCCATCGCCATTACCACCACCACCATCATCATCATCATCATTATCATCCACAATATGTTCATCATCATCACCACCACCACCATCATCATCATCATCATTATCATCCACAATATGCTCATCATCATCATCATTATCATCCACAATACGGTCATCATCATCATCATTATCATCCACAATATGCTCATCATCATCATCATCCACAATATGGTCATCATCATCATCATCATCATCATCAACCGCATGCTCCTCTTTATCATCATCATCATCTCTGTCAATTTCCTCTTCCGGCTCCTCATCATCGATCAGTAACAAGTCCAAATTAAGATCGGTTTCCCTGCCGAAATCGCGGCCCCGCCTTAACAATATATTGGCAGCCGATCTCGCGGAAAAGGATCGGAAACCCTCCTCTGAGTCATTAACCAACCAGAACAACTTGAGGTTAGTGGACAAACCCTTTGTATTAAGCACATTGAGGAACATTAGCCTGCATGCTGCAAACCCTAACACAGCAGCTACTAACAGTACTACATTACATGAAAATGATCCTCATAGTGAGCTCCAACATGTGAAGCCAGCAACAGCCCACACAACCTTCGGGTATCGTCACAATATTAGCCCCGAGATTCAGTGTGGGAATCATTCTAATATGCCTTTCGATTCTTCTTCTTCTTCTTCGTCGAGCAGCTGGAGAGATTCGGAATCGCGGAAGATTAATGCGGCAACTTCATATGTAGCAAATTATCAGCAGCAAAAGCAACAACATTTAACTGATTTGCATCATTATAATCATGCCCCAATGTCAAGCAGATCATGCAGCAATCTCTCGATCGATGCTACTACTACTACTACTACTACTACTACTACTACTACATTGTCTCGATCTTCACCGCGAAATATCATTAATGTCCGCGCACTCTCGCCATTACGACGGCACCGTCCCATTACACGCCCGGAGATGCCTGTCAATCCTCGATGCGACCATACTAAAGCGGACGACCATGCTCGAGCTCGTAGCCGGCAGTCATGGCCAAAAATGGCTGCCGGAAATGTGACATTGGTTAAATCGAATGCTTCTTCTAAAGGTGCAAATGCCAGTAACAACAGTAGTAATAGCAGTAGTAGTATTGTATATGCAGATTTGCAATGTGTGTTGATGGGGGATGGCCTTCCTTGCTTCACAATGACAATCCTACATGGTTGTGATGAAGACAATAACAATGTGCTTCTTGCCCAATCAAGCAATTTGGTACTAGAGAATCAGCATTCTACTAATCCTAGTGACAAATTGCTTGAGAGGTTGAGGCTAATGTATTCATTCTATTCATCTACAAGTAAAGTCCATGGCACCACTACCACTAGTACTGGTCATTATGGATCGACCGGAACCACTATCAGTGGATATTGGAAAAACTGGCTCAAGAAAGACCCCAAAATTAAGCCGGGGGCATCGGGGCTCATCGGTATAATGGAAGGTTCGAGTGGTCTACTACATGTCGATGAACGGGCGTGCTACCCCCCGGTTGCTAATGGTGAGTTAGTAAGGCATGATGTGGTCATGTCTTCGGAATTCGTGGTCCACGAAGCCGGTAGAAATGGCTTGAGAGCTAACAATCAAGAGGATTATATGTGTAGCATTAGATCGACAAGGTTCCATGGCCATCAAAGCTCATCAAGGTTTTCTTCGCTCGATGTCAAGAGCTCAATCCGCGATTCGTCCCCGTTTGCGAGCCCACTGTCCGGCATGGTCAATCCAATGTATGCTAGTGGCGAGCTACACATATCGAGAAATTCAAATTCTACGAATCAGAGTAGTCGGAAAGGAGTGCTTAGTATGTCAAGTCCTTTCAAATCCCATGGTTCCATGTCTAGTATCCATGTCGATGCTTGGAGTGACAACAATTCCGACATGGAACCAAGTACTACGAGTAACGAGACCGATATTAACACATCAAGCCCATTAATGAGTTGTCACAAGAAAGAGCTAGTGGCCATTGTCATAAGAGTACCATTGTTGGCAAGCAATGGTCCCACTCTATTGAATTCGGATTCGGACTCTGATGGGCGATCTCGGGTCGATAAATTGTCCGAGGACAAAAGGTTATGGAGTGTAAACGTTGTGCTTCCAAAGGGAGAACATGGCATGCCAAAGGCAAATACAACATTAAGGTGTCCTTATTCTTCATTGATAGAGAGGTGGCATTCTGGTGGGTCATGCGAGTGTGGTGGATGGGACCTCGGGTGTGGAATCAAGGTATTGAGTTCAAGTCGGAACAACAACGTTGACACATTAGTGCCCAAGTCCGTCCATCATGATCATGAGCAAGCACCTTGGACCATCTTTTCTCAAGTAGGTCTTCTAAATCTTGTGTCTTTTTCCTAAACCCTTTTTGTTAACTCCATTTATATATATAAGTCATATAGCTATATATCTCCTTCATGTTGTAGCAACATTCTTGGCTCTCATATGATTTAGGATAGATGCCTAGCTCCACAAGTTTTTTGGCCTAGTGATTTCGTTGTATGAATATTATCAGCCATGTGTTAAGATGTTTGTGTTTTAAGGCAAATGACCATGACAAGTTTATGCGCCCAAGTTTAGAGATGTTTTTATCATGTGAACGCAAATATATTATAGCTTAGTCGAATCTTGAGAAAGTTAGCTCTCTTGTGGTTGCCTACAACTAGGTTTTAGACAACCATTTATAGTCTATATCTGTCCACAACCCTTAGGTTTAATGGCATAGGCATTTATTATATTGTGTAGGAGTACATATATCTATCTTGATGGTCAATGCTTGTGTGGTGACTCTACATGTATTTTTTTTCATAGCTACTATTCCAATTGTAGGGAGGTATCTTAGAGAAACTTAGGGCAATGCATCTATTTATAGTCTATGGTTAGGTGATGAGTTGTGAATCTAATTACAGCTATTGGGTCCCTTCTCTACAATGTGGTCTTTTTATATGCCATTTGTTTAGTGGGTAGTGAAACTTGTGTCTACTTTTTTGGACACTTCTAATTGGGGTGCTTTGGTTTTGTGATACCATGTAGGGAAGCAAGCAAGAGATGATGTTTTCCTTGTCCCCTCTCAAGAAAGGTTTATACAAGGTTGCCTTTCAAAAGCAATTCTTAGCCTTCAATGCATTTGCTACCGCAATCGCAATCTTGCATACTCATCTATTGCCAACAATATTGATGCAAACTGAGGCGAAGCTTGTTTCGTCATCATCTTCATCGCCATTGTCTTCTACTGATGAATAAAAGCACCATGATTTATATTCAAAAGAAATCATTTTCTCCTTGGGTTTTCAAAGAACATTGCATTGTAAGCAAGTATTTTAATATCGATTATTGGGTGTATTTTTATTTGTTTCGAAGACAATGCTTCCAACTTTCCCACGTGCGCACATGAATGGCTTTGAAGTGGATGGGAGATATGTAAAGTAAGACGGTACGTCTCCACATGAATTCCAACACCCCTTTGTATACCATTGGAACTGTAATCTTGATAATGGAAAAATAGTTAGAAAAAAGACTAATATTCTAATTTTGTTTGGACACATGTTTCAAAGTTTGAATAAGACCTTATAAATTCAATCAAATTGCACCCCGCAATTCCACTTCCCAAAGATATACAGTGCTAAATTGTTAGCTATTTTACCTTTCAATTCTCAGTGCAAACATTGGGGAAGGACCCTCTTCTAGAAGTAGGGTGGGACCAAAATTTGAAGCATGCATTGAGCCATGGAATTACCATTTGGTTGCAATATCAAACATGATGTCACGTGGACAACCCAAATCAATGTGTTAAAATTGTACGTGTTATTGGAACAAGCGTGATACCAAAACATGTTATTTAAAGGGACTCATTAAAAGTTAACATAGCCATCCAATGTAGTCTATAGCGATTCAAAATTGATAACATCTTTTGTACAAAACGGTTATAGATTGCAAGAGGGAATTTCAAACATGATCAAGGGTGTTGATGATTACATAAACCTATGGGAGTACGCAAACCTACGAGTTTTAGCAAAATCTTGTGATGTAGACAAATAGGTATGAAGAAAAATGTTAAAATGACTTGAACTTCAAATGTGTGTGGAATCTGGATACACATGACATTATAATTAGCCTTGCACACGCATACACTTGTGTGTACATAAGTATGTATATCAATAAGATTTTACGTAGTACATATACACTACATATATATGCTAAGTACAATAAGAGTCTGCATGATGCATTTCTCCTATGGATTAGAATGATTACAATCGGTGATGATGATATGTGTGTATATTGAATCTTGGATCTAGAGTTCAAATCTTGGTGAATCCTTTTGTTATAATGTGAATTTTCCACGACATCACAAATTGTGTGATATTGATAAGAAAGCACATAATTTCAAACAACTTGTGCTTTGGAAACTTTTGGTTAACCGTTTAGTTCATACAAGGCCCATGGGTAATTGCATGTTCATTAAACTTATTGGAGATTTAGTGACAAGTTATAAAACCATATATGTAGACGTATACACTCGTTGTGATAGCTTTTTTGATGATTCTATAAATCGTACTCTCTTAACTTCTATATATATGTTTGTAGCTTGATTAGCTAACAATTAGTTTTCCATTTATTAGAGATAGATTGATTAATTAGTTCGAGATCAATATCAATATGTCAACTAATTAATCAACATTTCCATCACTTATTTGGGGCTTGTAAAAAAACATAAGCAAATTAATCATATTCTAGTCATTTTCGGAAAATAAATGGTAACATAGTAAATACGTAAAATGTTAGAGCACATATTGGTGTTTTTGACATTTGTCTCATCCTAGTTTGACAAGGGTGGGTTTCTTGATATTATATCAGGATGAATATTTCTCGAATCAATTGAGATTGATCTACTCAACTAAAAGACATATTCCTGACACCAAAATGTGTTATAACTTATAAGAATGAACATCGACGGATATCAAGATAGTGATCTTTTAAGAGTGAAAGGCAAACTATGAAGTTTTACCCCACCTCACAAAACAATGTAAACCAAATGAATCTTCATAAAGATATGACGATATGGTAGGATAAAAAATTCACCCACTATGGCCATGGGGCCTGAATTTTACACTAGAGCATAAGACTTTCAAAATATGTGTAGATGAACACAGTCATAATATTGGACAATAAAGGTCTTAAAGAGTCAAGGTATATCCCAAAAACCTTGTCAAAGTATGTATCAAGGAAGCAATGTGTGTTACACCTCAAAATATACGAATATATCCCTCTAATAATTTAGCAATGTATCCAAAAACAACCTCTTTGCATCTAAAATCTGCATGCAGCATAATGCAATATATATAAATTTATGCTTCACGTTGTGACATTTTTTATGAATTTCATGATGTATATTATTATATATGAATTAGAGATTTTGTGATCTCTTTCTCTCTCTAATAGAGTGTTTCTCTCCTTCCAAATCCCCCCTTCATGTATTCTCTCTCGTGTTACACCTCATTATATGCAATTCTTGTACCTTTGCCACTGCCCAAAACACATGGTTTGATGATAGTATGCCGAATGTAGGGGTTGAATGCATGCCTTTATGAACAAGCCTTAATAGTTGAGCTAAGACCATCTTGGGTCTCTCTATCTCTATCACTCGTGAAATTGGAGGAAAATTTTACCATACACAATAGAATACAACATTCACGTACCACTTTAGGAGGAGGAGAAGAAGAAGAAGAAGATGGTGATGAAGATATTTCATCATGGCTCATGACTTGTCACGTGATGTCTCATTCATTCCCCCCAAGAAATGGATGGTCATCATCATATGTCATTTCGTTTCACATCGTAAAGGGACCCGATGTTTTTCACATTTCCAAGAGTTTGTTCTTTGTCACTAGGTTGGTCCTATTTTATAACTCTTTCCACAACCTCCTTGTTTGGTTAACCAACTAATTGACCCCCACCCATTTCCGTTTAGTTACCCTTTCCATTTTTTACTCTCTTAGCTTATTATCTCTTATGCCAACCCTTTCATTATCAGGCTTGTTTTTTCTCTTTACCTTTTTACACCTCTTGGGTCTTAGTCCATAGCCCCTCTTAGATACTTAATCATTATAATTTTGTCATTGACCAAGATCTCTCATGCCATTTTACAAATTTGGCTTTACATGAACTTCCCCATTATCATTACTCCTCTCAGGTCAACCTTTCTTCTCAGCTTCTTGGAAGTTGGAAGCTGGCACAAGCCCACTACTATGATGTACTATTGTGCCCAAATGGATATATTTTGGATTGTCATTTAATCACCTTCTCATAACCAAGTACTTGACACACATGAGTTGCACCCAATCTTCTTTTGTATGTTTCCCCATCTTGTGGAACATACAAATTTACTAGTGTAATGTTTGCCGAAAGAAAAGGGCAATTGTTAGGAGAATTCCCATTGTTTTACAACTCAATGGTAAATTTTCTCATGTAAAGTTTGTGAATCACACAGAATGTTTTGTGAGCAATGCTACCTCCTATGAATGCGTTGCTAAATGCAAATTCCCATGAATGCGTTGCTAAATGCATTTTGCCTCATACTACATGGCTCACATCACAATGTTTCTCCTCAAGTGCTTTGTAATAGCTATTGCCATGGGATCGTCTAAAAGTAACATTCAAGATGGAACTACCTCTTCCTCCATAATGAATATGAGATAGATAGATGGGCAAGACAAAGTGATAATCATGCGTATATGACATTCCAACTGTCGGTCATGACCAGATTAGCAAGCTCAATATTTTCATTGTAAGACGAGGTAAAGCATTTACCCTTATCTTTTCATTTAATACCTTGATTACCTGAGGAAACATTCCAATGCACCGGACTACTTGTATAAAACCAATTTTCTTTATGGCATCAATGATTGAATTGTTGATTAGCTCACGAGTCACAACAATGGTATGCTACGACATTCCTGAATACTCTCAATTTGTTGAAGGTACAATTATTTTATCCAAAACATTTGATTTTCACATTGCTTACCCAGTGGCAAATAATTTGATTTTACAATACTATCATTAAAATAAGGACTAACATTTTCCAAAAGGCACAAATATATGAGGTTTTCAATAAAATGGTGATTTTACCACAACAGGATACTTATCTCTCTACCACAAAGACAATCAATTTCACTTCCTGAATTTCCGAAATTGTAAAAACACCCCCAATAAAAAACTATTAAGTTTCTTAACTTTGCAAAAGCTAAAAGCTCAAATAACAATAATTGTTAATATTTCCAACATTACACCACGAGTCTAAATAAATATGATTCCCTTTCATCCCCCATTATCCACAATAGTGTTTCTTGAAAATAATAATACAAATAAATGTATACCACCAAACTTGGCTTTTTTAAACAACGTTGTCATGATCATCATAAGAGAACAATACATCGAACATTGGCACCATTGTCAAGACAATCTTCCCACACTAGTTCATGCACCATTATGAAATAAATATGAACCGCATCTCCTCGAGAAGCTGTTTACATCTGAACTAACAAAAGCACCATCCATTGTCAATAAATATGAACCTTATCTCCTTCAGAAACAGTTACATCTGAACTAACAAAAGCTTACTACCATCATTTGCTCGAGCTCAATCAAGTGCATGCATTTGGGGTCTTCACCCAACAAATTTTACCTCCATTGACAAAATTACTTCATCATTTCATATTGCGATTCACATTGAGGTAACTCTTGCCAAACATTTTCAAACTTTGAATTTTTTTGTAGTAAAAAGGTATCTAAAAATTCAAAGTGAAATTTTGTGCTAGGTGAATGGGTTATTGGAAACACTAGGTCCAAGTTGCTCTAATAAGGGGGGCAAGGTAAATTAATAGCAAAATTAGACGAATAAATGAAATGTAAGAATGTGACTAAAAGGAGGTGAGAGATCATGTTTCAATGACCTCACACGGATTATTAACTTTTTGCCAAATGAATCCATATAAATGCCAACTAGTAATATACATTTATAGACACAAAATATACTACTTAATAACCCTCGATAAATAAATCTCTAATTATTTTTGTTTTATAAAGAGGCAACTATATTGTGTCTCTTTACATGAAAATTGCTTCATTATAGAAGGAAAGCAAAAGAAGTCAAGTCATTATTTATATGGGGGATCTTGCATAATAAAAAAGGTTTATGCATCATATGCATTCTTTAAAACTTAAGAAAGCTTGTTGACAACGGCTTATGTTAAACTACGAAGGAACTCGGCTGCAGTTGCAACGGCAGCTCCAGTTATGGCCCCTTGCACCACTCGATCATGCCGCCTATTTTGTTGGTCAGTCAACGACAATGCCGCACCCGTCAACGCCCCGCCCAAAACAGCGTTTTTCTAAGGTCAATTCAAAAACTCCTTAATATGTGAAATGTGCACTCTTTATCTCATGAGAAAGTTCAAATGTAAAATAGAAAACTCTTTACTCATAGTTTACTAGAAAATGAGCAAGACTGCCAAAAAATGGAAATTTGGGAAATTTGTTGCAAGAAATACCCAATCATGTGTGCCTCTAGCCTCTTGCATCGCGTAAGTTAAGCCCGAATAAACTCCGGCTACTAAACCTAAAAAAGAGCCCCAATTCATAAATGAGCTAAGCCTAAATAACAAATGAAGTACAAACCAAGGCAAACTTGTTCAAACGAGTCAAATGTCTCAACAAAGTAATAAGCGAAAAAACATAACTCTCCCTCAATCCTCCACATGTTTAGATTATTTAAGTAAAAAACACATTTTCAAATGGGCTATTAATGGCTCAACAAGTAATAAGACAAAAACACCCTTGCCACACTTAAGAAGATTTAAGTAAAGGCAAGATGCTTAGAACTAGCCTTAACATAAAACCCAAATCTTCCCATGCTTAAAGACTCTAGATTTGTAAATGAACAATAAAACCTCGCTAACCTCACTTGAAACCCAAGTTCATAACCTAACCATAAACTCCCTCCCCATTGCTACATATGAGACACACACATGTAATAGAGATAATTGTGATTAACAAATATTAACAAATCTTTAGAAGGAAGTTTACCCCATTGCATAGCTTCCTTTCCACTACGTTGCACCTGCCAAAAAGTGTAGTGAAACATAAATAGTCGCATTGATTTATATTTCAACATCTCATTATGCTTAATATTATGGAGTTACATACCCTTATCTTTCATTGGGCTAAATATGAACATGCAACACTGTTATAACTTATGGAAAAAAACACATTTACAACATCCAACAAATCCTAGACATATTATTGAACTGCCTAAACTCTTGCTAAACCCTCAAATTTACTTTAAGCCTATATTGATTTATTGGGCTAAATACGGGTATGCAACACTAAATATTGGGCTATCTACACTTTTTGATAAAATATGTGCATGCCATACTCTTACAACACCCAACGATAGAATCCTAGATATTTTATTGAACTCTTTTTTGAGTACCACAAATTTCTTGGGCAAAATATTGGCATGCAACATTGTTATATTGGGCTATCTATACTCTTGCTAAATATGGGCACACAATATAGTTAGAACATCCACCAAAATAAACCTAAACATTTAATTGAACTATCTAAACTCTTGCTAATCTTTCAAATTTATTTTAAACTCAAATTACATTGAGTTTGATTCTCCACCATTCCAAATCATGTAGTTTGAAGCCCTCAAATTTATTTTAGCTCACTTAATTGATTGTTTGTTTCAAATTGTGTAGCATTGAAACTTCATTGGAGGATACTAACACTTATACGAAGAGTAATCGTAAGCCAACTTCTGATAAATTTATTGGATTGTGGACCAATTCAATTAATGCATCATTATGTGTTTGCATAATACATTTGTTCTTGTAAATTTACCTATAATAGTTGGATGTAATGCAAAGCAACTAATCAAATGTTGCACACACAGCTAAACTAAAAAAATTGTGTCCTATTCGCATATCAAGCATTCAACATAAATAGCTAAGATATTTCAATTGTTCTTGTAAAGATCCAACATATAATAGTTGGATGTAATGCAAAGCAACTAATCAAATGTTACACACACAACTAAACTAAAAAAATTGTGCCCCATTCACAAATCAAGCATTCAACCTAAATAGCTAAGATATTTCAACATAAATATCTAAGACATTGTGTAAGACAACTAGTCAAATGTTGCACACCCAACAAGACTCTAAAAAACAACCACTCACCATGCTTTCCAAAGTTCGATTGTTCGTTTCTTCTGAGAAGAGTAAAAACAAGAGATACGTTAAAAATTGAGCGTAAAAATAAAAGATTCATTAAAAATTTAAGGCAAAAGAACCATGTTTAGGAAATCAAAAAACAACAAAATAATACAAGCCATATTAACAATGGATAAACATGAGATGAAATCAATCTCTATACCAATACCTTGGAATAGCATCTTGGTAGCATCTTGGGAAGCTGCATGAAGAACACCAACCTAAACAATGTGAAAATGGACACAAACTTTGTTAGTTTTCAAAATCAAACTATAAAATGGACAAAAGTCAATTTATAAAATTGTATTAAGAAGTTAAAAAGGAACAGTAATTTGATTTACATAACTAGGAGCATTTGGTAAAGAAAGTATACAAGGGAAGGAACGAGACTAAATTTGAATTTACATTGGGAGAGAATGTTGAGCATTTACTTTACTTCCGACTCTAATGAATAAAATAGTAAACCGCTAATCATGTGAAAAGATTAAATTATGCATATAAAAAATACGAAAAGGTAAATCAAATGATTTGTTAAACTCACCCCTGCAACTTTAACGAATCCATCAACAACACGATTGACAAGAGGGTGTCCAAGGTCCACCATGAAGTCTTGATAGCTCACTCGTCCTTGAGGCATAATTGTTAATTGTGGTTAAAAGTCCTTGTATTGGCAATTAACTCTCTCTCTCTCACACACACACACACACACACAAATAATCTAATAATCTTGTTACTTTTATCAAGTACTTGATAAAGGTTTGAACTCGAAGGGATGAATGTATTGTTTAAGCGTTATAGATGATGGATTTCACACAAAAAAACCTTTCACGTTCAAATATAATAAAAAGAAGGAGGACGAGGCGGCTATTATTGGCATGGACGGTGGTTTCCTTGCTTATACACGTGTAAAACATTCCATGTTCATCTCCATGCATACTATGCCATGTCACCCATTCCTCTCTCACTTATCCTATTTTGCCACGTTATTATGCAAATCTTTTCTAAAGGAGACTTTAGATACATTGAAAACAAAACAAACACTTGTAAACCCAAAGGAGTGAGTCAGCAACAATCATTTCCGAGAGCTTGAACTCCAGAAGGATTCCTATATACATACAACACTTGTTTGGACACACAATATATCTTTATCTCCCTTTACGACAATGGCATCATATTCTATTTAACAAGGTACCTGTACCATACCTTGGTACGTGTAATAGCTTGACTTCACATTTTAAGGTATGAAGAAATAGATGATTACTTTTGGAAGTCATGTATCATGCCTATGTTGCTAGGCACAAAGGAGGTTTGCATATTATGTTGGACCAGTAAACGAGAAAAACAATCTAAGAAAATGCAAATAGCTACTTGATGATTTGGAATTAGATGTTTCCCATACCCCACCAATATTATTGAACCGTATAGGAAACACGTTAACAAGGATATAAGCAACTTATAGAAAGAAGACCATGATATAGAAACTATAGGGAACATAAACAAAAATCGTGCTCTTTATTAAGAAGCATGTCTTATTGTATTTTACTAATAGGCCACACTTGTGAGCAAACAAGAAAATCATGCATCCCTTAAAATCGATTTGTTGGGTCTTGCCATCATGTTACTTTTTTGTGTAAATGGATGTGGGTTTTGAATTTCATGTTACGTTTTAGATTTCAAGAGCCAATGATTAAGGCTGGACTCGTAGTGCCATTAGTGCCATTAGTGCCATTAGAATATCGACATGTAAATACAACATCAAGAGCCATGTCCAACTTGCTCGAAGAACATGAATAACTTTATAATTGAGGAAGACAAGCTTCGAGCCTGAAAAGAATGCGTTATAAATTGAAACAAGAATATAGAAGCACACAACACCTTTGTGCAAAATGTATAAAGAAAAACAAGCCTATGCCCACAATGTATAAAATGACAAGCTTCAAGCCTGAAAAGGATGTGTTATAAATTGAAAGAAGAACATAGAACAGTTTTGTGCAAAATGTATAAACAAAAACAAGCATATGCCCACAATGTATAAAATGATTGATGTAATTCCAACGATCTAATTCCAAACCAACTGTACAGTAACAAAAAAGAGCAGCGAAAAATCTTGATTGATGTAGATACATATGTACAACTTGATTGATAAGGAAGAGTTTGGGTTGTAATAACAGAACGAAGTTGCTCCCTGATTTTACATTCCAAGAGGAGAACTCATTTTCCATGAATACAACACCACAAAAAAACATTATATATACACAGTTTTTATTATTAGCTCAGCCTTTCTCTGACTAGCTGTTTTTTCCATACATTTGCCTCAGCAAAGCAACTCAGATGTGCATAATTCCATCTTTATTTTTATTTCTTTTTCTTTTTACAAACCTGAATTTACACTCTACATCCTACCACACTCTTTTGAACTAGAAACCTACGTAGTGAGAATATTCGGAGTATTGTCGAGACTTGAGGCCAATAGGTGCTCTGAGTATGAAATCAGGAATGCCAAAAGCATCCACCAGGTCCTTTGCAACAAGACGTACTTCTGAGCACAAATGCTCTATAAGTCTTTGAATGGCCTGGAAAGAAGAAAGATATAATAGAAAATAAGTCCCCACAATAGAATACAAGCTACAGATAGCTTTAAAAGTGGACATTTCTGAGTTTTTCCTTCAGAAATTTAAGGATTATGTAGACTTTATACAAGGCCAAATCCATGCACGCATTCCCAACAAGTATATAAGATCACATGCTGTCTGAACCCTCTTTCTACGCACCTTTGCCTTATTGGGAGCAACATAGTCTTGGTTCCTATATGTTCCAATGTCTTGCCAAATCCGATCCAATGCATATAGATCGCAAAGAAGCTTCAACTGATCTCTTGCAGTCTTATCTTGGCAACTAAAAGATACCAACAACAATACTTTATAATGAACTTTGCGCACATGAATAGACAACAAATCAGCTTTAGATTAGTACCCTGACTGATAAAGGCAAAACATTGAAAGGCATTAGACTATGCCAACTATTCAGGAATTATATAAATTACCTGTTAACTGCTTCGATAAATTTCTCAAGTATCACAGTTTCAATGTGAGATTCAGCCAACATAAGCAGATGGTTAAGACATTGATTCCATGCCTCGAAACTGCCCTGTTGTTTTGAGTGCTTCCTTAGTCGAAGAGCTACTGTTTGTAATAATTTTGCCGTTCGATACTGCACCAACATTATCCAACATAAATCATATAGGCTTACATCCCAAAAAAGTCGAACATTTGATGTTTGAAATCGATCATGGCATCATGATGATTCATAAATGTTTGGAATTATATAACCCGAAAAGCATTCCATGTTCATGTTAAATAATTCATTGCATGATGAAATCACACAAATTTGTAATTCAAAAGCAACCAATTTGAGATTAAAAAATTATCATTAAATAATGAAGTCATATATTTTTGTACCCGAAATGCGTCCAATTGAAAGTTTGAATCCCTCAAATGTCCTTCGCCTTCACGATGTGTCACAACTGGGTTTGTTTGTGAAAGGTATGTGCCCATGGAATCTTTCAGATATATCCAAGTAACAGTAAGTGCGCCCCCTTCAAACTTCTTCTTGAATTGCTTCAAGAGATCTGCTGCTACCTATGTATGCCAAGGAAGATAATATGAGCCACATCAAACATCAACACATTTCACAGTAAGTTTGTGGGAAAGAAATTATGCTCTTTGACCTGCTGCAGCAAAACAGTATTATCTCCTTCAAATGTTTGAAATATGTCATGATCATTTCTCAAGCTCCCAAACCTATTAACAGCTGCATATCCATGGCCGCCACATGCTTCTCTACACACACTTAATGACTTTGCCGTATATGCCGTTACATACGACTTCAATCCGGCAGAGAGGGCATGGACATCTGCTATGACTTCATCATCATGACTTCTCTTCATCTCAACATACCTTTCAACCAAATAATCTGTAGCAAAATGGAAAGCATACGCCGATGCTAGCATAGGAAGCAACCTGGATTGTTGTGACTGGTAATCAAGAATGCTAATTTCTGGTTGATTAGGTGGGCCAAATTGCTGTCGAAGTAATGAATATCGAACAGCTATAGTAACCGCTGCCTTTAAGACACCAACTGAACCATATGCCAATCCAACTCTTCCTCCTACGAGTTCACCCAATGTAGCGGCAAATCTTTTGTTCACCGTAGGCAGAGGACTGCTATAGGTACCATCTCTAGATAAATCTCCAAACCTATTGAGAAGGTTGTCACGTGGTACACGAACATTATGGAATCGAAGAGCACCATTATCCACACCATTCAATCCCACTTTGAAACCACAATCACGGATCTCCACACCAGGCATCGGAGCATGTGATTGCATACTACGTATAGGAACAATAAATGCATGAACACCTGCCAAGAAGGGTTCTCTGTCTCACTCTCTCTCTCAAGCAATAGTTTGCACTGTTAAAGCTAATACTTCTTCACATATACATACCCATATCGATTTCATTTGTAGCAGAACCACCCAATGATGGTAATTTGAGCCTTGCAAATACAGTTGCAAACTTTCCATGCACTGCAGCATTCCCAATCCACCATTTTGTTGCTCCTTCATTAGGAGTATTGATTATGAACTCATCTGTCTCCTTATCAAAGGTTGCTGTTGTTTGAATTCCTTGAACATTGGATCCTATAAACAGAAACAATAGCCAAAACATTAATGCTTTCGATCATAACCATCGCATTAAATTGGGAGAAGTCCAGATTATTCTCACTAAACACTGAATGGTTACCATGGTGAAGCTCTGTCATTGCGAAGCATCCTGTATAATCTAGATTTTGGATACCATCAAAGTACTTATCCTTGTGTTTCTGGGTGCCCAGGTTAATGACACTACCTCCCCAGAGGCTGAAAATGAACAAATCCATGTACATAAGTCATAAAATTTACATAAAACAGTATAAATACGAGCATTCTGCTTTACAAGGCATTGAGCATTATGTTTATAAAGATAAAAACCATTTGGAAACGCAATTTTGTGGCATTTAAACAAATCAGATATTACGCCATAAATAATTAAGTGTGGGAAAGAACAATTCTTATGGCTGTCATAATGGTAGATTCATAAAGTAACTTATAATTTATTTTGACCAAATATTTTACCACCATAACAACAAATACTCATGCATTCAATGTTATTTATCTGCCTAAATCAATATATTTGATGTGTTCATTTGGAAATTAGCAGATAATAATAAAATTAATCACCTTCTTGATTGACTTAAGATTAAACTATGTTAAAATAGTGTGGTGTGCATTTTTTTAATGCCTGCAAATTAACTATTTGTCATATAATGGAACAACGTAGCCAAACTGTTTTACATAGAAAGCTAGTATTGCTAGGGAATAATAGGAGCACAACATTCAGAAAACAGAATTATCTTTTACAGAAGTGCACACAATCAAGAATGAAACTGTAAAAAAACGAACTGATGTTTTGAAAATAATCAAATGTCACACAGAATTCAAGATTAGGAACTTTCTGATGGTCAAAATTGAGAATTTAGAAGTTGCTTAAATGAATATTCATAGAATCACAAATCAAATTATTTTAAAATGAAATGAGATTCCAAAAATACTGACACAAATCGTTCATACAATCAAGCCTTAAAAATCATGATCTATATTAAAAGAATAAAAAGAGGACAAAGTTTAGAATTCAGAATACCCTAACTTTAATTTCCACAGTATCAATAGAAAATTAAAATTGAATTATACTCCGAAGATTTTGATAGGATGCTATCTCAAAATCAACCATATTATCGTAGATGGAAGAGAATGCAATGAAGCACAGAATCCAAACTTCAAAATTTTCGTTGAAATTCATCATAAAAATCGTATGTGACTTTTCACAGAATTGGCATAAAATGGATCTTTCATAAAATCATTAAGCATAACACCTAGACTTCACGGAATCAACAAGTAAAGCAGTAATAAAATGATATACTAATCTGGAATTTTAAACATATCAGAAATTCAAAATTTTTGACTGAATGAATATCAAACTGCTATAGTTATTATGGATTCTGTATTTAATGTGGCCTCAAGAAAACTTTCACCAGGTGACTTACCATAACTAGCTCTCACAGAATCAAGGAGCAAAAATTCCGAATTCATAAACTTCAGAATACAATTCGGAATTCCGAACGATGTTCTTTTGACTTACAGAATCAAGAATTGAAAACGGAATTCAAAGACACTTGTTACATGAAATTTTATTGAATCAATCTTGTGTAGACATGGCGAAACTTCAACAGAACAGGAGAATATTAATCTAAATTTACAGCGTCAACAAGCGAAATGTAAAAGAATGCGTAAGAAGGAGAACATACGTAATTAATAGAAATAGCCTACCTGTACTGAACTCCAAGTTTGATTGCCAAAGAAAGATCGATGTGACCAACAGCCTCTGTAAGAGCAAAATACTTGGCAGGATCCTCAGAGAGAAGCGTCAAAGGACGGATACCTATCTCTTTGACAATAGCAAAGAGTTGTCTCATCGCTAGCTCACGATGATCGTCTTTCGACATCTCCACAGGGTTGAGAAGCTCTGGATGTTGTCTGAAATAGTAAAGGATTGGTTCTTGGATGCTTCGATGTTTCCCTGAAACAATTCTTGACAGTGCTTTTGAAGAGGAAGATGGAGAAGAAGAAGACGCTGATTCTTCTGTTGCAGAAGAACATATACGAGGCACGATCTGATTATGATGATGACGACGGCTATGAGGAGAAGATGAAGAGACGAGGATATGTTCAGAGAGAAGGCGGATGCGCCTGCGTGACTTCTCTTCATCGCTGGTGATAGAATAATTAGAATCCATGGCTACAGAGCGGGAAGAAACAAATTTCGTAACGGGGATACACGAGGAAACGAAGCAAGGAACTCTATTTCTTTACCCAAGAACGGGTCTAATATGTTAAAGAAAACAAAGAAATCTTGAAAATGGAGAAGAAACGGAAGCTTCTGTGCGCGAATTAACGTCGAAGACTTCAGTGGGAATGCTCAGAATCAATGGCGAAAACCCTAAAATATAGAGGCCAAACAAAACGCGCAACTCGTTATACGAGAATCCCTAAACCGGAGAAGAAGGAAAGAAGGAATGATGAACGAAAGACAGTTTTGCTGAAACCCTAATTATATTTTGTCACCTGGGTGTGGTAAACTAAACCCTAGAAAGTGGAGAAGAATAAGAAGCGGCACACCAAAAAAGAGGGAAAAGACGAAACTGATTTCTTGATAAACTGTTTTCTTCTTGAAACCCTAAGAAACGGAAGGAAACTGAATTTCTGAAACCCTAAATTTATAAAAAGGAGGAGAGAGAAAAGGAAAGGAGACAGAATCGTGGGAACCCTAATTTAGTGTTTCCATTATTGCAGGTAGATGAGTGAGAGAGAGAGAGAAATGATGAATGCGACGAGAAACCCTAAATTTCGCCGCGAAACGGTCAAACAGGAAATCAGATATACATAATATGCTCTTCTTCTTCTTCCTCCTCTTCTTCACGAACACGAATATAAATATTTTTTAAAAAAAACAAAAAACAAAAACAGTTTGAATTTTGATTTTGTTTTTTTTTTTTGTTTTTTCTCTTATTCTGTTTTTCTTTTGGCTGCTTTTGCTGCGCCCCAGAAAGCCGACGTGTCCGCCTCTGGCTGACGTGTCTTTCTCAGACGCTGACGTGGCGTCCCTCAGGTTGACGCAGCCATGGGCTCACTGCTGACGTGTCTTTCTCCGACGCTGACGTGGCGTCCCTCAGGTTGACGCAGCCATGGCCTCACTGCGGACGTGTCCGGCTCTGGCTGACGTGCCTGTCTCCGACGCTGACGTGGCGTCCCTCAGGTTGACGCAGCCATGTCCTCACTGCTGACGTGTCCCGTGATGACGTGCCGCCGCGTCTTTCTCTGATTCTCTGTGTCTTTTCTTGCCACGTCGGAGGCAAAATGACACGTGTCACCAATGCCCTTTGCGACTTTGAGGTATTTACAAAGAAACATTGGGCCCTCCCTTTTCCTTCTTTGCTTTTTTCATCTATTTCCAAAAGTAGGCCTCGTTTGCTCTCTTTTGAGGTATTTTTTTTATTTGCAAAAGGAGGTCTCCCTTTGTCTCTCTTTTCTGAGTTTACTTGCTCAATTGGAGCTGGGAGTTCCCCTTGGCGGTATGAGGTAGTTGGATTAGACACAAACAAACAGAGGATGCAACATCATTGCAATTCTACAATGACCCTGTGTTTAATGTTAATGTGACCATCAAAGGGCAGGAGATCGGGCAAGTAGTGTTGTTAGACACAAACAAACAGAGGAAGCAACATCATTGCTATTCTATAATGACCCTGTGTTTAATGTTAATGTGACCATCAAAGTACAGAAGATCGCGCAAGTAGTGCTGACACAATGTATCTTAGTGAATGTAATCATAGAAGACATGGTTAGATACATATGGGGTGAAATGGGAACCTATATATTTCAATGTATGCATGGTGGGGGAATAGCATCGTGGTGGTCCTTAATGGTGGGGATTATAGTGGGGACTCAATATGGATAGAAGTGAGACACATGCATGGAGTTCATGGTTAACCTAGTGGTGTTGAACATTGAAGCTCGACAAGGAGTGTACAAGATCTTGCAGGGATGACATCCATGATAAAAAATCGACCTTTTAAATACACTACAAAACCTATCATCAACGAATCGTAGTATTTGCATTAGGCATGCATGTTGGGACTTGTCTTTGTCCAAACACTCCTTGACCTTGAATTAGTAACCTTAGCGCATGAACACAACTTCTGATATTGATTTCTCTTACATTGTCAAATTATCTTCAATAATATCCATAGTGTCTTATTCATTGGCTTCCTATTAAAGGTAGATTTTGCCACTAATGGTCTACACACAAAAAAAATCCATCCAAATAGTAGTGATGAACTTGTTCATTACACTATCTGAAGGGCCTTGTGCTCAATTGTGAAATAGTTACATGTAACTTTTGATATCTTATGGTTCATTTAGTAGGAAAACTAGTACCACATGGGATGTGTATAAATTGCACTATGACAATAGTAATCGTCTTGTCTAAGGTGTCCTTTGAACCTATGAAATGATTGTAGCACCATTAACCCTTAAGATAATAATTTTAAGGGCATTTATGTTGGATCTTCTACACTTGTCCATGAAAAGGGTATCTTATGGATGACCACATGTAACAAGGATGCAAAATCAGCACAAGTATCAAAGCATGTTTACATGAGGAATCAATTGACGCTTTTAATTATGATAGTGGGGTCTAGGGCATCCACGAGGACTTTTACTTTGTTGGGTACTACGGACAAACTAATGATGAATAATATAATAACAAATATGGAAATTAATGGATTGAGGGTGCTTAATCACAGAGACCACCCTCGAATGGAGGACATGATACAAACATAAAATGCAAATATAAAGTTTTTCTCCCTCTTCAAAAGGCCATAGAGGCAGAGTTCATCCTCCCGATCCATGACATAAATAGTTAAAACAACATAAATAATTTGGTATGCAAGTTGTTTCATGCTTGAAGGCAAGGAAGTGGGGCTCATTAAACACTCCTTCACCTCATTCAAGAAATGGATAACCAAGAGCCTTTGACATTTGCTCATCGAAGAAACATATCACATGCTAGTTGCGATAACTTGATTCAGGCTTGACGATCTCTAGAAATAGGAGCAAGTGAACAAATATTACTTTATGTTTTTTTTTCCATAAAACATATGCTCCATTGGTATTAATAAAAGGCCAGAGGCAGTATACATATTACAAATAGTACATAATATTGTTTCATACCCACAAATATATATTATCCAAAACGAGACCAAATATAAGCTTTGACATTTGGCAAGATAATGATAATTATAATCCATGAATACAACTCTCAGCCTTGCCAATAACACCTTTGCTACGTCGAGCTAGAAGACCACATATAAAGGTGAAAACAATCTCCAACATGGTTGTCCACCCTGGCTGGTAGTTTGAAAACTTCATGTTTGCATTTTGTTTCACATGTACTGAAGACCATACTCAACATATAAACAACATCTCCGAGTATCCAGCTTTTTCGATGGTTCAATCACACAAAGCCTACTGCTTGCATCTAGTGATAGGCTTTTTAATTTAGCACTTAGTTCCATATCACTACCCTTCAAAATAAAGCTTGAGAAGGCATCCACTTTAGCACGAATAAGCCTCTTTATCACCTGTGGCCTTTGATATTAACTTCTACTATCATAAAATATTAGGTCCAATCCAATTGCTTGAAGGTCCAACATCATCTCTTTTATAGAGTATTCCATTTGCACAGCCTTTTGGTCCTTGATTTTATCATTTGAAACAGAAGAATATGGTTGGAAGATGACTCCATCGGCCTCAAGAACAGAATAATAATTGTTAATCCCAAGCAAGATGCATGACTGAATAAGCTCTCCTGACTTAATCGTGACCTTGTTGAATCTTAAGTACTTTATGTTAAACCGTGGTAGTTGAAAAATGGATCCAAATAAGAGAACTAATCCTCAACAATAGAAACTCCACAATATATGAAGATGTTTTCTAAGAGGGGTAGGTAGTCCCCTTTGTATAGTTCAACACCCAATGTTCCCAAAACAACATGCTATCCCATATGTCATAGGCCCTTATGGGTTTGTCCCAATTCCTAGGACAATTGTTTCCTTACTAATCTTGCCTTTAAGTTATTAAAATTAGCTTTTAGAATAGGTCCTTAATGTTATGCCTATAACATTGGGGTTGGGGTCCATCAAGATGTTGTCGTTGCCAATGATATGCCCAAGTAACATGTTGCGACATACTCCAAACTCGAATTTCATTTAGTTTAAACTTAGGCACAATTTGCCCCATTTGTTGAGCTAGAGAGATAGTTGGATGTGTTGATAACTACAAAATCTTCAAGAAAAACTTGCATGAATGACAAAATGTGATGTTCAAATATCTTGACTATGATTCACTTAAATATCATGGGCTTAGTCTTGAGGTTAAACATAATGGCCACAGGGACGCCCTATTCTATAATCAACACACTCTTCTCTTAGTCTTTTGGGGCAATTTGTATATGGTTCTTGCTAATTGTATATAGTCTTTTGGAGCAATTCATATATAATCACCACAACCTATTCTATAATCAACTTGGTCTTGAAGCATCTATAGATTTCATGACCAATGGCATTCTCCAAATCTTTGTTGGTAAAATGTAGCGGCAAAGCATTGTTGATAGTTGACAATCACCACATGGTTTAGTTTCATCAAATATTAAAGTTTTTGTATCAGTATCAAGTCCTAAGCTAGATGGATTTTATGTTGATAAACTTCACCATCTAACCCCACTCATATCTTGACAGGACATTCTTGTAGTTCTTAATAAGTTGATGGTGTCTTGCCTAAGTGGAGACACAAAGTTGTTATCAATTGTTGTTACAGTATTCTAAATTTTGTTATTGCTATCCAATTGAGTAATAACTTTTCCTTCTTTTCTGAGAGTGTTACCTTTACATTTAAGATGAATTGAAATGGAATTAACTTCATATTTGGGGTTTCAAGATGAGAGGCATCCTTCAACTTTAAGCCTACATGTTTGAAATCAAGGAACCTCTATGATATGTTGAACGATGGCATGTAAAGTCTTCACAGTTGACATGTATGCCACCTTGAGTTTCACATGCAAATACACGTACCAAAATTGTCCCCACATCATTGTTTAGAACATGTTGCATATCATAAACTCTTTTAGATAGCTTTTTGAAGGTGTAGCAATGACATTGGCATCACAACCATGAATAAGAAAATCAAGACATCATATGTGTTTATTTGTAGAATAATGACTAGCGAGTGTTCATCCAAAATGGGAGGGTTGTGGTTAATGGTTAAGGTCAATAATTGGGTAGTTGTGTTAATAGGGTTAGTATTGAGTTCAAGATAGTAAATATTAGATAAGGTTTTGGACAAATGTTATATTCATAGCACTGAATCACATGTGTCTAATAATAGCACAAAGTACACTAAATGTATACCGTGTTTTGATGGCACAATGAAAAATCTTAAGGCATATTGTGCATTGGGATGAGTGCCAAAAGTGTATCTCTTCATCCATGGGGAATGCCCTAGTAGAGGCTTGTCAAGGCGAGCATATCACTAGTTTGCACTTCGTTCACATCAAGGACATGGATTACTTAGGCCTTGAAGGTTGTGTTGGACAAGTTAAGAACCACAAGCATATTGATCAAGGGCTCACAAAGCAAGGATAGGAAGGTGTTGTTCAAGTCTTCCTCATTGGGGGGAATGGTGTGGATTTAGAAGTATTTTTCATGAGTGGGAGTTTATAACATGGGAAAATTGTTGATGGGTTTGAGGAGAGATCTTTTCATGGAACATCCCCAATAAGTCATTTCACATGGTGTCAAACATAAGGAAATGACCTAATTGGAAATTATTGTGCTTGTTAGCAGCTTGACCTTCTAATGATAAGAAAAAATTCATCGGGTTCACATTGGTGCCATTCAAGATCAAGCACTAGGGTACATGGGATACTTGGCATATGGTCAAGATGGAGGTGACATGTTCCTCAACGTTGTTTTTGTCTTGGTGCTTTGTATACTGGTATGAAATGGATTCTTTTGGCAAAAGCAAGAAACAATGTAAGAATATGCAAATGAGTGGGAGTTGGGCTAATTATGGTAGCTTTATGTGATGTTTTGTGAGTGTGGGGAAGTTTGCTAGTGTTGAGGGGATCTTGTTCTTTCTTGGACATATTGGTTGGGGTATTTGTGTCCTTGTCATTGGACAACATGGTTTGATTAATAGTGGATACTTCTCATAAATTCCCATTGAGCCCATTGTTTTTGTTTTGGATACCAAGAGAATACATTACTCATGAGGACGTGTTTTGTGCTCATAGATTGATGTTCTAATAAAAGCGAGACATCTCTTTGTTTTTTTTTCATAATTAGCTTACCCTAGTGATAAGTTATTATACTACAAACACTACATCTTGGGTGTTCGAAACCCAATTTTCTCACCTCTCTATTACAGACTTCATACATATCTCTTAATTCCCTTGATGCCACGATGGAATGTAGGCGTTGAACCCATGATCTCTTGGTCTCCAATTTCTATGTATCTCTCTCTCATAAAAGCACACAATTATATTAATTGTATGCAAATACCACTAAGTTACAACACTTCTTAGTCTCCTCTACCTATCTATCCTATGTAGAGACTCTCTCTCTCTCTCTCTCTCATGTTTTGACTTTATGTTGTTGAATGCAATGCTAGACCCACTACTCAATACTTTAAACTACAACCTTATGTTGTTTAGGACATAATATATAGCTATAACATCATCCTTATACTTTTAAATATATGAATCTCGATAAGACTTAGGACTCATGTGAGCATCTTAGCAATATTTCGCATTATGCTTTCACACATAGTGCCTCAACTTCATATATTTCCTACTGTCATTAGGATTTTAAAGGAATGCACATAATTGATTATTATGATTGAAGTTTACATTATTTGGCATTTTCCTCAAAAGTAAATTTGATCATGTCAATGTCCCTATTGATAACACGTCTCATTATTTGCAAGTTCTCCCTTATATAAGGTGATGATGTCAATTTTCAACCCTTAGGCTATCAATTTGCTACGTAATGCCATGTTTTACGAGCAATTTTTAAGTGCATATGAAAGTATGAAGAATATTCCCAATGAGCACCATTTTTGTTTTTAATCATTGATAAGATTTCGATTGAATACATTTTAATATACTCTTATGGATTGAAGCCTATGCAACTTTTTGTATAGCTAGTAGTTGGTCTAATATGCACAAACTTCTTTAAGAAAAATGGAGTAAATATAGTGAGGTTTAATCACATCACCAACCTATATAAATCAAAGGTATTGTTTTTTATCTTTAGGTTGTGGAAAACGGAATACATAAGTCAACCGTTTCATTGACGCTAGAGTTGTTATGAACGCAACATTATTCCATTGTCTAAGACTTACCACAACTTGAAGTTGAGCATTACGATATATTTAAATATTTGTAAAACAATGTGTTTGTATCTTTAAGCAATGATTTGTTAGGTTGAGGATGTGGAGATGTCTAAAGTCTCTCGTATGACTTTTAAGCTTTGATGGTAATATTTTCATGCTCTTTGACGAGGCCTAAGTGGAACTACCGGGCGCCTAGGTGGTTGTTTCCGCCGATGGTTCCCAATATTGTCACGGGATGTAAATATGTAGGTATAGCTAGTAAAAGAGTACATTTGGATGAGTAGAGATGGTGTAAAATGGGGTTTGTTTCAGTTTTGTTGGGGATAAGGGCCACGTGAGTTTTGCTGGGTTTTTTGTTGGTTTTGGTGTTGTTCCTCCATGTTGTATATACTGATCCCATTGTGGATTCGAGTTGAACTTTGCTGTATTTAGTTTGCTACTAATGTGTAGTGATTTTTTGGAAAAAAAAACTTTCATGTTGTTCGTTATTTTGTATGTAATATATTATTAAATGTTATCATTTTCAAAACATGGGCCTCAAAAATTGAAATTCTAAAGCTAGTTTTTATAGAGCAGACTATTAGTGTATATAATCCCAAATGGAACTAAATGTACACCATATTAGATCCATTGCTCAAGATAAAGGTTTGAGATATCTCAGATTAAAATTGTTTAAATACAAATTTAATGCAATATCAAAACAACTTCTCATGGTTGGAAGCTTTCGATGGAAAACACACTTTATCTCTATGTCATCATCTTTGTGTATTCTGATTTAAGAGTTTTACTTGTTTCTTTCAATCAATTATTTCAATCAAATTGGTGGTGACATCCAATGTTTTTTTGACATATGTCAAAGAAAAGATTTCCGTATTGTGGTTGGTGTGTCATATGTCAAGGCAATCTTATTGATTTTAGCACTCCCACATTGTGGACATTGAAATTGGAAATCCACATTCTTAGGAATGCACGTGTTCTTGAACTAAAACAAGTTGGAAAGTTTGTAGTGCATATATTTTAGATTTAAGCCATACCAAGATAACCATAAACTTAACCATATTACAAAAACACCTTGGTTTGATTAAAGTGGTCAGTGGAGCAACTATTGAGGTGGTTATTGTAGTCATCAATCTTCTAATCAAATTGTTTCATGGAGTAACGTATATTTTGGGTTAATTACAAGTACATACGTTAATGTCGTTACCGCTAGTCTCAATTCTCATAGTAATGAAAACAATAGCCATAATGCTAATTACTAGATGAATTACAAAGCTAATTAACATTGTGATTAGGGCATCCCTCCTTAATGAATTATTGTTTATGTAGAAGAATATTCTGGCTATATATATATATATAAATACGATTTTATGCACGTGAGGTTTTGACCAAGTAAAAAATGTTCTATCTTTAATGCATGAGACATTGGGTGGATATTATCATAAAATGAGGAGTGTTGATATTCTCCCTAGTTTCAAGAATGGCCTTATGTTACACATTAACATGTGTGTCGTTTATATGCTTCAAGTTTTGGGTTCAAGCTTGATAAATTGTATTTCCACTAAATATATTACTCATATATTTACAAGAGAAATTAACTTCTATAGTTATATCATCTTATACAAGAGCACGTGGCAAATACGGGTTTTGGAAATATTTGTTTCCAAGAACCTACAACTTGTGTTTCCCCTTTAAAATGAACCATTAAAAACACCCACAAGTTGCAACTTCTCATTTTATTGATTATCTTAAACCTATTTTTATCAACGAACTTGTGAATAATGCACTTGAATCATCTTATCCAATACCATAGACATCAACAATTGATCCTAAAAACGTGGCTTTCCAAATCCAAGAAACTTATCTTTTTATGACGGCATGCAAAAATAGGTAGTTTGTCCTTTGAATATGACAATTTCACTTATGCTTATCTAATCTCTAATCCTACAAAATTGAAACCAATAAGACATCCTTAAAATATGGCTATATAAGTCTAGATTAACTTATTTACTCCTCCCTATGAATGCCACTTAAAGTTATGTTTACCCAAGGGCGTGCAAATAGATATTTTCTCCTATGGCTTTACATAATTGCTCACCTTACGTAATGCTAAGTTCTCCTAAACCTATGGTTTTATGATTTCAAATTAATTGATAGTTTCTCCTTAAACCTTGGCTTCACTGTAGCATGCTAAAACATAATGCCAAAACATAATATTTGTGCATTATGTAAGACACTTTAGATATACGTGGCAAATGATTAAATATTGAAATGAAAATATGTGACATGAGTAATGGTCTTCTAGTCTTATGATATTATTAGTTGTGGGAAAGATATGCATACTCTTGCTTCCCATTGAGACCATAGACATGGAAAAACTTCTTAAGTACATTCTCAAGGTTCAAAGAAACTCTTTACATGAACTTTATACAATTGCATGGGCAGCATTTCATGCAAGTAAAACATTGCAAAAAGGAACATAACAACAAAATTTTGAGTTTCAAATGGAGGTTTACATTTAACACCTTATAACACATATGTTGCACCAAACTTGAAAACAATGTCAACTCACGTTCTCTTTGATGTGCACTCCCAAATGCAACAACACTATTTGAAACACCCCAACTCAAGCACTTCGTTACAATTTCATGATTGTCCAGATTACGTGGATTTTATTGAGTATGTTAAAGAAATAAGAATTGACAAGTTTTGTAGGAAGAGAAATGGATTTAGAATCTAGTGCCTTGATTTGTAAGGCATTATAAAGGTTTCGAACCTTGTAATTTGATTTTGTAAGACATTTGGGTAGATCACAAGTTATGCAATAAAGATTGATGCAAACGTGCATCGATCTTAGTCTATCAAATTAGGTGAAAAAAAGCACAGAGATGTTAAATTTAAGTGCACAACCATGAGAATTAGTGACCAATCGATGGGAAGTTTAAATAGAAACCATCTATGCAACACCCCCAGTCACCTCCCAAGCCCAATCAAACCATTGAACGTATTATCCTACCCACACAATTGTCATTACATAGAGTCGTGTTCACCTCATAGAATCTTAGTACGATTACACAAATGAGCCTTAGGTTAGGGGGTAAAAATAGGAACTACAACGAGGAGGATAATAATCACAATGACGTGTGTTATCACATCCCACCGAAATATATGGCAACATCTATATTGTGTATACATTGATAAATTATACCTGCAACCAAAGAGGACCTCGCAGTCTATGATTAGGGGTGAGATGAGATTCTTTAATTGTCGTGGCCCCCACATGGTTAGCAAGTTTCCCACCAAACAAGAATACTACACTCAAAACATGAATCGAACATGCTATAATGTTTTGAGAACCTAGAAGAGTGACAAATGATCTATGTCCTCTCAACATGTTGCATAAGATTAAGTGGCATGGTTTGAATGAAGGCCCACATGCACTGGTTGTTGCCATGCCCACTTACTGCCTAATTTCCTAGGCAAGTGTAAGTTTGTTGTATGTGAAAGTATGATGGAACCACAAGGGTTCTAAACCAATTGAAATTGATTTCTACCTTACACAATCTTTGAACATGACACCTCTAAACTAAACCTAATTGAGTTACTTCTTGATTATAAATATATGAGTGGTCAAATGATATAGGCTTCCATATCATCATCCCCTAGTTCTTCGAACATATTCACACTTTTAATGTGTAAGTTGGCATTCATGCTTTCCGTGTGTAAGAGAGCAAGAATTTCATTATGAAGGGGCCAAGCATTGTGGCTAGTTTGACCTCATCTTCCCATTGTTGAATGTGATCATGTTTCACTATTAATTGTATTTTATATGGGTTGTTTGCGACAAGGAGCAAAATGGTTGAGATATGAAGCAAATAGCTTTCAATAAAAATATGAAAGTGGTCAACCATGTAGGTTTCCACATCATCATATGCAAATCCTTTGAGCATATTCACAATTTTAATGTGTGAGGGGGAAGAGTTATGTTGTAGAGGGGGCCCATCATCATGGATAATTTGACATTGGCCTTTTGACTATTCCTCTAGCAAATGGGTTTGACATGGGTTGTCTACGACAAGGAGCACAATTCTTGAGATTTGGAGTGAGTGGCATCTTGCATTGATTAGAAATTCTTTGATGAGATCCAACAACCAAACACCATTATTGTCCACCATGTGGAACCCAAGAAGTGAGTCTATGTCAACGAACGTGTGATGATCACCAATCGTCATTGTATGGTTTCTTGTATCTTCACATATATGTAATGGTAAAGTTTATTGCAAGCATTAGTGGAAGATTCTAAAGAGTTGACAAGTGTATGATTGTAGGATGAGAGGCATAGCCATGCATTACTTTGTTGTGAATGTATAGAAGGGGGGTTCTTACCCTAGTTTATTTCAAACACCAATTTCAGGACAAAAGCATTGTACTGACCCTATGTTCCTTAGTTTAATCGATCTTGATCTTATTCTTCAATAATTCTTGTTCATATTTTGGTTTCCATTTTACCTTTGATCTTCTAGATGTATGTTACTCTCCACTTGACAACGTGTTTGCTTGTCAATGGCGCTAACTTGGAAACCTTGATCAATCATTGTTTAGACATCGTACACATCAATCTAGATGTTGATGACTGATAATTGCTCATTCCTATGAGGCCACAGGAATAGAGCTAAATGTATGTCACCAATGACTCGATGGGATGTAATGGTGTATGGTGCTTGAGTTTTCGTGCAAGAGGTGACTAAGTACAACATCAAACTGCAACGAAAGTCATGAGAGTTCTGTCTCAACATAACGGAGATTTGATAGTTACATGACTTGATAGTTTGCAAAGGTTGAGAGGACCACATAAGAGGTCTCTATTTGATTTACCAATGGTGGTAGGATAGAGCTCCATGTGGCATTTGCTAAGTTAGAAAGGGATTTGTAGGTGCTCAAAATGGATGTCAACTTTCTAATTGATTTACCAATAGTGGTAGGATATCCATTCTTGCTTGAACTAATCAATGTCCTTTCAGGGTTGATGGCAACTACTAGCCTGGAGTACATTGCTAGGGCATGTCCTAATGAAATATGTGGAGACCTTTGTTACCCGTTCCTTTGGGTGAACACCTTCGATAGATCTGCGGCTATCGGTATTCAAGGGCGTGGTACGTGAAGGCTCGTAACAAAGGCGTCGTGAGAGAGACAATGATCAGAGATAAAACACTAGCGAGATCTTGATAGGCATGGGCGGCGCTGAAATCATAGGTATGAATCAAAGCACAGACACATGGAGCAAAATGGGCACAAATCATATATATTACTGCGACAGAAAAAAGATTACAGAACACGGCCTACGGTCGGTGACCTTACAAGATTATCTAGTTACGAGGGACTAAGCTAGTGCTTCCGCCTATATTTTTCTTCTCTCCCACTCTGAGGTATTGGTCCTCGTTTAAATAACATTTCCCCTAATACACAGCCGAGCCGTCGGTGGCCCGTGATACTCGGACTCGGCATTTGCTAATTTCCTAATTTTACATTTCTGTCCTCTGGACAACACCTGGCACGCCCGTGGGACAGGACCTTGTCCGTCGGACCCACGACTTACAAAAATACTAACAATATTACAAAAATTGCCTTTTAGGCATGATCCTCGTTTCATTCCTCTTTTAAGATGTCGAGGATGTTTTCGGGGTCCGGGATGGTGGCAGGGTGGTCTGGTTGGACTATCGGTGGGGGGGGTTGAGTTTGGTCTGGGGGTGTCATATCTTCTCGAGCGTCCGCCTCAGGTGCGGCTGATTCTTCTAGTGGGGGTGTGGGTTCGAGGGCGCTGACCTCTACTTCGACTGGATCTGGTACCATGTGGGCGTCCATGGGAGGTATGTTGGCCGAGGCAAGTTCCTCCTGTGCCGTGTCCGTGATCCCCTCACTGGAAGGTTCTTCCTTCTGCTCTGTGGCCGTTGGAGGGCTGGTTGGGATGGCTGCGAGTCGTTCTCGTTCGAAGGCTTCAGCTTCCAGGCGAAAGAGCATCTGACCGTCATTGAAGTCCTCCAGTATTTGCTCGATTGCCACGGTGTGAGATTTTGCCAAGGACTGGTAATCCTCGGTTAAATCTGCACGCAGGTTTTGTATGTTGGCTTCGTCCATTTTGTAAAAGCCGCGGCCCTCCTTTCGTCGGTTCTCGGTGTCGGTGCGTAAAATATGCAATTCGGGAGCTTGGGCTTGCGACTTAATGTTTCCTCGACCTTTTTGGTGAGGTGTTGGCGCTGTTTCTCGATCAATATTCTGATGCGTGTCTCATCCATGCCGGGCTGTGCTCGGATGGCTGCTAATTCCTGTTTTAAGCCAACACGTTCGCGTTCACAAGTGGAAGGATTGCGCATTCCACTTGTAGAATCTTCTTAAAACGAAGAAAATACACCCTCTCTACAATAATTGGATGCACTAGTATCACATGTTCCTCAACTTGATAAGAATTTGCAAATATAAAAATACATGATAGATCTACGAGTGGAGATCATTAGAAATCATGCAAGTTTAGACATGTTGATAAGTTAATGTAGGCATAATAAAGTTCAACTATGGCTCAATATGGCACTATTGTGCGACAAGGGAAACACTAACTTAAAGACTTATATTAATTAGGTAGGTTTTACAAAAATATGAGGTGTACTTGTATCCATACTAATAAAATGAGATATAATTTATACTTTGACCCATACGTGCATGTATGTAATTGTGGAAAATGTAGGATAGTGCACATTAGGATAAGTGATTGGAATAACTAACTTATTAAAGTATTCAATACTTATATTAAAAGTTGATCTAATCTATTCCTCAGTTTGTTCATATGGGATCAAACCATATGTGTATATAATTGTGCACAATGTAAGGCAGTGAACTTTAGGATAATGTCGTGGAAATAACAAACCTATTAGGCTTTCATACCTGTATTTAAAATTGATCTACTCTATTGATTAGGTGATTCACACAAGATCAAACTCCGAACGATAACGCAACTGGAACCATTATCAACACACTACACAATCTAAGCAGCAATGGAATAGAAACATAATAGTTTTAACAATATAAGACAAAGATCCATAATAACAACATGGATAGTCATGGCAACAATTATAGGGCCATGTTCTGTTAAGGTTAGCTTGGACCAAAATCAGCCTCCATTTAAGCTAGTTCATGTTTCTCCATAAGTTTGGTAGTCAGCTATGCACGCGGTGAAACCAATATCATAAATCTACTAATCAAGTATATAAAAATAAAATTGAAACATATAGATGATTATAAAGAATAGAATCCACTAGGTAAAACCCAAAATTTGTATTAATAATGTGAAATCTTAACAAATCGTCAGTGTCATATTCTTTATAGAGTCTATTACATAGCAATCAATTCATCAACGTCATTTTCTTCATCATCTTGTGTAGAACTGTCTTCGGCTATACGTGCATTGGTTTCCCCTGTTAGCCGAGCCAACGAAATATCTTCTATAAGCTCATCATCAAGCTCTATTAGCTCCCCCGGTTCGCCGGCTAACGGAGGAATAGGCTCTCGCGAAGCAGGTTGAAACCTTTCTGTATTGGCGAGGTTCTTTGCACCGACCTCCTCATCCTGGTCTGGGCACTCCCACAAAGCCTTAATCCGCATATTAATAAATATAACTTGGTCCTCGTCCTTCTCCAATGCAACTGTATTTCTAAACAGCTTCAATGCACATGCTGACGTAGTTCCTATGATGTAAGTAACAAGAAGATTTAGTTGTCAAACGAAAAAAAAGTGATTGGTTATCTCAAGATCGTTACCCTAGTTCGAGGAATACCTGTGCTAGAAAAGAGATCTAATATCCAGTCTCCTTCGACAGAAAACATCTCGATCAAGCGCATCATAAGTCGTTGAGGTTTTTGGTATGGGTTGACAAGTCCCCGTTCTGTCATGGTGACATGTCGCAATTTCCGAGTCACTGCTGGATATACCAACAGATTTGAACCTCCCACTTCATTAGAATGCTCTTTGATTCTCTGTTTTTTAATTTCATCGAAGTAGCCAACCGTTATGTATTCAATGGCATTAACGAACCGAAAAGTTGGCCCTCTATTTACATTGGTCTTGATCCTATAAAAAATAATTCATTGAGTTAAGAATAGATTCAACAACCTTAAGAATTGCAATATAATGAAAGACACCTATAAATAATCCTTACCATGCAAGGTTCTCGATGCCATGGCAACGAGATCTCAAAGCTTGAGCTACCGAGTACCCTTGGTCCATACTATGAAAGACAACTATTCGCCACAAGGATGCGGTCGTTAGCTCAGCAAAATCCTTGACCATCTTCTCCAATTGTTTAAACCTAAACGGTTCATCGTCGTATGATGACCCAGCCATTCGAAATCCGTAAGGAATATCCGCAATCATTAGCGTATATTCCTTCTTTGGCACCTTCTGGATCAAGTCGATGACATCACCGCAAACCACATTGTAGTAAAGATCTCTCGTAATATCTTTTTTGTGGCTAAATTTTTTAAACGAGCCATCTTCCTCCATTTCGTACGCCTTAACTAAGCGACGATCCTTTTCTTTTCTGGCTCGCTCGAGATGTGCAAGGAAGGATGTAGGGAAATCGTGTATATCCTTAACTTCTCCTTGTTTCTTGCCTCGACACAGTTTCTAATAGAAGCAATAGGACATCAGGTATTATTATACAAGCTCTACATATGATGAAAGGGTAATGAAAAAACATGAATACTAACCCAATCCTTGAATGCAATAAAATACTCTGATAACGCCTTATACGAAGACGTTAGAGGATAATCCTCGGTCACTTGTTCCCAAGTTATACATCCAAGTTGTTTCATCATAACTTCTTGGATCTTCATGTACACCTTATGACTGTAAAATTAGAAATCAAGATTAGAACTTTGAATTACACCAGATAGACTACAATTTCAGTATTTGAAAGACTTACTTATTGAACTCAGTGACCATTTCTTCAAGGCTTAAATCTTTCGCCACAACCCTTGACAAAACCGACACAAGAAGCTGCTCGTCCTTAATACCTTGCATCGCTCTCCATAGAGACAGCTTCATGTCGTCTGTCGCTTCTTCAATTGTCAAGTCAATTTTCTTGGCGGCTTGTGACTTTAATTCTAGTTGAGGGTCAACCCTACATTTCTTTTGTCGTTGACCCTTTACCTCCTTATTCTCCCACATTGAGAAGATTTGATCTTGGAGGTCCCATACTTCTCCATCTCTAAACGCCAATTGAAACCAAGACTCATACTTTCGAAGACCATCGGACCTAACATTATCATCTACCACAATGCCGACTTCATGCAGACATTGACGTCGAAGGCCTGGATGTACCTTCACACCAAACTTTTGTTTCACATCTAAATACTCGTGGTGGAAGAACCGTATACGCTCAATAGACGACATTTTCTGCCTATATTCATTATCATTATTATGGTCCCATGCCAATAGCTTAGCCTCTTCGGTTGTGAGCCCAACATAAATTTTGCACTCGGCATACTTGAAGAAGAAAGTGGTTGGATGTTCTCTCACAAGTTGCCGACGTGCCTCTGTTGAATGCGATCCACCAATGACAAAATAATTATATTGATCATGCTTTCTAATATCAAAATCTTCAATGGTTTCACATTCTTCAGGATCTACCATAACAATAAAAGGCACCACAGTGGCATGAGGATTAATTTTCATTTTTTTCTTGAGATTTTGAACATGCATGCGGTGAGGCTCTCTAATCTCAAGTGGTCTTCGACCTGTTTTTTCATCAATAGGGGGCCGATGGATGTGTGTTATAGGCAAATTAAATACTTGCCCTTTCCTGACCAGCTTCCGTTGCATTAACTCTCTCCTTATTTTATTCTGCTCGGATGACAAAACACCCGAGGCCAGCTCGGCTCCTGACGTCCCCTTATTATCCTCTTCTTCATTTTCACTTGTTGAATCCGTATCCGACATTTTCGTTGTCTTCTTCTTGGCTGGTCTTGACTGGACTTTGGATACCTTTTTTGTGGCCTTCAAGGGGGAGGGCTCTTCATCTCTTAGAGTTACATGGCCTTGTATATAAGGCCTAGAGGTAACAATCAGGTTTTGTGAGTTATCAAGTGCTTTTTTGAACACTTCAGGCCCACAAGATTCCTTTACTAAAAGGTCTTCTGAAAGGAACACTTTACGTACCCCCTTGGAGCACTCTATCATTACCAGTATGTTGGCTGAATCTGCATCTTCGTAGTCAAATCGTAGAATACGGCCATACATAAATGGGGTTTCTTTTCCAAGCTGCCCCTCACCCTTCTTCTTTGTTGTATACAATACCACTTTTTTCTTTGAGTCGACATATTGCATACACCATTCCTTGTCCGTTAGATCTCGGTCAGGAAGGTCTTCGCCTCCAGTAGCGGCGACAAGTTTCTTTTGGCTAACATCACTATGTGGCTGAGATTTTGTCTCTTCGTTAAAGAGAAGCTTTTTTCCTCTCTTCATGGTCTCAGGAGCTACCTTGGTCTGGGCTTCGATTGGAGAACCTTGTATGCGAAGCTTAATTTTCTTCACGGGTCGGTCCGACAGGTTCTCAAACGACCTATTTAAGAAAGTATATGCAAAAACATAAGTTAGACAGTCACGTAGATTGAAGTTTTATATTATAATGAAGAACAGTTTCCAGGAGCAGTAACATATTCAAAAATCTATTATAGGCAGGGCTATTCAACCTAGAAAATATATATCGTAATAAGTAAAACGGGTTATATATTCTTTTAAATAGTAGGTATGACTTATATAGATTCTAAACCTATATTGAGGAGAATTTGCCATAGTAAAGGCAATTTGTAGATCATTTTCTACTATTTAAAGCTAAAGTAGGTCATAAAACACCTATAATTAGAGCATGTATTTCTTTAAAAGTAAGTAAAGTCAACATAAAAAAGACTGATTTTGCCAGACAATTTGATATCATTTCCACCCCCTAAACGATTTTTCTCTCTCAAAGCCTTCTTATATACAGGAACTCGATACGCCGTATCGAGTTCGTGTTTAAAACCTACACTTTAAACACGAACTCGATACGGCGTATTGAGTTCGTGTTTAAAGTTTGAATTTTAAAAAGGAACTCGATACGCCGTATCGAGTTCCTATTTATAGTGTAGGTTTTAAACAGAAACTCGATACGGCGTATCGAGTTTCTGTTTAAAATTCAAACTTTAAACACGAACTCGATACGGCGTATCGAGTTCGTGTTTAAAACCTACACTTTAAACACGAACTCGATACGGCGTATCGAGTTCATGTATACAATACAAATATTTATACACGAACTCGATACGGCGTATCGAGTTCGTGTTTAAAACCTACACTTTAAACATGAACTCGATACGGCGTATCGAGTTCCGGTTTAAAGTGTAGGTTTTAAACACGAACTCGATACGCCGTATCGAGTTCGTGTATAAATATTTGTATTGTATACATGAACTCGATACGTCGTATCGAGTTCTTGAGAAACGAAACATATTTACAAAAATGTCCACAATGTCAGAGGCCTACCTGGAGTCCTCGCGCTCGATTCTCTTTGAAGACATGGTTGATCGTGTTGAAGTGGAGGCGGAGATCGCGCTTTCGTGCTTTGTGCTCTGAGTGCTTTGTGTGCTTTGTGTGCTCTCTACGTTCTGTGTGCTCTGTACGCTCTGTACGCTCTGGTGAGTGAAATATGATGAGGTCTTCCTATTTATAGGGATTGAACACATGGTTAAAGTAACCATAGTCACCTTAACCAATGTTGGTAACTTTGAGGATAGTTAGTTGATAACCATAGTCACATTAACTAGAGTAACTTATGATTGTATTACTGATTACAAAGTCAAACTAACATATTGATCAATCTTTTATAGTCATAACAACCTACAATGACTTCAAAGGTTATGAAGGAGACAATGATAGAGGTTCATGAATGTACCAATGATTGATTACTAAAAGCAACAATTTTTATGACTCTCAAATGTTATGTATTAAAGATGTGGGCATGAATTAACCAATGATTGATAAGTCTAATATTTAAAATGGTGAGCATTAAAGAACCAATGCGTGAGACGTTCTATATCAAAATGGGTGTCATTAATTAGCCAATGATTTTAACATGAATCCAACATATTCAAGGCTTGTTAATGATTAGTTTTATATTTTACTTGATTTAACATCATTTAGATCTAGTTTATATAATGATTGATAATTTAAGTAAAATTACTTTATTAAAAATAATTTTTAGATGTATTGTATTAATAGAATATTACATAATATAGACATTCTATTGATTTGGCTTTTGTTTAGAGAGAAGTTTATGTTTAGGGAGGAGTATATGTTTAGAGAGGAGTATAACTTAGAGAGCCCTATCTAGACCTTAAGCCATGAGTGAAGATTCACCGTTCTCGATTGAAGAATATTGTTTGTCATCAGACCCATCGTTTTCTACTGAAGAGTATTGTTTGTCAACAGAGTCACCATATTCGATTGAAGAATATTGTCTTTCGACCGACTCACCATATTCTATCGAAGAATATTGTCTGAGCTCATCTACAAGGAATGTAAATAATGACACATGTGAAGAGTTCTCTATTGAAGAATACGATATTAATAAAGATACCGAGAATGAAGGAAGTGCCCAGGAAACATTGAATAACATTGGCGATGGTCAGAACAGAGAATTAGACTGTAACAAGGTTACACCAACCTCTATGCAGGAAGAGAAATCTGGGAGCCCTATGCATATTAGAAGAATCCCACGAAGAATTCGTCTGGCTAGATTTAGCTTGGTGACATCAGATAAACAGATTGGATTTGATGTCAACAAAATATGTTGTGCCCGTGGTTGTATGTCTATGATTGGAAAATCAAAGTTGCGAGAATTAAGGCGATACTATTTTTCGATGATCGGTGATGAGCAAGACACTTACCTCGGATCACATATGCAACTAGTATCTGACAAATGTACGGGGATCAAAGCATCATTCGAGTATTATATCTTCCATGCGCAACAGATATGTAGAGTTGCATTCAAAATTGCGTTATGTGTTAGTAACATGCGGCTACATAGAGTACAACAACGTCTACTTAGCGGGGATCAGATGCTCAATTGTAAAGAGGTTCCAAGTATGAAAGGTGCAATTGGAAGACTAGCTATTGGCTGGATGAAAACTTACTTTCAGTTAAATTGTGAAGTAATGCCCACTACAGGTAGGATGCATCTTTCTGATAATTATACCCGTCGGGAAGTTTATGATGTCTATCGATCTGAAATGCTGGGCTCACGTAATAAATCTATCACCTATAGCCAATTCACAAGATTATGGAGAGCTCGGTTTTCAAATGTTATTATTCCTCGTAAAGTACGTATGGGGTATTGCTCCATTTGTGCAAATCTTAAAAGTTTGGCTAAAGGTGCAAAGACATCAATGGAAAAGGATACGAGTAAGAAGTTACTACAAGAGCATCGTGAGGCACAATCCTTAGAACGAAGGAAGGCGATGCATCATAGAGAGAAGTGTTTGAAGAGGCCTGAACAATACATGTGCTTAATGATAGATGGCATGGACCAGAAGAAGACATGCTTGCCGCATATGCGGAGGCTCCCCAAAGATGTCAATGATGAGTGCCTTGTTCAAATGCACTTGGTGGGATGCTTGGCTTATAATAGGTCTGTTCGACCTCACGTCTTCATTACCCCAATGTTCACAATGACCCTAACCTAACAGTTACAGTGATTCACCGAGTTTTGATGTCTTGGGGACAACCTTTCCCCCCTGTTCTATACATTCAATTGGACAATACTGCTAGAGAGAACAAAAATTCAACTGTATTTGGCTATCTAAGTATGTTGGTCAACCTAGAATTGTTTAGGAAAGTGAAAGTCAATTTCCTTTTGGTTGGCCACACACATGACCATATAGATCAGATGTTTAGCACATTCTCCAGACAGTTGTCTCAGCATGATGCTTTCACTTTACCTAAACTATTTGATGTCATTTGTGATGCATATACACCACGCCCAAAAGTGTTACACTTGAAGGAGGTATATGACTTTAAGAGATATATATTAGATGGGGGTGGTGGGAATGTTAAAGTGCTTGCTCAGTTAAACAATATAAGTTTCAATCACATTTTTTTGATAAAGAAAAATGGAATAAGTGGTTCTACACTTTTGTATGCTAAACAATATTCATCTTCTACAACATGGGAACCTGAAGGTGGTTGCCAGTTATTACTTAGTATGCCGAGTACAATTGTCCATGGAGCTAAGCAAATGCCAATTGAGAAGAAAGGACAGTTGCAGAGCGACTTGGTATCAGAACAAAAACGGTCATGGCTCCAAGCCTTAGAAGAAAAAAGAAAGCATATTGAGGCCGCCAAGAAATATGCCGCACAACAAGACACGTCATGGTGGGATGTATTTTATAGTGATCAGAATGAAATTATAGACAATTGTGTATCTGTTGATAATTGGAATTTGGAAACGCCATTCACATGGTCACTGCAACATGATCGCGTAAATAGAAGTCCGGAGCGACTAGTAAATGCGATTAATGACAGCTTGGTCCATCCACAACAAAGAGACATTTATGTGGGAGCAAGGATGACCAAAGCAGCCGAAGCTAGATGGCAAGGAAATTTGCAAGAGCTCACCGCGAGGATGTTGATTGCAACGCCAGCTGATGAGAACTCACATGGCCACCAATTTTGGGTTGGTAAAATTCTAGAAGTGCTAATGCATGAAATAGAAAACACAATCAAGTCTATAAATGTTCATTGGTACAACACTAGAAGTGCAAATGCTTTTACAGGTAAGTATACATTGGAGATGATTGAATGCCAAACAAGAAGGGGAGGTAGGAAGAGGAAGCGAAACATTCGTAACACCTCGACCCTTGATATCTCTGATGTGGATATCATCGTGTACGACTTCACACTTACAAAAGCCGGACGATTAAGGAAGTCAACAATAGATATAATAAAAGAAAATTTACCAGGTCTACAAGGTGGCTCGAGTCAAAGGCAAACGAGATCTGCTACATATAATCTAGAGTCAAACCATTTGGTTTATGACGAAGATAATGCACTGATTGGTACATCCGAGGATGATGAGGAGGAATCGTCATTGTATATTAGTTATAGTAGTGATTCTCCGTAAAGGACTCTATCATGAATGTATATTTGGCTATTAAGTGTAACTACATTCCGCTTGTAACAAATCGAGTAATATAAAATCATGTGTTTTGAATTCTTATGATTTCCCAAAAATCGTTTCTTATAAAATAACATTGGTTGTAAAGTTTGTGATATAAATTGAGAATGTACGTTTTTGAAATTCGTCTTTTTTTAGTTACTTCTAAATCACGAAAATAGTGGATATTTAACCTTTTTCATAGTATGTTTGAACTTGTATGATACTGGTATCAATGTGTTTTGTAAAATCATTGAAAAACCCCTAAAATTACCCTTATCCTTCCATTTATGCGCGATCCTTCCACTTGTGAACGCGAACGTGTTAGCCGTTGATCTCGGCCTGAAGCTTCTTTGCTAGTAGTTCATGTTGAAAAACAGCGCTCGGCCACAACCGAGGAATAGGATCAAATCACAGAAAATAGGAAGTACGACATGCTCCAAGACAATAGAGAGAAGAGTACACAGTATGTTTTACGTGGAAAACCCTAAATGGGAAAAAACCACGGGAGTCCTCAAACTCCAACTCACACTATACACAGAGATGTACAATGGTGAAGCTACAAGGCAACAACCTTGAGCTCACTGTCTTCGCCACAGGCGGCGGCAATACACAGAGGCGTCGACCTCTTCCTTTCTCTCGCTCTCTCTCTCTCTCGGCTGCTCTCACTTCGCTCTCTCGGCTAAAACATAAAAAAAATGAGCAACAACAACAAACTGTTTGCCCTAAGTCATATTTATACACATATGACTTTCGGGCTATTTACAAATATAGCCTCAAGAGCCCTTGGCAAACATATTCACAAATATGTCCCCGCATCCGGATCTCTCTCCGGGTACATACGTCATCCGGCTCCGTAACCGGGGTCTTCAGCATCCGGCTCCGTAATCGGGTCTTCATCATCCGCATCCGTAGCCGGGTACTCTTCATCCGGCTTCATGCCGGGTATTCTTCATCATCCGGTTCCGTAACAGCCTCCGGGCTTGCCGTCATTCATCTCCGGACATCCCATCCGGAGGAACCGAAATCCCAACAAACTCCCCCTTCACTTCGGCATGGGATGTCTCTCCAATCCGATCCTCTTCCGGCATGCTTCCAGCTTGTCGGGTGTGAGGACCTTGGTCAGCATATCCGACCCGTTCTCGTCCGTGTGGATCTTTGTCAGCACGAACTCCTTGTCTTCTATCCTTTCCCGGATCCAGTGATATCTTCGCTGGATGTGCTTCGTCCGGGAGTGATAGGCCGCGTTCTTCGCAAGGTGGATTGCACTCTGACTGTCGCAGTAGAGTCGGTACTCCTCCTGTCGGATACCGAGCTCTCTAATGAAGTCCTTCATCCATATTATTTCCTTGCCGGCTTCAACAGCCGCCATGTACTCCGCCTCCGTGGTTGACAACGCAACCGTCTTCTGCAGCCTCGACTGCCACGAAACGGCTCCCCCTACATACGTCATCACATACCCTGATGTGGACCGGCTGGTATCTGCATCAGCCGACATATCCGAATCGGTGAAGCCGTCGAGTTCGGGCTTACCGGAGCCGAATCGGAGGCACACGTTTGCCGTGCCCTTCAGGTATCGGAGTATCCACTTGGCCGCGTTCCAATGCTCTTTGCCGGGATTGCTCATGTACCGGCTCACCACTCCAACTGCATATCCTATGTCCGGTCTTGTACACACCATTGCGTACATCAAGCTTCCGACGGCAGAGGCATATGGTACTTTCATCATGTCCTCCTTCTCAGCCTTTGTCTTGGGGCTTTGCTTGCTGGACAACTTGCAGTTTGCCGGGAGGGTTGACCCGACCGGTCTTGCTTCCGACATGTTGAACCGGTGAAGCACCTTTGTCACGTATTTCTCCTGTGACAGCCACAACTGCTTCTTCTTCCGGTCCCGGATGATGTGCATCCCTAGTATTTGCCTCGCCGGACCCAGGTCCTTCATTGAGAAGGTTCGGTGAAGCGCTTTCTTCAGCGTCCGTATCTTGACCTGGTCCCGTCCGACGATCAACATGTCGTCCACGTACAGGAGGAGTATTAGAGAGTCTCCTCCTTCGAACTTCTTCACAAACACGCAGTGATCAGACTGCGTTTTGTGGTACCCTTCGTCGGTCATGAAGGAGTCGAACTTCCGGTACCATTGCCGGGGAGCCTGCTTCAGTCCGTAAAGGCTCTTCTTCAACCGGCATACCAGGTGCTCCTTCCCTTTCTTCTCGAATCCTTCCGGTTGCTGCATGTAGATCTCTTCTTCGAGGTCACCGTGAAGGAATGCCGTCTTCACGTCCATCTGTTCTACCTCGAGGTCCATGCTTGTCGCTATGCTCAGCACCGTCCGGATGGAGGTCATCTTCACTACCGGGGCAAATATCTCGTCGAAGTCGACGCCCTTCTTCTGCTGGAACCCCTTCACCACGATCTTGGCTTTGTATCTCGGGGGGTTTCCGGCATCTCCCGGTTTCAGCTTGAACACCCACTTGTTTCGAAGTGCCCGCTTTCCTTTCGGCAACTCCACAAGTTCATATGTGTGGTTCTCATGCAGGGAATCCATCTCCTCCTGCATGGCACTTAACCACCTGCGGCTATGGGTGTCATGCTTTGCTTCTTCAAAGCTCTCCGGCTCCCCCTCGTCGGTTAGCAGCACGTGCTCTGGTTCCGGAAATCTCCGGGGGGCCCTTCTCTCTCTTAGAGGATATCTCCGTTCCGGAGCTTCGGTAACCGGCTCCTCCGTTTCCTCTTCATCCGAATCCATTTCGGGATCGGGGCCGGTTCCGGTATCAGTTTCATCTTCCTCGGTTGGTTCTGTTTCTTCACCGTCTTCGGCCGGATCCTCGAGTGCTAACCGGTCCCTTGCCGGTCGGGACTGCTCCTCGTAGAGTTGATCCTCACCGGTCGACTTGGAGCTCTTCATCTTCTTCTCCGACTCCCAGTCGGCGAGTGTCTTGTTCTCCATGAAGATGATATCACGACTCCGGAATATCTTCTTGTCGACCGGGTCCCATACTCGGTAGCCGAACTCGTCATCACCGTAACCGAGGAATATGCATGGCCGGGTCTTTGGATCTAGCTTTCCTCTCCGGTCCTTAGCCACATGCACATATGCGAGACACCCGAACACCTTCAGATGCCGGTAGGATACTTCCCTGCCGGTCCACACTCTCTGCGGCGTGTCTCCGTCCAAAGGTACTGAGGGTGATCTGTTTATCACGTATGTCGCCGTCGACATTGCCTCAGCCCAAAACCCCTTGGGTAATTTCGCATGCGCCAGCATGCTCCGGACCCTCTCCATTATGGTCCGGTTCATCCTCTCGGCCAGCCCGTTTAGTTCCGGCGTCTTCGGCACAGTAAACTCGAGCCGGATTCCCTTCGAGCGACAGTACTCCTGGAACTGCCCCCGGTATTCCCCTCCGTTATCCGCTCGTATCGCTTTCAGCTTCTTGCCGGATTCCCTTTCCACTCTCGCGTGGAGTTCTTTGAAGACGCACAACACTTGGTCCTTTGTCTTCAACGGTGCCGTCCACAGCTTCCGGCTGTGGTCATCAATGAATGTCACGAAGTACTGGGCTCCGCCATGTGACTTCGTTTCTACTTGACACACGTCAGTGTGCACCAACTCCAATGGTGCGCTTCGTCTCGTCGGTGGCCTTGAGTGGAAGGAGGTTCGGTTCTGTTTACCGGCCAGGCAATCGGTGCACTTCTCCAGGTGCACATGCTTCACTGGAATAAGGTTGTCTTCTGCAAGCCTCTTCATCCCCTTCTCACTCATGTGACACAGTCTCTTGTGCCACAGCTCACCGGCAGTATCGGCTGCCACGTTCAGCTCCTCCGGACATAGCCGGGAATTCATGAGGTACAGTGTGTTGATCTTCCGGGCCCGAGCCACTATCAGGCTCCCTTTGCTGAACTTCATGACACCGTTCCGGATGCTACCCGTGTAGCCTTCATCGTCTAGCCTCCCGGCCGAAATCAGGTTCAATCGAACCTCCGGAACGTGTCGGACATCCTTCAGCAGCATCTTGCATCCGGTTGATGTCATCAACCACACGTCTCCTATGCCGGCAATCCGGCATGTACCTTCATTTCCCATCCGGACACAGCCGTGCTCACCGGCTGTGTAGGATGAGAAGTATTTCTTCTCCGGGGTCAGGTGGAACGACGCTCCGGAATCGACCACCCAGGTCATCTCTTCACCGGCAAGGTTCAGCTCCGTCTCTTCGGTAATGAGCATTATCTCTTCTTCACTTGCCGCGAGTGCCGTCGTTCCTTTCCGGTCCTGCCCTCGCCGATCCGGACCTCTCCGGTCCGTGGCTCCCCGGTATGCACCGTTTCTCTCCGGTGACTTCTTCGAATCGGTGTCGTCGGCCCCGTTGTCCTTTCGGTAATGCCGACAATTCTTCCGGAAGTGCCCCGGCTTCCCACAGTGGAAGCATGTGGGTCTTCCTCTTGACTGCGACCGGGTCCCCGACTTCTCCCGTCTTTGCGGACTCCGGTTCCATTGTCTTCCCCGTTCCGATTCGGTAAGTAGCGCCTTCAAGTCGGAAACCGGTTCTTTATCTCTCCGACGCGCTTCTTCGTTCAAAATGCTTGTCTTTACCGTTTGTAGAGACAAGTTATCTTCGGTGCAGGAGGTGCTGAGAGTCACCACCAAGTTCTCCCAGCTTTCCGGCAATGTACACATCAGAATGATGGCTTGCATTGCATCCTCCAATGGGAACTTGATCGCCGCAAGCTGATTCACGAATCCCATGAACGTGCTTACGTGTTCCACCATACTCTCGCCGTCCCGGTACTTGAGATTCACTATCTTCCTCATCAGGGAGGTCCGGTTCAACGCATTCTTCCTCTCATAGAGGCCCGACAGCTTCTTCCACATCTCATATGCGTTGGTGTCGTTCGCCACATGTTGTAGGACGCTTACATCGACATATTGTCGGATCGTCGCTACGGCTTTCCGGTTCAGGAGCTTCCACTCCGACTCAAGTACCCCTTTTGGTATTTCCGACCTGTCAATCGGTTCGTACAGGTCCCGAACAATCAGAAGATCCTCCATCTTGATCTTCCAGTCGGCGTAATTCTGTGCATTCAGCACCATCATCATCGGCTGCCCGCTGCCGCCGCCTTCCATTTTCTGCAACAGTCGCTCTGATACCACTTTGTTGAAAAACAGCGCTCGGCCACAACCGAGGAATAGGATCAAATCACAGAAAATAGGAAGTACGACATGCTCCAAGACAATAGAGAGAAGAGTACACAGTATGTTTTACGTGGAAAACCCTAAATGGGAAAAAACCACGGGAGTCCTCAAACTCCAACTCACACTATACACAGAGATGTACAATGGTGAAGCTACAAGGCAACAACCTTGAGCTCACTGTCTTCGCCACAGGCGGCGGCAATACACAGAGGCGTCGACCTCTTCCTTTCTCTCGCTCTCTCTCTCTCTCGGCTGCTCTCACTTCGCTCTCTCGGCTAAAACATAAAAAAAATGAGCAACAACAACAAACTGTTTGCCCTAAGTCATATTTATACACATATGACTTTCGGGCTATTTACAAATATAGCCTTAAGAGCCCTTGGCAAACATATTCACAAATATGTCCCCGCATCCGGATCTCTCTCCGGGTACATACGTCATCCGGCTCCGTAACCGGGGTCTTCAGCATCCGGCTCCGTAACCGGGTCTTCATCATCCGCATCCGTAGCCGGGTACTCTTCATCCGGCTTCATGCCGGGTATTCTTCATCATCCGGTTCCGTAACAGCCTCCGGGCTTGCCGTCATTCATCTCCGGACATCCCATCCGGAGGAACCGAAATCCCAACAGTTCATAGGTGGCTTGAGTGTTCTTTGCATCCGCGGTTACAAGCTGGATAGACTACTCATAATGCTTGGTGAGTTCTTCGGTAGCTTTCTCCCATTCTTTTTGACACGCGGCCCAGACTTGTTCCCGTTCGACGATTCTCTCTTCTTGTAGGGCGAATTAGGAATAAGATAATTCGTCTTTTTGCTCCGAAAGTAGCTTGCATTTGATGAAAAACTCGTCAGCCATTTCTTTAAGGGTCGTACGCTAACTCTGCAGCTCGGCATTCTCCTCGATCATTCTCTCCTCCTGTTGGCGATTTCTTTCCTCCTGCCAGTGGTTCCAGTCTTTCGCATTGTTGAGCGCGGCCTGTAGGTCTAGGACCTCCTTCTCTTTCTTTGCCACTGTGGCTGCGTATTCCTCCAGCTTGCTTTTTAGTTTGGCTTCTTTGCCCACGGCTTGCGCTTGTACCCGGCCCAGTGCTTCGTTCTGCTCGTGTATCCTTTGGTCGGCTTGGGCTCTAATCTCGGCCATCTGCTTGGAAGCTTCTTCTTTTAGGCGAGCCATCGCCTCCTGATGTCGTTGTTCATGTCTCTCGGTTCGCTGTTGTTCTTCTTTAAGCTCCGCTCGGTAATCCCGGAGCGGGGGTTCTGTCTGGGTTGCCACCTCCTTGGGTGGACGAGGGGGTGGTATCTCGGTCTTCTCCATGGGCGTGGCCGCCTTGGTTGTTGTGCAGGCATTGACCATTTGTAACGAGTCCGTTTGTGTGCTGGCCTGAATTGTCAGGATTGAATCTGTGACGGTGCTTTCATCCATCATTGTTATGCGTGGAGGGGCTGGGAGGGCCTCGGTGGTCGTGGCCGGAAGGCTCAAGAGTTGTTGTTCCGGCCGGTTTTGCTCCCAGGCTACCAGCTTCTGTTTCGCAGTGTGCCATAATTCCGTAGCCATCTTAGCCTGTTTTTGGGCTATTTTTATCTTTCGGGCCATGCTAGGCGTTTTCTCGTGTCAAGGGGCATGTGTGGCCGAGAAGGTTGCCGCTGGTGACTAATGTTGGGAGACAGATCCCTCCGGATGGGAAGAGAGAAGAACAGTGTCGACGCAGACGCGGATTTTTTCGTTCTTCTTTGGGACCACTACGATCGGGCTCAACCACGTGGCCCGTTTAACAGGGCGAATGAAGCCCACTCGGAGTAGTTTGTCGATTTCCTCTTTGACTTTAGCGGCGTAGTTGGGGTTCATCCTGTAGCGCCTCTACTGAACCGGCCGAGTGTCGGGTAAGATGTGAATTTGATGTTGGTAGTATTGAGGATCCAGCCCCTTCATATCGGTGTAAGACCAAGCGAAAACATCCTGGTAGTCGGTGAGCAATCGTACGAGGCATGCCCGTTCTCCGGTTGGTAGATTATTGGCAATTTGTAACGTACGAGGATTCTCGTCCGAGCCGAGGTTTATTGTTTCCAGGGTTGATGCTTTGACTCGTTGTGAAATGGCGAGTTCGTGTTCGAAAGCTTGCCGAGCATGGCGTAGCTCGGCAATTGTGGTTGGATCTGGTTCATCTTGGGGTGGTGATTCCTCCGTGACTTCCTCGTCTTTAGGTGGCTCAACGGTTGGTAAGGCATTGATTTCGAAGAGAGGGATGATCGTGGGATGATCATCTAGGAAGTCATCGACCTCCTCATCGGCCAAACCGTCAAGCATATGGACCCCTTCCGCGTATAACGGCGAAGTGTTGAGGGCGATGGGGACTCGTTCTTCAGTGATGATTCAGACTTTTGTCTTGCCTCTTCGGAACGAGATCATGTTGTGTTGCCAATGTTGCTTGATATTCGTTGTACGCAACCATGGTCGACCTAGTAACATTGGGTAGGCGCCTTGTGTCTCCAGTCTTAGCACGACAACCGAGATCGTGAACATGTGGCCTCCGAGTGTGAAGTCGAGATGGCGGATTAAACCAATGGGGCGAACGGAGCGGGTGTCGGCCATCCGAAGCCAAAAGGGGCATGGTTCCCATTGATTCAGGCCGAGGTTGTGACACGTTGACTCGCTAATAACGTTTACGCCGGATCCGCCGTCGATGATGCATCCGTGCAGGTCTTGTCCCTTAATGATGATTCGCACGGCTGGGTTCTGAGAATCCATGAGTGGTGGACCGGTTCCTGCTTCGGTGAGGTGTACCGGTGGCGTCACAGGCTTAGTATTGGCCTGGAGTGCCGCCAGGGTGTCCCAAAATCTCGGCATGAGTGGTAACAGTTTATGTAGGGGCAGCAAGATGCGGGAGTTGGTAAGAACATCCCATAGCTGGTCGTCCTCCGACGACGTGGATGGTACCGAGTTTTGTGGTGCTTCATTGGGCCTGTCTCTCATGTCACTTTGCATGCGCACGGCATTATTTTTATTGGCCATGTCGATCCATTCTTTTGCTTCCTGACGGACTTCATCCTGCATTTGCCACTAAGTAGTCTGCGCTTTACTCCGGGTAGTGACGGTTTGAACATCGGCCATGATATTGTTCATCGCGGGTGCCTTGCCACAGTTGGTTGTTGGACATTGCATGGCGTAGTGGCCTGGTTGGTTACGTTTAAAACATGTAACGTTGTCGTAGTGTAGGTTGCACACTATGTGGAAATTATATTTTTGTCCCTCCGGATAGAGAATGGAGTGCTCGGTGAGAACCGGAAGAAAACGGCATACCGGCAAGGAGGAAAAACGGCATACCGGCAAGGAGGAAAAACGGCATACCGGCAAGGAGGAAAACGGCATACCGGCAAGGAAGAAAACGGCATACCGGCAAGGAGGAAAAACGGCATAGAGACATAAATGTAAAAAAAGGAAATACTCACTACTACGCAGGGCGTGATTCGAACTCTGCACCTCCACGTTGACAAACCCCAACCTTACCATTACATTAACTTATCTTAAGTGTTTTAGATATAGATTTAATACGTATAAGACCTTTATTTATGCATACCTTTATTAAAAGGTAAATCATGTATTTTTAGAGTGCGTAAATATTTTATAGAAAAACGCAAGCAACTAAAAAGTGACTCATGCACATCTAGCGTGCATGAGCACTATATTTAGCAAATAAAAGCAAGGATTAGAAAAGCATCACATGCACATTTAGTGTGCATGAACATATTAGAAAAAAGCATGTAGCTATGCTTAGTCTCTCCCATCACTATATAAGAATGGGGAGCACATTGTAATTTTTGTTGATTATTTGGATTAAGTATTAATCAATACAAAAATTATTCGTGGGATTCACGATTTATACATCTACTTCTCTCTTAACACCCTAAGTACCAATTAATATAGTATACTCGTGTGATTCACGAGTTTCTTATCTTTCTCTTTGCTATTTACTCATAATTAATCTCTATCTCACGAACTTCTTTCTCCTAGTCCAAGACCTCTGTGGTTCCCACCTGACTCACGCAACGATCCGGAGCCGAAAGGCACGACACAGTTGGTGAACCCGATGTGAAAGCGGGTGGCAAGGAGATGGAGGCTCAACAAGCTAACAATATGATGGCGATGTTCGAACGGATGCTTCAAGAACAACGCACGATGTCGGAGATTTCGGCATCAGTAGAGTGGCTCGTGCAACGCAACGGGCAATTTAATGGTAAGGATGTGTCGCGATATTTGCAGGACTACAAGGCGGAGATGCTCCGGTGCCGGGCTTCGGAAGGACTGCAAGTGACATCCTTTAACCGGGTGGCGACCGACGGGCTTCAAGGGAGTATCCACGGGTTGCAACAACAAAATCCGACGTGGGAAGCATTCGAAGAGGCGTTAAAGACCACGTTTGCCATCGAGGACTCCTCCAAGGCAACGCGGAGGGGATTCGAGGATTGGGTGGAAACGTCAGGTAAGGGGCTGAATGTCCTCGAAGTGTTTTCGACATTCGAAAGTCGGTTCGGGAGGTTGTCCGCGAGAGATCAAACTATTCTTGCACCGGACAAAGTCATCATGTTTTTGCGAGCTGTGGACGTCCGGGACCGGAAAGATCTCGGAGTGCTTCTTGAGGACACGACCACCGAAAGCGGCCTCACCGAAACATGGGAAAGCGTGCGGGATATCGTCGCGCGGTACACGAAGAGGGGGCAATGGCTTGCCAACGAAGAAAAGAGGGTTTCGGAACCGATTCCGAAACCGAGAACGGGACTGGAAGACCATCAACCGAGGGCTCGGGAGATTACGGCCGAGAAGGGAGTCGACGCGTCTACGGTGGAGCAGCTGCTGAAGGAGATGGAGAATCTAAAGATCGCGATGGTGAAGAAGTCGGATGACCGCCCCACAAGCTCCAAATATACGGATCGACGGTGCATATGGTGCGATAGCGCCGAACACGATCGGAGGGATTGCGACGACCATAAGGAGGCACTACGACGGGATCTCATCTACTACGAGGGAAACCGGATTCATTCGATGGACTCTCGGAAGCCACTCCGACCGAACTTCCGGAAAGGCGGCATGAAGAAGGTGCTCGAGGAGGAGTTAGCGGCAAGAAGCAACTATGCGACAACCGCGGGAATATGTGTCGGGGGGTCATCGGGAGCGAAGGCGTCTTTCTGGCCGGAGGTGCTAGGAAACACCGAGAAAACCGACTCCAACGATATCCGAAACACTGCGGAAGGCGTCCGGGAAGCTACGGGATGGGAGTGCCCTGTCGACAAGAATAGCATATACGCCCTGTGTCAATTACATGAGGTGTATGTGGACGAGAAACGACGGCGCACGGAGGATGCGGCCGGACCATCGAAGATACCGGAAAGCTGGAACTCCGGAGGTAAGGGAAAAGAAAAGGCGACTCCGGCATTCAAGCTCGCCTCGGACATAGAACAACAAACCGACTTGAAAAGAGTGTTCGAGGAAAGAATCTTGGATAGCCAGGTAGATTTTTCGCTGCGGGAACTACTCGGAATAGCGAAGAAGGAGTTTCACGATCTTCTTGTGGATCTCGTAAAAAGGAAGAGACAAAGTACGGAGGAAAATGCTCCAAGGGTGAATGCAAATACCGTTTCAATGAACGACACCGAAGTGGAAGGCGAAATTCCGAACTCCCACTATACAAGGCCACACTGGGCACGTGCGACTACGGAGACTCCGGTCCGAATCGGCAACATCAAAGAACCCGTGCTAGCATTGATTGATCACGGATCGGAGATCAACTTGATGTCCAAGGAGTTCTACCGAAAGGGGAAGTGGCCTATAAACACCAACCATGGATGGAAGATTCGGGCAGCCACGAAAACGACAGAAGACCTATTTGCGGCTTGTCCGGATGTGACGGTAAAGATCGGGGATGTCGAAATTGACCAAAATTTCTTTGTGCAGGATGAGGTTTCACATTCTGTCATCCTCGGCCAACCCTTTATCACGGCTTCACGGATGGAGACGAAGGTGCTCGATAGTGGTGCGGCTTTTGCGCGAATTCGGAGCCAAAACGGAGGGAAATCCGTCCAATTCCTAACGGTGCCGGCAAATCACGAAAGGAACAAGAGGGAACTCTTGTCCCAAGTGAGAATGGATTTTTAAAGCGGACTGTTGCGGAGTGGGGAAGTGATAGTCCGAGAAGCCCTGATACCCCACACAGGAAGAAAACTCTCGGAGCAAAACAAGTACGAATCGGGCCGGATGGGGCATCTACGTACACGGCCGTAACCGAAGGAATGAAGAAACAATACCGACAAGTGGAGGATAAGTTACGGTCGGCATCAATAATAAAAGAAGACGAAGAAATCGTGGGAGTGATCGAGGAAGTGTTCTATGGGAATACACTACAACGGCTTGAAGAGCTTGCGGAAGATAAAAGCCAAGGGAACCGGGTAGTCCCGGTGGAATCGGTCGAGATGTACGAGATCGTTGCGAAAATGGGGCCGGATGCGCTCCGCAAAGAAGAAGCAATGGTAAGTACGAAATACAAGACCGTGGAGAAAAAGGTGAAACCGGCCGCGGGACCACTACCCGCCGATAGCGAACAAAAGAGGAAAGAAGTCTCGGGAGATCCGACACTTCGGAAGACCGTGGATATCGGACATGCCTTCACAGATGAGACCCGGAAGAAACTTCGGATCGGTGGAGGTGGGTTCCTCTTACAAGAAGAAGAAAAACGGTTTCGAGAGATGTTGGAGCAACACGGCAAAGCATTCACGTTCACATCGAGGGAGATCGGATGCATTGATCCAAAGATAGTGGAGCCGATGGTGATTTTCACGATTGATCATGTACCGTGGAACCTGAAGCCGATTCCGGTGCCACGGGCGCATATTCCGAAAGTCATCGACTTACTCAAGGAGAAGGTGGCGATGGGGATTCTAGAGCCATCAAGTGCTCCGTACTCAAATCGATGGTTTACGGTTCCGAAGAAGAATGGGTCACTCCGATTCATCCAAGACTTGCAACCGGTGAACAAGGTCACGATCCGGAACTCGGGAGTCGGTCCGATAGTGGACGAATTCGCGGAAGCTTTTGCCGGACGTGCGATATACTCCATCGGGGACCTATACTCGGGGTATGACCAATTCCAACTAGTCGTGGAGAGCCGAGACATCACTACCATGCGGACACCGATAGGACTAGTTCGAATGTGCACACTACCACAAGGAGCGACAAACTCGGTTGCACATATGATGAACGCGATGAACAAGGTGCTTCGAGATTGCATCCCGGAGATAACAATGCCGTTTCTAGATGACATTCCGATGAAAGGATGCGCGGTGGAAGAAAAAGATGAGACTATGGATGATCGGGGATGCCGAAAGTTCGTGGTCGACCATATTCATGATTGCGAGAAAGTGTTGCGAAAGCTAGAAGATGTGCACCTAACACTTTCCGGGGAGAAATCGGCATTCGGGCAAGAAGAAATATTGGTGGTCGGACATCTACGTGGACCCTACGGCCGAAGACCGTCACCAACAAAGATCGATGCGATTCAAGCTATGAAGGAAGTATGTGAGTCAACATCGGAAGTCCAAAGGTTTCTGGGTGTGTGTGCATTCTATCACATATGGATTCCGCACTATGCACATATAGCGGACCCGCTCTATCACTTGTTGCGGAAAGGTAAGAAATTCGAGTGGAAACCGGAACACACTAAAGCCATGAGGAAGCTCAAGAAGACACTATGGAGGGCGGAATCACTTAAGAAGCCAAGCTACGAGCGGCCAATCATAGTAACGGTTGATACAAGTCCAACCGGTATCGGGTGGGTCATCAATCAAGCCGACTCGGATGGTTCGCGGTATCCGATCCGATTTGGAGCAAAGGTCCTCAACGAAAGGCAACGCGGATATGCACAAGTCAAAAGAGAATTGTGGGGAGTCGTGTCGGCGATAAAATCGGATCGGGATTATTTGATCGGAGCTGAAGTGGTGATCGAGACGGATTGTCTTCCGATACTCGGGATGATGCGGTGTTGTACGATACCGGATGTGGCTATGCTAAGGTGGATTGCATATGTCAAGTCACTTAATCCGGAGGTTCGACACATCTCAGGGAAGGACAACGCGGTAGCGGACATGTTATCGAGGGCGCGGTTTGAAGACGACATAACCGAATCAGATAATGAAGAAGTTTCCGAAGACTACTTCACGTCGGAACACATATGCCGAGTGAACGTGATCCGAGAATTCCGGGAAGAAGAATACGAGGGGGAAACCTTGATGATCGGGAAGATGCTACAAGAGGTCGAGGATTCAACCAATGATAAGGAAAGGAGAGCCGAGATCCGAAGGAAGAAGAGGCAAGTCCAAAAGTTCTTCTTGGAAAACGGTTTAATATGGAGGACGCCGAAAAGACCGGATGGGATACCACTTCGAGTAGTCGGGACGAAAGAGCAACGAAACCGGATAATGTCCGAGTTCCACGAATCCGATTGGGCTGGACATCGAGGAACATGGGCAACTTTTGTGAAAATCAAGCAAAGATATTGGTGGAAGAACATGTATAAAGATGTCGCGGAGTTCACAGAAAGCTGCGAGAAATGTCAAGTCTACTCCGGGGTCCGACACCGAGATGAGCTGCATCCGACATTCTCACCGACAATCAACTTCAAGTGGATGGTCGACATTGTAGCTATGCCGACCGGGATTGGACAAAAGAAATACTTGGTGTTAGCTCGAGAAGATCTCACAAACCAAGTTGAAGGTCGAGCGCTTCGGAGGAAAACGTGTGCCGCGGTGTGCCAATTTCTTTTGGAAGAAGTGTTTTGTAGGTACGGCTGCGTAGGACAAGTGATTGCGGACCGGGGAGAACTCGACTCGGACAAAGCTAGGGGATTCTTCGCCAAACATGGAGTTCGGTTAACGTTGACAACGGCCTACAATCCGGAGGCCAACGGGAAGATCGAACGAGGACATAGTCCGATCGTGAAAGCACTTGCGAAGGCATGCGACGGAAGGGTGAAGGATTGGCCACAAATGCTTCCGTATGCACTATGGGCGGATCGGACGACGCATAGCTCCGTGACCGGTTACATGCCGACAGAACTCATGACCGGACAAGCACCGGTAATGCCAACGGAAACCGCAATCGCGACATGGACAATACTACCGTGGAAGGAAGAGATGAGCCGGGAAGAACTACTAGCGGTCCGGATACGACAACTGGAGGGAAGACCGAAAGATGTAGCGGAAGCGTCACGCCGACAACAAGAAGCACGGTTCCGGAACAAAAGCCGGTTCGACACAAAGCACCGACTACGACCGAGGAGGATTGAAGAAGGAGATTGGGTGATCGTCTATGATAGTAGCTTGGACCATCAACATACAACGATGCGGAAATTCGCGAAAAGGTGGTTCGGGCCGTACGAGGTTCGGAAGGTCTTCGACAACGGGACGTACCGACTGTCCGAGTTGGATGGAACAATACTACGAGTGCCTATAGCCGGGAAGCGGGTAAAGATTTTCAAGAAGCGGACCGACGACAAACCTTATGTGATCCAAGTCGAGGCCGACAACGAGGAACAATCGGACGAAGACCACAATGATGCGGGAAGCGAAGAAAGTGGATTACAACTCATAGTCGACATAAGGGGAGAATCGGAGGAAGCTTCGGATGAAGACGGATACGAAGAATCAAGAACTTCGGCACATACCGGAGGATGTGCAGGTTTGGAGGGGGCGAGTGTCGTAGTGTAGGTTGCACACTATGTGGAAATTATATTTTTGTCCCTCCGGATAGAGAATGGAGTGCTCGGTGAGAACCGGAAGAAAACGGCATACCGGCAAGGAGGAAAAACGGCATACCGGCAAGGAGGAAAACGGCATACCGGCAAGGAAGAAAACGGCATACCGGCAAGGAGGAAAAACGGCATAGAGACATAAATGTAAAAAAAGGAAATACTCACTACTGCGCAGGGCGTGATTCGAACTCTGCACCTCCACATTGACAAACCCCAACCTTACCATTACATTAACTTATCTTAAGTGTTTTAGATATAGATTTAATACGTATAAGACCTTTATTTATGCATACCTTTATTAAAAGGTAAATCATGTATTTTTAGAGTGCGTAAATATTTTATAGAAAAACGCAAGCAACTAAAAAGTGACTCATGCACATCTAGCGTGCATGAGCACTATATTTAGCAAATAAAAGCAAGGATTAGAAAAGCATCACATGCACATTTAGTGTGCATGAACATATTAGAAAAAAGCATGTAGCTATGCTTAGTCTCTCCCATCACTATATAAGAATGGGGAGCACATTGTAATTTTTGTTGATTATTTGGATTAAGTATTAATCAATACAAAAATTATTCGTGGGATTCACGATTTATACATCTACTTCTCTCTTAACACCCTAAGTACCAATTAATATAGTATACTCGTGTGATTCACGAGTTTCTTATCTTTCTCTTTGCTATTTACTCATAATTAATCTCTATCTCACGAACTTCTTTCTCCTAGTCCAAGACCTCTGTGGTTCCCACCTGACTCACGCAACGATCCGGAGCCGAAAGGCACGACAACGTTGGCCGAGCTGCTGGTGTCCGCTCGGTCTGTGTGTGGAAGCTGCTGTTGTTGATTCTCAGTCTCGTTTGGTGGTGGATTGTTCCGAGGTGCGTTGGAGTGGCGCTGGTCATTTTGAGGAGCGTCCCGTCGGCGGTTGTCATTAGGTCTTCTATTGTTGCGTGTGTTGCGGTTGCCGTTTCGCCGATCAATGCGTGAGTTCCGTCGGTCATACCAGTCATCGCGATCGTCATCATATCGAGCATAATCGTCGTGCCGGTCATCGCGATAGTGATCACGGCGGTCATCACGTCGGTAGTCGTCGTCTCGGCGCCGGCGATCCGGGGATCGCGGTCGGTCGTTATCCTGGTCTCGATAGACATATCGCTCATCCTGCCAAGAGTATGTATTTCGTGGCTCGATCTGGCGGACCAGTGCCACCGTTGTGCGGTTCAGCATATTATATTCGCACTGCTCGATAGTGTGAGCTCAAGACTAACAGATCGGACACTGTGGTCGGTGGGGACATTCGAGGGCCAGGTGCCCTGATCCTGAACACGTCGTGCATTGGAGAGCTTGGCGAAAGCGATTGTCCTCTTGGGGAAGATCGTTTTGTAAGGATGTCATCGAGAAGGCCGCGCCGTGTTGGGTCTGATCGAGGGCGAGAACCCGCGCTATGACTTGTTCGATAGTATGGTTAGCGAAATTTGTAAGTGCGAGAGTCGTTCAGAGAGGCTCTCGTAAACTGGACAGGAAAGTGTCCGGTATATGTTGTGCCGAGACATCATTGGCACCGGATGGTGAACTGCACGACCGTTTCGTGCGGTTCCTGGCATATAGAGAAGAATTGCCGGAGCAGTTCCCGTTTAGGCACCTCGCGATGAAAAAGTTCAAGGAACTTTGTGCGCACGATTTGGAAAGTGGTGGCCTCTCCTATTTCGAGGCGAGAGTACCATCGTGCGGCCGGTCCATCAAGGGAGAGTGTGAAATCGGCAATCTTTGAGGCATCGATTTCAGCCGGCGTGAGGCGGTGCGTTGAGTGGTTGGCCTGCCACGTGGATATGAAGGCACGGATGTGTGACTCCGCGTCTAGTCCGTCGGTGTATCGTGGGTATGGGTATGGCATGATGTCGTACTCTGGGTCTTCTGGTAGCACCGAAAAAGGGTTTAGTTCCAGTTGATTGACCTCTGGAGGGCTCGGCGGGGGTTTTGGTGGTGAATCAACTCGCGATCGAGTGTCCGGTGGCGAGGATTGCACTAGGGAAGCCTCTGATTGCTCGGGAAAGGATTGGTCAGTGACCGCTGTCGTGTGAATCTTCACACACTATGTAAAAAAAAAAAAAAATGAAATAATTATTATAGATTAGATTAGTAGCTTACTATAGAAAGATGGATATACTCAAGAGCTTCAAAATATATTTTACTATATACAAAATGGAGAAATACATATCAAGTTATGAGAAAATGAAGTTTGATTAGATAGAGAAATTAGAACTATCCCACATAGATAGGAAAGTTAAGGCCCTGGCTATATAAACACCTTGAGCTCCCTCATTTTTCATTTGTGCTAAGAGCACTTTGGCCACTTTGTCTTGATAGATGATGGTGGCCAAATTCCCTAAAATCGGAAACCGGCCGGTAAGCAAATCTGGAAACGGGCTCGGTAAGCAAATTCGGAAACGGGCCGGTATGCAATCCGGAAACGGGCTGGTATGCAAAATCGGAACCAGCCGGCAAGCAAACCGGAACTAGAACGGGTATGCAAATCGGAAACCGGTCGGCAAGTAAAGCCGGAAACCGGCTGGTAAGCAAAATCGGAACCGGAACCGGCAAGCAAACTGGTACCGGTCGGCAAGCAAAACCGGAACTGGAACCGGCCGGCAAGCAAAATCGAAACTGGAAACGGCCGGTATGCAATCCGGAAATCGGCTGGTATGCAAAACCGGAACCGGCCGGCAAGCAAACCGGAACTGGAACGGGTATGCAAACCGGAAACCGGTCGGCAAGCAAAGCCGGAAACCGGCCGGTAAGCAAAACCGGAACCGGAACTGGCAAGCAAACCGGTACCGGCCGGCAAGCAAAACCGGAACTGGAACCGGCCGGCAAGCAAAATCGAAACCGGAACCGGAACCGGCAAGCAAACTGGAACCAGCCGGCAAGCAAAACCGGAACTGGAACCGGCCGGTAAGCAAAACCGGAACCGGAACCGGCAAGCAAACCGGAACCGGCCGGCAAGCAAAACCGGAACTGGAACCGGCCGGTAAGCAAAACCGGAACCGGAACCGGCAAGCAAACCGGTACCGGCCGGCAAGCAAAATCGAAACCGGAACCGGAACCGGCAAGCAAACCGGAACCGGCCGGCAAGCAAAACCGAAACCGGAACCGGCCGGCAAGCAAAATCGGAACCGGAACCGACCGGCAAGCAAAATGGAATCGGCTACCGGACGATGTTGGACGCGGACGGATAAAAGATTGGATCATGCAACAAACTAAAGTAAAGTGAAGAGAACTAAAGTAAAGGCCATGTGGACGCAAGCAACTAAAGAAGGGAGTGCATGGAAAAAGTAAAGGTCATGTGGACAGTCACATGCAACCAAAAGAAAAAGCTAGGCAACTAAAAGTAGAGGCCATGCAACAAAAAGTGAAAAGGCTACGATCAAGAGAGAACTCCATTTTTTTCCATTTTTTTTCCTACACGAGGATAGACTCTCCATATTATTATTTTTTTCTTCTCAACTCCCTTATCTTAGGGAAGCCATAACTCTCGAAAACCCTAAAATTCCCTACGGAAGCCATAATACTCATATAACCTAATCCTAATCTTCCCTACGGAAGGGATATCTCTCAAAACCCCTAATTTTTTTCTTTTCTATTAATCTTAGTAAACCTAAAACTTCTAAATCCCAATCTTGGGACATATTGTAATTTCTTTTTCCTTTGTTAATGAAAATTATTAAATTTCTTCTTTCTGTTAATTGTTAAAAATATAAACGCACACATGTGATTATCCTTCGATCGGAGGCCCCGGGGTCCTGCCTCAAGTTCGCGTATCCTCGTCGTATTTTCGCGACACCGCCAAGTCGGAAGTTCCTTCGATTGGCTCAGGGCGTCGGGCAGGTGGCCAAGACCTCGTGGTGCGAGAGGGCATCGTAACGGCGGCTGGTGGTTACCTTCAACGAAGTTCGCTGTGCACTCACAACTGTAACCGGGCGTGCCAAATTGTGTTACCCGTTCCTTTGGGTGAACACCTTCGATAGATCTGCGGCTATCGGTATTCAAGGGCGTGGTACGTGAAGGCTCGTAACAGAGGCGTCGTGAGAGAGACAATGATCAGAGATAAAACACTAGCGAGATCTTGATAGGCGTGGGCGGCACTAAAATCATAGGTATGAATCAAAGCACAGACACATGGAGCAAAATGGGCACAAATCAGATATATTACTGCGACAGAAAAAAGATTACAGAACACGGCCTACGGCCGGTGACCTTACAAGATTATCTAGTTACGAGGGACTAAGCTAGTGCTTCCGCCTATATTTTTCTTCTCTCCCGCACTGAGGTACTAGTCCTCGTTTAAATAACGTTTCCCCTAATACACAACCGAGCCGTCGGTGGCCCGTGATACTCGGACTCGGCGTTTGCTAATTTCCTAATTTTACATTTCTGTCCTCTGGACAACAACCTTTTTCATTGTAATCCAAAGGTCGATTGGGTACTGGATGTTGATATGTCCTTCAACAAATATCATATTAGAGGCCAAAGAAAACTAAGGTCACTTCTAGCGAAGGTTTCTCAACGTTTACCAAATCTATACAAGTGGTGTTCTAGTGATTGATAGTTGGAGGGGCAAGCATGTGAAGGCTCATGGGATATCACAATTGTGTGTAGATGACTATAGTTGCACGAAAGGGCATATTGAGCCTTATTGGATTATCCAAGTAATGATGCCACAAAAATGTGTGAGCACATGTGAAAGTGAGTTACGAGCATTTTTTACCAAGAAATGTGTCTCATCAAAGCCAATTCCAATACAAGGTTTTCTCATGGAAATGTGGCTTCTTGTTAGGGTCAATTTGGATTTTTTAGTGGCATGAAGGGCACCTTGGCACCTACCGATTATCCAAGTAATGATGCCATGAGAGAACGTACGAGCACATGTCAAGCAAGGAGTTACGAGCATTTTTTACCAAGAGATGTGCCTCATCAAAAGCAATTCCAAAACAAGTTTTTCTCATGGAAATGTGGCTTGTTGTTAGGGTCAATATGCTTATTTTCTATTTAACCAAATCATTTGCATGTGTTATAGATGATTTATCATTACGTAGTATAAAGAAAAATCATCCTTCGATCCTAAAACACATTTAGTCAAAATGGGCATTTCTTCTATTTTACAAGGAAGACCATGTGTAGCCAAAGAAGGTTTTGAGCTTTTTATTAGCATATCATCATGGATGATTCATCCTTCCACAAATGCTACAAATTATAAAAAAATTAAAAAAATATGATGATCACTTTTTTTGCAAAAGATAAGAGGATTTTCACCTAGTTTCTTTTTATTTGCAAACAGAGGTTTTGAGCCCATGACCACCATGTTAACAAGATCTAAACAACGGAGAGACCATGGCATTACTTGAACCTTCAAACTTACTTGTACATTGATTATTTATTCGTATTTCTCTTTACCTACAAAATCTTCTTCCCATCCTCCCCTTTTTAAAACTTAATAAATTTTACCGCATCCATCATGCATCGCTAATATCATTTTTTATTGCAATATTCCTTTGGCCAATCTTATTTCCCTTTACCTACAAAATCTTCTTCCCATCCTCCCCTTTTTTAAACTTAATAAATTTTACCGCATCCATCATGCATCACTAATATCATTTCTGATTGCAATATTCCTTTGGCCAGTCATTATATACATCTCTTCATATCTGTTTTGAATATAGTAGCTTTTTGCTACTGCTATTGTCAAACCTTATCTGTAATACAGGTCTGTTCCTTCAACAATTTAACCTTTTATTTATAATTGGGAACTCATATTCTAGTAGCTAGTCCCTATCCAACCCGACTTCCATGTTTCTACTACAAGTTGAAAAAGACCCTAGATATTTACTTGCAATCACAGCGAGTTTTTAACTATCTAAACCTCTGAAATGAGTAGTCGTGATGACACCTCCTGTGCACACTAAAGAATGTCACAATTTGTTTAATTAACACATAGTAGTACAAACATGACATGTATCTTCTTATCTTTCCAATAACACCTATTGTAGTACAAAACATAAATTCGCAGTAAAAAAGCTCACAAACATGGAAAAAAAAATGTAGCATATCAACAGAGAAAGTGTTCAGATGACCTCTCAAAGAATATCAGTTTGTAAAAAAGTGGCAGTTCTCAAGTCACTTACAACCAAATACAGTATTGTCTGCAGATATACTTAAATGGGTTTAAGTCCTAAAGTTCTTCACCAAGACTTGCAATGGCAAGCCGTCTTGTTAACAAAAATCAATAAACACTAAATAAAGAAAAAAAAACATACAGATAACACATTAATAATAATATTCAATGGAAATAAACAATACATACTTTTTTATGGCACAAAAACACTGCCAATAGATTAAAACAATTTGCAATACATATAATTTGTATGTAGAAATACTCACTTTCAAGACGTCTCAAGGAATAAAACAATCTCAAGTGGGTCACAGGGGAAAAAAACATACCCCTAATTGAAGCATGACATTAGTTCGCAATCAAATAAAAATCCTATGTGAAATAACTTACAGGAAAACTTAAAAAGAGAACAAAGCAATAATAATACACAATAGAAAAACAATGATGTGTAAAACCGTGTACATATTATAACATGATAACATAATGATGAAGATTGATGAGAAAAAATTGTAGCACAGTTAGCAGTACAGCCAATATCTTGTAAAAGTAGTAACTTTCAAGAGGTCTTGGCACATAAAACACTAAGGGAGGCATAGACTTTGCATAACAAAATGATTTACAGCATAAAAATTTAGTGAAGAAATTATAAATTTAGGCATGCACTTTGCATAGAATACCTCATCTGCTGTACATGACTACAAACTCTTGCACACAGTCAAGTAATTCTAATTACACCATCAAGACCAAAGCAGCTTACTTACCATTGATAACTCCAAAATGTAAACATACATACATCAATGTCATGAAGAAAAAAACCCTTATAAATAAATTCCCATAAAGCTACTTCTTCTAAGCAGCTAGACTCAATCTGGAAAAAGCCGAATACAAAATGCAAACAAAAAAACACTATTTCTACTCCGATTGTTGAATTAATTAATTTTAATCGAACAATGAGAATCCCATATCATCGTCGCTTTCTTCTTCTTTCTCTTTTACTTCTTCCTTCTCTTCTACAGCAGGTGCAGCAGCAGCACCACCACCCCCACCCGATGCTACTGCTCCACTAGATACAAAGCCACCACCTCCTCCTCCACCGCCAATGATTACCTGTGACATGTTCACCAGTAAATTCTATTACAAACTTTGTGCATGATTAATTAAGAACTTTTGGAGGTTTACTCAGCAATACTTTAATTGGTTAATATGAATGTTGAAAGGTTTAACTAGACAAACACACAATGACAAAATTCAGAAGATTTAACTCAACACTATTCAAGTGATCTACCAAACAGAACAGATAAAACATTAATAGGATCAGCTTAAATTTTACTTCGAATGTTATGTTGACAACTTTTAACACTCCATTATATATAAACTTTTGAAATTTATAACTGCGAAAACCGAGATCAACTTTGGAGATTTTATTATGCAGTATCTAATGGATTAATATGGACTTCAAAGGCTTCAAACAGGTATATATGACACACTTTATAATTTCATTATTAAGTTTTGACGGTTTTAATTAGGATAAACGAGATGACTTATGGAGATTTTAATAGACAGAATTTGATGGATCAATATGGACTTTGAAGGTTTACATAAGGGAAAGCAGACAATAGACAATGCCTAAAAGAATTCAGATATACGAAAACAATATCAGGATTAACTTCGTACAGCACAAAACTAACTAGATCCTTTTATGTTGAAATTAGCTCAGCAACAGTAATGACCTACATTAATTCATTAAAGAAAATATGAACTCTGAATACATTGGAAAATTTTGAGCTACACATGAGTACTTCGATAAAGATAAAATATATAAAGATGAAGATTATAAAATGAAAAAGAGTATCAACAAAAGATGAAGATGAAAAAGCTGACTTTGACCAAATCATTATGGAGTACACGTAAGAGACAGACGAAGAGGAACAGCACTGAGAAAAACTCAAGATTCAGGGAACAAAATACTACATAATATCCTAAGAAAGTTAAAACCCCAAAGTTTTTACTGAAATCTAATCAGAGAAACTGCCAGAACAATACAACATTAACCACAAATACAAACTTAGAAACTCACGCACACCAAATACTTTCGAAAATGATGATTGAACTCTAAAAATTGCTCGGTTATAAAAAACAGACAGAACCAAGCATAACCAGACAAAATTAAGAGGAGACAGGCCGCAAGAAAGAGTTAAGATACGAGAAATCATACAAGTACAAAGATACATCGAAGCTAATCATCCATCGAAGCGTACTAAAAGCTAATCGTTCGCATATAGATACGCAAATCTAGCTTTCCACAAAAATGTAAATAAAGTAAAACCATTCATTGAGAACTTCCTGAAAGAACGCTAGTTCATTCAGGGAAAGGAAGGAGTAAAAATTTGCGCAGAGATAAACAAGAAGAAGAAGAAGAAACCGACCTGGAAGACAGCCGATGTGGGAGTAACATACGAGAAGGAAGAGGAGACCGATCCAGAAGCGCCAGAAGAGAGAGAGAGCTTCGTAAGCAAGCGCTGAAGATCGAAGGAAGAATCAGCGGATCCCTCGAGGCAACCTCCATCCTCAGAGGCAGGGTGTTGCTTGGCGCTCCAAGAGCCGCTATCGCTTCTGCAGACGAAGGTGAAGACGGCCATAGATTCAGCTAAACCTTCTCTCTCTGTGTGTGTCTGGTTCCTCCTGCGAGAAAAAGGAAAAGAAGCAGCTAACCACAAAGAAAGAAGAAGAAGAAGAAGAAGAAGAAGAAGACCCAAACCCTAATACACCCTCACAAATACTTTGTTTTTTTTTTTTAAGTCCAAGTGTGAAAAAAGAGATGCTTTCAAACCCTAATGTATCTTTGTCACTCATTATCTTCTTCTTCTGGGAAGCCCCCAGGTCCAAGCCATGTTATGGAAAAGCCCCAAGCCTAGCCATGTTTTGGAATACCCAGGCCAATAATGCCTGGGCCAAACCATTTTACGGCGAGCCCAAGCCAAGTAATGTTACCGAAAACCCAGGCCAAGCCAGGTTATGCATAGCCCAGGCCAAGCAAGGTTACCAAAAGCCAAGCCCAAATGACGTTACAGAAAGCCCATGCCAATCCATGTTACGGGCAAGGTAGCCCACGCATAATGATGTTGTAGAAAAACCCAAGGCCAAGTGATGTTACTGAAACCCCATTCTAAGCGATGTTACCGAAAGCCCAAGCCAAGTGAGCTATTACCCTGTTGCCCTCCCTATCAGCTCGCATGTCATGGGTTTGAATCCCCTTACTCACACTTCTTAGCAAATATGTCGCATCACATTTGTCTCAAAACATTCCAAATTTCCCTTCATCACGTTAACCTTGCTCTCAGTTCTGTTCGATCTTATTAACTCCTGCAACCCAAATATGACTACAATTATCCCATGGCATGGTGTTGTAAATACGCTCATACACATCAACCTTGATTGTGTATATACCTTCACATGTTACTCTTGTATTGTGACAACGGATTTTTTTATGCAACTAACTTAATGGCTGGGAGTCCACAATGGCTCAGCTCAAGCCTAAATGGAGCCATTAAACCATTTAAAACAGTTTGGTGATTCGGCTTGGCTCGATTCATGCTTGAGCTTCCTGAACCGGTTTGAGATCAATGTGGGATAGCTCAAGCCGAACCGAACCGATATGGGCCACCAATTTAGGCTTAACTAGTTTGGCCAAACTGGTTAAGCTTAAACCGAACCGTTGTCGATTCCTAGAAATGAGATAAGTGTTTATGCTTGTGGGGGAGTCTTCTAATAACTTGAAAACATATTCATATTAATCTGCCCTTTCATAAAAAATACCATCAATTTAGAATGTCCCAATTGCTATAACATTTCCCCATGCATCCACATTATTTATGAGGTGCACAATGTTTAGATCCATTACGCATCAACAAGTAAAAATCCACACCCTTTGAATTTTTGTCCTCGATATTTACAAGAAAATTATAACCAATGTATACGACATCACTTAAAGTGTCTCCAACACCCTGATATGTGAATGTAGCATTGTCTTTAGAGGGTGAGCATCAAGGATAATGATGGAATGACAATGTCACTTTGCCAACCATAGTTGTTCATGTGGGTAGCCCCAAAGTCGAGGCACCCAAAGGCCCCTTTTCCATGAGCAATCTTGCTCAAGTTTGAAACCCTAAATGGTTAGATTCACATTACAAGCCAGTCCATTGGGCATTACCCATTGGCACCTAATGAAGGATGATTCCCCAAAATTTACAATATGAGCATGTTTCTTGAATACACTTGGCCTATGACCAATACTCTAGATTGGAAATATTACATCTCATATGGTATTTAAACCGAAGAATGTGATATAATTCTCTTAACAAGCATGGTTCCATGATACAACTTCAACATTGACCAACAAAGATCAACCCGGTTGTAGAGCAAGTAGATTTTATTGTTGCCCTCCTTTATATATCATATAATCCAATACGAGTTGGCCCATTAAAGGCATAGTTTTCCCAACATGAAATCAAACCTTATCTCAAACACCAATACAAGTATTCTCTCCTGGAATCAATCCTCATGATGTTTAAAAGGGGAGCCAATAAACATATTTTGCCACCACAATGAATATGCGTATATGCACCACAATGTTCAATTTTTGTGAATTAGTGTCGACCTTGGAACATGTCCCACAATGCCAAGATTGGAGGAGGTCGATATTGGAGGAGGCCATGATAATCAACAACAAATTTTGAAGAATCATCCTTCACCTTGACAAAGGATATAGTTGCTTGGACAAGTGTTGGACAATGCAAATGAAACAAATAGTAAATTCCTAATTATAAATCTACAAAACAATTAAATTTTCAAGTGAACTATTGAATGCAAAGTGTAAAACATATCTCATTAATATGATGTCAACATTAACATCATCATGAGTGAATCAAAGTCCAAATTTGAAATTAGAGGAGGGCATCTCAAAGCTATTGAATAATTTAGCCATGCTTCTCAATGCCATCTTAGATTTGCAATAATAAATCGAGATTAAAAAATGTCGAAAGTAAATCAATAACATTATTTCGTCTCAAGGTGCACACCATTGAGAGCACATCTAGTAATCGACAAAGTTCTACATCCACGTTGATGGCGTGAGCCAAAGGATTTGGATTGCCATATAACCTATTGTACTAGTGAACATGCAAGTGTAGTTGTCAATCACTCTGAAGCCTCTAGTTGCGCAACCCTAACCTTATGATCTCTCACTCATGCTTCCTCATGTTAACTCTCAATTAAGAGGCTAATTAAGTCTTAGTAAGAGCTTAAAAAGTATACATATACACATATAAGTAAAGACAAACAATATACCATTGTGTTAACGTCGACCCCCACTCAATTAGTGTAACAATCTACAACAAACATACAAAAGGGGTAGGGATTAAGGTATAGATAATTAGCTCTTAGCGGTAGTCACTCTACTCACTTAAGTGAAAGATTAAGGAAATGAGAAGAGAGAGCTCAAGTTTAAGTTATAAGAGGGCAGAAAACTCAAGAAGGAAGAAGAGCTACAAAAGTCACTCAAATGGCTTTTTAACTTTTTACAAGGAAGTTTGGCATCTTTCACATTATATGGCCAATGTCTTCATTTAGCTCAATGTCTACGTTGGTGCCAATGTCTTGATGAATCATGTTATGTACAACGAGTACTTAACAAACATGTTTCCACTATTATTATAAATCCCTAGCCTATTAATATGATGTTGTTTGCCATTGTCATCTCAATGAAGTCATCAATGGTAATGTTTTGTCAACTATTCATTAAATGCAAGTGAAGCCATCATTACATAAGTTTAAAAACTATTCATCAAACATAAAGACCGGAAGAGTATTGTCTAATTGATGGTCCGATCCTCCAAAGAGTTGCCATGCTAATGGGCGATCTTGGCAAAAGTGAAGATGCTTTGTAATACATTGCCCCATGATTGTGCCATGTAGCCAAATGTAGAGGAAGCTGATGTGACAAGTTTGTTTGTTAGTCTTAGAAGGATCATCTCAGCGTAAGCAAGCTTAGATTGATTAAAGTTGGAGTCTTCCACATCCAAAGTGCACAAGGTGTGAACTCTCACTACATGTAGTGTGTTAGGATTATGAGTATAGAAATCTTTGATCCATTTGTAAAATCGGCCATCCAAAGAGACTACTTGAAATTATTGTCAACCGTTGGGTCGTTACAAGGAGTGTGAGCGACTTAGCAATAGGGTAGATAATATAATAGGAAGAAAATAGATTGTGAGTACCAAGGAGAGAGAGAGAGAGAGAGAGAGAGAAGAAGACCTTATGCAGCAAACTAGTTTCGCTCAAGAATGAGCTCATCAATGCAAAGGTCTTTTACAAGATGGGTGTAGCTTTATATAAGGTGGGGGAGGTGGAAGAGGGAGAGGGAGAGAGGAGAAATAAGAGTTAGTGATGGGAGAGAGAAGAAGGGGATAATGTTAGGCAGTTGAATGATACACAATAAGTGGTGGTGGGCTATGAAAAGCGGGAGATTATAGTAAGTAATAAGTAGGGGGTTATAAGTAAGTAAGTGTGTAATGTTAAGGGGTTTTGGGGATGACCTTCTGTATTTAGTTTTGACCAAAAAAGAGTGAATGGACTTGGACTTAGTCCAACACACAAAAGGTCTAGGTATCTTAGATACATTGGGATCTAAGAGTAGATCGTGGAGGTTTTTTAGCATGTCGTGAATTCCTATCCTAGGGGTATCTCGTGTATATCTAAGTTTAAAGATAACGGGTAGAAGAGTACTTTTGGGTTTCTTACTATATATTAGTGATTTCCTAACACTAAACGGGACATTTTTATAATTTTCTTTTATGAATGAAGGGGGATATCATCTCGTAATTAATCTAGTAAAAAATAGTCTTTTCATTCGACGGGAACCTAAAGGAGTGCTTTCTCTAATTAGGTATCGTTTTGGTTCATTAATAATAAAATGTCTTTTTAAATGAAGGGGGTGTTCTGACGAGAACAAGAGATATTGGTAAGCATTTTGGTAGCAATTAAAGGAGAATTTTGAGTTTTCTAGGTTAATCCATAAGTCTATGAAGGGTAATCTAGAGGGTGAAGTGGTGATGGTAAGTTTGATACAATTATTAGTGGAGGTATTATAGAATTGAAGGTAATTTTCTAACTCGAGTTTAGTACCCGTCCATATTCCGAAAGCATCATCTATATATCTAGTGAAAAAACAAAGATTTGGGTGTGGTGGTTGCGAATTCTCTATATGAGCTACGAAAAGGCAAGCATATACTACGGAAAAATTACTACCCATGGTTGTACCCTTTACTTGTTGATAGATCACATCGTCAAAAGAGAGAAAATGATATTCTAATGTGAGTGTGCTAAGTGTATAAATAAGGTTAGTTTTAGAGGTCGAAAAATGGGGGGTAATGGTTTTTCGTAAGGCTTCAAGACCTAGCTTAGGGGGGATGCTAGCGTATAAGGATTCAACATTAAAGGTAAAGATAAAGCTATTAGGGGGTGGTTTTAGATGTTCTAGAGTTTGGATAAGGGAGTGTGAGTCTTTCAAATATTGTTTTTGAAGGAGAAGGATTGGCATGAGTTGGTGGTGAAGCCATTTAGACGTCTGTTCAAAAAGAGAGTGTTATTATATGAACAAATAGGTCTAAAGCCCATTGGGTTCTTGTGGAGTTTGGGTAGGAAGTAGAGATTGCATACTTGGTACCCTGTTGAGGGCTTATGTAGTATGTAGTTGGCTTCTATGGTGGATAAGGTACCTAGATGGTTGTTAACAATTTTTTTAAGTCTATATGATAACTCCTCAAGTGGATAGTGGGAAACTACTCTATAGGTATTAGAATCGGAAAGGTGTTCTACAACTTTGTTATAGTATGTGCACTTTGATTTTGATTTTGTACTTTGAGGGTGTAATTACTTTATAAAGTGTAATTTTTTGGACATAGGGGTAGTTTGGTAAATTTGGAACTTCCAAGGGCATTTTGGTAAATAGACGAACTTCCAGGGGTATCCTGGTACTTTTCCCTATTAGAAATTTGTTAGAGCCTTTGTTAAGATATTTGAAGCTCAAAGAGAACTTTTGGTGTTTTAAATTAGGATTCCTTGTATGTACTTTGTAAGCCCTTAACTTTTAAATCTTGATTCCATAATAAACTGAAGTTGACATCAACTTGAATTGGACCATAATAAAGTTGACAATGATCATTTCAAACTCATCCTCTCCATTACAAGGAAGATTAACAATGGTACCCAAGATAAATATGTGGGATATAATGCACATTGGGACTACATTTGATAAAAAAAAAGACAAATAAGTCCACAATGACCCCTAACATAAAAAAATTATGGACGGTTCATTGAATCTTAAATCAATAATAGGTCCAAATCTATAAATAATGTCAAATGGTGAATATCGCATCCTACAATGTGAAGGGATTAGGTAATCCAAATAAAGTTATGAGCCTCACCAACTAGCTCTATAGGAGGAAGCTGAGAAACTAAATTCATTTCTCCAAAAAAGCAAGACATTCGGTTGGATAGCCAGTAACTCAAAAGCAACGTTTCAAGGGCACTTCATAGTTGTTCCACCTCTCATAACATGGGATGGCATGAATAATCCACTCCGCATAAAGGCCACAATGAATATAATAGTGACTTCCCTTTCCTCAATGGAAATCATTGATAAAAATCAGCTTGGCAATTATCCTAATTAGGAATTTCAATATTGTACAAGACTCGGGGATAAATGAAACTAGTAAAACGAAAACTTAGAGGTAGCAACGCAACATTATGGTATGGCCAAAGGTAACCATGATTACCAAGACATGACTAGAGCCAATGTTTTTATTTTTGGGGCAATTCTAGAGGTACACACCACGTAAAAAAATACAGGGTGGAGAGAAGCTAGAAAAGATCAATGTTCTAGACTATTAACACATTGTAGATGCCACAACATATATCGCCAAAAACAAGTCTAAGCACAAGCCTATAAAAATTTAAATATAAAGGCTCGAAAGTTTCATCTTCATACCCGTACACTTGATATGAATATATGTAAAAGGAAAAGTAGACATCATCTAGAGGATTAGACCAACAAACCATGCGTGAAAACAAAGACTATGGACAAAATGTTTGAGGATGTTGGCAATTACAAAAGGTCAAGCCATAAAATTTGTACTCAATAAGAACTTGTACGTAAGGAAATCAAAGGAGAAGAGAAGCCTCTAGTGTTGGAAGATCACATAAGGCGACATGACTATCCAATTGAGCTTTGAGACCATTGGAAGAAAAGCTAGTGGAAATAAAGCCACATTTCTCATAAAGGAGAAGAATGCTTTAGATGCAAACAACGTGGACAATTGTGGGTATGCCTAGAGCGGACGAAAGAGGTAGAGAGCATTTGCTAATATAATTGGAGTTAGAAAGAAAACAATGTTGCCCAATTTTGCATTTGTCTTAGTTTTAGGAGAACCTTACTAAAATAGACTATACATCCCTCTTCATCTTCTTCTCACCATTACTTTTTACTTGCTGCTCTCTCTTCTTCGGTTCTATTTTTTGTCTTAATTTTATGATGATTTTGCTTCTTTTGCTTTCCTAAATTTCTGCCTCTTTTCCTCATATTTTTCATAAATTTCTTTTTTGAGAAGAAGATTCAAAAACTATGGTGTGACGATTATCTACTTTGCTACTAATAGATTATTTAAAAAAATCTTCTTCATTTTCTATTTGTCTTGTTATTATTATTAATAGCCAACAAACACTCAAGACGACGCCGATAATAATTATATGAAGATGGTTGTTTTGTCCATCTTTATGACCTAGACCTCTTGATAAAGGTAATAACAATGTTGTGATGTGCCGTGTGCAAAGGGAGAAAAGCATCAAAAGACCAAGTTTTACAACAAGCCTGGGTTTTGGGGATGAAACGGTCATCCCAAGAAAAAGTGAGGAGATGAAAATTAAGACAAATAATGAAAGATACCTCTACTGGTTTGAACTATAAGGGAAAAAAATGTGATTTAGAATGTGGGAAATACAAAAATGAGGCATGTTAATGCTATCAAAACCAAATCAAGGATGTATATTTCATAAAAACCAAGTGCCAATCAAAGGAAAAGCGTGCAGCACATGCTGAAAAAGGATTGTTCTATTTTTGGGAGGAGAGCTCTTGAGAGTTGTAAAAGGAGGCCGAGAGCTCATTGCAAGGGATCAGACATTTTAGAGAAATTGAGTCTAGGCTTGTTGACATATGGATTTAGCATGAGGTAGCATATCATGAGCATGCATGGGAGGCCTATGAAGATAAAATGCCAGGTGACAATTTTATGTCATTGGGACATTGTGCACTTACTCTTTCCTTTAAAGTGCACTTTTTCACAATGTACTTTTCACTTTCTCTTACTATGATCACTTTCCTTACACTATATAATGGAAAACTTTTGATTCATGAAGTGTAGATGTTTGGTTTTGGAATTGAGAATGCAATCTGGCACATGTGGTTTATAAGATAAATCCTCGTGAGTAAGTCAATGGTGATGTTATAACCCAAATGTTCTTTCAAATGACTGAACACAAAAAACCTACATGAATATGAACACTGTCAAGATGATATAGGTAATAGATGAACCAATGAAGGACTAGAAATGGTCTACAATAATCTAAAGCTAATTTTGCACACTTGCCATTAGATAATATCTTAGAATCACGAGGCACACACAAAAGACTGTTGTGCAAGGAGAAATAAATGAGGATGTTGATGATTATTGACATAAACACACTCTAGTTTCAGTAGACTTAGCACTATCTCATGCATCATACAACAATGATTACATACTCCCTATCAAAGAAAATGTGTGCACTCTAATTTTCTTAATTTATATTAAGATCAATTGGAGCTAATGGCTCCAAACCGCACATCATAAAAGAACTATATCTAATCAATGCATGTATAACGTTATTATAAGCAAACTCTAGAATAGGGAAATATTGTTCCTATAAGAAACACTTCTTTGCAAATATGGCTGAAGCATATAATCCTCAATAACTCAGGTTACTCATTTAGTCTATCCATCCAATTGAGGATGATAGGAACAACTTATGCTTAGTATTAGTTTCTAGTTTTTTTTAACACTTGTGTCCCAAGTGCACTAGTAAATAATCACTCTAAAAGCTAGCAAACAAGAAATTAAACAATAGGCAGACACAGCAAATCAATAAAGGCGAAATACATTTGTGAATTAATGAAAAATGAATTGTTTACGGAATTAATGAAAACACAGACATTTTGGGGAGATGAAAGAAAATTAACAAGAATAGTTTTATTCTAACACAAGATTCTCATTTGGATATAAAACTATAGTAGTAAAAATATATTCCTTTATAACCACATAATGAACCATAAAGAAATAGTTCTCAACAATTGACGTAAACCAATTTATAAAGCATTATGGAGAGCCTTGATTCTTTAAGACTCCCAATTTACTTGCTAAGCTGATTGACGTAAGAGCCATATAGAGCCTTGACGTTCTTCACAATTGAAATGACACTGATCCCATTATAAGAGCTTTGACAAGAAATGAAGATGAGATGGCACAAAGAACAACATTGTTGCAAACAGAAATAATAGGGAAAGGATGAAGGAAACGGAAGACGGAAAAGTTTGGCTGATAGAGGACGCAAAAATCTGTCCGAAACTGCAGGAAAGGAGGACGGAGATTTTGTGCATGAAATAGCAGGGCGATATGATGCATTGACCTTGGACGGGAACTAAGAAACTACAGAAATGAACAAAATGTAACTGAAGAATATGATGCACCAAACTGCAGAAGAATAAGAAACCATGGCACAATGAAGAAACGACAGAATAGAAAGAAACCGTAGAAACACATAATTGAACAAATGGATTCTAGAAACGAAATACCAAAAAGAAACAATGGGAAAACGTAGGTGACGAGACTGATGCAAGAAATGGCAGAGAAAGATCGATGGTAAGTGGATTTTTTACATTAAAGTACCGGCACTAAAATTGATGGAAATTGGAGCAGAAAGACCTGACGAAAAAGTGATGCATTAAGAAAGTGACAAGGCACATTAACAGCTAGTAAACCTTCAAAACAGGTGCATCAACAAAATCTAGGGAAAAAGTAGACATTTTGTAAACGGTGGGAAGGGATGCGAAAGTCTTAACGGGAAAAAAAATAACGAGCTGGATAGAAAAACGAAAAGGAAAAAAACAAGATTTACATCATAAAATAACCGAAGGGAAAAACATTGGTATGGAGAATAGAAGTAATGGAAGCTTACTAAGATCAATTAGAGCTGATCCTCACAGTGAGTTTGAAGAACGAGATCAGAGGTAGGGTACGCAACACATGCAAGAACAAAACCTTTCTGTATCTGGTCTTCATCAAGAAAAGACTGATCAGATTGATCCACAGTTCCGTCTTCTTCTCCGTTGGCATTCTTAAGATTAAGAATCCTGACAGCACAGGAAGAACAAGCACCTGCACGACAAGAGTATGGAAGATCTACGCCTGCTTCTTCTCCTGCATCCAGAAGATACTTATCGCCAGGAACCTCCACCACAGTCTCTTCTCCTTCTGGCGTTATGAACTTCACCGTGTATGTGTCCTTCTTCTTCTTTTTCAAATCCTCATGGCTACTTCCTTTCCCTACTGCTGAGGCTCTGTACGGATTCCTCTTTACCGCAACATGGCCGTGGCTACCTTTACCGATTGCTAAAACTCTGCATCCTGACGTAGCTGCTGACACATCCACGTCTCCCATAGCAGGAAGTCGACGCATACTTACGTTACAACTGTAGGAGATATGTGGTAGCTTGCAGGATGCGAAGTTTGCACCATGGGAGGGAGCAGTAGGATGAGCAGCCCGATGCAGAAAGGACGGACAGGCGGGCGGAACGAAAGACGAAGACGAAGACGAAGACGAAGAAGAGCGAGAAGGGATGGGGGGGGATGTAAGCAGGTGGAGGGAGGTGGAGATAGGAGTTGGCATGGTGTGGTTAATGCTGCAGAGGATCGATGAGGAGGAAGCTGCAGCCGCCATAGCCGAGAATTAAGTCGCCGTAGGAGGGAGGGATCACGTACGGGGAAGTGGGGGAAGAAGCAGAAGCGGCTTCTACCTTTCGCTCTTCAGAATATGTCCGTCTCTTGTCTGTGTTAACGATAAATCTATTACTGCGACTGCGTCTTCTTCTTCTTCTTCCTTCTAGAAGCTTCTGCTTACGAGAGAGAGACAGACAGAGAGGCGCAAAAATATATGTGTATATATATTTGTACATACATACGTATGTATATATGTATGTATGTACGTATGAGGAAGCGTAGGGTGCTTATGCTCTTCATTTGTTAGTGGGGGGCGGGGGCGGGGTTGTTTAGAAATTAGAACACAAAAAAGACACTAGGAATGTTTTGGTTCACAAAAAAAAAGGAAGGACGCCATGCAAGCCTCAAGAGACTTAACATGCAATTTGTAAAGACCACCATTGAAGAGATCTTTTGGGGTAAGGCATCTTCTCTCCATACACCCCCCCCCCCCCCCTTATACCTATCCTATCACCACCATCGATCCATCCTCTTTCGAGGAGGGTCTCTATGACTCGCCTATTGTGGAGCTTGACCAAACAATGCAAAAGCTTCGTCACAAACTCACCTCCATTTCGAGGCTCAGGAGCAAAGCTTCTTGGGAGGGGGAAAGAAGGGGGGGGGGGGGGAGAAATGAGACTTGCTTGGCACCTTGACTTCCTTTTCGACCACAATGGAGTTGGATTTTACATTGGGTAGATATACGAATCCCCCCTACCCCTGGCTTGTGGTTTGAAAAAACATAGCATAACAATTGTTACTCTCAAACTTTAAAAGGATCCGAGGATGATTGATGATCATGATTTCGTTTCATATTGTTCTCCTTTAGGCTTGCTTTAAAAGGATCAAGTGACTAGAGATGTCTTTTTATCCTCATTTCATTTCCTATTCTTTGTCTCTTCTAGACTTGCCTTGAAGGACCATGTGACAAGGATGTTTTATTATCCACTCTTCAATTCGCATTTTTAGGCTTGGTTTTGAAGGATCTATGATGTTTTATGAACACTCGCCAATTTTTGGAATGGTTTGTCTTTGTTCTAGACTTATTTCAAATAATCAAGGGTGTTTAATGAACACGAAATAAATTTCAAGACGACATATATTTCAAATATATTCTCCCTTCTAGGCTCACTTTGAAGGAGCATGATGATTGTTGCTCATTAGTTGAGCATTTTGGCGTAAGAATTCGGTGAATTTTGTTACAACACTTTCATTTTGTCTTTAGACTTCCACTAAATCATGCTTTCTTATTGGATGTTTGGGAACTTGAGTATATGTATGCTTACAAAGACTATTATTTCATGTCCATGGTATGAGGTAATATGTTTGAGGTGCATATTGAAGTAGCACATTGCATATTCTCTCACTAGAATACCATTTTGTTTGAGCATATTAAAATAGGAACTACAATAATGGTTAGATGAATACCAAGAATCTAGATCATTCAAGTTGTTCATAACTCTTTATCGTGTCTAGGAATGCAAGTTGCATGTAGTGTAAACGTCTATGTTTACATTGAGTGGTTTTTCAAGTGATGCGTGAGCATATTAGGGTGGGAATTAGGGAAACATATACATGAGCACGAAGTGTGTACCTGAACTAGATTTTGTGCAAATGTTTCGAATTGTATATTTTTAACCCTCTATTTTGAAATGATGCAAGACTGCCACTTGTGGAGATAATAATCAAGTTTATAATGGATCTTGTGAAGATTTTGATCATTTGAGTTTCCTTCAATCATTCAAGCATTTGGGTCCATTAACATCTAGTTGTTACATACATTGTCCCTAGTGGCATTTACAATACATATAGTTACGGAGATGGTGACATTTATCACTTCAAGTAGTCTCTAACATTTTCTAGATTGAATATATGCAAGATTATTACTTGAAGGTCAAAATTGGTTGCTATTATCACTTCCACATTCTTAAATGTAATGCTTCACAGTGTTGGAATAGTGGTATATTTAAAGTGTTAGAAAACAGGTCCCTCCAGATGGGAAGTAAGCACGAGTCGGATTGGAGTCCAAAGAGACAACCTTGGATAAGAAAGAGTTAGAACCGGATGGGGGAGGGTGAATTGGATCAAATAGATCCGAAGTAGAAGCGAAACCGGATCCGGAGCCGGATCAGATATGGAGACGCATCCTTAGGACTTGGATGAAGCATTCGAAAATGGCCATATTTGTAAATAGGTTTTGTCGCACCTATTTTAGGCCAAAATTGTAAATAGTCATAAAGTTGTATTAGTATAAATACAACTAGGGCAGATCATTTAGAACAATAGATAGATATACAGTTGTTGTTGGTTGTTGCCTCAGTAACTGAGAGAGAGAGAGAGAGAGAGAGAGAGAGAGAGAGTCTGTGTGACTAACTCCTCCATAGTCGTCGGTCAAACAAAAAGACACTGACGCCAAGAAAATCAAGGCCATTTGTCAGACAAAGAAGACTCAAGGTCATTGCCTTGAGATTCTTACTTGGACATTCCTCTTACTGTTAGTGATTTTCTTGGAGTTAGTGAACTCCCGTGGTTTTTCCCTTTCCGGGTTTTCCACGTTAAAATCCTCAGACTCTATATCTTCATCTTTTGTCTACTCGTTTACTGTCATTTTGATCTTTGCACCAGGCACGCATGCGTAATATTCGGTTGTGGCCGGTAGTATCCTCATCATAAAGAGACTAAGATTTTAATCTAGGAGACTCAATCACACTGGAAACTTCATTAAACTGTAAGCAATGTGGAGAGATAGACTCCGAAGAATAACAAATGGACTTTCCATAGAGGTTGAAAAATATAGCCATGGTATGTTGCAATGGTTCCATATACATAATGGATAGACGTCTTCTTACTCCTTTATGTGGCCTTAAAGGAGAAACTATAAGGCATGTATTTGCAATCCAACTTGATACACCACAATTATACCATATAATAAAGTTTTCTTGACCCTTTGCCCAACTTGCAAAATATACTCATGGAACAATAGATGATTAAAGAGTAAAGGGATCGCTATTAGTCTTAGGATTGCATTTGCAAATGTATATCAAGAAATAGCACCACACTATTAGCCTTACTATGAATCAAGAAACGTACATCAAGAAGACATAGTACATGCATATAAATCAACAAGGTCATTGTTTTGAAGGAAATGACTCCAAAAAGATAGAAATCTACCTCCTCTTAAGGTTAACTCTTGGATATGTCTACAAGGCAATGATATTTGCATCCCTATTTGGAGGAGCAAAGGATATGCATGACCTTAGTGGCCTGATTGGGTTCATGAACTTTCATATTGTTCAATGGAAGCGTAAATCAATATTTTAGTGGTACTATTTTTTAACCTTTGGTTGTGGAATGTCAAATGTGATCATAGATGCAAATGTTGTTAAGTTTTACCCATTATCCATGGCAATCATCTCAACATTGTGATTATGAGTTTATTGGGATCTAACCTCATAAAACAATTCTAGATAATAATACTTCATTCAAGTCAGTGAACATATAAACTCTCTCATAAATACACCACTAAAAGAACATAAAGTGGATTATCATGCACTCAATTGCATTTTTTCATTGTGCAATTTAGTGGAAAAGTTTTTCCTAAGCCTCATTTCATGCTTCCCTTGTAACTTCCACACTTATCCATAGAGTTAAACATGTTATATAAGAGAGTATTAGATATTTGCATCATACAGTTCATGTTTAGGTGGAAAATTCAAACATATTTGGCACTAATGTTAGATAAGCGAAGGATTGGTGATGAACATTGCAATGCAGTGCATGACACTAATGATGAGGCAATGGCAACATTCCCAAGAAAAGCATGTAGGCAACTAGGCCCCTTGAGAAGAAAAAAAGTAAGAGAATTTATTCCCTCACTCCAACATTAGATTGCATTAGTAAGTTAACAAGCTTCACCTCCCAAACCTAAGCTACATAGTATGTCATGTTTGTTGTTTGCTGTTTTTGTATTATTTGCTATTAAGTATTATAATCATACTCGTAATATTTGGCACTCACATTCAAGGCTGGCTAACCCAACCTAATAACCAACTAGACGTTGTAATGTCACATCCACATTTAGCCAAGTAACATTGTTCCGTTATTTTGCCTCCTTTGCTAATTACATGACACAAAAAAAAAACATTAGAGTCTATTAGACCGAAGATGATTCACAACTCAAGTCATGAACTCAAATTAGACACATTGTGAAACGAAGACAATTTTATTGTTTTCTCCAAAGCTGCAAATAAAAGACTTGTTTTCTTGTGAAGTGAAATAATAAACATCATCCCTAGCTTCTATAAGATAGAACTCCCCCCAATTAAAACTTTTAATAATATTAACTTGGTTATACATTAGACCCTTCTAAAGAAAGACATGTGAAATGTGGAGAACAAAAGAGTTTTTAGAGTATCTTAAGTAAGTTCGGGCACCTAACGAGATTATGTAAGAGAAAGAATCTTAATAAAGGCCATACCTGAGTAAAAATGACAAAACCATGTAACAGCAAATACGAATACACATACACAGATATCTCTCACCATATATTACTTCCAAGGGCATCCTTCACATATTCCATCCCATGACACGAATAAAATACCACTTCCCTTGTTAAATTCCTCATCATGCGGAGACCCAGTAGTAATGATGGAGACCCAATTAGAGAAACCCACCTTTAACTTCTTAAGAATGTACCATCGAGCTTTTTCCATTCATACCTAGTTCCCAGCTGAATAAACTGTTGCAACAAATGACTGAAATTCTGGAAGGTTAGTGAGTTGCTGAATGAATGTGTTCTCAGTAGGTTGATCAAGCACCAAAGCTTCAATGGTTGACACAGGAGGAATCAACTTTGCAAATGGTATTGTGTCAGTATCCCCTCCCTTAAAGATTTCTCGAAAATTATCTACTACCAAATCCAATAATGCTCTGAAAGATGTTGTCAACACTTTATGGAATTCAACACTGCAAACAAAATAGTTGATTTGCATTGAGTGTCCGAGAAATCAAAGAGTTAGAATAAAAAAGTAGTAGCATTACCTCTCAAGAATGCCTCTTGTTTCATCCACCAAGTTACTCAACACTTTTTCATTGTCATGAATCAACTTTGTCTCTAATTGCCACATATTAGAGGCGACGGGTGTTGGTGAAAGCTCATCAGGAAGAACATTGTTTTTAGGTAGCATGTATGCTATCCACTTGGATTTTCCTTCCTCAAAGACATTTACAATGTGTAGAAAGATATCTCTAAGATCTATTAAGCTGCAAGGTTCTCTCAATGGCTTGCTAAACAAACAACAAAAAGGGCATTGACAAGTCACAATAAGCATAACAATGTTTACAAAGCTATCTCTAAGGTCTATTAGACCAAGGCTCACTCAAAGGCTTTTTGAAATAGCAGAGAAATAATAATCGGCAATGGTTTGGTTTGGTTTGAACCGAACCACGACACCGTGGCTTAACGGTTTGGTTTGGTTGAGTTCAGGTTCAAGTTTTTTTAAAGGTTCAGTTCGATTCGGTTTTAATGGTTTGAAACCGCACTTTAAACAGTTTGATAGTTTTTAAATATTATATATATATATATATATATATTTATTTAAACAACCTTTTCATTTTTAAGTAACAATCGGCAATGGTTCAGTTCGGTTTGAGAGGGTCAAAACCGAACCGTTTAAATTTTTTGAAACCTGAACCAAACCGAACCATTAAGCTGTTAAGCCGCAATTTCGCGGTTCGTTTGGTTCAAACCGAACTGTTGCCGATTGATATTTTTAAGCCTAGTTCTCACATTTTAACTTTAAGAGAAATCTTTAAAATTTTGAAAATTTGAAATAATAAAAAATTTTAAAATTTGAATTTTGACTAAGGTCAAAACCGAAACGGAACCACAAAACCGCAATTATAATGGTTTAACGGTTTGGATTTTTTTCTAACAGTTTGGTTTAAATGGGTCCATGGTTCGGTTCGGTTCAGTTCAAGTTCCAAAAATTTTAAACGGTTCAGTTTTGACACTCTCAAACTGAACTGTTATCGATTGTTACGAGAAACCTAGGAAAACTCTTAAATATCCTTGAATTTTTCATTATGTCCCAAAATGCCGTAAAGTTTTCTTTATTTCCCCGAATGCCCAAAGAAAACATTGACAATATGCACTGAATTGGTCTCAAGTATATCTTCTTTAAACTGAGAAAATAAGTGAAAATAAGCACTAAATGGCCTAAAGTAAATCCTCATGAAACATCGATTGTAAGCACTGAATTCTTACCTTGCCAACACATGTTCTACTGCCTTCTTGGTATCTGAAATAAGAATCTCCAATCCTTCATTAGGAAAAAACTCTGTAAATGCAACATACTTCTCCTGGATATTGCTAGAAATTCCATTTGTATGTTCCTATAGAGCATATTTCATCCCTTCATGAACCGATAGATAATGGTTCTTCATAAATTTGAATTATTTAATGTTGTTTAGAAACAAACCACTTTATCTGCTATTGAAATATCCCGCGCTGTATCAATGTATAGATGTCTTGCTAATACATTAAGTTGAATGCGAACAAATAGAAGTAGTAACACTAGTGCCCACATGGAAGTAACTGCCAGTGTAAAACCTACATTCCAAGGTCAAGAAAATGCCATATTCCTTTTATTTCAAAGATTCTTCATGTTTTCAACACAAAGTAAAACAGTTCAGGCTTAAAAAAGTATGAATCTCACTTCGTATTTTCAGTTCCTGCCATAGCTCGATTTTTTCTTTTCCTGAAAGAACTCTTGGGACCTCTTTTCCTTGCACCAGCTTTTCCGTCAAGGCTGACAAGTTCAGCTGATTTAGAAGTTGAGTTTTCAGTTGAGGCAAAACAAATGGCAATGTAGCTGAGTCTGATATCCGTTGTACACTCTGAAAATGGAGTTGTAACCTGAGGAGAAGAAATTTCATTTGAAAAGAGAAAAATTTATGATTTCGTTAAGGAAAAACTCCAAACACCCAAGTTTTTCTTTATTTTCCCAAATGCTTCTAAGTTTCCATTATTTCCATAAATAGTTTGGTCAACCACCTGAAAGCGAGAAAAAGGGGGATGAATTGACATATAATTGCCCAAATAGCATGTCTAATTGCACCAGGGGGGGTTGACCAAGGGCATTCAGGAAATAAGAGAAACCTAGAAGCATTTGGAGATATAAAGAAAAACCACGGGTATTGCAGAGTTTTTACCTTTTCTTTCTACTTGAAACTTTTTCCTTGATTGGAAAACAATGTAGAAATCACATACTGGGCTTCAACACGTTGCTCAGCTTGATGAAGAAGGTATGCATGTGTTTCCTTTTCTTGTAAAGTTTTGTAATGAGATTTGACAGTTTTATAGCAGACATATCCAACTCCTACCAATCCAACTGAAAGTATAAGTGATCTTTTATGCCTCCTAATCCAGCTCCTGAAAAAAGAGCAACACAGGTCAATCATAGAGTTCTTCAGGTATGATATCTGAACAGTTTTGGATAGATTCTATATTTTTTTCATTGCTTGCTGAAGGGTTTCAGACAGATTCCATATTTTCTTCATTGCTATCTGAATGGTTTTGGACAGATTCCATATTTTGTTCATTGATGAATCAATTCTAAAAACCAAGGATACATGTCAATCATAATCCAGGAGCATTATTAAATGAAAGATATTATGATTAGCAATAAAAGAATGCTACTCTCGTCTTTTCATGCTTCTTCGTGTATCTCAAGATGGTGCTTACATGGGATACTTATTTTAGATTTCATTAATATTATAACAATTACCATTAACATGTGCTGACCCATACAGAATAACCATGCATAGATTATCCTTATCCTTCAGTTTGATTGAGTGACAAAATTCTTTACACACCACCTCGTAAAAAACATTCTTTGAAGGTGTAGTTGGTTGAAATCTACATAACCAAAAGAATCCTCTGATAATATTAGGATGTCATCACACCCTTCTTTGTTGGTTCCAACTGAAAAGCATCTAGGTCAAGATGATGAATCACATGCTTCCGTCATTTTCTCACCAGCACCAGATAACCACAGTCTCAACAAAAAAGTGTGTTTCTACTTCAGAAATTAGAGGGGAAAGTTAACCTTTTACTGCAGCCAAAACATTTGAAAATTCTTATTTTTGATGAATGGTTTTTTGTGTTTTCTTTTTAAAGAGAAGGCCTTTAACCCTAAAATAAAATTTAACATCATTTATACGAAGACTTTTTAAATATGTATTTGAAAGCTTGATTCAAGATTAATTTAGAGCAAATTTAGCAAAATGTCACTCCAGTTTATCATATTTCAGCTTTGAAATTTACCCATGCTTACTTATTCTTCTTCTTTAGCTAATTAGGTTTCTTAATTTTCGAAATTGTGAATTTCAGAAATGATGATAAATAACAGAATTTGATTATCAGTTGCTAATTCATAACTAACGGTAACTGTTTTTGCTAATCAAACTGATTAATAACCTGATATGTAGTATTCGAGTATTGCTCTTGATAATTGGTAATGAAGTGTGATTGTGCATCTAGTCCATGCTGATTTTTCAGGAGTAATAAAAATTAAGATTTAAATATCATGCATTATTTAAGGAAGGTTGCAGACATTATAGTGGCATTTTGGTAGTTTCTTAAATTTGAGAGGTATTTTTAGCGAATTATGGGAAACTAGCGGATAATTTTTCATTGTCTCAAATATCAAATAGCACTGCTGACCAATGTCTGTTCTATTTGCACACCAATATCGGCTCTAAGCACACTCGTACACATTTGTAAAGTATCTACCGAGGGAAATTCATTCCAATACATCATGAAAACCTTAAAGAAATTATGTACATTTTATTTTTTACCTGAGTAACTAGAACATATGCTTTTTAAGTACAGAAAAAATCTTTATTCATTAACTACATATTCCACAGAAAATATCCATAAATGCTTAGAGAAACATATGTTGAACTAGAAACCAAAAAACTGATCTACGAAATCTGGTACATGCTTGTCAAATATCTAATGAGGAACTGCATGCCAATGTATCACCAAAAGCTTAAAGTAGCCATGGCAACTGAATTAATATTAAAGAAGTTTCTAAATTCTATGTGAGTTTTTGTCACCTAATTTTCTTTACAAAATAAACTCCATGAACAAATTTTCTTTTAACTATGAAGAACTAATGCATATGCTTCCATAATCATACAAAAACAGTACTGTCGTGAAAAGTATATACTCCATGGAATCTACAGAATATCTATGAACTTTTTAGAGAAAATGATTTCACACAAAACAAAGATCTTATCTAATACTATTGTACACTATTGATAAATATAATAGAGGGAATTCGTCCAACACATTATCAAAATCTTAGACCAACTGAGAGAACTGAAAGTGCTTCTCACTAATCTTTACGAAGTGTGCAAATTCTATAGAACATGTACATTTGAAGAAATGTTTTAGTTGCTTATTATTATAGGCTTTTTCTTAACTATAGGAAGTAGAACATGTTTCTGGATGTACACAAAAACCTTTGTTCGTTTCCAGATGCCATAAATAAATCCACGGCATTTTTTCCATAAATGTTTAAAGACTTGTAAAACGAGAACCACGAAGGCCTCTAAATAATCATTTAGACGGAAGCAAGAAGTGCTATGGTTTCTGTGGAGTATCCTAAATCCTGATTAAAAGAGATTAAAGGAAAAATGAGAGAGCTTTCTAAAGAGAATAAAGAGTATGTATAAGGAAAAATTTGGAAATCAATCTCTGGTTTTACACACACACAAGACACAGAAAGGGAGAGATTAAATGAAGAGATGAAGGAAACATGCAAAATACATATTTGCGAATATCTCTAGAGAAACATATAGTTTCTACAGTATGAACAGAACCATGAAGAACTCTAGTGAAACTTCAAAAGATAATGAACAATGATCTCTAGAGAAATGTGTAGAACTCGCAGAGGAAAGAAAATCAACAGAGAAAGAGAGCGACGGAAGCAAATGAAATATGCTGAAGGAATGTAAAAACCTGATGGAGAGCATCGTTCCAGGAAGACGTCCTGTGTCAGCGACACATGGTTGAATTCACCGAGAAGAATGCAGAGAAAGAGAGAGAAGGGAGGGACGACGGATCGAACGAAGCTATGGCGATGGCGATGGCGATTGCGAAGAGGAAGTGATGTGCGTATCAGAGGAGCATAATAGTAAAACGTAGGAAATACTTCTCGTTTCAAATAAGAAACCATGTACATACATACACTCATACATACATGTATACATACATGCATACATACATACATACATACATACATACATACATACATACATACACTCATACATACATGCATACATACATACATACATACACTCATACATACATGCATACATACATACATACATACACTCATACATACATACATATGTCCATACTTGAGCTTGAAGCTATTCCCCAAACATATGTAGAGTTTGGTTTCTTCGAGTTAATTCGAGTGGGTTAGGTCCCACTCGGTGTCTGAGAGACATTATCTGGAATGAGTGCTTGATAGAGATCAATCACTGCATGGTTCAAACCCATTGTTGCAGGGGACACTATCTGAGTGAACGTGTTACTCATATGCTTGTAAGGGAGATTTTTTGTAATTGGGGCGCTTTTAGCTTACAAACAAGAGGGACATGTCATGGAAACTACTTCCTAGGGAGAGAAAGAGGTGGTATATGAGTGTTTATCTTAAACTCATGTGCTCCTAGATCCACGAGAGGCCCCAATGAGCTATGGCACAATCACTCATACAATGCGTTGGTCACTCGATGAGATGGCAATTATTAGATACTTAAACGTAGATGGATAGGTCCTAAAAATAATAAACTAACCACAAACATAAAATATATATTTTGTCTTGAAAACCATTAGATTGTTTCTTACATAGAGATGGGGATGACTCATGAGGGAGAAGGGTGTCATACCTTTACCACCTTGTATGTACTTCCATCGCACTTAATTCTAAGTGATTCATGAATGAGACTAACAATGACAAACGTAATTTAATATAAGGATTAATTATAATGTGGCATATATGTCCTTGTAATATGGCATTGCTTATTGACTAATATTTTCTGTAATAGTCACATGCTTTGGCAATGTATACTAAATTACAATGTTCATGGCTATCCTACTCTCTATAATTTGCCCAACAAACTAACATGCACAAATTGTTATGATACCTAGGGACTACAATAGTTATATTTCCCAAGACCATTCACACTCTTATTGTTTGTTCCAAGAAGATGACATGATCACTTTGGCTTCTTTATGTGAAACGAGAATGACAAAAGTTGATTTGATGATTTTGGTGGAGTAGGAGCATCAATTGATGTGAATCATGATTTCTTGTTGCCATCTAGACACAAGATGGCTGACCACACTTGTCACATCCATTAACAAGTTGTGGTATGCTTGTTCAATATCCTCCCTCATTTTTGCTTCTACTTCCACAAACATGATGTAGACCTCATTTCCTTGTTGGACCAGAGCTTTCATAATATGCATGGAGCATATTAAGATACACCACCTATGTCACCCATTCTTGCCAATGAGCTTTTTGAGCCATCGAACATGTAAAGAATCGGGTGTGATTCTGTGCTGTGGAAGAGGGGTGTGTGTGTGTGTGCGAGAGAGAGAGAGAGAGAGAGAGAGAGAGAGAGAGAGAGAGAGAGAGAGAGAGAGAGAGAGAGAGAGAGAGAGAGAGAGAGAACACAATGTATATAGAAAAATAATGAAACTGTATTAACAAAAGAATAAACAACTAACAACTTACAAAGAAGAGGAGAAGGTGCTTATCTAGTCACCTTCTCTCTATGTTCTCTCATTACAACCACCTACTGGGAAGGAGTTTAACTGCCTAGTAATTATGTCATAGGAATTAACTTTTATGACACATTATTTATGATACAAAGTGGTGGGATGTTCATGCACTTGGCTATTCTTAAGATGTGTTCCCACACTGGGAAGTTGAGTTTGATTCTCAACACACCCCTTCAAACACAACTTCCAATCGTTGGATAGTCGGCTTGGTGATTGGTATCCGGGTCGCGGCTTACTCGTGTGTTCGTTCTCCATTCGACATTCGTTCTGCCCCGGACTATAGCTCACTACTCCCCCTCAAGCTCGGTCTGTCGTGTCGAATAGGGGTGTATAATGGTCGTATTCACACTTTCCTATTGGACATACTAGGTTTTAGGCTATTTATGTAAATAGTGGAAAGGGCAGTTGGCCTAAGTCAATTGGTATTTAAACTGACTCTTGTAACCTAGTTTTGAGGTTGTTCATTTTGTTGTTGCCATTGTAACTCATTGAGAGAACAATAGAGTTACATACTCTTGTGCCTACCTTGGTGTACTTTTTTTCTCTATCTCTCTTGTTGATCTTGTCTTATGATTCAATTGTCTTGTGTTATCAATTTGTTTCCTTGTATTCTCTGAAGTTCTTCATCCCAAAGAGTGTTGAGTTTGTTCCGCATCCTGAGGGCTTGTTCCAACATCTGGTATCAAAGCTTGGTGTTTTGATTCTGTTGTTGGTCATCATCCTATCCCCATCAGCACTCCTCTGGAAGTCTTTGAAGAACTTTTCGTTGATTTGTTTGCTGAAATAGATTCAGAGATCTCAATCGAATTGAAATCTCTTACTAAGATGGCAACTTCCACAAGATCGCTCTCTCTGGAGGAGAAACACCTGGAAAACCAGCACTTCGCTGAGTTTAATCACACCTGAAGTAGGCCAGTTGGTTGTACTTCGTCCTCGTGATTGTAGCCGCTTGAAGTGAGGTCTTTTTCATCGATCTGACTGTAAATCGTGTTTCATCGAGTTAGACAGCAATCCGTCAAGCCTTTTGGCGCTGCCCACTCGCTCGACGTAACCAGTCGAAGCAGATTTGGTTCTAAGAACAACCCCCTTATGTACTTCATTTGGCTAGACAAAATAAGGGAAGTCCAATTGGATTTATCCCTCTAATCGTCATAGTCACTCGAAGTAGGATTGACCTGGAAAATGGCACACAATTTGTGATCGGCACCATTAATATCAGTAATCGGAATAGGATTGGTAGTTAAGTGTGCTCAATTCGACTAGGTGATATTCGGGAAGACTTATCGGCTCTGTCCCTCCACTCATTGTAGCAAGTCTAAGCAAGTTTAGTACCCAACTACCACTCCAAATCCAATCGACTAAGCTAACTCGGGTCCAATTTGATGGGGTTGATCAACTATAGTCACTCTAGACCAAACCCACCGATAGTCGAAGCCGATTTAGTTTGTGTTCAAACTCGGCTAGAACGAATTCGGGTGAGCGAATTGGCTGCACCCAACCACTGTTCGTAGGCAATCCCGAACAGAGCCTCCCAAAACCAACACAGAATGGCATAAACATCTAGCTCATCAAAGATGACTCTAAGAAAGTTCAACGGGTCGAACTTCAACTTCTGGAAGGAGCTGCCACAGACATGACAACAATTATGTCAAGATTCAAAGGCTTGACGTCTTGTATTATAGTCAAGTATTATGTTGTAACCAACACATCCAAATACATGGTCATGTATGTATATCTTCGTAGATTATCAATTCAAGTTCTAGGAGTTTTTAGAAAGTTCTAGAACTACAAGGTTCTAGAGGGTTCTAGAATATTCTCAAAAATATTCTCTAGAATATTCTAATGCATGTACTTCAACGATAGACTATTTACCCTCCATCATCCATGCTCCGTCCCAATCCGCAGTTGGTGTGTTTGTGACAGATGAATCCCTTCCAAATAGAAGCATCACTTGTCTTTGTCATCGTCCTTGCTTCCAAAGTTACCGTCGTCACCATCCTTGCATCTAGAGTTACCGTCATCAACATCCTTGGTTTTAGAGATGCCATCATCACCATATTCATAGTCGTTCCTTCTAGAGACGCTTCCTCATCATCATTGTCTTCACTGCCTCGTCTTTGGCATCGTTATTTTTCAGCACCTCTTGTTGTCTTCATCAACGCTACATCACCCAACCTTCATCGTCATCAACACTACTTTGCGTTGTCTTTCATTATTGTCATTGTTCCACCCTCTTCATTAGTATTGTCATAATCTATAGGTATCATTTTGCATCACGATTTTGGCGAGGATCGATTTCGATTGCCCACCTTCATAGTTCCGGTGGGGGTTACAATCGCTCACTTTCCTAGTGGGGACCAAATCATTGCTCGCTTGCACTCCATTTTCATTTCGGTTCAAGTTTCGCTCCAATTTCTTTTGATGAGGATCGATTTCGATCGCGCACCTTCTAGTTCCGTTTGGGGTCACAACCACCCACTTTCTTGGTGAGGATCGCGTCGGTTTCTCCCTAGCGCTACCATCTATGTCGTGTTCTGGGTCAACCTCGACTATTTACCCTCTCATGATAGAAGAAGTCGAGTCAGTCCCTTCACCTTCACTCCTTCGTTCATTGTTGTTCCGTTCCCGGTGAGGACCGTACATTGTCGCTCACGCCTGTCGGTGTTTTGGTCTCTGGTGAGAACCACACATGACCGCTCATGACCGTTGGTGTTTGTGTCTCCGGTGAGGACACCACATGGTTTCTCACGCCCGTCAGTGCTTCACTTCCCCCTCACCCCTACATCACGCTTTCAAAAAGATGGTAAGAAATGGGAGCATTGATGTTCCAATCTCCAATGAGGACCTCACATGGTTGCTCGCATTCGTTCGTGTTGTTATTTTTGGTGAGGACTCGCTCAGTCATCAATCAACTTTGATTTTGTACTTCAGTTCTCCCTTGCACCATGACGCTTTCAAAAAGGTGGCCGTAAAGGGGAGGATAATGTCATAGACATGAGAACAATTATGTCAAGATCCGAACTCTTGACCTCTTGTATTATAGTCAAGTGTCATGTTGTAACCAACACAAGCTCAACTAGATTTAGTTAGTTAGTCAACACACATAACTTAGTAGTTACCTAGATAGAATCTAGTTAGTGTGTTAACATTAAAGCCTTAAATAGGATTTTGTACTTAGAGTGGGATACATTGTAGATCCTCCACTCCCATGATCATTTAATATAGGACTTACACCTTTGTATCTATATCCTACTCACACATGTGCACCTTTGCACATGAGATGTATATATACCTCATTGTGGGTATTTTTGTATTTGATGATGTTTTTTAATGTAGTTAATCATCCCCATCTTGTCTCGTTGTTATGTTCCTCTCATACACACACATATCACTTCCGCTCTCTCTTCCTCTCATACACACACATATCACTTAATCTTCCGCTTAACTTAATCACATAATTAGGTATTAATTAACCTGTAGTTAATTACCTGATTATTAACAATAGTCAAGTGTTATGTTGTAACCAACACATCCAAATACATGGTCATGTTATGTATCTCTTCGTAGATTATCAATTCAAGTTCTAGGAGTTTTTAGAAAGTTCTAGAACTACAAGGTTCTAGAGGGTTCTAGAATGTTCTCCAAAATATTCTCTAGAATATTCTAATACATGTACTTCAGCTCACAGTATAAATACTTGTAACCTCCTTGGTCCCTTTCAAGGGATTCAACACCATCCATTAACACATCAATCAAGTATTCTCGTTTCGCCCCATCTTGTCTCCTTGATCTTTATCTCTGTCTTCATTCTCTTTTGTTGTTCCCAAGTTTCTAGCCTCATCACTTCTAGCTCTAAGTTCATAGCCTGTCGCTCATAGCCCCATCATCTGTGCTCCATCCTAATCCACGGTTGGTATGTCTGTGACATGAGTAGATGCAGGACTACTTGATAGTCAAGGGTCAGATCGACCCAATCGAGACTGAAAATGCTCAATAGGATATAAGTCGAATGACTAGACTAAGTTAGATCAAATTGTTCGGGCCACCATTTGGAGGCACTTGTTGGAGTCAGTGTACTTCACAGTGTAATCATGTTCGACTGCCTTCTAACTATGGAAGACACTCTCAGACACTTATGAAAAGAAGGTCACCGCTGTCGTGAAGTTGACACTTCACGATGTGAAAACAATGTCAAAAATCTATAGAAGTACATTTCCCATCTGGAGCTTATGACAAGGAGCATGAAGGAATTTTTGGTTCATGAATCGGAGTTCAGAAGCCCAAGATACAAGCTTCGGAAGGATTAATGTTACTTGGGACAAAAATGTAATTATGTCAAAAGGGGGAGTCAAAATTAAATAAGGGCTATTTCTATAATTTCTTAAATATAGAACTATAAAATTGAATTGTAGCATCAATAAATAAAGAAAAGAAAATAAAAGAAAATAAAAATAAAAATAAAAATACAACCGCCTTGCATGAGGCGGTTTGTCAACCGCTTGAAGAGGGTGGTAGGGCGGTTGACCACCCTATATAAGCCACGCCTATGGTGGCTAAAGGGAAGGGAGGAGGAGAAGTGTCGTTGAGAAGGGGAGTTTCGGAGTTAAAGTTTTACAAAGAGAAGGTCGGAAAATCAAAGAAAATGGCGGATAAAGGTGCCAACATAGAGATGGCAAATAAGGGCTTCTATGAAGAGATGGCAAGTTTCATGATGACGATGATGAATAAGATGCTTCAAGAGCAAAGTGCAATGAACCAGATGGAAAGTGAGTTAACGCTCGCCGTACAAACGATCATCGAGAGGATAAGCAAATTTAATGGCGAGGACGTCACTCGGTTCCTTGAGGTCTACGAATACGAGATGGCCAGTAGAGGGGCAACCGGAGAACAAATGGTCTCGCGCATCAATCGGGTATGCACACTTGATGTCCGAGCAAGGGTAACGGAATTATCGGAGAGATTTCGTGAAGATTGGGCCGGGTTCCGTCAAGCATTGCTTGATGAATACATGCTAGACGACTGGACCTGAATGTCAAAGAAGAGCTTTCTCGAATGGACCGAGAAAGGGGGTAAAGGACTCTCAGTTTCAGAATTGCTGAGAGAGTTTGAGAAAAGATATAATGAGCTATCGGTAAGAGACTGAGAACTACTACAATCAAAGAAGGTGGATTTATTCGTCCGAGCGACAGATAAATCTTTTAGAAACGATATGACCATCCTTCTTGAAGACCGGACAAGCACAACCGGTTTGGTGTCCGATTGGGCGGAAGTACTCGAGGCTTGTCGAGTACTAAGAAGGAGGGCACTAAGGATGGAGGATGGCTACAACAATAGAATAAAGAAAACAACCAGAGAACATCCAAAACAAGAATTAGGAACCCGAACGGATGTTGGCAAAGGAAAGGAGCCAGAGTCCACGATTGATGATCTGATAAAGGGAATGCGGGATCTACAACTCAAGTTCACAAAGCTTGAGAAGGGGGAAAGCTCAGGTGTTCGACAAAAGCCCAATGAAGGAGAAAAGGGTGAGTTCATCCGCCGATGCATATGGTGCAATAGCACGGAGCACCAAAAAGGGATTGTCAGAGCCATAAGGAAGTGTTAGAAATAAACATTATCTTCTATCAAAATGGGAGAATACACTCCTCGGAGACCCGACAACCCCTAAAAACCAACTTCGGCAAAGGTGGAATGAAGAAAGTGATGGAGGACGAAGAGTCGAAGAATGTTCAGGCAATGTACTTTTCGACTACTTCCGGATTGAAGGTCAATGATCCCCAGATTGAATTAGGATTCTGGGGAAAAGTGATAAAGTTTGCTACTGACAAAAGAGTCCAGCCACAGGACTTACGAAAGGCTGGTGACGAGATAAGGAGTAGTACTAGGTGGAATGACCTAGTAGATTCACTCATTGCGATCGCCAAGATAGCAGGGGTGAATGCCCACGAGGTGACAGTCGAAGAAAAACAAAGGAGAACTGAAGAAGCGAGACCTTCTAGAAAACCCGAGACCCAAGAACAAAAGAGACGAGAAACTAAATGAGTTGCTGCGGAGGCGATGAAAGAAGACAAAGGTAAGCAAAAGATAGCCCCGTCATTCAAACTCGCCTCCGACATCGAAACATCCACCGACCTAAAGCATGTGCTAGAATCAAGGATTCTCGATAGTAAAGTTGAGTTAACACTCCGAGAAGTACTAGGGATTGCGAAGAAGGAATTTCATGAAGTGATCATTGATGTGATTCAGAGGAAAAGACAAGTGGTTGAAGAAACGGGTGGAGTAAATACCGTCATGATACGGGAGGAAGATGAAGATATGGAGACTGCATTGTTAGCCAGGGTACGGAGTGCTGACACACAATGTAGTCATGAAGAGGAACGAAGCCATTACACCCGCACACATTGGGCTCAGGCGACAACCGAGGCTCCAGTCAGAATTGGAGATAAGATGGAACCATGTGTGGCACTCATCGACCATGGCTCCGAGATAAATATCATATCGTCTTATTTTTATAATCGCGGGAGATGGCCAATAGAAAGGAACCACGGTTGGAAGGTGAGAGCAACGACTGAGGCCGTGGAGGATTTATGTGGCGCATGCCCAAATATTAAAGTTACAATTGGGGACGTGTCAGTAGATCAAAACTTCTTCGTCCAGGAGAAGTCCTTTTATCCAGTAATCCTAGGGCAACCATACATCACAACAGTGCGGATGGAGACCAAAGTGATTGATAATGGAGCAGTGTTTGCTAGGATTCGAAGCCAGGATGGGAAGAGGTCGGTATAGTACCTTACTGTTCGACCAAATCATGAGAGGAATAAGGAGAATCTACGAGATCATCCACTACGAGATGTGGGGGATTTCGTATAGGATTTCTAGAGCGGGCCCTTACAAAAAGGGGTTGTGATGGCCCGAGGGAGGTAAGAAGCCCCATTCATAGCATTGAAGATAACGCTAAATTATATGTTGCGTCGGTAGATGGTGTTGACAAGAACTCTACGTCCCCTATGCGCAATGCTCGACCACAACCGAGCTTAGAATCATACACAGAAAAACGGTGAAAGAATGCACGACACGAAGAAGAGAAGAGTACACAGGATGTTTATGTGGAAAACCCAAACTAAGGGAAAAACCACGGCAGCCCACAGGTTGCAAACTATCACTATGTTAGAATGTACAACAGTGAGTTCACGGAGGCAACAACCTCGTGCTCACGATCTTCGCCACAGGTGGCGGTTACAACAGAGGCAACGACCTCTCTCTCTCTCTCTCTCTCTCTCTCTCTCTCTCTCTCTCTCTCTCTCTCTCTCTCTCTCCTTGCACCAACAAGAATGACAACGACTCACACTTAAAAAATTTGCCCTAAGTCATATTTATACTAATATGACTTTTCGGCTATTTACAAATATAGCCACGATGGGCTCTCAGATGCATATTTACGAATATGTCTCTTCATCCAGTGAGCACTCCTCACCAGGTCTGCACCATCTGGCTCTCCGTAGCCGGGTACTCCTCATCCGGTCCTCACCGGGTCTGCACCATCCGGCTCTCCGTAGCCGGGTACTCCTCATCCGGTTCTCACCGGGTCTGCACCATCCGGCTCTCCGAAGCCGGGTACTCCTCATCCGGTTCTCACCGGGTCTGCACCATCCGGCTCTCCGAAGCCGGGTACTCCTCATCCGGTTTCGGCCTCGGCCGAGTTTGCTCATCAACACTGTTCTTCTCCCTTCCCATCCGGAGGGACCTGTCTCCCAACAGGCGCAACTATAATAGAAGATTTCAAAGGAAAGAAATTCCGAAAAATAGAAAAAGAATTACAAGGTGGAGGTATGATAGATTCAGAAGAAAAATTAGTGAATATATTTGAAGAATATTGTTTTAAAGATACAGTAGGAGAGTTGGAGTCTCTAATGATGGAAGATGATGAAGTTGAAGTTGTGGTAAATTCCATCGAGCTATTCAAAACCATCAAGGAGTATGTTCAAAATGAAGAAGCTCAAATAAACACCAAGTACAAAACGGTGGAGAAGAAGGTCCGGTCAGCAGCAACACCACTTCCAGAAGACAGTGAAAAGATAATGAAGGAGGTGTCGACCGAGCCAATTCTTCGGGATCCAAAGAGAATTGGGCACAAGTTCACAGAAGAAACAATTAAAGAACTAAGAATTGGAGGGGAGGACTTCCTAACACCTATAGAAGAAGCAGAATTCAGAAAAATACTAGGGCAGCATGGGAAAGCATTCTCCTTCAACCCTGAAGAAATTGGATGTGTGAATCCGAAAGTAGTTGAACCAATGGTCATCTTCACGATCCCACACATTCCATGGAATCTGAAGCCAATCCCAGTGCCAAGAGCAAGGATACCACAATTAATCGAGCTTCTAAAAGAGAAAATGAACATGGGCATCTTGGAACCATCAAACGCTCCATACTCGAGTAGATGGTTTACGGTGCAAAAGAAGGATGGGCGGCTTCGATTCATTCAAGACATGCAACCTATGAATCAAGTTACTATCCGGAATTCAGGAGTAGGGCCGATAGTAGATGAGTTTGCAGAGATGTTCGCTGGAAGAGCGATCTACTCTATGGGTGATCTCTACTCCGGCTATGACCAGTTCCAGCTTGCGGTCGGTAGTCGGGATATCACCTCCATTAGGACTCCTATTGGATTACTTTGAATGTGTACCCTACCTCAAGGTGCGACCAACTCGGTCGCTCACATGATGAATGGTATGCACAAAGTTCTCCGAGATTTTATTCCTCACATAACGATGCCTTTCTTGGATGATATACCCATTAAAGGATGCGAGGAAAGAATGAAGAATGAAGAATTGGATAGTAGTGGATGTCGGAAGTTCGTCAAGGATCACATAGAAGATTGTGATAAAGTGCTTTCAAGACTAGAGGAGGTACACCTAACACTTTCGGCTCCAAAATCAATATTCGGGGTTCAAGAAGTACTAGTGGTAGGACATATGTGTGGGCCATACGGAAGAAAGCCAACACCAACAAAGATCAACGCAATACAGAATATGAAAGAAGAATGCAACTATGTATCTGAAGTTCAGAGGTTCTTGGGTGCATGTGTCTTCTATTGCAGGTGGATTCCACATTATGCCCACATATCAGATCCATTGTATCGGCTATTAAGAAAATGGGAAGCATTTGAGTGGACAGAAGAACACTCAAATACAATTAAAAGACTGAAGGAGAATCTGGCTAAAGCTCCTGCATTGAAACAACTTGACTACACCCAACCAATAATCCTCACAATTGACTCAAGTCCGATTGGAATCGGGTGGGTAATAAGCCAACAAGATGAGGAAGGAGAAAGACATCCGATTCGATTTGGTGCGAAGGTACTTAGCGGACGTCAACGAAAGTATGCGCAAGTGAAGAGAGAGCTCTGGGGGATAATCATTGCTATCAAGACGGATAGGGACTATCTGGTTGGTGCTGAGGTGATTGTGGGGACAGATTGCTTGCCAATTCTGGGGATTATTGCAAATTGCAATATTCCAGACCAAGCAATGCTTAGGTGGTGTATCTACATCAAAACCATCAACCCAGATGTTCGGCATATATCTAGTGAGAAGAATGCAATGGCTGATATGTTATCTAGAGCAAAATATGAAAAAGAAGAAGTGGCAGAATCAAATAGCGACGAAGAAGAATAAGCTTTGGTCATAAATGCAATTAGAGGGGGTGAGCCACATGAAGAACACGAGTTTAAAGAAGAAGAGTATAATGAAGAGTTTAAGGAAATCGGGAAGTATCTACAAGCACCATGGAAGGAAGGAACTTGGAGTGGGAGAAACTTCTCAAATTTCTGAAAAAAGGCACACCGATTTTTCTTGCACCAAGGTTACCTTTGGAAGCACCCAAAGTATAAAATGGGAAATCCACAACGGGTTATCTGTGACCAAGTGCAGCGGGAGCAGATATTAAAGGAATTACATGATAGGGAGTGGGCTGGACACCGTGGAGTCTGGGCAACATTTAGTAAAATAAAGGAAAGATATTGGTGGCCAGGATTCTACAACGAAATCAAGAGGTATGTCGAGACATGCCCAACCTGTCAAATCTACTCCAACATTAAGCATAAAGATGAGTTGCACCCAACCTATTCGCCGAATATACATTACAAGTGGATGGTTGATATAGTGGCAATGCCAATGGGGGCAAGTCAAAAGAAGTTCTTGGTACTCGCTAGAGAAGACCTTACAAATCAAGTTGAAGGAAGAGCACTAAGATTGAAGACCACATCGGCAGTATGTCAATTCATATTAGAGGATATAATATGTAGGTATGGGTGTATAGGGAAGATAGTGGCTGATAGAGGTGAGCTCAATTCTGATGAAGCAAGAGAGTTCTTTGATAGAATTGGAATTCGGTTATCATTGACCACAACATATAATCCCGAGGCAAATGGAAAGATAGAAAGAGGTCATAGCCCGATAGTTAAAGCACTTGCAAAATCATGTAAAGGCAAAGTAGGTAATTGGCCAAAGGTCTTGCCATATGCATTGTGGGCGGATAGGACCACACACAGTTCGGTGACAGGATATATGCCGATAGAGCTCATGATAGGACAAAGGACGATGATGCCGATTGAAGTGAAGATTGCTACATGGGCAATGCCACCATGGGAGTCAGAGATGAGTAGAGAAGACTTGCTAGCAGTTCGTATCCGACAACTACAATGTCAAGCAGAAGATGTAGAAAAGGCTACTAAGAAATTGAAGGAAGCTCGGATAAAGAACAAAGCAAGATTTGACAAAGTAAATAGATTAAGACCACGAAAGGTTCAAGAAGGAGACTGGGTGTTGGTACTGGATAGTAGCCTCGAGAACCAGTACAGTACAATGAGGAAGTTCGCAAAACAGTGGTTTGGGCCTTACAAAGTATGGAAGGTGACTGATAAGGCTACCTACTACCTGAATGAGTTGGATGGGACTGAGATCCAGACACCGATTGCGGGAAAAAGAATAAAGATTTTTAAAAGAAGAGAAGACACCGAACCTAGTTTCATAGAAAATGAGGATGAAGAATTTTTCGAAGAGGATCAAAATGAAGTGGTGTGAACTCGCCCATAGGTGTGTGCAAGTTCAGAGGGGGTGGGTGTCGTGAAGTTGACACTTCACGATGTGAAAAAAATGTCAAAAATCTATAGAAGTACATTTCCCATCTGGAGCTTATGACAAGGAGCATGAAGGAATTTTCGGTTCATGAATCGGAGTTCAGAAGCCCAAGATACAAGCTTCGGAAGGGAAGGGAGGAGGAGAAGGAGAAGGAAGAGAAGGAAAAGCGAGTGAAGAAGCTCCCGTGGGTATGGGATGCAGAGCTCGCCAATATAAATCAAGACAAGAGTTAAAGAAAAGAAAAGGGATACAAGAAAAGGAAGAAGTTAAAGTGGTGTATCTCAAACGTCTCTTTGTAAACAAAAGGTCGTGAGTTGGAATCGTCTTCAAATAACTTCTTTTGGTAATCAAATTTTGTAATATAAATTTAGTATATATAAAGTGAAAGAGAAAGACAAATAAATCGAAACTAGAGAGATTGAAGTGGTGTATCTCAAACACTTCTTCTCAAATAGAGTTTGTGAGTTCAAGTCTTGCCAAGTAACTTTTGGCAAATAAATATTGTAAGTGGTTGTTTTACAAGTAAAATTCTTTTCGCGACAACGTTGCATTTATCTTGCCTTATTGGCTTCTTGTCATCGCACCGTTTGCGATTACGCGTTTTCACCCCGATCATCCCCAAGTCATAGAACCTCGGCGGTTGCGACACACAACCACAATCTTTGCGACACCGCAATAAAGATATATCTGATCTGGAGCCTCTACAACCTTCGGATGAAAAAATCCGATTCGGTCCAGGCACACCTCAACGAGTACGAAAGCCTAAGCTCCCAAATTTCAGCTCAAGGGATGACAATCAAAGACGAATTAAAAGCAATGTTGCTCATGAGTAGTCTCCCTCCTTGAGAAACTTTTGTCACAACTGTGTGCAATGCATCGATTGATGCAGTAAAATACTCCGAAATCATGAGCTCAATCCTAACAGAAATTGCTTGGAGGAAATCGTTTGCAAACGATTTGGCCAGTGACGCCTACTTGTACAAGGTTTGGCCAACCAACCGAACAGTCAAGGTAAAAGTTCTTCCCAACTGCCGACAAATAAGCAAAGCCGGAGCAAGTCTTGAGATAATTGAACATGCAACTACTACAAGAAAGCTGGACATATCAAGGCCGATTGTTGCGCCCTTAAAAACCAGGAATGATAAAGCTCAACGAGCTTATCAAAAGGGTGGCTGGCATGAGGAGGTCAACTACATCGACTCTTCAACCAAAGTATTGACGGACGACCCAAATATCCTCTTTATAGAAAACTCAGGCGAATCAAAAGTTCTGCTTACGGCTGAGGAATTGAGCACATGGCTCCTGGATTTGAGTGCATCCTACTACGTGACCCCTCATCGATCTCAATTTCATAATACTCGACTCTGCATACTGACTAAGTCGAGTTAGAAATTCGCAGCACTGTGCCATAATTGGAATCGACACTATTATGATAAATAGATGTCCTCCGGAGTCGTCCTAGATGAACCGGGAATTGTCGAACTTGCACATTTTGAAACCTATTTGGTGACGATATTGGGTTATCTTCGAATGCCATGCTCTAAGTGCCTATTTGAGATCATAGAGAGGCTTTTTGAGTCAGCTAACTGCTTGCGGGCCTGTGCTCGACTTGAAACCGGGTGGTTGTATCATATACACCTCCTCATCTAATTCGCCTTGAAGAAAGGCGTTCTTAACGTCCATTTGGTGGAGGTGTCATCCTTTGGCTGTTGCAAGCGCGATCACGGTTCGAATTTTGTCATCTTTGCCACCGGGGCAAAGGTCTCTTCATAATCGACCCCATGTGTCTATGCGTAGCCTTTCGCGACAAGTCGGGCCTTATACCGGTTGACAATGCCATCGGTGTTGTACTTCACCTTGTATATCCATCGGCATCCGATGGTCTTATGGTGGGGTGAAGAGGGGATGAGATCCCATGTTTCGTTCTTGGAGAGTGCTTGCATCTTCTCATTCATCACTTCGACCCATCGTGGGTCCTTAGCGGCTTCGGAAAAGTTTTCCAGTTCCTGAATTATCACTACCTTCATCATAAAGACGCATTCCGCATACAACGGTGTACATTCCTTGCCAGTGCTCGTCCTTGGCTGTGTTGGTACCCGTACCTTGGCTTTTCCTCGCCAGAAGGTAATTATATTTTTCCGCCAATTCTGTTTGATATGTGCCGTTTTCAACCATGGCCGCCCCAGCAATAGTGGGTATGTGCCTTGTGCCTATAATTGTAGCACTATGGCCGAGATGTGAAATGTATGCCCGCCGACGGTGACTTCTAATTTCCGTATTAATCCTGTCGGCCGCACTGAGCTTGTATCGACCATCCGCAACCAGAACGGACACGGCTCCCACTCGTGGATTCCTAGGTCCTCACACGTCCGGAGGCTTATTACATTTACCCCAGAGCCTCCGTCTATAACTGTGCCGGGGAGTTCTTTCCCTTTTACAATGGCAGTGATTACCGGACTGCTGGTGTCTACCACTGTTGGTCCCTCCTCCGGATTCGAGAAGAGTACCGGTGCCGGTGATGGTTCTCGTGTCGTCATGGCCGTCTTCAGTCCTTCCGTGAATCTAGGCACGAGTTGTAGGAGTCTTCCTAGTGGTAACGTAATCTGGCATTCTTGCAACGCCTGCCATGTCTCGTTCTCGGAGTGACTACCGCTGGCAAGCCCTGCGGTGTTCTCCTTTTGCTGCTGTAAGTCTGTGACATTCTGCTCGTTTGCTTTCTTTACCCATTCCGTTGCTTGTTTGCGGATGGTCTCCTGTGTCTCCCATTCTTTGTCCATGCCCTTCGATCTTGTGGTCACCTGCTGCAGGTCTGCCACCTCAGGGACTACCATATTTACCGTCGGTCGTTTTTCATAGCTCTTCACCGGGCATTGGTTACTATAATGGCCTTCCTGTCTGCAATAGTAGCAGTAGGCTTTCCGGGCATTGCTAGATTCGGCATTGTCTGTTGTACCCGGGGCAGGTCCTACGGTACGCGCGGGGTTTTGTACCGGTTGGCTACTTGGAGTGCCTTGTTCCGGATCCCGGGGGTAGCCGCCTTTTTTAAAATGCCGTTTTTTGTTAAAGCTCTTCTTATTACGGTACTCTTGACGGGGTTGCCCATTATACCGGCCGTATTCCTCCCGTTGCTGACGATGCCCGGGGGAGTGCTCCCGGTCGTACTGTTCGTATTGTCTATTGTAATCCTGGTACCGATCATGCCGGTCATAGTTATCTCGCCGATCACCGTACCGGACATCATTTTCCCGTCGCTCGCCGTACCGGACATTATTTTCTCGTCGCTCGCCATACCGGACATCATTTTCCCGTCGCTCGCCATACCGGACATCCTGTGCCGGTCGGTCACGGTCCATTCGTCGCCAGCGTTCGTCTTCTTCATCCCGGCTGTTGCGTGGCTCAATTTGTCGGACGGGCGGTGCTTGCCGAGTCAACAGATTATACTCGCACCTATCCGTCGTATGGCTCTAGGATTGACAGATTACACATTGCGTCCTCATAGTGCATTCTAGAGCCGAGTGTCCGGAATTCAAGCAGGTTGTGCACTGTATTGCTTGCCGAAACCGGAGGTCTTCATCGGACGGTAACGCCTGTTGAAGTGCGCCCAGTGTGAGCCAGGAGCTTGTCTTTTCCATCTCTTTCACCCGGTCAATGACCCGGTCGATGGTACTTGTGCGGAAATCGATTACCGTGCAAACCGTGCGTAGGGGTTCCCGGAGCGCGTTTAGGAATATCGTCCGTAATTCCTCCTCCGGGGGTGCACGGGTAAGCTGACTATGCATCCGTTGAAACCAGATGACAAATTGGGGAATGCTCTCCCCTGCCTCTTGCCGGATGGTATAAAATAAGCCTACCATTACGGTCTGGTCCACCTCCTTTTGAAAAAAATGCATGAATTTAGCTTTTAAATCTGCAAAGGTGTTGATGGTAGACGAGTCCTGCGTCCGGCGCCATCTTGCTGCCGGTCCCTCCAATGTGACGCCAAACTCTGCTATCTTAGAGCGTTCTTCTTCCTCCAGTGTCAGTCGCTAGGACACATGGTTGGCTTCCCATGTCTGTTCAAATGCGTGCACATGAGCTTCCGTGTCCGGATCATCTCTATACTTGGAGTACTGGAACGGCATGTCGTCGTCCAGTATCGGTGCGCGGGCTGGTAGTGTTGGTGCTCGTTCCGAAATTTTCTCCGGTGTCGGTGGTCTTTCCCGATTTGATTCCGGTGTCGGTTGTTTCTCTTCCGCTGGTGACGGAGGCCTCTCCTTCTCGACTTCCGGTGTCGGAGGTCGTTCTTCTTCTGCTGGTTCCGGGGGTTCCAGCGTTAGCACTTCCGGTTCCGGTTCCGGTGTCGGTAAGGTATCCGATCCTTCGTCCTCCGGTCCGCCCGGGGTTTCGTTGCTGCTACGGTAGTTCGTGTGCACGCTGTATTCCCCTTCAGAGTCTGATTCATATGCTGAAAAGGCCTCTGCTTCGCCTTCTCCGTTTGCCAACGCGTGGAGAAGGGATTCGGTTTCCCAGAGGCTACTTAGGCTGCTGCCGTCGTCCGGGTGCGATGTTTGCTGTAACCAGTGGGAGTTCTCCGCTACTCTCCGGATTACGTTGGAAAACGAGCGATCCGCTCTAATTTCCTGCGCTGCTTGCTGGAAAGCCTCGCGTTTCCTTTGCCTTTCGGCAAGGCGTCGAGTTCGATCTGTAACCAGGTCGTGCGTTGATGTAGACATCCATTCGTGCCGTCGTTCGCTGCAAAAACAGGAATCGTGGTCGCCAAAAACTGTGTTAACTCTTCGGGCCGGACAATGGCCTAACACAGGGTGTCTACGGGAGACACTTCACCAAAGGGTGTTACGGCAACCGGATTAGACTTCAACGCTTAATCCGACTTAATCAAGTTACTTATTAGGATCGTCTTCATAACACGCGTAAGATATAACAATTAAGACAGAACGGCAATTGACACAGAGATATAACAACACTTAAGCTTTCATTAATTAACCGCTAACTATTACATTGTATCCAGGCCTTTAAATAGGTTTCCAGTCTGTATTACAAAACGGTGCCATCCGCACCTGTTCGGGATCGGTCCGGATCCGGAACGGCATACCGATTCCGGTCCGTCCGTCCACACTCATAGCTTAATTACAACCACATTCCTACTACTTAATTAGCTCTCCGTTTCCCACTCTGGACTCCTTTGCCGGCCGGTAACACCATGTAGTCGTTGTAGCCGAATCGGCTAACGACGTTCTTTTCTCGGGTGGAGTGTTGGAGTTTCATGATAGGAATATCATGGCAGTCGAACTCACTATCAAGTGAGTGAGTCGATTCGTTGTCGTTCGGATCTTCTTACTCTGGCATTTTGGCCTTCCCTTTGTCCATCTTCGAACTCGGCTGAGATGTGCTTTGGTCGCTTGGAGGCTCATGTGGTCCGCTCAATCTAGTTGAGATCGAACTCTCCTCGAGTATTGGTCATCATTAACCTTTCTGTCATCAAGGTTGACCGGAAATGGCTCGGGTGGAGTCGGCTCAGGTTCATACCAAGATGTCGATTTGTTCCCGACATATGTGAACCTTCTGAGTAGAGGGGTTGAAGCATTTGTACCCCATTTTCTCCAATGACTATCGGATGAGGATACATTTCTTAGACTTGGGATCTAGCTTTTGCGCTTTTCGTCAGGAATGTGCACGAATGCAATTGTGCCGAATATCCTTACATGGGATAGATCCAGCTTCTTTCCATAGTACTTCTCGTGAGGTGTGCCATTGTGCACTCCTGATGTTGTGCACCGGTCCATGAGGTAGATGGATGTGTGTGCCGCTTTTGCCCAATACGATTTAGGCAAGTTCTTTTCGTTCATCATTGCCCTTACCACCTCCAATATGTGCCAACTTTTCCTTTCGGCTACTCCATTCTGTTGACTCAATGTGTGTCAGCAGGAAAACTATTATGAAACGGGTCCCTTCGGATGGGAAGAGAAGAGTTGAGTTGATGAGAAACTCGGCCGAGGCCAAAACCGAAATCATGTAGACAGCCAACTCGGAAGACTATACTTGTAAATAGTCTAAATATGCCCTTATGGGCTACACTTGTAAATAACCCAAAAGGTGTACTAGTATAAGTACTTAGGCCAATCATAATGTTACGATGATGATGATGATGATGATGATGATGATGATGATGAGTTATTGTTAAAAAGGTGACTTAGAAGGTCGTTGCCTCTAAAACTGTGTAATAGTAAGTGAGTGAGAGTGAGAGCGTGTGTAACTCTGTAGCCTTATGTTGACGAAGTTGAATCTCGAGGTCATTGCCTCGGAGCTTCTAGTTGTACTCCTCCTTTTAGCATAGTGATTCTGTTTCTCGGGTTTTGTGGAACCCCCGTGGTTTTTCCCATTTTGGGTTTCCACGTTAAAATCGTGTGTTTTTGTCTCTTGTGTTATTTCTATTTTCGTACTCTGTCTGAGTGCATTCTATTTTACGTTCCTTGCACCCAAACATCCGAACAAGAAACCGGTTGTGGCCGGTCACAATTCTCGACAAAAACTCCCGCCGAATTCCTTCTTGTCGAAGGTATGTTATGAAGGCGTCGAAGAAGTACTCTTTGCCTACGTTTGATTGAAGGCAACCAACATGTCGACCGACTGCCTATTGACTTCGTTTTTTAATTTCTAGAAGTGTGAGAATACTTCACTCTTTTGCCGCATAGGATAAATCTAGGTGTGTCTAGAGAAGTTGTCGATGAATGTGATGTTGTCGTGGAAATCCATGGCTTGCGAGTCAGCTCGGGCAGGGCCGTCGAGGTCTCGAACCAAGGAGAAACGGTGATGGGAGAACCAAGTTTCTTCAGTATCTATCACTCCGGCTAAGACACCGACAAGTCGTCCTTCTCAACCGTGCCGGATGCAACCGGTCGAGAGAGAGACACACACAAGCACGCACACACACTCACACTCACACATCGTATACAGAAACTGGAAAAGGGAGAAACATTCAACATAGAGAGACACTTAATGCACAACTGAGAGTATATACATGATCAATTGATTACATCTCTGGCTTCAAGCCGGACCAAACGGACTAGATATAATGAATATCTGCAAGCAAGCCACTAGTCGGGGAGCTCTTGGGGTCGCCACCGGAAGTGGAGGTCTTGCGTAGAAGACATAGTAGAAACCAGAACCCTTAGAGCATACAAGCTCGAGAGACCTCAGACCCTACACACCAAAACAAAACCCCAAACCTTGACAAAACGAGGAACAAAAAAAAAACCATGTGATCGGGAACCCCTTTACAGGAGACCCTCCCCTCCTTTTATAGCCGGAGGGAAGTACGTTACAAGTCGGTCAAATATTCCTATTTTCTGAGGAGATATTTGCCTTGATACCCGGAGTAGTGATAGGAGAAGTACATTTAAACCCCCCATACTTTCGCACTCTCCCACTACCCTATATGTGAGTGTGGGATGCTTAATGAAGAGGTTGAGGGAAAGTGGTTTGAGTTTGAGTTGATGGCTCTTGGTAGCCTTGTGGTCTGGTCACACCTAGGACATTATGCTTTCTTCTAGTAATCTAATAGGTAGCATGTAGGGTTCAGATATCTTATTCTATTAGACAAGCTACATCTCAAGACGTTTGTGGCATTGATCCAACAATGTCCATATCACCTAAATCTCACTATGTAGTACATGCAAAAGGAAGATCTTGATGAGATTCTTTATGTTAGATTCATTAAGCCAATCAAGAATACAAATATGACAATTGTGGTATTCTCCAAGATGAGTGGAAAACTCGCAATATGCCTCCAACTTGTCAAGTTCTCTAACCTTCATGGATTCCATTTTGAAAATTGTGTTCAGACATGAAACGTACAACTTCTTGGCAAGGTTCAACAATTGCAATGAGATCTATATGGCTCTAATTGACCTAATGAAGAAAGACGTTCATCAAAGAATGGAGTGTATTATGTTGAGAATCAAACTCAACGTCCTAGTGTGGGAACACATCTTACGAATAACCAAGTGTGTGAACATCCCACCAGTTTGTATCATAACTAATATGTCATAGAAGTTAAGTCCTATGACCAATAGACAATTAAGTTTCCACCTCCTTCCCAAGAGGTGGTTGTATTGAGAGAACATAGAGAGAAGGTGATTACATAAGCACATTCTCTTCTTCTATGTAAGTTGTTGGTTGTTTATTCTCTTGTTAATACAATTTCATTATTTTTCCGTGGGAAGGAGGTGGTTGTATTGGGAGAACATAGAGAGAAGGTGACTACATAAGCACCTTCTCTTCTTCTTTGTAAGTTGTTGGTTGTTTATTCTCTTGTTAATACAATTTCATTATTTTTCCGTATACACAGTGTTCTCTCTCTCTCTCTCTCTCTGTTTATTATTATTATTATTATTATTGTAATTAACTTACCCTAGTGGTAAGTCGATAACACTACAAGCACTTGTGTCTTGGGTTCGAAACCCAATTTCCTCACCTCTCTATTATATACTTCATATATATCTCTATTTCACTAGATGCCACTATGGAATGTAGGGGTTGAACCCATGACCACCTGGTCTCCATTGGGCAACTGAGCTACATCCATCCATCTCTCTCTCTCTCTCTCTCTCTCTCTCTCTCCCTAAATAATGCGCGCCCGCGCGCGTGCACGCACACACACACACACACACACAACTCTTCTGTTGCACAAAATCACACCTGATTCTTTACATGGCATCAGAGTTCTTGGCAGCTTGATCCAAGCCCATCCGCGTGTAGTGTGCCTAATCCAACGTTCACGAAGAACTGGCTGATCGTTGTAGCAACAACCTACACATTTTGTATCACAGAGAAGAAGAAGAAAACGTGCTCCAAACAAATTGATTATCATGAATACTCAGATGGAAAGCGCTCTTCTTACCGAGAAACTTGATAGAAACAACTTTGCATCTTGGGAATACGGGATGCACCAATACCTTGTCAGCCAAGGCTATTGGGGTTACATCGAAGGAGCTCAAGAAAATCAACCCAACCCGACACATGCCGATCACCCAACTTGGGAGCAAGTGGCGAGTCGCGTGCTGTACCGCCTTGCATCATCTGTTCATGATCACATGCTTGGCTACATCCGAGAGGCCAAAATGCCAAAAGAGTCGTGGACAATACAACTACATGAAAACTTCAACTCCGTCAAGAGTTAAACAATATTCAAGAGAGGGATATGACAATCGACAACTACACCTTGAAGGTCAAGGAGTTATGCGGCTCCCTCGGGTAGATCAATGTCAACATTGATGACGATGAAATGGTGCAGATATGCCTCGGCGGCCTAGCACCTCAATTCAGTGCAATAAGATTGGTTGTCCTCGCAAGCAAGAATCCTCCCGCCTTCTTCAATCTCTAGTCGATGGTGTCATGATATGGCGAGACGCGAACCCATGACCTTATGTTAGATGGGTCGAGCTCTTGACCATTATACCATCTATTGTAACATGTAAGATATTATTTTCATTTAAGTTTTATTAGAGGAAATTAACGTATATTCCAGATTTCTCTAAAACATTCTAGAAGCTTCAAGATTACTCCTAAGAACACTATAAAAGAAGGCACTAGGCATTATTTTGAACCAAATTGGTTCAACGCTAGTCTTAAGCCTCATAGTCCTTTTGTACTTACTCTTCACATAATATATCCTATGTTATCATCATCTCTCTCTCTTTCTCGTCCTCGTTATCTCTCTCTCTCCTCTTCTCTCTTCCTCTCTCAGGAGTCTTACGCAGTCCCGTCCTCTTGGTACTAATAGTACTTCCCTTTTCCAGTACTAATTCTCTCTATGTTTTAGTACTATTCCTAACAATTTGAACCAATTTCCGCTCAAGTCTACTTGTCGTTTTTCCTCATCCTCCTACCCTTTTTCCTATACTATGGCTACTGTTAGCGCCCAAGAATATCAATCCGTTTTCTCCGAGCTACAGTGTCTAAAAGAAAAATTTGTTGCCTTGGAACAAGAAAACCAACGGTTGATAGGGGATCTGCATCAAATCTCTCTCAAAAAACAACAAACGCAGCAACAACATGGGGAGTTAGCGTTACGGGTACAACAACTCGAAGCAGCGTTGCAACAACAAGGATCAAGTCCCCAAGGATTTCATAAAGAGCCCAAGATTGGACTTCCTGTGAAATTTGATGGAACACGATCACAATTCAGGGGATTCCTTAATCAGGTACGCTTAGTCATCCAAATGCATCCTTCCCGATACCCACTAATGCATCCTGAGTCGGCCTAATAAGCACGTTGCTAAGCGGCTCAGCCTTGGCATGGTTCGCTCCGCTTCTAGAAAAACAATCCCCCTTGCTTAATAACTTTGAAGACTTTATTAGTGAGTTTAAAGCTTGCTTTGGAGATACTGACAGCATCCGGACGACGATCAACAAAATCCGACGATTGTGTCAAGGTGATTGTCCAGCCTCTGCCTACGCGGCAGATTTCCGTCTACTCGCCTCAGATATCCCCTAGGATGATCAGGCACTAATGGAGCAATTTCACTACAGCATGCGAAACGATGTCAAAGATTTACTTTTAACCTTCCTCGAAGAACCAAAGTCTCTTACGGAGGCAATCAGTCGAGCGGTCCGATGCGACAACCACCTTTTCGAATGGCGTTCGGAACGTCAATTACAAATACCACGCTCTAGGCCGGAGCCCACTTACGCCTCAGTCGCGGCTAAACCGTTTGCACGCGACGTACCTCAAGCAAATACTCCGACACCGATGGAGATCGACACCATGCGTCGACGTGGCCCGTTATCGGAAGAAGAAAAACAACAATGACATGCAAATCGATTATGTCTTTATTGCGGTGGACCAGGGCATATCGCAATCAATTGTCCCCATAGGCCAAGAAGACAGGTAAATCAAATCGTAACCTGTACTAAACCCGAGTCAATTCTGCTCTTAGGAGTATCTAATAGTATTAATAGTACTAATAGAGTGTCTAATAGTATTAATAGTATTAATAGCCCAAGTATCTCAAACAAATTTGAAATACTTAGTCAATTAGATGAAGAGTTAAATGATTGAGTCCAGCCAAAATAGGAGCCGTTTGGTTGGACAACCCTAGATCTGTACAACCCATTAGTGGTTCCATTCCCTCCAAGCAAGTTAGAAATGTGTTCCTAGCCCAAGTCATGGTTAGTACTAAAAGTACTCCCCTAGTACACGTCCCAGCACTTCTAGATTCCGGAGCTAATTCCTGTTTCATGGATCGAAATTTTGCCCAAGCTTCTAAGATATCCTTAAGAAAACTTCCTTGCCCCACATCTGTAGTAGTCATTGATGGTTGTCCCATTGCTTCCGGGAATATTGTAGAAGAGTCAGAACCCATTCAAGTTGTCCTAGGTGTGTGTAGTATCATTTAATATAATTAGTAGTCCAGAGTATCCCATTGTCCTGGGATTACCTTGGTTTGAATTACATAATCTAGACATAGATTGGAAAACACCCCGGAGCTACCTACCAATCCTCGTGCCGAGGGTCATTTGGAGAGGCTACGCAAGATCCAGATGGATCTCTCTACTCATCTTCGTCATGCTCAACACACACAGAAGACTTATGTGGATCGCCATCGGCTTCCCTCCTCTTTTGCCATCGAAGATCGAGTATGGCTCTTACGTCGTCACATCAAGACTACTTGACCGTGCGAAAAGTTAGATTATCGACGACTCGGTCCTTTTCGTATTACTAGTAAGGTTAATGATGTCACGTTGTCGTGATGTGGCGTGCTCGAGAGTGGGAAAAACCGGCGAAAGGGGGGGGGGGGGGTCAAAATGTGCATGTGCAATGTGTGTGCACACAAAGGCGATTAATTGAGCACATGAAAAAGAAAAGGGAAAGGAAAGGGTGGAAAGGATGCATGGAAGCTCGTGTAAAAAGTAAGAGAGAGGAGAGATAAAAGGTAGAGGGGAGACATGCTATGAATTTATAGAGATAGAATCATATATTATATAAGAGAGGGTTAATGGGCTAGTGGATAATCACATTGACTTCATTTGGGAGGACGTTTTGGGAGGAGGAGACTATCGCCAATTTTCCTTCGAAGCTCTTCATCTTCTTATTCACCATTTCTCTTCATCTCATACCCCTTCATCCCCCCACCGCCACGTGCTCGTCTTCTTCGCGTCGGCACTCGAAGTGCTCGTGAGCCCAAGCTTCGTTGGTTTGACGTTGCTCCGCCCCGTTCGTCATTGCGAGCCCGTGTGCTCGCCGTTCGGGTGGTCGTGGTTCGTTGGGATTGGCATTTTGGTGGTGCTTATGTGTTCATCTTCGCCGTGTTCGGATTTGCTCTTGTCGCTAAGGGCATTTAGTATTTATGTTTTGATTGAGCTTGTGGTTAACTATAAGTTGCCATTGTAATCAAACCCTATTTTATAAAGGGTTCTCTTGCGTTGGAATCAAACACGTATTTATTTCTTTGGCCGATATCATTCGTGTTTCTTTCTTTCCTTCTTTCTTTGTTACTGTCTTCCTTGTACGTTCGGCCGTCTTGTGATGAGGGACCGTTTTGGACTTGCCCATGCACCTCTCCTCCTCATAAAGGCGTACGAGCATTTTGTGCGTGTGTTTGTGTCTTCCTTGTACGTTCGGCCGTCTTGTGACGAGGCACCGTTTCGGGCTTGCCCATGCACCTCTCCTCCTCATAAAGGCGTATGAGCATTTTGTGCGTGTGTTTGTGTCTTCCTTGTACGTTCGGCCGTCTTGTGAAGAGGGACCGTTTCGGGTGTGCCCATGCACCTCTCCTCCTCATAAAGACGTACGAGCATTTGTGTGTGTGTTTGTGTCTTCCTTGTATGTTCGGTCATCTTGTGACGAGGTACCGTTTCGGGCTTGCCCATGCACCTCTCCTCCTCATAAAGGCGTATGAGCATTTCGTGCGTGTGTTTCTGTCTTCCTTGTACGTTCGGTCGTCTCGTGACAAGGGAGTGTCCGGGCTTGCCCATGCACCTCTCCTCCTCATAGAGGCGTACGAGCATTTCGTGCGTGTGTTTTTGTCTTCCTTGTACGTTCGGTCGTCTCATGATGAGGGAGCGTTTCAGGCTTGCCCATGCACCTCTCCTCCTCATAAAGGCGTACGAGCATTTGTGCGTGTGTTTTGTGTCTTCCTCATACGTTCGACGTCTTGTGATGAGGGAGCGTTCGGGAGTGCCCATGCACCTCTCCTCCTCATAAAGACGTACGGGCATTCGTGTTTGTGTTATCGTCCCCTTGTGCGTTCATCTTGCTTGTACCCGTTTGATCACTTGGCTCGTGCGGTGATCTCGAAAGGTCAACGAGTCGTGATCAACGAGAGCCACCGCCTCACAAAACAAAGGGCAACGAGATGGTCGGGAAGTAGTATTGTCATAAAGCAAACCTCGAGTCTTCTCTATCCCTTGAGTACTCCCTAGTCCAAGACCCCCTATGGTTCCGCCCAAGTAACACACGCGGGTGAAGCTTCGCGACAACGTTCTGCCTTGATCTCCCTCCGCATCTTCAGATACATCCGGTTTTCCATAGCTCTCTTCTTGAACCTTATAAAGAAAACACTATTCTGATTATGTTACACCACCACTGCCCCCACTTGAGTTGGAAGCCGGCCCGGAGTATGAAGTTGTTGCCGTCCTCGATTCCAAACTTGTTCACAACAAACTTTATTATTTGGTCGATTGGCTCACCTATAGTCCAAGCAAACGTACTTGGGAACCCGTCGAGCATGTCGCCAATGCTCAAGATCTTCTTGCTGAGTTCCATCGAAAGTATTCGGACAAACCCGGTCCACAATCAACGTTGACTCATTCCACTCGTCGTTTTAAGGGGAAGATAGTGTCACATATATGGCAAGACTCGAACCCATGACCTTATGTTATATGGGTCGAGCTCTTGACCATTATACCATCTATTGTAATACGTAGGATATTATTTTCATTTAAGTTTTATTATAGGAAATTAATGTATATTCCAGATTTCTCTGGAACATTCTAGAAGCTTCAGGATTACTCCTGAGAACACTATAAAAGAAGGCACTAGGCATTAGTTTGAACCAAATTGGTTCAACGCCAGTCTTAAGCCTCATAGTCCTTTTGTACTTACTCTTCACATAATATATCCTCTGTTATCATCATCTCTCTCTCCCTCTCTCGTCATCGCTATCTCTCTCTCTCTCTCCTCTTCTCTCTTCCTCTCTCGGGAGTCTTACACAGTCCCATCCTCTTAGTACTAATAGTACTTCCCTTTTCCAGTACTAATTCTCTCTCTATTTTGTTGGGATTACGGTCCCTCCGGATGGGATGGTCGGATGTCCGGAGATGAATGACGGCAAGCCCGGTTGCGGTTACGGAACCGGAGGATGAAGACCTCGTTTACGGAGCCAGATGACGAATGTACCTGGAGAGAGATCCGGATGCGGGGACATATTTGTGAATATGTTTGCCAAGGGCCCTTGAGGCTATATTTGTAAATAGCCCGAAAGTCATATGTGTATAAATATGACTTAGGGCAAACAGTTTTGGTGTTGTTGCTCATTTTTCTGTTTTCCACTTAGAGGGAGCGAAGTGAGAGCAGCCGTGAGAGAGAGAGAGAAAGGAAGAGGTCGACGCCTCTATGTAATACCGCCGCCTGTGGCGAGGACAGCGAGCTCAAGGTCGTCGCCTTGCAGCTCGCCATTGTACATTCCCAGCGTATAGTGATAGTTGGAGTCTTGCACTCCCGTGGTTTTTCCCGTCTAGGGTTTTCCACGTTAAACCCTGTGTATTCGAGTCTCTCTCTGTGTTTTCGATTTTCTGCTGCATTGATTCGCACTTCCTCGGTTGTGGCCGAGAGGTGAAGGTTAATTGAAAGCGTCAATTTCTAACAATCTGGTATCAGAGCGACTGCAGTACAGAAAATGGAAGGCGGCAGCAGCGGGCAGCCGGGGATGATAGTGCTGAATGCGCAGAACTACACCGACTGGAAGATAAAGATGGAGGATCTGCTCATTGTTCGGGACCTGTATGAACCGATCGACAGGTCGGAAATACCCAAGGGGGTACTTGAGACGGAATGGAGGCTTCTGAACCGGAAAGCCGTTGCAACCATTCGGCAATACGTCGACGTGAGCGTTCTACAACATGTGGCGAACGACACCAACGCATATGAGATGTGGCAGAAGCTGTCGGGCCTCTACGAGAGGAAGAATGCGTTGAACCGGACCTCCCTGATGAGGAAGATAGTGAACCTCAAGTACCGGGACGGCGAGAGTATGGTGGAACACGTAAGCACGTTCATGGGATTCGTGAACCAGCTTGCGGCGATCAAGTTCCCGTTGGAGGATGCAATGCAAGCCATCATACTGATGTGTACATTGCCGGAAAGCTGGGAGAACTTGGTGGTGACTCTCAGCACCTCCTGCACCGAAGAAAACTTGTCCCTACAAACGGTAAAGACAAGCATTTTGAACGAAGAAGCGCGTCGAAGAGATAAAGAACCAGCCTCCGATCCGAAGATGCTGCTTGCCGAATCGGATCGGGGAAGACAACGGAACCGGAGTCCGCAAAGACGGGAGAAGTCGGGGACCCGGTCGCAGTCAAGAGGAAGGCCCACATGCTTCCACTGTGGGAAGCCGGGGCACTTCCGAAAGAATTGTCGGCATTACCGAAAAGACAACGGAGCCGACGACACCGATTCGAAGAAGTCTTCGGAACGGAACGGTGCTTATCGGGGAGCCACGGACCGGAATGGTTCGGATCGGCGAGGGCAGGACCGGAAAGGAACAACGGCACTCGCGGCAAGTGAAGAGGAGATCATGCTCATCACCGAAGAAGGTGAACTAAACATTGCCGGCGATGAGACTACCTGGGTGGTCGATTCCGGAGCGTCGTTCCACCTGACCCCGGAAAGAAGATACTTCTCATCCTACACATCCGGTGAGCATGGCTGTGTTCGGATGGGAAATGAAGGTACGTGCCGGATTGCCGGCATAGGAGACGTGTGGTTGACAACCTCGACCGGATGCAAAATGTTGTTGAAGGATGTCCGACACGTTCCGGAGGTTCGATTGAACCTGATTTCGGCCGGGAGGCTAGACGATGAAGGCTATGCAGGTAGCATCCGGAACGGCGTAATGAAGTTCAGCAAGGGGAGCCTAATAGTGGCCCGGGCCCGGAAATTCAACACATTGTACCTTATGAGTGCCTGGTTGTGTCCGGAGGAGTTGAACGTGGCAGCCGACACTGCCGGTGAGCTGTGGCACAAGAGACTGTGCCACATGAGTGAGAAGGGGATGAAGAGGCTTGCAGAAGACAACCTTATTCCAGTGAAGCACGTGCACCTGGAGAAGTGCACCGATTGCCTGGCCGGTAAGCAGAACCGAACCTCCTTCCACTCAAGGCCACCGACGAGACGTAGTGTACCATTGGAGTTGGTACACACTGATGTGTGTCAGGTAGAAACGAAGTCACATGGCGGAGCCCAGTACTTCGTAACATTCATAGATGACCATAGCCGGAAGTTGTGGACGGCACCGCTGAAGACAAAGGACCAAGTATTGTCCGTCTTCAAAGAACTCCACGCGAGAGTGGAAAGAGAATCCGGCAAGAAGCTGAAAGCACTACGAGCGGATAACGGAGGAGAATACCGAGGGCAATTTGAGAAGTATTGCCGTTCGATGGGAATCCGGCTCGAGTTTACTGTGCCGAAGACGCCGGAACTGAACGGGCTGGCCGAGAGGATGAACCGGACCATAATGGAGAGGGTCCGGAGCTTGCTAGCTCATGCGAAATTACCCAAGGGATTTTGGGCTGAGGCAATGTCGACGGCGACATATGTGATAAATAGATCACCCTCGGTACCCCTGGATGGAGACACGCCACAGAGAGTGTGGACCGGTAAGGAAGTGTCCTACCGGCATCTGAAGGTGTTCGAGTGTCTCGCATACGTGCATGTGGCAAAGGACCGGAGAGGAAAGTTAGATCCAAAGACCCGGCCATGCATATTCCTCGGTTACGGCGACGACGAGTTCGGCTACCGAGTATGGGACCCGGTCAACAAGAAGATATTCAGGAGTCGTGATATCATCTTCATGGAGGACAAAACACTCGCCGACTGGGAGTCGGAGAAGAAGATGAAGAGCTCCAAGTCGACCGGTGAGGATCAACTCTATGAGGAGCAGTCCCGACCGGCAAGGGACCGGTTAGCACTTGAGGATCCGGCCGAAGACGATGTAGAAACAGAACCGGCTGAGGAAGATGAAACTGATACCGGAACCGGCCCCGATCCCGAAATGGATTCGGATGAAGAGGAAACGGAGGAGCCGGTTACCGAAGCTCCGGAACGGAGATATCCTCTAAGAGAGAGAAGGGCCCCCCGGAGATTTCCGGAACCAGAGCATGTGCTGCTAACCGACGAGGGGGAGCCGGAGAGTTTTGAAGAAGCAAAGCTTGACACCCATAGCCGCAGGTGGTTAAGTGCCATGCAGGAGGAGATGGATTCCCTGCATGAGAACCACACATATGAACTTGTGGAGTTGCCGAAAGGAAAGCGGGCACTTCGAAACAAGTGGGTGTTCAAGCTGAAACCGGGAGATGCCGGAAACCCCCCGAGATACAAAGCCAGGATCGTGGTGAAGGGGTTCCAGCAGAAGAAGGGCGTCGACTTCGACGAGATATTTGCCCCGGTAGTGAAGATGACCTCCATCCGGACGGTGCTGAGCATAGCGGCAAGCATGGACCTCGAGGTAGAACAGATGGACGTGAAGACGGCATTCCTTCACGGTGACCTCGAAGAAGAGATCTACATGCAGCAACCGGAAGGATTCGAGAAGAAAGGGAAGGAGCACCTGGTGTGCCGGTTGAAGAAGAGCCTTTACGGACTGAAGCAGGCTCCCCGGCAATGGTACCGGAAGTTCGACTCTTTCATGACCGACGAAGGGTACCACAAAACGCAGTCCGATCACTGCGTGTTTGTGAAGAAGTTCGAAGGAGGAGACTGTCTAATACTCCTTCTGTACGTAGACGACATGTTGATCGTCGGACAGGACCAGGTCAAGATACGGATGCTGAAGAAAGCGCTTCACCGAACCTTCTCAATGAAGGACCTGGGTCCGGCGAGGCAAATACTAGGGATGCACATCATCCGGGACCGGAAGAAGAAGCAGTTGTGGCTGTCACAGGAGAAGTACGTGACAAAGGTGCTTCACCGGTTCAACATGTCGGAAGCAAGACCGGTCGGGTCAACCCTCCCGGCAAACTGCAAGCTGTCCAGCAAGCAAAGCCCCAAGACAAAGGCTGAGAAGGAGGACATGATGAAAGTACCACGTGCCTCTACCGTCGGAAGCTTGATGTACGCAATGGTGTGTACAAGACCGGACATAGGATATGCAGTCGGAGTGGTGAGCCGGTACATGAGCAATCCCGGCAAAGAGCATTGGAACGCGGCCAAGTGGATACTCCGATACCTGAAGGGCACGACAAACGTGTGCCTCCGATTCAGCTCCGGTAAGCCCGAACTCGACGGCTTTACCGATTCGGATATGTCGGCTGATGCAGATACTAGCCGGTCCACATCGGGGTATGTGATGACGTATGCAGGGGGAGCTGTTTCATGGCAGTCGAGGCTGCAGAAGACGGTTGCGTTGTCAACCACGGAGGCGGAGTACATGGCGGCTGTTGAAGCCGGCAAGGAAATAATATGGATGAAGGACTTCATTAGAGAGCTCGGTATCCAGCAGGAGGAGTACCGACTCTACTGCGACAGTCAGAGTGCCATCCACCTTGCGAAGAACGCGGCCTATCACTCCCGGACGAAGCACATCCAGCGAAGATATCACTGGATCCGGGAAAGGATAGAAGACAAGGAGTTCGTGCTGACGAAGATCCACACGGACGAGAACGGGTCGGATATGCTGACCAAGGGGCTCACACCCGACAAGCTGGAAGCATGCCGGAAGAGGATCGGATTGGAGAGACATCCCATGCCGAAGTGAAGGGGGAGTTTGTTGGGATTACGGTCCCTCCGGATGGGATGGTCGGATGTCCGGAGATGAATGACGGCAAGCCCGGTTGCGGTTACGGAACCGGAGGATGAAGACCCCGTTTACGGAGCCGGATGACGAATGTACCCGGAGAGAGATCCGGATGCGGGGACATATTTGTGAATATGTTTGCCAAGGGCCCTTGAGGCTATATTTGTAAATAGCCCGAAAGTCATATGTGTATAAATATGACTTAGGGCAAACAGTTTTGGTGTTGTTGCTCATTTTTCTGTTTTCCACTTAGAGGGAGCGAAGTGAGAGCAGCCGTGAGAGAGAGAGAGAAAGGAAGAGGTCGACGCCTCTGTGTAATACCGCCGCCTGTGGCGAGGACAGCGAGCTCAAGGTCGTCGCCTTGCAGCTCGCCATTGTACATTCCCAGCGTATAGTGATAGTTGGAGTTTTGCACTCCCGTGGTTTTTCCCGTCTAGGGTTTTCCACGTTAAACCCTGTGTATTCGAGTCTCTCTCTGTGTTTTCGATTTTCTGCTGCATTGATTCGCGCTTCCTCGGTTGTGGCCGAGAGGTGAAGGTTAATTGAAAGCGTCAATTTCTAACATATTTTAGTACTATTCCTGACAATGGTACTGGTCGAAGAAAATCACATCTAAACAAGAGGCAATACATCAGACGGACAAATGCTCTATATGAGTTCAGACGGAGGAAGAGGGCACAATCATGAAAGAAGAGGCCGATTCAGCCAAGGCCGACACAACCAAGGGCACTCCCATGAGCACAACTTCTACTATCGTCAAGACGTCACAAACACGCGAGGAGGAGCGTCTGGTAGAAGGGGGAGCAATCATGCTGAACCAAGCCAACAAAACAACTTTGTACAATGTGGATACTTTGGAAAATTCAGCCACTACGAGGCAGAGTGTTGGAAGAAGAAAAGTGAGTCGGCTTTCACAAGCCAACGACTCACCAACCACGCCTCAAATTTTGACAACGACGATCATGGCAGAATGTTCGTAAGGCGGCATAGAGAAAATTCGATGACGACATCGTGCTCGACCAGTACCTCCAATTCAGAAAATGTATGGTTTGTCGACTCTGATGCTTCCAATCACATGATGCCTCATGAAGATTGGTTCCAAGAGTTGCGAAAGCCGAACAACCCGGCCATGTGGAAATTGGGGATGACACAATTCACCCCATTTAGCATGTCGGCAATGTCTCATTCAACAAAGAGGGCAAGCAGACCTACATCAAGAATGTCTTACATGTTCCAACTATAACGAAGATTCTGGCCCTAGTTAGCCAGATTGTGGAACAAGGCATGCAAGTTCAGTTCAATCAAGGAGGTTGCTTCATCGATAAGGAAGGCCGAATTATCGCTTGCGGACGAAGAGAAGGCCAAATGTTCATCCTTTACTCTCACGAGATGAAATTGGCAATGTTTGCCAAGGGCCATAAAACCGACACCGGTATAGAGCTCTGGCACAAAAGAATCGACCACATCAATCTCCAGAAGCGCAAAGGAATGCAGTTGAAAGGAGTCATAACTGGATTCCCAACCTTTATTGAGAAGGAGATTGCAGGTGTTTATGAATCCTGTCAGTTTGGCAAACAACATCGGCAACCATTCCGGAAAGAGAGGAATGTAAGCAATGGGATCCTGGATGTAATACATTCATATGTGTGGGGACTATCTCAAACGGCCACATTTGGTGGGTATCGATAATACATCGTCGTGAGGATTTTTGGCAATGGTGAGAAGACCGGGTGGAGCGAGCAAGGTCGGTGGTGTGCAACATGTGCATATGTACATTAGGAAATGTAAATAAAAATAAAAGGAAAAGGGTGCCGATGGAGTTAATAAAAGGGAATAAATGTGATGTGTGCAATGGTCCACATGCTGCCTTACCTATCGATGCTTTACATCACAATATATTCTGTAAAACTAGTTAGGCTTTGACGTAGTAGGTGATATGGAAAACCTAGCTAGGCCTTACCTATCAATGCCTTACGTCGTAACCTATTGGAAAAGATTGTGAATGTTCCCTTAATTTCTTTATCATGAAACATATTAGGTGGATCACCAACATGCTTATTTTGGATTCTCTCTCTCTCTCTCTCTCTCTCTATTTGGACAATATCCTAGGACTACTACCTAATATGTACATTACGGCCTTCTGGCCATGTTCACACTCACCAAACATCTAACAAGACTTAGCCATGGTTTGCCCCAAGCATTTCTCATACACTCTCTAGAATGAGTGTCCATCCTTCTATACCAAGGGCCACCACACATTTTCATTGTTGCTTTAGAAATGCACTCCGCAAATAGTCTCTTTTAACATGTAGTCTATCTCGTGGTCAAAGACCACATGGCATCATATGTCTGTACCTTTATGATCCATGAATTCTTCGAGGAAAATTGCTAAAACTATGGTCATTCGATTCACTTATCCAACTCATCGTGTTTGGGGGTGGCCAAGTTGGTGGCAAAAATGAAGAAGATGGCAACATCGGGGAAGTCATTGTCAGCTCTCACATCTTCCTCTTGAGAGTTTTGTGGTGAGAGATCGTCCACTATCATGTGTTGGGTTCCAAGCATGTGGAGAATAACAAACTTGAATTCCTAAAGGATGAACATCCAACAGGATGTCCACAAGGTAGAGGATAGAAAGGTCTATAGGGAGTGAATTTGTAGACCAACAAAAAATAATGGAGCTTGGTCACACCTAATTGTAACCGCATGAAGTCATCAAAAAAATTGTATGTTTCACAACCGACGACGACATTGAGGATGGAGTTGATGTTTGCATTCAACTTTGGGCAATCTAACACATGCACAAAGTTTTCCATTTTTCTTTGGCACTATTGATTGGGCTAAGCTGTGTGGCAAGGGGTGATATCGGGGTCCCCTTGGGCTTGGGATATGTGGAGAGCTTGACCTTGGCCTTCCTTGATGGAAGGAAACCACCTAATGTGGTCAATCACTCTTAATCTTGGCAATGTGCAACTAAAGTTGACCTAGGAGGAAAGGGTTGGGGCTGGTATTTATGAGTCAAAGCATGATGACCAAGATGAGGAAGGGCCATTTGCCGACATAGATGGTGAGGTTCTTCAAGAATTAGAAGGATTGAACAAAGCGTTCATTACCTTCAAGGTTTATGGTGAGTCATCTTTGGGTGCTTGATGAAATTGATTGTGCATCGTAAAAAATGTGCTTAGGCAATATTTTTGAGCATCAATACAATCAATGGCATGGGCATCAAGAAGATCATATGGTTGTGAGAGTATAAATCATTTGGTTGTATTCCAAAGTTTGTTTGAGGTTCTCTATTTTTTTAGACCATTATGTTTTAGGTTCTCTATTTTAGGGCAAAAAACATAATTCATATTGATCTCAAGTAAATGAATGTTAATCATTAGAAGTTAATTGTTAATTGTTGTTTGCCACATGTTTTGATACTTCATTTAGTTATCTTATCTTCCCCTCATCCATTCATCCTCTCATCTACATACCTTCTCGTTTGATGACAATCAATGGGCTGAAAACTACATGAAGACGGATGTGGTGTAGGCAAGTTTCCAACCCAAACACAAGATAGTTGATCATCTTGTTTGGTTAGCGTGTCTTATTGGAAGAGAGTTAACTTAACGGAAAACCATTGTAAAACTTCATTGTTAGATAACATAACATCATTTGATACATTCTCAAAAGTGGAACTGAAGAGTGGGAAAAGTCGAATATCAACACATGAAAGCAACATAGGGTTGGTTATACGAACAAATAAGATTTAGGTTGAATATAAACAAAAGGGTTTTCTATGAATTATATGAGAAAAATAAGGATTCCCTATATTCATTATGCTTACATCTAATCAACATAGTTACACATCTATCAAACTAAGAGAAAAATGAATAGAGTCCACTAGGGCCCAATAGTCTACATATTTGAAGAAGACTAATGCCCTTCAAAGAGTTTACGTGTACATATAGAAAGCATGGACAATGCCAAGATAGATGTTGATATCTAACTTTAGTGATTTGGTATGTTCTAGAAAATCAAAAGAGAATTACATGATTTTAGGAGGTTTGAAAGCTCTAGAAAAGTCAGAGGAGGAAACAATCATCAACCAAGAGTAGCGAAACTTGAGGGGCCTCAATTTCGCAATCCCTTGACTAATAACATGGGAATCATTTACATCCATGACAAGACACCTATGCCATATGCTAAATGATTTATTTGGCTTTGCATATATACATGTACTAACAAAATAAGAGTTTGAACAAGGTTTGACGTGTCATTGATATCGATGACTAGACACCTATGCCACATCCAAAGTGAATTGCATTTGTATGTTTGTATTGACTACCAAAATGAGTGTTTAGACAAGGTTTCATGTGTCATTTGATATCCACAATACATTTTGAAGATGAGAAATTCAAAGAAACTATGCTTCTCAAGCTTGAGATATATTTTTCGAAGTAACACTTTATATTAAAACTGAAGATGAGCTCAACAGCCACAAAAACATATTAATATATAAAGGTATAAAGCTATGCTTGAAAGAATTCAAAGAAAATTTGAAATTTGTCAATAGAAATATCATACAATGAGAGTGCAAACGTTGCTAATGGAAGACCATGTGGTTACATTATATCCATTTAGTCCATGATCTCCAATAATCTTACCAAATTTAGAAATTGCATGTACTACAAAGTAGCTCTAGAATTAAGACCAAATCCTCAAACGCAAGATGCCTCACAAGCTTTTGATCAACAAGTTACACAATCAATCAAATGGCATGGAATAAAATGGGGAAACATGACAATTTTTAACCTACAATACCTAACTAGTCAAAAAAGACATCACTTCATATACCCCTTAACAAAGATTTGAAAGAAAAAGGAGTATCTATGGAAAACACAATTGAAAGATACATACACACTCTAAAAGCTATTTAGACAAGAGGGGGAAGACACCTTTGGATAGCCTTAGTAATTGGCAACAATTCAATTCCGTTCGGTTTGGGAGTCTTGAACTCAAAAAAAAAATAACTCCAAAACTTTCAAACCTGAACCATTCAAACCAAACCATTCAAGAGATGTACAAACTATTAAGTGGTTCAGCGGCCAGCCACAAATTCACTCTTTGGTTTCGGCTAACAATCATAGTTAACGAATTACATTGACTCAAACTAAAACTAAAACTTATTCGTTAGGGTTAAATGTTAAAAACTCATACAACACATAATAATATTACAGGTTTTTTAAAGTTAGTCCATATATGTTCTTAAAAATGTCCCTCCAAACCTTTAAGACATTAAAGGCTCAAACAGTACACATGAGGCCCCAAGCCGAACCAGACCAAACCAAACTGGTTAACTCCTGAATCGGTTTAAGCCATTATTATGCCACAATTTCGCGATTTCAGTTCTACTCCAAAAGAACCATCGCCAAATTCCTACACTTAAAGTGCTCTACTAAATTAAAGAAACATCTAGGAAGCGAGCTTCACTTCTGTAAAAAGAACAAAACCAAGGATCTCTTAAGCATCCATAAAAACTAAATTAAACACAATTCAGATCAGTTTCGTGAGGATGGTAAGAATGTAGACAGAATTCCAAATTTGGCTCAATGTGATCACAAATTGACAGACATTGTTAAAGATTGGCAAATAACATAATGGCAAGGTATATTGATTGTCGTTTCTTGCTCTCATGGTCACACCCAATAACAATTGTAAACAAGAAGAGTTGAGTATAAACAGAATTTTGATATGGTATTATATTTTGATCTCTGAAGAGAAAAAGATCACAATCCAAGGAACAAATGATAGTATTATGATCAACGAATCGATCTGGATGTCAGATGATGGAGATCCAAAATGTAGTGAAGACAATCCTCTAGAGTAAGTAGTATTGATCCCTCTGAAGAGAAAAAGATCACAATTCAAGGAAGAAATTACAGTACTATGATCTCTGAGTCGATCTGGTTGTCGATGATGGAGAGATCCAAAAATGGTGAAGACAATCCTCTAGCGTAAGTATCAGAAACGATTTTATGTGACAGAGGTGGAGACTGAACGTCTGTCTGTCTGTCTCTCTCCCTCATGTGTTTCAATTTGTTTAAGGTTGCATGCCAGTGCCAAATTTCCGTCTTCTTCAGCTATGGCATATGTTACATACAGCCCGATTTCATGAGAATGATGAGATGCAGACGAAGCCTTTCTGCAAGATCCGAGGATTTGCTGATGTAGGAGATAGAATCTTCGCTATCTCAATCCTTAATCTTGTAAGACTTACCAGAAGTATATATTTCTGATGATGATGAAGAAGAAGAAGAACAGAATGGGGAGGTGAAAAGATATCTCTCAGTCTTTCGCAATTAAGACGAGATTTTCGCCATTATATATTTACTGATGAAGAAGATGGAGATGGAAGTGCTTTTCTTCTGATGACGTGATTTTACTGAGCAAAAGGAAACCCGAGAGAATTTCACTGAGGTATATAGATATGGAAGTTTTTTTGGTTTAGCTTAAAAACAGGATCTGATGATCTTCAGCGATGGTATCAAGAGGAGGTCGCCAAAGCCTTGCGAAGCTTCGATCCAGAATGTGTCGGGTATATGCAGTCTGCATCTCTGCAGAAATCATGACACCCAGGGCACCACCCATGGTTACTGTGTCTGTGTTTGCGTTAACAGAAGAGCAACGAGAAAGATTACTCAGAGGACCTTTAGATGGATCCATGGCTAGGACGCCTCTTGGATTAGATTGAAGCTTCAGCTTTGTCTCTGCAAGAAGCTTCTGCACAAACTCTTTCGAAAATCTCACCTTCTGATCCGCATCAGGATCGTCGGCTTTTGTGTCTAGTTGAGGGGGATATGGCGCATCTTTCGTGTTCGTCTTCTTCGTTTTTGTTTCTGAATTCTTATCAGAGTCATCACCACCATCTTCTTCTGCTTTGGCATTTAAATATAAGCCTGGTGATGATGGAGAAGAAGAAGGGAGCTGTGGCAGTGGAGCCAATTGTTTCATAGAAGCATGAAGACCTGATCTTCGCCTGTGGTTTGTTGATTTCCTTGCTTTTGAAGCAATGGTGGCGATGGCAGAGAGATCAAGTCGAGAAGATCGGTAATCATGATCAAACACTGTTTTTGGCAACAAGAAGTACATCTGCCCGATCTCCATTTCTTCTTCATCTGAGAGATTAGAAGGTAAACTGTTACGATTCGAAATTCCACCGTTGCCATCGCCATGGCTGAAGCTCAAGATGAGATCCTCAGAGTTAACGATGAAATGGTGAGGATAATCTACAGTGAGCTCTCGAGCTTTGACAGGTCTGTGGAACTCTTCGACAAGGCCATTGCTGTGGATGAGCTTGACCACGTGTTTAGAAGGAACGGACCCTAATCCGCAGGTTAGTGTGTTTCCCATAGCTGTTCTTCTTTGTGACAGGTTTCCTGAAGAAAGGGGTTTTGTAGAAACAGATAAATGATGTTTGAGGGAGGATGATGAAGCTAGGGTTAAGGTGTTTTGCAAGCGGGGGAGGTTTTAGGGTATCTGTGAAAAAGCAAAAGGGGGTTAGGGTTTCGAGGAAATGGACGTGCACAGGATTTAGGGTTTTGCTCTGTGAGAGACAGAGACCAGTACAAACCAGATTAGAGTGTAAGGCTATGGATGGGGAGGAATGACAGAGAAGGTATTCTGAAAATTAGGTCATCATCATCATATTCTCTGATATGAATGAAAGAGGAGGAGGTAGAGAGCAGATTAAGGGGGAGGAGTGGGGTTGGAAGCAATCAATCAATCAATCAGATCAGATCAACTCAACTCACGAGTCATGACTGCTACCATTGCTCTTGTCTGACACTCTGAATCGAAGAAGGAAGGGAGGGAAATGGATGAATCATGAAAGGAATGAAAAGCTTTCGTGTGTGGTTGCCTTCTTCTGCTTCTTCTTCTTCTTCTTCTTCTTCTTCTTCTTTTTCTCGCTGCAGAGAGCAGCACTACTTAGCTTAAAAAGAGAGAAGAAGTAGGAAAGAGGACAAAAGACGGAGCTGTCTCTGTCTCTGTCTCTGTCTCTGTCTCTGTCTCTGTCTCTGTCTCTGTCTCTGTCTCTGTCGCTCTCTCTCTCTCTCTCTCTTTCTCTCTTTCTGTCTCTTGTCTTCTGTGTTTTCTGCGTTCTTCTCTGTTCTTTTTAATCTTTCTTCTCTGTCGGCTGTGCTGTCGCCATAGCTTTCAAGCTTCTTCCGTTTTTTCTTAAATGGAATTCGTCTGAGTGGGGGGGGGGGGATGTGGAAAAGGGTCCCAGCATGTTCCGCTTTGACCGGGTCAACAGTCAACGGTCAACGATCGGCTCGGTCAAGGCACGCCCTGTCAGCAGATGTCCACCACCACCACTAACTAATGCACCCTCCAAAAGAAAACATTTATATATATTTTTTATTTTATATATTATTTATTTATAGCAACCACCATTTTCTTTAACCATTCCTTCTTTGCTTCTTTCATACCAGTTTTTTTTCCTCTTTTTTTTTTTTGTTTTTCTCTGTTTTGTTTTTAATTTATTTATTTATTTTAGGGAAAAAATTTATTTTATTTTATTTTGGACATAGGGGCAGTTTGGTAAATTTGGAACTTCCAGGGGCATTCTGATAAATAGACGAACTTCCGGGGGTATCCTCATACTTTTCCCTTTATTTTATTATCATCATCATCTAACGAAGAACCAACCAAATGGAGAAGACCTATCCTTATAGCTATGGCTTCTCTCACTCTCACTCTCTACTTAGTCTCCCACCACCTCACCCACGAGTTCTTCTATATGTATGTAATTCTTTCCTCGCCATGCCCCCCGATGTTCCCTTCCATGGTTCTTCACTATTTCTTCGTTTTTTTTGTCCTGGAGATGTTGAGTCACTAAGTTGGTTAATGAGCCATGTTGTTGACGAGTCATGTGCGCTTTATTCCGCCCCGAGTCTGGGAAGTTTGTATTCTTTTTTGTTTTTTGTTTTATAAGTTCATGTATGAGTTTAAAAAAGTCCGTGAGTTAGCTTGTCACTAAGACGGAGTTCATCGGCCCCTTCGACTGACTGACTTAGATTGTGACTTGAGTGCTTTAATAGCCCCCTCCCCCTATTTAATTGAATTATTGCCTTATAGGTTTTTAGAGTTACTATTAAGTTGCTATAGATTTGAATATAATTTCCAATCCCGTGTGGTATATTTTATACAGAAATATGTCATTCATTGTCGGTTTAGTTCTTGCCAACCGGCATATATCCTTGGACATATGTACATATGTATATCGAAACAAACATTGCATATATCCTCGGCCTTTTGCTATGTTTCTTAAGCTAAAATCCAAGTATCCAATTATAGAGATGTAATTACTTGTTTGCAACTAAAAGGTTATTGCTATCACCAACACAAATGATGGATACATCAAGGACATCTACCAAACATTATCCCTTTTTATATATGCTCTTTAAAGTTTAGCTTTATAAAAAAAGTATTTGGCTTCTTGCAACGGTAGAGTAAAATATAATCATCATGTTGAAAGCCGAAATTTGTGTATAACATCATAACACAGATATGTTCAAGAAAGCTATTTATATTTATGTATACATCAAATAAAGATCAAGAAAACATAAATGAACGATGTTGGCAACTCTTCAAACAGTTTCATAACCACGTATTCCAACAGAAAAGTTATATTTTCCACTTGACGTGTAAATATTGTACTAACGATAGCCAAATTTGCTCATTATTTATTCAAATTAATTGATGCGATGAATAGCTAAATTCAAAATTAATTAAAGCAAATCATTGTGGTTACAACACGAGTTAAACTATTGAAATAAATGCATATTACACGATATACTATATGTAATCCAAATTAGCACAACCATTTTGACTTAAAATCCGATCACTTCTATTAAAGACGATTAATATAAGGTCTCATATATAAGTCATGCTGGCCCTATTAAAATTCAAACATTAGGTCATGTGTCATGAGTCATGTTTATCATGGTTGTCAATAAATCATAATCTTCTCATCTGATCTTGAATAATTAAATAATTCCCTTACTAGTTCTAGTATGATTTGATGCCTTGGGTTCTCTCGAGGTGAAATGTATGTATATAGTATGGAAGAAATGATTTCCTCCCCTAAAATAACTTTTGAAACTTTGAACTTGTTAGCTCAACAATTTTTAATGAAAACATTTTTCTTTGGATGAGTTTGAACATTCAAAATTGAAGGAGGTGTGGGGGGGGGTCTTAACGAAATGTTTGCTTGAGTCGAGTTGTGTTCGCAACGACCACCCATTTCATCCTAATCCCAACATTTTTCCATTGATTCCCTACACCAACAACTTTGTTAAGACACAATAAGTGCAGCCAATTGGTGCTTATTTATAATTGGATTACCAAATGTTTTAATTATATGTACATTGAATGGTTGAGTGTCTTAATGATTCCTACACTACTAAACACTACCGTGTATTTCTTGTGTCCTTTCTTATACATGAGTTGCACACTAAACAACTCCTTGACGCTACTATGCTTTGGTAGGTCATGATGTCCGCCTTCAACAAAGGGACACATTTTAGCATCATTCTTGTGTGTTCACATCCCATGGGGGTTTGGCGAATGACATCATGTTCGAGGAAAATGGCATCATTCAATTTTGAAATGTCAGTTGGATTGAATTCAACCATGGAGAATATAATAGGATTAAAGTTCATCAATTTTCTACTTAATCTCTATGGCACACTCGGTAGAACAATGAGTAAATTCTTGAACCCATCGACAAGAAATATTTCTAGAGAGAACACAATCTGATAGGAATAAACAATAGTTTATTGTTGAAAACTTATTTTGTGGTATTTTTATGTGTGTGTGTGTGTTAACAATGTTCAAGAAAAAAGGTTCCTTCATTCACTAATCCGCCAGTTTAAAATTCGAAGTTGTTAGTTCGAGAAATCTACAAGGGGAACAAAATCCAATAGAAATGTATAGTTGAGCTCATATATCAATATTGGCATTCCTTCGTAGTTTCCAATGCCAACACACATGCATACCTACATATCATCGTCATAGCTTGTCATGTATGTATTGTGATCATCATGATCCAATGTGTATGTGTAATATATATATCTACAGAGAGAAACATAGAGAGATTGGTCGCATGCACTATCACACAAATGCATGTTGATCAATATCATGGTGATGTAAATCACGATTCATGACTTCCATGACCCACAATGTACATATTTGTGTGTACACATATATAATACACACGTGGCACAACACACCCACCCATGTGCATGTGTGTAGAGATGCATGTATGTCTATCGGTTTATCTTTTTCTATGTGAATCTAATGTGTACAATGAATGCCAATGAGTTATGTGTTCATGCATAAGTAAACATGTGTATGCTCAGTTTTTACTCATGCATATATAAGATGCACATTATCCAACGTTGCATATCAATCGCTTGATCCATCACACCATTGTGTCTATATTCTATAACGAGTCATTCCTTTATTTGTGTGATGTACACATGTGTTTGAACCTTCCCTATGTACACAAATAGCTTATACCCTTGTAACATCCATTAGTTCTTGAGTGCATTGTATCACATTTCCCATAGATAATGTTTGGACAGATATTAGTGCAATGTAAATTTTGCATACATTTTCAACATGGATTACAACGTCTCTTCTTCTACATAACTAGCTACTAGTTTTGAAAATCCCTACATCTATGTGTACATATATACACCAACAAAGTTTTTTTTGCGTTGTGTGTGTGTGTGCACTAAATGTAATTATGTTAATTGTGATGTGGTTTTTGTATCCTTATGGGTTGTCCTTGGAAATTGTAAATCTTCACATTATGAGTAACCAACAATGAGGGACATGCTTATTCTTGCATAGTTGCTCGATTTTCTATAGCATGGTTGCATCAAAATTGGGGCCAAAATTATAAAAGCAAGGGAGTTGATTCTAAAGCTTCTACAATGTTATGTGATGATTTAGGTTTTTCTTTTTCATTAACGCCAAAGTGCCTCAACAAGGCTCAACAAACTCGGAAATATAAACTTGTCTTTTACCTAATTTATCATGTTCATCACTTCGTCTTTTGTTATGTGATGATTTAGGTTTTTCTTTTTTGTCAAGGCCAAAGTGCCTCAACAAGGATCGACAAACTTTGAAAATAAACTTGTCTTTTGCCTACTCTATCATGTTTATTAGCAACGTTATTGATATCATGGTGTATATATGTACTTATGGTTTCTATATGAAGGTTCCAATGCTCTCTTATTAGTTTTGTCTTGGGACAGTCACCCCTTTAGCGTCTTTTTTTCATGGGTCTATTAGGAGAAGTTTGGGCAATTTTCTTCTCATCCTCAGGATATTCAAATTTTCAATATGACTAACGATTTCTTGTCATGCAAATGTTTCTAATGTGATACACTGCAAGCGCCAAGTGTGGGTTTTCACCTCATTTTTGAGCCTTAACATATCATGTATTATTCCAAATGAAATATGTATATTATATGCATCTATTCGTATGCATGTAAGAACGTCATTATTTCCGAACTTGTGATCATGAATTAAAAAAAATATAGCTATATCTTTATCGCTTAAAATTGAACCAAACCAAAACATTAAGATATTCTCACACATAATTCACTTTGTCATTTTGCTTTCGTGTCATAGGTCCAAATCACAAGAAACTCTAACCATATAGATATCATATGCATATATGATATAGCCATGGTAACCAAATATATATAGTCATGATTACCAGTAAAAAACACTTTTGCATTTCAATACATTTCAACCCTTTTACAAGTAGTAAGGAATGAAGCATCCCATTCATTCTCTTACAATCCTGAAAAAAATGACATGTTCTTAAATATTTTACTAAGTCACAAAATATGAAAATTATATCAATCTTTTTATTATCATGAGAGATGAAATATTAGACATGTGATTGATTCTCTATTCATAGAACTACCTTTTGATTGAGGCATGAATGAAGACATGAGCAACCCCCCCCCATCCACACATACACGAACCAATGTTTCCTTCGCATACTCAAATGCTTTCGGCTAAGTGGGTCCGACGTAAGATAATTCCACAATGCCAACTCTTGAATAAAGAATAGATGGGTGGGTCCCTTCGATGGTAGTTTCAGTGTAGTGAATGTTTGAAGTCGTACATTTCTATCTTTAATTTGAAGAGAGCTTTTTAGGAGTTTGTATTTTGTGTTCTTAGACAAAATGAACACCAAATGCTCATTTTCCTACCACCCATGATCAACTTTTTTCGTATGACTATGATGCCCAAGCCGCTTTCCGAATCTACTTGTCAAGTAATAAGATCAATAATCTTTGTCATTTTAGGTACCATATATTTCGTGTTAATGGAAACATATTTTCTATAAGATGTTACCTATCCACCAATCAATGCAAAAGTTTGAATTCCGAGTATTGAAGGACCAAGCATTTCTTAATGATGGGGAGATACATCTCAACTTCTAGCAAGCACTTTAAAAGAGAAGGATATCGATATAAAATTTGATGACCTCCTTTCACCGCTTGCAGAGGAAGAGATCGATTCTTAGCTTTAAAACAATAATGCATAGTGGTAATAGAATTGGCAACAAAGAAGACATTCTAGCCACTTTTGTTCTCTAGTGACCCAAAGGAATATATTTCTCCTGATAGTTGATGTTCTTGGAAGGTTGTGCTCCACATGCATGATGATGGTCCATGGACATCTCCGATAAAGTATTTCCTATAAAGAATCTAGTAGTTTGTATTTATGGTAGACTATGATATAAATAGTTTTTCAATACCAATTGTAAACTTTTGTACACTAAATTATAACCTAATGATGCGAATTTGAATTGAATTTTAGGAATATATACATATTTGAAATCTTGAGGAAGAAAAGGTGGGTTTCTTACATTATAGAAGTTTGACTCGCTATTATTTGAAGAAATTCATTTGAATAGGGAAAAACATTAAATATGAGCTTTAACATCTTTCCTCTTCACACTTTTTGTCATTGCTCTTTATAAAGCCAAATTTGGATGTTAAAGCTTTGACAACGACTTTAAAATATATAAGATTGTTCCCAACCCTATTGCAAGCCACATTCACACCTTTAATAAATCCAGGGATTCACATGTTTCAGGCGGGGGGGGGGGGGGGGGGTACTTTCATGCAATCAAGTATTATAACTTCTTCTGGAATAGTTAAGACATCACCATCTAGTTATGTATGATTGCCAAGTGGTATGCACATATGATACTTAAGTGGAAGTTGTGCATGACAACCAAGTGGCAACCATGCATAGCATGATGGTGTATTGTATCTAGAGGAGGTGTTGCATTGTTTGAACCATTCCGGTTGTGAATGCTAGTCTTTGGGGTGTTAATGTAAATATTTTCATTGTTAATTATATTGTGAAATGCTAGTCTTTGGGGGGGGGGGGGGGGGGGTACTTTCATGCAATCAAGTATTATAACTTCTTCTGGAATAGTTAAGACATCACCATCTAGTTATGTATGATTGCCAAGTGGTATGCACATATGATACTTAAGTGGAAGTTGTGCATGACAACCAAGTGGCAACCATGCATAACATGATGGTGTATTGTATCTAGAGGAGGTGTTGCATTGTTTGAACCATTCCGGTTGTGAATGCTAGTCTTTGGGGTGTTAATGTAAATATTGTCATTGTTAATTATATTGTGAAATGCACATAAGAGATCAAAACCAGTCTAGTTAGCTTCTTACTTGTTACTCAATTTATAGTTGATACAAAGGTACCCATTTGGGTTGGCTTAACTAAAAAGGGTGGCAGAAAAGAACACATGCACACCACATTTCCCCCCTGAGAGAAATAAGGAGTTTTACGACATGGGAAAAGTATGGGGGTCAAAAACTAGGCCTAGGGTGGTATATGTCTTGATGTGGGCAACATGGGCGGAGGCCAATCGACCGTTCGTATCATGTCGGAGCAAGTACGTAGTGGATTTGATGGCACGAACTACGGTGAACGAGCCGAATCCCTCGATGCTTCTAGCGCAGCTGTGCGTCTTGTAGGTTTCAGGATCTGGCTTGTCGAAGGGCTGATTCGTGCGACAACCTCCTGCTTGAGGGTCTTGTTGAGGTGGTTGGTGAGGCCATTGGTTTGAGGATGGTATGGGGACTTAAGCATTTGCTAGACACCTAGTTGAGCTGCAACGATGTTGAGGACATCCCCGTGGAACTAGCGGCCCTAATAAGATAATAGTTGGATGGGGCTAGTGATGAAAAACGAGCTGGCAATTGGCGGATAGAGATAAAAAATCCCTCATGTGGACCGAGGGCCACCTGAACTTGGCTGAGGTGGGGGACATGAGGGCTATAGGCGGATAGAGATCAATCGCTCTTGTGGATCGAGGGCCACCTAGACTTGGTTGAGGTGGGGGACAAGAGGGCTATAGGCGGATAGAGATCAATTGATCCTATGGACTGAGGGCCACTTGAACTTGGCTGAGGTGGGGGACGGGAGGGCTATCGTGTCGGAGGGGGATCACGGAAAGATCAATTGGCGGAGAAAGATCAATCCCTCATGTGGACTGAGGGCCACCTGGACTTGGCTGAGGTGGGGGACATGAGGGCTATCGTGTCGGAGGGGGATCAGGGAAAGATCAATTGGCGGAGAAAGATCAATCCCTCTTGTGGACTGAAGGCCACTTGGACTTGGTTGAGGTGGGGACATGAGGGCTATAGGTGGATAGAGACCAATCACTCCTGTGGACTGAGGGCCACTTGGACTTGGTTGAGGTGGGGGATAGGAGGGCTATTGTGTAGGAGGGGGATTAGGGAAACTCGTGGGACAAGAAATTAGTGGGCAACCTAAGGTGAGGGGGAAGAGGTGGATGCTTGGACGTGGGGGACTAGTACCCCGCATCTCCACCAATATGTGAAATGCACATAAGAGATCAAAACCAGTCTAGTTAGCGTCTTACTCCTTACTCAATTTATAGTTGATACAAAGGTACTCATTTGGGTTGACTTAGCTAAAAAGGGTGTGCTAAAAGGGTGGCACAAAGGAACACATGCACACCACAATACAAATTCCTTTCTCCTTATTCTCCCTTTCTTCTTAATCTCTTTTCCAATTTAATATAGTTTTTGGCTTTGGTTTGTGATAGTCTAAAGTGTTTCATTTCTTTCCGTTCTCCATTTTTTTCTAGAATCTTATTAAGCTCTCTCATTATCTTGGATACTTTTAATATACAAGAACATAAATGTGTTCTCTTTGAATTGGAGTGCCTCATTAATAAATTCTTAGCACTAAAGTAGGGAAACCAATGGGAGATTAAGGACACAATAACGTGATGAGTTATCAAAGAAAAGTCTCTTAACTTGAAATATCATTGCAATATTTTTGAAAACAAGATTCAACACAACAAGCTTCCATCAAAGAACCAAGTATTGGTCTGCTAGAAATATTCAATGGTACCAAACCCAATTTCTAGGATTCCTAAACTAGGTGAATAACATGATTTATATGCACCCTACTTGATATCCAACTGATGTAGCTTGAGTTAGGTAGTTGGAACTTTGTTTATATGCGCACCATTGCTAGAGAAGAAGTCTCCTTTCTAGAAGATTTTGATGGTTTTATCAAGGAATTCTAAGTGAGCCTTACTGATATAGATAGTCTGAGAATAAAGATCATCAAGTTTCAACGGTTGCAACAAGGACATTTTCCCCTTTTGGCTTGTGATATTCCCAATGATAAAGAAACATTAATGGACAAGTTTTCACATGGTGTATGAAAAAATATAAAGGATTTGATCCATACATTTCACTAAGATCATGTGGGGAAGTTTAGGACTACCATATGTTCTAGCTAGCTCTACCTAACCATCCTAGAACCAAGATTTACAAGGGCAAGACAATATCTACTCTATTGTTGGTGGGACAAGTAGGAGTGGTTGTTAATCCACTCCTAAGCTTATTAGAGAATATTGATCAATGAGGAAGAAAACTCTAAACTTCATACTAATTACACATTCAATAGGTCAAAACTTAACATAACATGTTTAATCACTTAAATGTAGATGTGTGTAGGATCTATGTATCAATGGAGTAAGTTCCTCGATGTTGTCGTGGGATTCGGACTGGCGTATACCCTTTTGATGGCGAATTGGGTGGAGATGGTTGTCGGACACCTCCGAGCCTCACACTCACTTAACAACTAATAGATGATTAAGCACAATATCTCTCTCACTCTCTCAAACTCGCTCTCATAGACAATGGGGTAATGAATGTAGACAACAAGAGTAATGAATATGTTTATTAACCCTCTTTGATAAGAGTTCTAGCACCAACAAGGAAGAGAGATTAGTGTTCTGTAACTAAACACTTCACTAATCCCTCTTAAGCTTAAAGGTTACAAGGAGGAGGAGAGGAACCTCTAGCTCTTAATCTCTTAGGAGATCTTTACAAATGGGAGAACCCCCACAAAGCCGCTACTATGCGGTTTATATAGCTTTCACGTTTAGGGTATGGGCCTTTCACACTTGGACGTCTCTTTGCTTCTTTTCCTCTTGCCATTTCCTCTTTGTACTACGTCCTTGTTGATGTGCTCTTATTTGTGACTGGTTGTGTTGTTATCCCAACGCTTAACATCCCCCCCAACCTAATGAGTGCACACTCCCGGGTGCACTGTGGGAGGGGAGCTTCGGGCGTCGGGGGCAAGGAGGATTGAGTGGGGGGGTTCCTCGGGGGGTGGGTGGCGTTGGAGATGATGGCGAAGATGGCGGATGTTCAGTGGTGGTAGCCGGATTTCCTGCAGTTGTTCGGTTGTTGTGAAGAAGTCTTTCTTGGGGCCGGTGAGCCAGGTGTAGGTGTTGTGGCCGGCGAAGGGAGAAGGGGGGTTTCAACTAAATCTTATGTAAGCGGGGAAAAAATGCGTGTCGATCATGGTTTCAAAATCCTGTTTGTAGGTGGCGGGGAGTATGTTGTCGCGGGTCCAAAGGCCGATTAGTTGGCGGTGAGTAGGACCTTTATTCAAATCAAAGGCGAGGCCCCACGCTGGGTGGTTGTGTCGTTGGAAGGGGGGGCTTCATACGGGCCAGAGTCAAGGAGGATGAGTAGTAGTTGCAGAAAGTGAAGGCTTGGGTGAGAAGGTTACGTGGTGTACGTGGTGCAGTGAAAAGTTCGGAGAGTAGTGACGTCGAGGTTACATACATCGAGAGTGCCTGAATCATAATTGGAGTGCCAGGTGGGGTAAGGAGAGGTGTCTGAACGGTGGAGGGGTCCGTCATGCCGAGGCTGAGGGCGTGTTCGAGGGCGGCTTTGGACGTGCGGAGTTGAAAGATGTCCTTTTCGAGGTCGGCGCACTAGCGGTGGTGTTTGATGAGGAGACATCTATTCCGTTCATTGGCGACCTCGAATTGGTGGACCATGGCATCATGTTCAGCCTTGAGGGTTGTGATCTCGCTCGTGAGTTGGTGATTTGTGGCAATGGCGGTGGCCAGAGCCTCGGACCGTTCGGAGAGGTCAACCGTCACGGCTGCGAGGCGAGACACGGTCTGTTGGTGTTGGGTGGTGAGGCGGACGTACTCGGACGAGAATTCGGCGTGTGTTTGTGCCGCGCGTTCCTGGTCGTGGTGCCAGGTTGTCCGAGCTTGTTGGAACTCGTCAACGAGTTGTTGGTGTCGGGTTTGCATCGTCAACATTTCTTGCTTGAGGAGGTCGTGGGTGGCCGCTTGGCATACGTTGGTATGGAGGGCGCTCCTCACCTCGGCAGCTAAGATCTCATTTCGTGTAGAGGTCTCATGCTGGTTGGTGGCAGTCTGTTGGGCCTGTTCATGAACTTGAAGTAGGCGACGGTTCACGACAGAAGTCATCTTGAGGAGGTCGGCCACCATGTCGGCTAAGGGTTTGGGGGGGTTGGCGAGGGACGGGGTATGGTGGGTGGTGACGACAGTGAGCGGGGTAGAGCAGGGAACGGAGGCCGAGTGGGGTGGCGGTGGAGTTGCCATCTGGGCGAGAGCGATGGTGGGTTGAAGGGGGACGACCGGGTTTATGGGCGATGGCCGGTTGGGGGTTTCGGTGTCGGGAGCGTTGTGGCTGGCAAGTTTACGGGGTCGAGGTTGCAGGGTGTCGTCAGTGGTCGTGGAAGGGGAGGGCTAGGCAGTTGCGGCAGGGGTGGGGGGTGAGGGTTCTTGGGGTAGAGAGGTTGGCGAGGTGGGGCTGTCAGGTTCCGTTGGTCACGAAAGATTGATTCGGTTGTGCAACTGCGGGTACGCGGGGTCGTGGTTGTGGTCTGATGTGACACATAGTGGAAGGTAGTGGACAAGGTCTGGATTTCGGTGGGAGTGAATACGTGTGTCTGGAATTCCTTGACACGATTTGTGATATCCTCAAGGGTGTCGAGGATAGCTTCGGCCGACACGTGGGTGATCAAGGGTTGTTTGTGCGTTGGTGGCTGTTCCTATTCGCCTTGGTGTACCTATTCTAAGAAGTCACGTTCGGGGAGGCGAAGTTGCTCTGGTTGGCCTGGTACGGTTATCTTGCGGAGTTGTTCTTGGCAGCGTATGAAGGGAGGGGCGGGGGGTCCGATGCTGAACTTTGCGCACAAGTAGCGGGTGAGGAACCATGCGAAATTGACTGCTGATTTGGGCCGTTTGTGCCATTCTCGGACCCAGTGAACAAGCTCATGAGCCCACTGGACTGGTTGAGGATCATGTGCCCACTTGAGGAACTCGCCGGTGATGCGGGCGGTGGCATCGATAGATGCGGTGTCGCCGATCTAGGCAATTGCGCTACAACGGTTGTGGAGGTGGAGAGGGATTTCGGTGTAATGCCAACCTTCGCGTCCAGAATATTCAGCGTAGGTGGTAGGGATGATGCCGGGGATGACCCCATGGGTCCTCATGGTGTGGAAGGGGGTGCCATCGAGTGGTAAATGCAGCGTAGCGCAAACGTCGGCGGCGGTGAACTAGAATTCGACGGAGGAGGAATCCGCAAAAGCGTGCATATCGACATGGCCCGTGTCGGGTGTCGTTGTGTGTGGGCTTCATTTGGATTGTTGCTTGTTGTGCTCGAATGCAGTGCGGGGCTGCGCTCATGACCTCGGCGATGCATGTGCGACGATGTTTCGAGGAGGTGAAGTTTTTGTTGCACTCGTGCGAATCTATCTTTCCTTTCCGCCAAAGCAGCTTCGATATCTCGAGTGATGCTTTCCGGTTGTCCTCCTTTCGTGAGTTGTACCGTCCATAGATTGATTTCGTGTTCTATCACCCGTAACTCCTGCGTGACGTCTCGTATATGTCCCTCTACGCTAAGTGGGTCTGCCATTGGGCTCTCCTGTAGTGGGGGCGTGTTGAGAGGTGCTTTAGTTCCTGGGCTCGATGGGAGGTTCATGTTTGGTAGTGTCCCTGGAGTTAGCCACCCTCCGTGGTACTGAGTTGGGTTAGGTGGGACGACATCGTGTGTTTGGTTGGTTTGGGTGGACTTCTCCTGGCGTGTGGGTCGGGTTTTGAACATCTCTGTCAGTGAGGATCCGGCCATGTTTTCTCGTCAAGCTTTTGTAGGTTCGTCGAATGATGAGGGTTCATCGAAGGATGCTTCCCTTATCGAACTCTGTTCTTTTGACGAACTTTGCGTGGGAAATTTGAATTTTTTGGCGCCAATGGTTGTTTCGTGTCCCGTGGGATGATCGTAATCCACAAGAATCGTGGTGGTTATCCTTGCCCTGTAACAGCTCGACCTCCACAATGTTTAGCGTTACCTGAATGAATAGCTTGTTAATGTCCGAGCGATTAAGGGAGGGTAGTTCAAAACTTCTTTTGAAAACAGAAAATCAACTTAATTAAACTATGAAATGGTGAGGCAAAAACAGGAAATCAACTTAATTAAACCATGAAATAGTGAGGGAAAAATAGAAAATCAACTTAATTAAACTATGAAATAGTGAGAGAAAAACAGAAAATAGTGGTTCCCTTTCGATTTCTTCCTTCGTTAAGTGGGTTGCCTACGAGTTCTTGGCTACTTGAAATAGGCTTCAAGTGTCGGTTGTATCCCCGGCAACGGCGCCAAATAGATGTGTAGGATCTATGTATCGATGGAGTAAGCTCCTCGATGTCGTTGCGGGATTCGGACCGGCGTATACCCTTTTGATGGCGAATCGGGCGGAGATGGTTGTCGGACACCTCCGAGCCTCACACTCAACAACTAATAGATGATTAAGCACAATATCTCTCTCACTCTCTCAAGTTCGCTCTCATGGACAATGGGGTAATGAATGTAGACAACAAGAGTAATGAATATGTTTATTAACCCTCTTTGCTAAGAGGTCTAGCACCAACAAGGAAGAGAGATTAGTGTTCTCTAACTAAACACTTCACTAATCTCTCTTAAGCTTAAAGGTTACAAGGAGAAGGAGAGGAAGCTCTAGCTCTTAATCACTTAGGAGATCTTTACAAATGGGAGAACCCCCACAAAGCCACTACTATGTGGTTTATATAGCTTTCACGTTTAGGGTATGGGCCTTTCACACTTGGACGTCTCTTTGCTTCTTTTCCTCTTGCCATTTCCTCTTTGTACTACGTCCTTGTTGATGCACTCTTATTTGTGACTGGTTGTGTTGTTATCCCAGCGCTTAACAAGATGTTAAAGTACTCAATATACAAGGAAAGACAAGATTGATTTAGAGAAAAAAGATGCTCTTTAAGTGCTACAACCATTTGCCTAAATACTTAAGGTTAAAATTTAAAGTTTAGGTTTCAATGTAAGACTGGAAAGAGAAACAAGCCGGAAGCTCAAAAACTCATATCAAGGTTTTTTAAAGTTTCCAACAATCGGTGCACTTCTCAAGTTGCATGTCCTTCACCGGAATGAGATTTGTCTTCGGCAAGTCTCTTCATCCCCTTCTCACTCATGTAACAATCTTTTGTGCCACAACTCACCGGCAGTGTCGGATGCTACGTTCACTTCTTCCCGGCATATTCGGGCATGCATCAGATACAACGTGTTGACCATCCGGGCTCGTGCCACCATTAGGCTCCCTTTGCTGAACTTCATAACTCCATTCCGGATGCTACCCGTGTATCCTTTATCATCTAGCCGACCGGCTGATATCAGTTTCAGTCGAACGTGTCAGACATCCTTCAGCAACAACTTGCATCTGGTTGGTGTCGTCAACAACACATCTCCTATGCCGACAATTCGGCATGTACCTTCATTCCCTATCCGGACACAACCATGATCACCGACTATGTAGGATGAGAAGCATTTCCGATCCATTGTCAGGTGGAACGACGCTCCAGAATCGACAACCCACGTTGTCTCGTCGCCCGGGAACTCCACTACACATAAGAAGATTGTATCACGTGCGTTCATGACATCATTTATAAACCCCTTATACGTATGGTTTTTACTATTTTAGTAAACCTTCTGTAGAAAAAAGATTAATAAAAATACCCCTTATTACCAATATATTTTTTGATAATTACCCATTTTAAATACCCTTACATATAAAATATACATGCAAACATAGGTTGCGATCCTAGAAGGGATCAATGACCATCTTTACAATTGATAACTCGTAAAATTATGAATCGACATTAAACATCATATGCAAATTCCTAGAAATGCTTCATTAAGTGCCACATAGATTGAAAACACAATGTGTAAAGTACAAAGTAATGTACACACAATTAGGAAACGTTACCCAAAAACACTACAAGTATAACATATACAAGCCACATATAAGTTTTTGTTTTTAGTTTATTGAGACGTATGAAGAACATTGAGTGATAAAAAACAATGTAATTTACAATAAAACAATCTTGAACTTAACACATACATCTCAAAGAGCACATATGGAACAATCCAAAATGCATATCAATAATGAAATTACTAACAAATTAACATTATGTTTGGTTTCATGGATATAGACTCATATAAAGACATAATATTATTTTTTCTCAAACACATTGATCAAACAAATGGCAACCTACTTCATATTTCCATTTGAAATGTAAGACCTCATCTATTCACATACTCTTACCCAAATCAAAATGAAATAAAATAAATCATTTTGTTATTGCAATATCTACTTAAAAAACTTATTGCAATAAAGGTTACCCTTATAAAGACTGAGTATATAAAAAGAAAACCCTAAGAAGTTCATTTTAGGCTGTAAATTTCATGTCGTTTCCATCTTCAACATTGGACCTATATCATAAAATGTAACAACAAAAGCAAGAAATCTTAATATACATGGAAGTAAAGAAATCAGAAAATATATTTGGAATACCGTAGGTTTATATTTGGTTTCTACATTTCTACTTGCAATTCTTTGAGCTCCAGCCCAATTTTGTCTATCTTCTCTCGTAATATCACATTCCCTTAAGCCATGTGCATCAATAGAGAAGTTATTATATACCAAAGACACATGATTCAATGTGATCCATACATCCCCAATTACTAATTGTCTTGAGGGATTATCTAGTGCATTCACAAGTTTCTTTCCATTATGGATGAAATCTTGATCATGAAGACAACTTACCATATCATTATGCATTTGACCTATGAAGATCCAACCATCCCAAGGCAATTTATATCTTAAGCATATGCTTGGGGTTAAGTAAACTTGAAGCATAATCTTTCTTCTCCTACTATCTCCATCAAATGCATGTCCAACAATTGGCCCAATACTTGTGGAGAGGTGTTTTTCCCATAAAGTTTCCACTTCATTCCATTGGCATTTTACAAAATCTGCATCAAAGCAATTACATGTACATTGTACAACCAATACTAATCGTGGAAGTTTAGGGTGAAGAGGATTCGCAATTAACACCCTAGCATAGTGTCCAACCACATAGTCTTTAAAGGAGCTAACAATGGTTTCATAATGAGCATTAGAGTCACCCACCTTTATCATACATGATGAGACACATTGATGATTGGATGACTTCAACCCACAAAAACCCAAAAGTAATTCATTTGAGCTATCCCACTTAACATTCCGCTTAATCACAGTCTCATCCTCAACAATATGTTTGTGTGTGTGTGTATGTATGTTCCATACAACATATATATGTGTCCATATGTGTATCTATATTCTACACGTGTGTGTGTGTGTGTGTGTTTATGTATGTATGTGTGCACATATTGTATTGTATGTATGTGTTATATGTGTAAATGTGTATGTATGTAAGTGTATATATGTGTATATAGGCATGTGTGTATGTATGTTCCATACAACATATATGTGTGCACATGTGTGTATGTATGTTCCATATAACATATATGTATTTCATGTGTATTTCATGTGTGTGTTGTGTGTTATGTTTGTGTGTGTGTATATATGTTCCATACAACATATATATGTGTCCATATGTGTATGTATATTCTACACGTGTGTGTGTGTGTGTGCGTGTGTGTTTATGTATGTATTTGTGCACATATTGTATTGTATGTATGTGTTATATGTGTAAATGTGTATGTATGTAAGTGTATATAGGTATGTGTGTATGTATGTTCCATACAACATATATGTGTTTCATGTGTATTTCATGTGTGTGTTGTTTGTTATGTTTTGTATTGTATGTATTTCATGTGTGTGTTGTGTGTTATGTTTGTGTGTGTGTGTATGTATGTTCCATACAACATATATATGTGTCCATATGTGTATGTATATTCTACACACGTGTGTGTGTGTGTGTTTATGTATGTATGTGTGCACATATTGTATTGTATGTATGTGTTATATGTGTAAATGTGTATGTATGTAAGTGTATATATGTGTATATAGGTATGTGTGTATGTATGTTCCATACAATATATATGTGTGTACATGTGTGTATGTATATTCTACACATGTGTGTGTGTTTATGTATGTATTGTTTGTATTCCATGTGTATGTATGTATGTGTGTACATATTGTATTGTATGTATGTGTTATATGTGTAAATGTGTAAGTATGTGTACATAGGTATGTGTGTATATATGTACATATTGTACTGTAATGTATTAATTTCGTTTATTGTATGTATGGCCCGTGTGTGTGTGTGTGTGTTTATGTATGTATGTATGTATGTACGTGTGTGTGTGTGGCTAAGAATTTATGTGTTGGTTTATGTTTGTACTTATGTGTACCTGTAAAATATTTGTAGAATAGTTGTGGCAGCCCCAACAGAGAATAATGGTGAGCAAAAGCGGCACGACAAGGCGAGCGGTGGCGGCGGCAAAATGAGAACAGAGGCAGCGGCAAAACGAGGACAAAAAGAAGGGGAGAAGAAGCAATTGCAGAAATAAGCAGAGAAGAGGAGGGAGCAAAGGAGGAGGCAAATATCTAAATAAAAAAACATGAATGTTTGAATGTATGTTTAGTATGAATGTATGTTATGTATGTATGTGCACATAATGTATGCATGCATGCATGAATGAATGAATATATATATATATATATATATATATATATATATATATGTATGTATATGTAATGTATGCATAAAATATGTATGCTTCAATGAAAAAACATGAATGAATGAATGTACATATGTAATATGTAATGTATGTATATTTGTGTGTGTGTGTGTGTGTGTGGATATTTGTTTGTAATATGTATGTATGTGTATGTACATGTAGCAATGTATAAAAGATTGTATGTATGTGTATGCATATATGCATATGCAAATGTACATGATTCAATGTGTATAGATGTGTGATTGTAATATGTGCATAATATCTATGTATATATATGTGTATGTATATGTAGCAATGTATAAATGAATATATGTATTTCCATGTACGAATGTACATATGTGTTTGCATATATCCATATGTAATGTATGTGTATGTATAGAAGACTATATGTAGGTGTATATATATATACACGTATGTGTGTGTATATCTAATATATGTATGTATGTATGTATGCATGCATGTATGTATGTGTATGTACATGTAGCAATGTATAAAAGACTATATGTATGTCCGTGTACGAATGTATGTATGTGTATGCATATATGCATATGCAAATGTACATGATTCAATGTGTATTGATGTGTGATTGTAATATATGCATAATATCTATGTAGATATCTAATGTATATATGTGTATGTATGTGTAACAATGTATAAATGAAGATATGTATGTCCATATACGAATGTACATATGTGTATGCATATATCCATATCTAATGTATGTATGTGTATGCATATATCCATATGACAATGTACATGATTCAATGTGTATGGATGTGTGATTGTAATATTTATGTATATAACTAATTTATGTATATGTACATTGTAGCAATATATAAATGAATATAGGTATGTCCATGTATGAATGTACATACGTGTATGCATATATATGACAATGTACATGAATGTGATTGTAATATATGCATATGCAATGTATGTATGTACACACATGAATGTACATGTATGCATGTACATATGTATATATATGTAATATGCAATGCATGTATGTTTGTATGTGTAATAGTGTACTATGCATACATGAGTGTGTTCATAATATTTATGTATGTGTAAGTATACATGTATGTATTGTAGTCTGTGATGAAATGTATGTATGTATGTGTATGTAACATATTTATGTGTATGCATGCATGTAATGTATGTATATATGTGTATGGATGTATGTTTGTAAAACTTTTAACATTGTAGGCATATGTACATATATATATATGGTGATATGTGGAATATGTATGTACATATGTAATGTATGTATGTGTATGCATATATGTATATGTTGATATACATGATTTAATGAGTATGAATATGTTTGTAATATGTGCATATATATCTAATGTATGTATGTGTGTGTGTGTATGTGGTCATATATATGTAAATGTATGAATGTATGTACGTGTATATATGTAATGTATTTGTGTATGTATATTTTTGGGATATTTTCATGTTTAGTACATATGTATATGGCTCGTATATGGATGTATGTTTGTAATATGTACGTAATATACATGTATATATCCAATGTATGTGTAAGTATACATATATCTAATGTGTGTGTGTGTATGTATGTAAGTATTGTGGTTTGTATGGTCTAGTATGATCTATACATATGGTGATATGTAGAATATGTATGTACATATGTAATATATCTATGTATGTATATATGTAATTTATGCATGTGTAAATTTGTATATTGTGTAATAGGTATGGATTATGTGCTATGTAATATCTAATTTATTTATGTGTAAGTATACATATACATATCTAATGTGTGTGTAAGTATACATATATCTAATGTGTGTGTGTGTGTGTGTGTGTGTGTGTAGTATGTATATATATAAGTATTGTGGTTTGTATGGTCCAGTATAATCTATACATATATATATGGTGATATGTGGAATATGTATGTACATATGTAATATGTATATCTATGTATGTATCTATATATGTATATATGTAATTTATGTATGTGTAAATTTGAATATTGTGTAATATATGCTATGTAATATCTAATTTATTTATGTGCGCGCACGTGTATATATATGTAATATATGTAACTTGTTTGTAAGTATGAAGATTTGTATATATATAGTATGTAATCTTAGCCTTTAGGTGTTAATATGTATGTGTATGTGTATACATATATATAATATGTAATTTATTACCCTCAAAATGGAGAGCAGCTGCGTTGGCACTTTACAAAGGAAGCTTGAGTAGGGTGTTGGTACTAGGGCAACGGGGCCCATCAATTCCATTATGCAAGTCTGTCAGACAGGGGTGCCCATTGGCCCCCTACCTTTATTTATTTATCTCAGAGGCATTCTCTTTCTTTTTAAATAGACCGGATGCAGGAATTTGAGGTTTGGTTGTCCCACATGCTTGTAAGGACTTGTTGGACTCCATGTATGCAGATGACACCATGCTCTATCTGCAAGGCAATGATGCTAATTTACAGCAGGCTGAAAATCGAATTGAGTTGTTCTGTAAAGCATCAAGTGGGAAAATTAATTGGAACAAAAGTAGAGGGTTTTGGGTAAGTCCAAACTCTTGGCCGAATTGGCAACCTAATGCTGATTTTCAATGGGTTCCTAATGGAAGGGTTGTTAAGTATTTGGGCTTTTTGGTGGGAATAGAGATTCAGAAAAATCAGCAACTTGAGCAAGTGAAAGACAAAATCAGAAAAAAGCTTCGGTTATGGGCATCAGTAAAGCTTTCCCTTGCAGGTAGAGTGGTTGTGGTAAACCATATTTTGTTGGCCACCATGTGGCACTCGTTGGCATGCTGGATGTTAGATAAAGAGTGCATAAAAAATATTAAGGCAATGGTGAGAGGGTTCCTTTGGTCGGGTAGAGACCATGAGACTACTTCAGCTAAAGTGGCCTGGAGTTGTTTGATCAAGGCAAAAAGTCAAGGTGGACTTGGGATGGTGGATCCAGGTCACCAAAGTAAGGCTTTACTTGGTAAGCTCTTGGTGCGAAGTCTCCAACCTGGACCAGAATTGTGGAAATTGCTTCTTAGAGACAGAGCTGAACTCTGGAGTCCGAGGAATGGCGGCCCTTGGAAGGCAAAGATGTGGTGGTTGTTCAGTCCAGACCTAACGTTAAAAGAACCTACTAGCATGGAGGATAGGGTGGCCCGCACCATAATGAGGGCCTGGTCAAGTTTAAGAGAGGGGCTGGTCTTAATGCAGCCAAAAACAATGGAGGAACAACTCCGTCAACCTCTGTTTTGGAACCCCAGGATTCGAAGTGATGATGGTATGATGCTTGGTCAGAAAAAATACTTGCCATGGGGAAAAATGGTAGGGTACAATGTTAGTTCAGTAAGAGACTGGGAGGAGTTCAAAAGGAGAAGAAGGGAGGGTCTGGTTGGAAGTCCTAGATTTACCGGCAGGCTGGAAAAGGTTACCCACTTGATAGATAAGGCTGTTGATGGTCTAGCTAGGCTGAATGAAGAAGAGGGGGTCTGGTTTGGGTGGTTTGTAGGTGAGGGCGATGCGCAAATTATCCGAGGCAGGTGCCCATCTAATGAGTATCGTTTGTGGGGCAACCTAAGTGCTTTGGCAGACAATGGCTAATGGTTGGCAGTGCGAGTGGCAATGTTGGAAGGTAAGAAGTGGCAAGTAAACCCGGACCCAGGGAAGCTGGAATCTGATCATAAACTCTGGATAGTTGACAACAAGCCCATATGTGATCTGGATTGGGATCCACTAGAGGTGTGGTGGCAGAAACTGGGTACAGACAAACTTGAACGGTTTTTTGAGTACACTACCAAGCTAGGAAGGCAAATCATTGGCTCTAAATTGATGGGTGCTGGCCTAACTCGCAATAGTTGGAAGGATAAAGGCATTTCTGATGACTGGTTGAAGTCGTTTTGGAGGAGGCTATGGGCGTTTGATATGCCAGAAAAAATAAAGCTTTGGTTGTGGCTTCTTAGTCACAAAGCGGTGCCGGTGGGGGAGTGGCTTAGGTGTCGTGGTGGTGAGGTTGGATGCAAAAGTTGTGGACACCCTTTGGAATCAATTCCTCATTGTTTTTGGAACTGCAGCGAGGCTATTAACATTTGGGGTAGAAGTCTCAGGATAGTGGCAGCATGCGGAGTGAATGGGAGAGTTGTATGGGGGTCCGTACAAGGGCTGAAGTTAACAGGGGAAGGCTGGGCTGAACAGTTAAATCCCCACGGACATGGTTTTATAGTGCAGGATGGCAAGGTGTTTCAATGGGTTGGAGTTCGACATGGCACTAACTCAGAATTTTTTGAGGAGATATGGATGATGGTGTCTTGTTTATCGGTCTGGCACATTTGGACCAACCGTTGTAAATTTGTTTTTCAACAACAAAAGATCCCTAGCGGTGAGGTATTATTAAATATCTGGTTTGAGTTGGTATCTTGGCTGCGGGGACGATACGACTCAATCAAGGGGGAATCTGATGCAGCTGAAAGATCTCGATCAAAGTTCTTGCTGAAATGGGGTAATTCTCCTATGGTGGGCAGATCCTCATCAGGGCCTCAATGGAACTACCAAGCACCCCGATGGCTGTTTCCGGTTTCCAACAGCGTCTAGGTGCTGTAAATCTGTATAGATATGGTACAAATTATTAGGTTATTGGAGTTGTTTGGATACGTTTGTTGAAAATGAGGTGGGGACTATGTCCACTTTGGTGGGAAGGCCAGAGTGAGGGCTGGTGAGAAGAACTTTGGGTGTTCTATGATGTAATTTTGTTTGCTAACTAATGCGAAGTAGTGTTTTTTTGGAAAAAAAATAAATAAATATGTAATTTATTTTTGTGTGTTTTGTATGTATATATGCATTTGTGTATGTATATATGTATGTAATATGTAATTTTATTATATGTATTATGTACATATTTACATATGGTAATATATATTTGTACATATATTTATGTTTAGTTAATATGTATGTATAAATGAGTGTAATGTATGTATATACATATTCATGGATGTAGGTATATATGCATGTGTGATGTGTGATATATGAATGTAGCTTGTAGGTATATATGCATGTATATGATATGCATGTTTGATGTGTGTTATGTTTGTGTGTGTATGTATGTACATATTGTATTGTATTGTATGTATGGAATGTGTGTATGTGTATGTATGTGTATATAATATATATATATAATATGATTTTTTTTTTTTTGTGTGTTTGGTTTGTATATTTGCATTTGTATATAATTGTGTGTATAATAATAAATGTGTGTAATATGTAATATATAAAAGGGAAAAGTACCAGGATACCCCTGGAAGTTTGTCTATTTACCAGAATGCCCCTGGAAGTTTCAAATTTACCAAACTACAGGGGCATTCTGGTAAATAGACAAACTTCCAGGGGTATCTTGGTACTTTTCCCTATATAAAATATGTTTGTAAGGAAGTGTGCGTATAAATGTAATATGTAATTTTTATGTATGTATGTCAATATATATGGCCAATTCTAATATGTATGTTGTATGTAATGCATGCATGTATGTGTATGTACATATTTACATATGGTAATATATATTTGTACATATGTAATATATAAAATATGTTTGTAAGGAAGTGTATGTATAAATGTAATATGTAATTTTTATGTATGTATGTATTATCTATATATGTATGTCAATATATATGGCCAATTCTAATATGTATGTAGTATGTAATGCATGTATGTATGTGTATGTACATATTTACATATGGTAATATATAAAATATGTTTGTAAGGAAGTGTATGTATAAATGTAATATGTAATTTTTATGTATGTATTATCTATATATGTATGTCAATATATATGGCCAATTTTAATATCTATGTAGTATGTAATGCATGTATGTATGTGTATGTACATATTTACATATGGTAATATATATTTATGTTTAGTCAGCATGCATGTATAAATGGGTGTAATGTATGTATGTATATACATATTCATGGATGTAATGTTTGAATGTAGGTATATATGGATGCATGCATGTATATGTATGTATGTATGTTATGTATGTATGCCACTTCAAATTTGAGTATTCTTTGCATAATATATTCTTTACTATCTCATTGAAATATCTAATATTTCATGGGCTTACGTAATTTTTTTTTCAGCATAATTGATAATACCCTTATGTAAAAATATTTTCAAATCTTTATTAATACCCTTATGTATATATATTCTGTATCTCACTGATTAATTAAAACCCCTTTTGATGAACTCACGTGCTATCATACAAGTTTTGATAGTGAAGTCCCCGGGTCTCGTCGCCGACAAGGTTTAACTCATTCTCCTCGGTAATGAGCATCCGTTCCTCCTCACTTGTTGCGATTGCCGACGTTCCATTCCCATTCCGGCCTCTTCGGTCCGAACCGTTTCGGTCCGAACTCTTCTTTGAATCAGTAATGCCGGTTTCTTTCTCTTTCCGAAAATGCCGACAGTTCTTCTAGAAGTGCGCCGGCTTCCCACAATAGAAGCAAGTATGCCTCCCCCTTGACTTCGAGCTCGTCTCGGTTTTGGGGACTTCGATACCGGCCTCTTCCCTAGTTGTGGTCATCTTCCGTGACCAAGGCCTTCGGATCGGTTCCGGACTCCAGTCCTTCCGGCGAGCTTCTTCATCTAGCAGGCTTGACTTGACTCTTGCTAGGGACAAATGTTTTCCTTCCGGCCCAGCGTTGCCCAACGTGACAACTAGCATCTCCCAACTATCTAAGAGGGAATCGAGCAGGAGTAATGTGAGTACCTCATCAGCGAGAGGTACTTCCAACGAGGTTGTCTGGTGTATCATTCCCTGGAAGGCATTCATGTGCTCCGTCATACTGGAACCATCCTGGTACCAGAGCCTCACTAGCTTCCGGAATACCGAAACCCGATTAACAACATTCTTGTTCTGGAACATGATGCCGATCTTCTCCTAGAGTTCATGAGCCTTGCTCTCTTCATTGAAGTTGTTGTACAAGCTCATGTTGATGAAGCACCGGATGTATGCCGTCGTCTTCATGTGCATCACCTCCCACACTATGGTGTCGATCTTATCCGGTCTCTTGTCGTCGAACTAAACCGGCAACCAAACATCTTTAACCACCAACATATCCCTCATCTTTGACTTCCACGCTCAGTAGTTGGAGCCGGTGAGCTTGAACATGCCGCCGAGCAATTCTTTCATTTTCTATGTTGTTTGCTCTGATACTAGATTGAAGAGAATCGTGCAGAATACTGCTCGGCCACAACCGAGTCTTGAATCACTTCAATGAGAATGAAACACAAAAATGGGAAATAGAGAGTGAACGCACATAGACACACACACACACACACAATGATAACCGGTAGTGACCTATGTATTAATAGCCATTGGAAAGTGGTGATTCGTCGTGCGTGTTCTTGTTTCTAGATTTTTTTCCAAAACTTGGTGATAATTGTGTGAGGAACATTATATGTGTGCTAGACCTTTGCAGCAACCGGCTCTCGGGCGGTTTGAGCAGCTAGAATATGGTGACCCAATCTAGTTGTGAATTGAAAGAAAGGGATGGGTTTGCTTACTTGATCCAATTAGTTGATTAGATTTATCTCTGATACATGGGTTCCATAGGATACGTTGATTGAGCCAAGCAGGTTCAGAGTTAGGTTGATCGCACTTGAGCCCTTGTCTAATGTCACACCACGCCTTCCACATGGATGCACTGAATCTATCCTCCAATTGGCGGGAGAAACTAGGTTTGAGCTCCATGTTTAGAATCCATTCAGTTTGGGGGTCCCAATTGGCCCCTTTTTTGGCTTAAAGTAAGCGAAATGTAACCGCAAGAGCATATTCCAGCAATCATTCCCTGGTTGGAGTCCTCGCACCACAAATTTGGCGAGTAGGGCTTTTGATTGTGAGAGGGGATCAATAAGACCCAATCCTCCTCTCAACTTGGGTGATGTGAGTATAGGTCACACCACCTTGGCCCGAGTTGCATGATCTTTCTTACCAGACCAAATGTAGTTGCATACCAATCGCTGAATCTAGTGTATACTTTCCTTGGAGATTGTCCAACATGATAGTCCGTACCACGCTATTGCGAGTAATACCTGATTTGCCACTATGATGCACCCCACTAGCGAGAGTTTTTTTGAACTCCAATGTATCAACTTTTGTCGAATGGAGTGAATAATTGGTGCAATCATAGTCTCCGGAGGTATGTTGAACCCAATTTGGAAACCCAAATATTTGGTGCTCGCTCCTTAATTGATCCACTTGAAAGCGGGATGGGGGTGCCACGTAGGATGTGCTTTAGGAGAGAGCCATATTGCACAGGATTTGTGCCAATTGATCATGGCATTGGATCTCTTGCAAAATACGTCTAAACCACTTTCTACTTTTGTAGATTTTCCAAGTCCCCTTGTAGGTAGATTGCGGTGTCATCTCCAAATTCTATATCCAGGAGGCTTTGGTGAGAATGCGGCACATGAAGACCGCGTAGGTTTAGTTGTCATGAGTTGAGAAAATTAGAGAGTGCTTCGACGTATAAAAGAAATAAGGATGGAGCCAGTGGGCATCCCTGTCATACAGACCGAGATAGTTGGAAGAAGGGGCCCCTTTCACCTGCTAATGAAACACAATTGTTGGCGCTCCAATAAAGTCATGCAATGCCTTGGATCCATGACTCTTGAAAGCCGAGTTTCCCCATCACACTTTCTAGAAAGTTCCACCATACCCTGTCATATGCTTTCTCAAAGTCTAGGAGCACCACAACTACCTTTTTGTTGGTACGCTTGGTAAGGGCTATTGCTTCCCAAAACAAGAAAAGGTTGTCTAGGATGCTCCGATTTCTAACAAAACATGTCTGGGAAGAAGTGGTGCTAAGAGACATGCCACGGTTTTTGCACGAAACTTATAGAGAGTATTGAGAAGAGTTATGGGCTGCCACTTATGAATGTCGTTGGCACTCACTCCCACCACTTTTAGGAATGAGATGTATCATCCCCTATCCAAATTCCTCCGGCATGTTTCTAGAGGTGATGATCTCCTCATAGGCCTGGAGGAGGTCTTCTTTAATAGTGTCCCAAAGGCACGTGAAAAAGTGAGGAGTGAGGCCATCGATTCCGGGCCACTATTTGCATCCAAATTGGAGAGGGCCTCCCATATCTCGATGTTTGATAAGGGACACACGAGTCATGTATTCATTTCCGTCGTGACTTTCTCGGGTATGCTCTGGAGGATAATATCTTCTCGTGTGTCTTCCCCTGTGGCCATATTATCTTCGGTAAGTAGTCTCTTGTAGTAACTTGTGGAGATATTCCTCATTTCGTCGCCATCCTCAGTGATCGTTCCATCCTCTCGATTGAGGCTACGCATCATTGTTCTAGCGTGCCTCGGTCCCTTGGATCGGAAAAATTCCTTCGTGGATTTGTCCCCTACTCGAATCTATCGAGTCATGCTTCCATGAAACACCATGTCATAGATTGTCTTTTCCACAATGATGAGTTCATGTTTGGCCATCACAACCTGTCCCGCGATCCAACTACATGCCGGGTATCTCTATTGGAGTCGTTGTAAGGCTATTAGTCCCCGTTTTGTCCTATGTCACTTTTCCTGAGCATCCTTGCTTCTGGTCTTGACAATCTTGTGTAGTAGAGTTGAAACTCTTATTAATTTAGCTAGAACTTTGTCAAATGCTAATGAGGCATTGACAGGTAATGACCATTGGTTGACGAGTTGTTCCTTCACCTCTGTGACTGTGTAGATAGTGTGCAGGATTAGAGTTTGAAATGGGCCCCACTTTCAGTGTAATTGAAAGTGACTAATTGCTAGGTAATGTTCGGAGAAAGTCATGCCTGGTGTTATGCGACACCACCCTCCCTTCGCTTCTAGGGCCTCACCTACATAAATGCGGTAAATGCGAGATAGGGTGGGTCCACTATTTCGTCCATATGTGTTACGAAGGCACTACGGCTCTTCTATGTGCACAGCGGATCGTGATGTGCTCGATCGTTTAGTGCTCAAGACAGAAAGGAAGGGGAAGGAGACTTACCTCTGTGTAGCAAACCAAAAAGCTTCTTCTATTTCATTACACGCAGAGCTCAACTCGCTCTCGTCTGTTTTTCTATTCTCTCTTCTCTCTTCTCTTCTCTACTCTCACTCTTACTCTCTTTTCTAGTTACTACTTTTTACCTAAGTTATAAGTGACTTATATATGTAGCTAATTAGCTATCAGTAGCTAAATAGTTGTGCATAGCTAAATAGTTGTTTCACCTTTATGTCCACTAGTAGCTAATTAACCAATAGCTACTATAGCTTATTTCTCAATAAGCATCACATACCTTTGTTGAGCTTGCTTCTCAACACTCCCCCTCAAGCTCAACTTATCATTTCTTGGGATAATCTTCAATCTTTTTTTCTTCATGCTTTTCAACTAACATGCCAATGGTTATAACTCCCATCATGTCTCTAAACTGTGTATGTTTTCCATACTCAATCCCTTCCTAAGAATATCGGCAACTTGCTGATTTGTACTTACATACAACAGATCCACTTCTCCATCAATCACTTTTCCTCTAACAAAGTGATAATGCACTTCAATGTGCTTTGTTCTTGCATGGAACGCTGGGTTTTTTTCCAGGTGAATGTTGCTCATACTGTCACACCAAATTGTGACTGCACCATCTATATACTCTCCCAAATCAGAAAGCAATCTTCTGATCCATACCTCTTCACAGGTGGCTATTGCAACTCCTCTATATTCAGCTTCAGTACTTGATAGTGCAACAGTAGCTTGTTTCTTGCTACTCCATGAAATAGCTACACTTCCCAATGTAAACATATATCCACTTGTGGATCTTCTGTCAATTTGGCTTCCAGCCCAATCGGCATCTGTATATCCTTCCAGCTTTATGTCCAGATCAGCCCTGTAAAACAGTCCATAATTTTGAATAGCTTTTACATACCTCAAAATTCTTCTAATGCAATCCAAAGGTGGCTTTGTTGGCTGTTGCATAAACTGGCAGACTAATCCAACAACATTTAACTCAAATCAGGTCTTGTTATGGTCAAATATATGAGGTTGCCCACCATAGACATGTACATGTTTACATCTTCTATTTTGGCTCCCAAATCAACCCTCAATTTGTAGTTCTTATCCAGTGGTACATCAATAGGTTTGCATCCAAGCATACCATACTTCTTCAACATAGTTGTTGCATACTGTTTTTGCAACATATATATACCACTTTCAAATTTGATCATCTCAATGCCAAGAAAGTATCTCAACTCTCCCAAAACCTTCATATGAAATTGCATTTAAAGATTTTTTTTCGGCATGCTTATTTCATCCATGGAATCACCTCCAATGATTAAATCATCAACATAAATCAAAATAACAACAACGCAATCATTTATCCTTTTTACATACAATGATGGATTAGCCTTTGACATTTTGAAAGCAAATTTTTTTAGAGATTCTAAAAGTTCTTTATGCCATGCCCTAGTTGCTTGTTTCAATCCATAGAGAGCCTTTTTCAACCTACATACATATTCTGGATGCTTCTTATCTTCAAAACCTATTGGTTGACATATATACATTTCTTCTTCTAAGTTACCATGTAAAAAAGCATTTTTTACATCCATATGGTGTAGAGCCCATCTTTTGGTTGCACTCACAACAAGTAGTGTTCTCGATGTTGCCATCTTTGCAACCGGTGCAAATGTTTCATCATAATCAATTCCATGCATCTGGGCATATCTCTTTGCCACAAGTCTTCTTTTATGTCTACTAACATTTCCATTGGAATCATGCTTTGTCTTGTAGACCCATTTGCAACCTACAACATATTTTCCTTTCGGTAACTTTACCAAATCCCATGTTCTGTTTTCAGCCAATGCATCTATTTCTTCTTGCATTGCATTCACCCATTTCTTATCAGATTTTGCTTCATCAAAACTATTTGGATCAGGGATTTGTACCACTTTAGACATGTATGCATAATGCATAGCCATATATGTATCATAACCAAATATTTCAACAGTCTTGTTCTCTCTATCTAATCTTCTCAGTTTTTGATTTGCATCTTTCATTGCTTTTTCAATACTAGGGATTTTCAAGGCTCGTATACCAAGCTCGTCATCCAATGATGTATCTGAATCTACATCTTCCATGTTTCTAGACCCATCATCTAGCATTTCATATTCTGGCATCTTCTGTTTTCCCTTTCTATCATCATATTTTTTGTGTCCTGCATTTTTTCCACTCCAAGCATTAGATTCAGCTTTACTACTAGAGTTTTTAGATGGTCCAGAACATTCTATTGATGTTGAACTTTGTTGTCCAACATTGTTTCCATTTCCATGGGAATCTCTTCCATTTTCAAAATTTTCTCTATCTTCATTTTCACAATCTTCATCTGTTTCTACATTTCCTTTTGGGTTGTACCAGCTGCCCAACTCATCAAATATTACATCACGGCTTACCACAATATTTTTTGTTAATGGATTATAGCATCTATACCCTTTTTGCTCCTCTGAATATCCAACAAGAACACATTTTTCAGCTTTTGGATCAAGCTTACTTCTTACTTCAACAGGTACATGAACATAGGCAAGGCATCCAAACACTTTAAGTGTCCTAAACTAGGTTTCCTTCAATAGAAACATTCTTCAAGAGTTACTTCATGTACTCCAGATGTTATACATCTATTTAGAATAAAGTTTGTTGTGTTTACAGCTTCTGCCCAGTAATACAATGGCATATTCTTTTCAGTCATCATGGCCCTTGCTATATTCACTAGAGTTCTGTTTTTTCTCTCAACAACTCCATTTTGTTGTGGGGTATATCTACATGTAAACTATCTCCTTATTCCTTGATTGCATAGAAAATCAGAAAATTCATTTGAGAAGTATTCTCCTCCTCCATTAGATCTTAAACATATTCTAGTTCCAGTCTACTTTTCTACCATGCATTTAAACTTACGGAAGCAATCAAATACTTCACTTTTTTCTTTCATGAAATAAACCCATGTTTTCCTTGAGCAATCATCAATAAATGTTACATAAAACTTACATCCACTAATTGATGCATTTTTTGTTGGTCCCCATACATCTGTATGTATCAAATCCAACAAATTTTTGCTTACATGTCTTTCATGAGGGAAACGTAACCTGTTTTGCTTTCCATATTGGCATGCTTCACATATTTTGCTCATCTCACAATCTTTCAACTTAGGCAGTCCAGCCACTGCATTTTTCCTCAACATATTTTTCAAGGTTCGCATACTTATGTGACCAATTCTTTTATGCCACATTTCCACATCTGAGAGTGAGTCCCTTTTTCGTTGGAAGTTGTCTGAGTGCCATATATCTCTCAGGTTAAGGTGTAGACATAACTTCTCCCATTGTTTTCGTTCCCTTCCTTGTAGAACTATGGGATTGTTGTTAGAGCTATCGTGAAGGGATTCGATCATATTAAAATCCCCTGCAATGCATCAGTCCTCCGCACCTGCTACTTGTAGGCGAATGCGCTCCCAGAATGTTGCCCTTTTTGTGTTGCTATCTGGAGCATAAACATCATGAAATTCCAGTGTTGCTCTAGGATGGCCAGTGTGCAAAAATGTGCCCTACCAGTTATAAGTGATTCTTGGAGTATTAAGCCTTGGGCTAGATTTTCCCGAATCAAACTACAAATACCACCATAATTTCCATCCTCACCTATTGTTGGCTCCCAAATTGTTCGCCATGATCCTGGTAGAAGGTCTCCAACTTCCTTTGAACGAGTACTATCGAGGTGGTGTTCCTGCAACTTGATTATGTCAGAAGTGTTGGGGACAAGGCCGTCAATGCGGAAGTGCAAGCAACATTCGTGATGAAGAAGAACCTGTGTATGCATGAGCAAGATAGACACATAGGGGAAGAGAGAGAGAGAGAGAGAGAGAGAGAGAGAGAGAGAGAGAGAGAGAGAGGCACAACGGAAACGTTATATTCCAATAGCAACAGTTACAAAAATAACAACCAATGATAGCAACAACCTTTTCTAAAGGTTACAAAGTCACTTTATATAGTGACTTTCCTAGGGCAACTGCCTTTTATGCTATTTACAGAAATAGCCCAAACTTGGGTTGTCCAAAGGGATAGTGTGAATACGACCATTATACACTCGTATTCGACACCCCCCTGTAATGGGCGTATACATGGGTTATCTAAAGAATTACAGGTATATATATACAAGGTTTATCGGACAGATCGGTTTTGTCAGAGTCGGCAAGATCCGAAGACAGAGGACCGAACCGGTCAGGTCGGAAGAGCTGAAGCCGATCCTTAGAGAACCGATGTCAGTGGTCCGAAACCATCCCGTGTTGTGTGTCTGACTTTAATCAGACTGATTTTTCGTTACACCCATCTAGTGCCGAAGGGACCGAAAACGATCGGCCGAAAGACACAATCGGTTGTGGATATCTTCGACATTATCGGTTGTGGATATCTTCTCGAGACCGATTTTCCCTAAAATGACGCAGTCCCGAACGAAGTGATATCGAACGTTGATATGCATAGAGGCTTTGTGGTGAACCAGATTTTTTGACAAGGCAACAACACCCTGACTGTCGCTGTAGACAACTGGAGCCGAGTCAGAGTCGACCTGTCGAAACGTGTGCGCCAGCCGATCGAGCCATAAAGCTTCTTTTGCCGTGTCGGATGCAGCTACATATTCCGCTTCAGTCGTTGAGGTGTGTAGAAAGTAGCGTGCGGAAGCAAGTATGAAGACCGAACAGAAGATAGAAAACTCAGGTTTAATGGAGAGCTTGAGCTTACGCTGTATACGCGGGAGAGACAGAGAGAGAAAGAGGAACTATATTCAACAACAAAAGATCTCGATTCACTACTCTATACACATGTGTGTTCCATGAACACTTTTATACAAGTCCTCGAAGGACTGACCGAAGTACTGACCGTACTTCAATGCTCATTAAGAGCTCCTACACTAACTCCCAAATATATTCCTCACGGAATATCTTTCCTAACGGCCTCCCGGTTTACGCACTCGGTCTAACCGATTGGTCCCAACCGATCCGGTCCTCGGCTTCTTCAACCGATCCGGCCGATGTTGAGCTTGTCTCTCAACACTCCCCCTCAAGCTCAACTCGAGGCTCTTCGGGATCCTCGGGCTCACAGCTCCGGTTCCTCCTCGCTTCACGCCTCGCTCGCGCTCCTCGACCTGTTTGACTCCGCGCGCTTCGACCCTTCCGGTCGGCTTGTCTGCTCATGCGGCCCTTATCAACTCTTCTGCTATTGCGGTGTTGACGCTTCTCCTACTGCCTTTTCCTCCGCTTGGGCCTCGGTTGATTCAGCGTGTCTGAATCAAACATCCGAATCGACTCGGCTACACCCGATCGGTTTTCGCTCTCGTCCGAGTTGGCTGTCTCCAACTCGTCTTCGTTCTTCTCGCCCTTGGTGGCGTCATCTTCCCCATGCGTGGTTGGCTTCGGCTCTCTCCTTCGGCTGCTCCCCTTCTGTCCGCTTCCGGACTTTTCCGCGGGTCCGCTCTCGGCTTCTTCAGCCGATCCGAAGTCGAACTCGACAACCGAGTCAACCAACTCGGTGGTGTCGCGGTCTCCGCTCCTTTCCTGCTGCCTTGCTTGGTCGTTCGGGACTGTTCTCCCCCTCAAGTTTGGCACGTCGAGGTGACGCAATCCGAGCACACCTGAGAATTGCCGCAACTTGTCCAGACCAAGAGGCTTGGTGAAGATGTCGGCAGTCTGCCGATCCGTCGGAACGTACTGAAGTTCGACTTCACCGGAAATAACACGCTCACGGACGAAATGGTAGTGCACCTCAATGTGCTTGGTCCGTGAGTGGAAGACGAGGTTCTTCGCAAGTTGGATGCTGTTGAGGTTGTCGCAGTAGATCGTCGTTGGATCAGACACCTCCTCTTGCAAGTCCTTAAGTAGCCGCTTCAACCATATGGCTTTGCATGTCGCGACAGCCGCTCCTCGGTACTCAGCTTCGGTGCTCAATAGTGCAACTGTCGGCTGCTTCTTACTGCTCCACGCGATCGCGGCACTCCCAAGGGAGAACGCGTATCCAGACGTGGATTGGCGATCGGCGGCGTTGCCAGCCCAATCAGCATCGGTGTAGTCGACTAACTGCACGGCTGCACCGGTCCGATATAGCAGTCCCCGGTCCTTAGTGCCGTTGACATACCGAAGTATGCGTTGCGCACACTGAAGGTGCTCCTCGGTAGGTCGCGCCATGAACTGACTTATCACTCCGACCGGATAACTGAGGTCGGGTCGGGTGATGGTCAAGTATATGAGGCTTCCGACAATTTGTCAGAACCTCGTCGGGTCACATACCTTTCCTGTATCGGGACGAAGCTTGATGGTTCTGTCCAGAGGAGTCAAGACGGACTTACAGTCGGCCATCCCGAGTTTGAAGAGCATATCCAGCACGTAATGACATTGGCTGATCAATATGCCTTCGGGGATACAGATCACTTCGATCCCGAGGAAGTAATGAAGGTCCCCCAGATCCTTCATGTCAAACGATGCCGCAAGCTGGAGCTTCACGCAGTCGATTTCACCTAGTCGGCGCCGGTGATGACCAAGTCATCGACATATAGTAGAATACTAACCGGTCCGAGTCGACCTTTCCGGATGAACAGGGAAGAGTCCGATTTTGACGTGACGAAGCCCATCCGACGCAATTGTTGCGTGATCTTCGCGTTCCAGGCACGTGGGGCTTGCTTCAGTCCGTAAAGGGACTTCTTCAGTCGGCATACTGCCGAGGAGTTCGTTCCGGAGTGAAAGCCGGGGGGTTGTACCATGTACACTTGTTACTCAAGGTCACCTTGCAGGAACGCATTCTTGACATCCATCTGATGTAGGTGCCACCCCTTCGCCGCAGCTACTGCGAGCAAAACACGGACGGTCGTCATTTTCGCGACCGGCGCAAACGTCTCATCGTAGTCGATGCCGTGTTTCTGCGCGTAGCCCTTTGCCACTAGTCGAGCCTTGTACCGGTTGACGGAGCCGTTGGTGTTGTACTTGACCTTGTACACCCACCTACACCCAATCGGTTTTACCCCTGTTGGTGCATCAACCAGGTCCCAGGTCTCGTTCTCCGCCAATGCGTGCATCTCTTCCTCCATCGCGGCCCGCCAAGTCGCGTCTTTAGCCGCTTCTGCGTAGCTCTCCGGCTCACGCACTTCCGCTACACGGGTCATGTACGCATAATGATGCGCCATGTACTCGTTGTATTCGAACCGCAAAACAGGATTCTTCTGGCGGGTAGATCGGCGTAATCTCGTATTAGCCGATGTCGAGGCCTTCTCGGTCGACACGGTTTTCACCTTTAAAGACCCGTCACCAGTTCCCTCGGAGTCGGACTCACGTTGGTTTGACTCGTTCCTATCCGTGCCGGAATCCGACACCTTCTTCTTCCCTTTCTCCTTGCGCGTAAGCCGTCTCCTCGGCTTCCTGCGCGGGGAATGCACGGCCGAGTCTCCACTACTCGCCGGCTCTTTATCGGACTGGTCGTACCGACTCAGTCGTCCAATCGGTCCACTTAAACGGAGTGAAATCGGACTCTCTTCGCAGGTCTCGATTTCGGGCTCATCCGGAGGCATCTCAGCCTCGCTGTCCTCATCGTCAGAGCTCGGATTGGGGGCAGGGTTCGGAGTCGGGGGCAGGTACCAGGACGCGGACTCGTCAAACACAACGTCGCGGCTGACACGCGCTTGTTTGGTGCGAGGGTTATAGCACTTATAACCCTTCTGCTTGTCCAAGTAACCGACCAAGATGCATTTCTCGGCCTTTGCGTCCAGCTTCCTCCTTTTCTCCTTCGGTATATGCACATACGCAATGCTACCAAACACCCTCAAGTGTCGCAAGTTCGGCTTCGTTCCGAAATATAGCTCGTGCGCCGACACTTTGTCTCCGATCCGGTTCTGGATATATACCGCGGTCCTTACCGCTTCGGCCCAGTAGAACTTGGGCAAGCTCTTCTCCTCCAGCATTGCCCGTGCCGCTTCCACAACTGACCGATTCTTCCTCTCAGTCACGCCGTTCTGCTTCGGCGTGTATCTACAACTGAATTCGCGCCGAATTCCCATTTGTTGTAGATAACCGTTGAATTGACCGGAAAAATACTCTTTTCCGCCATCCGACCGCAGGCACTTGATCTTTCGTCCTGTTTCTGTTTCCACGAACCCTTTGAGGTCACGGAAACAGTCGAAGACTTCGCTCTTCCTCTCAATGAGGTAGATCCACGTGTGCCACGTGTGGTCGTCGATGAAGGAGACGAAATATTGGCTCCCGCCAAGACTAACATTTTGTGCCGGCCCCCGCACATCGGAGTGTATAAGGTCGAGCTTGTTCCGGCTCCGGTTTCGCTCGTTGGGGAATGGAAGTCGGTGTTGCTTCCCGAGCTGGCAGGCTTCACAAATTTGTGCCTTTCGGCCACTAAATTTGGGCAATCCGAACACTACCTGTTTCGATTGCAGATCTTGAAGCCGCTGGTAGTTGACGTGGCCTATCCGCTTGTGCCACAAGTCGATGTCCGACTCGGTTTTTCTTCCCTTCACGAACATTGCGGTGCCGCCGTCAGTGGAGTCGAGGATGAACATCCTCCCGTCTCTGCGCCCTTGCGCAATCACACGGCCTTCTTCCTCAATGAAGCACCCGAGGTGTGTAAACCGAACCTCCATCCCTTGGTCGACGATTTGTCCGACCGAGACCAAGTTCTTCGTGATTGTCGGGACGTGCAACACGTTCATGAGTTTCCCTTTCTGCCCGACATGGCTAAGGGGAACTTCTCCGACATTCGCGATCGGATGCGGAGTGTCGTCTCCAGTTGCTACTACTCCAGGTTGTATCGGTTTTTCAAGGTACGAGAACCACTCCTTATGGCTCGTCATGTGGTTTGACGCACCGGAGTCTACGTACCACAACTTGTCCGATCTCGGGGTGCTCTGTTTCATTGAGTTTGCTTCGTGTCTCGTCACGAAGGCAGATCCTTCTCCGGCTCTCCCGGAGTCTTCGGCGTAGTGGGATCACTGCCGATTTCCCTTGTCGGTATGTCCGGAGCCGTTTCCGGAACCGGTTCTCTCCGAATCGGCGCGCTTCTTGCAGCACTCACTTTCCCTGTGGCCTTTCTTGCCACAGTACCAGCACTCTGCGATGGCCTTCCCTTGCCGGTTCTCATCGCTTCGACTCCCCCTATTTCTGGAGGGTCCGGAGTTGCTGTCGGCATCACTTCGGTGCCTTCTTCCTTGATCTCGTTGGCCGCTTCCATTGCGTACCGACTCGCCTCATCCGCCACGACCACGGGCCCTTTCTCCCTCCGTGTACAACATCTTGTTGTCGGTGTGCGTGCTCGTCGACGCACCCGCGTGGTTCTCCTCTACCAGGAGCATCGACTGTAAGTCAAAAAAGGACGGCGTATTCTCCCGGGTACACACAGCCGTTCGGAACGCTCCAAACTTTGACGCTAAACCTCCGAGACAGATCTGGACCATCTCGCTCTCCTCGATGTTCACCTCTATGGAGGCGAGGGAGTCGCAGATATCCTTGATCTTCGAGGTATAGTCCGCCACCGACAAGTCGCGTTATCGTAGGTTGCTCAACTCCTAGCTGGAGCTTCCTGGCTGTGGTGCTCACGGCGAAAATCTTCTTCAGATTTTCCCACGCACCCTTCGGCGTCTTTGCATCCCAAACATAGCTCAATAGCTATTCGCCCACACACGACGCGAAGCAGTATAATACCCTGCTCGCCGATTGCTCCCACAACGGGAAGTCTTTGTGTGTCGATTCGGGTGCCGCGTCATTAGCTCCTTCGACATAACTCCAGTAGCCGTGCCCGAGCAGGTACTGGTGCATCTTGTAGGACCAAGACGCGTAGTTCGTTCTGTCGAGCTTCTCTGTTGGAAGCGAGCTCGCCATGCCTCTATCCACTGTTCTTCTTGTTCTTCTTCGTCACTGTGTCGGCTGCAGAGAGGTTCTCAACCCTCGCGCTCTGATACCATGTAGAAAGTAGCGTGCGGAAGCAAGTATGAAGACCGAACAGAAGATAGAAAACTCAGGTTTAATGGAGAGCTTGAGCTTACGCTGTATACACGGGAGAGACAGAGAGAGAAAGAGGAACTATATTCAACAACAAAAGATCTTGATTCACTACTCTATACACATGTGTGTTCCATGAACACTTTTATACAAGTCCTCGAAGGACTGACCGAAGTACTGACCGTACTTCAATGCTCATTAAGAGCTCCTACACTAACTCCCAAATATATTCCTCACAGAATATCTTTCCTAACGGCCTCCCGGTTTACACACTCGGCCTAACCAATCGGTCCCAACCAATCCGGTCCTCGGCTTCTTCAGCCGATCCGGCCGATGTTGAGCTTGTCTCTCAACAAGGTGGTTGTGCACTCTTGAAGTTTTGACTTCCACGAGATTGCTCCATTGCCGAATTTGAAACAATATACGGTTGTTGATTTCTGACTGTCCACACAGCTGGCGAAGTCCGAGTCGGTGTAACCGACTACGCCTGAGGTTGAGTTTGGGCCGAAAAGAATGTCATGGTCTTTTGTGCCAGCTAGATATCTGAACACATGCTTGACTGCGTTCCAGTGCGATCGGCCGGGGTTGTGCATGAATCTATTGACGACTCCTACGGCGTGAGAAATATCAGGTCATGTCGCGACCATCGCGTACATGAGGGAGCCGACTGCCGGTGCATACGGTACCGACATCATATCTTCCCCCTCTGGACCGGATGTCGGGCAGTCTCACTGAGATAGCCAAAGGTTGATGGGGAGCGGGGTTGAAGCAGACTTGGCCGAGTGCATGTTGAAGCGTTCCACGACACGTCCGATGTAGTCGATTTGAGACAAGAAAAGTTGTCGTGTATCGCGATGCCGACTAATCTTCATACCGAGTATGTGTCTTGCTGGACCGAGGTCCTTCATGGCAAACTTCAACCGCAGTCTCTGAACGAGTTCGGTGAGCTCTCCGGCATGCCGACCGGAGAGTAGCATGTCGTCCATGTAGATGATGAAGAAGACGGGAGACCCGTCTTGAGTTGTTTTGGTGAAGAGACAGTGGTCCTCATCACTCTTTGAGAAGCCGACCGATTGGATGAAGTCGTTGAACTTCTTGTACCACTGTCAGGGTGCCTGTTTCAGGCCGTAGAGACTCTTCTTGAGTCGGCAGACTAGATGTTCCTGGCCAGATGCCACAAAGCCTTTCGGCTGCTCCATATAGATTTCCTCTTGTAGGTCACCGTGGAGGAATGTCGTTTTGACATCTAGCTGAATTAGCTCCAAGTTGTCGGTGTCCACGACGCCGAGCATGAAACGAAGGATCGTCATATTCACCACTGGTGAAAAGATTTCATCGAAGTTGACGCCATATTCTTGTCTAAATCCCTTCGCAACTAATATGGCCTTGTACTTTGGGTTGGTCGAGTTGAACGTCTCTTTTAGTCGATAGACCCACTTACATGGGAGAGCACGTCGATTCTTCGGTAATTCGACCAAGTCCCAAGTCTTGTTTGCTCGAATGGAGTGCATTTCCGACTCCATCGCCAGATGCCATGGGGCGGAATCAACAGATGTCGATGCTTCTTCGTAAGACGTCGGTAAAGAAAATTCCAGGAGAGTACCTCTCCGGAGGTTGCGACAATCTCTCAGATCTGCGAGGTATGACTAGACTAGTCGCATCGGGTGTCGATGTCGGTTACACGTGAAACCGATCTCATGTTATGGGTTGGGTCAGCATGAAGGGTTGGCACTTCGGAAAATATTACCCTTCGGACTTCAATAGGCCTTTCGGCCGTTTTATGCATAGCCGATTCGTTGAACACGATGTCCGAACTTCGGATGATTTGTTTGTGCTCGGGGTCCCAGAGTCGGTATCCGATCTCACCGTCGGGTCCATATCCAAGAAAAACACATTTTCGTGACCTTGGTTCGAGTTTCCGGCGGTCGTCTTTCGGTATGAGAGCATACGCCTCGCAACCGAAGATCCTCAGTTTGTCATAATTCGGCTTACTGCCGGTACATATTTCCTAAGGTATTTGAAGTCCTAGAGGTCTACTTGGCGACATATTTATTATGTGTACTGCCGTAAGTAGAGCCTCCGCCCAGAAGCCATCCGATAGTCCGGAGTGTTGGAGCATGGATACTACGCATTCTTGAATCGTCCGATTCATGCGTTCAGCAATTCCATTCTGCTCCGGACTATAGGGTGTCGTATATTCATGTCAAATGCCGCGTTCCCAGCAGAAGTTGACGAATTCTTCAGACTTGAATTCTCCTCCATTGTCGGTTCGGAGACATTTCAGTTTCCGACCAGTCTGATTTTCGACCATTGCAAGAGATTTGGAGAAGATCAAGAACACCCGATCTTTGGTTCTGATGGGATAAGCCCACACCTTCCGAGTCGAGTCGTCAATAAAACTGACGAAGTACGAAGCACCACCGAGAGACTGATGTGGCATCGGGCCACAGACGTCCGAGTGGACTAAATCGAGGGGGCTCGATTCTCTTGGTGCTAATGTCGGGTGTGATGTGGCTACCTGTTTGCCGTACTGGCAATGCTCACAGAATTGGTGATCCGAGAAGGAGAGTTTGGGGATGTAACTGGCTCTAGATAGGTGCGTTATGCCGGCCTTGCTAAGGTGTCCAAGTCGTCCATGCCATAACGATGACACGGGGATATCTACCAAAGTAAGTCACCCTCTTTGAGTGTGACATATAAAGGATACAAGGAATGTACCTTTGGTCCTCGAGCAAGCAGGAGGTTCCCTTTGTGGAGTGTCCACCCTCCTGATGAGAATCCGGCACGGATGCCGGCTTCGTCAAGTTGTCCGACTGAGATCAAGGGTCTTGAAAGCTTAGGAACGTGTCGGACGTTGTGTAGTACGAGTGTAGATCCTCCCGGAAGATTGAGCTCAACGGTGCTGATTCCGATTATAGCACAGTGTTGCGAGTTTCCGACTCGAACTAAGTGGGAGTGTCGGTCCGAGTATTGCCGAAACTGAGATCGGTGAGGTGTCACATGATACGATGTGCCCGAGTCCAGGAGCCATGTGCTCAATTCCTCAGTTGTAAGCAGAACTTCTGATTTGACTGGGTTCTCTATGGACAGTATGTTCGGGTCGGTCGTCAAAATTTCGGTTGCCGAGCCGACATAGTTGACCTCCTCATGTCGGCTACTCTTCTGATCCGCTCTTTGAGCTTTGTCGGTTTTTGCTTTGAGTGCCCTGCAGTCGGCTTTGATGTGTCCCAGTTTCTTGCAGTAGTTGCATATTCGATTGTCCCGAGACTTGCTCCGGCTTCGCTGATTGTTCAGCAGTCGGGAAGAACTTCTTCCCCGGTTGTTCGATCGGTCGGTCGAACCTTGTACTACGTAAGCTTCATCTGCCGAGTCTTTGGCAAAAGACTTTCTCCAAGCTGCTTCAGTCAGGATTGCGCTCGTGACTTCGGAGTACTTAACGGCAGCTGTTGAAGCATTGCACACGGTTGTAACGAAAGTTTCCCATGAAGAGGGGAGGCTACTCATGAGTATCATTGCTCTGAGTTCATCCTCAATTGTCATCCCCTGAGACGAGATTTGGGAGCTTATGCTTTCGTACTCATTGAGGTGTGCCTGAACCGAATCGGATTCTTTCATCCGCAAGTTGTAGAGGCGCCGGATCAGATACCTCTTCGTTGCGGCAACCTTCTTTTCATAAGTTTCCGATAGTGTTTTCCAAAGTTCAAACGTTGTCGTGCATGATTGCACTGTGAAGTACACTGACTCCGACAAGTGCATCCGAATCGTGGCGCGGACGATTCTATCCAGCTTTAGCCACTCGTTTGCCTTGTATGCTTCTGGAGGATTTTCATTCTCAATCAGGTCTATCTGACCCTTGACTATCAGATAGTCCTGCATTTGTTCCTTTCAAAAGTTAAAGTTCGAACCGTCGAACCTCCTTAGACTCATCTCTGATGAGCCGAATGTTGATGCCATCTGCTTCGGTTTCGGTTGGTAAGACTCGGTTCGGAGTTGACTACGAACCTTAGTGGGGTGCAGTCGGTCGGCTCACCCGATATCGTTCTAGTCGGTTTTGAACCCGAGTCGGTTTGGTTTCGGATACTTGTTGCTGAACTTGCTCGGAGTGACTCCGGTAACTTGAGGTATAGAACTGGCTTGTCTTCCCGAATGTTGCCGAGTCGGAGTGAGCCCGGTTAGCTTCTGATTGTATGCCGAATACCGATTACGCAAAACTGATTGTTTGGGCCGATTTTGCTTCGGATGACTACAGCAATGAGAGGGACAGATCCAACTGATCCTCCCGAATGTCGATCAGTCGAGTGAAGCACAAAGTGGTTGTTGCCGAGAGACCAATCTGCAGTGGGTGAATAGCATCCGATGACCTATTCGGATGTTGTTTAACCAAATGAAGCACGATTGGGTCGGTTGTTGCTCAAGGAGCTCCCCTCAAGCAATTACAATCACAGGAACAGAGTACAACCGACTAGCTTACTCTAATTTTTGATTTAACACAGTGAGATGTGAGCTCTTTGTCTTTTTCTTCTCCCTTCTCTGTTCTTCAAAGAAAACGAAAATAGAATGTTGTGTTGTGCGATGACAGTCGGCAGTGGGTTGAAGAACCTCCAACGCTCTAACACCAAATGTTGGGGACAAGGCCGTCAATGCGGAAGTGCAAGCAACATTCATGATGAAGAAGAACCTGTGTATGCATGAGCAAGACAGACACAGAGGGAGAGAGAGAGTGAGTGAGAGAGAGAGAGAGAGGCACAAAGGAAATGTTATATTCCAATAGCAACAGTTACAAAAATAATAACCAACGACAACAACAACCTTTTCTAAAGGTTACAAAATCACTTTATATAGTGATTGTCCTAGGGCAACTGCCCTTTATGCTATTTACAGAAATAGCCCGAACTTGGGCTGTCCAAAGGGATAGTGTAAATACGGCCATTATACACTCATATTCGACAAGAAGCACCCCTAATATACATTCCTCAAGATCCCTTCTCAATTTCCATCTGTTTTGTTGGTCTAGTCGGCTCCTGAGCCCTTGGATGTTCCATGTTACAATTTTCATACTCATCGAATAGGGTGGGAGATTGTCGGTTGTTCCTAATGCTTTGTACAAAAGATTGTGAGTGGAGAGCACTCACCATTTAGACATCCAGTCATTTTCACTGATGGGATGATGGTCCAAATCCATGAGTGGAGTTTGTGGGCTATCTGGTGAGCTTCAATCGCCCCTTCCTACTTCTCATAGAAATAGAAAAAGGTTAGATTTAGATGGGTGTCTATAATAGTCCGCATGTGGATGTGGCAGAGATTAGGTTCCTCTTCATCCATGGTTCACCAAAATTCAGTGTTATTCCAATGCTTCTTTAGTTCGTTCATGAGGTCTTCGTCTCTTATTTTTGTTACAAAACATGTTGCTTGGCTACATAGCATATCGTTCATCTTGGATTTGGACCAATCTTCTTGTGCCGGTAGCAAGAGTGGAAAGGAGATTGAGGTCGTTGATACTCCATTATTGTGTATTGCCGATACATGTACCCTTATTTTTTCCACTATCTTATGTTGAAATCGACCGGCTAAAACCAATTACACATTCGTATTCGTGTGCAAAGAACAAGAAGTAGTACATAGACAAAAAAACGTGCAGACACAAAGACACTGATATTTTACGTGGAAACCCCGAAATGGGAAAAATCCACGGGGGTCCACAAACCCCAAGAAAACATATCACTATAGTAGAGAGGAAGTACAAAAATACGTACCTCGGAGGCAACGACAAGGCAACTACCTTGTTCTAACTTTTCAATAATGATCAACTACATACTTACTAAAGTTTGCCCTAGTTGCTTATAAACAAAAGCAACTTTTTGACTATTTAAAAGTATAATCCACAAGGGCATTTTAGACTATTTATAATTATAGTCTTCCGAAATGATTTCGGTTTTCGATTATGGTTTCGGTTTTGGCCTCGACCTTGGCCGAGATACTCACCAAAATGATCCTTCTTTTCCCATCCGGAGGGACATGGTTCCCAACATCTTATGCCCGATACCTAGCCATTTCAAGGTGTTTTGTGGGTGTCGTTCAAGGTTCTAACTAGAGGTATCACACTCATTTGTGTCTGCGAAGACTATGATTTGAGGCGTGATATTCAAACTTCAGCCTTGCTTTGTTGCTTCTCCATTGGGTGTAGTTCCGCGCAAGATCCGCATTAAGGTCTTAACATGACTTATCCTTCGTCTCTTTCCTGTTTTGTAAGGTTTAACGAGAATTTTCTCCTGTGTGCTTGGTGTCACCGTAGGTCGTTCCTTAGGGCTTAAGAAAGAACTAGGGGAGTGTTCATCCGTGGGAGGGAGCTCTTGCAGTAGATCAAATCGATTGGAGCTCAAAGGCGATGGAGGATTTTGTGCCTATGGAGTTGAGGGCATGGTTTTTCCCCGCCACTCGTCATTCCATCACAGCCTTATCGGGTCGTGGTGAGGGGGGCTTCTCATGGCCTATGGTGCCATGACCTTCTCGGGTCTCCTTGGCGGGTTTTTTAGTAGCTCTCACGGGGTAGTTCTTTTTTAAATGACCAATTTTTTTGCATGCAAAACTTTGGGTTTGGAGAGGGGGGCCCACTCTTCGAACCCACTTCTCGAACTTTGTTGGGGTATAACCCTAACAACTCTGCACGGCGACGGCGGCGGCGAGGGGGTTGTGACGACCACCGCCCTGTAGGTCGTGAACAGAGAGGGCAGGACCTGCAGAGAGGGGATCTGTGTGCCCCACGTTTGTAGCCCTCCTCTCTGCGTTGTCAGGTGGGCGTGATTCAGCTCCTACTCTTGCTCTTTCTCTTTCTCTGTTCCCCGGTGGCCTCTGCTCTGCGGCTCCTGCTCCGCTCATCTTCTCCGTTCCCCCGTGTTGTCTTAAGGTGGGCGCGATTCAGCTCCTACTCCTGCTCTTGCTCCGTCGCCGGTGGCCTGTCCTCCTAGAGTCCAACTACTATAACTTGTATGAGTTAAATCATTATGATAATTTTTCTAATGTGTGTGCTAACATTCTTACATATTAGAAGATTGGAAAATTGTTGGTTGTGGGAGATTTTAATGCTAAAGGTGGAACTTATCAAAATGTGAATTGATTATAATGTAATTGTGTCATATTCAAACATGTGGCTCAAAATATTGTATTGTGATAGATTATGGTAGGCTTCTCATACACATGCTTAATTACAAAAACCTAAAGATTCTCAGTAGTATCAATCTATTTCCATTAACGAATGCTTTCACATGTCTTCTAGCTTCAGGAGGAACCTAGTTAATTGTGTATTGATGAAAGAACTTGATGCATCCATGGTGAATAAATTCAAAATGGGCCCAATATCACTAGACTCAAACAACAAGCCCTTATACTTGCACATTACAACCAAAAAACTCACACATTTATTGATGCAATAAAGAACAAAAAGAAAAGAGGTACATTATGTGAACTTGCTATAAAAAAACTCCTCTCATGAACCTTTGCTTTTGTAACGATGTAAAAAACAATTAGGAGACATTGAAGGATCAATCTTTGAATGCACGTCAAGGTGGACATGAAATGCTTAGTTTCCCCTGCAATGCTTGGTTGTATGAAGAATGCAAGGTTCACCTCAAAATGTTCAAGCTCACAAATAGTAAAAAAATGAAAAAGTTGTAACATTGTATCAATATTGAAGAAAGGTAAACAACATGAGAATCAAGCAGGGTGGCCACTCTCTCTATTCTTTGCAGTGATAAATTAGAAGAAATTCGTAAACAAGGTTGCAAAAGAAGAAGGATTAAATGGCCCAAAACTCGTGCCAAAAAAAATTGTCAAAAAAGTCAAGAATATGCTCAATCATAAATGTTGCCAAAACCGGCTCAGTGCAAAAAATTAATAAGAGAAAATTCCACTCATTTGGTTGGGTGTTGTCACTGATAGTTAGAGCAGAGCAAAAAGGAGACAAAGAATGTAAGACATGAGACAAGATATTGAGAGAGAACAAATGAATTGTATTTGAGATTTTGAAATTGGTGTTGTTCACCTTGATTGGGATCTCTCTCTTTCTCCAAGTGATGGCTCGTACTAAACAAACAATATATAAGCTTCTTATCAAGCATCATCATGAAGATTCCCACTTCCCAATCAAGACCCTAAGTCTTGCTTTGTATAGTCAAAACTTCCCTCGCCCATCTAGAATAACATTTCGTTTATGCACAAAGTAAGGCATCATAAGAACAAGCCAATCAAGTGCTTGATGATCAAGAACTAAGTAATGAATCGAACAATGAAAAGGATTCCACTTCATCAAATAAGGGTGTGGAAGGACCATGCTATTTCCGATTTAATGATGATGAGTTCAAACTACCCAACAAGGTAGCGTATTAGAATAGAAGAGTGATAGCAACCATGGCTCCCAATTTTTCACACGTAGTCGGGAGTACATGGGTGCTTATTACCTTAATAACTAAAGTCAAAATAAAAGTGACGGCAAAAAGGTCTCTCCTTGTGTACGATATTTTATTTTGTTCTCTATTATGAATAATAACCCATCAAATTTTATCTCAATGAAAACAAAAATAAAAGTGAGGGTAAAAAGGTCTCTCCTTATGGAAGATATTTTGTTTTTTTCTGTTATCTATTATGCAAAATAACTCATCAAATTTTATCTCAATGAAATAAACACAAAATTCAAACCATTACGACTTTAGATCATTATAAGAACAAAAAAATTAATAAAGTTACATGAAATAATTGACATGTTACAAAAACAATTAAATCTCCGTATGTAACTTCCATCATAAAAATAAATTATATTGTGCATATTGAAAATGATTCACATGAGATTATATATTCAATTACTAATTGTCTAAATAAATGACAATTCTCAAAATACCAAAGCAAAAAAATCTTGGAGATTCTAAGAAGAAACGAAGGGATTAAGCCTCTTCTACATTGGATTGTACCCCCAAGGAACAACAAATGTTCCCTTTCTACATGCAACGAGGATCCGTCAACAAATTGTAATTTGAACACAAACATGGACTTTTCGTACAACGTTGAACATGAGTCATGAATGGTAAACATGAAATTGATTATTGTGACAAAAATAAACACAAAACTTGAATCACATGTGTTTGAACCATGTGACATCCAATATGAAAAAAAATGCAGAGGGCATATCATCGTGTCAACATTCATGAGCCACTCTCAAATATCAAACATGCTCTAGTCTCTATGAGCCATTATCACCCCAGCATGACTAGATTTCTAGATATGTGTTTATTTCTTCCATTAATTGTAACGGGATCCATTTCCTGTTCTTCATTTGCCATCTCTTGTAATGAAATCAAACATAAAGACTAGATTGTGTATTTACGTACTTGAATATTATATCGGAGGTAGGGATCTTGCAAGAATAAACATCATCTTTATGCTTGCCTTAATAGGCTTACTTGTTTTGTACACTTTTAACATGGAATACATATCAAACTTTAGTTGTAAAGTTGTGACCTTAATACATTTGAAGTAGGTCAACCTAGACTTTCTAAAGTAGTTGAAAGTTTTTTCTAATCTTCCAAATCCCTTGACTAATTTAGGGACCTTATACTTCTTGGTATTAAAAATAAACATGTTCACCAAGCAACATGTGTGTCTTCTTACTTATGAAAAAACGCCACCTAAAATGGCAACCTAGTGAGCTATAATTCCCAAACACTCTCATCCTATTGGTCAAATTTTTGTTACCACTAATCCTAAAGCACACATTTGTGGCTCCATATTTCCCCTAATGAAACTTGACAAGCCACCCAAGACTTGATGAACTACACCTGTGTCAAGCTCAATTTGAGGAGACATCTCTCTGAAAACCTGAATAGTTCTGTCTCACAATTCATATATAGCTATATTCTTTCACAACACCATTACTACCATGACATTAACACCCAAGCTCCTCTTCATATTGTTTTTTCTGTTAAGATTAAAAGGACAACACAATCTACCAAGAAGCCTTGTAGCCATAGCATTGATTGTTTTACCCATTTAATCCACTATAGAGCCTTGGACCTTTACTATTGATTGTGTTAAACCATTTATCCACTAAAGGGTCTTCAAGCCAAACGAGGAATTATTGTTCTCTTCTAAAATATTGATAATTATGTGATTATTTTTACATCCAACCAATGTATGAAGACATGGAATGACCATGGACCTCAACCAAATCAACCAATCTTGTTGTGTCCACTGTCAAATGATTCAAAAATGACCTATGGTCATCCAATGCCACACAAAGAGGACCACAAGAACATGCTATTTCCAAGAACCAACAAAAATAGTGGATCCCAACAAAAGAGAACTATCAAGATAAGTGATAAGAGACTGAATGAGGCAACCAAAAAAACAAGTTCCATGTAATTTTTAATGAGAACGCCAACAACAAACAACAAATTTGGCAAGGGATATTGAAGTTGATCATATCTTAAATGACACAAACATTTGACGGTCGACAACGAACAACAAATAACAAGAGCAAACCAAATTAAATGAGAAGTAAGCATGCAAATCAATGAGCACCCATACCCTGATGGATAATGCATTTGACTTCACTCTAAGGAATTGTGGGCATGTATAACTGTCTAAAAAGGACACATGACTAGTTAGGATTATAATACAAAAAGTGATAAAGTAGTAGCTGAGAAAGGGAAGAAAAAGACCCGACAAAAGGCCACAAAGAAATTGCTGGATATTCGGCCACATCTTCATACGCAACCCTCCAAATATAAAAGATAGAAGTCTATAAACCCACCTTTGTAATAGATAAGAGCCTCCATCCCTTGATTATCTAAATCCTTAAATCTCTCTCAACCCCCTTACCTTTCTTCTATTTCGACCCCACACCTCTACCCCTCTTATTATTCACAACAATGAGATTAGACAAACATCACTCGGTTGTTAAAGCTTAATGTCAAGAAAAGTTACGATTCCACTGATCAAGACATCCCAATGTCTTCCATTAAACAAAGCATGGAATATCCTGGATTCGTACTTTCAGTTAAACCGACTTTGTAAGAGAAGTCTAATGAGACCACCATACCATTCACAACTATGATTTCCATCGACATGGGAAGTATGCCCCAAGGAGGTTACAAAAGAGTATTTGCGGCATTTCTTTTATGAAAGACCTCTCATTGCCCAATATCTGGAAAACATGTTCCAATCACACCAATGAATAGCATATGTAAAAACAACTTGAACCTTCTTTCTCTTTTCACTGTGCATCATATATTCTTTTATATGACCTAATCCAAGGTTTCTGTAGCCACCCAAGGCTTTTCGGTATTCTGTCAAACAAAGTAGTCCTCTCGCTAACAATCACACTTGTTGTCAGTTGAGGGACTTCATGTGAAAATATCTATATATGGATAGAGCAGAACATTTACAGGTTCAAAGCAAATTTAGTACAACATAAAAAAGATTGAATGACCAGAATTTCCAAAACAATAATACAAACAATCTTCGAATAAAGCTATGGCCCAAGTGTTATATCACATGTCATGGTTTGATCATAATGCAGAACATGATGAATATAATTACATAGACACTCAACTAATACGAGGAAAGAGACGGACCAGACAAGTGCACATATACAAACACATTAAGCCCATTAATGAGTTATTTGAGGCATATAGGCAAGCAAAATCCAAAGATACAAAAGCCCAAAAGCAACTACCAAATCATTTGCAAACTTCTATTTAAGAAGCATTTCAAGAAAATGCAATCAATCTAAGAATTATCACATATCAATCATCTAGCGATGACATTATGAAGGGTAATTATAATGGCATATTGCATTCATGACTATTGAAAGCTAAAGTTTCCCTTTACCAATCTAACCATTATCAAAGTAAGCTAACCTAAAGATATAGTCATTAACATTTACCATGCCTTTTACGTCATCAAGCCTTTTAAACATGTTCATAACCATGAATCAAACAATCCTTTACACGGGGATGTATCGAATGTCTAAATGTAAAGGGACTAAATCAATATGAGTACAAATATGTCATTAACACAAAGCAATAACATGCATACCTAAAACCATTAACACGTACCAAACTCTACATACTTGTATGGATGGTGTATAATTCAAGAGCAAATAATCATGGTGAAGTTACATGAAGAATTATACAATCCAAACCCTGGCTTAACATCATAGTGTGGCTTACTTCCAATAATGAAATCCTGTTTATCTCAGACTGAAGAAACAAGGATTTAGAACATCATCGCAACCCCCCTCCCCTCTTTAGCACTACTTCACCATTTACTATTATGAGCATTGACCTTTGATTTTATACAAACATGTAACCATAGAAATAAAAACACCTCTTGCATATCCCTGATGTCTTTGTTTTTCTCTTAATGTGTTTCTCACATGAATAACCCCATATACACAGTAGTACAAAATTCACAGTTTTAAATATCAAGAAGTTTTTCATAGTTCTAAACACCCCAGCATTCTCTTTAAATTTCCAAACATCATGAATTACATGGGATGTATAAACTCACAGCTTACAAACACATGGACATGTTACTCTACCTTTCGATGATTGAAGGAGAGATTCTTCAGTTGTTACCAGAGTGGATACCCAAATATAGCCATAGAAATACTTGCTCCACCCTGTAATATCATTAATCTTTCCTTGCTTCTTCTATTTCTTTTTTCTCTTAATATCATCCATATTTGATGTACGCAATGTGCATCCTGAGAAACAAGTTCTAATAACTCGAATATAGTTTATCTTTGCACAAAAACCCAGGATTGCTCCTTTGGAAGTAAACCATTTTGGTTGATTCTGCAGTTATTTTTTACAAGAAAAAAACAGAACGTGCAATGAGAGGTATTCTTACTTATTACAAAAGAAAAGAAAGGAGAGAGAGCTAAAGGCAGGTTAGAAACAAGAGAAATCCAAGGCTCAGTAATAATAATCAGAATCCACACTTTGGCTGCCAAATCTCAGAGAAACAAGGTTCCATAGCCGTGATGCAACACCACCAAGAGTACCACGTACCACGCGCTCAATGAAACCTGTTTCTTTGAGACTAGTATCTGTGAATATGGCACTTTCTTCAGAAACTGAGTCATCTTCTTTTTCCTCTTTCTCTTCGTCAATTAAATGACTTTCACAATCAAGAGGTGTGACTTGATTCTTCTTTTTCTTCTTCCTTTTTCCTGAAACCTGATGCCTCGGGCTATGATGGAATGCTGAGCTTCCAGCACTTGTGGCTATGGAAGCTTGATTAGGAAGAGCTACGTTCAGTTCTGTCTCTTCAGCATCATTGTTCACCTCTGAAACCCAAGGCTGAGATTCGTCTAATGGAGCTACGCTCTTCATACTTTTACCCTTGGAACCTTTCTTCTTCAGAGCTGTGCTCTTCGTGACAGCCTGAAAACTCTGTGGAGTTGCAAAGGTGAAGTTTTCCTTCAATTCTGTAGACACGGAGATATCAGCTATAGCCTGTGTGTGTACACTGTTCGGCCCAACCTTTTTAGCCATATCTTGTTCCTTGGGCTGGAGCTCAAGAGCTACATCTGCATCTTTCTTCTTCTCGTTCTTCTTCTTACGTTGTTTCTTTCCACCTACTTCTTCCACATGAATAGATTGTTTCCTTTCCTGATCGTTCTTTTCAGCTATGCCAGAGATCTTGCAATCTTGCATTTCAACAATTTCAAGGATCTGGGAGATAATGTCCCTGTTAGGTGAATCATTCCATCTTCTCCAGAAGATGGAATAGCAACAGAAACAGTCGCAGTTGAAGTTTGAGTCATCATCTGCATTAAAGGAAGAAGAAGCTTTCTTGCAGCATCCCATTCCTTCTGTACAAGAAACAGACTGCACAAGCACGTGTTAATGAGAAAAACGGAGATGTTGCAGAAGGAAAAGTTTAAAGTCGCTCATACATGATTATGTAAAGAAGAAGAAAGAGCTCAAAAAAAAAACAAGATACATAGTTACCTTAGAGAAAGTGGAAGATTTCTTACTTCCTGATGTTTCCTCTGGAACTCGAAATGAGAAAGATGGAGATGGAGGAACCTGAAGAGAGCCATGTTATACACTCTTTTTTTTTTTACTTAACAAAAAAGTACCAACGAGGAAGAAGGAATGAAAGATAGCAATGACAAAAGAAGAAGAAGAAGAAGAAGAAGAAATTGCAGGTTCGCTTACATTAAGAGAAGCAGAAAAGCATGAAGAAGTTGCGAACTCTTTCTCTTATTAGAGGAGGAGGAGGAGAAAGGAGAAAGGAGAAAGAAGCAGAAGACGGAAACGGAAATGAAAAGCAGAAGGAGTTCCAGTCTCGCTTACCTTCTGAGAAGAAGAAGAAGAAGAAGAAGAAGAAGAAGAAGAGGAAGAAGAAGAAACGCCATTTCTCCATGGTTTCTTGGTCCAGTGGGGCTTGGAGGGGGGAGATGGAGGTGGGGGGTGTCCGATGAAGAAGCGGTGATGGAGATGGAGGAGATAGGTGAGGACATCCTTCTCCTCCTGGGAGAGGAGAGAAGCAGTGGATCGAGCAGCCTTTGGCAGGATCTGCAGCAGAGAAGAAGGCGGGGAGGAGGAGGAGGCGGCGGCGGCACAGGAACCCTGAGGAAGGGGGGGGGACTTATTCTTCATAGACACAGACGAGAACCTGAGGGACGCCATGGCTCTCATCAAAGGGAAGCAGACAAATCAAACAGGAAAGAAATGGAGGGAGGAAGAAGAAGACGAAGACGAAGAAGAAGAAGAAGACTGTGTGTGTGTGTGTGTGTGTGTGTGTGTGTGTGAGAGAGAGAGAGAGAGAGAGAGAGAGAGAGAGGGGTAATGGCGTTTGTGGTGTGATTCAGAAGAAGAGTTGAGGATGAAGCAGAGAAGAAGCCATGGCCGTGGGGCATGGGGCATGGGGGGCTGTATGGATGCTCATGACCATGGGTGTATATGTGTAGATGGATGGATCATACTCAGGAGTCAGCATAGTATGAAGCATACTCACCATTCGTGCATTCGCATTCGAGAACAGTCTTATCATTCGCGTAAGAAAAAAAAACGCCCTCGAAGTATGATAAATACCATATACTTTTGCACTCATTATATTTATTTATTATAAAGTACAATATTATTTTTTTTTAGGGTAAGAAAGTTAAGGTAAAAAAGTGTTTTTTTTAAAAACACACACACAAGAATGTTTTCATAACATGCGCATTTTCATACGTATGGAAACGAATGTTTGGGCTAACGAGCACGAATAGTACGTGCTATGGCTCATGGATGCATTGCCGTGGGGCATGGGGCATGCATGGATGGTCATGGTCATGGGTTTGGATGTATGGATGTATGGATAGACGTGGGGCATAGGGCATGGATGGTCATGGTCATGCGTATGTATGTATGGATGGATGGATGGATGGATGGATGAGGCATGAGCCGCATGAGCATGGGCATATCAATATGCATGGATGGAGGGGCATATGCATGGGTTATGGTCATGTTCATGGTCATGGTCATGGATGGGTGGCGGCATGGCCATGGATGGATACCCCCCCACCTTTTCTCTTTTTAGTCTCACTCTCATTCTCTCATAAATAAATAATATGTTAACAATAATAATAATATATAAAGAAATACAGAGATTCCCCACCATACCTCCCTCTCTCTCTCTCTCTCTCTCTCTCTCTCTCTCTCTCTCTCTCTTATCTCTCTCTCTCTCTCTCTCTCTCTCTTATCCTCTAAAGTCAGTCATATACATACATACACAGTGTGCATTGGCTTTTCCACGTGTCTTTTCTCTCTCTCTCTAATTTCCTTCGTTTTGTTTTCTTTTTCTTTTTTTATTTATTCTCTATGCCCCATTCATTCTCTCTCTCCTTTTATTTATTTCTGATTTATCCCCTTTTTGGCCTTTTCTTCTTTCTTGTTTTTTCTTTTCTTCTTTCCTCTTTTCTTCTTTCCTCTTTTCTTTTTTTCTTTTTTCTTATTTCTTATTTTCCTTGTTTCTTATTTCTTATTTTCCTATTTTCTTATTTCTTATTTCTTTTTTTCCTATTTTCTTATTTCTTATTTCTTATTTTCTTATTTTCCTATTTTCCTATTTTCTTATTTCTTATTTCTTATTTCTTATTTTCCTATTTTCCTATTTTCCTATTTTCTTATTTCTTATTTCTTATTTTCCTATTTTCCTATTTTCCTATTTTCTTATTTCTTATTTCTTATTTTCCTATTTTCTTATTTCTTATTTCTTATTTCTTATTTCTTATTTCTTATTTCTTATTTCTTATTTCTTATTTCTTATTTCTTATTTCTTATTTTCCTATTTCTTATGTCTTATTTTCCTATTTTCTTATTTCTTTTTTTCCTTTTTTTCTTTTTTCTTTTTTCTTTTTTCTTTTTTCTCTTCTTTACTTGTTCTTGTTCTTGTTTTCCTTTTATTTTGCTGCTCTTCTTCTTCTCCTCCTCCTCCTCCTTTTCAATTTTTATGTCTGTTTTTTCTTCAATTCTAGGTTTTCCTTCGTCTTCTTTGTGTTCCTTTTTCTCGTATTTATATTTGTGTCCCTACCATGTATGTATGAAAATCCCTCCCTCCCCCCCCCCCCCCTCTCACCAAAGACACTTGACCAATTCCAACACAAGGATAAACCGAGAAGTGTAGTTATGTCCCTAAAGAAGTCAATTTTCCATTGAAGATGATCACTAGCCGATGATTATGAAGTCAAGTGCAAATAGTCAAGTTTACATGGGCCAAAAAAGTTGATCAACTAACCAGTTTAGTTTGTGGTTCTAAATAATTGGTTGGCCCAACATTCACGCGGAGTTTTGTGGGGACCCTTGCAAGATATTAATGCTCATGCTCATGACCTCGACCTCACTCACTCCCACATTCTCCTTTTTTCCATCATAAGTAGTTTCTATATTAAAAATAACATGACCACATAATAAAAGAAAGATCGTTGTCCCTACAGCAATAATGTCAATATTATGGCAAAGTAACTCCTCTTAAGATGATGTCGAACTAGGTAATGTAAACGTGAACTCTTCTTAGGACAAGCTGCCTCCTATAGAGCTCGATAGCAAGAACCCACAAAGTCAATGTTCCTTTGCGTCTATGCATGAGATATGGTATTCCATGGAGACCATCAAACAAACCCATTTCTCAAACTCAAATCGCACCATAGACCCCAATATCTTAGGTACTCAAACAACACCTTATAAAATCACGAAGGTAAACCCATTAGAGTGTATTGGTGGCAACATAACAACCCAATGAGTTTAGCAATTGGGCACGCAAGGAAATTGTGCATGGCATCCTCATGAAACATCGTACAAAAAAACGTCGCCAAACTCACCTACCATTGCCCAACAAAGAGACAATTCTGACATAACATAACATGGATTTATTAGTCCGCATCCAATACTCGTCCCCATCAAAACACATTGTAACATGCATGCCATGTAAGTGACACTTGCACCACCAACCAAGCTCTAATTTCAATCAATGTATGATTGATGCCATTTCTGTAATTTGTGAGTGACAAGTTTTTGTTATCAAATAACTAATTTCCATGGTTTCTTTACTTCCAAATTCGAAACATGAGCCACAAGAATAAGTGAAACCTACAATGATTGCCAAGCATGAACATAATCAAGAGGCATATTAGTATTTTTTGAACAATTCTAAATGTCATGATTTCCTTCCGTGGCAATAAAATGGCATTTTGCGTAGTGGATTCAAACTGAAGGCGTTCTTTTCAAGTAATTACAAGTGTCGTAGAGATGCAATTACCTCAATTTTGTTGATAGTCATTATCTATCATCATCGAAAGTTCTAGCTATATAACCTAATCTATCTTAATGAGGAATCTACAAATCCCATTGCCTTGTAAAAACGCCATTGACTTAATACAAACCATCAAGAAATCCTAGTAAAAACTGAAGCAAAACCAACCGTAACTTGAATTGACACTTGTGAACAAGTGACGTATACTAAGGCTCTTGAGAGACCCATGTGAAAGGAAGTCAACAATATAGTCCCATAACTTAAGGAGAATGAATGCTCTATCATCAAAGGATTAGGAAAGGAGCATGTGTCAAGGTATCAACAATTTATTAAAAACAAAGGACTCTACTAAGTGGTAACACAATATATAGAGTCGAACTCTAGCTTGGTGCCGGAAGGTAAAAACGAGAAGTGTTATAGGCTTTGAATGGAGGCCTCTATAAGTGACAACAATAACTCAAACGTCATGAGGTGATGAAATTCCTTGTTGTACAAGTAGCAACCTACACAAATGGTATAATCTCAACCTTATTGTCTCTAGAATGAAATTGAGTTCTCCATAAAGACATGGAATATTAAGTGTTAGGCAAAAAGAACCCATGTATTGTTATTATACCTTTCCATTGACATCATTGATTTAATATGAAGATTGTATGGGATACGATGGCACGCAATGTCACCACCAATCTTGAAATATTATTGTCTTGTCAAGTCAACAACCAATTCCATGGACAAACCTACCTCAACAAACAAATGGGGCAAGAGCTCAATGATGATCAAAGTAACTTCATCTTCTATGACTTTGTTTAACAATGATGATGTGGCGTGGCATGTGCGGAAGGACTAAAGCATGAAGAATGAAAGTTGTAAAAGAACTCCAAAATCAGGTCGAAATGACCACCAAAAGAAAAAGGGAACCTGCTAAAGATAATTAAAGAAAAAGGATGAGCTAAAATGCATAAGTGACTAGGAATCATCAACGGTTCAGTTTCGGCTTAATTGGTTTGGCCTTGTCCAAACCAAACCGGTTAAGCCTTAATCGATTTGGGAGTTTTCAAACTTTTGAGTTGAACCAATCCCTAAACCTAAACCTAAGCTTGAGCATTGCCAAACCAAGCCAACCAAAGTACTAAAACGCCAAATCGTTTAAATGCGGTTTAATAACTCGGTCCAGGCTTGAACCGAGCCATTGTCGACTCCTATAATTGATGACAAGGAAGCGTATGGTAATTGTGATTAGTCAACATACATTTTGCCAAATCCAGGCACCCATGCAAGGAAAAGGACAAATTCATGCTAAGAAGCAAGAATTATAATATTATCAAACAAGTGAGCTCCTATAAAAAGCTATAAAATGAGCAAACAACCATTGACAAGTTCATTAGTTTAGATTTTGAATGCCCAACCTTCAATGACAAACCAAACATCATGGGGTAGTGAATCACGATGGTGCATGCATGGCCTTCGACAAACAAGGTAACTTTGTCATCAATTGTAGATTTGCCATGCTTAATCAAGGATATCCCCCAATGCTTTCTTATCCTAATTTTTTCTTGATTGAAATGTGTTTATCAACAGGGCCAACACGACTCATACCATTGAGTCCCAAGGGGTTGCCTTCCTCTTAGTGGGCTAACCAAAGGATTGTGAAACGTCACTACCCAATGAAAACACATAAAAGCACTAATGTCTTGACTCTCCACTCCACGCAAGTGTCAAAGTGTCGAAGCCTTCTTTAGTTAATATAAAATTAACGTACATATAATCATTACACTAATTAAAAAATATTTTAATCTTAATTAAATAGATAATTACTAAGTAAAAATGTGTATAAAATTATTGATTAATTAGTATAGAAATGTTACATGAGAGAAAGTAGCTCTTCGTGGATGCTAAGGGGAGAGAATGAGGACCAGAAGTAGCCCTAGAGTTGGGGAACCCAAAGGCCCTTTTCACGTGAGGACTCTTGCCATTTTATACAACTTGGAAACCCTAAAGGATTATTATTCACATCATAGTATGAACCATACGTACCATACGTGCATTCACAATCGTGAATGTTTCAATCATTCCCGTAAGAAAAACACCCTTAAAGAATGATAAATACCATACTTTTGGATTAACTATTTATTATGAGGTAAATAAGTCTAAAAATGGAAAAAAAAAACCATAAAAAAAGGGGGGAAAAAAACACAAGAATGTTTGAATAACATTTGCATTCGTTTTCCAATGTAGGAAAACGAATGTTATGCTAGACGAACACGAATTTTACGTACTATGATTCACATTTCAATCCCATCATCCCTTAACCAATCCTATCTAATAAAGGGAATAGTTTCCCACAAATTACAAAATGCCATGTTTCTTAAATGCAAGTTGCCTATGGTCAATATTTTAAATTGGAAACATTAAGCCTTGTAGGGTTATTAAAACTAATTAATATGACATTATCTCTCTTAACACAACATATGTGAATGGCCTCAAACCTATTATGAGATATTTAATTTAAATCTCTCTCAATCATTACAACCCCTTTATATATGTACTAGAAAAAAGAAGAAGAAGAAGCCATGACAAGTTAATCCTCTCATTAGGCTCAATGTGATAATAAGTTCATGTCAAGGTTCTCCACAAGACAAAACATTTGTTTTCACATGGAACTTGGGAGGACAATCTTTCGTGCAGGCCAAAGAGACCACTTGTTTCTCGCAAAGGCTCACCTTCAAAGAAGAACTTGTTAAAGCTCTTTGTGGGAGAACACGTTTGCGTTCTTATAGAACCTATGATCCCATTTCCCCACAAACCAACAAATTAAATTCCAACACAATCACTGTGCTCGATGAATTCAACTAGGAGAAACAATGCTACCTAACAAGCACCACTCTTGATTTAGCCATCATGCACTAGGCACATGGCCTACTAGAAACGAGGAGGTTGATGTTGAGTCTCCATATTGTTTACCCTTAGAATTGACTAGGTTCAATTAACTAAACTTAGGCTTGGCTTAGGTTGTATTAGTCAAAGTTAGGCATAAGATGAGAAAGCAAAAGGTAAGCTTAAGGATATATTAAAAGTCAAAAAGTACACAAGGAGGGAAAATCCTTGAATAAATAGGGACTCATGAGTCATGACCTATGGGACTAGCTCACATACTCTACAACTATGTTTTTGGGTACGATGGATATATATGTACATGGACATTGGCATTGATAAGCTAGTCAACGACGTCAATATCATACTCATTGAAACTTGGGAGCAAGATGCTGAAGGGATTGAATGTTTGGGCAAATATTATGTGCACTCCTTGATATGGGACAAATTCTTCAAGTCAACTAAGAGGGCAAGGAAAATCAACATTTTTTATTAAGAGAGGACTACAATATTGCATCTCTATTGTTAAAGGTAATACGCATGAATGCCATATATGGTTGAAAATAATGGCATTAGATACCATTCACTATTTTGTAGTTGGATCCTACATTCCTTCTCATGATGCTAACTTTATTCTTGTTTAGATAGAGAAAACCTTTTGTTAACCTAGAAGATGATATTGCTTACCTCAAAGCCAAGGGAGAGGTTATTGTCTTTGGCGACATCTATGCCTTTACAAGAATTTTGCAAACATCGTGCACAACAATATTTTACATCACATATCCCAACACATGTATGGTTGCTCTTATTTGGATGGAAAAGACTTAGGTCAATATGAAAGCTACTTCGATAAATTTGTAGTAGTACTAGAATGCTTCTCACAAATCAAGCATCTTTATGGAATGATCTCAATTATTTCACATATAGAAAACATGACAAAGACATTTGAATTTGTTATATGTTATTCTTGGAAGGTATGTTGAATTTCTTACATAGATTTTCACGATGTTAATGGACTCCATAATAAGATCATAGGGCGACATGTATTGATCTTAAATGTATGGAAGGATTTGAGTTTATGAAGTTCAACCTAATTCAAGACAACAGATATTTGTGCATAGACTTTAAAAGAGGACCTAGTACACAATAATGATTTAGGATATGTTATTGTGTGAAAGATCAATTTCCAAAATGGCGCAACTCTAGAACATGAATGGGAACCTTTCAAGAAAGTGATTTTCTCATGCTCAAAGGAACGTTTTTTGATGTATATGTGTTTCAAAGTAGTTGATAATAGATATAAGTAGCTCAAGGAAAACATGGTTTTATAAGGAAGACGATGAAGCTTTAAAGTATTGTATGACTTTAAAGATAGTCAAACATAAAGAAAACCATTAAAAAGTATATGCATGCATAGAAAAGACTTATTCAAAGAAAGAGAATATGGGAAGTTAATCAAAAAATTCTCCACAACCAAGGGCAAGCACATGCATGTGTTAAATTTTGGAGAGACCTTTAGGGGAAACATGTCAAGAGTTGCGGTAACTTAAGTCTTCTAGATTTTTGCACGCATGGTAATAACTTATACAAGCAATCAAATGGGGGGAAATTGATGTGTATGGTTGGTTGGCTTTCATACATGCTTTATTGCTTTACTATTGAGATATATGCATAGGGATTAAGATATTGACAAGTTTTTTTATTTTAGTAACACTTTTATTACTAGTGGGAAACCTCAAAGTGAGGTGAAAACCCACAAAAAATAAAGAGAAATATACAAGTGTTGATTAGACACTAAAAAGCTTAGAAGCACTCAAAGTAAAGATTGTAAATTTGCAGCGCGATGTCTCTAAGTTGCAGACAATCAAATAGAGATTACATGAGGGATTGCTTAAAGAAGCTAACTTCATGCAGTTGGTTTCGATCAAAGACCTTATTATTGCGAGCCATCCAAATGGTCCAAGGTGCCCAAAATCGTGTCCATTGGAGAAAATAAACATTGTTGGATAGGGTGGAGGAAATTTGTCCAAATAGCCAAAAGTGTTTCCCAAACCTTCGGCCAGGAAATCTGTGATAAAGAGATGCACTTAGTCTTTGTACAAATGTTTTAGTGAATGAGCAAGTCCATAATAAGTGTGGGAATGTTTCCAATCGTCCACCACATCTTGCACAATGTGACGAGGCTATCGATCGCTTTGGAAGATTCAACCCAGTTGGGAGCACACCCAATAGGCATCTCCATAGGAATACCTGTTGCTTAAGTGGAAGACCAAATCTCCATAAGCTTGTAAGCTTGTTTTTCTACCATGAATGTGTTTTGTGCAGGTTCCATAATGCATTTGCATGTTTGTGAAACCATGGGGCAGGTTGCAACAACATATATATTGAATGTGTTGTAATGTTATTCATTGGAATAATAATGTTCTATTTTTGTAACATCTAGTCCTGAATCATGTGATCTCCATCTAGAGGTGGCATAATTACTAAGTACCAACTTTGTGACTTGATTCCAGATAACGTGATGATGTGGCCCAAGACTATAACGATATGCAATGTCATTGAAGCATAATAGGTGACTTTGGTCATTTACCACATCTCCAATTGATTTCAGCCCCTTCTTTGCTAAAAAGTAAGCTTTCCTAGGCTCTTGTTCAGCTAGTGACTGTGGGAATATAGCTCTCTAATGTAAGCTTTCGAGGCATAAAGTGTTCCTTGATTCTGAATTCCTACCTTTCGAGGCAAAACGTCGTCCAATGCTTTAGAAGCTTTGAGCTAAATGGACAACCTTTGATGTGCTCGTCAAGCTTTCCAAACACTACATCCCAATGGTTAGTATCCCTTGAGCCAAATAACTTGGTTTTCAAATTATATAACATATCAGATAACTTTTGTTGAGCGAGCAACCTCAACCGGATCCAGATTGGCTGAATAAGCCTAAGCCGGATCGACATCCGGAAACAACTAGCCGGATTGGGGAGACAGATCGGAGAGCCGGATTCGAGCGGGAACCGGAAGCCTAGTAGTAGCCTAGACTACTAGGTAATCATTGTCTTGTAGTTAGTGTCAATTGCACGTAGGAATATTGAAGTACCAGTCAGTACTTATGTCAGTCCTTTATGGACTTGTATAAAAGCGCTCTCTGAGCACATTCTATGTACAGAGTGTTTTTATTATTTTGAATCTACGTTTACGTTCTGCTCTCTCTGTCTCTCCCGCATATACTCTCTTTGTATTAAGCTTCTCCATTAAACCTTCATCTTATTCTCTATTGCTATCCGGCTGAGTCGGTTCTATCTAACGCTTCTGCACCTTAACATTCACATGGTATTAGAGCGCGAGGGTTGAGAACCTCTACAGCCGACATACGCTTTCGAAGAAAAACCCTAATACCCGGTAAGAACAGATAGAGAAAGATATGGACAGAGGTATGGCGAGGTCACTTCCCACAGAGAAGCTTGACCGGAGCAACTACGTGTCATGGTCATATAAAATGCACCAGTACCTGTTAGGGCATGGATATTGGAGCTTTGTGGAAGGAATGAACGAGGTAGCGCCAGAGCCGACACATAATGACTTCTCGGTTTGGGAGCAAGGAGTGAGCTACGTATTGTACTGCCTCGCGTCCTATGTGCACGACCAGATGCTCGTCTACATAAAGGATGCAAAAATGCCGAAGGAGGCCTGGGGAAATTTGAGAAAGATTTTTGTCGCGAGTACCACAACCCGTAAGTTGCAGCTCCAACAAGAGCTGAACAACATCCGACAAAGAGACATGTCGGTTACGAACTACACCACCAAAATAAAGGAGATTTGTGACGCACTCAGATCCATCAACGTGACGGTGGACGAAGATGAGATGGTCCAAGTTTGCCTCGGTGGTCTAGCACAACGGTACGGGCCAATCCGGACGACGATCCGCACCCGGGAGAAGCCACAGTCCTTCTTCGACTTACAATCAATGTTGATGGTCGAAGAAAACCACACAAGTGGGTTGAGGACCACTTAATCAGACAACCGGATGCTATACACGGAGTCGAATCGGCCATGTGGACGTGGAGGACGAGGTGGGTCGGCACGCAATGGAGGCGGCCGGCAAGATCAGGACTGAAGGCATAGAGACAATGCCAACAACAGTTCTGGACCCTCCACAAGCAGGGGAGTCAAAGTGGCACCGGGAACCGGCAAGGAAAGGCCGACACGGAATGCTGGTATTGTGGCAAGAAAGGCCATAGGGAAAGCGAGTGCTGGAAGAAGTGCGCCGATTTGGACAAATCCGGATCCGGCAAAGCTAGTCGGGAAAACCGACAAAGCTCACACTACGCGGAAGGATAAGAAGGATCCGGAACCAGGAAGAACCGTAAAGGGGCGACCTTTGTGATGAAGCACAAGGCTAACTCAATGAAGAATACTACTTCCAAATCGGAGGAAGTATGGTATATTGATTCCGGAGCGTCCAACCACATGACAAGCCATGAAGAGTGGTTCTCTTTTTTGGAGAAGCTAGAACAACCGGGGATTGTCGAAACCGGAGATGACACCCCTCACCTGATTATGCATGTCGTAGAAGTCCCTTTAAGCCATGTCGGACAAAAGGGGAAGCTAATGAACGTACTACACATTCTGAGTATCACAATGAACATGGTGTCAGTTAGACAAATCGTCAACCAAGGGATGCATGTACGGTTTATGCACCTCGGGTGCTTCACCGAGGAAGAAGGCCGGATAATTGCGCAAGGGCACGGAGAAGGGAGGATGTTCATCCTCAACACTAATGACGTCGGCACCGCTATGTTTGCCAAAGGACAGAAGATTGAATCGGACATTGATCTCTGGCACAAGCAGATTGGCCACGTCAATTACCAGAGGCTTCATGACTTGCAATCGAAACAGGTTGTGTTTGGTTTGCCGAAATTTAGTGGCCGGAAGGCCCAAGTTTGTGAAGCCTGCCAACTCGGGAAGCAACACTGGCTTCCATTCCCCACCGAACGAAACCGGAGCCATAACAAGCTTGATCTAATACATTCAGATGTATGGGGACCGGCACAAAACGTTAGTCTTGGCGGGAGTCGGTATTTCGTCTCCTTCATCAACAACTATAGATGGCACACGTGGATCTACCTCATCGAGAAGAAAAGTGAAGTCTTCGACTATTTCTGGAACCTTCAAAGTTTAGTAGAAAGGGAAACAAAGAGTAAGATAAAGTGCCTACGGTCGGATGGCGGAAAAGAATACTTTTTCGGCCAATTCAACAGTCATCTACAACAGAACGGAATTCGAACAGAATTCAGCAGCCGGTACACATCGGAACAAAACGATGTGGCTGAGCGAAAGAACCAGTTGATTGTCGACGCGACAAGGGCAATGTTGGAGGAGAAGAGCATGCCCCAATTCTATTGGTCTGAGGCGGTCCGGATGACCGTCTACATCCAAAACCGAATCAGAGACATAGTGTTAGCACATGAGTTGTATTTTGGGCGCAAGCCGAATTTGAGACACCTTCGGATATTCAGCAGCATAGCATATGTGCATGTACCAAATGAGAAGCAGCAGAAGCTATATCCGAAGTCGGAGAAATGCATCCTAGTCGGTTGCTCACATGAGCAGAAGGGGTATAAGTGTTATAACCCTCGGACGAAGCAGGTCCGAGTAAACCGAGATGTTGAGTTCGACGAGACGGCATCGTGGTACTTCTATCGACTCTGACTTTCGACTCCGACCCAATCCCAGATTATGAGACTAGTGAGCATGAACCAGTCCAAATAGAAGATGACGAGCTGCAGACTTTAGAAGAGAGTCCGGAATCGTTTCGGTTGAGCGGACCGAACGAGCGACTGGGTCAAAGTGACCAATCGGATGAGGAACCGACGAGTAGTAGAGACTTTGCCGTGCTCTCCCCACACACGGAATCGAGAAAACGGTTCACGCGCAAAGAGAAAGGGAAGCGGAAAATGTCGGAATACAAAATCGGCAACGTTGAGTTGGATTGGAGAGAATCCGACTCCGGAAAGGATGAAGGCGGATCTTGGGGAATGAAGTCTGAACCGGCCAAGAAGGACCCCACACCGGGTGATGACAAATTACGCCGGTCTTCCTGCTAGAAGAACCCCGTTACGTTGTACGGGTACAATGAGTACATGGTGCATCACTATGCATACATGACCAAAGTGGCGGAAGTGTGTGAGCCGGAGAGCTACGCAGAAGCGGCAAAGGACGCAAATTGGCATGCCGCTATGGAAGAAGAAATGCGGGCCCTTCATGCCAACGACACATGGGACCTCGTTGACCCTCCCCGACATTGTAAACCAATCAGTTGCAAATGGGTGTACAAGGTAAAGTACAATGCCGATGGTTCGGTTAACCGATACAAGGCCCGGTTAGTGGCGAAGGGATATGCATAGACCCACGCAATCGACTACGATGAGACCTTCGCTCCAGTAGCGAAGATGACGACGGTTCACGTGGTACTAGCGAATGTTGCGACAAGGGGGTGGCATCTTCACTAAATGGACGTGAAGAATGTGTTTCTTCAAGGTGACCTTGAAGAACAGGTCTATATGATCCAACCTCTCGGTTTCCAGTTTGAGATGAACAAGTCAGCGGTGTGCCGACTTAAGAAGTCGCTTTATGGTCTGAAAGAAGCCCCATGAGCTTGGAATGCGAAGATCACGCACCAGTTGCGTAAGATGGGGCTTGTGACCTCTAAATCCGACTCATCGTTGTTCACCTAGCAAGGTTCGGAAGATCCGGTTTGCATCTTACTTTATGTAGATGATTTAGTCATCACCGGACCCGGACTCCATGAAATCGGCCGTGTCAAGGCCCCATTGTCAGACACATTTGAGATGAAGGACCTGGGGGGGACCTTCATTATTTTCTTGGGATTGAGGTGATCCGAACCCTCGATGGCATATTGCTCTCACAAAGACACTCTGTGTTGAATATGTTGTACAAGTTCGGCATGAAGGAATGCCGACCTATCTCCACACCCCTGGACCGGAACCAGAAGCTTCGTCCCAATTCCGGACTCATCGTTGTTCACCCGACAAGGTCTGGACGGTTCGGTTTGCATCTTACTTTATGTAGATGATTTAGTCATCACCGGATCCAGACTCCATGAAATCGGTCGTGTCAAGGCCCCATTGTCGGACACATTTGAGATGAAGCACCTGGGGGACCTTCATTATTTTCTTGGGATTGAGGTGATCTGAACCCCCGATGGCATATTGCTCTCACAAAGACACTATGTGTTGAATATGCTATACAAGTTCGGCATGACGGAATGCCGACCTGTCTCCACACCCTTGGACTGGAACCAGAAGCTTCGTCCCAACTTCGGACCGACTTGCGATGAGAGACGTTTCTGACAAATTGTCGGAAGCCTCATATACATGACAATCACTCGACCCGACAGCAGTTACCCGGTTGGAGTGATCACTAGTTCATGCAGAAGCCGACCATCGAGCACCTTCAATGTGCACACCGGATACTCTGGTATGTGAGCGGCACGAAGGACTGGGGACTATTATACCGGCATGGTATAACTGAAGAGCTAGTTGGATACACCGATGCCGACTGTGTTGGTGATGCATCGGATCGCCGATTCACCTCCGGTTACATGTTTTCTCTTGGTAGCGCAGCTGTTGCGTGGATCAGCCAATAGTGGCTCTGTGGAGCACTGAGGCTGAATATCGGGGCGCTACCAATGCCACCTGTGAAGCTATCTGGCTTCGGCAATTGTTGCGAGATCTCCAGATCAAGGTCCCGACCCCGATCTTGATCCATTGTGACAACATGAACAACATACAACTCGCCAAGAACCCCGTATTCCATGCTCGAACAAAGCACATAGAAGTGCATTATCACTTTATGCATGAGCGGGTCCTGAGTGGTGAAGTCGAACTTTGGTATGTTCAGATGGATCGGCAGGTTGCCGACATCTTCACCAAACCGCTCGGATCGGACAAGTTGCAGCACTTCTCGGAGATGCTCGACATTCATCGTCTCGATATGCCGCACTTGAGGGGGAGAACAGGAAAGGGATCGCACGACACCAGACAAGGAGCCGGAGAGGAAGAAAGAACCAACAAAGGGGGAGACTAGAGGAAAAAGGGGGTCGAGTAGGAAGTCGGCACATCCGAACAAGTTAGAATGAGCGGTAGCGGCGGCAAAGTCAAGAAGGACAGAGCCAACCGGAAGGAGAAGGCCAAGACCTAGACATGGTCTGACATGGTGAAGGTCCTGAAACCGGAAGACGAGTTGGAGAACACGGACTTAGACAAGAGCGGGAATGAATCGGAGATAACCAATTCGCTTCAACAGTTGGATTCGAAGGAGCCAGATCGACTAAAGGCCAAGCAGACACGGACGCAACGGAAGTCGACACCAACACGAAGGAACTGACGGGTCGACAAGCATCAGGGTCGCAGCACCGAGGGAGTTGAAATGGGCCTATGGAGCAGATAAGCCGACAGAGGAGGTAGAGGTGCAGCAAACAGGACCGGACCAGACGAGGAGCGCGAGCAAGGTAGAGCAACGCCAGAAGGAGATGGGTAGAAGAACCGGTTGCCACGGACACTAACACCACGATGCGACCTCAAGTTGAGCTTGAGGGGGAGTGTTGAGCGAGCAAGCTCAACCGGATCGGTATCCGGAAACAACCGGCCGGATCAGAGAGCCGGATTCGAGCGGGAACCGGAAGCCTAGTAGTAGCCTAAACTACTATGTAATCATTGTCTTGTAGTTAGTGTCAGTCGCACGTAGGAATATTGAAATACCTTTCAGTACTTCTGTCAGTCCTTTATGGACTTGTATAAAAGCGCTCTCTGAGCACATTCTATGTACAGAGTGTTTTTATTATTTTGAATCTACGTTTACGTTATGCTCTCTTTGTCTCTTCCTGCGTATACTCTATGTGTATTAAGCTTCTCCATTAAACCTTCATCTTATTCTTTGTTGCTATCTGGCTAAGCCAGTTCTATCTAACGCTTCCGCACGTTAAAATTCACACATTTCATGCCCAAGGCAATGTTTTTTTAGCAAATTTTGACAGTAAAGTAGTTTTTCTAGCCAACATATGCAATTGCAAATTAAGAATATTTAGTTCTCCACAGAATCGTGGAGTGCATATCTTCTCTAATTGTATGATTCGTACACATTTACGCGACTGCTTAGAGCACCAAAATTTTCTTATGAATTCTGAGTTAATCTTTTGTATCATGTGTCTCGGCCAATCGATCATAATTAAGTAATACTACATGTAAGCCATGAATATAGATTGCACTATCCTCAATCGGACATAGAGCGGCCATGTTGCAATCTTCCAATAGCTTAACTTTTGTCTCACTTTTTGCAAAACCCATTCAACCTTTCTTTTCCCTATTCCATTCCATCCCAATGGATAGCCAACTATATGGTGTCAAGGGTAGGAGTTTGGACTTGTTGAACTTAACATGTAGTCCAACAACAAATCCATACAAATTTGAGGGCATCCATAATCATTCTCATATCATTTGGATTGTTTTGTGACATGAATGATGTATCATCTACATATGCCCGAGCCACGAAATCATGTCCGTCTTTCATTTGCAAACCGTGACGTTGACCAATTGATACTAGATGATCCATGTACAATAGTGGTGGATGAGTTGCAATTGCATAAAACAATGCACTTACAGGACAACCTTGTCATACTGATTTGGCTAAGCTCCATGAATCGATCAATTCACCATCGATAATGCATGAAGATGTGCTAGACCCATAAAAACCAATAGATTACTTGAGACATTTTCGGGCTAAATCCTAGTTTGACTGACACAATTTCTTTTTGGGTATTAATTTGACCAAACCGTCTTTCCACGAGATAGGCATATCCCATTGTTGCCAAGCATTATTTGCGATATATAAGATTAAATCCCTAAGGACATCCCAAAATTTTGCAATGAACTCTAACGTAATACCATCCCAACTAGGCGGTATGCCTTTCACGAGACCCTTTCGAGCCTCAAAAACTCCTCCATTGTGAATGCTGCATTCAAAGCAATAACTTTATCAACACAAATAGTGGGTTGAACTAGTGACAAGAATGTATCTCTGGCATGTTTAACTGCATCTTTATCAACACAAATAATGGGTTGAACCAGTGACAAGAATGTATCTCGAAGATATGAGAGAAGTGAGTTACACATTCCTTGCCTAGTTCAAGTCAATTTGTAGTCCATGAACCATCACCAGTTTTGATGAATTTAATGGATTCCTTATGGCGTATTAGATGCAACCTTTTGACGAAGGATTTGGAAGAGCGGCCTGTGTCTTTCAATGGAAACTGTCTTGACCTAACTTGCCAAGTAGTAAGACAAAGGTCTTCAATCAAGCTCTAAAATTTTCAACTGGACGGTCAAATCACATGCTTAGGCAAATGTTATAAGTTTAATCATGCAATGCGACATGATATGTCTCACAACTGAAGCACAAATTAGTTCAATTACATTAAACAACTGCCAAACTATCATGTTCAGTTCTCAAATGGCAAATTTTGGATGTGTAATGGAAGTAACAAGTGTTGATAGAGGAAAGCCGTTTGAAATGTGAATTATTATATTGTTGTTTCGTGGACTTCAAGAAAGATATTGATATGGTGCTTCGTGAGCATCTATGGAGATGCATGGAAGAACTCGGGGTATCAAGTACATATGAGCATGCAATTCCTCGAATTTATAAGAAGGTGTACTAAGGAAGGATGGCCACTCTCATGAAATCTCTTTAGTTTATTTTATGCATTGCTGAATTTTGAACAAATGATTATTGGGATTACGAAGCAAGAAGACATTGAAGAAGTTGTCACTAGAAATACATTGTGGTTCTTTAATAATTTTAGGACATGCTTAACATTTTATGGTTATGTTGGAAAATTTCTGGATGAAGGTTATATTTGGGAACATTTAAATTAAAGATAAACCATGAATTGTGAACAATAATGAACCACTTGAAACCTTAGAAATCTTAAAACACCTTGGGTTTGAGGTTCCCTCCAATTGTTGAAGGAATGAATGTGCTCCAATGGCTTAAAAGCACTAATGGATTATGATGTACATATTTGAAAACATATTAATGGTGCTTAAATGTTGAGTTCTCAAGAAATATCTCTTTAACACTTAAGTAAGACAAGTGCTCCTCTATGGGATTGTAGTATGGGCTAATAACATCTGTAAGTGCACTTAGAAATGCATTTGAAAATATAAAAAAACATACTATTATGAAGTTGTTTGAGTGAAGCTACACATTATCTGTGTCCTTTACTTAAGACCAACCCATTTCTCCTTGAGATCAATGAAAATGGAAAATGGTTGTTGAGTACATGCTTAGGAGTAGAAACATACCCTCACATCAACATAGAATCACATGGGAATCAAGTAAAAATATTCAAAAGACACATAAAAGCAAAATGTTAGGTTTTGAATGACTGTAAGGTATGATGAAGTAGTTTGGAATATGGTATGCATTTCATTATAGGTCTATAAATTCCTTTGCATAGGAGGCTTCTTTGTTTGCAATGTGAGTGTATCACAACTTGGGAAAGATACGAAGGCTCACATTTCACACATTATTGTAGATATGTTGCACCAAACTATGAAACCATTTTCTCTTTGAATGGTGAAACACACATTACCAATACATGGTAGAGGTTATCCCAACTTTGTCTCACATCTAGTGGCATTGCTTCCATATAACTCTTAGCTCACATTCTTTTCAATTTGATACATTCTCAATCCCTACACACATTTCCCTCTTAATCACAATGTGCACTCTTAGTCACATTGTTCATCAATAAAGTTTTTGAATATCAAGATTCACTACCTAACTCCACACATAGTATGTGAAAACGTTTTGCTTTTGGTTCCATAGATTATCTCTAAGAACGATATTGAAATCTACTTATCTTTCTCTCCATTGTTCTTTCTTTATTATCTTTATCCAAATTCACACATGCCTGCATGTCTCCCCTAATGGATTGTGTTGACCTTGTGATATTATTATATTTATAATAATTTGATAAGATTCAAATTGATGCCCTTGCAAATGCATGGATAAGCATGTGAGATGTGGACTTTGGCATTGTTGCAACATCAATTGACATAATATGACATTGTAAAAATAAATAAACCTCGTAAAAAACGAACATTTTGGGCCACTCTACTTTGGATTCTCCTCTCCCTCTCTCTTCGTTAATAGTAATTGTATTCATTAAATGTATATGCATACAATAGAGAAGGGTGGCGATCAAACCCAATCTTATTACTATAGGCCTACAAACACTTGGTTGATTTTGGGTCAACCTTCTAGAAATCACCATGAAGTAGATAGTACACCTGGTTGATTTTGGGTCAACCTTCTAGAAATCACCATGAAGGAGATAGTACACCTGCTTGATTTTGGGTCAACCTTCTAGAAATCACCATGAAGGAGAACTATCGTACTAATATGCTTTTAAAGCTTTGAAAGTGCCTTTGAACATATTGACCTTAAAAACAAAAGTAATCTACATATTCCATAATCCCCAATATTAGAGAAACTCAAATACAAATTGAAATTGTGGATCGGGCAACTCAATCTCACCTTGACTATTAGGGGATATTGATACTTGTTCCCAACAATACCCTAGTTAGAGAATCCCATCTCGTTAAGATAAATGGTCAAATAGATATTTCCATACACACAAACAATAAACCTTGGCGATTTTGTTCCTGTACCACGGTACAAAAATAACATACATGATGTGATTCCCATATTATTAGTAAGCAAATGGGTAGTAGAGCATATTAATGAAGGATGGGTCAAGGGGTCCAATAGTTGGTGATAGAGGGTGGTCATGTATGTTGGACCCCTTGACCCATCCTTCATTAATATGCTCTACTACCCATTTGCTTACTAATAATATGGGAATCACATCATTTGTTGTAACTTTTACCATGCTTTATGACCCCCAAATGACAAATCTATTTTAAATGTATCCTTAACCAAATTTAGAATTAGGGGTTACAAAATATGTAGTGCTTGTGCCAATGTAACTCCATCATTATGTGTTGGGTAATTTGCCACATACCTAAAACCTTCAACCCTAACTAAGCTCAATCTTTAATCAAGTCATAACTAACGTCTGGCATAATATAACCAAAATTTCCATGATCTTCAACCAATAATTCTTATCAAGGATAGGCAATGCCAATAAGGATCACCAAATGTGGTCATATCCAAGAGTTATACAAATCTTGATTCTCACCACCCAAGACATTCTATGCTTACATAACTCAAGCAACATTTTGCAAAATCACCAAGCCAAGCTTTGTCATGCAATTGAATTCAAACTTGAGACTTTCTTTTCCCAATCTCAAACTTTGTTGTTAGGACAACGATGAGTGTTGAACTAGGATAGATTTAGAGCATTTAAATGAACAATTACTATGGAAAACATGCCATCATGAAGCTATAATTCTCGTTTTCACATGGTGTGTGCTAACCTTTTCTACGAAATAACATAGTATCTCCCTCTAAGGTTGAGTTCCATACTACATAATCTACAACCATTTAAGAGGTGGAATGATTGAGCAACAATATGAACTTGACTCTTTCTTCCATACTACATAGTCTATTGATCAAGTAATATATTTGTATATAATAGCAATGGCACACAAAAAAATCATAAGAATTTTTATTACCTATGCCACTTTTAATCAAGCAATAAATAGCCATGCTTGAGATTCCAATATATAAACTTATCTAGGATTGTATATGATATCCAAACCACCCTTTGAGGGGGTGAGATATAAACACCAATTGAGCAATAAACATGCATAGCTTGTATCCATTACGTACTTTATCATTTGAGGTCACTATCACTTTCCCTAATTCCTCCATTGCATGCTATATATAGCAAGCCACATAAATTGGACACTCTTGCCAATGGACTCCAAGGAACAACGTCAACCAAATTGTTATTGAAGAAAACATAAGGTAAGATAAAAATCGGTCTCTTCATTCTTCAGTTCTAAAAAACAAACCTTTTAAAGAAAACTTGGGCCTTCATATAAATCTTCAACTCTATTTCCATCCACTATAATATTAATCCTAGGCAAACCCGATCTACTAACAAAATTTTCTTTGTTAAAAACAAAAAACAAATATACTTCTATTATATAGCATTTGAGGATCTCCTTCACCAACATCTCCACATCTACAATATCATCAAACTCTACACCCGCCATAATATTGTTATCATCATATTACGTAATATTCGTGTTCGTTAGCTCAAACATTTGTTTTCATACGTATGCAAACGAATGCGTATGTTATTGAAACATTCTTGTGTTTTTTAAACACTTTTTACCTTAACTTTCTTACCCTAAAAAAATTTACTTTATAATAAATAATGAGTGCAAAAGTATGGTATTTACCATACTTCGAGAGTGTTTTTCTCACGCGAATGATCAGACTGTTCGCGAATGCGAATGCGAATGCGAATGCACGAATGGTACGTATGCTTCATACTATGGCGTCGTCAAGTAGAGCAGTTGTCCATTTCTAGCTAGCTACTTTCAGACTTCTCCTCCTCACCTCAACTGTGATTTGTGTCCATGATTCTTCCTACACCATATCTATGACATGATCTTCCCTAATGCCTTCACCTCAAATTCTTCAAAGATTTCTTAGTAATCACGAGTTATGGTGATTATCAAAATGTTGTGAGGATTTTCGGCCATGATGAGAAAACCAAGTGGGATGGATAAAATGGGGATGTGCAACATTGCACATGCACTTGGAAGATTTATAAAAGAAACAAATGTAAAAAAGGAAGGGTAAATGTAAGGTGTTAAAAGTGCACTACAAAAATTCATAAAGTGTAAATGTGATGTGCACTTATGTGCACATGCACATGTAAACTAAAGGGAGAGTACATGAAGTACGGGTGTAGTGAGTAGTGGGCATAATGTGTGTGTGAGGAGAGGGAGTTAAGGCTCCATCAATCTCTCCTCCTAAGATAAAGGCCAAATATTCCCCCATTGAAAGAAGGGGGCGTTGACCTCTTCTTTTAATGTGCCTCACCCCTTACTACTATAAAAGGGAGTGAGGGACCATTTTTTAGGGGCTTCCACTTTTTGGGTTTCTTTGGGTTGCCATTAGGGTTTCGGAATTTTGGGTTTAGGATCTCATTTTAGGGGTTTCATTCGTCTTCATCTTCTTCTTCTTCTTTTCCCCTATCCGATTAGGGTTTCATCTAGAGGGTTTACATTCGACCTACACGACCACGGTTGTAATTGGTGTGGTGCTTTCCATAATGTATCTTGTCTTGTTTAGATCTTATTCTCTTGAATCTTAATCTTTCTCTTCCTTCTTGGTTGAACTCCCAAGCTTCTCTCCCTCCTCTTACTCCCTAGTCCAAGACCCCCGTGGTCCCGTCCTATTTGACACGCACGCGTGGATTTCCGTGACAATGTATGCTTCATACCATGGTTGTCGTCAAGTAGAGCAGTTGTCCATTTCTAGCTAGCTACTTTCAGACTTCTCCTCCTCACCTCAACTGTGATTTGTGTGCATGATTCTTCCTACATATCTATGACATGATCTTCCCTAATGCCTTCACCTCAAATTCTTCAAAGATTTCTTAGTAATCGCGAGTTATGGTGATTATCAAAATGTTATAAAACATGGCTATGAAAATGCCCTCTAAAAATGAATGTTTCGACATGAATGCATAGCTCTCATCACAAGCTTCAATCCCAACCATAAGTTGCCAAAATCAAAGTTCTGTGTGAGACTTATAATTGAAACAATCAACAAATTTTCTCTTTGCAATCTCTCTCTCTCTCTCTCTCTCTCTCTCTCTCTCTCTCTCTTTGAAAACACAACTATATTAATAAGTATGTGTAAAAAACACTACTTACAAAGGGTGTCACAATGGAGTATGGTCACCCACTCACTACATGAGTAGTGGAACATATTGAATTGTCAATATGCAACATGAACACTCCACGAATGAAAGAATTTCCACTTGCTCTAATAAAGAAAATTGCTACATTAGTACTCCCTTCAACTTTTGTTGATATGATTTGACTCCATGCCTACCATCAAATACAAAAACATTGTGCATATCCCAATTATGACGCAATCCCGAATACCTCAGAAACAGGAAAATGATCACCATCTCTAATTTTGGATCCACCTGTGTGAATTGTGCAAATTGTTTTCGCGTCAAATAACATTGAGATAAAACTTGCCAAATTTGAGAAATGTACCGATGAATCCGACAAGCAATCAGACATTGTATGAAACGATGAGTATTATCTTCCATTTGAACAATACAAAAGAAGCAATTGCCCATTGGTAGTCCAAGTCGCTTTAAAGCTAATCCCAAAGGCAAACCCCCAATCAAAACTCTCCAAATGAAGACCTTTACTATTTAGAATGCCAACTACGTTTTAAGACCTCTCTCTCTCTCTCTCTCTCTCTCTCTCTCACACACACACACACACACACATTCCTTTTAACATTCTTTGACATACCTAATGTCTTTCTCACCCAACTAGACACAAGATTGAGCCATCCTCTTTTAAATTTTTACTAGTGAAATACAAAGTGGTTTCCTCAATAGAGGATGGTTTAAGATGTTTCATATTTCTAAACTTGTAGGTTTCCTAAAAATCTAAAGTGTGCCTTGTGAGCTCTTCATATTACCTATAAATTTGAAAATTCAGAGATAAAGTGAAATCGAAGTCAATTGAGATCATTGATATAGTAGAAAGTGTCAATTTAGAAGAGTGCATCTTTGTCTTTCTAAACTAGTTGGCGTCTTATTTATATAGCACAAATATGAAAATAATGTTGATTTTGATGATGTGATTGTGTGGGTTCAATCAAGAATATAAGCCTATTATATTTGTTGCCCACATTTCTCTAGATAATGTACAATGAAACATTTTTTCATCTTCTTTGATTCGGATACCGTAGATGTGCTCTTGCTTTGGAGCTTGTCTTAAGATAGGTCTACACCATAAGATATGTGTACACATACATATATACACTGTAAAAATATATTGTGCATGTTTGTGTTTAACTTTTTATAAGACATTTATATTTGATGAAAATGATTCTTTTAGTGATCGTTTATTTTGCTTAAATATTGCTTTTCGATTTATATGTTTATGTTTAACTTTCCACTTCCTTTGGACACATGTAATTTAATAAGCTTCCATTAAATTCTTTGGAGATCATATATGTGAACTTTAAAGCAAGAACACATCCATTGATTCCTTCAAATATGATATGACTTTTGCTTTTCCTTTTTATCTCATTCTTACCTTTTTTTTGAGCTCTTAACACATTCCTTAACTATTATGTGCTTAAATCTTTTGGAAAGAAGATGGCATCTTATGGACACTATCCAATCCTCCCGAAAGATATCTTCTACAAATAAAGATCACATAATGACTCTTTGCAATGTTTTTTTATGAAGTTTCCGTTTTACTTGCTACAGTCATTAGCTCCAAACTTTCTCCATTCACCATCCATTTATCAATATGTTCCATCATCCACCATGTATTGAAAATACAAATATATACCTTACTCACCATTTGACACTACCCTAACCTACATATGAAATATGATCATGATTATATATGGTTTGGACATTGGTCATATCAATTGAGAGTTTGTATAACCAACAAGCTAAAGACAATATGGCTACATTGAACATGCTATAAGATGCACAGTTGGAAGTTAACACATCTACTTCATTGATGATCTTATGTTGGTACCATAACATTCTAGATGCAATTGTGTATCATAGCACAACCAACAACACACACGAAAAGTTGGCACAACTTTGAATGGTCATAACTTTCTCGTCATTTACCTAACTTCACACAATGTCCACAAGAGTGTGCCAACATTGTTTGTGAAACAATAATAAAACAAACAACACAAACTCTTGCATGAGTCCCAAGTTCTCAATATATAGCTATCAGCATGGTCATCTTAATGAATCGTCTTTGGAATGCCTATGGTGATGGAGAAAAGGAATCGTGATGATCATTGACATCATCAATATGAGGAGTTATGGATAGAACAAATCCAAATAAGCTAAATTTTTAAAAAGAACGTACGATATATTACTAGAAAAAAGGAAGAGAGGAAGACAATGAAAAAGAAGAAGATCAAAGAAAAAAGAAGGAAATCAAAGATAAGAAGTAAAAAAAAAGAGGATATGGAAGAACAAAGAACGATGCTAAAATGGAAGAAGGATTAGAGGGAAATGAGGTATTGAGAATGAGTGATATCTTCTTCTTCTTCTTCTTAGTCATCAAAAGTTATGGTAATGAACCATGGTTAAGGCTACCCAAAGAAAAGAGTCACCCAAGATTGAACTACCCTACATTTGTTTTCTATTCCGGGGAGGATTGCCAAGACCAAGCGGGGGACCGGGCCTTCATATAAAAACTATACCACATCTCATTCATATCCCTAGGCCTCTCTCACATAATAGTGTGTGCGCTCTCTTGTTGTCGTTCTGTGTCTTAACATTTACTCTCAATTGCAACATTCCAAAGTAAGATTCTTGAAAATCGAACATTACTAACCAAATCCACAAGGATTGCACGAAAATTTCTCACTTTGGTCTTACTTATCATACTTAACCTCCTATCAATATTCACAACACACAACAATATGGACTTCAAGACGTCAAAGCTTTATAATAAGAATATCTATTGTACATCACCTCTTACTGCAATAGGACCAAGCCCTTGATGAGTTAAATTCTCGAAGTATGTGTTACTCCCTTTCATTTTCCTTATTTGCTTTTATGTAGGTTCTCCAAGCGTTTTTTCTTCCATAATGGTTATAGGACAATCAATACCACTTGTATTGGTTTGTGTGCGCCACGCCACAATTAATGCTTGAAACCCCAAGTCAAGCATTGTACACATCTATCCACCTTTGTCTCTTCTCCTTGGTATCTATCGTAGGCATTTATCCTTTTATGTTACCCAAATACTTAAACTTGGACTTCCACCACCCTTGAACATATACATAGATTAGAGTCTAGGGAAAAAAAACCAAGGGGGGTGCTTGGTTTCCATTGTCAAGAAGCTAAAGTAGTCGATATTACTAGATTGTTTTTCATAGCTTATAAATCCAAATTTACATAATATACCCAAAACTAGAATGAAGCCAATTTGAATTGAAGTGGAGGTATGAACCATGTCATTCTTAAACATCAGTAGAAGATCTCAATATAGTTGCACATTAAAAAGGCTACTTTTTTGGCTGTCAATGCAACCAACTCTTGTTTGTTGGTTGTACAATTGATGTTAGACAAACAACGAATCTTCGTTAAGGAGGCTCTAGGGTTGACTTTGACCCCCCTCATATGAACAAGGCGTTGTAATGCCTCATCTATTAAAAACATAAAATGCTTTGTGTTGACTTTGACCACCCTCCTTATTTGAAAAAAGCAATACAATGCCTCATCTTTTAAAAACATATTGCTTCATGTTGACTTTGACCCCTCAAATGAAAAAACCAACACAATGCCTCGTCTTTTAAAAACATATAATGCTCCATGTTTCGTTGTCTTTCAACTTGCCAACAACAAATGTTAGTTAAGGAGGCTCCAGGGTTAAAGAATGCATTACAATGCTTGGGAATACTTTTTTCCCCATAAGATTAAGTAGTAGCTTTTGCAATTTGTGCTCTATTAGATAGATCAACCAACCTTCACCATTTGTGTTTCATAGAATAGCCGTTTCTCTATCATATTAGCTTGCCTTAGCCAATAGGGAATCTGAAACTAGTCGAGCAACCAACAAGAGAAAGTGCTTGGCTATTGGATGGAGTGATTCTTATTGGGGATATGCTTTCGCCAGCAAAGCTTCACAATTAGGTTTGCTTTTCAAAAGCAGAAGACATGGGATGGGGTCTGTAAAAATATAGCAAATCCTTTCAAAGTGTTATTTTAAAAGCCGGTGGCACATCACCTTCTTCACGATTGAGAGATAATGCATTAAGCAAATAATAATCTTTTTTCATATGACTCTGCCCTTTCATATTGAATCATGGGGAGAAAGCAACATCAAAGAATGCAAACGGAAGAGGATTTAACAGACAGTGCATTGAAGTTTATGAAGAAGGTAAGATAATTTAATGGCATACTCCCCAACCTTTTCTTTTACAATTTCACACCCCTCATCTTGCTGCAATAATGTACATATAAATAGGATAAGAGTTCGCAAAAGACTTTCATTTTCCTTATGATTGACAACATCTGGCAAAACACACAATGAACTCAAAATCCAAATTTCCCGGCAAATTATTCAGACAGAACACTGATCATGAGTTAACAATGAGTAAAAACCAATCAATTGACTAATCTACCTTATTGGTAAACCCAACACGTAATTCCATAATTAGTGTTTTAAAAAAGATACAGAAAAATGAAAATTTAGGTAGACATTGGGTACTGAGAGAACTCATCCACCATAGCTGCAAGCATCCATTGCTTCTCATCAAGGTTAAACCCAGGGTTGCTCTGAAAATCAGGAAATTTTATGTTTTAATAAAATGGCATGTCTTAAAAAAAATGCATCATGACAAATAACACCCAACCAAAATCCATGCATCAACTATATTAATAGCTATCTATACTGCCCTAACACTCTCATTGACATCTCATATACTCTGATTTATTACTGAAATATATGAATCTACCTCAATATTGATTTTCAAAACTTGTTTTCGTGAGACTGCCTCAATGTTCATATGGAATGATTCTCAAATCAATTGATACTACATACACACCTCAATACCATATTGAACCAAGAGAAAACACAACATACCAAAATCCCCTGATATTTACAGGAATACATGATATCTTAAAAGAATATCTCCCTTAAAACTATTGTATAAAGCAACCGATATAGATATGGTAGTAGTCACCTTCAATGTTGTCAAGCTTCTCTGCACAAATGCTTGAGCAGCTTGGCCGACATCCGAAGGAAGGGTGCTTGCAATTTCCTCTAAATCTTCATTCTCTTGTTTTGCAGTATATCGTCCTGGACCACTATACTTTTCGACCACCTCCTCAAAGTATGATTGATTTTGAAGAACTCCATCAACCATCCTCTGCATATGTGAATTAAAAAGAAATTCATAACTCACGCTAGACATTGTGATCTCTAATAATGTCCCCCATAAAATGAGACTTGGCATTGAAACTTGTGCATTCTGGATGTTATCATGGAGAAGGTATCATGAAAATGGAAGTCTGAAATGAATACTGAAAATGTAGCACATTATTTTATTCTAAATCCAGTACTTACAGCCAGCAACACAAACAAAATGGGCAAAATGAGCAAAAGACAGACATGGATCTTGTAGGTTAAAAGTCTATAATTGATTTCCATTAGGGTTACAATAAAAGGGTAATGATGATTATAAAATATAAATAAATCCATATACCAGCATTACTTGTAGAATTAGCACACAACCAAAGACAGACATGGATGTTGTAGGTTGAAAGCCTAATTGATTTCCATTAGGGTTACAATAAAAGGGTAATGAAGATTATAAAATATACATAAATCCATATATAAGCATTCCTTGCAGAATCAGCACACAACCCTATACATTACTGCATGAAGTTACAACTATTACATGAGTTTGATACAAGTTCAAGAAATTTCAAATTGGACCACCCTAAAAACTGAGAAAATTTCAGGAATGATTAAGGATGCAGCTTTAACAATATTCATTTGCAAATATAGTCAATTCTTTCAGAAATGGAAAATACAAAGTTCCAAACCTTGATACATAAGCAAAAATGGGAGAAAAAACTCGAATTGTTTAAAAATATTGAAAACCCAACCAAACTGAAATGCAAAATGTTTCTAACCAGACCATTTGAGGGATTTTCAAGCTGAAACCAAATGGTTCACCAGATCTATCAACCACCAAGTTGTTACGCCATGGTTATGCACTTTGTTTTCAGCTTGAAACAAGTTGTTGGCTTTCTTGAAAAAAAATCTACATGATTTTGATATACTAGTATCTGTTTTCAGCAACATGACATGCTTAGGGGTCTGTTTTTCCCAGAAGTGGTGTTGGCTAAAACATAGTAATCTTTTGATAGTCAGTGTTTAAAAAAACACCTGCAAGGGCACCAGGCTTTCGGACCAATCAATGTACTATGTGAAATCTTTTAAATTCTTACTCTCTTCTCAAGTATACATCTGCGCAAGAAGCTAATTATGGGTGAATATGTCAATCACCACCACTGACGATTGTTCTCTTCTGGAGAGACATCCTCTATAACCGACCAAGCTCAAAGCCACCTGGAAAGGGGCATCAGAGGATGAGAACCACATCGATCTCAGACCCTGTCACTCCAAAAGGTGCTGTCAACGAGTTTGTGCTGTTTGGAAATGTAGGCCTATGTGGGTTGTAAATTCCATCAAAGGCTAAATATCGGTCTTGTGAACTTTCTTACTCCCTTACCTTACAACATGTGCTCCATAACCCTTTCCATGGCCATGACCTTTTAAACCCTTAAAACATTTTGAACATTTGAACCTTAAGCATGCCCAATAATCCTTTCTACGGCAATGATCTCAATAAGAGATGATCTGATCTCAAGAACTATGAGCCAGACAGCGAACAAGTACTACAATTGAAGATAAAAAGAACTGTGAAAAGAGAGTTAAAAAGAGCTTGAAATTGCTGGGAGGGATATGAATGAAGGCTGCGGGTATATCACACTTGGATGCAAAACAGCATGACCTCTCTTCACCCATATGTAGCAGAACAAATGACATGATTTTCGAAATTTAATCAATGGTCAGCAAGATCCAAGTCATGATCAGACTTCTCATTCATAATGCTAGCCACACTACAAGAATCTATCCTCAACACCAACTTGAGTTATATTTAGAATGAATTGAGTGTGAGGTGGTAACTACTAGAACATGAGAGTAAATGTCAATCGTATATTAACAATTCATTAGAATCTAAATATGGCTACTTTTTCAATTGCAAAGGCTTAGTCAATGTGCACAACTACTCATGTACCAAAAAACAATTTTGCAAACAGGGAATCCGTCAGGAAAAAAATCATTTTTACGTGTTTCATGCAATAGATTTTTTCTCCCTCACTATGGTCAGGAAGCCAAAAAGAAAATTAGAGCTTCTTTAACAGGTGAAAGTCGTATGATTGGACATCATCTTTAAATGAAACCATCTAGCTCACAACCAATAACAGAATTCTCTATCATCATGCAAGGTTGACCATCTCTTAGAGAAAGATAGATAGATAATGCTAGCTCGACCAATTGCTACACTTTCTTGAAGAGATCTAGATATAATATATATAATCAACCTAACATTGCACCAAATGGTATAATGCATCAATAATCACTTCTTGAGTCATTATGTTTAGTTTGGTGAATGCTTACATTTTGTGCAAGGATGTGTGATTATGTCCCCAAGATGTTGAGAGAAGATGTGTGCAGGATCCAAAAGCCCTAAATGCACGAAAGGTGCAATTCTCAAAGGGTGTGAGCAGATAAGAAATGGATGCATAGGAGCCATTGTAGGCAATTATAAATGTCATGCATAGCAGTGGAAACAGACCAAGGATTGATCACATCCCAATAATAGTTCATGAAAGCATATGAGCAACAAGAGACAGCTGGGCATAACCTCATCACACGGGAAGACCCCGATCAGAAACTATAAATAGAGAGCCAACGGAAGTAGGGGAACAAAGACAGCTTGGTTGAAGGTACGCTAAACAAGTGAAGCAATGGAAGTAAACCAAGGATTTCTCGCAGGACAATCAATGGTCCTAGATCAGATCCGTCACTCTATAAAAGGAGAGCTAATGGAAGCAGGGGAAGAGGCACACAACTTGAGTCGAACGCAACACAAAGTATGTTGTGTAACCTTTTGTGGGTAGAGTGTGAAGAAAGAATTAAGGACATGATCCCTGATTATAATACATTATAATAGATTATGCTGTTATGAGGTCTAATTTCTGTTCAGTGACCTAGAGAGAGAATATGGCTCAAGATTGAGGGTGATAGGGATCTTAATTGCTGGTTTACCAAGAGAGTAATTACTAGATCGTGGACATTGACCTGCCACCACACTCAACTGACAGGTTACTCTTGTTAGACGAGCTCTAATATCTTGAAATTCCGGGAAAGATATCACAGAGTTTGTGGAAATAAGATTTCATTGATCGCATGAAAGAAACCTCAAATGATGGCATGCACCATGAGAGCATCAACTTTCCTTTATTGTATACACAGGATCCTAATGTCATTGAGACCGCCCGGTCACTTCCAAAGCTTCACCAAAATAGAGAAAATTACTGAACTCAAGAGAAGGATCTTCGCACAAATAGTTTCTAAAACATCGTGGTTGTGCAAAATGTGCAAACAACCACTTTGCAAATTTTCAGTTCAGCAGTAAGCAAATGGTATATGAACCCTTCTCAAATCACATGTTAAGTCTAAGCATTACACATTCTTCTTTAGCGTATATTTGTGAAACAGTTTAAAATGATCAATTATATTCCCAAATGAGAGTAAGACAACATACTTGCCACTGTTTTTCAGTAAATAATCCTGTCTTCATGATATCTGGCTTGGCTTTCTCTAGATATTCCTCCAATGGCATCATCGGCTTTTCATCAATATCAGGATTTGTAAAATCACCCAATTCATGCTCAGGTTCTAGCAGCATCTGCATTTCAAAAGCAGTAAATTAATCATAAGCATAGATTGACATATTCACATTCACGGAGGTTACCAAATGAATGCATACAAATACACATACGAATGCATAAAAAAATATTCGTTAAAAAAAGAAAATAAATAAAAATAAAAAAGTCCCTACTTTTTAGTTCAAAAAGGGGATAAGTAAAACTTGACGGTAAATTCACACAAACAATGATTGTTTGAAATGTGTTTCTCAAGTGTAATCACGGCTTCTTCACATGCATTCTCACCCATTAAGAAACTCAGTTTATGCAACTTAAGATATTAAGCTATATGCCTACAAACTTCCTATTTTAGGTATTCTATTTCGGCGATGTTCAAAAAAAGTTTCAAAACATTACTACTTTGGGGAATGACTAGAGAGGATATATTACCTCTCCATAGGACTTTATAAATTGGTCCCACATATCTTGTAACTTCTCAATGGCCTCATTCTTTTCCATTGCCTTCAAACGCTCTGCTTCTTTCTTAGCATCTCCCTCACTTAGTTGAGCTTTACGTTGTGCCGCTTCAAGCTCTTCAATCTGCTTCCTAGGCTCCTTCCTCTCTCTAGAAACTCTAGAAAGCTGTGCTGGGAACCTCCTCCTGATCTTCGCATCATCATCATTTGCATCTCCATCTCCATCCCTGGACCAATCTTCCATCCTTCCGTACCTTCTAGATAATCGTGCATTCAGTATATCCATTGCACGTTTTGCTGCATCCTCCTCGTTAAGTGGTGGCCTAGTAGGTTCTTCAGGGTAATCATAGCGAGGTTCCGGAGCTGAATCTCTTGAGTAACGTGGAGATGATCTCTGAAGGGCGGCCTCCATACGCTGACTGTATGAGCTTCTACCTTGTTCATTCACTGATTCGACCTCATCAGGAGAAAATGCCATACTACCCATACCTGGTGAGCGTGCTTGAAGCGAAGTCGGTTGGCCTCGTCCTAATCCTGTGGAAAATCAACATTCAATAATTCACTTTCCAACTTGTTTTCATATGGATTTATGCAACTTCATTACTGATGGGTAAGTTAGTAGTAACCCCAAGATTTATGCCAAACATACAACAAGTTCATTTTAAATCAAATGACTTCATCCATGTAAAGACAAATCTAGTTTACAAATTTCCAGCATGCCAGAAAACATCTCAGTATCCCAAGATAAGAATAAATGATAGCAAGACAAACCTGGGCCTGGAGCACTTTTCTCTGGGGCAAACGCATACCATCCTGGTTGAATAACTGGTTTGAAAGTTTGGCTGTAATCATCAGCATCCTCTACCTTGTTTTCAACACCAGCTTGTGATGTTCCACTCCCATACTTTGTGTCCCCACTAAATGCCGAGGATTGAGACAGATTTAAATTCAAAAGACTGCCCATGCCCTCACCTCTAAGGAATGGATGCACTTTACTACTTTTATCCTCTGTCATGTGGTACATAGGAGCTACTCTTAATATTCAAAACATAGAGTGATTTCAAATCATAATACAATGGTCTACTTTGTAAAATCTGTAGAATATTCGAGATACTTAACGTGTTTGAGCAGTATTTGGCAGAGGCGGCATTTCTTTCTCCACATTACCCTGGGTTTGATCAATAGGCTGCTGCCAGCCTTCGCAAATAACAAGTGTGAGTGAACAATATACATACTGGTAAAATAAACTACAAGGAATCATTCTGCCCAGTCATTTGTGATCAACGTTCAAGTGATGAAAGAAGAGATACCTACATCAATACCTCTTCTCTTCTTTCATAACTATGCTACTTTCATCAGATAAGACTAAAAGAAAACATCATTGAACTTGGTCATCCATTCAGCTTGGACAAGGCAAACATTTAAAAGTCAGTGACTAACCTCAGCTATGAAAGGAACAACATAAATCTCTTATATCATAATTTTCGACTTTGGTCACATAACAGCAAATTTTTCTAAATTCTTTTCGTAGAGAATATATACAAAAGAAGAGAGAAAGTTTTGCCTCTACCGTGTTGAGCCCGATCCATACGTTTCGATTGCATGACCGGTGTAGGATGGCGTAACACATTAATAGGTGCTTCTGCATCCCCCATAAGTCTCAATTCCTCAGGAGAAGCATCTTCTTTCAGATCAATTTTCACTGTCTTTTCATCCCATTTAGACCATTTTGATATAATACGTCCCTGATCTGAAGAAAGAAGCTCTTCTGAAGAACGAAACGATGTTTCTTGGACAACTTTTCCTCTTCCAAAACCACTAAACTGTAATCCCAAAGAAGGCATTCGAGACGACATAGGAGCGCCCTTCCTCTCCACGAAATCATCATCATTGTCATCATCATGTGCTCTACTCTGCAGTGGTGAGCTTCTTCTGGCAGAGGGACTAGGGATAGGGATCTGACCTGGACCCACATTAGCAAAACTTGTTTTTTCTTCTTCTCCTTCTCCGTCGTTCTGTTCTATTTTCTCTGCGCCAAGAAATGAAGGATTGAAGAATCCTCCACCTCCTCCTCCCCTACCACGACCACGACCAGGGATGGGGTGGGATGGATTATCTTCAGACTGTGCAGAGCTATCGCCAAAGCCACGGCCTCGACCGATTCCTGCGCTATAACTACGGCATGGGCATGGGAATGGGCAGCTCCGTTGAGAGAGGGCGAGGGCGGCGAGAGAGCGAGGTTCTTTAAACCTTCTCATGGCGTGGATGTGTGTGTGGCAGCTAAAACCCTAGTAGCCAGGAATCTCTACGCCGCCATGGTGATTCGCTGTGCAGGCCGTTTTCGATTATCAGTAGTATACAGGTCTGTGGCACTCCATGGTGTAGAATCATCAATCAATCAATCAATCAATCAATCATCCATGATTGACAGTACAGATGGCTTGCCCTAACGAAGAGTGGAGATGAAAGGAAGGGAAGGGGGGGGGGGAAACAGGGGAGGAAGGGAACAGGGGAAGAAGGAGAAGAATGTAAAGAGAAGAAGAAGAAGAGCACAAAAAAGACTTACCCCCGGATGGGCACATGAAGGACCGCAATGGGCACTCGAAGGACCGCAATGGGTTTAGCCTTTAGGGTTTAGCATTTAGGGTTTTCAGTGTGTTCAAGGCTTCGGGTTTAGGGTTTTAATCATTTAGTGTTTAGGGGTTCGGGTTTAGCGTTTAGGGGTTTAGGGGTTTAGGGTTTAAATCGTTACCAAAAAGCTTCCTTCACGTCTACGACACAAGTGGCACTATATAGCCCTCGCCTCTCTCATGCTGATTCCTTCCATATATTAATTAACAATAGCAATGGGCCCGGTTTCGGCTTAAACCGAACCGAACCGTTAAACCATGGTTTAAAGGTTTATAAGTTCTAAAATAATTAAATGGTTTGGTTTGGTTTTAATTAATAATAAACGGTTCAATTTCAGTTCGGTTTGGTTTTGAAACTAGGGTTTATATGTTTTTGGGCTATCTTTTTTTATCCATTAAATGTTTATGTAATTTAATGTTTTTCATTGGTTTAATTCACTTAACTTAATTGTTTATTTCTAATGGCTCAATTAATCTTATTTATTTATTTATTTATTTTAACATAAATGCTTATTTAATTTTGTGTATTTTTATTGAAATAATTTTTTAATTAGTTTGGCTTAAATGTGGTTAGGTTTAAACTTTTTTTTAAATGGTTCGGTTTGGTTTTAATTTTTCCCTAAACGATTTTGGTTTAAATGATTTAGTTTACATTTTTTTTAAATGGTTTGGTTTAAATGTTCGAATTTTCATAAACGGTTTGGTTTGGTTTTTGTTTTATATAAAGGGTTTGGTTTGGTTTGGTTTGGTTTCAAGGCACCGAAACCGAAATCGAACCGGGCCCATTGTTAATTAACAACACTCCACAGAGTGCCCATGGTGATCGATGTCGCCCTGTTGTTTCCTTGGAATCTACCTTCCTTTTGTCTTGACTCCCGATCTAAATCCAACTAGTTCTCGCAATAACTAACCCTGGCATGAGTGTCTGATAGTCACTCCCACCAATTACATCTCTACCTTCACGTAATGGTTTGATCCACTTTTGTATTGCATTTTGAAAAAGGCACACCATGTTGTGATACATGATTATACATCTTGTTTATCCATATGCATGTGCCTCCTTTCTCGTCCATTTGAGCATTTCAACCTTTATACCTTGCTCTCTCGCCTTTCAAGAGGCTCGTTTCTTAAGCCCTGTGCGTACATTCTCGATCGTAAAGAAGGAAGGCATATTCAAAAGGGAACCATCAATATTATCGTTCTTGCATTTCATTGCTTGTGTGAGTTCTCACAATGCATGGACAAGTTCATAAGAGTTAGGTCACCATGGCTCTCAACATATCTCCCTCTTAGGTTTCTCCAAAATTTAGGATATGCACCTGCTTTCTCTTGTATGTGGGAAAATTGACGAGTAATGTCTCATATGCTTGTGTTTCTTTGTATAAGTCTTTTGCACTCACTGCAAACCTTATTGATGATTTTTAGTATCCTTGAATATATCCAAACTCATAAGACCCTTTCAAGTTGCATGACATTTGTTATCAATTATTTTTTCTTTGAGATTTGGAAGGAGTCAAATCAAGAGACACAAAAATAATACAATATGGCTCTATTTATAGGGTCTTTAAGAGTATTCTTAGAGTTTCTAGAAAGCTCCAAAGTATTCAAAAATATTCATGAATTTTCTCAATTATTTCGAAAAGTTCTAAAACTTAGGTGAAATAACAAATGAAAGTAATATCATATGTATTATAACAAATGTATCACAGGTTCATGGGCTCAAATCTTGTTTGGGGCAATATCATGACACAATATGTGTGTTTGTGGTTAAGAAAACAACTTTCTTGAAAGATTTGCATCTGTTTTAACTTTATCATTGGTAACATATTCTCCACCGTTTTGAAATACATGAGTGTTCATTTAAAGTGTGCATTTAGGAGCTAAACTCATGTCTGAAAACAGAAGCCCAACTCGTCGTGCAGGCTGGAACCCAAACTACCTATAATGGTTGCTTGGCAACGATCATACTAACGTCCATTTTCCATAGACAATAATCACGAAAAGCAATGGATCATACTAACAAGACTACACACACAATAATCACCGAAAATAATCGATCATACTAACATTCATTTTCCACATAATTCAATCACATACCCTAAGTGTTGAGAAACAAGCTTAACATGGGCCAGATTAGCTGAAAAAGTTGAGAACCGGATCCAATGTGTATTGATCGGCTAGGCCCGAATCGGCTAAATAAGTTGTAAGTCGAATCGGTTGGCCGAGTCGGATGGAATTTGACATGTCGTTAGGGAGCCTAGATGCATATTTTAGTAAATAGGCCTATTATAGGCTAATCCGTGTCAGGTTCATTAATGAGCATTAAAGTACTAATAGTACTTGTGTAAGCCCACCTGTCAAGGCTTGTATAAAAAGTACTCTGTGAGCATGTTATATGTAGATAGTACAGAACACTAAGTCATTTTCGTAATAGAAGTTTTTCGTTGTCTCCTTACACAATTTGTCTCTCTCCCTCTCCCCATATCCTATGTGTATACCTAACTATTTGTTGTTGTCTAACTTAGTTGGTTGAGTTTGTTGTTCATAAGCTTCCGCATGTATTCTTTTACATGGTATCAAAGTGTGAGGGTTAGAATAATCCTCTACAGCGAACAAGCATAGAGACAAGCTCTTTTTTTGGAAAATCGAAGACAGGAACATGGATAGAGGCATGAGAAGTTTCTTTTGACAAAAAAGCTCGATTGGAGCAACCACATATATTGGTTGTACAAGATGCATCAGTACCTGCTTGGGCACGGGTACTGGAGTTATGTGGAAGGAGCAAATAAGGCAGCCCCAGATTTGACACATAGAGACTTTACGACCTGGGAGCAGGTGGCGAGTAGGGTGATGTACTGTTTTGCATCTTGTGTGAGTGGCTAGCTTTTGAGCTACATTCGGGATGCCAAGATGCCGAAAGATGCTTAGACGAACCTAAAGAGGATCTTCGTCACAAGCACGTCAGCCATAAAGCTACAACTCAAACTTGAGCTTAGCAATGTCCGGCAGAGAGACATGTCGGTGGCTGACTACACCTCCAAGATCAAGGAGATATGCGTCTCTGTTATGTACACATAATGTAGGTGAGGGTAGGTCAATAAGTGAAGGGTATGTCCACTAATGTTAAAAGGGGGACTAATGTGATTGGATAGAAGGAATGATAGGTGCATGCACTATCATGATTTAGGCAACTAATGAATGGAGAGCCTTTTAAAAAAGCACATCTACTCAAGGGGCTTATGAAGAGGTATCAATATGCAGCTTAGCTACCCCGATAAGGACACCGGTGGTGCGGGCTAGGCTTTCGTCTCGACGATCGTGTAATCTCTTCCATTGTATTAGTCATCCTAATATCCAGCGGTATGGGACGTCGGTGGTAGGTTGGCTATGTCTAGATCATAGCTCGGGGGTGGTCTGGTGGAACGGGTTCTTCTATCCAATATGTTTTCCTTCTTTTACTTTATTTTGGTCTATTAATTAGTAATAGACTCTTAACAGTGGTATCAGAGCATTTACTGACTTTTTTTTTGTTGTTTTGATGTTTTTTGCATGTGAGCGATGGGGATCTAACAAGGCTTGGCATGCTCTTCTCAGGATCAAAACAACGTTCTAAACCCGATATTCTTCTTTCTCTATCTCTCTTCTTTTTCTATGATGCGTTATTCTTGGTCGCATGGAAATTGTATTATGTTTTCTTTTCTTTTCTTTTCTTTATTCTTTCTACGTTCATATGATTTACAATCTTATTGTGCATCGGGTCGAGCGCGTGTTTTCCCTAATCGTGCACGTTCACATCATGGCCCTTTTGCATATGATGTTGAGTATGCCACTCTTCCCTTTATTGAGCCATCACTTGGCCGATTCTGTGGGATGTTGGGGCCTTGACAAGGTGTCTATCGCCTACCTATGCCACTCTACTCTCTATTGAGCCATCAGTTGGTCGATTCTATGGGATGTTATGGCCTTGACGAGGTATATGTCCCTTACTTGTGCCACTCTACTCTCTATTGAGCCATCACTTTGCCGATTCTATGGGTGTGGTGGTCTTGAGGAGGTGCATGTCGACTACCCCAGGGTTTCTTACCTAATGGCATGCTTAATGTTTCATACACCTAATGGATTATTATTCTAATTATTTTCTAATTACACAAATTGTCTCTTCACTTTCTGATGATTTTCTCGTAATTGTCATTTACCCACCCACAATTAACTCTCTTTCTTACCATTATTTTAAGTTCATCTACACTATTTCCGCACGTTTAATGGTGTAACGATTTATGTAGACTATTTTTTCATATTGAGTGGTCATCATGCCGCTTTTTGAACATTTTTTCCAAAGTGTTCTCTAGGTTTAACACATGTAATTGAGCCTTAGAACTCGATTAAAAATACATGAGTTCCCTTATTTATGTTTTACTCATAGATTTGAGTACTACATCTTTGCGCACAATGCCACCACCACTTTTATCAATTTGTGGCTTATGTCACAAATGTGCAAATTACAACCACCATATTGGGGTGTATACATGTATACCTCGCGCCATCCATTTATTTGTGACTTTTTTTTTTAGGAGGTAACACATGGGTTTTTTTACCCTTGTTTTCATCACTACTTGACTCTTATGAGTAGTGCCTTATTTTATCATTTTTTTCATAACATTTGCTTGTTACTCGCAAAACTAGAATATTACTTACAAATGGACTTGTTTTTTCACGCAATACACTTTCTCGACCATATCAATACATGTTGGGTTGACATTTTAATATAAGGCTAACTAGGAAATTACATTTGCTTGTTACTCGCAAAACTAGAATATTACTTGCAAATGGACTTGTTTTTTCACGCAATACACTTTCTCGACCATATCAATACATGTTGGGTTGACATTTTAATATAAGGCTAACTAGGAAATTACATTGATGGTAGAACCATGGTTGGGCCTCGAGGAGCTGCCATTATTATTCAAGATAGAGATTTGTGAGGACCGCGCATGGTCGCTCACGCCTATTGGTCGCTCACGTTCACTCATGTTCCATTCTCCGGTGAGGACCGCACATGGTCAACCACTCCTCAACCTACTCCGATTTTCTCTTTCAACTCATCCCTACGCCACGCTTCCAAAAAGGCTGTGAGGACCATGGATGGTTGCTCACGCCTATTGGTGCCTCAATTCCCGATGACTCGATGAGGAGGACCACACATGGTCGTTCACGTTCACTCGTGTTCCATTCTCCGGTGAGGACCGCACATGGTCAACCACTCCTCAACCTACTCCGATTTTCTCTTTCAACTCATCCCTACGCCACACTTCCAAAAAGGTGGCCGTAAAGGGGAGGATAATGTCATGGACATGACTGCCACGCTTCCGAAAAGACGGTCATAAATGGGAGGATAATGTTACGGACATGACAATAATCATGTCACTCATCATCTAACCAACACATCCAAGTACATAATCGGGTTATCTATCTTAGTAGATTATCTATTCAATGTTCTAGGAGTTTTTAGAAGCTTCTAGAAAGCTCCAGAAGATTTTGCATGAAAATGGGTTGATGCATGGAACTACATGTAGAGGCCACAAACATGTATAAATACTTGTAACTCTTCCTTGATCCCTTTCAAGGGATTCAATGCCAGTCATTGACACGTCAATCTAGTATCCTCATTTCATGCCATCTTGTCTCCTTCTTCATCTTTGTCTTCATGCTCTTGTGTCGTTCCCAATTTCTAAAGTTCCACGCTCTTAGCCCCATCGTTCGTGCTCCATAGCTTCCTAAGTTCATAGTCTCATCACTCACAACTTCTAGAGTTCCTAGCCTCATCACGTGGACTTCCACGTTCGTAACCTTATCGGTCGTAGCTTCATCATCCGTGCTTTGTCGTAGTGGCGTTGAAATTGAACCTTCTCGTATTGAAAAGGTTAAACTTTGGCCCATTCCTCGTAATATTCGTGAACTTCGATCATTCTTAGGATTTATTGGATTTTTATGAAAATCAATTCGTAACTATTCCAATTTGACTACACCATTAACTGACCTTTTAAAAGGTCATCCACGCAAGTCTGTCAAACCAATTTCCTGGAATGAAAAACTTGACACATCATTTGAGACACTCAAAGAGCATGTGTGTCAAACTCACACTCTTCTATTACCGGACCCTTCTAAGCCTTTCTCAATCGAAACTGATGCTAATGATTATGCTATTGGTGCCATCCTTTATCAAGGCGGTCACCCTATCGCTTTTGAAAGTAAAAAGCTTGATGATAGTCAATCTCGGTATTTGGTTCAAGAGAAATAATTGTTCGCGGCGGTAATACATGCACTAAAAACATGGAGGCATTATCTTTATGGAAATCAAATTGTGGTTACACCAGACCATCAATCCTTGAAGTATTTTTGTGACCAACCAGATCTTGTTGGTCGTAAAGGCCGTCGGACTGACCTTATGCAAGATTTTGATTTTTCCATATGGTATCGCAAGGGTTCTATGAACACTGTTGCGAATGCTCTTAGTTGCATCAAAGAAGTTAACATGCTTAGCTTCATGGAAATAAAATCTGTTCTTTTAGGTCACCTTCGAGGGAAATACGTTGATGACAATTATTTCCCGAAATATTGGACGAAAGCCGAATCTGGTTTAGATGTCGTTACTAGCACCCTACCCTCGAGAGTCGAAGGCGACCTTTCACATTACAAACAATTTGCTCTACTGTAGTGGAAAGGTTTGTGTTCTAGATTTACCAAACGTAAAACAAAAAATTCTTCATGAATGTCATGATGCACCATCTATTGGTCATCCTGGAATACAACGCACACTTGTTCTCATCTCGAGTACTTTTTTCTAGCCTAAGATGCGCTTTGACGTGTACAAATACGTAACTTAATGCTTACAATGTTGGATTAATAAGTCGGAAAACTTAAAGCTGCTGGTCTTTTACATCCCTTAGATATTCCCAACAACAAATGGGAAAGTATCTCAATGGATTTTTTTTGTTAGTTGACCTTGTACACAGAGGGTTCATGATGCCATTTGGGTTGTCGTTGACCGACTAACAAAACTGGGTAGATTTATTCCCACCAAAACCACGGTAACCGCTCGACAATTGGCTTATCAATTTGTTGATGAGTGGTCATGATGCCATTTGGGTTGTCGTTGAAAGACTAACAAAATTGGTTGGATTTATTCCTACCAAAACCATGGTAACCGCTCGACAATTGACTTATCAATTTGTTGGTGAGTTATTTCATTGTCAGTGATCGAGATTCTAAGGTTACTTGTGACTTTTGGACTCAAGTCTTTAAGAAAGTAGGAATGATGTCGAGCATGGGTTCCGCAAATCATCGTGAGTCCGATGGACAAATTGAACGAGTGAATGGAATTATTGAGGATATGCTTCGAGGAGGAGCTTATGTAGCGAAAACCCCCTTCTAATTCCAAGTGGGAGCAATACCTTCCTATATTAGAATTTGCCTATGTATGTATGTATGTCATGTATTTAGAATTTGCCTATGTATGTATGCATGTATGTATGCATGTATGTCATGTATGTATGTATGTCATGTAGAGTAGGAGGAAAGACATGATGAGCTCTCTTTCAGTTACTTCTTCTTCTTCTTCTTCTTTCTTCTTCTGATTCTGCTTCTGCTTCTTCTCCTTCTTCTGATTCTGCTGGGCCTGGCTATGGTGGGCTTGAGGCTTGGGCTATGGCTGCGTTATTGGCTCGGCTCCCGCCTTGCCCCCTTCGTGCCCACCCCTCCCCACGTCGCCGCCCAAATGCTCCGCCTCGCCCGCCTCCGCCCTTCTGACTACCTCGTCGACCTTGGCTGTGGCGATGGACGCCTCCTCATCTCAGGTACTCCTCTCTCACCATTTCTTCCATCTCTTCCTTCTTCTGTACCTTCTTCTTCTGTTGCTCCCTCCCTCCCTCCCTCCCTCCTACCGAGTAGCAATTAGTTCCCACTCCTCCTCCTCCTCCTCTCTTCTTCATGTTTCGCAAGCAAAGGAAGCTCTCATGCTTGTAGATGCCTGTATGGAATCCGGATCGATCCTTTTCTGTTATCGATCCCAAGTTTTGCACGCTGTCAACAACTATGGCGTGGTGCTGGATCCTTTTCTCCTCTTCCTCTACTTTTTGATCATGTTCTCCTTCCCCGACATTTATCTCGCCGTCGTCAGTGTAATGAAACCCTAAAGTTGCTTTCTTTTAAAATTAGCTGCAAAGCTTTACGGTGCCAAAGGCTATGGCGTGGAGCTAGATCCATCCATCTTCGCAGAAGCAAAGCAAGCCATCTCCAAGGAGAACCTCGACCACATGATCACTGTGGAGCAGAAAGACGCATTTGATGTAGATTTAACCTCTGCCACCGTTCTTACTCTCTATCTGAGTGAAGGAGGAAACCTAAAGCTTCTTCCAAAGATGAAGAGAGAGCTCTCTGCTGAAGCTCGTGTTGTTTCTTTCTGTTGGTCTATCCCAGGTGTAAAACCTTGCAGAACAATTAAAGTGGATGGCATTCCAATCTTCTTGTATGATAGTTTCTACGACGCACCACAGGTTTGATGCTTTCTTTCATATATATTGCATATCTGTTTCCATTTCTGTTATTCGTCTGTTTTTAAGCCTTTTCTGATGTACGAATCTGCACCCCAAATGTTTATGACAAATGTACCTCAATTTCTTGGAATGGAAGTTTTCAATATTTCCACCTATACTCATTGCATTTCTCTGCCATTTCTTCGCAGGTCTGAGCTTGAATGTGCATATAAATCCATTATCTTTGCGCAGTTGTTACAATGAAAAGGTTCTTTGAGCTTTCTATACACACATAAGCAGCCTCTATCATTTCTTCGAACTCCAGATCTTCAGGCTGTAAAGAAAGCTAGGTCTTGTGACTGTATCAACAAAGTCTTGTTCAGTTTCGACGATTCAAAAGGTTGATATAGCCTCCTGTACAAACTCGTTTTGCTCAATTAATTGTATCTGAAAGACAAAACGTTCATATAGATTTTTTGTGTCATTCCTTCGCAGATCTGAGGTTGAAAGTGTATTAAATCCACCTCATACAATCCGAAAAATCCACATTTTCGTACATTCAGTTTGAGTACAGGAGGTTTGAGACTCTTGTCTTCCCCTCGGTTTTTTAGGAACATAAATCTAGCTTGTGTGACTAAATAAATTATCCATATTTTATTGCTAAGCTTCTAGGATTGAAGCTTGATTGAGCCTCTGTATACAGGATTTTTTTTTTGTTCTGTTTTAGAATGGAAGGCAGGCTGTTTCTGTTTGTCCATTTTTAGAATGTAAGGTTGATTGATCTACAGGGTGCACATACACAAATAATTTTCTTTCATTTCTTTGCAGATGTGAGTTTTAGTGTGTATACTGATTGAGTTATTGTGACGGAATATTGAAGATATTGTATTGGAACGTAGAAAGATATTGAAGATAAACATATTTTGTTTATCTTCAACTAGGTTGTTTGAGGAAGATATGATTGGTTATTGTCATACTATGATTTCTGGTTGTGGCATACCAAACGTTTCATTGGTGATTTTAGGTTCATGGTAATGCATGATAGTACTACGATAATGTATGGGGAAACTGTTGGAAACTTTGGTATGCTAAATATTCAGGCACATTTATGTGTTTTTATCTGGAGAATCGTTAGATCTGTTGACAATTTATCTAGGCATTGATGAAATAGGTTAATGCCAAGGTACTCTCTGCCTCTGTTGCTAAATTCAAATTTGTGATTTTACTTGGAACTCAATGAGATCGATCATTGCGCATCGAGTCTAGGTAGTCATTATGAGCTTAATGAATCTAACTTCTAAAAAGATTTATCATGTTATCCCTTAACTAATTGGGGCTCACAAATATTCATCACTAATTTCTATTACTTCAAACATGTTTGTGAGCCCCAATTAGTACTTTAAACATGCTTGCTTCTATAACCTTGTATGGCCCTTAGTAAGTAGAAGCTAAGGGCCATACAAGGTTAATTGAAGCCCTCTATATGAAAGCCATTTCTTGTTGATATAATTTCCTCATGCAACATAAGTTGAAGATAAGGCATATTTATGAAATTCAATTGATGAATTGAACTAAGAGAATTTAGACAACTCGTTGGTCCAATGTATGATGGATGTATTCTAGATAATGAAGGTAAGCATTGTGCATCAGGTGATGGCATCTTCCGCTTTTAAAGTGCATATTTGAAAGTGAATTATACATTTCAGTAATAACTAAGTGCTTGCAGAACTTGGACTCCATATAGCTAAGATGAGCAGAAAACCAAAAGATATTGAGAGTATATCAAATTTAAAGTGAGAGAAGAACATGGGGTATGTTTTCAAATAATTCAGTTTGTGGGGATTACTGGTTACTTGGTTATCTGGTATAACTGGTATACCATCCTTGTGTGAGAATTCAGAATTGCAGAACGTATTACATATTCACTCTTAGTTGTCCCAGTGTTTATAATTAAATAGTGAATTCTTATTTTCAGTGTCTCCTGTCATCTCTTGCATGAAGATTTTGCCATTTATTGTAACGCTTCAGTTTCTCATCCATTGTCAAGTGCACCATATGCCTTCTTTTTGTATTTCTTGCAATAATGATGTTCTAGCTCTATCCCATTGGCAATGACAACTGGAAGTTGCTTATTGATTGTCACAATAGTTAATATCTATTGATATGTTTTATCCATGCATAATCTTATGTATTGGTGAATCACGTCTCATTAGTTGTAACTTTAAAAATGTCATGATGGGTTTGGCAATGAAGATAAAAACAGCAGGCAACTGGATTTTTTGGTCCCTTTCTAAGGATGTGGTAGTAAAAGTGCTCCCCATCTGACACTAACATTTAAGAGAATAATTGATGTAGGGTAACTCGCAAAAACTCAGTTTCTTAGGAGATGATGGAAAACATCAATTGAAAACATCACGTCTTTCACCAAAACTAATGATGGGAACTGATACACACTTGTCATTATGGTTAATATATATTCAACAGGGCTACAATGTAGGGTGAAGAGTAAAATATGAAACGCGACCAATAATGAATAAACATTCAAATAAGATATAAAAATGTGAATATTATTATGAGAGTGAGTATGTAAAATACATGACAACTTCTTGAGAAGCATATACTTTGTCAATCATTTCACATAATCAAGGCCCCAAGGGTCCTCCATTCATAATTTTAGAGAAGAATTGGAATTCGAAAAAACAATTATAGCATGAAAAGTTTTTCTTATTATGTTATTCATATAATATGAAATATGTATTTCATAAAAGAATGGTTATTCAAGGGCAGTAACCCAATCTCTGAAGAATAATACACTGAGATACAGCACATCACAATGACTTATCATATGACTTTATCACTGTGCGCTGCCAAATTGCAGTGAGTGGATCAAAGTGTAGTTCCCATGTAGGCCAATAATGCAAGTCTTGCTTCATTGTAAGAACTCGCGGTTTCCCATTCAAGTAGACTGTCTTAACGCGTACAAATGTACCATGCTCAAGCTCCTGTTAGATTACACATGACGATAGAATACCAGTAAGCAAAGGAATTAAACAAAGTATAAATTTGAAAGCAACAACTTCAGCTATGCATAGATAATAAACAATTGCGACCTTGGCAGTATCAAATTCCTGAGAAAGAAACGTTATAATTAAGATTTACAAAAGAGAGATGATCTCATTATACACTACAATAAAAGAAATATATTCATGACCTCGAACATAATTGCAATGCGTAAGCCTGTTCATGTCGCATAGTGATTTCTAATTGTGTTTCAATCCAGTAAATAATAAATTTTACATTTTCATTCCAAAATACTTACTTTTTTGTTCGATATGTAAAATTATATTTCCTTTTCATTCGTATTTGAATATCCATGTAACGATAAAATTCTTCTATTTTGCACATGCCTTTTCAACCCAAGCTATCATCTTTCTATGATAATTGATAAACTATATTGTGTGTCATTATCCACCTAATGATATTGAGCTCTCAACTCACGAGCCTGCCACAGAACTGTGTGCATGCATGGCAAGTTTCTAAATGGAGCACACATGTCATCCAACTTTAATCAATTAATATTCAAATCCCCAACCTTTCTGTCAACCATATCCTGAAGTGTCCCCATCCTGCCCTGTCATCCTTGCAATTAATGATGGTAACAGCCAAAGACTCAATATCATACCTTGTAGATGTAGGGTCAATCGGCTAAGTGGACCATCCAGTTTGATGCAAAGGAAAATTGTTTCATTTTTGTGGACAGAATAAATGAGCATACCTTTGTCACTTCCAGGAAAGCTTCCAAATCAGGTACAGGCGTCCCATTAATTTCAACAATCCACTGTAGCGCATAGAGACCATATCTGTGAGCAGGACTTCCATGGGACCACCTAAAAATGAACAAATAATATGAAAATGTGCATGTGTGACGCAAATAATCTAATCCTGAGTTATTATGATAAACCATATACCTTGCAATATAAACCCCGTGCCCTTCTTCAGGCAGGAAGCCCATAGCACGAACAGCTCGATGAGAATCTTGAAGGATACCTCCACACCAGCTAATCATACGTGATGTGCCAAATCCATCTCTTACATCAGTTCCAACAAGAACTTCTAATTCTACACCCTACATTTATGGAACAAGTCATAGCAATTTTAGGTCCTAGTAAGATGTATGAGAATCTCCCAATCTTAATGCCTGAAGTTACCTGACGAAAAACTGTCATTTTTAGCTTTCCCTCCATGTCACTAGTGTCTAGGATATTATTACATGCATTCTCAATATCTTTGAAGCAGGTAATAGGCTCCCCATTAATAGCTAACAGCATGTCCCCTTGTTCCAAATCTTTTTCTGCCCTAGAACCAGCTAAGCACCCTTTTACTCGCAAAACTTGTCTTCGAACAGGATCCTTCTTAGCCAAATCCTGTGATTAACAATCAGAAAAAATTACACAAATTGGACTAAATACAGAATACGAAAGCACAAAATGCCCTAATTAGATTTCCATTAATAAGAAACATGTAATGAAAAGCTCTCTTTACCATAGGGCACTCTATTCTTAGATGAAGACCAAAGAATTAAATAAAGATAAGACACAGATAATTGAAAGAACATACAAGAACCCATTTGTTGCTCAGACCAAAGCTTCGCGCCTTTGAGAGAAGGGTCGGAAATAACTCGGCTTCAAGAATCCGAACAGTGGGCATGTTCCTCTTAATGCCATTTATAAGCAAAGGAGGACCTGTGTTACCCTTTACAATCTTATCAACAACCTCACATATTGCATAAACAGGGATGCCACGAATAAATTGGTGGTCTTCAGCTGGGGAATTGCCGTACTTCACCTGATATAAATTTGAGTGAAGTAACCGCAATGAGAATACTGCATAGAGATAGAACTACCACAATTAACAGCTTCTAACTCGGTCTGAGAGTCTACCTGAGTTGAAAAACTACCCCAAAGAGCTTTCACTCTACCAAACTCATCAGCGAGTACTCCCGAGAAAGCATGTCCAAAGTCTGCAAAGTATATGATAGAAAAATGATTGTATGTAACATACAAATTTGCACATTATATTAGATCATGTGCTGCAAAAGAACCTGTGTCTATTTCTATAACTTCCATATTCATGGCACGGTATCGTGGACAATCAGAATAGCCAACGTTTAAGGCTGCTCCTGGGTTTGTCACCATGGATTTTCTTGATGTCACTTGCAGACTTCGGCTTAATCCAACCAAGTGAACACTATCACCTCTTTGAAGAGGAGGATCTGTTATGATAAAAAGTAAAAGTTGCTGCATCATGCATTAGAGATCAAATATGTCAAGTTTTTACAGTAAATCTGTTACCAGGAAGAAGAACAGCTGCAGACAAAGCAGCTGCACCAGCTGTTTCCAAAGCACCAGGATTATATGCTACAAGAGCATAATTATGCACAGGATGAAGGAATACCACCTGGTTATTCAACACAGTAGATCATGACCTGTGAAAGAAACTAACTGTCCAGCGTATTTTGGTAAACATACCTCAGCAGGAATCTCCACAGGGTAAGCAGCAAAAGAAAGCATCACATCTGATACTGAAATAGGTACAGTGTTCCTGTCCACTGCCACTAGTCCTATGTTTGGTGAATGATGAACAATGACCCCTGTCCCATAGAAATTCTGTGCATGAACACCATCTAACATTGCAGAGGGAGGTATATGAACCTGCAAAACCACCAAGAAACCAGAAAATAAGACCTACTGCTGAAGAATACGACTGAGGCAACAAACCTATCAATGTACCTCAAACATCACAAGTGCTGTTTCCATGACATTCTCGACAGAAGTATTCATCCTTATGCCAACACCTTCTTCATGATCTATAGCAAGATTATCATCAGTAATGGGCTCGATGTTCTCCACCTTACAATCAGATGTCACAAAAGTATCATCGGAGCTTTTTTCTAGAACACGTCTGCGCTTGGAATCACTTCGTCCTAGAGTATCAGCAGCTATTTGATCACATTCAATAGGTGGAACTCCAACAATACGAGATTCATCATGACTTGACACAGATTCAATTTCCTCATCTCTTCCATTTGTCACTGGAGAATCTACACAAGCTTCTTCCCTATTTAAGTTGATCGGATGAGCAGACACATCATGTTCTTTAGAATGGACAGCTGTAATTGATGAATACAAGATGCTGCTCAGAGCTGCATTTTCTATCTGCCAAATACCAGCAGCATCTTCACGTCTGTACCATTGGGGTGGAGCATACCATTCATGCCTGTCAATGGTCACTAATTTGGACTGCCAGAAACACAGAAAATGTTATAAACCGATGGCAGTACAAGTCAATAACCCTTGAATTATTATAGATAAGAGCTTCTGCTTTGTCATTGCAAATATACGAAAAAGGTTTCCAAACATTTAGTTATGATGAACATGAAATAGGTACATCAACCAACCAATGATACACTATTTAGATCAGAACTGACCACCCAAAACATGTTTTTGACTCAATCAGAACTAAAACACAGAAGCATATGTTTGGGGATGAATAGAGTAGTTAAACTAGTCGGTGCATGCAAGGGGTTCTTCTCTCTATTTATCTTTTCATGGGAGATATGCAATTCAGCCTTGTATCCAAATCAAGGCTTCAACACCTTTTATTATTATTATCTTGATTAGTTAGCATATACTTTAGTAGCAGAACACATAAAATATAAGCCAGATTGAAGAAAAAACTATTTCTTTGTTACTGAATAGAAAATTAAAAACTATTCGTTGGTATTAAATGTTTAAAATGTCAGTACTTTCTAGGAAATGGAAATTAGTAACTTTGAAACTCTATGCAATAGGAGAAGATTATAAAAAATGTTACATGCATGCAAGTCTTAGATTACACCTTATTTCTGTGTCGATCAGTGTATGTGATGAATTCTAGAGGCACACGAATTCCTCGAGAAAGTTTTGAAAGAACTGAAAGAAAATGATTGACATCTGAAATATCCTCTCCAGCAAATTTTTTGATGATTGAATGTCTTGGAACCCCTGCTCTTGAAAGCATATATCTATCCACAACAATTGGGGAAAGGAAAGGAAAAAAGGTATTAAGAACAGCCAGTAGAAGCTTACACATATCAAATATTCTGAGGAAGTAATCAACTTTCCAATTGGTAGCTTTGACAATGGAAAGCACAAATTCATAGCTGAAAGTATTTATCTCACATTGTAAGGGAAAGAACAAAAACATGATCCGAATTGCCTTTTACACTTACCCTGGTTCAGCAACATATACCAAGCCACATCTAAACCGAAAATTACGGGCCTGAAAACATACATAAACAAAATTTCATAATGGTTAGCAAATATTTATATACAAACAAAATTACATACAGCCAGCGATCGTTTTATCAAATGTGCAATTGCAACTTCAATAAAGCATGTTTATTTGCTATCTCTCTAATTGGATAGTGACTTGTCAATTGGAAGATGAAAGCTAGTTTTATGCAAAAGATTCTTTTAATTGAGTCATTTACTCCTGCAAGATACTCAGTTCAGAAAAAAGGAAGGATCTCTATGAATCTTGTAATCAGTCAGTTGAGACAGGAATCTTAAGACATGATTCTATTTTAGAGTATAGATTCTTCTGTTCAAATCGTGTACTCCTGCAAGTTACTAAGTTTTTGTCCATAACCTAAATAACTGAGCATTCCTTATAGCAGTCAACTACAAGCTGACAACTTAGTGCCTTTGCAGGTAGTTTGTCACTTTCTGCAACCAAATTTCAGTAATTCAGTTTAAAGGTGCTTTATGGAGAATCCAAAATTGAAACTAAAAACAGCAATATAGATGTGCGTCTTAGCTCACATAGAAAATGATCAAAGTGTTATAAACTGGTTAGGATAACACCTGTTGATATGATAAAGGATGAATTACACCTCCGCTTACTCCCAAAAAGTAATCTGGTGTGATAGAATGCAAATCTTGAATCTATTTCAGTAGCAAACGATTTAGAGGTGAACCAACCATGCCTAGCTTTACCTTCAAACAAAAATACATAAAGCATACCTCTAATGTGGTTTCCACTGTCTGACCACCTCTTTCTACTTCCATGACAATTTCTTGCCCAACGTTATCATCTAGCAAGGTTTCCAAACGCAGGAATTGCGTTATAATCTACAAGGAAAGATACTACAGAATCAGCATTGAAGCACTATATAACACTATACACATTTTGATTGCATAAACAGTAAACAATGTATTCAGAGAAACATTATGTCCAACCTTTGCCCCATGGTATTTAACAATAGGTTGGCAACAGTAAATGATATAATCCAGGTTCAATAATTCCCACATAACACTACACATTTTGATTATCTAAACGGTAAACAATGTATTCAGAGAAACATTATGTCCAACCTTTGCCTCATGGTATTTAGCAATAGGTTGGCAACAGTAAATGATATATAATCCAGGTTGAATTGTCAACCCCATTCTTTGAACCATAGAAAAACTTTGGATACGGTTTTATAAATGACGGAATCTCTTGAAATTTCAGGAATGCATAAACTGTGTATTTGAGTTAAATTTCAAGCAAGTGCTCTCTCATGGCAGAAGTTTACAGAATTTCCAATAAATTATTACTCTATTCCTACATTATCAATTTCACGCTTCACAAATTTCTGCTGTAGAACAAACCGACTTGACAATGAGCTGATGCAACAACCAAAATAAACACAATTTTGAGATTGGTTGTATGCTGGAGGTAATCATGGATTTCTTATACTTTTTGAACCTACATTTGATCTCTTGATATCAGTCACCGGACAGTGAGAAACACTGCATGCAAGCTTAGAGGCGGGAACAAAGAACAGCCAGATTGAACCATGATCCCACTTGTCACATGTGTGAGGATCTTGTGGCATATCCACCGGTTAATTGCTTATGACTCTTTTCACATGCTCATGAAGAGTGGTGTGCTGCTAGTCTATTGGTGTTGCATGCTGGCTTGCACACTGGATATATCTCTCATAGCAGTTCTCTGGTTGCAGCACAAATTGGGCCTGCAGTTATTATATTAGGAAGTTTCTTCAGACCTGGTCTTCATGCTCGCCACTACCACATAATCTAGAGGCACCTCGAATATGTTGCCTTCTGAGAAGACAGACCGTTATCATGGACACATTATTTTCTTTATAGTTGCTGGTATTACCTCATAGCATCTTATTTTCTCTAAAACCAGTCGCATTCTGTGGTGAGACTAGGTTGTGAACCATTTACACCTTGAGTCAGTGGGAAGCTTCGACCTGATTATCATTGATCAAACACAGCAGAGGAATGAAGACAGGCTTTCCTGGGCAGGAATCTTGCATTATCTTTGACTTATCCTTTGTAGACATTGCTTGGCAGTACCACTCCCCTACAGTGGTTTATTCAGCATTGACTGATGATTTAACATACTCTAGTTATTGTATTTGTACGTACCATTTGTGAACACTTTGCAATTACAATTGCATTGGATACTCCAGTGACAGTAACTGACTCATTTGCCAGGTGTGCCAAGTAACATATATATATTGTTTCTCGGATCCCCTTCTGACTCACTACCAGAAGATGTGGATCAGGGATCATGAAAGGATGTAATAATGAAGCTCAATCACCTCATCACTACATTGATTAACAATCGGCAACGGTTCGGTTTGAGAGGTTCAAAACAGAACCGCTTAAAAATTTTGAAACCTGAACCGAACCGAACCACAAAACCATTAAAAAAAATTCAAACCGTTAAAATCACGGTTTCGTGGTTCGGTTTCAGTTTCAACTTAGGTCAAAATTCAAATTTTAAAATTTAAAATGTTTCATTATTTTATTTTTTCAAAATTGTAAAGATTTTTCTAAAATGTGAGAATAAGGCCTAAAATGAAAAGATTGTTAAAAAACTATTTTTTAAAAATTTAAAAATAAAAAACCGTCCGTTTAAACCGCGGTTTCTAACGGTTGAAACCGAACCGAACCGTTTAAACAGTTAAGCCATTAAGCTGTGGTTTCACAGTTCGGTTTGGTTCAAACCTGTATGAGTAGGTTAGGTCTACAGCAATAGGACCACAAGAGGCCATCATAAGATATCTAAATAAATAGAAATTAATATTTTAGAAAGCTATAAAATGTCAAAATATTTAATCCATAAGGGTCCATCCTAGAGTTAATTTGTTAATCAAAGATGTAAATACGTGTTACAATCTTCTTTCCCATTTCATTGTGTGGTTTGAATAAACTGATGAAAATGAAATTGTAATACTACATCCGATTGTGTCCACAAAATCATTTCTCCGAGTCCACACTATCAGTACCCTAGTGAGATCTAATTTAATGCTGAATGAAGACAAACTGTCCACTTAGGATAAACTTGGAATAAACCAAAACCACAACATTGAGAAAGTAAATGGATTGGAAACAACTATTCTCTGACATGTGGGGCTCACAATAAAGAAGCTTCCCTTTAGGCTTTAATATAGAACATCTTTAGTTATACACCTCATCATCCCATCGGTCCACTGATGCATACTGGTTCAAGTGCTTGGACTATTGCTTATGCATCAAGGTCAGTTTTTAAGGGTAGAATGATATATGCCTACGACGCCCTTAGACAACATTCTATTTTTACATTACTGAAGAATCATAATATGGTTTCCAAAAAGCCTTCAAGAAGACTCGAATAAAGCAATACAAACATACGGTCAAAAACTGACACCTTACCTCACCATTAACACGCACAAGAACATCCCCTGGTTCTAGAAATTTATGAGCAGGGCCTCCAGGTACCTGTGAAGGTCAATCCCTTATCTCAATCTGGAAAATACAATGAATGAGGTAAAGTCTTTAATGAATCCTAACATACCACAGAATCCACAACGAGCATTCCTGTTTCTCCCACAGGTGAGGCTTGTCTGACCAACTATAGAAATGCGAGATAAGTAACATTGTCATGATAATAAAATGCAGCAGATTTGATTTTCTGTTAAAAGAAAAACCAACCTACCTGCTCAATCTCATTCTTTAAACCAAGCCGCCGAGTTTCATCAAATCCTTTATGCAATAATGTCATCTTTTTAAACATGGATGGGTTAGCATTTTCAAAAACTAAAATTAAACACATGACGAGAAAAAAATATAACACATTTCTTACAGTAAATTACTGGACATATGCCAAAGTTCAGAAATTACAAAATAACAACACCAGAATTGAAAGCATGAGATATAGTGCATTCATTATCATATTAATGGGCGGCATCATGCATTCCTTTCAACAGACAATCCATGCAAATTACATAATAGAATGACGAGCTACCTGAAGTGTGCCTCGGGAGATATTCAGAGCATTCCATTTCTTTGTAACATCGTTATAACTGCTTTGCAGACAGGTTAATGCCCTGACAATCTATGTACCAAATTAATATAAATAAAAAATCAACGAGAGCTGTTGCTAGCATTGAATCACTTTCTAGCATAAAAATTATCGCTTAGAGAAGCAAAGATTGTAATGAAGACATTTGAAGGTCTGGTTGTGAAACATATGCTTTCAATGAGCTTTCTCAGTCTGGTATTGAATCTGCATATAAAGGTCTGGTTGTGAAACACATGTTTTCAATGAGCTTTTTCAGTCTCAGTTCAACCAAAAAAGAGTTGAATCTAACTGAAAAAACACACTAAAAATATATGGTCAAAGATGACAAAATAAAATTATTTTCATCCTTGACAGAGTTGTAGGAATGTGTTCTATTAAATCTAAGAGCCTGCATGCCAAACTAGATAGTATAGAGTGCAAAAAATAATTATTATGCCTAATGTCATTCTTATTTTATCAGTGCTATAATAGTATGAACAAAACACTCACACGTTCTAATGGAAGAAAAAAAGCAGATGCACTAGAAGATTTGCTTCCAGCATTTAAACCCACAGCTCGGCCTTGGCAATCAATAACAGGTGATCCGCTTGACCCGCCTTTTGTCCCTGAAGCAGCCTAAATTGAGAATCGTATCAAATTTTTGAAAATACACAATTAGGAAAAGGCTCAAAACTTGTATATAGAACATTTTGGCTCAGAACTTGAGCATTTCAAGTACCTGCATGTAGAACGTATTGAAATCATTGTATCCATCCCTGAAGTCACATAAAACATCCATTTAAAACTTGTGTGAGTTCATGTAAAATGCAACCACCAAGCCCAATACTACCCTAAATAATGTGTCAGATTTCTGTTACAGTAACACATATCTTAATCATGGAATTGACATAACAAAATTGTAAGCAGAGAAATAAATAATAGTAATATCTCTCCTCCCAAACCAAAAACTTCTGAGCTAAAACCCAAAACCCAATGAGCCCACCAATATAGGCTTGTAAGCATCATGTACTAGATAAAGATGGTCCTAGCAGAGACCATGAGAGTTTGTTCCAGTACACTTCAGGACATGGCCCGCTATGATATTAGTGTTGAAGGTAGATCCCTCCATAGGATGAATAGGGTATCCCAGGTAACTTGGTCTTTATAAACCAAGGTCCTATCCAGACAATCGCTGTCAAGGCACATGTGGTCAGAGACCGAGTACTGGCAAATTGATTTCCTCTCTTCCAGAGATTGACTCCTAATGCATAGTTACACATAAGATCTTAGAAATGATCATCAAATTAGTTTATAGATTCAAAAGCATCAAATATTATCAACTCCATAAATAGCGTAGCATGAAGATGTTATTACAATGGCTCAGAGATGATGGAGTTGCTATCACTAGTCTAGAGGAAAACACAATAATGAATAGATTATTGAACATGAAGGCTTCTTACTCTTACTATCAATCATTCAAGCAAAAATCTCACATAATCACAAGATTTCAGTCAATTGGAGAAAACCAGTAATATAGGGGAGAAGAAATTTAGATATCAAGAAAACATTGAAACAAGAGAACATGTAGACAGTCAAAGTACTGTTACAGATGCTTACTTCTTATAATGAGGAGCATCACGATCTAACCGTGCTAAAGTACCAGCCAAAATGGAGATCTACAACCATGATGTCTGATGTTAAGATCATAGTCTAAAACCACTTGAAATCTTCATCGGTTTATTTTCAATAATACTAACCTTTTCTCCACTATCATTGCCCACCACCCTGATCTCTAAACCAACTATGGCAGCTTCTGGTGCAAGGGGAATCTCCTCATATTGCATAAATTGCACAGCATTAGGATCAAAACGGAAGAAACCAAAATCATGTACCTGAAAATATTATAGAACCCCCATTATCATGTCTGCAATATATTTAAAAGATTCTAAAAGTCGTACGCAATATTCAAGCGAGGAGAAGCTATTATTTTAAAATATTCACATGAAGATGTGGTGGTCCCCAAATGTATCTTAGTTAGGCTATCCACTTGAAATAGCCCTATTTGAATAAAAAATTATATACTATATGAAATGAGCAAGAAGGTTCTCTTTATCAGCACAGAGTTCTCTTACAAAAAACACAGGAAAGGGAATTTCAAACATCCTTGCAATTAAAAAGCATTGTCACATGAAGAAATAAAATACTAACAAGCTACAACTTTACAAACTAATTAGCAGATATGCACTAAGTAGCTAGTTACCTCAGAGACCTGTTAAAATGAGTTCTAACATCAAGAGAAGAAAATATTTCTGACACTCTCATCATAGCCTTACATGGTAGCATGATTGTGTGCTTTCTTATAAAAGGTGTTTCAGGTACAATCCTATGTTCCAAATTTGGAGCAATATCAGTCATTTAGGTCTAATCTTTGACAAAATATATTAGCTAGGCTAAATCATGTTGATAGTGTCCATTGATAAACTGTTTCCACTGCTTGTAAGTTCCTTTCATAGATAGCACTGAACATACTTACGGCTTCATTCTTCATGTATGATATTGATTACAGATATAAATGAGGTTTTCTATTTTCTGAAGAGAGATAATGAGGTTTTCTCCATGCTTCTCAAGGAAATGCCTCGCAGACATCTATTTTATATAAGGAACTTGTGCAAACAAACAGAAATCCCAGTTCAATAAACAGTTGGAGGTGGTCTCACAGGATCACGATATAGTGGATAGATTGGAACTTCTTCCCGGTTCAGAAACATAGCTTCAGCAACAACAGGTCCTGCAGATTACCAAGATTATGCAATTAAGCCACCGTCAACTAGTAATATAGTGTTGAAAACGCATAAATTCTAAAACAGCTTTCAAGACCTTTATTGAAATTATTCATATAAACACGAAACATTCATTCCCTACATTGTAATAATGCTTGACAGGAATCATTCAAATTGCAGAAACATCTATCACGTTCTTCAGTACATACAACTGTTCAACGTATAATTTTATGCAAAAGGGTTTATCAGTAAACACATGTAAACTTTGAGAGCTATGATGCTATTTTTACCTCCTGAATGTCTACATTATCAACTTTAACCTGCATAGATCCCCATCCAAATACATAAATAAGCTATTGAAATGTAAAGTTCATAATCTGAAGTGCCAGATTATCAGTTTTTAACCTGCATACATTCTTGTCTAAATACAGGTATCGATGGCTATTAAAGAAGTGATAAATCAAGTTTACATCATGGCTTAAGATGAAATGGATGAACAAAACATCAATAAGAAAAAAGAAAATGGTCTCCTAGTCAAATCAAAAGTAATAAATTCACTTTTTCACAGACATCCATCAAAGGATTCCCTATTAGGAGAGTTGTGCAGCACTCAAATAGGGCGTCCTTCATGTGATGTAGTACTCAGCTCAAACTTTTCTTGAATTTATGGTGAGGGGATCTAAGTTTATCGTGCTGATTAACATTACAATTTACAGAACATCAAGTGTCAAGAGTATGAGATATTGGCTTTATTTTAAAATTTATACATTAAAGACCTTGGAAATGTGAAGTACAATGAAATTCAGGCTTAAAATATGGCTTTGTCAGAGTATGAATGGTTGTCAAGTTAGCATAGGTGGAAAGGTAAGATACAATTGTGAAGCAAGTTTTAGGTATAGACATCAGAATTATTACATTCCCACATAAAACTTGCATTGAATTGACTGCATTCAGATGAAAGATTGGGCCTTCATAAAGTTTGGGCAGCCCAGTGTGTATCCATATGTTGTGTATCACATTCTATAGGAAAAACAAGAATTTTCAATTTGTTGGTCATCACATTTCCCGGTTGTGAGTTGTGACAGAGATAGGAAGCTCTGTTTTTGGAATATAGGTAAATTTTAAGCTATCAGAGGTTCGAGACATTGCAGAAGCAGAGACATGCTCATTGTTAATGTCCATGGTCTTTTTTCCTAACTTTCTTGTGCAAACATTCCTCAAATTGAGTCTAATCAGGATCAAATATTGACAACATTATGCAGATTATCTCAATATTTATGAGTTGCAAACTGATTTTTATAATCTGAATATATAATTGTGAGATAATTAAAGGGAAAATACAACTAAGAAAAATACACAGCTTTTCTCAGCCTTAAGAGCCAAGTGGACATTTTTGCTTCACAGAAGTTCTTTGGGGAGAAAAGTGGAGACAGCTTGGCACTTGAATGTTATTTTTGCTGTCATGATCCAAACAATTCGAGATTGTCCCCAATAGCTTGTCATGAAAGGGTTATTTTGATTGAGATGGCTAAACATGGTAAAACTTTGATTAACATGAACCCCCTGAGAAATGAGGGTTTGTAGGTTTTTCACTTTTCAGTAAGCCTTTCAAAATTAACTTGGCATCGCAACATTTCTGAGGAATTCGATAAAAATGCGAGCATCTTGCAGCTAGTGTAAACAGTACCTTGATCTGATACATGAAGCTCTAGCACAATTTGTTGTCATTCAGGAAGCCTTGGTTTAAAAGGTATTAAAATCAAAATGCGATCATTTCCTGCTACTCCTAATCAAAATTAAGCACTAATGTGTCGTTTTGAATCCAAAAGCAGGAGTTTATACACAATTTTGGGAGTCGTAAGAAAACAATGCAAAAATAGATTTCCAACTTAAAGCACAAACATGTGAATTTAGAAACAATTGTAAGAAGGTCATGCAAAACAATGCGAGATGTGATATTTCCCTAAGCCACAAATGTTGGCGCTTAAGCAAACCCATATGAGAATCTGATGTTTCCTTGAGCAGAAATTTGAGAATTTGAAAGAGAACACATGTGAGGATATGGTATTTTCTTGTGAGCAGTTTAAGGAAACAAATGTGAGAACTTTTAACCAACAGTCTACAAACGTGGGAGTTATAGACCAACAAAATTTAAGGAGCATGACAATTTATTTGTAGACTTCTCTGATCAAACAGAAACACAAGAAGAGCTGAATGTGAAATTTTGGAAAAGAGACGCTGTACCTGATGTTTCTCATATTTACAATCGTACGAAGATTTATGAACAGAAAACATATGTTAGAATGTGATTGTTCCTGGAATTGAAAATGTGGGAATTTCAAGGAAAAACAAAATCCTGAGGAATGTGAGGATTTCTAAGAATCTCAGGTCGAGCAAAAATGGGAGATAAATTGAGAGAGAGGGAGAGAAGAAGAAGAAGAAGAAGAAGAAATCTCCTTACCTGGTTTTACAACATGACGATTGGTGAGGATGATGCCAAGACGTTTATCCACGATAAATCCAGTGGCATGGATAGATCCAGCAGGCTCAGTGTCAAAGGATCTAGTGACTGTCGATTTGATGACCACGACAGAAGATACGACACGGCCAAGAGCTATCCTCCAGTTCTCCGCAGTAGCAGACCCTGCGCGCAATCCGGACACGTCTTCTTCTTCTTCGAGAATCTCCACCCCCATGGTTTTCTTCTCTGAAGGGGCAGGGGCAGGGTTTAAAGGATCCATCGGAGCTGCCGCATTACGTCAAGATCAGACAAGAAGATGAGGAAGGAAATGGGGGAGAAAAGGGAAGAAGAAATCAGACAAATTGTGTGTGTGTGTGTGTGTGTGTGTGTGTGTGTGTGGTGTGTCTGTCTCTGTGTCTGAGAGAAGAGAAGTTACCTGCAACAGAAGAAACGCTCTGCCTATGGGGAGGAAGGGGGGGGGGAGAGGAAACGGCTTCTTCGACAGAAGAAACGCTGGCTCTCTCCTTTGCTCTGTGAAGAAACGTTCTGTTTGATCTCTGTGTCTCTGTCTGTCTCTCTGTCTGCGCATTAGAAGAAACGCGATCGGAAACGGAGCGAAACGGAATCGCGCGGCTCAGAAACGGCGAAACGCTGATTCCCCCCTTCTCTTTTCTGGAATCAATAGTATGAACCATACGCGCCTTTTCTCATTCGCGAATGTTTTTTCAAACATTTCGTGTATGGTAAACACCCTCGACGTATGGTAAATACCATACTTTTGTATTCATTATTTATTGTAAGGTAAATTATTTATTTTAAGGTAAAAAAGTGTTTTTTTTTTAAACATACGAATGTTTTGATAACATACGCATTCTTTTTCATTCGTATGAAATAAATGAATGTTTGCCAATGCATTCGAGTATATTACGTACTAGACTCTGGATTTCTTAACCTTTTTTTTCAAAGAAAATACGAGAGAAGATCCAAAACACACACACACACACAAGATAAAACCCGGGTCACGTGCGTGCACGTGTTCTTGCGTATGATTGATGGATGACAGGTCGGCCGCCTTTTTTGTTTTTTCTCATTGTCTCAATTGGCCACTTGCTCCCCGTTACGGGGCCCCTCCTGGTTCCAGTATTCGCCTTGTCCTGTCTCTCACTCACCTTCTGACACCCGATCCTGGGGAAGCTAAAGAAAACAAAAACCCCTTCTTTCTACGATCTTCCCCAACCTGATTTCGGCCTCGGGCTTGGATCATCATTCCCGGATCGTTTCAATTAGTTTGCATGACAAATGTTTCCGATATAGGTATATGTAAATTGTCTATTCATGTTCGAGAAATTTGTCTGGGCTGGCAAAGTGATGGCTTACTATGACGACATTATGTGGTGATACATCATATATATAAAATATTTCGGGCATCCCTAAAAGTGTTTGTTGTTGTTGGTTCAAAGGATTGTATTTAAATCTGAGGTGGTAGTGCGTAAAAGCCTGTTTTTTTGCACATTGCACGGTAAGGCGATCATATTATAAATCTTCATGATTTTAGCTTAAGATCTTGCATTTTAATTGTTTGCTCCACATTAGATTAGGATTTACATTTTTTCCCACAACATGCGCAAAAACAATACATTGACCTTCCATACCTCACCAAACTTCTTCATTGGCCATAAAAAATGCACAATTGTGTTGAGCATTCTTGACATAACACAAATAGCTCCACAAAATTTCAATTTCACATCTAAATTGACCTTTTTATTATTATTTTCGTCAACACTTTCTGGCATGATTATTTTGTTCACATTTCTTTGAGCAAAATAAATGAATCATTAATCTTCTTTTTTTCTTTTTATTATTATTATTATTATCGTAATTATCACTACAAGCATTGCATTATGGGTTCGATACCCAACTTCCTCACCTCTCTATTATATACTTCTTATATATCTCTTAATTCACTAGATACCATTGTGGAATGTAGGGGTTGAACCTATGACCACCTGCTCTCCATTGGGCAACCTTACCAACCGAGCTACATCCATATGGGCTCTCTCTCTCGGTTTGGTGTTTTACATCTTAGCATCAAAGTCATACGATTGAGAAAACCAAATTTCAATCCTCCCAATGGGCTGAGCCCCGTCCTATAGATCTTAAGAAGATCTCTCTCTCTCTCTCATGTGCCATGAGTGGGAGGTCAGAGGTTCGAATCCTACTTGGACAATAGGAGATCAAGTGGATAAATGTGGTAGAGATTATGATTACCCTTTATTGACGTTAATATATCTTGCTTTCTCACTCATATCCCATATTGATATGCTATAACTCTAGTCTCTATTCTTGACATTTTGTTTTCTTATTATTCACCCCTCCCTTCTTTAATGTTCTCATCACCTCTTTCTTTCTTTCTTTCTTTCTTTCTTTTTCCAAAAAAAAGGGCTGCTTTCCCATCTCATCCTCTCTTTCTTTCTCACACTATCTTGTCCCTCTATGATCCACCCTTTCTCTCTCTAATGCATACTCCACTTTCTCTCAATAGATTGTAATTTGTTCTCTCTTTATTGCATATTCTCCCTCCTCCCCTCTCGTTTGTCTTGTCCGTCTTTTTCCTCTCTAGTATGATCGTCGTGCACTCTAGATTCCTAGAATGGAGATGCGAGGATTGCAATTCATACATAGCAATGCACTTGTGAGCTGAACCAAAATGTTGTTTGTTGTGGGGAAGGCCATAATAATCGCTACTTGTGAAGTTCCAAGTGTAATTTTCGTTACAATTTCAAAATTGTAAAGCAAATCCATGACTCTTTCCAAACAAAGTTAGAATCTTTGTAGCTTGCTAGTAGTTCAACAATAAAATCCATCAAAAAAAATTCCCAAAGTGAATTGGGAATTTTTAAAGTATGCTACAAAGTAATATTTTAAGATGTATCCCTTTATTCACTTGACCAACAATATTATGTACATAGTTGTTAACATCCTTGTATAAAAATCACCAATAAAATAACGACAAATGCTTAATGTACTTCCCAAGATGTTTAGCTCTCGAACTATGTGAAGTACTCGTCATGTGCACACTCCCATTTGCATGAGACTAGAAAGAGAACATGTCGAACATTTAGATATTAGGACAAGAGCCTTGTGTCCACACGATGTGAAAGGGAACAAGACCATGACACTTTAATTGTGAATAAGTATAAAAGCTAAATTATTGGCGTTATACTTCACCTTCTTCATTTTTCATGATCATCTTTCTCTCTTTTATTTTCATAAATACTATGGTATTAATTATGAAAGTGAATTTACAACAATAGACGGAATATGATATCCTATCAGCTCACCAAAAAATTAATGAGACTTTTCATGACATCCCTCATCTCTATCTAGATACATCATTGTCATGGGTTCAATAGGCAAGATGAACCCTCCATTGGGGAAAGGATTTATACAACCGTAATGTGACATGTTCAATTGCCAATAGGCAAGATGAATGCTCCACCGAGGAAAAAAGATTTACTTGCTCTCCCATTAAGAAAATTACTACATCAATATTCTATTCAACTTTCACTGATATGCTTTGATTCCATGCCTACCATCATCCCTAGATACACTTGGAAGTATTCTCTTATTAGGTTTCTCCAAGTCAAGAAACAAACCTCATATACACTATTACTTCTTGTATTGGGATCACCTCTCGTTAAGATTATGGCCATGGAATTTGTTTATTAATACATGCTTAAGGTTCAAAAGGTTTCCCACATCAACTTTCTATAATCACATAGGAAGCAAGAAAACAAATCCAAAAAGACACATAAAAGCAAATTTTGTATGTTCCGATTAGATGCAAGATATGGAAAAATGGTTTGTAAGTTGGTATGCAACACACTTGATTCATGATGCATCAATAGTTTCCTATGTGAATGAGTCCTTTTTGCAACCCCAATGTATCATGACATGGGAAAACGTGAGGCTAACACAATATACTGCATATATTGCAACCAACTACATAACTATATTCTTTGCATAATGGGGACACCACACATATTAATACATGTTAGAGCCCATCCCATTGCCTACCATCCAAACCATTTATTCCATGTGATTTAGCCCAAAGTCAATACAGTGTGATAAGGGTGTTGATGCACAATGATTTGGGCTTGATGCAAGTAAAAGTAGGCTTGCGTTGTGTATTGGTAATGTATATATAAATGTTTTGCTCGACATGTCTTTTGTCATATTTTAGCTTGTGTGTATGTTTTTGTTGTGTTTTGAATAAGTTTTTTGTTTAATCACTTATCTAGTTTCCCATAATTATATGCCTCTTGTATGGATACATCGAGTATGTCACATGTGCATGCTATGTCATTATACGCATCAAAACGTGTGAATGTTATGTGTCCATGCTAAGGTGTCCCTATGTCTATGTATACAAAAACTTAATCTTGTGTGTGGTTTAATGAGTGTGGGAGCATGGAACAGTAAAAAATGCCTAAATATGAGAATCTAAAACAAGAATAAGGCAAAAAAACTTAAGTTATGAATATAAATAAATGGACTTGAACTAGCCAATTAAAGGAAAGCATAATTTCTCTACGAGCCTGGAATGACAATATTGGTAGGCTTAGTCTTGCTACAATCTTGGTAGAGAATGGTTTATTGGAAGATATAAGTTGCTTCTTATTTGGATATTATTCTTATGGTTGCTAAGACTGTTGAACGAGGATTTGGCTCATTCGTTTTCTATTTCATCATCTCTTTCAGACTATTTATAATTCGTAATTAAATATAAAATAAATTATTTATTGGCCAAGTTCTTACAAATATATCATAAGGGCTCGTTGTCGTATAAAGAAGGTTAATAGTATAAAGTGAAGTCGCTACAGGTCGTTCCCTCCTAAAATGGGGAGGTTCTCAGATGTTGCAGATGGTGGATGGCAATGCCAAATGGATTATCAACCTCCACGGTGGTTGTTCCCTCCGAGGGCATCAAAAATCGCAAATAGGTGGGCATTGCCACATGAGGAGATTGGAGGATGTCTATGCTGAAATTCGGTTTTGGTGTGAGGGTTGGAAGTGGCTCACAACTAAGAGGGTGCACTATAAATGGCACTTGTAAGTGGAACAATTGGTGGGGGACTCATATGTTTCGTGGCTCATATCCATGGCATGAAGGTTGCTCATCCGTCTCTGTTCGTCTCTATTGATATGGTGATTATTAGCTTATTTTTTGTTGATTCCTTTGTACATGCTTGTTCTCTACGTAGCCTGGTAGCCATGAAAGTTGGCTTGTATGATATGAGATGTTGTGTACTATCCTATGTACATAGACTTAACTAATGGAAGTGTAAATAATTAAGTACTTAAACTAAGGGTTAACTAGTATTTGATTATGTAAGTAGTTAATCACGTATGTGATTAAGCAACAAGAGACAATGTGATATGTGTGTATGTGTGAGTGTGAGTGTGAGTGTGAGTGTGAGAGTAAGGAAATTAAATGAGAGATAGAGAGGATATACACTTATGAACAATAAGGTAAATGTGGGATGATTAACAAGAGAGTAGCTTGAAGACCTTTCTCTGTATTAATAAGCATCAATTACAAAAATACTCACAATGAGGTATGTATAGTACATACCTCTAATGTAAAAAGGTGCACATGTGTGAGGAGAATATAGGTACAAGGATGTAAGTCTTATATTACATGAACTTGGTAGTGGAAGATCTAGAATGTATCCCCAGTACAAAATCATATTTAAGGGTTTAAAGTCAACACACTAACTAGATTCTATGTATGTAACTACTAAGTTACATAATTGACAAAATAACTAAACCTAGTTGAGCTTAATATCTCAATAGGAAATAGTAAATTTTTGGAAAAAAGGAAAGAAAGAAGATAGATCATGACAAATTACAATGGAAATTACTTAAAACACACAATTATTATAAATGAATTAAGTTATATTCTTTAGCAAAAACGTTCAATAATTCTTAATGGGCATTGTGTGAGTAATGCAATGTGATGTATTCCTCTTATTTTGTGAATATATTGAAGTAAACAAGTTAACGACGATTTTATGTGCGATGACCAATATGGAACAATATTGTAGTTGGTGAATATATTTCCTTCCACAAGCAAAATTCCCAAGATAAAAACATCTTGTACTAAAACTACAAAACTCAAATAGTTATTGCACAGAACATCCATTAAATTATAGCCAATACAAAATCACAAGAATATTTTCATTCAAACTTTCAAAGTAGGGTCCTCGAACGGGTTCATTATTGTTTACAATTCAATGCCCACAAGAACAACCACATTTTCATCCAAGAAATATAGGATTTAGGAAAAAAGTTTTAATTATACACGTTATGTGGGTAATGCTTAAATTATAACAAGGCAATACATACAATGTGAAGAATTGTTTCTAATTTCCAAACATGTCCAAAAGGTTAGAATCCAAACAGAAAGAATAAGAAAATTGACAAAAACCAACATATATGGGACAAGAAGTATAAATATCATGTGGCATTGGTTTACAAAGAATATGGACATGGAAAATTATAACCATTTCTAACCATAAACTTCCCTAGCTTCAAGGGTCTTCAAAACATTTAAGGCTTTCCAAATCAATGGATTGCCTCTTCCTAGTAACATTATTCAAAGCCAAATCTTCAAATAATTTGTGAATCAAGATATCTACAATCTTGAGTTGGATAACTGAAAGCTCGTATTTCCAACTAAAGAGGCTTCCAAAGAAATAATAAAATGTGTATTCTAGAGGCAAAGCTAATATCGATACTAGAAATCCAAGCTCTTCGGTGCATCCTCGTTGTTTGTGACCCAAGGGGAGGATGAGGCCAGGATACCCACAAGGCACAATCAAACATCACTGGGTAACAACCTTGAGTTGGATAGCATATATTGCCAACAAATGAGGCTGCCAAAGAAATAACTAAATGTGTATTCTAGAGGCAAAGCTAATATTTGGTACTAGAAAACCAAGCTCTCTGGGTAATTGTCGTTGTTTGTGACCCAAGGGGAGGATGAAGGCCAGGATGCTCACAAAGCATGATCAAACTGCACATGATGACCGACCGATATTGTCGTTGTTGTTTGAAGTTCAAGATGCAAGCCACAAGACCCAAGGAAACAGGGGATGCTAGACCAATAGATGGGCGGGTAGCTGCAAGAAGTTCAAGATGTAGGTAGGCCACAAGACCCAAGGAAGGAAACATGGGATGGACCGACTGATAGATGGACGGGTAGCTACATGAAGTTCAAGATGTAGACCACAAGACCCGAGAAAACCGACAAGATGGGCAGGCAGACATTCGATATGAGGCCCAATGTGGAAAGGAGACCATAAAAGCACCGGGTGGCATGATCTGAATGGAGCATGAAGGATACAAAAACACAGACACACACACCGCTTTTAGTTTTTTTGGGGTCACCAAAAATATGCAAAGAGAGTTTCTCCTTTTTGAAGATATGTCACAACAAAGAGAGGAACTTCCCAATTTGTGGCACTTCTTAGGGAGGAGCTCAATCCAATTATAATTCTATGTGATACAGAACCAAAGTAAAAAGCACCAATGGAGGCAATCAGTAAGAGGAGAATTCGAGTTATATGCACTGACCCAGATGCTACAGACACCTCTTCATCCTCCTCAAGCGATGGAGAACCTTCTTCTTCTTCTTCTTCTTCTTCTTCTTCATCATCATTATCATCATCTTGTTCTTGTTCTACATCTACATCTTCGACTTCCTCGAACTGGTCCCGAGCTCCGCCTCTCCACCGTGCTCGACTTGCCGAGGCTATGTCCACAATCCCACAATCCCGATCTACCAAGCGTAATGCTATCTCTTCTTCTCCTTCTTCGAGAAACTCGCACAAGGCAGCGGCTACTTCGGTGAGGATCGATGGTAAGCAAAAAGATATATGCAAGGAGAAGGTCAGGAAAGTGAAGCTTTCCAACCTTCGGGACATTTCTTGTCTCGGAAAACTACGGCCACGGCCCGAAGCCGGCATGTCCAATCGTCAACAACCCGGACGGCCGGAAGTGTTGTTATGTGGAGGCGAAGGGAGACATATGGTTGAACCCCAAGATGTTCAAGATGACCTAATCAAAGGCCATTATGATGAATCTACCAACGTTTACAACCTTACTTATAGGGACGGCATAAAGCTTCTAAATAGATGCTCTCTTGCAGGAAATCCTCATGTTCCTAGTCATTTTGAAGATGTCGGTTTGTTGTTGCCGGTGGCAGGAGTAGTGAATTCTCCTACCTCGGTTTTGGACACAACTACCACCATTGATTCCGGGGTCGGAAACTCAAGTCTAGAGTTTGATGATATAAACCCTAATTCCATGGGTAAACAAACATTTCTCTCACAAGCATGTAGGTAGTATCGCCCGTCCCTATATGAGTGGGCTCATCATTTGGATTAATTGATTTCACAGGCTCCCTAATGATGGATGAAGTGGAGCACCATGAACTTGAATCCCTCGAGAGCTTGACATTTGTGGACAATCTCTTTGTGGACGATATCGATCAAGAATAGTGAACAAGAAGGCTGGCTGGTCAAAAGCATCATTTGGCGCGTGATTCCGAGCTCGATATGGAGGCATTGAGATGGATTTTACTTGCGTAGCCATGATATGCAACATCATACATAAACATAAGAGAGTCTCGAAGAATTAGATACTTTGGAAGAGGTTGATTGATGTGCACGAAAATTTTCTCTCACAATTTGCAGGTGCATTGGGATAGAGTGTAGTAGGGATAAAATGTAGGTTTTGATTTACTAGCTTCTTAGTGATTCTTTAATTGAAATTTGCATTAGATGCTTAAGAGGGGCTGTGTGCGGTATTGTCCCTCATGAGAGTAGCAACTTGTGCTTTGGAATAGTGTGGTATGGACAAAATTCGAGTATTGGTTGCTCTAGTCCTAGTTATTTTTTTATTGACATTGGTCCCCAAGCCCATCATCCACTTGTAGTTAGGCAAAGAAGAGACAAGAAAGTGTTGCTAGATTTATCAAAGGTTGAAACCATGTTGTTCACAATTTTGGGTGTGTTGGATTGGTTTATTCAATATATATATATATATAATCCATAAGAGATCTTTTAATCTTCGTATCATTTCTCAAGATCTTATGAGTACATCATTTCTAGAGATTCGTACTAATGCATGTGTTGGTTGTTACGAGCTTTTGTACTTTGCCCTAATTCTAATGCATCATTTCGTCTAGTCTATGTACTTGAATTATCATTCTTGTGTTCCCAATAATAGTTAAGTTTAGGTTCACCTTTAACATTTGAGAATACATATGGAATCATGAGCACATGGTGAAATGAGCAAACTAACGGTAATGGCAAAAAAACACGCAATAGGCATTAGAGTTTGAAGTGAGTGAAACGTGTACATAGGATAAAAGCAATGTGATTCAATGTTCATACATGAGCATGTTTAAAGTTGGTGACAAATAGGAAGATAGAAAATGTGAATTGCTTATCTAATGTTATTATTCAACAACTACTTGCTACTGGCACGGAATAATAACATCTTTAGTCTTGGGCAAATAAATTAACTTGAAGACTATAAAAAGAGCTTTGAACATTTCAAATTCTAGCTCTAAACTTCTTGAATATCAATAGTCATTATGCAATTCCTCACACAGTATGTAAAACTGATTCACTTAGTTTGGTTCCATTTGGTCATATATGACCTTTGAGGACGATAATAAAATCTATCAATGTCTATCTTTTTGTGTCAGACACACACACCTCACTTGATATATTTCATGGCATATATACACTTGATTTTCCCAAGAGCTTTATTCTCTAGTTCTTTACATCACTTCTCAATTGTAATATATTGGACCTGTGCATGGTTACAAACTTACCACCTAGTGCCAATGCATGCTCACCAACTGGCATCAATTCATGCTCGTCACAAGGCTCTCTTGCATGTTCACCATTTGGTTATCATGTGTAACTACCACACAAATTGTAACAATCATCTAAGAATGATTTACTTAGTTTGGTCCTACGAGTCATATTTGACCTTTGGCGGTGCCAATAAAATTGGTTTAAATCCATCTATCTCTCCTTCCCACACACAACACATATCACACATCTTACTCATCTTATTAAATCTATTTCATGGAGTATATACACTTGATTCTCCGAAAAACTATATTTTTTAGTTCTATATCACTTCTCTATATATAATATCCCTAGACCTATGCATGGTCATCACCTAGCATCATATCATGCTCACCACGTACCATTGATCCCATATGTATCTATCATATGATATTAAAATTTATCTATCATTCTCAAGGAGTTATGCGTAATGCACACTCAACACTCTTGCTTTTTTATACGACTCACATGAAAACGAGAGTTACTTTCCGATTTCCCATGGATGGCTTACATTAGGTCTCTCACTTTAACTTTGAAATTTACATAAGTGGATGATCTTATTCACTTGAATTGTTGGCATTACGAAGAGTGGCTTCCCAATTTCCAACAATTTGCCTACCTTTGAAGTTTCTCAAAGTCACACACCACAATCAAGTTCTTACTCTTATTTATTTATGCTATTTATGTAAGTTTAGAATTACTACCCTATTTAAGCGAGACGTAAGTAGGTTACAACTTTGATGTGTTCATAATCAAGTAGTAGCACAATCCACGATATCTACAAAGGAGATATTTATTGAGTTGCTTTTATCTTTCCTAGTCACCTAATTGGGAACTATGAGTTTTTTTAAGCATTCTATCTTAGGTTTTTTGGATATAGGGTCTAAATTGGTTGCTAGCATAATCCGTAATATCCATAAATCATTTCTACTTGTTCATTCCCCTCTTTGAAAACAATCTCGCATAACAACTTGTGCAACAATGATTCACCAAAGTTAAATTGCCATGTTCAAAACATTGTAGTTTAACTTTGATTACCAACCATCAACTTTTACGAATTGAGAGAGAGAGATAGATAGATAGATAGATAGATAGATAGATAGATAGATTATATTATCGTCTTCGGAGGTCAAATATGACCTATGAGACCAAAAAATTACATTTCACGTGATACGTGTGAAAGTGAGTAGTGACTCTCGATGTTCAAGAACTTTACCAATGAATGTTGCAATTGAGAGTGCACATTGTGGTTGTGAGAGGAATTCATGAAAAGATTGGGCTCGATCGAAGAGATGTGGAAAGCATGGTCGAATATGATCAAAGGCAAAGCATTGTATCAAAGTGTGATACTCAGACTCACGAACTTGTTTAGGGCAAAGTGTGCATAGCCGACCACTCTCATCACTTGTACCCCAACACCCTGTTTCACATCGCAATGCATGTGAGCTAAGTCGCATGGAAGCAATGGTTCGAATGGAAGATAACGGTATGGGCTCTAACATGTATGGATGTGTACGATTTCCTCGTTCCGCAAAGAATATGGTTTTGTAGTTAGGTGCAACATGTGTAGTATAATGTGTGAAGCGTGAGCCTCCACATTTGTCCCATGTCATGATACATTGGCGTTGCAAAAATGCCTCATTTACAGAGGAATCTAATGATGCATCATGAAGCAAGTGCCTCACATCCCATCTACCAAACCATTTTTCTATATCTTGCAACCAACCGGAACACAAAATTTTGCTTTTATGTGTCTTTTGGATCTTTTTGCTTGCTTCCCATGCAATTCTAGGAAGTTGATGTGAGGGACTTTTTTGAACCTTAAGCATGTATTCAACAACCCTTTCCATGGCCATGATCTCAATGGGAAGCGATCCCGTCTCAAGGAGGAGGAGGGTGTAGGGCGTTTGTTTCTTAACTTGTAGAAACTTGGTAAGAAAATGCTTTTGGACATTTTCAAACTCTTTCCACATAGATTTAGGGATGCTACCGCCCCATACTTCCACCCCATAGAGAAGAACTGGTGTCACCAAAGTGTCGAAAAGATATTTCTTGAGGACCCAACACTTAATATCTCCAAGATTGCATGTGTTCTCAAATGCATAGTATGCTCACTTGCCCGCCTCTAAGCGGCGTGTAGCACATTCAGTCCATCTATGATTTGAAGGAACTTCAAGGCCAAGATATTTGAAGCTTTCCACACATTCAAGTGGCTCATTGTTGTAGATAATGCATGGTTTATCTCTTTTTTGGCTCTTCACAAGCATAATCTTTGTTTTAGAGCTATTGACACTTAATTTAGTATGCATGCAAATTTTTTCTAATGCCTTCATAAGCTTTTGTGCATCTCCTAAAGTATTTGCAAAAAGCACTACATCATCTGCATATAGCAAAAGCATAATTACAACATTCCCAATGGCAACTTCTTCAATACATTCTTCCTTTGCAAACTTGGTAACCATTTCTTCCAATTCATCAATGCATAGACCAAATAGTGTTGGTGAGAGTGGGCATCCTTGCTTAACACCAATAGTGCTTTTGAAAAAATCTGAAAGTTTATCTCTCATACGCACACAACATATAACCTTCTCATAAATTCGGGAAATTGCAAGCATATATTCACTTGGCACCTCAAGTTCTTCCATTCGCCTCCAAAGATGCTCACGAGGTACCATATCAAAAGCTTTCTTGAAGTCTACAAAGCAACAATATAAACCTTTACCTCTAAGGCGACTTTCCTCCATTAATACTTGAAGGGTGATAAGGTGATCAATGGTGCTATGGTGTTTCCGAAAGCCAGCTTGTCCATAAGCTCTCTTACCACTTTTTTCAGCCCATACACTTATCTTTGATTCCATTATACATCCAAATAGTTTTGCCATTAATGAGCCAACCATGATGGTTCGATAGTTGTTTACATTATTTATATCTCCACCTTTATGTAAAGGTTTGATCCAATTTGTAGTCCAATCGTACGGCATACCATGTTGCAATGCATCATTAAACATATCCGTTATCCATATATGTGCTTCCTTTCCCGTCCATTTGAGCATTTTAGCCTTTATACATTGAAGATCGCTTGCCTTTCGAGAGGCCAATTTCTTAAGTCCTATGCATATATCTTCAATGCATATTTCTTAAAGAAGGGAGGCATATGTGAAAGAGAACCATAACACATCATCTTTCCGGCAAGAGATAACTCATATAAATTCTTACAATGCATAGACAAGTTGTGAAGAGTTAAGTCACCATAACTCTCAACACGTTTTCCCTTTAAGTTTCCCCAAAATTTAGCACATGCATGTGCTTTCTCTTGCGTTTGGATAAATTGTTGAGTAACTTCCCATATTCTTCTCTTTCTTTGAATAAGCCTTTTATACTCATGCAAATGCTTTTGGTAATTCTCTTTATCCTTAACTACATCCAAAACCATAAGGCACTTTCGAGCTTCATGACATTCTTTATCAAACCATTTTTTCCTAAGTTTCTTGGTGCATTTCCAAGATGTGCGGTTGGTCGAAAAACATTTGTTTGTACATGAGAGAATGACTTTCTTGAAAGCTTCCCATTTGCATTCTAGTGTGGCACCATGTTGTATCTTTGTCATTTGTAACATATCCTCAACCATCTTGGAATACATGGGTGCTCGCTTAAGGTTCATGCTCAAGTGCGGTTGTTTATTATCTTCAATAGCCTTCTCACAATCAAACCTATGCATACATTTGAGATCAATACATAAAGGCCTATGATCGGATTCCGGTGTCCATTCACCAAGTGAGAATTTATGTATACGATCCAAGATACATTCGAAAAGTAGCACATAGTCAATCACACTATTTCCGTTGTGTTTTCTACATGTAAAACCATTAGTGTTGGGCCATAAGGAAATACCATTTGCAATAAGCAATCCAGTACTATTGCACATTTGTAGGAGTAACTTCCCAAATTGGTCCGGATCTTTTTCATCGATAGAAGAGCGGTTATACATTTGCATATCCTCTTGCATCCTTGAGATATGTGGCATGAAAGATTCTTGTGAATCAAGTTGGAAACTTCTTGCACGAGCATTCATGTCACCAAAGACAATAACTTCCCCTTTGGATTTGAAATAAGCAATATCATCTTCTAGATTGGCAAACGGTTGATCTTTATCCAAACAAGCATAAAAGTTAGAATCTTGATGAGGAATGTAACATCCAACTACAAAAGTGGGCAAATCATCAGGTGTTTCTATTTTGAGCCATATGTAGCATTTATGTTCATCATTTTTTATGATTGACACATATTTCTCTATTTCCTTCTTAATCAAACATGCCACCCCTCCTTGTCCTCTTCTTTGTCTTGGATTTTTCTTCCATATCAGAGAGAGAGAGAGAGAGAGAGAGAACATTTGACATGGGATAGCAAGCTCATCTTCCACTCCATATGACAGTCTTCTTTGGTTGGCAATGATGGGTGGTTTGTCTTTGGCATGACCTTTGAATTGCCACTAAACTTCAAAAGGGACATTTTTTTCTATACATTGAATGAGGATGATAGACACATGTTCAGCTAGATGCAGAATTCTAAAGTTATTTGGATTGTTATATTGCAACTTTGGGTATCACCTAGCTAAGATAATATCAAACCCTCAATATGTGTTCTCTTAGTGAGGTAGAATTTTACCTCCCTATCCGTTTAAGGGTATCTAGTTAGCTTAGGTGTTGGGCTATATTCTACAAATGTTGGAATTTGAGAGATAAATAGTCTTGCAAAATGATACAAAACTTACATTCCCATAATTTGATCATTATTAAAGTAGGGTCCCCAATGGGGCATTACAACATGTAAATAGGCTATAAGGAAATTTGATGTGTTTGTTCTTAAATTGAGCCTCTTATACAAAGGAGACACCTTTTATGTTAATTGGTCTTTCAATACCTTTCAAGGCTTTTTAACATCTGCAAACAAGATGGATAAAGAGAGAAGGCTTCACATTTTGTTTTGCAACCCTTTCGATATTTGTTGTGGAGAAGAGGGCTCATATGGGTTGTGTGGAAGGATCTAGTAACAACTAAGTGCTTGGGAGGAGCTATAATATTGGAATTATCTTCACATATGATGGATCACAGGTTTTCGTTATTGTATGACATATGTTCACACTCACAATCATAGATATCTATTGAACAAATGGGAGGACAAAGATTAACGAGTCATGGTGGCAATTACTTAGTGGAAGTATTCGACTTAAAAACCTCATTCTTCATGTGGTGTCATGGCTCGAAGAGCTCTCTTTATTGGTCCTCATTCGACTTAGAACACTCGGTTGTGTTGTGGCACAAAGAGCTCTCCTTATTTTTTTGGGCTCCATATTTAATACATGGAATAGTAATTCTTGCAGAAGGAGTTACTAATGTCTTCATGATTATCCTATTGGCATGGATAGCAAAGATTGATCATTGCGTTATCAATTTAATTATTTGTTTAGTTGAACGGTCGAAGAGTTGGGGCATGTAGTTGATGCTCAATCACAAAGATTCTTGGATTTCATCAAAGTGCAACATGACAAGCATAATGCATTGGTCTACTTCCAAGGGGTTCTTCTAATACATGTAGGCAATGGCAAGCATATATCACTTGATACTTGAATTCTTCCATGCATCTCCGAAGATATGCATACGACACCATATCATAAAACTTTCTTTAAGTCCACGATGCAATAAATATAACCCTTGACCTTTCAAACAACTTTTCTCCATTAGGACTCAAAGAGTGACAAAGGTTAGCACGTGTTATTATTGTTTTCAAAATGATCTCACATGCACTTGGTTTGTTGACATTACATACCAAATAACTTTGCGATGAGATGATCAATCACAAATGTTCAATATTATTTATATATTCCCATTAATGTAAAAGTTTGATCCAATTTGTACTCAATTCATGGGGTTTGCCGTGATAGAATGCACGATTAATTAACCTTATCACTTATCGAAGCATGCGTTTCATTTCCCATCCATTTGAGCATTTTGGTCTTCATACCTTGCAAATTGCTTGCCTTTGTAGTTGTCAATTTCTGAAGGCTTTGCATACATCCTCAGTGGTAAATACGGAAAGCATATGTGGAAGAGAGTCTTAGCACAACATTTTTTTGCGTTGGTTGCTAGTGTAAGTTCTTACAATGCATTCACACATTCACAAAAGTTAAGCTCCCACAACTCTAAACACATTTCCCTTTATTTTTCTCCAAACTTTTATGAAATTTTATGAAATATATGTGCTTTCTTTTGGGTTAGGATAAGTTTATTATTATCTTCTTCTTCTTCTTGAATTTTGAACAATCATTTTGTATGCACATGGATACTTTTGATGGGTTTTCTTAACTTTGATTGTGTCTTGACTCATAAAATACTTTTGAGCTTCTTGGCAGCTTTTGATTTGCATTATAATGTTGCGCTAATTTTTAGCTTTGTCTTTGGTAACATGTTCCCAACTATACTAGCATGCATTGCTCCTCTTTTAAAGTCCATGCAAATATGGTTGTCTTGCAAAAGGGTGGAAGCTTCATACTCAAGTTCGTTCATATATTATAGACCAATGCATAAAGTCCTAACGCCCAATTCTATATTCCAAGTTCCATTACCCAAGCTAATCTTAATTATACAATCCAAGATACCTTGTGAAAATAACCATAGTTGATCACATTATTTCCATTGTCTTTCTACTTGCAAAGTCATCAATGTCACTCCATACAAAGATATACCAATTTCCTATAAGCATTTTGCTACAATTGTAGATTTGTAAGAGTAGATTTGCATATTGATACCGATCTTTTTCATCCTTAGAAGCTCAACCATACATGTGTATATCCTCTCCCATCCTTGAGATATGTGGCATGAAAGATAAATGGGTGTCATGCCGCAAAGTAGATATCACTTAATGACCACTTCTTCCCCAAGGTTTTCACATCTACATGATATCATTGATTTTACCATGTGGATATACCTTTATTCTGTGATGTACTAGATTTGGAAATATTCTTTATGTGCCACCAAGATTGTCGCATGTTTATCCTTATGAGATTCACAGGTTGTGATATGTGGGTGTCATGTGGCAAAGTAGATATCACTTAATGACCACTTCTTCACCAAGATTTTCACATGCATATGATGTCATTGCACTACCATGTGGCTATACCTTTATTTTGTGATGGATAAGATTTGTAAGTACCACTTACTAAGTGGCACTTAGGTTGTCTTATATTTGTGCTTATGATATTCACTATTTGTGTCACCCCACTATTGATATAAATAAAATACCGAAGAGTTTAGAAAAGGAGTAAATATAAAACCAATGTTTTATTAAAATTTATTATCAACGTAATGCTTCTAGAATGGAAAAGGTTGGTTGGAAGGAAATGGGACGAGCATCTTATTGGTCTTAAAAAAAACGATAGAAAACGATGTTATATTTGACAATTGATCATATAAAAAACATAGGATTCTCTTTCGGTTCAGAAAAGTGTTGGTCGGATCATTTCATAATCTAATCATGCCCTTTGACATAATGGGGTCTACCTCAGAAGAGATGAAACATAATATGTCCTACACTCGAGGTATGATTTATATGTGTTAGGGACTTGGGCAACAATTTGGAGTTTTCACAAACCAACACTTGTGGGTGGGCATTATGCACATAGTTTCACGTTAAATAGAACCCAACATAGCAACATCAAAATGAGCAAAGCAAGGTAGCTTTGGTCATGGTCACATGGAAACAATAGGGTTACTTGGGCTGGGGAAAGCATCGGCTTCCGATACTCAGTGGGGTGTTGAAACCCGACAAAGCGACATTGTCGGATCACCGAGAGTTGAGACCCCAAGGATCATCTTGCTTTATTTATTTGTCTTCCAAATATGTAGTTAATATGGATAGGTGAAGTCTTTTGGGCTATTTATTTATGACCCCCTTTTTTTGGATATAAGTCTGATATTAGTATAGACCTTTCGATTTCCAGACTAAGAGTCAAGACGGTAAAATTTATGTCAATTAAATTTAGAGTTCCCAACTTCCCATATAAAATATAATATACACACACATAAAACACCACATAGAAAAAACACTATCTTTTTACACCTCTTCTTCTTCTTCTTCTTCTTCTTCTTCTTCTTCCAACTTGCTAGAAACCTCCACTAACACACACTTAAAGAGTCTTGAAAGTGGTGCTTTGTGCCCAAGCTAGTGTAGGCACACATATAACATGGCATGGAGAGCTGTAGGGGTGCAATTTATCTATTTTGGGGTGGTCCTCATCTACTTCTTTACAGCCTCCATCCTGCTGGCGGCTCCGATCCCGCTAGGTGTTAACTATGGCACCGTAGCGGACAACCTCCCGCCGCCATCCGAGGTCGTCGTGCTCCTCAAGACCACCATCATTAACAAGGTGAAACTATTCTCCGTTGACGGCCCCATCCTCAACGCATTTGCGAATTCGGGCATCGAGATCATGGTGGGCATCGGGGACGACCAAATCAAGCCGCTCGCGAATGGCGGGGTGCCCGCGGCCAAAGAGTGGGTCAATGCCAATGTCGCCCCTTATGTCCCCGCCACCGACATTGCCTACCTCTCCGTGGGCAATGAGGTCCTCTCGGCCTCGGATGGGGAGATGATTTGGGACCTCCAATTCGCGATGGAGAACCTCTACACCGCATGCCAAGAGCTCGGGTTCGTCGACATCAAGGTCACTACCCCACATTCGATGGGTCTTCTTCAAAGCTCCGACCCTCCGTCCAATGGGAGCTTCGCCGACGGAGCGGCCGCGATCCTCCGGCCCATTCTTGCGTTCCTCGCGAGGACGCGATCACCTTACGTAGCGAACGCGTACCCGTTCTTCGGGTACTTGTCCAACCCGAACCGGACAAACCTCGAGTATGCCCTTTTCGGGGCGGACAAGGCGCCGCATTACGACCCCGTCACGAAGCTGAGCTACGACAACATGTTCGACGCGCAAGTCGATGCGGTCTACGCGGCCATCGCGGCGTTGGGCTACGACAACATCTCGGTGGTGGTCGGGGAGACGGGGTGGCCATCGGCGGGGGACGAGTACGAGCCCGGGGTGAGCCTCGAGAACGCGAAGGCCTTCAATTCGAACCTCGTGAAGCGAATCGTGTCGGGCCGCGGGACGCCGGGGAAGCCCGGGGCTCCGGTGTCGGCCTACATCTTCGCGCTCTTCAACGAGGATCTGAAGCCGGGGGCGGGGTCGGAGCGGAATTGGGGGCTATTCGCACCCGACAAGGCTCCGGTCTACGATTGCGGGATCATGAAGCTCGGTGCAACCAATTCTTCTTCTTCTTCTTCTTCTTCTTCTCCTTCTCCTTCTCCTTCTTCTTCTTCTTCTTCTCCTCCTCCTTCTTCTTCTTCTTCTTCTGCCCCTTCTCCTTCATCTTCTTCTTCTGCCCCTTCTTCTGCTCCTTCTTCTTCTTCGCCGATAGCCATGCCTAGTTACCCTTCTGCAGCACCGACTGCAGAGATCGATGGTTCGCCTACACCTTCGCCGGAGGCTGAAGAGATGGCTCCTTCTTCCTCTGCTCCATCGTCGATCCAGATCTCACCGTCGCCATCGCCGTCGCCATCGCCGCTCACATCAAGCTCCTCCTCCTCCTTCACTGCCAGCTGGCATCTCTCTCTACCCTCCATCCTTGCCCTGCTGTCGTGCACTCTGATCTAGAGAGAGAGACGCACAGAGAGAGAGCGAGAGAGAGAGAGACCACACTCAGAAGGAGAAAGCAAAAACAAAAAAAGCAAAATGCCGTTTCACATTTGCAACGGCCAGGCGGACAGCTTTTAATGCTGTGTTCACACTAGTGAGCCCAAATTTCTTGTCATAAAAGAAAGAAAAAGAGAGAGAGAGAAAGAAGCTTAGTTTGAATTCCCGTCTTTGTAAAACGGCCCGTTGGAACGAAACACCCTTTTGAGGATCATCAATTGATTTGAATTGAGATTTATTCACGCGCCTCGACTCTCTCTCTTTTCCTTGACTTTTCACTCTTCCTTACTATGACTTTCTCTTCGTGTCCCAATCGAATCTTCCGTGTTGGTTTCTTTTTCCCGGTGCATTGCCCTTTGGGTAAGATAGTGGACATGAAATAAACTCTGAAAGTGTTGATTGCCCACCCAAATCTTTAATGGATGTGTGTCAGTAACCCACATCTGGAATCGGTTCTGTTATGTGTTCTAAGCTGCAATCATGAGATGATATTTGTCTCGTGACGTTTTTTGGCTTTACCTTTAAGATGGTTGTGATTGGAAAAATGCCCTTCCGACTTGAAAATGACTTAACACATAAGTCACGAACCCTCATAATGATACAGTAACTAAAACGTTGTTGCTACAGTAACTTTTGAACACAATGGTGATTTTAATTTCATTAAAGAAGTCTCTCCATGGCCTTCATGTAATTTTGCACTTAGGCACGTGCGAATTGAGCTTCAATGTAACGATCTAATAAAAGTCGGAGTTGGCGGAAGTATAATTTCTCTAATCTTACTACTCCTCTAGTTTTATCACAAAGGTAAGTGGTTTGACGTTTATTTGAATATTAAAGTTTGTGTGAATTTCACATACCCACTCATTTCAATTATGAAATAGCACTAATTCATTTACCTTTGACAACCTTCAATCAACAAATGCATGTTTTGGTTCTAAAGGTTTTGTAAGGGTATTTCTATTGCAAAAAATCATTGTATAACATAGTGACCTCATTTTGTTGTTAGGGAGGCTAGATTCGTGGCAAAACATTGATACAAGGAACAAGATCTTTGTCGACACTGAAAGTGGTTATCGCATTAGATAACCTATAGCCCCTAACATATATCTTACATTTGTTTTCTGTTTAGTTGGCATTCCACCAACTTCTTTTAAGTGTCACTATTATGTATGGTTGGAATATTCATTTATCATGGTCAAACATGAGATAGAACAATTTCCATGCATAACCACCGTGTTGGGTGCTTTTATTTTTCACTTACTTACATGTAATATGGTTCACTGGGAAACACACATGCTTCATTTTATTTTTTCAATTACAAGTATATGCACTAGAATTCATGGTCCCCTTTTCAAACTACTACAAACCATACAATGAATAAAGCGTTGGACATAGCAAAAACCACCTTCTATAATGTGCGCAATGAATGTATAGAAGAAGGTGTGTGAATGCATATCTGTAGATGATATAAGAAATGTGGCACTAGAGCCTTCAAGTATAAACTAGATATAGTGACATTTATACTCGTTTTTTATCAACAACATCCATGGTGATCAAGCGATCCATTTTTGCCCCTTTAGGCTTTTTAGTGCAAATGCAAAACCTTTCTTATCACTCTCACATCTTGATTTATTTCTTGGTTAGATTCACCATTAATATTTCCTATTATTAGTTCTACATTGTATTATATTCCTCTTAAATAGGATCTATAGTGGCAAGAAGATTCTTTGGAATGGAGGGATTTCTAACACCGAGTAGTCCTAGGTTGTTGTCTAACAATACACATGATATGGACAAGCAATGTGAAAAGGAGTATCAAAATACAATATAAAACAGATGCCAAGGAAGGTTAGAATATTCTATAGGCAACACATTGATCAATCATATACTCCACTAAATTCGAGTCTTCACGTGGTTTAGAATCAATTCTAAACCTTTTATAACATATGGTGGAGCGCTCCTCCCGAGATATGGAAGGACCTATTGACATATTATTAACAATCCATGATCGGTGATATATTGATAGTCATTGTGCTTTAGGATATTAAATATTTAAAGAGTGTTGGCTTCTTTATTTTCTTCGCCAACCATTTAGTGACATTTAGAGCATTGGAAAACTTTCATATCTACCCATCGTAAGAGCATGAGGGCGTGGAATAGTGTTATAGAATGAGTTCCACTCACTCGGAGGAAGTGAGAAGTAGTGATTATACACGAAGGAAATGAGAAGTGACATCTTTGGAGTGTTGTCATCATTCTCAAGACTACATGGTAGAGTAACATGTCACATGATTTCCTTTCAAGCACACCACAAATGTCCACATGTTTTTAGTTTTTAATAGTTGGATTATTGCTACATGATCTATGCAAATATATGTGACCAAGGTTACAAATGTATGCACAAAAAGGTGCTCTTATCACTACTTGTGATGACGAGGGATTGAGTGTGATAGAAAATTGGCTAGTAATAGTCATAAATCATTGTTAACATGGTGGCTTTTATAATAAAAAAATGTAACATTCAAGTTGAGTCCATTTTGATAAGTGGTGAGGTGAAATAAAAATTTCCATGGAAAGTCTCTAATAAAAAAATGTGAGTGATTGGTCAAAGGAGACAAATATGGTCATCACCGAAGATGTTATATTGACTCAATAACCTGCACATATTGGCCATATACCGAATTTAGTAGATCTCTCAAGGAATCTAAGAGAAAGCTTCATGAAAGTTCATCTGATACTAGTAGGGTGCAAACCCTTTCATAGATTTTTAAAGGATCTTGTGTACTCACTACCCCAACCACACACATTTCTTTACAATTTTCCAAAGTGTGCTCGAGTTTTCTACTAGTCCCCAATGGAGACTTAAATCAATATCAACCATCAAGTTTGTTTACGTGAATTCTCAATATAGAAATCGATTGGTTTTCCGACAGGCATCTTATGATGCCAAAATGTCATGTTCAAGTTTCTCTTATCCTGCAAATTATTCATTTAAAAATACACACTTGACATTCAAAGAGGATGTGATTTCATTAAATAGAATTCTTAATCTCGAGCTAATGGTGATGGGCACCATGCTGATGATGGGCACTTCAAGGTGAGTCTCACATTACAATAAGAAACCCAACTTGTCCGAATACAACACGAAGCGATCGGATGAGTGTGGGTGTGGACGAGTAAAGAACAAAAAAGAAGGGTGTGCGAGAATGAATTGGAGATTATAGCAAATAAAGAGCTTTTTATTGGTTAGAAGGGTAGGTTGAGAAATATTAATAAGGGAAAAGTACTAGGATACCCCTGGAAGTTCTTCTATTTACCAAAATGCCCCTAGAAGTTCCAAATTTACCAAACTACCCCTATGTCCAAAAAATTACACTTTATAAAGTAATTATACACTCAAATCTTTGGTAAATAAGGATAATTCGGGTCCATTTCTTCCATCCTTCGTAAATAGGGCTTGTCAATTTGAGTGTATAATTACTTTATAAAATGTAATTTTTTGGACATAGGGGTAGTTTGGTAAATTTGTAACTTCCAGGGGCATTCTGGTAAATAGAAGAACTTCCAGGGGTATCCTGGTACGTTTCCCTATTAATAATTCTCTAATTTACAACGATACCCTTCTGTTTTAAGATATGTATTATGCCCTCCTGTCGATGGCGGTCCTTAAACAGAGTAAAGGATTGCCAAGGAAAGTATGTATGTACAGGTACGCGCCATGGAATCTCAGAGAGAGATCGCTCGATCTTCTCTGAATAACACGAGGAATATGAAATTAGAAGTTTTTTTTAGCATGCTAACTCATGTGATCGTCCTAAGTGAGACCGCCATGTTTGCAAGGTCTGATTGTTTCACGCAGAGAGAGAGACCATATGGCTCTATCACAAAGAAAATCCATGTTTAAATAGATCTAATGAAATAATCCATTGCAAGAACAATGACCAACAGATGCATTGGCTGTCATTTCGAGATCGAAATTCTCTTATTAAACAGATAAAATCGTGTGGAAAACGTAAAGATTTATCCACATCCCGAAAGCTATATATTCACGCAAAAGAATTTTTCTTACTCAGCACGATTGCTAAGTGTGGTTCATTGGAAAAAGCCAGCAAAGTGTTTGAGAAACTTCCCAATTGGGATGTCGTATCTTGGAGTGCATTGATTTCTGGATATGCCCAACATGGATATGGTCATGCTGCATTAAAATGCTTCAATGATATGCAAATTGCTGGTTTCTTGCCTGATGCTGTCACATTTACATGTGTTTTGAAAGCTTGTGCAAGCATTGGTTCACTTAAGATAGGAGAATGCATATATACAGATATTAAGAAGAACAGGTTATTAAGAAACGATGTCATTCTAGGAAATTCATTGGTTGATATGTATGTAAAATGTGGAATGACTGATAAAGCACACAAATTGAAATGCTCCCAGATCGAAATCGTATTTCTTGGAATGCACTCATCTCTGGACATGCTCAGCATGGACATGGTGAAGAAGCACTTAAATGCTTCAAATTGATGCGAGATTAGGGTATTTCCCCAGATGTAGTCACGTTTAAATGTGTTTCAAAGCTTGTGGAAGCAAAGGATCTCTTCTTAGGTGAGAAAATCCATACCAAGGCTAAGAAAGAGGGATTATGGGACAAAGATATTGTTCTCGGGAATATTTTGGTGGATATGCATGCTAACTGTGGTGCTCTTGAAAAAGCACAAAATGTATTCAAAGAGCTCCGAAGAGAACTGTTGTATCCTGAATTTCTTTGGTTGCAGGGTATGCCCAACATAGATGTGGTGATTTGGCCTTAAAATACTTCAGACTGATGCGAGATGAGGGTATCACACCAAATCTTGTTACCTTTACTTGCATATTAAAAGCTTGTGGAACCATAGGGTCTGTCAAAATAGGAGAAGAGTTACAAGAAGAGGTGAAGAAGAAAGGCTTGTTAGAGAAAGAGATTGTGCTGGGCAATGCACTGGTAGACAATGTATGTTGAGTGTGGATAGCTAGCAAAAGCACATGAGTTTTAGAAGAGATTCCGGAGTGAGATGTATCTTGGAGTACATTGATTGCAGGGTATGCCCAACATCGACATGGAGATGAAGCTCCCAAATGGTTCAAGAAAATGAAGGATGAGGGTGTATCTTCTCATGTTATTTATTACGCTTGCTTGCACACAAAAGTTTGTGGAAACTCGGGATCTCCTGAAGCAGGAAAAGAGATACATGCCAAGGTTAGCAAGCAAGGCTTATTACAAAAAGAATTGTCTTAGGCACTACCTAGTTAGATATGTATGCCAAGTGTGGTTTACTTGAAGAAGCACATGAACTGTTTAGAGAGCTTCCAGAGAGGAATTTTGCATGGAGTTCATTGATCAGAGGTATACCGAACATGGACACAGTGATTGAGCTTTGAAATGCTTCCAGGAGATGCGGAACGAGGGCATAGACCCTGATGTGGTAACTTATATTTGTGTTTTGAAAGCTTGTTGTAGCATCTGTTGTCTTCAAGTAGGAGAAGAGATATATGATGAGGTTAAAGATCTTGGTTTGTTAGGAAAAGATATTGTGCTTGGAAACACATTGGCAGACATGTATACCAAATGCGGGGCGCTTTCTGAAGCACATGAAGTATTTGAAAAGCTTCCCTGCCAGGATATAATCTCATGGAGTGCATTGATTGCAGGGTATGCTCAAATGGATAAGGCTAATAGAGTTTTTATCTCATTAAGACAATTGACATTAGAGGATACAATGCCAGATTCAGTTAGATTCCTCCTCTTGTTGAATGTGTGCAGTCATGCAGGTCTATTGGAAGGACGAGTGTTTTTTGATGATATGTGTAAAGTACACTGCATTACACCTCAAATGAGACTCTATACATGCATGGTCGGTATTTTTGGACGAGGTGGACATTTCAATTAAGTTTTAAGTGTTTTTCATATCATGCCATCTAGTGATCACCTTCCATTATTCTCATCACTTCTATTTTATTGGTGCAAATGGGTGAATTTGAGCTTGGTATATGGGCTTTTGACAAATTGATACAATTGGATGCAGAATGTCATTTTGTGGTAACACAATCCATTCCCATATGAAGGGTTCTATTGATACACCTAAATTTATATGCATATGACTTATACATGCCATTCCGAAAAAGTATGGAAATTTCTCATTTTGTTCATAGGGAACTCTCAACAGCATGGAAAGGATTATAAAAACATTTTTCCAAGCATCCAGTTTGAGGCCTCTAACACCAATGTTATAGGCCTCAAACAAGGATTATAGAACCATTTTTCTAGGCATCCAGTGTGTTTAAGGAATATGATGTAGCATAGTTTTTATAAAACCTGGCAGCATATGTGTCAATTATTTGTACCATGACACAAAGGCATGAGATTGAAAATATATTGAATGCATGTATTGACATTCAGGATGAAAAATATACATAAATCAAAATGGTAGAAACGAGACATTATGGGAAAGTTATGCCTCCCACTGCCTCTTGATTCATCGAGAGATGAGTGGGAGACAAGTAAAGACAAAGAAAGAATGAATAAAGTTACAAAGGGAGCCTTAGAAGTTAGAAGTGACACATGAGTAAATTTGAAGGCAAAGATTAGATGAGAAAGATACACCATTCAAATATCAAATTATATGAAAAGAACAAAGGAAAAGCAAACAGCCTTCCCCCCAATTCTTGACCTTCACAAAAAAAATCCGAAATAGAATTTTTTTACCCTTGTATTATGATTTACTATCACTTTCTTCACTTTGAATCAACTTCGTAGATAACACAATTTTCTTACAATAGACCGCCTCTTAAGTAGGCAATACCAATTTTGCAAGATTCGCTTTTTGAGAGAACTTGGCAATGAGTTTCAAGTCAAAAGGATCAATGAATGCATGGTCATTAGGAAGCTTTGTACTGGGCTTTTAGTGCACATTTACACCAACTGTTAAGTCATCTGTTGCATGGACCATGTGGCATAGAAGGGCGTTGCAAATTGTTGATAGCTTCAAATTGGATTATTAGATCTATATTGATTAGTACAAAAGCAATCATGAAAGTGTTGCAATGGAATTTATCTAGATTAGATTTAACATATAATATATGTCCCCATGTCTCTTCTTCCTCAAACTCAATTTATGCCAATAATAAAAACATATTTGAGGCAAGATGGTGATTAGATATTCTTGTAGATTGTTCCGTTTGTAGAGGCACTATTACTCTTGAGACAATAATGTGAATAAACATGACAATGAATTGATACTAAAACTAAGGGAAGTAGTTAGACGTGAGAATCAATGTTATTGGCCTATCGATGGCATCTAGTTGACTTCCATTGATTGCTATCCATACTTGTTGTGAAGTATTTGATATATATATATATATATATATATATATATATATATATCAACTACCTTAATGGATCACTCTCGTGACCACAAAATAACTATATGGTTGACAAGTGTTATTGTATGCTAGCATCACGAATTGCTTTAATTCCAACTAGAATATGACTATTATGATTGACATGTCGAATTGCATACATTCATGGACCACGTTCGCAAAGAAATCAAGCAAGGCAAAGATTATGCGCATTATTGAGTGCTACCACATACATACATTGATGGGTCATAGAATTGATTTGATTACAACAAGAATATGACTATTATGATTGACTTGTAGAATCACATACATTCATGGACCGCGTTCGCAAAGAACTTACAAATCTTATTTTTATGGACCGGTATGAAATTGCGAAAGAACTTACAAGTCTTATTTTTATTGATCATTTTGTTGTTTTTTGAATTATTGGAGCATAGTTTCAATTTGGTTTGATGTATTTTGTCTAAAACAATGTAAATTTTTTGAAGAGGATTTTGACATCGATATAAAAAATGCACTTAATAGAATTGCGCACTTAATTGGGCACACACTTAACCGAATGGTTACTGTACATTCATGGACCGTGTTCGCAAAGAAATCGCAAGGCAAAGACCATGCTCATTATGAGTGTTACCACAAGCATTGGTGGGTCATACTCCCCCATTCTTGATCAAAGAATGGCCATCATGGTCTACTAATGTTATCACATAGGGCTTCTAATAGTTATCAAGTGTTATTTACATAGGCCCAACTCTAACATAAAGTTGTAAAGTTCATATCTAGAGTCTCGTTACCATTTTTGTGACATTTGTTTGATGATCATTTTTCCTCAGTGTAAAAGCATTGATGTCGATATACTTTTTGAGTTTATTTATTTGTAGAGCCCTTGCTCTATGATAAAGAGGTAGATATCATAACTCAAGTTGCATTACCATTTTTGTTGATTTTGGTGGATTTAGATGTAAATTTAGAGTACATGACATAGGCACATCACTCTCACTAATGTGTCGTCGTGTTCATAAAATAAATGTTGATAGTGCAAGAGGTAGAGAGATACGGGGTGAGCTTATGAATAAATCTATATCTTGTAAGCGTCATGTAGAAGTATGCCATAACACGACGTTTAACAATGGAAAGTTGATATCATGATTAGATTCATGGTAAAAGGAAGTAATGAGAACCCCTAAAGGATATATGATCTGACATGAACTTCAAATATATATTAATATTTAAGTCGCTCTAAAGTTCCTTTTTAGGTGTGTTTACATTGACAACACACTCTTTACCTTTTATTAATGTAGTAAAAGCATCGATGTTTCTAGTTTCAAAGACCACTATTTATAGACCCCCTTCTCTACCATAAAGGTGTCGAAAATGATGTTGGTGGACTGAATGTGAGGTAGTGTACGGGCATTACAATTGTTAATGCACCTCTCTATTAAATAAGTATCCGTTATGTTAAATCAGTAAGCACAAGAACAGTTACCAATTCATGAACGTGTATCACATACGCATGTTGAATGAGGATCTTATGATTATATTATATACCAATACTTGTGTAGAATGAAAGAATGATAAGAATCTATGAGTTTTGTTTTGAATGAGTGTAATTACATATTACTCACTACGAGTGATTAGCTTTTAATTAACAAAACTTACATCATAATCTCTTTCTTATGTATATCACCATTGTATTTTTCTTAGTTTGTCTAAGAGCGCATTCGCGTCTAGTAAACCTATTGAGCCTCATATCAATAAGGACATGTATGATGTGCAATACACTTTTTAACAAAATCTTTATGTATACTCATTCAAAACATTTCTTTATGATATGTGTTTAGAACAAATAACAACTTATTTGAAATTGTCTCTATGTATATCAACATCACTTTGGTGCACTCTTGTAACTAGAAAATAGTTGGTTGTCTCATATATCAACCCACTTCGTTACACATATGTAGCTCATGTACTTCTTTGTTCGTAGCTCATCGACTTTTCCGAGAGCATCTCCATTCAATCCACCTAAATGCAAAGGAATATAAAATTTAGTGAATCCTTTCGTATGGAAGAACATAACCATTCATTGCCTAAGTTTTTAGATCTTAGTTTTGCATTAATCCGACATTGCAAAAATAGTCGTTTTTTCATTATAATAATATCCTTCAAAATGAAATGCAGTAGCATTGCAAAGGTGATCCAATGTATTATCATGTATGTTGGGTAACATTAATGCTCAATTATGTTTTTGTCGTCTACTTGTCATTTCTTTATTCGAGTAGCCAAATGGATGAATGTGGCTTTTTCTCAAAAGGTTTTTGGTAAGAATCAAAACAACAAATTTATTGCTTCAGTAGTTAACACAAGTTTTCTTTGGTTTGTCTCACAAGCCGAATACAATAGCTAATAACTAAAAGCTAGAAAAAGTAAGCCATTTCCATGTTTAGTTACCATATCCTTGTGTCCACGAAACCAACAAGTAATTTCTCCTTTTGGTAGCGTAAAATGGCATAATGTTAATAACATGCAGTTAAAACATTTCTCAGCTACACGACAAGATTTAGAATAACACTAAATGTGTACATTTGTAGATTGTAAAGGTTTACCATTGGGGTCTCGAGAAACGAAAGATGGTGGCATTATTTTGAAGCTTGATTTTATTCCTTTAATATATACCTATGTTTGCATTAGCACTATTCTCAATGCTATAAAAACCAAAGGCATAAAAATTAAGCCATGTCTAAGATTCGACTAATTTTCATAAAAAGAAGAAAAAATTCGAGAAGTGAAAGATGGTGTTTATTTGATCATGCACCTACATGTGAAAGCTATAATGGTCTAAAAGTTCGCAAGAGCTTTCACATCCCATGATCATCTCCACACTTCCATGATTAACTCCAAGGCACTCCATATTGGCCAACCCATCCAAAGCCCAAATCAATCGAGCCACTTGTGGGCACCCCTTTTGTATGGATGCGGTGAAAACCTTTAATGGTTCTCACAAACTTCAATCAAGCAAGTTTGAAGTAACACTACAACTTCAACCACTTTACAACACACAAAATCCTAGGGGGATTTGTTATCCCCACACCAAAAGTCAACTTAATCTTGGGCTTTTTGATAGTTACAATATTCATTTGCATGTACTTGCTTTTGATCAATATTGATTAGAGAATGAACGCTGCCAAAAACATCTATGGTATTTACGATGTGGAATCTAGAGACAAAATCAACCATAGATTTGTGAAAGCTACCTTTACACAAGAATCTAGCATAACATTTGTAACTGCTATATTTTGATTGAGGATGTTTACATGTACGCAATTGAACGTCACGTTCATCCGATCTCCATAGCGTGCGTGATATCAACTTATTAATCTTTAGTTGCACCCTTTTAATTACGAGGTTGTGGAAAGACAAAGACTCATAAAAATATGGTCATTCATAAGTAGAGGTTTTGATCGGAATACACAATTTACACAATTGGATCACGTCGATCATTGGGATATTATATCTAAGATCTTCTTATGAGGGCACTTGGTCTCAGCCCTCTAGGCCTCTCCCTCATCTTACAATTCTCATCTCTCGTAGATGTATACATACACATCAAATCGAGTTTTTGTGATTTTACTAGTGATTGAAGTAGACTAGCACAAACATATTTATACATGCATAAGATATTATTCCTTCGATATACTCTTCTATTTGTCATCAATACTTTATATTCCTTAACATTTGGCAAGGTGGAAAACAACCTAACCACTGGGGATGTAGCTCTCTCTCTCTCTCTCTTTGGTAAAGCACACAATTATATTAATTGTATGTAAAATCCACATTTACAACACTTCTTAGTCTCCTCTACCTACCTATCATATGTAGGGAGAGGGACGTCTTGTAATGCCAGTAGAAAACCTCAATGTGCATTTGAGGAAATGATCCCCACATGCTCTAACATCCAGAAATTCCACATTAACAATACCTTTCAACTTCTTCATATAGACTTTCACCTCATGTTTACTATCAAACATGAAAGCATTACGCATATTCCAATTGTGTTATTATCATTTGAAGTTTGAACCATACATGTGTGTGTGTGTGTGTGTGTGTGTGTGTGTGTATGTATATATGTATATATACATACATACATACATATATGCTCTCTGTCATGGCGTGTTTGACGTGTTTTTGCTTTCTTATAATCCTATAAAAGCACATTGACTTGAAATGCTCAAATCATACAAACACAACAATGTCGGGACACCGAATAATTTGAAGTTGTCATATTGTAAAAGGGGATTTAGATTTTATCAAAATTTTGGTGATCTTTTGGCTATTGTAGGTATGCATGGTGTCGGGTTGGTATTGGCATCATTAAATGCAACCATTTTGTTGTGATTGCCATGTTATTATATAATGGGCGTCTTTTACATTATTGGAGTCTTGCTAAGACTTACAAGCATCTAAGAGCGTAGAATAGGAAGTAGGTAAGTTGTTGCTGACTTGGAAAATGAGCGGGAGCTAAAACCTTGCAATCGCCATAGAGATGGGATGCATATGCCTACTTTTGCCCATGTTTAGGCATAATTAGAAAAGTAGCATGTTAAGAAGAATGTGGTAGGTTGTCATCATGATGAGCTGCATCTAAAAGACTGGTTGTTGGTCGGATTGAACTAACGAAAAGATATGATTGACCTTGTAAAGTAATGGCTTACAAAAGGCGAGTACCTCACACAAATGTGTTAGGTCACAAGTAGGTTATATTTTGCTCAATGGAGTTTGATTGGTTGTTGAGTACCATATCACATTACACACACAAACATAGTCATGTCAATACTTATGCATATGCAGTAGAACATGACATTGAATCTCCTCTCAACATTCCAAGTGTATAATTGCCCCATCCCATGCTCACAGTTAACCTGTGGCAAACTCACAAAGGGACACTTGCCCCACCAAACTCGAGAGAATCATGAAGCTTATATTTTGAGCTCCCAACTGTCGCACATGTATACCACGATCATGTGCTTGAAAGTATTTGTCGAAATAGTAGACAACTAATCTTTAAACTTCGGGAAAGTTGATTGAATCACCGTTAAATAACAAGCTTCCACAATATGAAGCGTACGCTTCCGTTTGTTTTTGAAGTATATGCTCAACTTTCGGATGATTGATTGCTAATGAGGAACCTTGCGACAAGAGTATCTTCGTTAAGTGGGCACCAACTATATGTAGAAGGAAGAGCTTTCGAGAAAAACAAAGAAGGGAGGAAAACAAGACACGTGTGCACACGTGCGAAAAGAGATCATCTTAAGAAACCAAAAAACCTAAAGTGCAAACTATATACATATGTATATGTAGGTGAGCCTCACGGGGCAAAGGCAAAAAGACCTTATCCCCCAAAAAACACGCACGTGTGTCAAAAAGAGAAGAATAATAATAAGGCACGTGCATGGGCAAACCCAATGGAAAGGAAGAAAAGTGGGCACTTAACTTATTATTTATTGGCTTGATTTTTTGTTTATGTTTAAACTTTCTTGGGCAAAATCAAAAAGAAATATTGAATTTTTTGGAAAAAAAAGAAATATTGAAAGAAAACTAAGTAGCAAGCAAAAGGATCTTCTTCTTGTTGTTGTTATAAAATTATAATTAGTAAATGATATAAAAACAAATAAAAAGATATGCAAGCAATAACAAGCAGGGGCTAGTCTGTAGGGGGAGCAGGCCAAAGGGCCCTTGTTTGTTCTAGCGTGTTTTTGGTCCCAAGCGCAGTGTCTGTCACGTTTCGTGAGGTGGTCGCAGGGCTCTGCCTTGGGAGACAAGAGCCGACACCATCTTCTTCGACCCTACGTGACTACAATGCATGGTGGCTTGGCTTCATATACATACATACATACATACATACATACATACATACATACATGTACATGCATGTATGACATGCAACTCGAAGATGTGTTGGTCTCGTATGTACCCGAGATTAGAATGGGTTGCTTGCCCTGGCGTAGATGCGGATAGCCATCATGATTCATGCATGTGGTCTGTTCGACCAACCCTTGCATCCCACCACCCCCATTCCACATTAGGGCACCTTGTAAATTAAGGCGAAAGAGGAGGAGACCCTCTCCCCCCCGGAAAAGGGCACATCGTGCATGCGGAACGTGTGCCCTACATTCCACAAAAAGGGTTGTGGCATCTACTATTTTACTAGCATCAACAGTAGTAGTAGCACTGACTGGTAGGGCCACATGGTATACTGGTGGTGCATGGCCACAAGGGTCCTTTTTCGGGTTATTGCGACCGTCATCAAGGATGGGATGTCCGGGCAATGCGAGCATCGGGGATGTGCAAGCATTGTGTCCATCGGGATGTCCGGGCATTGAGACCATTGGGATACCCATGCCATTGCAAGAAATCTAAAGAAGAAATATATATATGAGAGAGAGAGAGTTCTCAAAGAAAGACCTAGAATTTTGATGCTCTCTCTCTCTCTCTCTCTCTCTCTCTCTCTTTCTTTTCTCTCCCTCTTGTGCCTCTTTGTCTCTAAATAATTAGAAGATCAAAAGTGGAAGGAGACAGACATGCATCAGAAGACACACACAAACACATATTCAGTTTGCATTGAGCTCCCATGGCTCCTTCATCTTCTTCTTCATCTTCTTCATCTTCATCAGTATTTCTGCAGACCACTCATACTGCATTTCTAAACGAAGTGTGGCGATTTCAAGCTCTTCACATAACCATGGTGTAAAGCTTCTGTCTTTACATCTCTCTTTCTCTCTCTCACTCACTCACTCACACTCACTCACACACACACACACACACACACACACACACACTCCCTATATACGTATATTCTGTCTCTGTAAACGTATATATCGGTGAAGCTTTTCCATGGCTTGCTGTGTTCCTCTGCTACTCCTTCTCTCCCTCGTCTCCCTCACCTCTGTTCCTCTCCTCCTCCTCGACCTCGAGGTCTATGGGTCACATGAAGAAGAAGAAGACATGTACATTCCTTCTTCATCCACTCAGGTAACTCAGCCTTTCACTTAACACAAAACGTTACGGCTATGGCTATGGCTGTAGCGATTCACTTCATTTCTTTCGCATACCAATATTCTCCCACAACAGATGTACATTACTTATGCATATGGCTATGGCGATTAACATCAACTCTCATACTAAAGCAAAATTCACAGACAGAACAAAAACTAACAGATATAGCGATTAACTTAATTACTCCTATAATTACTCGGTATATTTTGTGATTATCTTCTTCTTCTTCTTAAATTCTCTGCAAAAGTTTCTATCTATTATTATAAAACTTTCAATTATTTCCTACAGCATTTTCAATGTTTGTTTTAATTTTTCTTCATTATTTCTTTTTCTTTAAAGTAACGATGACTCCTCCATGACTGTTTGTCTCCTAAGTCCTTTTCTTGCAAAAGCTTTGCTTTGAGTAACGTTTTTCCAGTCTAACTTTCTTAAAATTTCTTCATGATTTTCTACGCTTTCTTCTTCTTCTGGGGCAATTGTTTTCCTTCAAAGAAATGCTGTTTTCTCTAGTTTCCTTCATGCATACATGCGCTTGTTCTCTTCAATTAAAAAGAAAATGAGATTTTTTTGTTATTGTTTTCCTTAATTTCAATTCACCTATTCTCTTTGTAAAAATCGATTGATTAATGGCAACAAAAGCCCTAATTGTAGTTAACTAGTTCTCTTTGTAAAATCGAAGTTGTTAATGGGGAAGAATTATTATCCCTTGTTGTAAGCTCAGTTGTTCTCTTTGTAAAAATCAAGTGATTCATGGAAAAACATAAGCCCGATCATAATGTCAATTGATTTTCCCTATTTGTAGAAGTCCCTTGTTTTCGTTGTTAAAATCAAATGATTAATGGGAAAAAGAAACCTAATTCTAAGTAAATAATTCACAGGTTTCCTTGGTAGAAATTAAACGATGAATGGAAGTAGATAAAACGAAACCCTAATGGTGAGATCATTTGTTTGCTTCAGGGGCTAGTAGTATCGACATCAGATTCTAAGGATAATTATCTCTGGGCATCCAAGCATGCGATCTACTACCGTGGATGCAGTTCCTCAAGTGATTCTTATCCTAGTAAGCAGATGAAGGACAATAAAATGACGACGATGATGATGATGATATTATTCCATGACCAAACTTTTAAGTTCATAGGAACTAACGACAGTAATCATAATTCTCAATGCATTAAAAAGAGCACTAAAAAAGAGGATGTGATTATCCATGCATGCAATTTAAACTTACACGAAGAAGCACATGGTTATCTGTTACAAGAAGTATTTAACAAGTCAATTAAATTCTTCCCGTCCTATTGTTTCTTTATATGCTTAACACCTCTTCCAAGGAACAAACTTTTTTATTTTTTCTCTTTAAAGAAAGAAATGAACTTTTTAGTGTCGAATGATGAGAGTGAAAGAGTTTCCTGTTTCTTTTCTCTTGTGTTTTATGTGTGGCCTAAGTGATGCTCACTTTGTCCTGCAATTTCCTTTTGTAATTAATAGTATTTGTACATGCCACAATTTACAATTACTCTTTACCCTTGAGGAGAAGAGAGAAAGAGAGCTTCTTTTCTTTTACTTTTCAGTAGTTTGTCATGCGATTTAGACTTTGCACTTTTGGATATTTTTTTGCATTGTACATAAGTTAATTTATAATACCCTTTACCAGAAGACCAGAAGACCAGGAGAGAGAGAGAGAGAGAGAGAGAGAGAATAGTGGTGGGGCATCTCCATTGGATAACATATATGAAACTTCTGTGATATTTTGCTTGAAAGTTTGTATAAAGTAAAGGTCTTTTAGACTCCAGTGTCATGTTTTTCTAGAGAGATAGTCGAAACCAATGAAGACTACTTATTATTAAGAAAAAGGCCCTGAGTTCATCTTCTATTTCCCCAAATGCCCTTGAGCTTTCATATGTCCCAAACTACCCCAAAGTAGATCAATCAAATCAACTGCTGAAGCAACACATACAAAGTGAGAAAAGGGGAATGAATTGAGTATGTGATCACACTTTTGGGGGCTGACCAAGAGCATTTGGGGTAATAAGGAAAACTCAAGGGCACTGTATAAAATAATGAAAAACTCCGGAATATTTTTGGAGTTTTCCCCCTACTATTATCTGTAGTGTATTAGTGGGTTTTGATGACCATAAAATTATGTTATGAGTAGTGTTCAACAAGTTGAATGAGGAAAATATAATTGATCATCATTTGCTTCAATGGATATGACTAGGAAGCATATCAAAATCCAGGTCTACTGGCTATATTCTAATCCAGACAAGTGGAGGGTTAAACCAACAAAGAACAGGGGTATTTTACTACTAACCTTCTATAAGCCAATGTTTATCTAAGAAATAGAAATAGAATAATTTTCTTCAAAACATTTCTCATGATCATGTTAATTGTGTGATAGATAATTGATGCTGTTGTTGCTGCTCGAATTCTTAATGCCACATTAGTTGTACCTGATCTTGATCACAATTCTTTTTGGAGGGATACTAGGTCTGCTTCTTATCTTTGATTTACCATGGCCTTTTCGATTATAAACATCTTATTATCTCTCATGGATGTAAACAATGCAGAAGAAAAAAGTTTAGATCTTTGCTATTATTTTTAATGTTTTAGCCTTCAGCTAATACCTATGTATATGCACATGATGTTCTCAACGATTTGTTACTGTTATTGCAGCAACTTCAGTGATATCTTTGACGTGAACTGGTTTATCTCCTCCCTTAGCTCGGATGTACCAATTGTTACGAAACTACCACTGAAGCCTGAACTCAGTGAAGAAAGAATATACTCTACACGGGTGCCAAGAAAATGTGAACCGGAGTACTTCAAGGAGAAAGTACTGCCCCTCTTGGAAAGGAAGAAGGTTAGTCTACAATTCTATATTTGAAGATCTGTTTTATAAGTGAAAAGAATTTTCATTGTTAGTTTGGAGAAGGATAGTAATTTGCACACATAATGCTCACAACAAATTTAATGAATTGTTCTAATGAGAAGGGGCGGTTATTTTATGAAGCCTAACCAAACATCAATTTTGTAGATAAAGCATTGTTTGGTAATATGGAATTCCAATCCTTGTTATTTTATTGAGAGTAGTTTTGTGTGACATTGTGCAGGCTATTCGCCTAACAAAGTTCGACTACAGGCTTTCAAACAGGTTGGATGTAGATTTGCAAAAGCTTCGATGCAGAGTAAACTATAATGCCCTTCGATTCACCACACCCATCAGAATGATGGGTGAAATTTTAGTGGAAAGGTTGAGACAGAGAAGTGGAAGATATATTGCACTTCACCTTAGGTACTCAACTAGAAGCAAGATGCATGAGCTAGTTATTTATTGTATTGACTATAATATCATAATAAGCTGATTTCTAGGCAATAAGTGTCCAGTATTGTTTGCCACATACTTGCAATGACATTGTTTATATACCAATGCATATGTACATGTATTGTGGTCTCTCAATCCTATATATGGTATATATATCAAATGAAGAGTGATTGCTATGCAGATTTGAACCAGACATGCTTGCATTCTCTGGGTGTTATTTTGGAGGGGGTGAGATAGAACTTCAAGAACTTGGCAGGGTCCGTAAGAGATGGAAGTCATTACATGTAAATAAATGCCTATAATCCCAGTATAAGTTTTGCACTTTGCAAGATGTAACAATGTGATCTGTTGCTGAGGAAACGCCTTCTTTTTATTGATCTCTTCAGCAAAAGAACCCGGAGAGGGAGAGGAGGAATGGGAAATGCCCTCTTACACCAGAGGAGGTTGGATTGATGTTGAAAGCTCTTGGATTCGGGAGTGATTCTTATCTGTATGTAGCATCAGGGGAGGTGTATGGTGGGGAGAAAACCCTTGCACCTCTTAAGGCTATGTTTCCAAAGTTTTACACCAAGGAAAATCTTGCAACAAAAGCTGAACTTAAGCCTTTTCTCCACTATTCATCACGCATGGCAGCAATAGACTACATAGTTTGTGATGAGAGCGATGTTTTTGTCACCAACAACAATGGCAACATGGCTCGTATCCTTTCTGGCCGCAGGTAAGATTGACCGTGTTCACACATACTCACATTGACCTTATTCCTTGCTCATGAAGTAGTTGAAGTTAGCATCAGGTATCAATTGTCGCAGCCAGAAATGACATTGTTCACACATACTCACATTGACCTTATTCCTTGCTCATGAAGTAGTTAAAGTTAGCATCAGGTATCAATTGTGTGCCTCTTGGTGACATTGGGTTTCTCATTATGCAGCACTTGTGATATTCAGCATTATCTAAGGAGAGAAATTTAAGGGAAATGGGATGTTTCACACAAAGAGAAATGCTCAAAAATACTTGTGTTGTGCACTGTTTGGAAACATCTTTTGACATTGTTTTGTTTTGTTTCTAAGCACATTTTAATAGTGAGCTAGCTTTCTTTTATTTTTTTTGTGTGCAGACGATATTTTGGTCACAAAAGGACCATACGACCTTACACAAAGAAACTTGGATCCCTTTTTCTTGCCAAGCCGAATATGACGTGGCATGAATTTTCATCCAAGTTGCACAAGATACAAAAAGGGTTCATAGGAGAACCCAATGAGTTGAAGGTAGGAACAGGACAGTTCTTTGAGAATCCTGATGTATGCATTTGTGAGAGCCCAAAAGCTTTGGAAGATGAGATCATTCAAACAAGATCATTCAAAGAGGACAAAGATGAAATGAGTATTGTCCCTCAGCCCAACAGTGATGATGATGATAGAGATGATAATGAAGAATCAGACCAAGAGGATGAGTCATATAATTATAATGGTCATCATCTACCCCAGGGAGAAGACTTACCATGGTTTTCAGATTAACACAAATATGCCAAGCAAAACATCCTAGTGTATATATAGAAGAAACCCCACTTTTTCTTGTCTTCCTCCCTCATCTTCTCCATATATCATTGAGATACCACCAATTCAGGCTGTATAGAAACTCTTGAGATCTTTCATTGTTATCCAATCACATTTTTTGCATCGGATTTCAGCAAGGTGAAATCCTTACTATCATTAGAAAAATCTACAAACATTAAGGGAAAAAAGACTACAAAGGCTCATTAGTTGTATATACATTTGAGATATACAAAGTAATATATAGACAAACTACAGAAACGTCATATCATGCCAGAACATTTATAGTTCTTATAGTAAATTATCCTGTGGGTATAAAATTGCTACAGTACCTTGACTTGTGTGTTTTGAATAACCTAACCTAACTAACCTTCAGACATTAGAATTTTTGTTAGAATGCAACTTCCAAATGACTACTTTCCTCTCCACTCCTGTGGAGGAAATTCTGAAAGATCAGGTCAATCCAATTGATGTTTAAAATGTTCATTCCTCTGTTTACAATGAGATGAATTGGTGTCTAAAATCAACAAATTCCACGTAGGTATAAAGTATTGTGTTCAAAAATCTGCAAGGTACATTTCATTTACCTAGTCTTGGAACTTGAAGCTAAATAACACAACTGCATAACTTTAGGAAAAGTTGCTAATTCTATGTTAGAACATGAATGTATAATACAAATTCATTTGCATGGATGAGAAAACAAGTTGAATGTTTGCCACGAATAAAACTAATGGTATACTACTGTATTTCCATGAAAGAAAGAGAATGTTTGGGTTGTTAGGTTGATGGGGAGAGTTCAAATGAAGGAAAATTGGGGGTTAATGTCATGCTTTCCTTACCCTCAGTAATAGTTTGTTATGGGCTGTTTCCGGCTATATTTTTTACCTATCAGATATATATGTGGACACCATATAGCAACTAAACCTCTTGTTGATCCTACATAAGCATACTGAAGAAGATTTTTACTTCTTTGCAGCCTCATTATAATAGCAGCATTATCCAGCTCCCCATATTTCGTTAAATTAGTATTGCATTTAGATTTAAGTAGGTCTGTCCAGTCTTCTCGATGCATGCAAGGGGCTATACTTTTAGATTTTTTTGTACTTCAGAGAAATTTGTGGAGAAATTCTGATGTCAAATGACCCAATGACAGAATGTGAATTTGTACAAATGTATTGAAGGTCATAAGATTATGGCTACACTTCTAGACACCAGTTATCATAGTTGAGAGGAATTTGAGGAGCAATTCTGCGTACCAATTGAAGAATGTGAAATTATAGGTTTCCAAGAATGCTTTATGATTCTTATGGGGAATTCCATGTGAAGTTATCAGAATGTAGATTACAAACCCTACCAGGCGACATTATTAACACCATTGACATCATTGAGAACCTTACTCAATGAGGTAGCCATATCATAAGAAAGCTCTCATATGCCATGAATTTTACAGTTATTTCAGCATAAAATTGCCAATGATCTATGAATCTATTAGCTCAAAGGCCGATGTTTCTTGATATGCAACGGAACTTAAAAGAGGATCTTATTGGATACCTTTGCACATAAAATTTGCTGAGAGTGAATTTGCCATTTCAAGCTGTGTAAGCTAACACAAGCATATATAGCATATCTATTTTGCAAGACAACAAAAAGATGGTGATACAGTCAATACAATCCACAGGTGTTTTTCTTTCACCGATGCTTTTAATTTTCCCTGGCAGTTAACTCTCAACTGTAATCGACTTTTTGCACAAACTAGATACCAAAAAATATTTTGAAGTTCAGTTGGTACAAAGATTGACATGACAAACTTTTTTAAAAGGACCACTTGATAAACATGTATGCAATGCATTGTAATGTATCACTTTCAACCTTCCATGCAACAGCTCGCTCGTAAGTTGCTGCTCGGCCAGTGCAAGAAATTCTAACTCCTGTAGGAAAATACGCAATTCCCTAGCATAACAAACATTAATGGCTTAGTACATAGACTATACTTGATATAAGATAACATTTCTAACAATACATCATGATAAACTACCACATCAATCTTAGATCTTGGAAAGTGACAATATACAATAAGGGACTGCTATTTATTAAGAGAAGAAACCTTAAGTGTTTTATCGGGGCAACAATAGAAGGTAAACACATGAATCCGTGAAAAATGTACACTACTCTATTCACCTGTTGTATGACTTGAGACAAATTGGTGCATAGACATTTCTTCCCATTCTCATCGAGGGTCTTCTGCCAATCCAATTGTTGCAACGCACTTGATGTTGTTTCAAGCATGTCAAGACCAGATTGGTTTGCAAATATTGTATCAACGGAACCCTAATCATCCAATTCAGTAAGAATGGGTCATAAAAATGAAACCCTCTACCCAATCCGGATCAAATATTTACAAAAATGGTCATAAAACAAGCACTTAGGCCTAACCATTTAATCCAGTTCAGGCATTTTACATAGGCAACCCATTTCACAGCTCAAAGATATGGTAACATAAGAGATTAATAAAAAAACCTAAAAGGTTCATAAAGAAATGAACCTTAAATATTAAATGGCAACCCATGATTTTGAAAAGTTCATCACAAAAAGAATGCATGAAACTCAAATCAAGAGAAGCCCCTACCTTTATAATGCAGCAGAAAATGGCATCTGGATGATGCCACAACAATTTAAATGACGTATCGATGTTATCAGCCAGCTGGCCTCTAAGAAGTTCTACTCCAACATGTGTTCTAGAAGACATATCATTCATATGGATCAGAACCACAACAAGATCAAAAAACAAAATTAAAGTTAAACTGAAAGAGTTCTTTTGAATAAACTCAATACCGGTAGCTCTCTAACATCTTTTGGATGAGGATGTGTAGCTCAGGAGTTTCTGGGGATTGTGTTGTTTCAATAGTCTGCTGATGATGGTGATGATGGCTAAGGTTTGATGCTAGGGCCATGGCAACCCGAAGCACTGATGCAACAACGGTGCGAACATACTTCCGAGCCATGGTTGCTACGTTCTCTACACCATGAACATCACAAGGAAATTGAAAAGCAATAGTAAGAACCGACCGGGAGGGACAATTGTAGCTCTTCTTTGCTGACGAAGAAGACAATGGCATCAATCCCCCTCCCATTGTATCTAAGGCAGACGCCAAATCAAGTGTTTTTGCCAAATTGTCCTCATCCTGTCAGTTCAATTTATTTTTTTATCATGTCAGATTGCAGAGGTTTAATTCACCTCAAGCACATGCAAGTAAATGAGTGTCTGCATACCGCCAAGCTGCTATCAAGAGGAACAACCCGAAAACCCGATGAAATAAGTGGCATATCCTCGGAAACAGAGACACTAACAGGAGCAAACACAAGCTGAGCACATGCACCCACAGCAGTCTCATCTAGCCCAGAACACAACTGCAAACAAATAATAACAATGATAATAAGCACATTATTAAAATCAACATTCCCTAGCTATTCTTGAAAGATTTGATGCAATAAATCAGTTAATCACAAAACTAGGATGGGTGAGGGATGCATACTTGTAAAAGGAACTGCTCTTTTGTATACATATTTCCATCCTGGAAAAGGCCAGGACTTTCCATTTGTAAAAGCTCTAGTAACTGCAAAATTCAAGTTATGCAAGACAGCCTAAGTGTGAAGCCGTTCTTGAAAACAAAATACAAGAGCTGGAAATCACGTAAATAGTAGGAATTCCAATGTTTTTCACCTCTTGTTTCTCAAAAGAATGAGCTAGTAATAATGGAGCAGAGCCACAGTATGAATTTCCATGCCGTGATACAAGCGACGGCCCATGGCCAAGCGCAGCTGCTATATCTGTACATACATCCAGCTCTGCCCATTCTGACCTGTGCTCTCTAAGGAACTGTATCAGTAGAGCTGGGGCCACATTCTGGAGAAAAATCAAGCCCCGTAAGTGTTTACTCACAAGTTGTGCGAAAAGGGAGACAGAAAATGAAATGTAGTATTAATATATGCAAAAATAATAATGATGCATCAGACACCGATGTGTTACAACAATCATCAGACATGAAGCAAGTGGCGGAAATAATCTAGGTTTCTTTTGGTTATCTCAAGTCTTTAAACAGTTATTTGGGATTTGCCCTTTTTCTTAACTAAACAGAGAGAAGCATCATGGCTTCTTTATTTTGTTTGCTGTCTTGGTCTAAGTTCTAACATCTGTGCATTGTATGTACTATTATACACCTGACTGTACTAAAAAAGGATATTACATTTGCTAAAAAGAAAGAGAATACAAGCTAATTTTTGGAGATGTGGGCACAAGCCATGTCTATGGTCATGGTCAATATTTGTGGTTAAGGATAGGTATCGCACAAGTTCAAGAACATGCAACAAATGAAGAAAAATACACATTTATTCCTGACCTGTAGCAGCATTGAAGTTTTTGCACATAACACCCCACCTCCATCAGTGTACATCCTATCACATAGTGGGAACTGCCCTTGAGAGAGCCGCGAATTAGGATACGCATTCACAGAGATCGACACATCATCCATTCCATCACTTGCCATAGAAGACCAGCCATCATCAGGCAGACAGTTAACTGCTTCATTAAATCCCCTGCATAATATTTGAGCCACAAAATTTAAGAGTTTTCAAGGCTAAAACTTTAATATTCAAGGTTCTAAGGCTAAAAAAGCTTCTCACCTTGCAATCCGCTGGATAAGTGTTCTTATTACAGTTGGTTGAAGACCTCGAACAGGACCCAATTCATTATCCGAATCTTGCGCAACTGTCCGCAGATAACGCATTGCCTATATGGTTGGGCATTTAAGAGTTAGAAAGGCATTGTGAATTAGAAATCTAGGGTACTGTATTCACTAGAATTTGGGAGTAAAATTCAACATTAACTAGATTTTTGTCAACCAGTAACATTATTACATAGAAAAAGGGTGATTTGAGCTTACCCCCATAGTCACCTTCTGGGCGAGTACCGAGGATGATTCATATAATGGCCGCAAAACCTCAGGCACAGTTTCGGGCTGTATTACCGTAACACATATCACATAATATGAGTTCTTATAGCTGATTAGTTAAGAGGAACCTGTTTCAATGATTTATTATCTGAAAGTTTGAATAAACTTTACCTTTAAATCCATGTGGTCAACAATATAGACAATTGATCCAACTGTCCCATAAGGCCTGATGAGGTATCCACTTGCCTGCATATTTCCTCTAATGAACTGTTCTGAAGGTGGAACTACAGGATCTCCATGTGATAACGGGAGTGACCTTTCACATACCTGAATTATTTCACACATAGATAACCACATCAACCCCATAGAAATTATTAGGCTTTCACATGTAAAATTCTTAGTTCCTCTTAGTATTACGTCCACTCATGTTATATAACAAATTGAACACTGTAATCAGAACAGATACATATGACCTATTCTCACAGCTATTGCAAGCCTACTAGCACTATGCATTAGTACAGAGACACAAAAAAGATTTCCTTATAAACAAATGTCTCAATAATGAAGAGCCAACTTACCACCACATTTCGGTCGTCGAAGATTGACGTATACCTCAAGGTATAGAAATCCCTAGGATGTGCAAGGGTAGTTGGAGCATAGAACTGAGGAAGACAAATTCAAGACAGATAATAAATAACTCGATGAATAAAAAAGACAAAAAAGAACTTGCATTCTAATACCTGAAGATAAAGCAGTTCCACTAAGCCACCAGAAGCAGTAGTAAAGCTCCCCACTACATCCATGCGGCGACAATCAGAAAGCCACATTGGGCGATTCTTCAACAGCTCAACAATCTGAAATGATGATAAGCATTGAGTTCAATTATTTCCAGGAAAAATATAACCATTTATTATTATCAACAGAATGCTTGTTAAATGTAGAAAATATGTATATGTAGGAACACGATATTGATTTGAGATTGTTGAATTGTGACCTTAGCTGGGTCAAGCCCAACAAGACCACAAGCACGTGCTGCTATGCCATTGCTGCCATTGGAGACCGCAACAATGCCGATAGAGTCAGGACCAGGCTGCAAAAAGAAAATATCTGTAGTCAATACTACTAAGAAGAAAAGATGTTATTCATGTAACAAGAGAAATATGACCTCTATGGTTTGAAGGTTATTTTTAGAACTCACCTTCATTCCAGGCATTTGGATCCATTCCACCGCAGTCCCGGTGGCTTTTGCCAGGAATTCAGTTAGAGTATCTTCTGCTATAGCAGTTAACCTGCTCATCAAAAAGGGTAGTGCCCATCGGCCCATATGGTCAGAAATCCTCATATGGAATATGAAGCCAATATAATCCAATTGATCATCGTGAAAGGGTATGACATGTATGTGTGTGTGTCCATTTGGATTGATTACTCACCGGAGAGGACCCACATCATCAGGGAGGAGTAATGCAGGTTGTTGAAGAAGATTTGTAACCACAGAATCTGAACTCGTCTCAGTTGATACAACTCCACTCTGTGATGTGGTTGAGTTTTACAAAGTTAGAAATTCTGCATTAAAACTGCTCCCATGTGTGAAAGCATTAGTAATTTCATGGTAATTCTACCACTTTCTCATGTTTCCTCTACAGTGCTCACAAGACTATGAGAGCTTGGACTCCTCATTCCAAGCTCTATGATTGAAACGAGGAATATAGATATGTACATTAATTAATCCATGTCACAGTTGGTACGACACATGTATATGTATATGTATATGCATATGTATGTGTATATGTATGTGTATATGTATGTGTATATGTATGTGTATATGTATGTGTATGTGTATGTGTATGTGTATGTGTATGTGTATGTGTATGTGTATGTGTATGTGTATGTGTATGTGTATGTGTATATGTATATGTATATGTATATGTATATGTATATGTATATGTATATGTATATGTATATGTATATGTATATGTATATGTATATGTATATGTATATGTAAATTACATGTACATGTATATGTATAAATTCTTGGGAGTGGAGAGAATACCTGATCTATTGCCTTCATATTCACTTCTTCACCACGCAATCCCGTGAGCTGTTTTCGAATCTGTTGATTCTGAAGTACCAAGTGGATAGCTTGTTTGGACAAGCTTTGGTTCTCTTCTACAAGCACCCTGTTCATGGCTGAAAGCTTCTCATTCAGATTGGAAAGACGGGATGTCTCCTTTCTCTGCTTGTCTCGGCATCTAGACCATGCAATGGAAAGAATGTCACACATTTTCACTAAAGGATAATATGCCCACATTTCATCAAAGACGCAAATTACTACATACATTTTGATCGAAGAATCATACTATAATACATATTTAAGATTCAAATACCCACAGATTTCATTAAAGAGTCATACACCCTCATTTCATCATTTAAATCATATGGCCACATTTCATCAAACAATCATACATGCATATTTGAAAGAACCATATACTCAGAATTTCATCAATTATATTCAAAGCATTTCATCAATTCAAGACTGATATTCTACCCACACTTCAAAAAAGAATTGCACATTTTGTGAAAGAATCATACTTTTCATCGTAAGCTTTGTCAGAATTTAGAAAATGCACTCCAGAATAGATTCAAGAAGGGCACCATACAAAACAATCACGAAATTAAAAGAATTGAGATTATCTTGCTCTTTCTCACAAAAACCAAGGTGATGAAATGGCTTCATCACAAGAAGATTTGTTCATTTTCATACCAAATTATCAAGATATTCATATATCACATTGTTGATAAATTCATACACCATGAAAGAATTGTGCTGTACCCATATTTCATTAAAAAAAACCATTTTACCCATATTTCATCATGCAGTTTGGTCATCACAAACATAACCAAAAATGAGAAAAGATTGATTTCTTTCTCCTTCCAAAAAGACTGAAGATGATGAAAGAAAGAAGGTGCATTCTTTGCATACTAAATTGTTTAGAATTTTCACTGTTTGAACGCAATGAAGTAACAGGGGCTGGAGTGGAGAGGAAGATAAGATTTAAAACGAAAGCTAAAAGTACAATTAAAATTTGTACAAATACAAAAGAAAAAGCTAGTGATCAGAAATATGTTAGAAAACTCTGTCTGATTCAAAAAAGAGGGGATGGAGAAAGAGAAGAGAATCCATCAACAAATAAAACAATCAAAGAAGAAAATTTTGTTTCAAAACTTTGGCAGAAACAAAAAAATACAAAGGATTCTTAAATCAAAATGGGCTCTGCAAAGAAGAAGAAATTAACCAGAATTACGGATAAATTAGTACAGAAGAAATTACAAATGTACACACAGACGAAAAAAACTCTATAGGGAGAGAAAGAGAGAACAGAATAAGAAGAGATTTCAAATTAAAATTAAAGAATAGTGAACAAAATATGGAAAATGCAACAAAAAAGAACGGAAGAAAAATTAAAACTACAAAAGAATGTAGTTGAATTTAATTAATTAATTGGCCAGTTTTTAAATGTAAATGAAAAAATGAAGAGGAGGAGGGAGAAGGAGAAGGAGGTTAATTTTACCTTCTATTCTGGAACCATACTTTGATCTGTCTGGGTTCGATTCTTGAGAGGATAGGGCAGTCTTTGAGAAGCTGAAGGCGCCGAAAAGAGCTAGGGTTAGGGCATTCTGCGTACAGCCTCTCTAAGGCTTCGACCTGCTCTTCTGTGTAACGGACATACTTGCAATTAGCTCCATCTTTCTTCTTACTAACCTTGGAGACCGCCATGTGAGCATGGAAGAATGAGAAGAAGAAGAAACAATGTAAACCCAAGAAGGAGAACAAACTCAAAAAGAAGAAGAAGAAGAAGAAGAAGAAGTCTAGGTTTTGGAGACAGGGAGGGAAGGTAGAGAGAGAAATGATGGGTAGCAGAGGAGAGAGGTAGAGTAGACTGTGAGTGGGGTGTACTGAAAGCAGGGGAAGAAGAAGAAGAAGAAGAAGGAGCAGGTGCAGAAGGCAAAAATGTCTAGTCTCTCTCTCAGTCTCTCTCAGTCTCTCTGTCTCTGTCTCTGTCTCTCTGTCTCTCTCACATCGCCATGGATGCATGTGCAAGAGGCCACCTCTTTAGAGTGGGGTCACATGGTGATGGTGGTCATGATGGTCATGGAGACTCATGGTCATCTGGGTTGGTCTAAGTCTGGGCCTACTCTCCACCTCAGGTCAAGCCTTGGTCTTGGTCTCGGTCTCGAGAATATTCTTGGCCTTGGTCTTGATCTACGAGAAGTCTCTGCCCTCGGTCTCGGTCTTGGGAACAAGTCTTGCTTGGACCTGGCCTTCGTCTCGTTGCAAGTCTCTTTGCCTCTCGGCATGGGTCCTACGACCTCGATCTCGAGAAAAACGTCTCGGCATAGGTCCTAGGGTCTCGATCTCGAGACAAAAAGTCTCGGCTTTGGTCCTAGGGCCTCGATCTCGAGACAGAAGTCTCGGCCCTACTCTCAGTCTCCAACGGAAAGCCTTGGTCCTAGTCTTCGCCCCGTTGCAGTCCCTGCCTCCATTTGGGTCCTAGTCTCCATCTCAGTCTCCGCCCCTATCTCTCGTGGTGTCCAGATCTTGGTAACTATCAAGTGGCTCTAAAGTCTTTGTCTTTGTCTCGGCATGGGACTTTTTGTATCTAGGGTCTCTCATTTGTTAAAATCTTGGGGCCAACTCGGACATTTTCTTCTCTCTCTTGTCCTACTGATATCCATCAACCAACCCCATTTGGTACCCCCTTTCTCTCCCCGTCCCTCTTTCCTTTTATTGTAATTAACAACTTATCACTGCTACGCGCTACATCTTGGGTTTGATAAGTTGTTACACTGCTACGCACTACGTCTTGGGTTTGAAACCCAATTTTCTTACTTCTCTATTTCGTCAAACATATCTCTTAGTGAACTCATTGTGTGTGTCTTCTCTCTCTCTCTCTCTCTCTCGTGCAAATGTGTGCTCATTTCGTCTTTTGTCCATTGATCTCCACTAGGTTCGTACTCGCATCTCGCCCTCCTCCTCCCTTCTAGCCAATGTGGGTGTGAATTGGGTGTTCTACTCTCATGTTCCATGCTTGAGCTCGTCATCAAGCGGGTCTCTCTCTCTCTCTCTCTCTCTCTACCCTAGCATAGGAGAAACATTTTGAGTATGAGTAATGAACATGGTCTTCCTTCTATATTATCAATGCCCCAATGTGATTCTCTATGGCATCATTCCTTTGTCGTGTCTGCTTGTTTGTCGCCTTTTAAGGAGTTACATGGGTCAAGTTGACCTCTAGCCATGCTCACACTGAGGGTTTAATTATTAATGGTCAAGTGATTCCAGCCCTCGATATGCATTTATGACACATATATGGGAAGAAATTTGCATTCTTTGGTGTTACCTTATGCAATCTCGATTATTTTGTCCATCGACCTACGTTGATATATGGGTGGTCGAAGTGTTGTAATCGTCTTCGTGTATCTCAACCTAGTTATGAACGGGATTAAAGAAAACGGTCCTCCCTATGTGATTGTTCAATACTTCCTTTGGTGATGCTTGCTCGTTGTGACATAAGCTAAAACACTTCAAAATTGTCCTTTGGTGAAGTCATTGGTAAAAGCATCATGGTTATCATGCTAAACATTTTTCTATTGGTGACTAAGAGTAAAGAAAATGGACTTTGGTATCATTTTCTTATGTAATTTTGTATGTTTTCATTGGTTGTGTTGCGAAATCAAGCCCACAACATGCTCTTATTTATTAAAATTATAATGATCCTATCGCATGTTTTACCTTTTCCTAATGGCAAGAGTGAATTACAACATTGTCTATGTTCTATACCATTGTATCATGCCATTGTCGATGCTTTCATGGATAGCGTTAATCATGTTGTGCTTTTTTTTATCAAAGGTGCTTATAAATGAGATAAATATTGATTTTAATGCTTGATACTAACTCTCGTGCTTTTCTTTGTAAATCTCAATTTGGCATACGGAAAGCACTTAACACAAAGCAATCCCAATGTTTGTCTTCAACCAAGACATGAGTTGTAAGCCAAATGGTCATTAGTATAATTTGTCTTCAATGGTTAGCAAGTTGTCATATGTCATGCTTCCGGGAACGAGGTTTTAATATGAAGCAATTGTTGCCATAGTCTTTGATGAAGTTCTTTATAGAGCCACTCTTACGTGTCAAAACATCAAATGAATAATACAAACTTATAAATTATAATTATTAAGTCCAATGTAGATGTATATGTATCAAATGACAAGAATAAGTAGATAAAGCAAACCTATGTATTTTTGCATATGAGTTTATCAATTCATTATGGATGAAGAACAATTTTTATTACGAGAAGATATTAGTGTCTCGCATCTAAAGCTCTTGCTAGCTCTCATGTGGAACCTCCATAAGATAAATTTGGTTTCCATTAAAAAGAAAGTCATCTCAATCAATTATAACTGATTGTGATAGCACTCATCGGTAACATACATTAAATCTTGTCAACATGGTAATCCATTGACCCTTGAACCAAGCTCGTGCTATCTTTGCCATAACCCACTAGACACTACACATGTGTGCAACACACTTAGATACTAGACTACCATTGCCCCTAAAACTTAACATAGAGTATCAGTCAACTTAGTCTTTGGTGAAGTTATCATTAGTTGGGAGAATAGATCTTCTTTTTAATTCAAGCAAGTTGTTGACAACCTAACTCGAGTATTAGTTTCTTTGTGGGACAATAAAATTATCCGCTTAACACAAAATATACAAAAAGGCATATTTAGTCTCCATCAATATATTTCATGGACCAAGTTGGTGTGCATATACTTTAGTCTTTAGCGTGGGTAATGACAATGTAACTTGTGCTTGGACCATTCAACCATGTGATAATGTTTCATTTCTAATATGTGTTTATGACTAGCCACAAATCAAAGATCAATTATAGTTTCAAATTACCTCAACCAAAAGCACAATTATAACTAGTACTTGCATGCCTAAGCTACCTATGCATTAAGCACTCTTTACAGGAATCTCGGTGTTTCAAGTGAATTGTTTAAAGTTATATCCCACATTTGGCCTCTTGTCCTCTTCACAAATAGAGATGATTGACTTTAACAAGGGCCACTACTCTAAGTGGCAATTTGGAACAAATATATTGACTTTATTGGGACTAAATTCATGCAATAATAGAAAAGTCCATACTCATGATTTCTTTAAAAAAAAGAAGGCACCCTATAGATCCGACATACTTTAACAGAGCACCCATTCTAGCATGTAACAACCCTCGATAGTTTTTCACGAATGGATGGTGACTTTCTTCTTCTTCTTTTGTACGTGAAATATGATTTCATCTTTATGAGAACATCATTGCTTCACACAACTTTGATAAAATCAAATGTTCCATATGTATGAATATTGGTTCCATTTCTTAAATTTCATTTGAAGGTTTCAACATGAGAGTGCAATGCTCGTTATGTATACTTTTATTTTGTAAATGGGGTAAATGTGTGTTTACTGAAGAAAACAAAAGAATCACAAACATATCAATTCCAATTTCCTACAAAATACTCTTTGACAACATTCTCACATGGTATGAGTTTATAAGTCAACTCTTTAGTGGGCCTTTTATATCGTGCACATAACTTTTGTTACAATGTTCTTCTTTTTTACTATTGACATTGAGTACGTGCCAAATTAAAATGACCTAAATCTTGCTTGCCATCCAAGTTAATTCCTTCAAAATGAGAAAATAGCAAACCATCGTGCAATGTATCTTACCTTAGGTGTCATATTGGTCATGAATATCGTTTCTATCTTATATGTACAACTTGCAAGTGCATATTGCAAAGCACATACTAACGATAGGATGTTCTTATATAACCTATTCATTTTAAAGTGAAAAAGATCCCATTTCTCTTTTACCATCCAAATAATTATTCCACACAATTGCAACATGGGTGAGCTTTGAGAGAGGCATGTTCAACTTCTCAAAATTTAAAGCCATTGGGATTGACAATCATTCATTATGTCGAACACATTCGACTACCAAAGTTCTTATGTGTCATATTTATGTACAAGCACTCAAAAATCTTTCATAAATCCTAAGATTAAATATTGTGTGCAAATTTTTTAAAATCTCCAATTCTTGCAAAATTTTAGAGCTATTGGATATCCTTTGTTGTCTCTAATAAGTTTGAATACCAATGCTTCTATGGGTCATATAGTCCAAGCATCATATTTACTACGATCGAAGTAGATGGTTTCTTATTTGTGAGGAATTCGCATGTAAGGTATACATATAAGAGGCTCATTGTGGTGGTTTTCTATTCCACATTGAAGTTGCATTAGAAATTTAGCCGAAGGAGATGAATATAACATTGTTAAAGATTATAAAGAGCCATAACATTAACGATCACTCATGATATTGCTGATATGTTATATGACCAATAGTGATTTCATTGATATACATTGCAAATAACAATAGAATCTAATCACCAATGCCAATGATGTAGGTTAAGGAACACAAGGTAAGGATCCATTCATATTTCATTTAATTAATTAGGGAGGTAGTGACTTACCAAGGAAATTGTTAGTAGCCAAGACCATTAACAACCACACTAATATTGAAATTTGAGATATTGCCTAGACTTCTATGAGAAACATTAATAGCGGAGCAATAGTGACATGCCCCACTTCCACTAATAACCAATGAATAAACCTTTTTTACTAAAAATGATGGTATCTATGATGAATCTACAACACAGTGATATAAGACTTTATGTAGATAACATATAACTAACATGTATGATAAAAACTACACATGGAAGACACCATTTACCCTTGTCATAACATTGTTTCGTAGTTATTCAAATTTGCATACATTATGATAGAACACAAGACCACTAACTTTACATGAGTGCATGAAACTCTATAGAGATGGTTCCATTATCATAATCGTTCATTAATACTTATAAAACGAGTCATTGAAGTACAAGATAGACTCATTAGCTCTTGTGCAACCATAACCTAGATAGATATTGTCGAGAGATAATCTTAAGCTTGATTGTTAATATATAGCCAACTTCTTGATGTTGGGAATATTACAAAATAGCTCATAATTAGGGTGGATTAGTGTCGGAGCTATTCATGACCAATGATTCACATTTTAACATACCTAGCACGTGCAAGGATAAAATTATTTATTCTCATAACTTGTGTTTCTCTATTATATATATAGAACAAAAGCACTTCAAACTTATTTGATGAACCTCAATATGAGGGTATTTGATTATTTGGAAAGTGCGATATATTGCCTTATAATATGGTTTCTTTTTCTATTGCTTTTGTATGTGGTTATGAGAAATAACTATATTAGGATGTCATGCTCACTACAAGAGGTGGTTTTAAATGTTCACTTGCTTTTGTACGTGATATCCTTATGGAATCAACATGGAATGGCCAAGACTCTAATTCCTAGATTCAAATAATAGGTATAAGTGCGAGTAGTGCAATGCCATCCTACATTGCCATTGAGCAACTTTAATTATGTGTGTTGAGGGGCAACCTTGTCTTTGGATTGAGTATGGTAGCACAAGCCAAGTAAAGCCCATGTACATATCCTACACTATTGTAAAACAATCACCAAGAGAGATGGACCATGTTATGTATTGTATCACTTGCCTAGGAAGCACCTAGTAAGTCTCACACCACTCGGAAAATGGTATGCAAAGTTTCCTCAATTCCTATGTTTCACTTCTTATAATTTCACTTGCAAAGACTTATTTACATTGTTGTTCAATAGTATGGGGCCTATAAAAGTTATCATTGACCATTCGATTGCAATTGTTATGCAAACTTCATGTTGTGCCCTTGTTCATGTATAACCCACTGAAGTGTACTATAACATAGAAATATAGGGGAATGACACCATCTGTGCATGTTAGTGTGTGGACATTTGTGAAGGTATGAAAAAGGCGAAAGCAAGTACTTAAATAACCACAAAAATAAGTTGGCATTTTATAACCTCATGAGAAGAGAAACATGGATAATGGACAATAACTAGAAGCAAGGACATGCCACAGAAAAAACATGAAGCAATCCAAGGTAGGCGGAACAAACTAACCGAGCTTAGATGACAAGTAACTTGACGTGGGATTTGACACATGCTTCAATAGTTGATACAAAAAGAGATGTGAGGGAATATTATAGCCTATAGGTGCTCCCTTTCTTTTCTATTATTGTCTTCAAATAAAAGTAAAGGAAAATATCCCTTCAAAATAGGAAGGAATAAATCAATCATGATTGCAATCACTACATAGATATTCAATAGCCGTCATTCGTGATGTGTGTGGGTAAGACAACTCTCATAAGCTTGCGAAGGCCTAAAGATAGACTAGTTGGTGAATGGAAGACTAGCTTTGGTGTGTTATGCTCCCCCCTTGGGGCATTGGTCATTGTGAACCCTCATCCTCTATTGAGTGGTGAGCACTAAGGGGCTTCAAATTGGAGGGCTTATGGAGCGTGAGAACTGACACATCCATTTCAAGTTGCTAAATAGTTCTAAGTTCAATCAACAATAAGTATACAAATAGATGACTCTAACCCTCGTTAGAAAAACAAAATTTGCAACATGGGTATTAAAATAGAGACAAATAATATAAGGTTGCATTTAGCATTGGCAAACCATGAGATGGTTTCCTTTTTAGCAAGCCAAAAACACTTCATAAGTGTAGTTTGTGACAATGCAAAATAACTATTTTGCACCTCTTGACATCAACAATTGGTTTTACATGGCCCAAACCAATGTGTTAACAGTTGCTCATGATAAATTTAAAGGAAATAATATCGTGTTAATGCATTATTGATAATAACTAGATTGCAAGCTAAAGTTGTGTTATTGAAGGTTTATAGACATGTAAAATATATGCTAAAAGAAGGCAAATTAAAATTAACTTGACAAAAAATTGTATGATTGATGAGAATGAAAATATTTTGTTTCAAGGGATAATGGTCCAACATTGATATCTTCGCTAAAGTACAATGTTATCTTATGCAACCTAGGCATCAACAAAGTGAACACACCGGCAATACCACATCATGATAGGTAATAGCCAATAAAGCAAAACTATGAGCATCACACTATATAAGGTGATGGTTGGCAGGTGGATCTCATCCACTAATCCTGTGAGCTTCCAAAAATGAAACTTAATGCTATACAATATTCTCTTGTCAATAAGGAAATGAAAATCGAATAAAATAACTGGTTTTGTGGAGAATTGTATATAATTCTCAAGATTATCGTTGAGGAACGTGCTTCAAGCAAATTGGTCCATTTCGGCAACAACCACGATAACTCTGGTTATTATTTCTTCCTCTAATTTTCTTGAGCAAGCCAAACATGTAGCATAATGAAAAAGAAACTTATTAGAATCCTTTGGAAGAAAAAGTTAGAAAAGGAGCTCGAGAAGGTGGAGAACAAGTGCATAAAGCTGACTATAGAAACAAACGGTTAATAGGAAGCTATTGAGTTCAATAATTAAATTGGTCACAAGGATAGCACATCATCGCAACTATTGGGTATCAAAATCGATGTACGTATTTCAGTGTTTCTTTATGGGTGGGTTCACATGTAAACAAGGTAGACTCTTGAGTCTTGCCTTGTGCTTGCTACCAAGCTTGTACAAAATCTCTGGAAAGTCTCTCTAGTATGCTCAAATAAGGTACACATGTATAAGATAATAATGCAGAATCCTATTGTATGTGTCTCCAATATAAAATGGCATTTCCTCAAGACAAATAATGGAGTTTCATGTATTGCACCATTTTGATGGGATCAACAATTAATATTTGGAATTTAAACCTAAAACCTCGAGGGCAAAGTTTCTTTTTGAAGTTTATACAATTCCTTTTCGGAAGCTTTATTATAAATGTTCGTACGTATTTGTGATAGTAACAAATTGAAGAGCTCTGAATTATGCCTATTGTTCTCGACTCCCTTTATAAATTGTTGTTTATGTTTTTCGTACATAAAGGAGAGATTGATCAAGAGTAGAGATTTCATAGCATTTTGGAATATTCCCATGTGTGTGAAGGTTTGAATTATGGATGCCAACAAAATGATCTTAGATATGATCTACAAAAGAGAGCTTTCCTTGAAAAGAACATTGCACTTCATTCGTGTCTAGTTAACCATTTTCTTTTGAACCCCTGAGTGAAGGTGCAGAGGGCAACCCGAGTTAAATTTGCGATAACAAGATGCCAACAAAATGATCTTAGATATGATCTACTCAAGAGAGTTTTCCTTCCTTGACAAGAACATTGCACTCCATTCATGACAAGTTAACCATTTTCTTTTGAACCCCTGAGTGAAGGTGTGGAAGGCAACCCGAGTTAAATTTGGGACAACGAGAAAACAAACATAGGGGCCTGTAGTGAAATAAAGAAAAACTTGAGGGCATCTAGGAGTTGTTTTTAGGACATATATTTTATAACTACTAGCCAATATATTTCTTTATTTAATTAGTGGGAAACTTGCATTAAGGATATCTTTAGAGGATCTTCTTTTATGATGATAATTCTGATTGCAAATCATAATTGGATAAATCAACAAATAAAAAATAGAACCAACTTCTAAATTTTTTTTATAATGTTTCTTAGTATTACATCCACCTTGCCCATAGGTTTCTTGTATGCTTTCCAATGCTATTCAGGGGAGAGGTGGGGCTTCTACATCCCTCTCGCACTTCTTGAAGTATATAAAAATTGATCAACAAATTGAGGGATGGTTATTGGCTCCTTATAGAAAAATCTCATCAAATTCCAATCATGTATGGATGACTTAATTAGAGTTAAAATAGTCAACTGTTAAGAAGAAGCTAAAATCTAGAAACCTTACGGATAAATAGTAATTGGTGAAGCAACTTATTCATCGTCGAAAAAACAAGAACGAATAAAGATCAGGATTTGATTTTCCTGAACTTTGTCATGCTAATTATCTCTTAATTGATAATATAAACCATTGTTAGAAAAAAAATATCTTAATTTATGAATGTCGCGATTGATTGGCTTTGACAAGCGACGAGAAGAAATACACTTACATGAGTGCTTTATCATGTGGAACTAAGGGCATTCAGGGGAATACAACAAAAAGAGCCTGAAGGGGCATCTACGGAAAAACTAGGAAAGTTAAGGTTTCACGAAAGAGTTTGTCCTACTTTAAATTTACGTCCCTTATAAGGTAAAAAACATTAATATATTTTAAGGTTTTAATGATTTTGCTAATCAATAAATACCCTTGGGGTACATTCCGGATTCCTCCCAATACATTATCCATTGACTTCAAAGTTTGATAATTTTGTCATACGATCTATAAATGCATTTCCCAAAAGAGACACAACAATTGCTCATCATTCCTTCACGCTTCTCAAATAAAAAATGTAAATATAATAGTCTCCAAAATCCTTTCATTGGATTGAGTTTCCGACTCCAAGGGGTTCCCGACTTTGCAAGTCATAATTATATTTTGTGTTTCTCTCACCTCCTTGCTCCTTTCATCTTTTGCACCTAGGGTTTGTTGAATCCTCTCCAAAGACCCTTGTTTTTGTGATTTTTCATGAGCCTCAAGCCTTACAAGATTGCTTGGCAATGCTATTGCTCATTATTTGTTCCTCTTATGAGGGCAATACAAAAATAAAGACAAGCTACATGAAAACTCTATGCCTTCTACATATGTGTGTGTAATCCAAGCATGAGCAAATGATGGGTTTTAAGTGTTCTTGCTTGCATCAAAGCTCATTCGTACAGGTGAATGGAAAAAATCTACGAGATAATCCCTTTTTCTAAACATGCCAAATAATGAACATGCAACTTACAAATGTATGTAATACGCATGTAATACAAACCAAATTTTGTACATATCGTGCCATGCAATTCCCATAGGTGGTAATTTGTGCAACTTAGGAAGAAACCTCAGGGGAGGGTTGTTTTCAAATAAAAGAAACTCGTTGTAATTGATGGGATTGCATCAAGTTGGGAGCTCAAAAGCACGTAGGTCTCTATAAGAACATTATTATATTTTCAACTCTAGTTTAAAGGAAAGAACACGCTCCCCAACTTTAAGAACTTTCGCGATCTCGTCGAAACTCTAGGTCCTTTATTTTTAGAGTTCCATCATGTGTCAATGGAGGCGACGAAGAGTAGGGGCTACACAATCTTTCTTGCTCGGATAAAAGAAATCAAATTGATTGAATTTAATCCTTATAATAAGATGACCTTATTCCTTTCAAGAGTTCCTTATAATTCACATCACTTCAAGTCACATTTTACAAATGCACATTGCTATGGACTCACATGGTTTTCTCTTCCTTTCATGCTAAGTCACACACAATCCCCTAGTACAATACTAGTTGAAAGTGGTCTTTATCATGCATGTTTCCAATACCACTCATTTGCAGCTTTGCCGTCCTCTCATGAGGTTGTCCTGTAGCAAATGTGGAAGCTATAATTGAAATTTTGACACCCCCTCCAAGGACCTTCCTTTCTCGAACTTCCCCCTTCCTTGTTTTTAACCTTCATATTACAATTTACAATTCACAAGATTATCTTCTTTTTTTCTTCTTCTTCCTCTCATTAGTTTTACATGATATACTGCCTCGGTTAACTCTCCATTTGCATATAAAGTTTGTGCTTACCACATTAACAATGTTACTTTTGCCAGAATGGAACCAACCCACGTAAAAGGAAAGGTGAGAAATGCATAATCATGATCAACTATTGTATCAAAGGGTTGGGAGTATGAACTTAATGTTATGGGTCATGTAGCCAAACTTTGTTTCCAATGCAATCTCTCTTTTTCTCGTCTACGTTGTAGCCAAGCATTTAACATTGCCAAATCCATTTGTTGGTAATAGTGTGCACATATTATGATTGTACTTTATGATGCCTTGTACTATTTGGTCTTTTCTATGCTCGATTTTGTTTCTTTTTTTACAATGACTAGCATACTTGTTTCTTTCTCCTTTTCCCGAAAAAGAAGAATGCTATATATAATCAAGAGAAAAAGTTTTGAACTACATTGCTTTTAGTTTGCTTACCAAATGTAACATTTTCTATTTAATTTTATCACTACTAAAATAATAAAGAGCCTTGTTAAAGTGGATTCACACAAGATTAAATGATGGGATTTGGGATAGGATAAGTGAATTGCAAAGAGATTAACCAAAGCTTTAAAGTAGGACGAATGGATTATGAAGAGACTCATAAATAGGTTGCGAAAGAATAAGTGGATTAGGACGAGATTCATGGTCAAGGAGCTAGAATGTTGATTATAGAGAGAATTCATTATTAAACATGGGAGCATGTACCAAACCAAAACTAAATCATGGGAAAGGACTTGGTTAGGACTTTGGAAAAGTTTGAGTAATATTTACCAATTCCCATTGCTTAGTTTGAGTTGTGATAATTATCTTCTAATCTAGTTTCAACATAATATTAGGTTAACTTTTATTGGAAATGAAAATTCTCAAACATAATGCTTGAAATATTCATGCACATTTTTTAAGTTGTCTGAACAAATCAGAAGTAATTTTTGTTTTGATAGTTTGCTCCAAACATGTTAACTTTAAGTAAAAAGTCTATCAACACTTTCTCGAAATGTCTAGCTAGGCAATGAATATGATTTGTTTGGGTTAGACATGAGGGTTTTTGCTAAAAATGTTGTCCAATATTGTGAATCACCTATTAGCCAACAAATATATTATAAATTGACTACATTGCCTACAGTTTGAAAGGACATCAATGCCCATTGTGTTAAGGTTTCACTTTGTCTATTAGAATAATGTAGATACTAGATTGTTCCTTTCACGCCATGTTTTGACGTTGAAACGTAAGGAAAAACAACAATATGGTTATGATGAAACTTATAGTAAACATTTAATGCGTTGATAAGAATAATGTGTATAATTTTTCTTCATTGTTTTGGGGGGCAAAGCAACTTTACTTGTAAAGCGTCCTATAATTGCAATAATATGTTTGTTGCATCATTTTGCATTAATGATTGTGTCAAACATAGTTCTAAAGACATGATATGCCATCATTCATATAATGGAATGTTAGAACAATCCAACTACTGAAATGGATTCCATTCTAGACAATATTGTATTATCATTCCATGCATCCAATGAGAAATAGAATATGGAAGATATAGAGCAATCGTCCCCTCTTTGTATATAATTGCATGATTAAATGAATATTCTTTAATTTGGCTCACACATCCATCTTACAACAACATGCTTTAAATATAATAACCTAAGGTAGGAGTACCAAAGACTGGAAGAAGGCAAATATACATTATTCAAATGCCCAACTTTGGCAAACCATTGATAAGAAGAACCTCGTATTCTAACACCATACCAATATAATTTCCTAGTTGATATAGTTATAATGCTAGCAAGCCTACATTGCACACCTTTTTTGCACATGACAAAAAATAGTCTTATGACCTCCAACTCTGAACCTTCTTTTGATCATAAAGGTTGAGCATGTGTCATCATAATAAAACCAAAATGATTAAGAAACATAACATTTGGCTAGCCTTATCATATGTAATTGAAATCATTACAATATAAGGATATGTATATTATTCTTGATCTTAACAATACAAGAATAGAGACCCATTCACACACATATCTCCAAATTTGTAAACAAAAATAACTACAAAAATAAACTTGAATAAAGTTCACGTTCTATTTTGTTTTGGTAGAATGTAGTAGCTATATTGCCATGTTTCAGTGTCAAACAATAGATATTGAATGAAACATGAGTTCGCCATAATGGTTAACTTACTACGAAATGTGTAAGTATAAAACACAAAGAGGCGCTCCACCCTTGCAAGAATCAATAACTTGGTCAAAGCGGTGGATCACCACGAGTAAACAAAGGTTTTTAATAAGCACTTGATGATAGTTAAAAACAATGTTAAAGAGTACCTTGTCACTTGATGTTGCGAGCAATACAAACAACCGGTGCATTTCTGCTACAATGTGAAATTGCTGTCACTTAATGTCTTTGTCTTCTCTATGTGAGAACTGACATGTGAAATTGAAGAGTTGCCCAAGATGGGCCAACTTATCTTTACACCTATACAATTTCTTGAGAAATTGAAAATGGCATAAATTACGATGTCAACATGGCTTTTGCAAAAATAAAACAGTTGAAGTTAGGCCTTACATATTCCTTGGTTTTGCAACTTCCACTTAGCACTTTCTGCCTCTGCACATAAGGGCATCTCTCAAAAATTTGGGCCACTGTGTAGCTCTCTAACACCCCTTGTCATATTCCGTTTCACAAAGATAGGAAATCTCGTGAGTCGTAAGATATAAAGCTCTTGCCTTTCCAATATTTTGGACATTCTCACTTAATGTTTCTATCGATCGTTTCATAGATTTTCATGTTACTATTGAACCCCTTCTTTTCCAATACTTTCAAGATGTTTGAGAACTGTATGGAACCTTGGGAAACTCCACAAACTTGATCCATTCACTTTGAGTCGTATGTGGTGTTTGAATCACATCCCAAGCCTTCCAAATATCTAAATGAAGAGTTAAACCCCAAGCTCATAGCAAGAAAAATTGTCCCATGAGGGTGGATATTGTTGGGAGTTAATTGCAATTAGGAATGTCTTGGGGACAAATGAGCTCGAGAATCCTTCAGAGAAAATGGGCCCATGTCTTAGAAGTATTGAAGGGTTTTAAGTTTTAACAATTCCCCTTTTTAGTTTAAAAGAAAATCAAGTGTAAAGAGTATATAAGCGTTTAGACTATATTCAACATTGACTTGTCCTTACACACATTTCTCTCTAAGTGACAATATGGACTCTCATTTGCAACATTAATTAGTAAACCTCTAGAATGTGAGAATAATTTATTTATGAGCACACAATGAAATCTTTCACTTTGATCACATAGATCATATTTGTTCTCCAAGGGAGATAGTAACATCTTTCACTCTCTCTCATCAATGAGAAAGCAATATGAAGTGTGCTTTTAGGGGGATGATAGATCTCTCATCTGTGAGAAAGCAATATGTTGTGTGCTTTTAACTACCACTACTTTTGTTAAGCAAGGATGCCTACTCTCCGTGGCTTGTGCATTAATGAGCCGGAAGAAATGGTTCACAAGAAGAAGGCATTGAAGAGGTTAATTTTTGAAACATAGTCATCATGCTTTTGTTATACATAAGGGGTGCTATGGATCTCACGCAACGTCGATTGTGTGAGGTGAGGGGTGGATAATAGAACACAAATAAAAAAGAATGTTTGTTTTTTCCCAACAATAGTTTATATTATGTGTAAAGTTTTTTACATGATATGTGAACACTTTCAAATATCTTAACAACTTAAGGATAGATTTTTACTCTTTTCCATATGCAATTAGGCAGTCACTGTCACAATAACACATGTGCATGTGCTACTTGAGTGGAACCACAAGGGTCTTGGAACAGGGAGTTAGAAGGGCTAGTTAGAGAACTTCTTGAACAAGGCTCGTTGACCTTTTGTTCTTCAATCTTTCCCTTTTTGATTCATTGACTTTAGGGGTTCGTCGAGGGATTAGTCGAAGAGGGATGCCTTTGTTGATGGGAGATGCGTTTTGTTGATGGGAGATGCGTGGGCAAGCTCGTAACTACCCAAGGTCACGCAGACAAGTAAACACACAAGGCACGAGTTTGAATGTCTTTGTGCAAAGGAGAGGTGCATTGGCAAGCCCAAATCAATCCTAGTCACAAGACAAGCGAACGAATGAGAGGAAGGTTTACACACGAGGTGTGAATATTTGAACGCCTTTGTGAAAAGGAGAGGTGCATGGGCAAGCCCGAATCAAGCCCAATCACAAGGCAAACGAATGAATGAGAGGAAGGTTTACACACAAGGTGTGAATATTCAAATGCCTTTGTAAAAAGGAGAGGTGCATGGGCAAGCCCGAATCAACCCAGTCACAAGACAAGCGAGCACATGAGAGGAAGGTTTACGCATGAGGTGTGAATATTCAAACATTGTGTAGAATCTATGTATCGACGAAGTTAATCCCTTCTCGATGCCGTTTGTAGAGCTCGGATCGGCGTATACTCTTTTGATGGTGAATTGAATGAAGATGGTTGTCACTCATCTTCGAGCCTCATAGTCCGCGTTTTCCTCACAACGTGGCAAGCTAACCACGTGTCACAACGCTTGGCCACGGTCGATGCGGAGACATCGAAAATTGCAGGATTCGGCTTGTCACTTGAAGGACAAGCAACGAACTGGTACCCCCAACACAACTTGGGAGAGTTTCCGTCATTTCAAGAGCTTTAGGACAGATTTATTTGACTCTTCATAGGAAAATCCCAAAACGGGAACTAATGAGCCAGTTCTACGCCATGTCCCAAGAACCTCAAGAATCGGTTCCACAATTTATGATTCGGTTTCAGAACTTACGACGATAGTTGGCTTGACAAATCCCTGCAGATGAATTAAGGATACATTTCTCGTGGCTCTCAAGGAGCCCCTCCGAACAACATTGGCATTGCTCGACTTTTCACAAAACTCGATCGAGCATGTCCTTGATCGCGTCTTAACCATGGACAACGTCCAAACCAACAACACCCTCTCGATGGCCTCCCTCCAACGTGCTTTGCCAAAAGATAAAGAACTCTAGTTTCGGCAGACCATGCAATGCACAATGTGCTTGAATTTGGGTCATTTGACAGTTCAATGCACAATGAGGTCACACTGTCCAATTTGTCACTCCCACATGCATACCCTTGATCACTATGAATACACCTGCTTACCAGAGGGACGACTTCGGTACGCCTTGAATCGAGCCACACAACGATCAAATGCGGAATGAGGATCGATTCCACCAACCTATTACTTTCGGGAAGAATGAGGATTAGTACTAAGAAGGGAAAGAGTGTGTGTGTGTGTGTGTGTGAGAGAGAGAGAGAGAGAGAGAGAGAGAGAGAGAGAGAGAGAAATATTAACGTCTTCTAAGGCCAAAATTGGCCCATGAGACAAATGGTTTACAACAAAAAATGGGATACTTACCCATTCATCGAGAGTAAAAAATAAATAAAAATAAGATAAAATAGAGTTTAAGCTAAATAGTTCTAGTAAAATAATAAACATGTTCTATATAAAAATCATGTTCTACAATGGAAATGTTATACTAGGCCTAATTTCATTTCCATCCAAGTCTCTTAAAGAGAAGCAGGAGGTCAAAGGGTTGCGATGTGGATGTGGCCCGTGATGTCAATGTAAACGGTACCCCAACCATAGCTTCTAGTCGACGCAGCTCATGTTCCCTTATCTTTTTAATCTTTTCTACTCCATGCCGACTTGTTTTGAAGCCTAACATCTGAGGGCGTTTAGTTGTTTTTTGCATTTTTGCTTCCTCAAGAGAGAGGCAGAGTGGCGTAAGTGTATCCACATTCATCGTCTCCCCTTGTTCCTGAAAATTTACACTAGTTACATGTTGATGAATAGTAAAAGGGTTATGGTTAACACTTTGTAATTTATTCTCCCTATGTTGTTTTAGCTCTAAAATATACCTACCTAGTCTCTTTACACTCGGGGTATCTAATATTTTGGAGAGGGTCCTAATATGTCTGGGTATTCCGCATGTATCTCGGCATAAGTTGGGCACTTGCATGTGAAGTGATGCTCATCCTCTATCTCTATGTGGCATAACCTACATAGTCTTTCCTCTCTAGGGACTCTATTAGCCTGACCATTCTCAATCTCAAGTTGGTGAGATGATATCCTAAGTTGTCTAATGGCCACCTTTAGATAGATTATATTATCGTCTTCGGAGGTCAAATATGACCTATGAGACTAAAAATATTACATTTCACGTGATACGCGTGAAGGTGAGTAGCGACTCTCGATGTTCAAGAACTTTGCCAATGAATGTTGCTGTCAGGAACTCTATTAAGGCAGAGAAGGAATTAGTACTAAAAGAAGGATTAGTACTATTGTCGGGGAATAGTACTAAGACAGAGAAGGATTAGTACTATGAGAGGTGTCGAACTTTGAGAGAAGGAATGGGTGAGTGAGAGAGAGAGAGAGAGAGAGAGAGAGAGAATGATGATGCGAAAGGTATATGTATTATATGAAGGAAGATATACAACAGTAGTTAGAAGGCTTAAGACTAGCGTTGAACCGATTTGGTTCGAACTAATGCCTTGCGCCTCCTTTTATAGTGTCTTCAGGAATACTCCTGAAGTTTCTAGAATGTTCCAGAGAAATCTGGAATATACATCAATTTCCCAATAAAACCTAAATGAAAATAATATCCTTCAAATTACAATTTATAACCTAATGGTAAAGTCTCGACCCGTGTAACAAAAGGTTATGGGTTCGAGTCTAGTTATGACACTATCCCCCCTTTAAAACGACGAGTTCCACGAGTCGTTTTGGATTGAGGACCCGGTTTCTCGGGATATCGTTGATGGAAGTCTTCTAGAAGAGCACGAGCATTGGTCACATTCTCGATCGGTTCCCAAGTACGCTCGCTGGGACTATATCCTAGCCAATCGACTAGATAGTAGAGCTTGTTGCGAACAATCTTGGAATCGAGGATGGCAGCGACCTCATACTCAGGTCCATCTTCGAGCTCGATAGGAGGTGGTGGTTGTATAGTACGTCCTGGGATAGTGCTCTCGTGATAGGGTTCGAGGAGAGAACTATGAAACACCGGATGTATCCGAAGTTGCGGAGGTAGCTCGAGACGAAAAGCGACATCATTAATCTTCCCGATAATACGGAAAGGACCTAATCGCCGATAATCCAACTTCTCACATGGGCGAGTAGTCTTGATGTGTCGTCGTAGCAGCCACACCCGATCTCCAATGTTAAAACTGGATGGAAGTCGATGACGATCTGCGTAGTCCTTGTGTGATTGTTGAGCTTGCTGGAGTTGAGTAGATAAATCCGCTTGTATCTTGCGTAACCGCTCCAAACGATCCTCCGCGCAAGGATTTGTGGACACTTCTGGGGTTTCAAGGACACACCACCGGGGATGATATCCTGTATAAGCGTAGAATGGCGTGACTTTAGTCGATGCGTGGATAGCGTTATTATAGGCAAATTCGGCGAACTGAAGAATATCTGCCCAGTCATTCTGATGATAGTTGAGAAAGCACCGCAGATACTGCTCCAGTGTTTGATTTGTTCGTTCAGCTTGACCGTCGGTTTGTGGGTGGTAGCCGGAGGAGAGGTGACAAGTGACCTTCAGCATTTTAAAAAGGTGCTTCCAGAATTTTGACACAAACTGAGGTCCACGATCGCTGATGATATTATCAGGGAGTCCATGATGCCGACATACTTCCCGCATGACAATTTCGGCGGTGTCTTCACTAGATATTTCTTTAGTACATGGTAAGAAATGAGCCATCTTTGTATATCGATCCACCACTGTGAGAATCGCACTGAATCCCTTGGAGACTGGAAGATCTGTAATGAAGTCAAGAGCAATGGATTGCCATGGCTTGCTTGGAATTGGTAATGGTTCTAATAAACCATATGGATGATGTCTTGGCATTTTCGCTCTGCAGCATGTATCGCAAGTCCGAACAAAATCTTCGACAAATTGTCGCATACGGGGCCACCAGAATGATCGTTGTACTAAATCTAATGTTTTAGTACTACCAAAATGTCCTGCTGTATATGTGTCATGGCAGTTTTGTACTACTCGAAGGCGGCAAGAACCATTAGGAACATACAAAAGTTCTTTAAAGAAGAGTAATCCATCACAGTATTTGAATTGCCGATAATCCGTACCTGGTGATTGTGATTGTGAACATGACGCTCGAGAGGGGTCAATTTGTGCTAGTATAGCTTGGGCGAAAGCGTCAGTCTTCAAGTCCTCACGTATAGTATTGGTAATGTCGGAATCCACGGGCATGTCAAAGACCTGTGCTGCTTGCAGTCGTGCTGGACCCAAGATTACTTGCTTCTGGTTATCGAAAGCTGGCTCACCAGGACGTGGTGTTAGATACGAACGCCGTGATAATGCATCTGCCTTCCCTTGGTGCTTCCCCGGACGATATGTAATTTTGAAGTCGAAGCGTGTGAGGAAGTGGGCCCACCGAGCTTGACGTCGATTCAGTACACGAGCATCTTGAAAGTAGGCAAGGTTCTTGTGGTCACTGAATACAGTGACCTGATGAGGAGATCCCTCCAGGAAATGCCTCCATTGCATAAAAGAATCAACTATTGCTAATAGCTCTTTATCATGAATTTCGTAGTTGATTTCGGCGGCGTCAAACTTACGGGAGTGGAAAGCCACAGGATGTAGCTTCTCGTCGTTACCCTGTTGTGACAGAATGCTCCCCAATGCGAAATCCGATGCGTCAGCTTCGATAATGAATGGTTTTTCCGGATCCACATGACCTAAAATTGGAGCTGATGTAAACGCCTTCTTAAGACTCTCGAAAGCCATGTCCGTCTCTTTAGACCAAAGGAATGATTGTCCCTTCCTGGTGAGCTGTGTGAGAGGCAGCACAATTTTTGAGTAATTTTGTATGAACTTCCGGTAAAAATTTGCAAAGCCTAGGAAGCATTGCACATCCCGCACCGAACGCGGAGTGTGCCATTCTATCACCGTTTTGACCTTGGCTGGGTCCATAGATATGCCTTCTGAGGAGATGACATAGCCGAGAAACTCCACTTGATTGCACCCGAAACTACATTTCTCTAACTTTGCATACAGACCATGTTCTCGAAGTCGTTTTAGTACTAATAGTACATGAGAATCATGTTCTTCTTGGGTCTTTGAATAAACCAGTAGATCATCCAAATAGATGATCAAAAAATCATCCAAGAGATCTCGAAATATATCATTCGCCATGTGCTGGAAGACTGCCGGCGCATTAGTGAGTCCGAACGGCATGACCGTATACTCGAAGTGCCCATATCTGGTGCGAAACGCGGTCTTCCATTCATCTCCTGGTCGGATCCGTACGAGGTTATAGGCTCCTCGTAAGTCGATCTTCGTGAAGAACCTGGCACCGTTGATCCGTTCTAAAAGACTTGAGATAAGGGGAAGAGCATACCTATTTCTTACTGTGACCTTATTCAAGCCACGGTAATCTACAACGAGTCGAAGCGAGCCATCTTTTTTCTTGACGAAGAAAATGGGTGCGCCGGCTGGAGATTTCGAATGCCGAATGAAACCGTTCTCCAAATTCTCCTCTATATAGGCTCGAAGGACTTCTAGCTCGGTTGGTGACAAATTGTAGATCGGCCCCCATGGCGGCTCTTTTCCCGGTTGTAAGTCGATGGCGCAATCGTACGGCCGATGATGAGGAAGTGTGTTGGCTTGTACTTTATCGAACACATCAGCATACTGACGATACTTCTCGGGAAGTTGAACGGTGGACTCCTCTTTGGTGGTACTGGAGGGTTGTACTGATATTGCGAAGAGAAACATTTCCTCCTTGCGCCCTTCCTCACGCAACTGACGTAGCGAAATGGTTGCAACCTTCTGGGTAGATCCTTGGGTTTGTCGCAACCGGATTTCCCTTGTCCTCCAATCTATGTCTGGGTTATGTAACTCGAACCATGGTAATCCTAAAACTATGGGATGTTCTGGAATACTAATAATATTAAATGATACTACACATGTTAAGTTATCTAGGACAATATTAACGGGTTCCGACTCTTCTATGATATTACCAGAAGCAATGGGACGACCATCAATGACTACTACTGAGGCTGGACATGGGAGCTTTCTGAGAGATATCTGATGAGCTCGGGCAAAATTCCTATCCATGAAGCAAGAATTAGCTCCGGAATCTAGAAGGGCTAAGGTATGTACTGGAGGGGTACTTTTAGTACTAACTGCTACTTGGGCTACGAACACATCACTAACTTGCTTAGAGGGAATGGAACCACTAATGGGCTGCACAGATCTAGGGCTGTCCAACCAAACGGCTCCTATTTTGGCTGGACTTAGTCGTTTAACTCTTCTTCTAATTGGCTAAGGACATCAAATTTGTTTGCGAGATTCGGACTATTAGTACTATTAGGACTATTATGACTATGAGGACTATCAGAGATTCCTACTGAAATAGACTCGGGTTTAGTATAGTCAGAACTAACAACGACTTGGTTTACCTGCCTTCTTGGTCTATGGGGACAGTTTATCGCGATATGCCCTGGTCCACCGCAATAAAGGCATAATCGGTTTGTTCGGCGTCGTTGCTTTTCCTCCTCCGATAGCGGCCCACGACGACGTGTAGTGTCAATTTCCATTGGAGTTGGAGTACTTACTGGAGGCGCATTATGTGACTCCCTTTGAAAAGGTTTTGCTACCACTGAGGCATAGGTAGGCTCGGATCTTGCCCTCGGCATCTGAAATTGTCGTTCCGAACGTCGCTCGAAGAGGCGGTTGTCACATCTGACCGCTCGACTGATTGCTTCTGTTAATGATTTTGGCTCTTCAGGGAAAGTCAAGAGTAAATCCTTGACATCGTTGCGTAGACCATAGCGGAACTGCTCCATCAATGCTTGATCATCCCAGGGGATATCGGCGGCGAGTAGGCGGAAATCTGCAGCATATGCGGAGGCTGGACGGTCACCTTGGCGTAATCGCCGGATTTTGTTGATTGCAGTCCTTATGCTGTCAGTATCTCCAAAACATGCTTTAAACTCATTTATGAATTCTTCAAAATTATTTAGTACTGGAGATTCCTTTTCTAGTAGCGGAGCGAACCATGCTAATGCTGAGCCATTTAACAACGTGCCTACTAAACCCACTCGTGATGCATCGGTGGGATATCGGGACGGATGCATTTGAATAACTAACCGTACCTGGTTAAGAAACCCTCTAAACTGCGATCGCGTTCCATCAAACTTCGTGGGAAGGCCAATCTTGGGTTCTTTATGAATCCCTTGTGCTCCGTGCCCTTGTTGTTGCATTGCTACGATGGTTGCTTCGAGTTGTTGCACGCGTAACGCAAGTTCCCCATGCTGTTGTTGCGTTTGCTGCTTTTCTAAGGAAATTTGCTGAAGATCCCCCAACAAGCGTTGATTTTCTTGTTCCAAAGCATGAAACTTCTCTTTCAAGCATTGAAATTCCGAGAAAACGGATTGATACTCTTCAGCGCTAACGGTGGCCATGGGATGAAGGAAAAGGAAAATAAGAGACTAATAGGAAAGGAGGGAGACAGAAGGAAGAGGGAGAGAAAAGACCAGACAGGCACCGAAAAATCGGTTCAAACTGTCAGGAACTCTATTAAGGCAGAGAAGGAATTAGTACTAAAAGAAGGATTAGTACTATTGTCGGGGAATAGTACTAAGACAGAGAAGGATTAGTACTATGAGAGGTGTCGAACTTTGAGAGAAGGAATGGGTGAGTGAGAGAGAGAGAGAGAGAGAGAGAGAGAGAATGATGATGCGAAAGGTATATGTATTATATGAAGGAAGATATACAACAATAGTTAGAAGGCTTAAGACTGGCGTTGAACCGATTTGGTTCGAACTAATGCCTTGCGCCTCCTTTTATAGTGTCTTCAGGAATACTCCTGAAGTTTCTAGAATGTTCCAGAGAAATCTGGAATATACATCAATTTCCCAATAAAACCTAAATGAAAATAATATCCTTCAAATTACAATTTATAACCTAATGGTAAAGTCTCGACCCGTGTAACAAAAGGTTATGGGTTCGAGTCTAGTTATGACAGTTGCAATCGAGAGTGCACATTGTGGTTGTGAGAGAAATTCGTGCAAGGATTGGGCTCGATCGAAGAGATGTGGAAAGCATGGTCGAATATGATCAAAGGCAGAGCATTGTATCAAAGTGTGATACTGAGACTCTCGAACTTGTTTAGGGCAAAGTGTGCATAGTTGGCCACTCTCATCACTTGTGCCCCAACGCTCCGTCTCACATCTCAATGCATGCGAGCTAAGTCGCATGGAAACAATGGTTCGAATGGCAGATATCGGGATGAGCTCTAACATGTATTGATGTGTACGGCTTCCCCGTTTTGCGAAGAATATGGTTTTGTAGTTAGGTGCAACATTTGTAGTATAATGTGTGAAGCGTGAGCCACCACATTTGTCCCATGTCATGATACATTGGCGTTTCAGAAAGGCCTCATTTACAGACGAATCTAGTGACGCATCATGAAGCAAGTGTCTTGCATCCCATCTACCAAACCATTTTCTAAATCTTGCATCCAACCAGAACACATAATTTTGCTTTTATGCGTCTTTTGGATCTTTTTGCTTGCTTCCCATGCAATTCTAGGAAGTCGATGTGAGGGGTTTTTTGGAACCTTAAGCATGTATTCAACAACCCTTTCCATGGCCATGATCTCAATGCGATCTCGTCTCAAGGAGGAGGAGGGTGTAGGGCGTTTGTTTCTTAACTTGTAAGAAACTTTGTAGAGAGAGAGAAAGAAAGAGAAAGAAAGAAAGAGAAAGAAAGAAAGAAAGAAAGAAAGAAAGATATATTAACGTCTTCTAAGGCCAAAATTGGCCCATGAGACAAATGGTTTACAACAAAAAATGGGATATTTACCCAGAGAGAGAGAGAGAGAGAGAGAGAGAGATAATGATGACAACAAGAAGTATATTATATTATATGAAGAAAGATACAAGAACAACTAGGAGGCTTAAGACTAGCGTTGAACTGAATTGGTTCTCAATAATGCCATGTGCCTCTTTTTATAGTGTGCTTAGGAGTATTCTTGACATTTCTAGAATGTTCTCGAGAAATCTAGAATATACATGGATTTCCTAGGTGAAATAATAAATGAAAACAAATTTTTTGGATTACAATGTATAACTTAATGGTAGTGCTTTAACCCATGTGACACAATGTCATGGGTTCAAATCCTTTTGAAGTCATACCATGCTATACCATGACACTACCCCCCCCCCCCCCTAAGACGACGAGTGTTACGAGCTGTCTTAGATTGAGGACCTGGTTTGTGTTGAGAATCGATTCGTAAAACCACAAGATCAAACAATGCTGAAAATACACTACATAGGCACACAACGACACAATACATAGAGATTTACGTGGAAACCCTAAAAACGGGAGAAAACCATGAGAGAGTAAGCTTCACTATATAGTGGATATACAAGACAGAGGTTACAACACTCTTTCTGAGTGTATCACCCTCACAGGGTTCTTGGCGTCAGCTGTTACGCACACAACTATGGCGCTGCTCTCTCTCTCTCTTCTTGCGTCTCTCTTATGCACACTTCTATATGTCGTTAGACAGTTACTATGTTTGCCCTAGATGTATATATATACTGATACATCGTGTGGACTATTTACAATTGTAGCCACTGCTACATATCATTACTATTATTATTAATATAATAATAATAATAATATGTATAAATAATCGACTCTCTATTGTCGACTCTTCGACTATCAGTTGTTGGCTATTTCCGAACAGTCGGTTCCTTCAACTCTTTGACGGTCGGCTACTTCTGAACAATCGGTTTCTCCCACTGGAGGGACATATCCCCAACAAAATCCCCCCTCACTCCTGTGGGCGGGAGTCAGTCAATCCTGTCTTCTGTCGACAGACTCTAAGTCTGTCCATAGGTAGGTTCTTCATGAGCATGTCGGATCCATTGTTATCCGTGTGGATATTCACAAGTGTAAACTTTCCTTCTTCGACTTTCTCCCGCAACCAGTGATACCTTCTCTGTATGTGCTTGGTCTGGGAGTGATATTCAACATTCTTGGCAAGATGTATGGCACTCTAGCTGTCACAGTGAAGCAAGAACTCCCTCTGCTTCATCCCTAGCTCGTTGAGAAAATTTCTCATCTAGTTCAGCTCTTTGTTGGCCTCTACCACTGCCATATACTCTGCCTTTGTAGTCGACAAGGCTACAGATTTCTGCAGTCGTTATTGCCATGACATTGCTCCCGCTCCATAGGTCATCACGTACCCGACGTGGATCAACTTGAGTCTACATCTCCTGACATGTCCGAGTCGGTAAAACCTTCTAGCATAGGCTTTCTGACACCATACCCTAGCCACACCCCTGAGGTGCCTTTTAAGTACTTGAGTATCCACTTCACCGCTACCCAATGTTCTCTTCTTGGATTACTCATATATCGGCTTATTGCGCCCACAACAAATGCTATGTTTGGTCTCGTACAGATCATAACGTACATTAGACTGCCGACGGCCAAGGCATATGGTACCTTCCTCATCTCGGCCTTCTCCTTCTCCCCTTTCGGGCACTGCTTCGCATTCAACCTGCAATTTGTCCGCAACATCGAGCCGACCAGCTTTGCGTCCGGCATGTTGAACCTTTCTAGGATCTTCGTCACATACTTTTGTTGTGAGAACCATAACACCTTTTGAGTTCTGTCTCGAACTATGTACATTCCTAAGATTTGTTTAGCCGGTGCAAGGTCTTTAATGGCAAACGACCTGCCTAGAGCTTTCTTCAAGCTTCTGATCTTCCTTGTGTCTTGACCGACTATCAACATGTCATCAACATATAACAAGAGAATCAAGAAGTCTCCTTCTTCGTGCCTTTTGACGAACACACAGTGATCAACTAGTGTTTTCTGGAACCGGTGCTCCATCATGAAGGACTCGAACTTCTTGTACCATTGGCGTGGAGCTTGTTTCAAACCATACAAGCTTTTCTTCAGTTGACACACTAGGTTCTCTTTCCCTTTCTCCTCAAAGCCTTCAAGTTGCTGCATGTAGATTTCTTCTTCTAGCTCCCCGTGCAGGAATGCGGATTTGACATCCAAATGTTCGATCTCCAGGTCCATACTGGCCGCTATACTCAGAACAATTCAAATGGATGTCATCTTCACGACTGGTGCGAATATTTCGTGGAATTCGACGCCCTTTTTCCGTTGAAAACCCTTCACCACTATGCGGGCTTTATACCTGGGCTCACTGTCAGCTTCTCCAGTCTTCACCTTGTAGACCCATTTATTCCTGAGTGCTCTCTTACCTTTTGGCAGCTCTACCAGGTCGTAGGTGTAATTCTCGTGCAAGGATTCCAACTCATCTTGCATCGCGTTGTCGGGGTAGTTGTTGTTCGTGCGACGAAGTTGTAGGGACCAAGGTTAAAGGGAGTTGGGTAAATTTTAATAAGGCTTGTGCGTTGATGTTAGAAAGATTAAGGATAAGAAGAAGAAGAATTAAAAGTAATGTGTGTGAGAGAGAGAGCATAGATAAGATGACAGAGACAATGTATGATTTAAGAAGCGAAAATGTATTATAAGAACAAGCTTTATATTAGCAACACAAGGTTTTACCGAAGTTATAATGTCGATCACAAGATTTGACTTTTCTTTTGCTGAATTCTAGATTTGAACCCTTGACTCCAACTTCGAAACACAAGCCTCTTCCAAAATGAGCTGACTTGTTTGTTTGATCATATCATTTCTCTAACTTTCTTTTCTTGATTCCCTTTTGTTTTCCTTTCCCCTCTTTTTATAAGTATTTCCATGCATATGGCAATGGCATGCATGTAATGCATGAGTGACATGTGATGCATGATCGCCATTTGGCGCACATGCATTGCATGTGATGCATGATAGCCATCATGCTCATTTGAGCTCCCATGTATGAAAATATATATGTGATAAGTATAATGATGGATATAACCGTAAAACAAATAACCTAGCTTAGTGGCGCATGCTTTGTGCTTGATATACAAGGTTGAGGGTTCAAGTCCCTCAACTTTACTTAATACAATATTTAAGTTTATTCTTATATAGTGAAGCAAATTCTTAACAAAATTTCTAAAAACAAATAGCCTACCCTAGTGGTATATACATTGTGCTTGGTTTATAAGGTTGTGGGTTCAAATGAACTTATATCGTGAAGCACATTCTTCACGACAACGCTCATCCATTTCTCTCTATGCTTGTCGGCAATGGCTTCTTCATAGCACTCCGGTTCACCTTCATCAGTCAAGAGGATGTATTGACTGGCATATGTTGTTGGTGCTTTCCTTTCTCTGAGTGGGTATCTCCTTCCACTCGTTGTTGGCTCTCTTTCGGATGTCTCTGCCAACTCTTCTCTCCACTCGGGTTCCTGCACGTCAATCAACATCTCCAGGTTGGACAACTCCAACTCATACTCTTCAATTGACCTTAGCAGCTCTGCCAACTCTGACTCATAGTCGGTCGGTCTCTCCGGGTCGATCGACTTGGATTCGGTTGTGCCGACTAGCCATCTCCGAACAGCCGACATTGTCGGTTCACTAAACCTTCGATCGATGATACTCGGGGTTGATTGGGGAGTCGTATCTGACTTCTGTTGCTTCCAGTCTTCAATCGTCTTATCTTCAAGAAAGACTACATCCCGACTTCTCACTACCTTCTTGTCGACTAGGTCCCATAACATATAACCGAACTCATTTTCCGAGTATCCCATGAATATGCATGCTTTTGACTTATTGCTGAGCTTTGACCTTTGATCCTTTAGTACATGCATATACCCCAAACATCTGAACACCCTCGGGTGTTGGTAGGAGAGATCATTCCTTGTCCACACTCTTTGTGGGACATCACCCTTTAACAGTACTAAGGGAGACTTGTGGATAAGATAAACAAATGTGTACATCACCTCAACCCAATAGGATTTCGGCAGTTTCGCATGAGAGAGCATGCTCCTCACCCTCTCCATGATTGTTTGATTCATCCTCTTTGCAAGCCCGTTCAACTTTGGGGTCTTTGGCATTGTGTATTCGATCCGAATACCTTGGCACTTGTAGTATTCCTCGAATTTCCCTCTATACTCGCCACCATTGTCGGTTCGAACAACCTTCAACTTTGACTTGACTCTCGTTCAGTTCAACCGACAATACTTGATCTTCGACATCAATACGAAGGCCCATGTCTTCCGACTATAGTTATCGATGAACATCACAAAGTATTGTCCACCTCAATGCGATGGAGCATCTACATCGCACACATCCATGTGTACTAGTTCCAGTGCAACTTCTCTTCTTCTTGGTGGTCTTGTGTGGAATGCTGATATGTTTTGCTTTCTGATTAAGCAGTCGACACACTTCTCCAGGTGCACTCCCTTGACTTTTGGTAGAAGTTCTTGGTCGGCTAGCAGGTGCATTCCTTTCTCACTCATGTGGCCTAGAATCTTATGCCATATCTCTCCTCTCGAGTCGGCTACCACATTTACTTCCGATTTGCACAGTTGGACATACATAATATATAATGTGCCTTCTTTCTGTGCACATGCCACTATAAGATTTCCTCGGCAGAACTTCCACTTGCCATTCCGAAAACTACCACTATAGCCTTCGTCATCTAACCTTCTATTCAATATCAGATTCAATATGATATCGGGGACATGTCGAACATTGTTCAGAGTCAGTCGACACCCTGTCGACGTCGTCAAGCAGACATTTCCGACTTCGGCTATCTTGCACTCTCCACTATCACCCATTTTTACATAACCGTGATCTCCGGCTATGTAAGTCGAGAAATACTCTCTCAACGGAGTTATGTGAAACAATGCCCCAGAATTGATCACCCAAGTGCAATCTTCACTTGCAAGATTTGCACTTGTCTATTCACAGATGAACAACAGTTCTTCATTGCTTGTAGCAATGGCAGAAGTGTTCTTCTCATCAGGAATCTTCCTGGGTTCGACATTGTTTCCGACACCCTTGTCTTTTCTCATGTATCGGCAGTCCTTCTGGAAGTGTCCAGGTTTACCATAGTAAAAGCACACTAGCTTACCTCTGGACTTCGATCTGGCTTGGGACTTTTCTCTCCTTTGTGGACTTCTTTGCCGGTTCCTTCCTATGTCCGAATGTTGTGTTACATTCGACTCCGACTGGGACAGGACTCCCTTGTCCTTCCTCCTTGCCTCCTCATTTAGGATGCGGTTTGTACAGACAAGTTCTTTTCTTGACAAGAGGTGTTGAGAGTAACCAGCAGGTTCTTCCAGCTATCTGGCATTGTGCACATTAGCAGAATGACCTGTATCACATCATCTAGGGGAAACTTGGTTGCAACAAGTTGATTCACATACCCCATGAATGTGCTGATGTGTTTGATGGTGTTCAACTATCAACAAGATGATTGGATGGATTTCTTATACATGAATACTTACAATAATTCAATCCATTCTTTTATGGGATTCACTCTAATCTTTTCAAACACAAGATATCATCCTCGTTGGAGGATGCTCAAAATATCCAAAAGTCTCAAACAATCATGCCGTTGTCATGATGTGGCATGCTGAAGGTGGGAAATGTGGGTGAAAATGGGATAAGAGTTAGAGTGAAACCTGTTAGGATTTTGGTCCCTCCGGATGGGATATGAGTATCCGGTAAGGAAGACCCAGTGAGAACCGGATGACGAGTACCCGGTAAGGAAGGCCCGGTGAGAACTGAATGATGTAGACCCGGTGAGAACCGGATGTTGCAGGCCCGGTGAGAACCTCTCAACGGATGAAGGGACATATATGTAAATATGTTCTAGAGAGCCCACTGGGGCTATATTTGTAAATAGCCTGAAAGTCATATTAGTATAAATATGACCTAGGGCAAATTCTTAGAAGAGGTTGTTGTTATTTGTTGTATAGAGTTATTGGTGTAACTGTTGTACAGAGTGTAATAGAGAGAGAGAATGAGAGAGAGAGAGATACAGAGCGTGTCAGATTTGAATGAAGAACAAATAGAGGAGCCAGTTGCCGAAAACCGAAGACGCAGATACCCTCTCAGAGAGAGAAGAGCCCCCCAGAGATTTCCGGATGCAGAGTGCGTGTTGCTAACCGATGAGGGGGAGCAGGAAAGCTTCGAAGAAGCAAAGGAGGACACCCACAACCGCAAGTGGTTGAGTGCCATGCAGGACGAGATGGATTCCCTGCATGAGAACCACACGTATGGTGGAGTTGCTGAAAGGAAAGCGGGCACTCCGGAATAAGTGGGTGTACAAGTTGAAACCGGGAGATGCCGGCAACCCCCCAAGGTACAAAGCCAAGATCGTGGTGAAGGGGTTCTAGTAGAAGAAGGGAGTGGACTTCAACGAGATATTTGCCCCGGTAGTAAAGATGACTTCCATCCGGACGGTGATGAGCATAGCGGCAAGCATGCACCTCGAGGTAGAGCAGTTAGACGTGAAGACGACATTCCTCCACGGCGACCTCGAAGAGGAGATCTACATGTAGCAACCGGAGGGATTTGTGAAGAAAGGGAAGGAGCACCTGGTTTGCTGGCTGAAGAAGAGCCTCTATGGTTTGAAGCAGGCTCCCCGACAATGGTACCGGAAGTTCGACTCCTTCATGACCGATTAGGGGTACCACAAGACGCAGGCCGATCACTGCATATTTGTGAAGAAGTTTGAAGATGGAGACTTCTTGATACTCCTCCTGTATGTGGACGACATGTTGATCGTCGGACGAGACCAAGTCAAGATACGGGCACTGAAGAAGGCTCGGAAATGGACCTTCTCAATGAAAGACTTGGGTCCGGCAAGACAGATATTGGGGATGCATATCATCTGGGACCGGTCAAAGAAGCAATTGTGGATGTCACAGGAGAAGTACGTGACAAAGGTGCTTTAGCGATTCAACATGTCAGATGCTAAACCGGTCGGATTGACACTCCCGACAAACTGCAGGTTATTCGGTAAGCAAAGCCCGAAGACGAAGGCAGAGAAGGCGGATATGATGAAGATACCATATGCCTCTGCCGTCGGGAGCTTAATGTATGCAATGGTGTGTACCAGACCGGATATCAGATACACAATTGGAGTGGTGAACCGGTTCATGAGCAATCCTGACAAGGAGCATTGGAATGCGGTAAAATGGATACTCCGGTACTTGAAAGGCACCTCAAGTATGTGTTTCCGATTCGGCTTCGTAAACCCCAACTTGACAGTTTCACCGATTCAGATACCAGTCAGTCAACATCTGGATATGTTATCACATATTCAGGGGTAGCCGTTTCGTGGCAGTCGAGGCTGCAGAAGATGGTTGCGTTGTCAGCCACGGAGGCGGAGTACATGGCGGCAATGGAAGCCGGCAAGGAAATACTATGGATGAAGGACTTCATCGAAGAGCTAGGGATCCGGCCAGAGGAATACCGGCTCTATTGCGACAATCAAAGTTGCATCCACCTTGCGAAGAACGCAACGTATCATTCCAAGATGAAGCACATCCAGCGGAGGTACCATTGGATCCGGGAGCGAGTGGAAGATCGAGAGTTCGTGCTAACGAAGATCCACACGGAGGAAAATGGGTAAGATATGTTGACCAAGGTGCTGACACCCGACAAGCTAGACGCATGCCGGAAGCGGATTAGACTGACGAGGCATCCCATGCCGGAGTGAAGGGGGAGTTTGTTATTATTTTGGTCCCTTCGGATGGGATATGAGTACCTGGTAAGGAAGACCCGGTGAGAACTGGATGACGAGTACCCGGTAAGGAAGGCCCGGTGAGAACCGGATGGCGAAGACCCGGTGAGAATTGGATGATGCAGACCCGGTGAGAACCAGATGTTGCAGGCCTGGTGAGAACCTCTCAACGGATGAAGGGACATATATGTAAATATGTTCCAGAGAGCCCATTGGGGCTATATTTGTAAATAGCCCGAAAGTCATATTAGTATAAATATGACCTAGGGCAAACTCTTGGAAGTGGTTGTTGTTATTTGTTGTATAGAGTTATTGGTGTACTGTTGTACATAGTGTAATAGAGAGAGAGAGAGAGAGAAAGAGAAAGAGATACAAAGCGTGTCTCTGTTGTAACTGTCGCGAGGCAAAGATCGTGAGCACGAGGTCATTGCCTCTGTGTTCCTCTGTTGTATTCCCCTTACATAGTGATAGTTTGGAGTTTGTGGGCTCCCGTGGTTTTTCCCTTGCAGGGTTTTCCATGTTAACATACTGTGTACTCTCTCTCATATTATATGTGTGTACGTGTATTCACCTCTATTCCCATTCTCGGTGTTCGATTTGAAACGACAGGATTTGAGACTTGGTTGTGGCCGAGTAATATTCCGCATATTTCGCGTCAATTTGGTATCATAGCGAACAACACAGAAAATGGAAGAATCGCTTGGCGGCATGTTCAAGCTCACCGTCTACAACTACTCAGTGTGGAAGTAGAAGATGAGGGACATGCTCGTGGTTAAAGATCTTTGGTTGCCGGTTCAGTTCGGGGACAAGAGATTGGACAAGATTGATGCCATGATATAGGAGGTGATGCACATGAAGACAACGGCGTACATACAGTGCTCCATCGACATGAGATTGTATACAACTTCAATGAAGAGAGTAAGGCTCATGAGCTCTGGGGGAAGATCGGCATCATGTTCCAGAACAAGAATACCGTTAATCGGGTTTCGGTACTCCGGAAGCTAGTGCGGCTTCGGTACCAAGATGGCTCCAGTATGGCGGAGCACATGAATGCCTTCAAGGGGCTGATATTGATAGGAATACGGTTCCTTTGCTATGCTCGGCCACAACCGAGACGTCGTGTCAAGCACAGAAAACAGGGATGTGGTGGGATGTATCTACACACGAAACAATAAAGAAGAGAGTGCACTGGATGTTAACGTGGAAAAAACCCAAATCTGGGAAAAACCACGACAGCCCTCAGACTGCAAAATATCACTATATCAAGATTACAACAATGGGGCAGAGAGGCAACGACCTCTTGCTCCCTCGCTTCGCCACCAGGCGGTTACAACAGAGGCAACAAACTCTTCCTCTTTCTCTCTCTCTCTCTCTCTTCTTTGTACGCAGTTACACTTTGAATTATCGCTACAACGATAATGACACAACCAACTCTACATCATAACTATTAAGTTTGCCCTAGGTCATATTTATACTAATATGACTTTCGGGCTATTTACAAATATAGTCCCAGTGGGCTCTCTGGAACATATTTACATATGTGTCCCTTCCATCCGATGAGAGGTTCTCACCGGGCCTGCAACATCCGGTTCTCACCGGGTCTTCCATTGCCGGGTACTCCACATCCGGATTCGGCCTCGATCGAGTTGCTTATCAACACTATTCTTCTCACTTCCCATCCGGAGGGACCTGTTTCCTAACAGATACATCAGGCAACATCGTTGGAAGTACCTCTCGCCAATGAGGTACTAGCATTGCTCCTGCTCGGTTTCCTCCGAGATAGCTGGGAGACGTTAGTTGTCATATTGGGCAACGCCGGGCCGGAAGTAAAGCAACTATCCCTAGCAAGAGTCAAGTCGAGCTTGCTAGATGAGGAGGCGTGTCGGAAAGACAAGGATACGAGCTCCAACTCGAAAGTGCTCCTTACCGAATCGGAACGCGGAAGACAAAGGAATAGGAGTCCCTAGAACCGGGAAAACTCGGGGACACGATCAAAGTCAAGGGGAAGGCTCACTTGCTTCTACTGTGGGAAGCTGGGGTACTTCCAGAAGAATTGTCGGCACTTCCGAAAAGACAAGGAAACTGATAGTACCGATTCGAAGCGGTCACCGGACCGGAACGGTAAAGACCGGAGGGAACCGGACTGGAAGGGAACGACGACAATCGCGGCAAGTGAAGAAGAGTTGATGCTTATCACTGAGGAGAGTGAGTTGAACCTTGCCAGCAAGGAGACAACGTGGGTTGTCCATTCCGAAACGTCGTTCCACCTGACCCCGGACCGAAAATGCTTCTCATCCTACACAGCCGGTGATCACGATTGTGTCCGGATGGGAAATGAAGGTACATGCCGAATTGTCGGCGTAGGAGACGTGTGGCTGACAACACCAACCGGATGCAAGTTGATGCTGAAGGATGTCCGACACGTTTCGGAGGTTCGATTGGACCTAATATCAGCCGGTCGGCTACACGGGTAGCATCCGGAACAGAGTCATGAAGTTCAGCAAAGGGAGCTTGATAGTGGGTCGGGCCTGGAAAGTCAACACATTGTACATAATGAATGCCTGATTATGCTGGGAAGAAGTGAATGTGGCATCTGACACTGTCGGTGAGTTGTGGCACAAGAGACTGTGTCACATGAGCGAGAAGGGGATGAGGAGGCTTGCCGATGACAATCTCATTCCGATGAGGGACGTGCATCTTGAGAGGTGCACTGATTGCCTGGCTAGTAAGCAAAACCGGACCTCCTTCCGATCAAGGCCACCGATGAGACGTAATTGTTGAGCGGCAAGCTCAAGTGGTTCTGGATCGGCTGAATAAGCTTGAGCCAGATTAGCATCCGGAAGGATGAGCCGGATCCATTAGTAACCAGAAGCCTAGTAGCAGCCTAGACTACTAGGTAGTTAATGTCTTATAGTTAGTGTCAGACGTTTGTGTGAGCATTGAAGTACACCGTACTTCAGTCAGTCCGTATGGACTTGTATAAAAGTGTTCACTGAACACATACGATGTGCAGAGTATTACATATTGAGTATTATTTTTGAATTGAGTTTCTGTGTGCTCTCTCTCTCTCTCTCTCTCTCTCTCTCTCTCTGTGTCTCTCCCGTGTATTGTGTATATCCTAAGCTCTCCATTTAACCTGCGTTTCTATGTTTAGTTTTCTATTGCTTCCACACGCTATTCTTTTACATGGTATCAGAGTGCGAAGGTTGAGAACCTTTGCAGCCGACATAGTTTGAAAAGAAAACCAACCAAGAAGAACAAGTAAAAACCAATGGATAGAGGCATGGCTAGCTCGCTTCTGACGGAGAAGCTCGACAGAAACAACTACGTATCTTGGTCCTACAAGATGCACCAGTACCTGCTCGGGCATGGTTACTGGAGCTATGTTGACGGAGCAAATGATACAACACCCGAATCGACACACAAAGATTTCCCGGTGTGGGAACAGTCGGCGAGGAGAGTACTGTACTGCTTCACGTCTTGTGTGGGCGAACAGCTCCTAAGCTACAGTCGGGATGCAAAAACGTCAAAAGATGCTTGGGGAAATCTGAAGAAGGTTTTTGCCGCAAGCACTACAACCAGGAAGCTTCAACTCCGACAGGAGCTGAGCAACCTACGACAACGAGACTTGTCGGTGGCAGACTACACCTCCAAAATCAATGACATTTGCAACTCTTTGGCCTCCATCGATGTGAATATCGAAGAAGCCGATATGGTGCAAATTTGTCTCGAAGGTTTGGCGTCAAAGTTCGGAGCGTTTCGAACTGCTGTGTGTACAAGGGAGAATATGACGTCATTTTTTGACTTACAATCAATGCTCCTTGTGGAGGAGAACCACGCCGGTTTGTCAACAAGTGCACCCACTGATAGCTGGATGCTGTACATAGAGGCGGATCAGCCCCGTGGGCATGGTGGACGAGGCAGGTCGGCTCGCAATGGTAGTGGCCGGCAAGAGTAGGACCGAAGGCACAAAGAACGTGCCGATAGCAGTTCTAGACCCTCCACAAGTAGGGGGAGTCAAGGCGGCGCCGGAGGCCGGCAAGCAAAGGTCGACACGGAATGCTCGTAATGTGGTAGAAGGGCCACAAAGAAAGCGAGTGCTGGAAGAAGTGCTCTGATTCGGACAGATCTGGATCCAGCAATGCCGGTAGAGAGAATCGGCAATACTTGCACTACGTAGAAGGATCGGGAGAATCCAAAACCGGAAAAGTCAGTAAAGGGCCAGCCTTGGTGGTGAAACACAAGGCTAACTCGATGAAGAAGACCACTTCCAAATCAGAAGAAGTGTGGTACGTTGATTCCGGTGCGTCGAATCACATGACGAGCCACAAAGAGTGGTTCTCCTTCTTGGAGAAACCGGAACAACTGGTAGTCGTCGAAACCGGGGATGACACTCCTCACCCAATCGTGCATATCAGAGAAGTCCCTTTGATCCAGGTCGGACAAAAGGGGAAGCTGATGAACGTATTACACGTTCTGACTATCACAAAGAACCTGGTGTTAGTCGGTCAGATCAATGACCAGGGGATGCAGGTGCGGTTTACGCAACTTGGGTGCTTCATCGAGGAGGAGGGCCAAATCATTGTGCAAGGGCATAGAGACGGGAGGATGTTTATCCTCGACACCAATGATGTCGGCACCGCTTTGTTCGCCAAAGGACAGAAGATTGAATCAGATATTGATCTCTGGCACAAGCGGATTGGCCACGACAATTACCGGAGGTTTCAAGACTTGCAAACGAAACATGTTGTTTTCGGTTTGCCGAAGTTTAGTGGCCAGAAGGCCCAAGTATGTGAAGCCTGCCAACTCGGGAAGCAACACCGGCTTCCATTCCCCACCGAACGAAACCGTAGCCGTAACAAGCTCGACCTTTTTCATTCGGATGTATGGGGACCGACAAAGAACCTGAGTCTTGGCGGGAGTCGATATTTCGTTTCCTTCATCGATGACTACAACCGGCACACATGGATCTACCTCATTGAGCGAAAGAGCGAAGTCTTCGAGTGTTTCCGGAACCTCCAAAACTTGGTTGAATGGGAAACGGAGAGGAAGATCAAGTGCCTGTGGTCGGATGGCAGAAAAGAATATTTTTCTGGCCAATTCAACGGTTATCTACAGCAAAAGGGAATTCGGCGAGAGTTCAGCTGCAGATACACACTGGAGCAAAATGGTGTGGCCTACAGGAAGAACCGGTCGATTGTCGATGCGGTGAGGGAAATGCTGGAGGAGAAGAGCATGCCCCATTTCTACTAGGTGGAGGTGGTCCGAACGATCGTTTACATCCAAAACCGGATCGGTGACAAGGTGTTCGCACATGAGCTATATTTCGGACCCAAGCCGAATTTGAGACACCTTCGGATATTCGGATATGTGCATGTGCCGGATGAGAAGTGGAGGAAGTTGGATGCAAAGTCGGAGAAATGCATCATGGTCGGTTACTCGCATGAGCAAAAGGGGTATAAGTGTTATAACCCCCGGACGAAGCAGATCCGAGTTAGCCGGGATGTTGAGTTTGATGAGACAACATCATGGTATGTCTTACTGGCTTAGACTTCCGACCCGACCCAATACCGGAGGATGAGGCTAGTGAGCCTGAACCGGTCCAGATAGAAGATGAAGACCTCAACACTCTAGAAGAGAGGCCAATCTCATTTTGGTTAAGTGGACCGAATGAGCGGCTGAGTTGGGATGACTAGTCGGATGAGGAACCGGTGAGTAATGGAGACTCTACCGTGCTCTCCCCGCACAAGGAACCGAGGAGACGGTTCACGCTGTCGTGAAGAAAACTAGCCATAGGCGGAATCAGAGAAAAAGGCGCATGAACCAGCTCTTACATAGGCGGACGCGAGAATTGATATTTTGGACATAATTCATAATTAGGTCGGCTGATGTAAATACTAGGTAGTACACATTTATTAGGGGATTTGTGCGTAGCTCTGTCGAAAGGGACAGGGAATAAAGCGATTTGACTAGGGAAGAAGGGTCTCCCCTTGGTGAACTATTTAAGGAGGGAGAGAAGGAAGAAAAGGGATCGCGCGTTGGCAAGGACGAAGTGCTGCTGCAGAACCGAGGGCCGAGCTCTCTCTCTTCCGATCGTCGTTCGCTGCCTCTGCTTCATGGATAGCCCGTGTGCTTCCAGCCTCTGCAGAGGTTCTCTCTCTCTCTCTCTCTTCTCCCCCCCCCCCCCCCCCCCCTTTTTTGTTTCTTCAAGTCGTGTGGCTGTCGTCTGTGTGCGTGAGTAGGGCCCCGTGTCAGGTCCATTACCGGGTTGCCGGTTGTAACTATTCGAGTTGTAAGCTACTGATCATAGTAATCGGATTCCTGTTTCTTGCTCTTATTTTCTTTCTGTGTATCTGCAACTCTCTCTCTCTCATTCTCTCCTTGGTCCAAGACCCCCGTGGTCCCGCCTCTTCCTACATGCGAACGCGAAACTTCGCAACATAATTGGTGAACCCGATGTGAACAGGCGGCAAAGGAGTCGGAAGATGAGGGGATCGGAGCTAGCAGAGTCAATGGTGGTAGCCGTCGACCGGCTAGTGAGCGCTCGCGAGGGGACGAGTACCCTCGACAGAGCCATTGAATCGATCGTCGGCAGCATAGGCCGATTGGGTGGGAAGAATCCCACAAGTTATTTGGAGGCTTACCGGGCCGAAATGATCATGAGGGATATCCCGGTGGACAGGCGGCTGTCTGGATTCCCTCGGATGGTGACGCTGAGCATCCACGCGGAGGTGCTCGAGGTGCTGGCCGGATGCCAGACTTGGGAGGAGTTCGAGCTGCAGCTCCTCGTGAAGTACGGGTTTGATGACTCGCTTCGGCTGTTGAGGCAGGACTTCATGGCATGGGTGGAAAGCCCCGGAAAAGGGAGGAACATGTCGGCGCTCCTCCAGGAGTTCGAAGAACGATTCGCGTGGCTGTCGACGTTGGATCAGACCGTGCTCGAAACGAGTCGAGTACTACTGTTTGTCAAGTCGGTGGACGCGCTCAACAGGGAAAAGGTGGGTCCCCTATTGGAGAGGGACGAAGGGCTCACGATAGACTGGGCCGTGGTAAAATGGGTCTGCAGCCGATTCGACAAACGACGCGAGTGGAGCGACGAAAGCTCGTCGGAGTCAGGACCGGTCCCGGCGAGGAGGCTCGAGGAGCCGGTATCGGTGCCAGCCGGTAGGAAGGAAGAGACCTGAATTTGGCTGGAGTCAGGGTTGGCATCGAACGACGTGGTCAAAAGCCCATCCGGAGGAGTGGCTTTGGAGGAGCTGACACAGATGGTGTGCGACTTGTAGATCACATAGGCCCGGAGAGAAAGCAACGAACAACCTCGCGACCGGAGGCCGCCGGCTGGGCAGCGGTGCACGTGGTGTGACGCGATTGGTCACATTCGGAAGGATTGAGCAGATTTCGCCGACGCACTCAGGACTAACGTGGTGTACCTCTGGAACAGGTGGGTGCACGCGAGCGAGACTCGGAGAGCCCTAGAACTGAATACGGGGCGCGATGGAATGAAGAGGTTGATGGAAGAGGCCGCGACACGACATGTAGAAGCCGTTAACTACTCAGTGTCGGCGGGAATTCGGGTCGGAGGTGATGAGACCCGGAAGGCGAAGGACTCCGGATTCTGGCCGCTAGTGCTAGAAGGCCTCTCCGGAGTTCGGTTGAAGAAGGAAGAGGCGGTCTGCGCGGAACAGCGGGTCTAGGAGGTCACCGGATGGGACGATCCGGTCGAAGAGAAAATGGGCTTCGTAGAAGCCGCTTGCAAGAACTACGAGGTTCTGGTGGAAGACAAATGGGCAGGAAAGGCCGGAGGGGTTGGTCCCCCGCAGAGGTATGAGACCCGGTTCGGACCGAAACCAACCGGTGTCGGCAACCTAGGCACGCCGGATGGGAAGAAGTAGGCGGGGTTTCGGTTGAGCACCGAAATCGAGAGAGCAACGGACCTACGGAAGGTCCTTGAAGAGCGGATCCACGACAGTAAAGTGGAGCTATCGTTGCAGGAGGTGCTGGGAATCACCAAGAGGGAGTTCCACGACTCCATCGTAGACTTGGTGAAGTGGAAGAGGCTCTCGACGGAGCCGGAACCGGAGAAGCCGGTGGAGGTGCGGACTGCGCACTTAGAAGACACGACCCTAGAAGACGAGTTGGCGGAAAGCCACTACACGAAGCCGCATTGGGCCAGGGCAACTACGGAAACCCCTATGTGGGTCGGCAATGTTCCGGAACCGGTGGTGGCCTTGGTAGACCATGGATCCGAAATCAACCTGATGTCCATGTATTTCTACAAGAAGGGTAAATGGCCGATCAACACCAAGCATGGGTGGGAGAACGGTTCGGCGTACGCGCACGTCAAGAGCCAAGACGGTTGGCATTCCGTTCAATTCATGACCGTACGTCCGAACCATGAGAGGAATCGCGAGACCCTCGGCGGCGACAACCGAGGGGATTTTTAGAGAGGGCTATCAAGGCGTGGGGCCGCAGTAGTCCGGACGTACCGGATGAACCCCACACATGTACAATAGGTAGGTTGTTTTGGTTCTCCGAAAATGGAGGTTGTACTATAGCCGGCGTCAACGGCCGGGAGAGGAAGCGAGCGGAGGAGCGGCTGAGGGGATGCGGAGTCCTCTCCCCCGATGAAGAAATCAGCGGCGCCGTGAAGGCGGTCTCTTTTGACGACACCTTGGGCGAGTTGCGAAAGGTGATCGGTGAAAACCTTAGAGAAGACCGAACCATTCCGGTTAGTTCGATAGGAATGTACGAAGTCATCGCGGACTTCGGGGAAAGGATCAGATCGGGTCGGATAGGACGGCCCGCGTGGATACAAAGTACAAGATTGTGGATTGGAAGGTGAGGCCAATCGCGGCACCCTTGTCGGAGGGCAGCGAGGAGTGGATAAAAGGGGTTGCATCGGACCCAAGTTTACGGAATCCGACTGGCATAGGGCACCGGTTCACCGACATAACGCTACAGGAGCTCAAGGTCGGTGGGGGTGGCTTTCTACTGCCGGCGGAGGAGGAAAGGTTTCGGAGAATGCTCGGAAGGCATGGGAAAGCCTTCGCGTTCTCGGCGGAGGAGATCGGGTGCGTGGACCCGACGATCGTCGAACCGATGGTGATCTTCACGGTACCGCATGTACCGTGGAATCTCAAACCGATTCTGGTGCCGAGAGCTCACATCCCGAAGTTGATGGAGCTTCTGAAGCAAAAGGTGGAGATGGGCATCCTTGAACCGTCAAGTGCCCCATATTCGAATCGGTGGTTTACGGTGCCGAAGAAGAACGGCACACTGCGCTTCATTCAGGACCTGCAACCGGTCAACAGGGTGACCATCTGTAATGTTGGAATCGGACTGACCATAGACGAGTTCGCGAAGGCCTTCGCTGGAAGGTCAATCTATTCGGTCAGTGACTTATACTCGGGGTACGACCAGTTCCAGCTAGCCGTGGAGAGCAGGGATATCACGACGATGCGAACTCCTCTCGGCCTAGTATGGATGTGTACCCAACCACAAGACGGGACGAATTCGGTGGCGCATATGGTGAACGCAATGAACAAGGTGCTGAGGGACTGCATCCCGGACATCACCATGCCATTCTTGGACGATATCCCGATAAAGGGGTGTCCGGTGGAAGATGTGGACGAGACTGTTGGGCCAGACGGATGTCGGAGGTTCGTCGTGAACCACATCAACGACTGCGAGAAGGTGCTGCAGAGGCTCGAGAGCGCACGATTCACCCTCTCCGGAGAAAAATCGGTGTTTGGGCAGTTGGAGATCCTGGTGGTCGGACACCTATGTGGGTCTTATGGTAGGAAACTGTCTCCGGCAAAGGTAGAGGCCATCTCCGCGATGAGGAACGATTGCGGGTCGGTTACGGAGGTCCGCAGATTCTTGGGTGCATGCACGTTCTACCACATCTGGATCCCGCACTATGCACATGTGGCGGAACCCCTCTACGGACTATTGAAAGGGGGGCGTAGCTTTGAGTGGAGGACAGAGCACACAGAGTCGGTCCGGAGACTAAAGGAGGCGCTTACGGTAGCGCCAGCTCTTTGTAAAGCGGTTTACGGCAAGGGAGTCCCCATCTATGTGACGGTGGACACGAGCCCGACCGGGATCGGGTGGGTGATCAACCAGGAGGATGAGGACGGCGTACGGTTCCCGATCCGGTTTGGGGCGAAGGTATTGAGTGAGCGGCAGTGAGGATACGCCCAAGTCAAGCGCGAACTATGGGGTATTGTTTCGGCAATCAAGGCCGACAGGGACTACCTGATCGGGACGGAGGTAATAATCAAGACGGACTGCCTGCCGATACTCGGCATGGTTTCCGGATGCGTGACGCCGGACCTAGCAATGCTCCGGTGGATAGCGTACATTAAGTCCCTGAACTCGGAGATACGGCACATATCCGGAAAGGATAACGCCATGACCGACATGCTTTCGAGAGCGAGGTTCAACGACGAAGACGACATGGTTTCGGATGACGAAGAAGTCGGCGAGGACTTCTTCGGGTCGGCTAATGTGACGACGAGGAAAGGGGACACTCCGGCGCCTAATGAATTCGACGAAAGCAGGTACAATGGGGAGTGGCTCCAAATCGGGAGGTTCCTACGGGCGATGACGCCGGACGCAGCGTGGACGAGAGAAGAGGCGAGCCGGGTACGGAAGAAGGCATACCGATTCTTCCTACGGGACGGGTGCATATGGAGGCACCCAAAGAAAAGAAACGACATCCCACTCCGAGTATTGGTAAAGAAAGAAGAACAAGAGGAATTACTGGTGGCATTTCACGAGAGTCCCTGGGCCGGGCACCGCAGAACGTGGGCCACATTCGAGAAGTTGAAGGAGAAGGACTGGTGGCCGGGGCTGTACCGGGACGTGCATCGGTTCGTAACGAATTGCGAAAGCTATCAGATGCACTCCGTAGTCCGACATCGGGACGAGCTACACCCGACCTACCCGCCTACGGTCCATTTCAAGTGGATGGTAGACTTGGTGACGATGCCGATGGGAGTAGGACAGATGCGATACCTGGTGCTTGCGTGGGAAGACTTAACGAACCAGGTGGAAGGCCGTGCACTACAGAACAAGACAACCGCGACGGTATGCCGGTTCCTGATCGAAGAGGTACTGTGTCGGTACGGGTGCGTCGGGAGGATCGTGGCGGACTGGGGAGAGCTGGATGTGCAGGAAGCTGAGGAGCTGTTCGACCGGCTAGGGGTCAAACTCTCCCTCACTACGATGTACAATTTGGAGGCGAATGGGAAGGTAGAACGTGGGCACGAGCCGATCGTAAAGGCGTTGGTGCGTGCATGCGGAGGGCAGGCCGGGAATTGGCCGCGGCTCCTTCCTGACGCACTATGGGCGGACCGAACTACGCATAGTTCGGTGACAGGGTTTATGCCGGCAGAGCTAATGTATGGACAGAAGCCGATCATGCTAGTGCAACAGACGGTTTCTTCGTGGGCGGTGGTAGATTGGAAGGACGAGATGAGCCGGCGGAGGCCGGAGGACATGAAACGGGCGAAGGAAAAGCTGCGGGCGGCAAGGGAGCGGAACAAGACCCGGTTCAACCGGATGCACCGGTTGTGCCCAAAGAAGGTCGAGGAAGGCGACTAGGTCTTGGTATACGACAATAGCCTCGACAATCAGCACAAGGCGGTGCGAAAGTTCGCTAGGAGATGGTTCAGGCCCTACACAGTGACGAGCGCGAACGACAACGGCACGTACCACCTCGTGGAACTCGACGGGACACGGTTAACGGTACCGGTGGCCGGGAAGCGGATCAAAGCGTTCAAGAAGCGGTTCGAGGACAAGCCGGAGCCGGCGAGCGAGAGCGACGACGACGATCGGTTCGGGCCCGGCGAAGAATCAGAGACGGACGAGTGAAGCCGGTTTTCTTCGGTATCTACCCGTCTCTGACGCATGCCGGTGGATGTGCGGTTTGGTGGGGGTGGATGTCGTGAAGAAAACCGGCCATAGGCGGAATCGGAGAAAAAGGCGCATGAACTGGCTCTTACATAGGCGGACGCGAGAATTGATATTTTGGACATAATTCATAATTAGGTTGGCTGATGTAAATACTAGGTAGTACACATTTATTAGGGGATTTGTGCGTATCTCTGTTGAAAGGGACAGGGAATAAAGCGATTTGACTAGGGAAGAAGGGTCTCCCCTTGGCGAACTATTTAAGGAGGGAGAGAAGGAAGAAAAGGGATCGCGCGTTGGCAAGGACGAAGTGCTACTGCAGAACCGAGGGCCGAGCTCTCTCTCTTCCGATCGTCATTCGCTGCCTCTGCTTCGTGGACAGCCCGTGTGCTTCCAGCAGAGGCTCTCTCTCTTTCTGTCTCTCTCCGTCTCTCTTCTCCCCCTCCCCTTTTTTTGTTTCTTCGAGTGTTGTGGTTGTCATCTGTGTGCGTGGGTAGGACCCCGTGTCAGGTCCATTACCGGGTTGCCGGTTGTAATTGTTCGAGTTGTAAGCTACTGATCATAGTAATCGGATTCCTGTTTCTTGCTCTTATTTTCTTTCTGTATATTTGCAACTCTCTCTCTCCTTGGTCCAAGACCCCCGTGGTCCCGCCTCTTCCTACACGCGAACGCAAAACTTCGCGACAACACGCAAAGAGAAGGGGAAGAAGAAGATACTGGAATACAAGACCGACAACGTTGAGTCGGATGGGAGCGAATCCGACGCCGGAAAAGATAAACCGGCCAAGAAGGGCCTCAAACCGGGTAAAGATAAGTACACCGGTCTTCCAGCCAGATGACGTTAACTCTTAGGGCCGGACAATGGCCTAACACAGGGTGTCTACGGAAGACACTTCAAACACGTTCGCGTTCACAAGTGGAAGGATTGCGCATTCCACTTGTAGAATCTTCTTAAAACGAAGCAAATACACCCTCTCTACAAAAATTGGATGCACTAGTATCACATGTTCCTCAACTTGATGAGAATTTGCAAATATAAAAATACATGATAGATCTACGAGTGGAGATCATTAGAAATCATGCAAGTTTAGACATGTTGATAAGTTAATGTAGGCATAATAAAGTTCAACTATGGCTCAATATGTCAATACTGTGCGACAAGGGAAACACTAACTTAAAGACTTATATTAATTAGGTAAGTTTTACAAAAATATCAGGTGTACTTGTATCCATACTAATAAAATGAGATATAATTTATACTTTGACCCATACGTGCATGTATGTAATTGTGGAAAATGTAGGATAGTGCACATTAGGATAAGTGATTGGAATAACTAACTTATTAAAGTATTCAATACTTGTATTTAAAGTTGATCTAATCTATTCCTCAGTTTGTTCATATGGGATCAAACCATATGTTTATAATTGTGGACAATGTAAGGCAGTGAACTTTAGGATAATGTCGTGGAAATAACAAACCTATTAGGCTTTCATACCTGTATTTAAAATTGATCTACTCTATTGCTTAGGTGATTCACACAAGATCAAACTCCGAACGATAACGCAACTGGAACCATTATCAACACACTACACAATCTAAGCAGCAATGGAATAGAAACATAATAGTTTTAACAATAGAAGACAAAGATCCATAATAACAACATGGACAGTCATGGCAACAATTATAGGGCGATGTTCTGTTAAGGTTAGCTTGGACCAAAATCAGCCTCAATTTAAACTAGTTCATGTTTCTCCATAAGTTTGGTAGTCAACTATGCACGCGGTGAAACCAATGTCATAAATCTACTAATCAAGTATATAAAAATAAAATTGAAACATATAGAAGATTATAAAGAATAGAATCCACTAGGTAAAACCCAAAATTTGTATTAATAATGTGAAATCTTAACAAATCGTCAGTGTCATTTTCTTCATAGAGTCTATTACATAGCAATCAATTCATCAACGTCATTTTCTTCATCATCTTGTGTAGAACTGTCTTCGGCTATACGTGCATTGGTTTCCCCTGTTAGCCGAGCCAACGAAATATCTTCTATAAGCTCATCATCAAGCTCTATTAGCTCCCCCGGTTCGCCGGCTAACGGAGGAATAGGCTCTCGCGAAGCAGGTTGAAACCTTTCTGTATTGGCGAGGTTCTTTGCACCGACCTCCTCATCCTGGTCTGGGCACTCCCACAAAGCCTTAATCCGCATATTAATAAATATAACTTGGTCCTCGTCCTTCTCCAATGCAACTGTATTTCTAAAAAGCTTCAATGCACATGCAGACGTAGTTCCTGTGATGTAAGTAACAAGAAGATTTAGTTGTCAAACGAAAAAAAAGGGATTGGTTATCTCAAGATCGTTACCCTAGTTCGAGGAATACCTGTGCCAGAAAAGAGATCGAATATCCAGTCTCCTTCGACAGAAAACATCTCGATCAAGCGCATCATAAGTCGTTGAGGTTTTTGGTATGGGTTGACAAGTCCCCGTTCTGTCGTGGTGACATGTCGCAATTTCCGTGTCACTGCTGGATATACCAACAGATTTGAACCTCCCACTTCATTAGAATGCTCTTTGATTCTCTGTTTCTTAATTTCATCGAAGTAGCCAACCGTTATGTATTCAATGGCATTAACGAACCGAAAAGTTGGCCCTCTATTTACATTGGTCTTGATCCTATAAAAAATAATACATTGAGTTAAGAATAGATTCAACAACCTTACGAAATGCAATATAGTGAAAGACACCTATAAATAATCCTTACCATGCAAGGTTCTCGATGCCATGGCAACGAGATCTCAAAGCTTGAGCTACCGAGTACCCTTGGTCCATACTATGAAAGACAACTATTCGCCACAAGGATGCGGTCGTTAGCTCAGCGAAATCCTTGACCATCTTCTCCAATTGTTTAAACCTAAACGGTTCATCGTCGTATGATGACCCAACCATTCGAAATCCGTAAGGAATATCCGCAATCATTAGCGTATATTCCTTCTTTGGCACCTTCTGGATCAAGTCGATGACATTATCGCAAACCACATTGTAGTAAAGATCTCTCGTAATATCTTTTTTGTGGCTAAATTTTTTAAAGGAGCCATCTTCCTCCATTTCGTACGCCTTGACTAAGCGACGATCCTTTTCTTTTCTGGCTCGCTCGAGATGTGCAAGGAAGGATGTAGGGAAATCGTGTATATCCTTAACTTCTCCTTGTTTCTTGCCTCGACACGGTTTCTAATAGAAGCAATAGGACATCAGGTATTATTATACAAGCTCTACATATGATGAAAGGGTAATGAAAAACCATGAATACTAACCCAATTCTTGAATGCAATAAAATACTCTGATAACGCCTTATACGAAGACGTTAGAGGATAATCCTTGGTCACTTGTTCCCAAGTTATACATCCAAGTTGTTTCATCATAACTTCTTGGATCTTCATGTACACCTTATGACTGTAAAATTAGAAATCAAGATTAGAACTTTGAATTACACTAGATAGACTACAATTTCAGTATTTGAAAGACTTACTTATTGAACTCAGTGACCATTTCTTCAAGGCTTAAATCTTTCGCCACAACCCTTGACAAAACCGACACAAGAAGCTGCTCGTCCTTAATACCTTGCATCGCTCTCCATAGAGACAGCTTCATGTCGTCTGCCGCTTCTTCAATTGTCAAGTCAATTTTCTTGGCGGCTTGTGACTTTAACTCTAGTTGAGGGTCAACCCTACATTTCTTTTGTCGTTGACCCTTTACCTCCTTATTCTCCCACATTGAGAAGATTTGATCTTGTAGGTCCCATACTTCTCCATCTCTAAACGCCAATTGAAACCAAGACTCATACTTTCGAAGACCATCAGACCTAACATTATCATCTACCACAATGCCGACTTCATGCAGACATTGACGTCGAAGGCCTGGATGTAACTTCACACCAAACTTTTGTTTCATGTCTAAATACTCGTGGTGGAAGAACCGTATACGCTCAATGGACGACATTTTCTGCCTATAGTCATTATCATTATTATGGTCCCATGCCAACAGCTTAGCCTCTTCGGTTGTGAGCCCAACATAAATTTTGCACTCGGCATACTTGAAGAAGAAAGTGGTTGGATGTTCTCTCACAAGTTGCCGACGTGCCTCTACTGAATGCGATCCGCCAATGACAAAATAGTTATATTGATCATGCTTTCTAATATCAAAATCTTCAATGGTTTCACATTCTTCAAGATCTACCATAACAATAAAAGGCACCACAGTGGCATGAGGATTAATTTTCGTTTTTTTCTTGAGATTTTGAACATGCATGCGGTGTGGCTCTCTAATCTCAAGTGGTCGTCGACATGTTTTTTCATCAATAGGGGGCCGATGGATGTGTGTTATAGGCAAATTAAACACTTGCCCTTTCCTGACCAGTTTCCGTTGCATTAACTCTCTCCTTATCTTATTCTGCTCGGATGACAAAACACCCAAGGCCAGCTCAGCTCCTGGCGTCCCCTTATTATCCGCCTCTTCGTTTTCACTTGTTGAATCCGTATCTGACATTTTGGTTGTCTTCTTCTTTGGTGGTCTTGACTGGACTTTGGATACCCTTTTTGTGGCCTTCAATGGGGAGGGCACTTCATCTCTTAGAGTTACATGGCCTTGTATATAAGGCCTCAAGGTAACAATAAGGTTTTGTGAGCTTTCAAGATCTTTTTTGAACTCTTCTGGCCCACAAGATTCCTTTACTAAAAGGTCTTCTGAAAGGAACACTTTACGTACCCCCTTGGAGCACTCTATCATTACCAGTATGTTGGCCGAATCTGCATCTTCGTAGTCAAATCGTAGAATACGGCCATACATAAATGGGGTTTCCTTTCCAAGCTGCCCCTCACCCTTCTTCTTTGCTGTATACAATACGACTTTTTTCCTTGAGTCGACATATTGCATACACCATTCCTTGTCTGTTAGATCTCGGTCAGGAAGGTCTTCACCTCCAGTAGCGGCGACAAGTTTCTTTTGGCTAACATCACTATGTGGCTGAGATTTTGTCTCTTCGTTAAAGAGAAGCTTTTTCCCTCTGTTCATGGTCTCAGGAGCTACCTTGGTCTGGGCTTCGATTGGAGAACCTTGTATGCGAAGCTTTATTTTCTTCACGGGTCGGTCCGACAGGTTCTCAAACGACCTATTTAAGAAAGTATATGCAAAAACATAAGTTAGGTGGTCACGTAGATTAAGGTTGTATATTAACATGAAGAACAATTCTCATTAACAGTCCTATATTCAAAAATCTATTATAGGTAGGGCTATTCAACCTAGAAAATATATATCGTAATAAGTAAACAGGGTTATATATTCTTTTAAATAGTAGGTATGACTTATATAGATTCCAAACCTATATTGAGGAGAATTTGCTATCGTAAAGGCAATTTGTGGATCATTTTCTACTATTTTAAGCTAAAGTAGGTCATAAAACCCCTATAATTAGAACATGTTTTTTTTTAAAAGTAAGGAAAGTCAACATAAAAAAGACTGATTTTGCCAGACAATTTGATATCTTTTCCACACCATAATTATTTGTTACCCCAAAAACACAAATTTTCTCTCTCAGAGCCTTCTTTTATACAGGAACTCGATACGGCGTATCGAGTTCCTGTTTAAATCCTAAACTTTAAACGGGAACTCGATATGGCGTATCGAGTTCCCGTTTAAAGTTTGAAATTTAAACACGAACTCGATACGGCGTATCGAGTTCGTGTTTAATGTTTAGGTTTTAAATAGGAACTCGATACGCCGTATCGAGTTCCCGTTTAAAAAGCAAAAACAAATTATGAACTCGATACGCCGTATCGAGTTCATGTATAAAGTTTGTATTGTATACATGAACTCGATACGGCGTATCGAGTTCTAGAGCGACGAAACATATTTACAAAAATGTCCACAGTGTCAGAGGCCTACCTGGAGTCCTCGCGCTCGATTCTCTTTGAAGACATGGTTGATCGTGTGGAAGTGGAGGCGGAGATCGCGCTTTGGTGCTTTGTGCTTTGTGTGCTTTGTGTGCTTTTTGTGCTCTCTACGTTCTGTGTGCTCTGTACGCTCTGTACGCTCTAGTGAGTGAAATATGATGAGGTCTTCCTATTTATAGGGATTGACCACATTGGTTAAAGTAACCATAGTCACCTTAACCAAGGTTGGTAACTTTGAGGATAGTTAGTTGGTAACCATAGTCACATTAACTAGAGTAACTTATGATTGCATTAATGATTACAAAGTCAAACTAACATATTGATCAATCTTTTATAGTCATAACAACCTGCAATGACTTCAAAGGTTATGAAGGAGACAATGATAGAGGTTCATGAATGTACCAATGATTGATTACTAAACGCAACAATTTTTATGACTCTCAAATGCTATGTATTAAAGATGTTGGCATGAATTAACCAATGATTGATAAGTCTAATATTTAAAATGGTGAGCATTAAAGAACCAATGAGTGAGACGTTCTATATCAAAATGGGTGCCATTAATTAGCCAATGATTTTAACATTAATCCAACATATTCATGGCTTGTTAATGATTAGTTTTATATTTTACTTGATTTAACTTCATATAGATCTAGTTTATATAATAATTGATATTTTAAGTACAATTACTTTATTAAAAATAATTTTTTGATGTATTGTATTAATAGAATATTACATAATATAGACATTCTATTGATTTGGCTTTTGTTTAGAGAGAAGTTTATGTTTAGAGAGGAGTATATGTTTAGAGAGGAGCTTATTAGACTGTAACAAGGTTACACCAACCTCTATGCAGGAAGAGAAATCTGGGAGCCCTATGCATATTAGAAGAATCCCACGAAGAATTCGTCTGGCTAGATTTAGCTTGGTGACATCAGATAAACAGATTGGATTTGATGTCAAAAAAATATGTTGTGCCCGTGGTTGTATGTCTATGATTGGAAAATCAAAGTTGTGAGAATTAAGGCGATACTATTTTTCGATGACCGGTGATGAGCAAGACACTTACCTCGGGTCACATATGCAACTAGTATCTGACAAATGTACGGGGATCAAAGTATCATTCGAGTATTATATCTTCCATGCGCAACAGATATGTAGAGTTGCATTCAAAATTGCGTTATGTGTTAGTAACATGCGGCTACATAGAGTACAACAACGTCTACTTAGCGGGGATCAGATGCTCAATTGTAAAGAGGTTCCAAGTATGAAAGGTGCAATTGGAAGACATGCTATTGGCTGGATGAAAACTTACTTTCAGTTAAATTGTGAAGTAATGCCCACTACAGGTAGGATGCATCTTTCTGATAATTATACACGTCGGGAAGTTTATGATGTTTATCGATCTGATATGCTGGGCTCACGTAATAAGTCTATCACCTATAGCCAATTCACAAGATTATGGAGAGCTCGGTTTTCAAATGTTATTATTCCTCGTAAAGTACGTATGGGGTATTGCTCCATTTGTGCAAATCTTAAAAGTTTGGCTAAAGGTGCAAAGACATCAATGGAAAAGGATACGAGTAAGAAGTTACTACAAGAGCATCGTGAGGCACAATCCTTAGAACGAAGGAAGGCGGTGCATCATAGAGAGAAGTGTTTGAAGAGGCCCGAACAATACATGTGCTTAATGATAGATGGCATGGACCAGAAGAAGACATGCTTGCCGCATATGCGGAGGCTCCCCAAAGATGTCAATGATGAGTGCCTTGTTCAAATGCACTTGGTGGGATGCTTGGCTTATAATAGGTCTGTTCGACCTCACGTCTTCATTACTTACCCCAATGTTCACAATGACCCTAACCTAACAGTTACAGTGATTCACCGAGTTTTGATGTCTTGGGGCCAACCTTTCCCCCTTGTTCTATACATTCAATTGGACAATACTGCTAGAGAGAACAAAAATTCAACTGTATTTGGCTATCTAAGTATGTTGGTCAACCTAGAATTGTTTAGGAAAGTGAAAGTCAATTTCCTTTTGGTTGGCCACACACATGACCATATAGATCAGATGTTTAGCACATTCTCCAGACAGTTGTCTCGGCATGATGCTTTCACTTTACCTAAACTATTTGATGTCATTTGTGATGCTTATACACCACGCCCAAAAGTGTTACACTTGAAGGAGGTATATGACTTGAAGAGATATATATTAGATGGGGGTGGTGGGAATGTTAAAGTGCTTGCTCAGTTAAACAATATAAGTTTCAATCACATTTTTATGATAAAGAAAAATGGAATAAGTGGTTCTACACTTTTGTATGCTAAACAATATTCATCTTCTACAACATGGGAACTTGAAGGTGGTTGCCAGTTATTACTTTGTATGCCGAGTACAATTGTCCATGGAGCTAAGCAAATGCCAATTGAGAAGAAAGGACAGTCGCAGAGCGATTTGGTATCAGAACAAAAATGGTCATGGCTCCAAGCCTTAGAACAAAAAAGAAAGCATATTGAGGCCGCCAAGAAATATGCCGCACAACAAGACACGTCATGGTGGGATGTATTTTATAGTGATCAGAAAGAAATTATAGACAATTGTGTATCTGTTGATAATTGGAATTTGGAAACGCCATTCACATGGTCGTTGCAACATGATCGCGTAAATAGAACTCCGGAGCAACTAGTAAATGTGATTAATGACAACTTGGTCCATCCACAACAAAGAGACATTTATGTGGGACCAAGGATGACCAAAGCAGCCGAAGCTAGATGGCAAGGAAATTTGCAAGAGCTCACCGCGGGGATGTTGATTGCAACGCCGGCTGATGAGAACTCACATGGCCACCAATTTTGGGTTGGTAAAATTCTAGAAGTGCTAATGCATGAAATAGAAAACACGATCAAGTCTATAAATGTTCATTGGTACAACACTAGAAGTGCAAATGCTTTTACAGGTAAGTATACATTGGAGATGATTGAATGCCCAACAAGAAGGGGAGGTAGGAAGAGGAAGCGAAACATTTGTAACACCTCGACCCTTGATATCTCTGATGTGGATATCATCGTGTACGACTTCACACTTACAAAAGCCGGACGATTAAGGAAGTCAACAATAGATATAATAAAAGAAAAATTACCAGGTCTACAAGGTGGCTCGAGTCAAAGGCAAACGAGATCTGCTACATATAATCTAGAGTCAAACCATTTGGTTTATGACGAAGATAATGCACTGATTGGTACATCCGAGGATGATGAGGAGGAATCGTCATTGTATATTAGTTATAGTAGTGATTCTCCATAAAGGAGTGATCATGAATGTATATTTGGCTATTAAGTGTAACTACAAAACCCTTGTAACAAATCGAGTAATATAAAAGCATGTGTTTTGAATTCTTATGATTTCTAAAAAATCGTTTCTTATAAAATAACATTGGTTGTAAAGTTTGTGATATAAATTGAGAATGTATCTTTTTGAAATTCGTCTTTTTTTAGTTACTTCTAAATCACGAAAATAGTGGATTTTTAACCTTTTTCATAGTATGTTTGAACATGTATGATACTGGTATCAATGTGTTTTGTAAAATCATTGAAAAACCCCTAAAATTTCCCTTATCCTTCCATTTATGCGCGATCCTTCCACTTGTGAACGCGAACGTGTTTTCACCAAAGGGGTGTTACGGCAATAGGATTAGACTCAACAATTAATCCGACTTAATTAGGCTACTTAGCAAGATCGTCCTTAATAATCACACGCGTAAGATATAACAATGAATGCAGAACGACAATTAACACAGAGAGATAAAAAAACACTAAGCTTCATTAATTATCCGCCGCTCATTACATTGTATCCGGGCCTTTAAATAGGTTTCCGGTCTGTAGTACAAAACGGTGCCATCCGCACCTGTTCGGGATCAGTCCGGATCCGGAACGGCATACCGATTCCGGTCCGTCCGTCCACACTACTAATAGCTTACATACAACCATTCCTAATAATTAAATAACTCCTTCGTTTCACACTCTGGACTCCTTTGTCGACCGGTAACACATGGCACGCCCGTGGGACAGTACCTTGTACGTCGAATCCACCATCCGACCCTTGCTATTCTTCGTCCAAAATATCCAGAATGCTTTGTTCGAGAGTCTCCAATGGTTCATCTGGAATTGGTTGTTGTTGTTGTTGTTGCTCTGTTGATGGTTGCTGCGACTGGTCCTTTGGTGGCTGCTGCGGCTACTCCTCCGTTTGTTGCTCTGACACCGGCGTTTCCGTCATTACTCCCTCCGTCGTAGTGGTCTCCGGTTGACTGGTTCCAGCTTGGCCCTCGGCCGGCGATGGTTCCTCATCACTAAGGTTAACCGTTGTTGCTTCCCGTGCATTTTCTTCCCGAACCCGGGACCGCTCGTAGCTTTCAAACTGGATTTGAGCGTCCAGCCTATCATCATCTAGCTGAGCTATGAGTTGCCGGACCTGCGCCAGCTGTTCATCCGCCAGAACTTGGAAGTCTTCGGCCAGCTCGTCCCGTATGGCGGTGAAGTCCTCGGAAGTCAACGTGTAACAATCATCTCCTTCCTTCTGCCGGTTTGCCACATCTGCTCATAGCAATTGGAGTTCCGCCGCATTTTTTGCCCACTTTGTCCACCATCTTACGGAGCTTTCGTCAATCAAGCGTTTTGTCTGATTCAAACATGCCCGGAGGATGCACTGAATCCGGCCCGTTCCCAATTGCGATTTGATCTCCGCCGCCTGTCGTTCCTCCTTCAGTTGCTTGATGATTTTGACGTTGTCTTCCGCCTGCTCCTTGTAATGCGTCAATTGCCTTTGATATGTGCTTTGTAATTTTTGCAATACCGTTAACGCTCTCTCCTTTTCTTCCTACTGCTGCCTCTGGAGCTCCATCCGGACCTTCTCCGCCTCGTCCAATCGTCTTGTATTTTCCGCACGTTCGTCGGCGATCGCCATCGCGGCCTGATTAACTTCCTACTGGAGTTCGGCCATCTGTTCCTTATGCTCCGTTTCCAGCCGTTTGAAGTCCCGGTGCAGGTGCTCAAAATCATCTGTCTTTTGCTTGAGCGGTGCGTTGATTTGTCGAGGGGCCCGGTCCTTGCGGTCCTTCTGCTGGCGGAGCTCTTCCTTTAGCCGTTCAATTTCCGTTTCCGCCGTCTTCCGCAGCTTGTCCTTTTCCTGCAGCACTTTGTCTTTTTCCTCCCTTAGCCGGTCGTACGCTTGATGGCCTTTCCGGAGGCTCTCCTCTGCCCGGCGTAGGTTCTCAACAGTCTTCTTTAATTCGGCTTCGGCCGCTGTCTTCAATTCCCGTTCACGGCTCCTTAGCGCTTCTTGTGCGGCAAGTTCATCTCTCAATTCCGCAAGCTCCTGGGCTTGCGCCGCATCTCTCTCTGGGACGGTTTCCGTTGCCGGGGTCTTATTAGTATGTACAGGTTGGTCTGGTTCTTTATTCTGTACACTTACCGAAGTCACTGGTGATTGGATCTGTGTTGTCGTTAAGGCCATTTTGGCCATCTCTGCCGTGACCTGATCCAAGTCTTTTTCAAGGCACCGGATTCTGGACCAGGCCGTCTCTAGTTGTTCAGTTGTGACGAGCAACCGTTCGCTTTGCACTCTTTCTTCCGCCTCAATATACCCCACTCCTCCGGCAATCTATTCGCCTATCCACCGGAGCCATAGGCTACCGGTGCATTGTTGTTGTGCTTGCATGGAGGTTTGACAGATGGGCTCGCTTGTAGATGGGTGGTCCCGCCTGATTGCGCCGAGTTGCAATTCCGTTTCTGCCCGTGGGCCACCCTGCTGTCTTGGTTCTCCTTGCGCTTCTTCTTGGTTGGCCGAGGGAGGCTGTATTGAACTTTCCGGCTCTGGCGGAATGGGACTTCCCGGTGGTGCCGGTGGTGCAGGGGCTTCTGATTCCGGTGCCGTGCGCACCGGTTCCAGTTCCTCCCTTGGCGTAGGAGTCTCAGTATGGGGAGCCGTTGTTCCCTCCGTGTGAGGGTTCGAACATTTCCCGACTGCCTCAACGGTCCTTGCCGACGACCGTCGCTGGAGTCCCAACATTGAGTTTTGCCGCCAAGGGGTCCGCTTCTCTATTCACCGGTCAGCGGAGTGTAACCTTTACGGGCCGTACCGGTGGCTCCTCCTGCGCATCTGTTGGCCGCTTCCGGCTGGCGCTCTCCTTTCCCGCCTGTTCTGCGTCCGCCGCCTTTCCCTTAGTGGCCTTAGAGGCCAACAACTGTTGTCTTTTGGAAGCAATCTTTGGGGTGCTGTCTGCCACTCTTCCCCGCTTCTTGGGCTGGACGGGCTGGACGGGTGGCACAAGCAAGGTGAGCCACTGCGTTACTGCGTGCCATATCCTCCGTCCTTCTCGGCCTTCTTTGCCGTCTTTTCCTCTGACGATCTCGATCGCCGCACACAAACCGTCTGCGATCAATACCGGTCAATCCACCTTGATCCCTTCATAGGTGGCGATGATCATCCCTGCCCGGTTCTGTGGCATGACAGGGGGTCTAGGGTACACATGGCCGTATTCGTGGAGCACACGGGCAATCTCGCGGAACAACATATCTCCGTCTCCTTGTGTCCGGTAGCCCTTGCTGGCTAGGGAGTACTCACCAAAATACTTGATGAGTTGCTCCGAGGTCGGATTGTCAATCGTGAATATGCCTCCCTCCGGAAGGCCTATTAACGCGCGGATCGCCTCCGCCGTTATGACCTCTGTGTCGATTTCTTTGATCACCTTGTCGGCTTCTTTGTGTGGCGGTACCTCCATAATCGTCAAGAAGCCCTCGAGCCCGTGTTGCTTTAGCCATTTCTTAGCGGTTTCCGACAGCGTTTGCGGGTCCATGTCTGTGTCGAGGTCGGATTGTGGTGGTGAGGTTGGCTGGTGATGAGAATGAGAGTGAGAGAGAGAGAGTTCAGAAGGCACGGGTTCTCTGTGCGTAGGTTCTCGTCTGATGATCTTGGAGTGCCTTGGTGCTTCTATGCTCCTAGGTTCGCGAAAGTAGAGGGTCTCCACGCGCAGTGGTTTTTCTCTGTGCATTCTGGCGCCTTTTTTGAGTGTGTGCACATCGTGTACTAAAATAGCATTATGTCCTGTGGTGGCGCTTAAATGCCCACTACGTACCTTTTCGCTCCTCACTCTTTCCTCCATTCATACCTCGCTTTTGCATGATTACTTCGTTGTTTTTTTATTTTTTATTTTTTAATAAATTTTAATGTGGTGTGAGGTTAGTTGTCCGTTGGTCCTATCGGACCCTTACCGGCCTCATTACGGTTTGCCGTCGCCTCATTCTCCCCTGTTACCGGCTTGCCGTCTCCTCCGTCTTGGTGGTTGCCGTTCCCCTTACAGGTTGCCGTTTCCTCACCGGTGTCAGTCCTTTGTTCAAATGGGTTCTTAGGCATCGGTCCTCTATATGGCTTCAATCGGAATCCGTTGACCCATTTGCCTAGGACTTCGCCGGCAAGTGTCCCTAACTGGTAAGACCCATTATACTCACGTTGTCGTGAAGAAAACAGCCCACAAGAGGAATCGGAGGAACAAGGCGTGGGAAACGGCTCTACACACACGCGCGCCAAGAAGTACCTAGGAACGAAGTAGGTACATACGAGGATCCTAGGTGGGCAGATTCGGTTGGTATGCAGTTAATGCCAAACGGCCTCTTGACGGGCTATAAAAAGGAAGAGGAATGATAGAAAAGGGGATCTCGCGCGGAGAGGACGAAGTGCTGCCGAACCGATTTCGGAGCTCCTCTCTCACTCCTGCTTTCTCTGTCTTCTGCTCCATCGCGTACCTGTGCAGGTTTCGAGGAGGCTTGCGCTGTTCCGTGGAACGCCCCGAGTGCGTCCTGCCGCACCTCCGACCTGTTTCCCTTTCTGTGCGTCGCGACATACAGGGGTCGGCATCTGTTCGCCGCCCCGTCCGTTCTCGTTAGTATCTATTCCGTGCCCCACCGTGGGTTGTAATACTTTGGTCTGTTATTTTCTTGCATTCATAAGTACATATCTTTCGTTGTTGCGTCCATCTGTGTCGGCGTCTGTTTGTGATCTCTGTTTGTTGGGCCGTGTCCCTGTGCAATCTTCGGTTCTGTGTAATCGGGTCTCTCTCTTACTCCGCTCTCTCTTGCTCTTCGGTCCAAGACCCCCGTGGTCCCTCCTCCTTTCTGCACGCAAAGGCGTAGCAACCCCGACATCTTGGTGAACCCGACGTGAAAGAGGCGGCAGAAGAGCAGGAAATGAGGGGGTCGGATCTCGCAGAGGCCATGGCTTCGGCCGTGGATCGGATTGTAAACGCGCGCGAGAGCACCGGTGCCCTCGACAGAGCTATTGAGGCGGTCGTCGGCACGATCGGCCGGTTCGATGGGAAGGATGCCACGAAGTATTTGGCGTCCTACGGTGCAGAGATGCTGATGCGGGACATTCCGGAAGAAAGGCGTCTTGCCGGATTTCCCCGAGTAGCGATGCCGAGCATCCATGCGGAGGTGCTCGAGGTGCGGACGGAGAGCCGTACCTGGGAGGAGTTCGAAGGTCGGCTCCTGGAAAAATACGGACTGGACGACGCGCTCCGGCTTTCGAAGCGAAGCTTTATGGAATGGGTGGAGTCCCCGGGGAAGGGAAGAAACGCTTCGGCACTCCTCCGGGAGTTCGAGGAGAACTTCGCACGCCTTTCGGCGCTTGACAGGATGGTCCTGGATACAAGCCGGGTCCTGCTGTTCATCAAATCGGTTGACGAGAGGGATCGGAGTCACGTGGGCGCCCTGCTAGAAACCGAAGACGGGCTCACTACCGACTGGGCGGCTGTCAGGAAGGTCTGTGGCCGTTTCGACAAACGGCGAGAATGGGCGGATGACGGTGCGACCGGGTCGGGCTCGGTCGCAGCAAGGAAGTTCGAACCAGCGCCACGGGTGCGAAAGGAAGGGACCGGAGAGTGGTTGGAAACCGGTTCGGCTTCGACCGGCGTAGTCACAGGCTCAACCGGAGGAGCGGCGCTGGAGGAATTGACGAAGGCGATAAAGGACCTCCAAATCGCGCAGGCCCGAAGGGAAGGAGGCGAACCGGCTCGTGACCGACGGCCGGCGGCAGGAAACAGGTGCATGTGGTGCGATGAAGTCGGCCACATTCGGAAGGACTGCGGCGACTTCGCGGAGGCGCTGAGGAACAGGGTGGTGTACCTGTGGGAAGGACGGGTGCATGCCAGCGACACCCGAAGGGCCCTGAGCCGAAACGACGGAAAGGGTGGTATGAAAAGGTTGATGGAAGAGGCGGCGGCCCGACACGCGGAAACCGTTCACTACTCGGCGTCGGCCGGCATTCGAGTCGGGGGCGGCGAGGCCCGAAGGGAAAGCAAAGCCGGATTCTGGCCGACGATGCTGGAAGGCCTTGCCGGTGCAAGGCTTAAAGGGGAGGAATCGGACCGTGCGGAGAAACGGGTACAGGAGATGACCGGGTGGAGCGACCCGGTCGAGGAAAAGACGGGCTTCGTGGAAGCCGCTTGCCGGAACTACGAGGCTCTGGTAGAAGAGAAGCGGGTGGGGAAACCCGGGACGACCGGGCCCTCACAACGATACGAGACCCGGTCCGGGCCACGACGGGACGGAGCCGGCGGGGCCGGTACGCAAGATAAACCCCAGAAGGGCGGGTACCGTCTGGGGACGGAGATAGAAAGAACCACGGACTTACGAAAGGTCCTGGAGGAACGGATCCTCGACAGCAAGGTGGAGCTGTCGCTACGGGAAGTGCTGGGAATCGCCAAGAAGGAGTTCCACGACTCCATCGTGGACTTGGTGAAACGGAAGAGGCTGTCAACGGAGACAGAACCGGAAAGACTGGTGGAAGTGCGGACGACGCACCTAGACGACATGGCGCTGGGAGACGAGTGGGCGGAAAGCCACTATTCGAGACCGCACTGGGCCCGAGCGACCACGGAAACCCCGGTGAAGATCGGCGATGTCCAGGAACCGGTGATAGCTTTGGTGGACCACGGATCGGAGATCAATTTGATGTCCATGGACTTCTATAAGAAGGGCAAATGGCCGATCAACACCAAGCACGGGTGGAAAATAAGGGCAGCAACGTGCGCCACCGAGGAACTGCACGGGGCCTGTCCGAATGTGCGAGTCAAGATCGGCGACGTCGAGATTGACCAGCACTTCTTCGTGCAGGAGACGTCTTCGCATCCGGTCATTCTGGGAGAGCCGTACATCACGGCGGCGCGAATGGAGACCAAGGTGCTGGACAATGGTTCGGCCTATGCGCGGGTCAAGAGCCAGGACGGGCGCCATTCGGTCCAGTTTTTGACGGTTAGGCCGAACCACGAGCGTAACCGCGACTCCCTCGGTTCCGATAACCGAGAGGATTTTTAGAGAGGGCTGCCAAGGCGTGGGGCCGCGACAGTCCGGACACCCCGGGAAACCCCCACACCTGTACGATAAAACCAAAGAAACCTTGTACCATAGGTAGGGGATTTTTGTTCTCCGACAGCGGAGCGTGTACGATAGTCGGCATCGGCGGCCGAGAGAAGACAAAGGCGGAGGGGAGACTTCGAGCGTGCGGAGTTCTCGGCCCTGACGAGGAAATCAACGGAGCCGTGGAGGCGGTCTCATTCGACGACACCTTGGGAATGCTGGGGAAGGTAGTCGAAGAAGGCCTTAACGAAGACCGGACGATACCGGTGTGTTCCGAGGGGATGTACAGAGTCATCGCGGACTTCGGTCGAGGGCTCGAGTCAGTTCGGACGGCCCACGTAGGCACCAAGTACAAGACTGTGGACCGGAAGGTAAGGCCAGTCGCGGCACCCCTACCGGAGGACAGCGCGTCGAGAATCAAAGGGGTTGCATCGGACCCTAGTCTACGAGATCCGGCCTGCATAGGACACACCTTCACCGACGAGACGCTCCGAGAGCTCAAAATCGGTGGGGGCGGGTTCCTACTGCCGGCGGAGGAAGACCGGTTTCGGGGAATGCTCGGAAGGCACGGGAAAGCCTTCGCATTCTCGCCGGAGGAAATCGGGTGCGTTGACCCGACGATCGTGGAGCCGATGGTGATATTCACGGTACCGCATGTACCATGGAATCTCAAGCCAATCCCGGTTCCGAGAGCTCACATCCCGAAGTTGATGGAGCTGCTGAGGCAGAAAGTTGATATGGGAATTCTCGAGCCGTCGAGCGCCCCATATTCGAATCGATGGTTTACCGTACCGAAGAAAAACGGTCCGTTGCGCTTCATCCAGGACCTGCAGCCGGTCAATCGAGTGACCATTCGGAACGCAGGGATCGGACCGACCATAGACGAGTTCGCGGAGGCCTTCGCCGGAAGGTCAATTTACTCGGTCGGGGATCTATACTCAGGGTACGACCAGTTCCAGCTAGCCGTGGAGAGCAGAGACATTACGACGATGCGAACTCCCCTCGGCCTAGTTCGGATGTGTACACTGCCGCAAGGAGGGACCAACTCGGTGGCCCACATGGTGAATGCGATGAACAAGGTTCTGAGGGACTGTATCCCGGACATCACCATGCCGTTTCTGGATGACATCCCGATCAAGGGATGCCCGGTGGAAGAAAAGGACGAGACGATCGGGCCGGACGGATGCCGGCGATTCGTGGCGACGCACATCGACGACTGCGAGAAGGTGCTGCAAAGGCTAGAGGATGCGAGACTCACCTTCTCCGGGGAGAAGTCGGCCTTCGGGCAGTCGGAAATCATGGTGGTCGGACACCTGTGCGGACCATATGGCCGGAAACCGTCTCCGGCAAAGGTAGAAGCCATCTCCGCGATGAAGCCCGACTGCAGCTCGGTCACGGAAGTACGGAGATTCCTGGGGGCATGCGCGTTCTACCACATATGGATCCCGCATTACGCACACGTCGCGGAGCCACTGTACGGGTTGCTGAAAAGGGGGCGAAGGTTCGAATGGCTGGACGAGCACGCGGAATCGGTCCGGAAGCTGAAAGAGGCCCTTGCAGCGGCACCGGCACTCCGGAAGGCGGTATACGGGAAGGGTACCCCGGTATTCATAACGGTGGATACCAGTCCGACCGGGATCGGATGGGTTGTGAACCAGGAAGACGAGGACGGCAATCGGTTTCCGATCCGATTCGGCGCGAAAGTCCTCAGTGAACGGCAGCGAGGATACGCCCAGGTTAAACGCGAACTCTGGGGTATTGTTTCGGCGGTTAAGGCCGACAAAGACTACCTGATAGGGACAGAAGTGATCATCGAGACGGATTGCCTGCCGATTCTCGGTATGGTTTCCGGATGCGCGACTCCGGACCTGGCTATGCTCAGGTGGATAGCGTACATCAAGTCCCTGGACCCGGAAATACGACACATTTCCGGAAAAGACAACGCCATGGCCGACATGCTTTCGAGGGCGAGGTTCGACGACGAGGGCGGCATGGTTTCGGAAGACGAAGAAGTCGGCGTGGATTTCTTCGAGGCAGCATACATAACGACCGACGGGATGAACACTCCGGCGCTTAACGAGTTCGACGCGAGCAAGTACGACGGGGAGTGGCTGCAGATCGGCGGGTTCTTGAAGACAATGACGCCCGATGCGTCATGGACGAAGGACGAGGCCAACCGGATCCGGAAGAAAGCATATCGATTCTTTCTCCGAGATGGGCATTTGTGGAAGCACCCGAAGAAGAGGAACGGTGTCCCGCTCCGGGTGGTGGCGATGAAGGAAGAACAGGAGGAGCTGCTGACGGCCTACCACGACAGCCCTTGGGCCGGACACCGTGGAACTTGGGCCACGTTCGAGAAGCTGAAGGGGAAGTACTGGTGGCCGGGATTGTACCGGGACGTGCATCGGTTCGTGTCAACTTGCGAGAGTTGTCAGATGCACTCGATAGTCCGACACCGGGACGGGCTTCGCCCTACGTACCCTCCGACTATCCACTTCAAATGGATGGTAGATCTGGTGACGATGCCGATGGGGGTAGGACAGATGCGGTATCTGGTCCTAGCACGGGAAGACCTGACGAACCAGGTGGAAGGCCGAGCCCTTCAGAACAAGACGACCGCGGCCGTGTGTCGGTTCCTGATCGAGGACGTGGTATGCCGGTACGGGTGCGTCGGGAAGATCGTGGCTGACCGAGGGGAGTTGGACACCGAGGAAGCTGCGGAGCTGTTCGATCGGCTGGGAGTCAAACTCTCGCTCACCACTGCGTACAACCCGGAGGCGAATGGAAAGGTAGAGCGCGGACACGGGCCGATCGTTAAAGCGCTGGTTCGGGCATGCGGAGGCCAAGTCGGTAACTGGCCGCGGCTCCTACCTTATGCTTTGTGGGCAGACCGGACCACGCACAGTTCGGTAACCGGGTACATGCCGACAGAGCTCATGTTCGGCCAGAAGCCGATCATGCCGGTTGAACGGACGATCTCCTCGTGGGCAACGGTCGACTGGAGGGACGAGATGAGCCGGGAGGAGTTGTTGGCCGCGCGTATACGACAGCTCGAGCGGAGACCGGAGGACGTGGCACTGGCTACGGAGAAGCTCCGGGTGGCGAGGACAAAGAACAAAGCCCGGTTCGACCGAACGCACCGGCTACGACCGAAGAAAATCGACGAAGGTGACTGGGTGCTCGTCTACGACAGCAGCCTCGACAACCAGCACCGAGCAACGCGGAAGTTCGCACAGAGATGGTTCGGGCCGTACACGGTACAGAGCGCCAACGACAACGGGACGTATCATCTGGCGGAACTCGACGGTACGAGAATAGCGATACCCGTGGCCGGGAAGAGGATCAAAGCTTTCAAGAAGCGGCACGACGACGAACCCGACCCGATTCTCCTGGACAACAGCGACGACCGATCCGAGGCCGAGGAAGGGCCGGCAGGCGAAGAGTAAAGGCGGGCCGGTTTTCTCCGTGCCAACTTAATTTGGCGCATACCGGTGGATGCGCGGTTAGGTGGGGGCGGATGTCGTGAAGAAAACAGCCCACAAGAGGAATCGGAGGAACAAGGCGTGGGAAACGGCTCTACACACACGCGCGCCAAGAAGTACCTAGGAACGAAGTAGGTACATACGAGGATCCTAGGTGGGCAGATTCGGTTGGTATGCAGTTAATGCCAAACGGCCTCTTGACGGGCTATAAAAAGGAAGAGGAAGGATAGAAAAGGGGATCTCGCGCGGAGAGGACGAAGTGCTGCCGAACCGATTTCGGAGCTCCTCTCTCACTCCTGCTTTCTCTGTCTTCTGCTCCATCGCGTACCTGTGCAGGTTTCGAGGAGGCTTGCGCTGTTCCGTGGAACGCCCCGAGTGCGTCCTGCCGCACCTCCGACCTGTTTCCCTTTCTGTGCGTCGCGACATACAGGGGTCGGCATCTGTTCGCCGCCCCGTCCGTTCTCGTTAGTATCTATTCCGTGCCCCACCGTGGGTTGTAATACTTTGGTCTGTTATTTTCTTGCATTCATAAGTACATATCTTTCGTTGTTGCGTCCATCTGTGTCGGCGTCTGTTTGTGATCTCTGTTTGTTGGGCCGTGTCCCTGTGCAATCTTCGGTTCTGTGTAATCGGGTCTCTCTCTTACTCCGCTCTCTCTTGCTCTTCGGTCCAAGACCCCCGTGGTCCCTCCTCCTTTCTGCACGCAAAGGCGTAGCAACCCCGACAACGTGTTAGCCAATACGGGCCGGTCCATCTAAACCGTAGTTTTCTCGGCATCTTGCCCATCTGGGTCTGAAATACTAACACCGGCTTGCCGATTGCGAACATTTTTTCATTTCCTTTCCTGTGCCGGTCGACAAATGCTTTCCTTCGCCGTTGTTCCAATTCTAAGTGCAGGATGCTTGCCAGTCGTTGTTCCTCGAGTTCACACAGCGCTGTTAACCGTATTGCCTCTGACTCCTTCTCGTTCAGCCGTTCCCGTAGCTGGATCCGTAAGCTGGGTACTTGGAATTCCACCGGCATTACCGCCTCTAGTCCGAACGCTAACCGGAACGGTGTTGTTCGGAAGCTCGTTTTATATGCCGTCCGGTATGCCCAAAGTGTGCTATGTAGCTTGGTATCCCAATCCGTTCGGTTTTCGTTGACGATCTTTCGGAGGATATTCTGGAGCGTTTTGTTCGTCGATTTAGGTAACCCGTTTGCTTGCGGATAGTATGGTGTGCTCCGTTTATGGACACCAGCATAGAATGTCGTCAGGCTTTCAACTACTTGGCCGAGAAAGTGCCCCCCTTGGTCGCTTATTAATTCGATTGGGCATCCGTAACGGCACCAGATGTACTCGTATAGAAATTTTGCCGTTGACGCAGCGGTGTTGTCTCTTAAGGCTTTGGCCTCCACCCATTTCGTGTAGTAATCCGTCGCGACGATGACGTACCGATTACTTGTTCTTATTGCCAGTGGTTTGAACGGTCCAACAAAGTCCAGCCCCCACTTCTGGAATGGTTCGAGTGGTAGTACAGGCTGGTGTGGCATCCGAGCCTGCTCCGTTGGCTGGCCCATTCGTTGGCATAGGTCACATTCCTTTGCGTACCGTACAACATCTCTTAATGTCGTTGGCCACCATAGGCCACTTTGCCATATTTTCCTGGCCGTTGCATCTCCGGCATAGTGACCTCCGGCAACTCCGCAGTGGGCTTCCCTCAGTATGAGGTCCTTTTCATCGCCGCACACAACCCGTCTCCATATGCCGTCCGCGCCCTTGTGGTAAAGTGTGTCTCGCAGTAAGCAGAAATGTCGGCTTTGCACCGCCAGGCATTTCCTTTCGTCCCGGTTCATCTCTTCCGGAGGCAGTCCTGTGCTCAGAAACTAGTGCATGTTTGCGAGCCACTTGTCTTCCTGTGCCACCGTCTCATCTACTGCCGTTTCCGTAGTGACTCGAAACAGCTCTGCATCCGGAAACTCGTCCACTACTCCGTCGCCCGTCTCTCCGGACTCTAATCATCTTAAATAATCCGCTACGGCATGTTGTATACCTGGTCGGTGGAATATTTCGAACTCGAATTCCTGTAACAGTAAGGTCCACCGAGCCAACTTACCGGTGAGTGACGCCTTGGACACTAGCTAGAGGAGCGCCGAATGATCTACATGGAAGGAAAACTTCCTTCCCAATAAATAATGCCGAAACTTTGTCACACTGTAGATCATCCCTAGAGCTTCCCATTCCATGGTAGAGTAGTTCCGTTCCGCTTGGGATAGCTTTCGGCTGGCATAGTACACTGGCTGGTACCACTTGGGCTCCGTAAGCTGCATCAGTACGCTTCCGATTGCGATGTCGGAGGCGTCCACGAACACATGAAATTCTTTCCCAGTGCGATGTCGGAGGTTGCACTACCGGTGCTTGCGACAATAGTACCTTGAGGGCCCTATACGCCCTATCCTCGGTGTCGGTCCACTGGAATGGTGTCCGATGTACGGCGGCATGCAACGGTGTAGCTAGGTCGGCCAAATATCGGAGCATCTGGCTGCGCCACCGGATCTGGCCTAAGAACCGGCTCAATGCCTTTGCCGTTGCCGGCGCTGGTGCTTCTAAGATGGCTTTCACTTTGTCTGGGTCGACTGCAATGCCTTCCTGGATCACAATATGTCCTAGTAAGGTTCCACTGGACGCCAAATACACACTTCACCGGATTCAAGCTTAGCCGGTACGCTCTACACTTTTCTAGACAAAGACGGAGGTGCTGAAAATGGTCCTCCTCCCGGCTATAGACGGCGAAATCGTCAAGGAAAACCTGCATAAAAGCCAGGATATATTCACCAAAGATTTCCATGATGATTCGTTGAAATGTTGCCGGTGCCGTTTTGAGTCCGAACATCATCACCACGACCACAAACACCCCCCATTCGGTGACGAAAGCCGTTTTCTCTTGGTCGTCGGGGTGCATCCGGATCTGATTATACCCGCTGAATCCGTCTAGAAAGTTATAGACCTCATGGCCGGCGACGGCATCCAACACTCCATCTGTGAACGGAAGTGGAAACGCATCCGTTACCGTAGCCGCATTGAGTTTCCGGTAGTCCACACAAACTCGATTTTTTCCGTTCTTCTTCGGTACGACTACGATCGGGCTCAGCCATGTCGCTTTCTTTACCGGATGGATAAAGCCAACTCTTAGCAGTTTGTTGATTTCCTCGACTTTGGCGGCATAATTGGGATTCATCCGGTACTGTCTTTGTGCCACTGGTTTTGCATCCTTGCTCAAGTGAATCTGATGCTGGTATAACTGAGGGTCGAGCCCTCACATGTCTTCGTATGACCAGGCAAACACGTCGCGAAATTCCGTGAGAAGTGTGATCATCGCCGTTTTGTCTTCGGACTTCATCTCCTTGGCGATGTGCACCGGTTTTGCTTCGTTCGTGGTCCCTAGGTTCACCTCTTCAAGTTGCGACGCTTTTATGCGCTGTGAAACGGCCATTTCCCGTTCCAACGCTTCCTGCGCTTGCCGTAACTCTCGAATTGCGTCTTTATCCGGTTCTGCTTCAGTCTCTTCCGGCTGCGGTAAGTATGGTGCTACTGCTTCGGCAATGTTAATTTCGAAGAGGGGTACGATCTTCGGGTTTTCTTGCAAGTACTGAGCTTCTTCTTCATCAGCTAACCCTTCTAGCATGTTGACGCACTCTGCATACAACGGTGTACATTCCTTGGCCGTGCTCATCCTTGGTTGTGTTGGTATGCGTACCTTAGCTTTTCCTCACCGGAAGGTAACCACGGCCGCCCCAACAATAGTAGGTATGCGCCTTGTGCCTGTAATTGTAGCACTACTGCCGAGATGTGAAATGTATGACTGCCAACGGTGACTTCTAATTTTCGTATTAATCCTGTTGGCCGCACTGAGCTTGTATCGGCCATCCGTAACCAGAACGGACACGGCTCCCACTCGTGGATTCCCAGGGCATCACACGTCTGGAGGCTTATTACATTCACCCTGGAGCCTCCGTCTATAACTATGCCGGGGAGTTCTTTCCCTTTTACAATGGCAGTGATTACCGGACTGTTGGTGTCCACCACCGTTGGTCCCTCCTCCGGATTCGAGAAGAGTACCGGTGCCGGTGATGATTCTCCTGTCGTCATGGCCGTCTTCAGTCCTTCCGTGAATCTTGGCACGAGTTGTAGGAGTCTTCCTAGTGGCAACGTAATCTGGCATTCTTGTAACGCCGGCCATGTCTTGTTCTCGGAGTGACTGCCGCCGGCAAGCCCTACGGTATTCTCCTTTTGCCGCTGTAAGTTTGTGACATTTTGCTCGTTTTCTTTTTTCACCCATTCCGTCGCTTGCTTCCGGATGGTCTCCTGCGTCTCCCATTCCTTGGCCATGCCCTTTGACCTTGTGGTCACCTGCTACAGATCTGCCACTTCAGGGACTACCATATTTACTGCCGGTCGTTTGTCATAGCGCTTCGCCAGGCATTGATTACTATAATGGCCTTCCTGTCGACAGTAGTAGCAGTAGGTATTGTTGGATTCGGCATTTTCTGTTGTACCCGAGGCAGGTCCCGTGGTAAGCGCGGGGTTTTGGGCCGGTTGGCTGCTTGAAGCTCCTTGTTCCGGATCCCGTGAGTAGCTGCCTTTTTTGAAATGCTGTTTTTTGTTATAGTTCTTCTTATTGCAGTACTCTTGACGAGGTTGGTCGTTATATCTGCCGTATTCCTCCCGTTGCTGACGATACCCGGGGGAGTGTTCCCAGTCGTAATGTTCGTATCGTCTATTGTAATCCCGGTACCGATCATATCTATCATGTCGGTCGTAGTTATCCCACCGATCACCGTACCGGACATCATTCTCCCGTCGATCACCATACCGGACATCCTGTGCCGGTCGGTCGCGGTCCATTCGTCGCCAGCGTTCCTCTTGTTCATCCTGGCTGCTGCGTGGCTCTATTTGTCGGACGGGCGGTGCTTGCCGGTTCAATAGATTATACTCGCACCTATCCGTCATATGGCCCTTGGATTGACAGATTACACATTGCGTCCTCATAGTGCATTCTAGTGCCGAGTGTCCGGAATTCAAGCAGGTTGTGCACTGTATTGCTTGCCGAAACCGGAGGTCTTCATCGGACGGTAACGCCCATTGGAGTGCTCCCAGTGTGAGCCAGGAGCTTGTCTTTTCCATCTCTCTCACCCGGTCAATGACCTGGTCGATGGTACTTGTGCAGAAGTCAATTACCGTACAAACCGTGCGTAGGGGTTCCCGGAGCGCATTTAGGAATATAGTCCGTAATTCCTCCTCCGGGGGTGCGCGGGCAAGCTGACTATGCATCCGTTGAAACCGGATGACAAACTGGGGAATGCTCTCCCCTACCTCTTGTCGGATGGTATAAAATAAGCCCACCATTACTGTCTGGTCCACCTCCTTTTGGAAAAAATGCAAGAATTTAGCTTTTAAATCTGCGAAGGTGGTGATGGTAGACGGGTCCTGCGTCCGGTGCCATCTCGCTGCCGGTCCCTCCAATGTGACGCCAAATTTTGCTATCTTAGAGCGTTCCTCTTCTTCCGGGGTCAATCGCTGGGACACATGGTTTGCTTCCCATGTCTGTTCAAAGGCGTGAACATGAGCTTCCGCGTCCGGATCATCTCTATACTTGGAGTACTGGAACGACATGTCGTCGTTCGGTATTGGTGTGTGGGCTGGCGGTGTTGGTGGTCGTTCCTGGTTTTTCTCCGGCGTTGGTGGTCTTTCTTGATTTGTTTTCGGCGTCGGTGGTCTTTCCTCTTCTTTTGGTGATTGAGGCCTCTACTCCTCGACTTCCGGTGTCGGAGGTCGCTCTTCCTCTGCTGGTTTCGGCGGTTCCAGCCTTAGCAATTCCGGTTCCGGTGTCGGTAAGGTGTCTGATCCTTCGTCCTCCGGTCTGCCCGGGGTTTCGTTGCTGCTACGGTATTTCGTGTGCACGCTATATTCCCCTTCGGAATCCGATTCATACGCTGATAAGGCTTCTGATTCGCCTTCTCCGCTTGCCAATGCCTGGAGAAGGGATTCGGTTTCCTGGAGGCTGCTTAGGCTGCTGCCGTCGTCTGGGTGCGATGTTTGCTGTAACCAGAGGGACTCCTCTGCTACTCTCCGGATTACGTTGGAAAACGAGCGATCCGCTCTAATTTCCTGCGCCGCTTGCTGGAAAGCCTCACGTCTCCTTTGCCTTTCGGCAAGGCGTCGAGTTCGATCTGTAACCAGGTCGTGCGTTGATCTAGTCATCCATTCGTGCCGTCGTTCGCTGCAAAAACAGGAATCGTGGTCGCCAAAAACTGTGTTAACTCTTAGGGCCGGACAATGGCCTAACACAGGGTGTCTACGGAAGACACTTCACCAAAGGGGTGTTACGGCAATAGGATTGGACTCAACGATTAATCCGACTTAATTAGGCTACTTAGCAAGATCATCCTTAATAATCACACGCGTAAGATATAACAATGAATGCAGAACGACAATTAACACAGAGAGATAAAAAAACACTAAGCTTCATTAATTATCCGCCGCTCATTACATTGTATCCGGGCCTTTAAATAGGTTTCCGGTCTGTAGTACAAAACGGTGCCATCCGCACCTGTTCAGGATCAGTCCGGATCCGGAACAACATACCGATTCCGGTCCGTCCGTCCACACTACTAATAGCTTACATACAACCATTCCTAATAATTAAATAACTCCTTCGTTTCACACTCTGGACTCCTTTGCCGGCCGGTAACAGATGAACCTCGTGAAGCGGTACGGGTACAATGAGTACATGGCGCATCACTATGCGTACATGACCAAGGTGGTGGAAGTGCGTGAGCCGGAGAGCTACGCAGAAGCGGCAAGGGACGCAAATTGGCGTGCCCCTATGGAGGAAGAAATGCGGGCACTTGATGCCAACGACACATGGGACCTCGTTGACCCTCCCTGACACTGTAAACCGATCGGATGTAAGTGGGTGTAGAAGGTAAAGTACAATGTCGATGGTTCGGTTAACTGGCACAAGGCCCGGTTAGTGGCGAAGGGATTCGCGTAGACCCACGGAATCGACTACGACGAGACCTTTGCTCCGGTAGCGAAGATGACGACGGTTCGTGTGGTGTTGGCGGTTGTTGCGGCAAGGGGGTGGTATCTTCACCAGATGGACGTGAAGAATGCATTTCTTTAAGGCGATCTTGAAGAAGAGGTCTTTATGACCCAACCCCCTCGATTTCCAGTCGAAGATGAACAAGTCGGCAGTATGCCGGCTGAAGAAGTCACTTTATGGGCTGAAGCAAGCCCCCCGAGCTTGGAATGCGAAGATCACGCACCGGTTGCGTAAGATGGGGTTTGCGGCCTCCAAGTCTGACTCTTCGTTGTTCATCCGACAAGGTCCGGATGGTTTGGTTTGCATTTTGTTATATGTTGATGATCTAGTCCCAACTGTCGGACGCATTTAAGATGAAGGACCTGGGGGACCTTCACTACTTCCGTAGGATCGAGGTGATCCGAACCCCCGACGGCATATTGCTCTCACAAAGACACTATGTGTTGAGTATGTTGTGCAAGTTCGGCATGATAGAATGCCGACCGATCTCCACACCCCTGGACCGGAACCAGAAGCTCTGTCCTGACTCTGGACCGGCCTGCGATGAGAAACGGTTTTGACAAATCATCGGAAGCCTTATATATTTGACAATCACCCGACCCGACATCAGTTATCCGGTCGGCATGATCAACCAATATATGTAGAAGCCGACCGTGGAGCACCTTCTGTTCGCGCATCAAATTTTGCGATATGTGAGTGGCACGAAGGAACGAGGACTGTTATACCGGCATGGTATAACCGAAGAGCTAGTCGGCTACGCCGATGTCGATTGGCCCGACGATGCATCGGATCGCCGGTCCACTTCCGACTACATGTTTTCCCTTGGTAGCGCGGTTGTTGCGTGGAGCAGCAAAAAGCAGCCAACAGTGGCCCTTTCGAGCATTGAGGCTGAATACCGGGGCACTACCGTTGCCACTTGTGAAGCCATTTGGCTTCGGCGACTACTACAAGACCTGCGGATCGAGGTGCCGACCCCGATCCTGATCTACTGTGACAACATAAGCAGCATGCAGCTCGCCAAGAATCCCATATTCCATGCTCGCACAAAGCACATAGAAGTGCACTACCAGTTCGTGCATGAGCGTGTCCTGAGCGGTGAAGTCAAACTTTGGTATGTTCATACGGATCGGCAAGTTGCCGACATCTTCACCAAACCGCTTGGATTGGACAAGTTGCAACACTTCACCAAAATGCTTGGTGTTCAACATCTCGACGTGCCACACTTTAGGGGGAGAACGAGCGAAGGCACCGGAATGGGTAAATGCAAAGAAACTGCCGATTGCGCCGGTGAGGGAAGAATAGATAGAGGAAGAGACAAGAAGAAGAAAGGAGTTGAGTCGACAAAAGAAGTTGACACATTTGAACAAGTCGGAACAAGCGATAGCGGCGGCAGAGTCAAGAAGGACAGGGCCGACCGGAAGAAGAAGGCCAAGACCCGGACATGGTCCGATGTGGTGAAGGTCCTGGAACCGGAAGACGAATTGGGAGCGACCGATTCGGACAAGAGCTGGAACGAATCAGAGACAGTCGATTCGGTTCAACAGACGGATTCGGAAGAACCGGATCAATTCAAGGCCAAGAGGACGAGAAGGCAGCAAAAGTCGACGCCAACACGAAGGAATCGGCGAATTAGCAAGCACCGAAGTCACAATAGCGAGGGAGTTGAATTGGGCCTGTTGAGCAGACAAGCCGACCGAGGAGGTTGAGACACTGTCGTGAAGATTCCAGGCCATAGGTGGAAACAATGTGGAATGCGCAGGAACACTGGTGTGCACAAGTGCACACCCCTACTGAATTTAATAGTGTAAGTACTAGGCATAGGTAGAAAGAGGTGTACTAGGTAGTTAAGGCATTAATAGGGATTTAGACATTGTGTTAGGAAGGGAGAGGGACAGGTCATGAATGCTCTGTAACGGTCGCTCGTGCTATAAAAGGGGCGACCTTTGATTGATTTAGGGGATGTCATTTGGAGAGGAGAAAGGAAACAGAGAGGAGGAAAAATGAGGAGTCCTACAACAGAAGACCGGAAGGTGCTTCCCCTACTCGCGTCAGACGCCCGAGTGCTCCCGGACAGGGGATCAACCTTCTGCATGCCTACGTATCTTTGTATCTAACTATTGTAGAGCTCGACGCTCTATCACCGACATTGATCCAGTTGTAATCACCCACAATGCCACGCGCATGTTTGTATTAATAGAAACTTATCTACCTAACGCAAGTTGTACTCAGCATCTCTGTCTCCGCCTGTGTCTACACAGGATCCTCTTACACATTCTCTCTCATTTCGCTACCCTTCTTTGTTTAACCGTGGTCTCAGGGCTTACGTAAACCACATACTCTTCCTCCTCACTTCTTGATTCCTTGGTTCAAGACCACCGTGGTCCTACCCAACTTCTATGCATTCGCGAGGATTTTCTCGGCAACGCACAGAACCAGAGGGGTCACGACAAAGGGGACCGGACCGGACAAGGGGCACGAGCAAGGCGGAGTGACTCCAGAAGGAGCCGGGTCGAAGGAGCGGCTGCCACGAAGATTGACACCACGATCCGACCTGAAGTTAAGTTTGAGGGGGAGTGTTGAGCGGCAAGCTCAAGCGGTTCCGAATCGGCTGAATAAGCCTAAGCCGGATCATCATCGGAAGGATGAGCCGGATCGGTGAGCCGGTGAGCTGGGGAGCCAGCTAGTCGGATCCATCAGTAACCGGAAGGCTAGTAGCAACCTAGACAACTAGGTAGTTAATGTTGTTGAACAAACAGGACTCGGCCACAACCGAGGAATAGGATCAACTCACAGAAAACGGGAAATACAAAGTGCACGAGGACAATGGAGAGAAAGGTACACAGGATGTTTTACGTGGAAAACCCTAAATGGGAAAAACCACGGGAGTCCTCAAACTCCAACTATCACTATGAACAGGGATGTACACTAGTGAAGCTACAAGGCAACAACCTTGAGCTCACTGTCTTCGCCACAGGCGGCGGTAATACACAGAGGCAACGACCTCTTCGTCTCTCTCTCTCTCTCTCTCTCTCTCGGCAGCTCTCACTTCGCATACGAATGAGCAACAACCTTTTAAATTGTTTGCCCTAAGTCATATTTATACACATATGACTTTCGGGCAATTTACAAATATAGCCTCAAGGGCTCTTAGCAAACATATTCACAAATATGTCCCCGCATCCGGATCTCTCTCCGGGTACATTCGTCATCCAGCTCCGTAACCGGGGTCTTCATCATCCGGATCCGTATCCGGGTACTCTTCATCCGGCTTCATGCCGGGTACTCTTCATCATCCGCATCCGCATCCGGGTACTCGTCATCCGGCTTCATGCCGGGTACTCTTCATCATCCGGTTCCGTAACCGCAACCGGGCTTGCCGTCATTCGTCTCCGGACATCCCATCCGGAGGGACCGTAATCCCAACAAACTCCCCCTTCACTTCGGCATGGGATGTCTCTCCAATCCGATCCTCTTCCGGCATGCTTCCAGCTTGTCGGGTGTGAGCACTTTGGTCAGCATATCTGACCCGTTCTCGTCCGTGTGGATCTTCGTCAGCACGAACTCCTGGTCTTCTATCCTTTCCCGGATCCAGTGATATCTTCGCTGGATGTGCTTCGTCCGGGAGTGATAGGCCACGTTCTTCGCAAGGTGGATGGCACTCTGACTGTCGCAGTAGAGTAGGTACTCCTTTTGCCGGATACCGAGCTCTCTAATGAAGTCCTTCATCCATATTATTTCCTTGCCGGCTTCAACAGCCGCCATGTACTCGGCCTCCGTGGTTGACAACGCAACCGTCTTCTGCAGCCTCGACTGCCACGAAACAGCTCCCCCTGCATACGTCATCACATACCCTGATGTGGACCGGCTGGTATCTGCATCAGCCGACATATCCGAATCGGTAAAGCCGTCGAGTTCGGGCTTACCGGAGCCGAATCGGAGGCACACGTTTGCCGTGCCCTTCAGGTATCGGAGTATCCACTTGGCCGCGTTCCAGTGCTCTTTGCCGGGATTGCTCATGTACCGGCTCACCACTCCGACTGCATATCCAATGTCCGGTCTTGTACACACCATTGCGTACATCAAGCTTCCGACGGCGGAGGCATATGGTACTTTCATCATATCCTCCTTCTCAGCCTTTGTCTTGGGGCTTTGCTTGCTGGACAACTTGCAGTTTGCCGGGAGAGTTGACCCGACCGGTCTTGCTTCCGACATGTTGAACCGGTGAAGCACCTTTGTCACGTACTTCTCCTGTGACAGCCACAATTGCTTCTTCTTCCGGTCCCGGATGATGTGCATCCCTAGTATTTGTCTCGCCGGACCCAAGTCCTTCATTGAGAAGGTTCGGTGAAGAGCCTTCTTCAGCATCCGTATCTTGACCTGGTCCCGTCCGACGATCAACATGTCGTCCACGTACAGGAGGAGTATTAGAAAGTCTCCTCCTTCGAACTTCTTCACAAACACGCAGTGATCGGACTGCGTTTTGTGGTACCCTTCGTCGGTCATGAAAGAGTCGAACTTCCGGTACCATTGCCAGGGAGCCTGCTTCAGTCCATAAAGGCTCTTCTTCAGCCGGCATACCAGGTGCTCCTTCCCTTTCTTCTCGAATCCTTCCGGTTGCTGCATGTAGATCTCTTCTTCGAGGTCACCGTGAAGGAATGCCGTCTTCACGTCCATCTGTTCTACCTCGAGGTCCATGCTTGCCGCTATGCTCAGCACCGTACGGATGGAGGTCATCTTCACTACCTGGGCAAATATCTCGTCGAAGTCGACGCCCTTCTTCTGCTGAAACCCCTTCACCACGATCCTGGCTTTGTATCTCGGGGGGTTTCCGGCATCTCCCGGTTTCAGCTTGAACACCCACTTGTTTCGTAGTGCCCGCTTTCCTTTCGGCAACTCCACAAGTTCATATGTGTGGTTCTCATGCAGGGAATCCATCTCGTCCTGCATGGCACTCAACCACCTGCGGCTCTGGGTGTCATGCTTTGCTTCTTCAAAGCTCTCCGGCTCCCCCTCGTCGGTTAGCAGCACGTGCTCTGGTTCCGGAAATCTCCGGGGGGCCCTTCTCTCTCTTAGAGGATATCTCCGTTCCGGAGCTTCGGTAACCGGTTCTTCCGATTCTTCTTCATCCGAATCCATTTCGGGATCGGGGCCGGTTCCGGTTTCATTTTCATCTTCTTCGGCCGGTTCTGTTTCTTCACCGTCTTCGGCCGGATCCTCGAGTGATAACCGGTCCCTTGCCGGTCGGGACTGCTCCTCGTAGAGTTGATCCTCACCGGTCGACTTGGAGCTCTTCATCTTCTTCTCTGACTCCCAGTCGGCGAGTGTCTTGTCCTCCATGAAGACGATATCTCGACTCCTGAATATCTTCTTGTCGACCGGGTCCCATACTCGGTAGCCGAACTCGTCGTCGCCGTAACCGAGGAATATGCATGGCCGGGTCTTTGGATCTAACTTTCCTCTCCGGTCCTTTGCCACATGCACGTATGCGAGACACCCGAACACCTTCAGATGCCGGTAGGAGACTTCCTTACCGGTCCACACTTTCTGCGGCGTGTCTCCGTCCAAAGGTACTGAGGGTGATCTATTTATCACATACGTCGTCGTCGACATTGCCTCAGCCCAAAATCCCTTGGGTAATTTCGCATGTGCTAGCATACTCCGGACCCTCTCCATTATGGTCCGGTTCATCCTCTCGGCCAGCCCGTTCAGTTCCGGCGTCTTCGGCACAGTAAACTCGAGCCGGATTCCCTTCGAGCGACAGTACTCCGCGAACTGCCCCCGGTATTCCCCTCCGTTATCCGCTCGTATCGCTTTCAGCTTCTTGCCGGATTCTCTTTCCACTCTCGCGTGGAGTTCTTTGAAGACGGACAATACTTGGTCCTTTGTCTTCAACGGTGCCGTCCACAGCTTCCGGCTGTGATCATCAATGAATGTCACGAAGTACTGGGCTCCGCCATGTGACTTCGTTTCTACTTGACACACGTCAGTGTGCACCAACTCTAATGGTGCACTACGTCTCGTCGGTGGCCTTGAGTGGAAGGAGGTCCGGTTTTGCTTACCGGCCAGACAGTCGGTGCACTTCTCCAGGTGCACATGCTTCACTGGAATAAGGTTGTCTTCTGCAAGCCTCTTCATCCCCTTCTCACTCATGTGGCACAGTCTTTTGTGCCACAGCTCACCGGCAGTGTCGGCTGCCACATTCAGCTCTTCCGGACATAACCGGGCATTCATCAGGTACAATGTGTTGACTTTCCGGGCCCGAGCCACTATCAGGCTCCCCTTGCTGAACTTCATTACGCCATTCCGGATGCTACCTGTGTAGCCTTCATCGTCTAGCCTCCCGGCCGAAATCAGGTTCAATCGAACCTCCGGAACGTGTCGCACATCCTTCAGCAGCATCTTGCATCCGGTTGATGTCATCAGCCACACGTCTCCTATGCCGGCTATCCAGCACGTACCTTCATTTCCCATCCGGACACAGCCGTGCTCACCGGCTGTGTAGGATGAGAAGTATTTCTTCTCCGGGGTCAGGTGGAACGACGCTCCGGAATCGACCACCCAGGTCATCTCTTCACCGGCAAGGTTCAGCTCCCTCTCTTCGGTAATGAGCATTATCTCTTCTTCACTTGCTGCGAGTGCCGTCGTTCCTTTCCGGTCCTGCCCTCGCCGATCCGGACCTCTCCGGTCCGTGGCTCCCCGGTATGCACCGTTTCTCTCCGGTGACTTCTTCGAATCGGTGTCGTCGGCACCGTTGTCCTTTCGGTAATGCCGACAATTCTTCCGGAAGTGCCCCGGCTTCCCACAGTGGAAGCAGGTGGGTCTTCCTCTTGACTGCGACCGGGTCCCCGACTTCTCCCGTCTTTGCGGACTCCGGTTCCAGTGTCTTCCCCGTTCCGATTCGGTAAGCAGCGCCTTCGAGTCGGAGGCCGGTTCTTTATCTCTCCGACGCACTTCTTCGTTCAAGATACTTGTCTTTACCGTTTGTAGAGACAAGTTATCTTCGGTGCAGGAGGTGCTGAGAGTCACCACCAAGTTCTCCCAGCTTTCCGGCAATGTACACATCAGAATGATGGCTTGCATTGCATCCTCCAACGGGAACTTGATCGCCGCAAGCTGGTTCACAAATCCCATGAACGTGCTCACGTGTTCCACCATATTCTCGCCGTCCCGGTACTTGAGGTTCACTATCTTCCTCATCAGGGAGGTCCGGTTCAACGCATTCTTCCTCTCGTAGAGGCCCGAAAGCTTCTTCCACATCTCATATGCGTTGGTGTCATTCGCCACATGTTGTAGAACGCTTACATCGACATATTGCCGGATCGTCGCTACGGCTTTCCGGTTCAGGAGCTTCCACTCCGACTCTATTACCCCCTTGGGTATCTCGACATTGTCGATCGGTTCATACAGGTCTCGGACGATGAGAAGGTCCTCCATCTTTATCTTCCAGTCGGCGTAGTTCTGCGCATTCAGCACCATCATCCCCGGCTGCCCGCTGCTGCCGCCTTCCATTTTCTGTGTTACCGTCGCTCTGATACCACTTTGTTGAACAAACAGGACTCGGCCACAACCGAGGAATAGGATCAACTCACAGAAAACGGGAAATACAAAGTGCACGAGGACAATGGAGAGAAAGGTACACAGGATGTTTTACGTGGAAAACCCTAAATGGGAAAAACCACGGGAGTCCTCAAACTCCAACTATCACTATGAACAGGGATGTACACTAGTGAAGCTACAAGGCAACAACCTTGAGCTCACTGTCTTCGCCACAGGCGGCGGTAATACACAGAGGCAACGACCTCTTCGTCTCTCTCTCTCTCTCTCTCTCTCTCGGCAGCTCTCACTTCGCATACGAATGAGCAACAACCTTTTAAACTGTTTGCCCTAAGTCATATTTATACACATATGACTTTCGGGCAATTTACAAATATAGCCTCAAGGGCTCTTAGCAAACATATTCACAAATATGTCCCCGCATCCGGATCTCTCTCCGGGTACATTCGTCATCCGGCTCCGTAACCGGGGTCTTCATCATCCGGATCCGTATCCGGGTACTCTTCATCCGGCTTCATGCCGGGTACTCTTCATCATCCGGATCCGCATCCGGGTACTCGTCATCCGGCTTCATGCCGGGTACTCTTCATCATCCGGTTCCGTAACCGCAACCGGGCTTGCCGTCATTCGTCTCCGGACATCCCATCCGGAGGGACCGTAATCCCAACAAATGTCTCATAGTTAGTGTCAGACGTTTGTGTGAGCATTGAAGTACATCGTACTTCTTTCAGTCCGTATGGACTTGTATAAAAGTGCTCACTGAACACATACAATGTACAGAGTATTACAGATTGAGTATTATTTTTGAATTGAGTTTCTGTGTGCGCTCTCTCTCTCTGTCTCTCCAGTGTACTATGTATATCCTAAGCTCTCCATTAAACCTGCGTTTCTGTGTTTGGTTTTCTATTGCTTCCGCATGCTATTCTTTTATAGTAATGCACCACTGGAGTTAGTGCATACTGATGTGTGTCAAGTGAACACGAAGTCACATACCGGATCGCAGTACTTCGTGATGTTCATAGATGACCACAACTGGAAGCTATGGGTCTCGCCGTTGAAGACGAAGGATCAAGTGTTATCCATCTTCAAGGAGCTCCATGTGAGAGTGGAAAGAGAAACCAGCTTAAAGTTGAAGGCGGTTCGAGCAGATAACGGAGGAGAATACCGGGGGGCAGTTCGAGGAGTACTGCCGCTCAAAGGGAATCCGGCTCAAATTTACCGTGCCAAAGACGCCAGAACTAAACAGGTTGGCCGAGAGGATGAACCGGACCATAATGGAGAGGGTCCGGAGTATGCTAGCATATGTTAAGCTTTCCAAGACGTTTTGGGCCGAGGCACTGTCAACAACGATGTATGTGATAAACAGATCACCCTCAATGCCCTTGGATAGAGACACGCCACAGAGAGTATGGACCGGTAAGGAAATGTCTTACTGGCACCTGAAGGTGTTTGGTTGTCTCACTTACGTGCATGTTGCAAAGGACCGGAGAGCAAAGTTGGATCCAAAGTCCCGGCCTTGCATATTCCTCGGATACGGCAATGATGAGTTTGGCTACCGAGTGTGGGACTCCGTCGACAAGAAGGTTCCGGAGTCGAGATATTATCTTCATGGAGGAAAAGACCCCTGCCGACTGGGAGTCGGAGAAGAAGATAATGAACTCCGAGTCGACTGGTAAGGATAGGATCGATGAGATTCGGACCTACTCGGCTAAGAGCCGGTTGACACTAGAAGAACCGGCCGGTTACGGAAAGGACACCGAAAGAAGAAGAAGAGGAAGCAGGAACTGGAACCGGCCAAGATCCCAAATCGGATTGGGATGAAGAACAAATAGAGGAGCCGGTTGCCGAAAACCGAAGACGCAGATACCCTCTCAGAGAGAGAAGAGCCCCCCAGAGATTTCCGGATGCAGAGCGCGTGTTGCTAACTGATGAGGGGGAGCAGGAAAGCTTTGAAGAAGCAAAGGAGGACACCCACAACCGCAAGTGGTTGAGTGCCATGCAGGACGAGATGGATTCCCTGCATGAGAACCACACGTATGAACTGGTGGAGTTGCCGAAAGTAAAGCGGGCACTCCGGAATAAGTGGGTGTACAAGTTGAAATCGGGAGATGCCGGCAACCCCCCAAGGTACAAAGCCAGGATCGTGGTGAAGGGGTTCCAGTAGAAGAAGGGAGTGGACTTCAACGAGATATTTGCCCTGGTAGTAAAGATGACTTCCATCCGGATGGTGCTGAGCATAGCGGCAAGCATGGACCTCGAGGTAGAGCAGTTAGACGTGAAGACGACATTCCTCCACGGCGACCTCGAAGAGGAGATCTACATGTAGCAACTGGAGGGATTTGTGAAGAAAGGGAAGGAGCACCTGGTTTGTCGGCTGAAGAAGAGCCTCTACGATTTGAAGCAAGCTCCCCGACAATGGTACCGGAAGTTCAACTCCTTTATGACCGATTAGGGGTACCACAAGACGCAGGCCGATCACTGCATGTGAAGAAGTTTGAAGATGGAGACTTCCTGATACTCCTCCTGTATGTGGACGATAGGTTGATCGTTGGACGAGACCAAGTCAAGATACGGGCGCTGAAGAAGGCTTTGAACTAGACCTTCTCAATGAAAGACTTGGGTTCAACAAGACAGATACTGGGGATGCATATCATCCGGGACCAGTCAAAGAAGCAATTGTGGCTGTCACAGGAGAAGTACGTGACAAAGGTGCTTTAGCGATTCAACATGTCAGATGCTAAACCGGTCGGATCGATACTCCCGGCAAACTGCAGGTTATCCGGTAAGCAAAGCCCGAAGACGAAGGTAGAGAAGGCGGATATGATATCTTTGAACATTTGGCACAAAAGCATAAGCATCACAACCAAAAATATGAAGGTTACTTAAGTTAGGTTTGTGACCATGCCATAATTCATAAGGGGTTTGGAGCCCCAAAGATTTATGAAATCCTCGATTTTGAATGTAGCAAGCGGTGCCAACCGCTTCCTCCCAAAATTGAGGCGATAATTGAGCAAATTGTAACATACACCGAACCATATTGAGAAGTGTTCTATTCTTCCTTTTAGATACACCATTTTGTTGTGGTGTTGATATTCTATGATGTATGCCTTCATTTTGATAGAGTGTTTGAAAATTCATGAGACATATACTCACCACCACCATCAGTTTGAAGACTTTTAATTTTTGTTGATGTTTTCACTTCGACTTGAACCTTGTATTCTTTAAATGCTTGATAAGCTTGACTTTTATACTTTTATGATTGTAAATCGACTAAAGACATCTATAAAGCTAATGAAGTATTTGGCTCCACTAAGAGAAGGGGTTGGAAAGGTCCGCATAGATCACTATGTACTAATGTAAGAGGGGTAGAGGCTCTAGATCTATGCGTTGGGGAGGGCTGTTGGGGCATTTTCCCAAGGATACAACTTTCACACAAAGAGATGGGCTTGAAAGGTTCTTTTGGCAAACCATGGACTAGATTATTACATTGTAATGTTTTTAGAGCATTGAAATGCATATGACCTAGATGAAAGTGCCAAAGAGAAGGAGAATGAAGATTGGTTAAAGATATGGAGGATTGTATTGGAGTAGAATGATGTGCTTCTAAAATAAGAGATGTAGGAATATATTTTATGGGATATAAGCCTCCTTCTCATTTACAACATGTTCTAATAAGTTCTCCATTGGAGGCTTTATGTTTAATAATGGCATGGTTAGGATGAAATTCAATGGTAATACCATTTGTCGTTGCTTGACTAATCGATAGCAAATGTTTGGTGATGCCCGAGACATAGAGAACTTCATTTATTGTGAAATGTCTTCCTCCTGTGACATCAAAAGAAATATCACCCTTGCCAATAGCTTGTTTAGTCCCATTATTTCCAAATCTTACAATAATAGGGGGTTCAACTTCCTTATAATTACATAACCAATCTTTCCTATTAGTTAAGTGGTTAGTGGCACTAGTGTCAAGATACCATATGCCATTTACATTACTTGGATTTGGAATCGTGGCGGAAAGTTATTCGGCAATGAATGCTTGATTCAGAACATTGTCATACTTGTCACCATTTTGATAACCATCTCCTATGGTTTTATCATCATCCATCTCTTCTTCAACAAGATGGGCTTGCACACACCTCCAAGTTTGATAATTCTTGAAATTTGACTTTGCGCGACAATCTTTTGTTGCATGATTAGTATGTTTGGATATTTTACAATAGGTGTTGTTGAACCGCATTCCTCTTTGTTTAGTGTTTTGATCTTTCTTTATCCATGGCTTTGAGCTTTCTCCTCTTTGAGTGAATTCTTTTTTTTTGTATGCTACCATTGCCACACTTGGAGTTGAATTTGAAGACCTTTGTGAACACATTGAAGATCAATTAGAGTTGGAAAATTTATAGAGTTTTGGGTGGTTCTGAAAGTGGACCACGAGTGAGGAAGAGCCCCAAGAAGGAGAATCTTTTGTAATTATCATGGATTTCTAATCTTGAAGTTAACACATCATCTAATTTCTTTTGCCATATTAATAGAAATTCACCAATCAGTTGTTTGTCATTCATCGTGTAATTAACAAGCGCTTGAAGTGTATGCACTTGTTGGGGATCGTTTTTCGGTTTGTAGATAGTTTGTAAGTGCTTCCACATTTCTTGAGCCGTCTCCATTTTTCGCAATGTTTCTCCAGTGCCATCACTTACATACATTAGAATTTCCGTTCTTGTGCATAAGTTTTTTTCCTCAAATTCTTCAAGTTCTTCACCTTTTTCAGGTTTTATCGACGATCCTGAAATTATGTCCCATAATTTATTATATTTAAAAAGTAATTCTAATCTTGCCTTCCATATTCGATAATTTGTGTCGGATAATTTCTCGATCGTAAATTTTCGCATGTTGAGTTGCAACGACAACATAGATTGTGCCATTATTGCAAAGGGTTGTCCGGATCAACGCACGACAAACACCAAATTGTCTTTCGTTATTTGACGATTCTGGACACTATGAATATGATTATTTTTGTATGGGCATGAAAGTTAAATTATGATAAGGGCATGTGTTTTGTGATTTAAGAAAGGCATAAGCTATGAGGCTATTAGGTCATTTGGCTCTGATACCATGTAGGAAAAGAAGAGAAAGAGAAATAGAAAGGAGAGAGAGAGAAAGAAAGATATATTAACGTCTTCTAAGGACAAAATTGACCCATGAGACAAATGGATTACAACAAAAAATTGGATATTTACCCATTCATCAAAAGTAAAAAATAAAAATAAAAATAGAGTTTTAAGCTAAATAGTTCTAGTAAAATAAAATAACAAACATGTTCTACAAGGAAAATGATGTTATACTAGGCCTAATTTCATTTCCATCCAAAGTCTCTCGAAGAGAAGCGGGAGGTCAAAGGGTTTCGATGTGGATGTGGCTCATGGCCCCAATGTAAAAGGTACCCCAACCATAGCTTCTAGTCGACGTAGCTCACGTTCCCTTATCTTTTTAATCCTTTCTACTCCGTGTCGACTTGTTTTGAACCCCAACATCCGAGGGCGTTTGGTTGTTCTTTGCATTTTGGCTTCCTCAAGAGAGAGGTCGGGTGGCATAAGTGTATCCACATTCATCGTCTCCCCTTGTTCCTGAAAAATTACACTAGTTACAAGTTGATGAATAGTAAAAAGGTTATGGTTAACACTATGTAATTTATTCTCCCTATGTTGTTTTAGCTCTAAGATATACCTACCTAGTCTCTTTACATCCGGGGTATCTAATAGTTTGGAGAGGGTGGGAGAGGGTCCTAATATGTCTTGGTATTCCACTCGTATCTCGGCATAAGTTGGGCACTTGCATGTGAAGTGATACTCATCCTCTATCTCTATGTGGCACAACCTACATAGCCTTTCCTCCCTAGGGACTCTATTAGCCCGACTATTCTCAATCTCAAGTTGGTGAGATGACATCCTAAGTTGTCCAATGGCCACCCTTAGTGCATTTGATAATAATGTATCTAGATATCTTGGTCGTGTAATAAAACCTAACTGAGAGAAGTGCAAGAAGTTTTCCTTATAGTACAACATTTTATATGGGAGTGGCTCTCGTGGGGTGATCCATTTATATCGAGTGTAAATTTGCCATATTTCTTGCCCTATCACTTTATTATGGTTTTCATGAGATATTAGATTTTGGTCAGTCCCATAGTTGTACTTAAGGGGGGGTAGGTTATTAATGTCTATGTCGTTTGCAAGTAACCTACTCACCACAGTGCTATACCAAGAGCTAGTGTCTCCAGACGCATGTAGGGATCGGGATGCCCCAAAGGCTCAACAGGATATCCTATTTTGTGGTTGGCTATGTATCCAATGAATAAAAACTACCACTGAAACAATGCTTCTACTAACATCAGGGGTAGACTGAACTCTGTTCTAATAATGTCATATGGTATTGTCGATTTGCTTCGGAGTTGACATGATAACATCGTCACCAAAGGTCTCTCTAGTTGTGTCCACATGAAAGATGGTAGACCTGGAACCCATACTAGTGATGCATACATGAGGGAAGGGGTCACTAATGAGTCGAAGAGCCATCCCTTAGTCTGTGCCTCTTGAAAGTATGCTTGGTGCCATTGTCTCTCTAAGAGTGGGAGGGATGCATACCCTCTTGCTAGCTTATCTTTGGTTTCCTAGGTCATCGAGAATTTACCTGAGCGAGCACTAAAAGTGACTCCCAAGTATACATATGATCCAACTACCTTAACTACCTTATGAGAGAGGATTAGGTGACATTTATTCCTAACTCGGGATGATGTATGAAAGATAAGTACTTTAGATTTCGTTAGATTCACTACCAGGCCTCGTTGTGTACAAAAGTCATCTAGGGCATTAAGATGCTTTTGTAGGTCATGTTCCGACTCCGAGAGCAAGACAATGTCGTTTGTGTAGAGTAAGAGACTAACTTGCGTATCCCCAATAGTCACTCCCTCCCGTACGAGCAATAAAATCAGTGATCTCATCAATGTAGATCCCAAAAAGAGTCGGTGATAGGGGGCAACCCTGTTTTACACCAATGGTGCTAGTGAAACAATCGGATAGGCCACCTGGGCATCTTACGCACCCAGAGACTTGCTCATATAGGGCATAAATGGCCCAGATCATGTCATTTGGTGTCTCCAAGTTGTTAAGTCTATCAAACAACTTCTCCCTAGGAATTGTGTCAAAGGCTTTGCGGAAGTCCACAAAGCAACAATATAGTTTCTTCTTACGAGCCTTCGTCTGGTCAATTAAGCACCTAAGTGTGAAGATATGGTCAATAGTGGAGAAGGCTCGTCTAAAGCTAGCCTACTCAGGTGCTCGAAGACTTAATGTTTCCATATAATCGCTGAGCTTAGCTTCCATTACTGCACCATATAGTTTAGCGACTGTATGACCTATCATAATGGTCCTATATGTATTTGGGTCCATTGGGTCCCTTCCTTTATGTATAGGGACCATTGTGTTCATGGTCCATTGTGGTGGAAAACCCTTCGTGAGGGCACGGTTGAAGATTAGAGTGAGAAAGGGGGCTAAGCACTCTCGAGCATATATGATGTGCTCGGCTCGCAATCCTGTGTGGTCCATGGATTTCCTATGTTGTAATTTTTTTATGACCTTTGTGACTCTAGAGGTCGTGAAAAGTGTCCCCATGTAAGGTCAGGGTGTGGAAGGCATTGGAATGGGTGGTTGGTTCGGGACATGGTAGAGTCTCTCGATATATGTGTGCCAAATATTGGGATCCTCAATGGGTGTTTGTGGTCGCGGTTCCTGTAGTCTCTTCCATGCAAGGGCGCAATCCCTACTCATGAGCATATGGTAGAGTTCCCAATATTGGGATGCTTCCCAAGCTCGTCTTTTACAACGTGTCATCTTGCGCATCTCTTTTCGAGCATGTACTGAGGAAATAGGACCACTAAGTCGCGACACTTTAAGTTGTCTAAACAACTCTCTACAATCCTCATCATACCACTTGTTCTATGGCATAGACCCTATTCTACTATGATTGGAGTGTTTCGTGTATGGGAAGCTACTAATTGCTGTTGAGTGAAGGGTGCGTGCAATTCTGTAGTGAGGTTCTCTAAAGGCAAGGAACAATCAAAAGAGGGGAGATGGGCTTGAACATGTCAGGAGTAGATGTCAGCAAGCTCATGCGTGAAATGTATTATGGTGTGATGGTTTGGTTTACTAGAGTTGTTGGTGTGGGAGATGTCGCATTTTAGCTCAAAGTATATGAAGCTATGGTCTGCACCAATGGGGCATGGGGCCACCCGGAAGGAGTTAACCATGTGGGTAGCTTCAGGGCGTCCTATTAGGTAATCAACTATGCTTTCCCCTCTTCCATGTGGGAAACATGTGAGCGCTTCCAAGCCCGGCCACTTGGCTAAGCCATTATATATGATCATCTGGTGTCGGCTTCCAAGTTCAAGCAGATGATGGCCAAAGTTTGTCCTTTGATGTACCTTTGATCCTTTGATGTACGTGACATTCACCATTTCGAGGTTTCTATCCATGTGAAATATTGTGCATTGTCGGGGTTGGGTTCTCGCATTGAAATCTCCTACAAGGAAGACTTCCCCTTGAGAAGAATATCGGATTATGTCATCCGATAAAGGTTCTTATGGAGAAGGTCCATGCGGCGTTCCTTCATCAACTATACTCGCCTCTCCAGCCATATTATACCAGAACCCTTTCGGGGGGAAGTAACACACGACGATAAATATCGCTTGATCCTTGCTAGTGAGGACTTTCACCCACATAAAACGGGCTTCTAGGACTTTCTTTAGTATTTCTATCCTATTATGTATCTCTCTCCGAAATAGTATCGCAACCCCTCCAGACTCTCTAGTAGTATGTCGATGTGAGGTTTGTCTAAAGACAAATTCCCAACGAGAACCGTCAACTCATGGCAGTCCTCGATTTGGACTCTAATGTTTTTCTACTAAAAAAACTATGTCAAATACCTTCAAAATCTCCTCTAGATGGCTAGGGTGTGTCCAATGTGCACCGTTACAGTTTCATAAAGTCATCCTAAGTTTATTGTCTGTCACATGGGCCACACGCCGTCAATTGGTGGCGCGATCATTTATTATCACATGCCCATCTCGGTAAAAAGTGTGATGCCCCTCTTTACGAGCTTGTATGACTCGCGGCATACAAGTTTTACGATGCTCAATTTGCATCTTGGTCAAGTCTTCATCGAGGTAGATAGGGATCCCGCCCAATCCTCGAAGAATTGGTCTCTTGTTAAAAAATGTGATTCATCGAGTCTGTAAAGAATCAATGGTGATTCTTGTGTGTTATGTGTGAGCGGAAGAGATGTGTGTTATGTGTATGTGTGAGAGGAATTAGAGGAGAGAAGAGAGAACACAAGATAGAGGGAAAAAGGAATACTCAAGAAGAAGATGTATATTCACACATACAATAGCAAATACAAAATGTAGCATTACAAGGATTCACAACCGACTTCGTATGAAGTGTGAGGGTGCTTTATATATAGTCACCCTCTCTCTTCATTAACTAACTACATCAACCACTCTCTCTCTTGGGGAATGTGAAGACTCATAGTCATGGGGAATATGTAACTCATTAGTTATGTGTCATAGAATATGATTCTATGACACAGTTTAATGTGTAGAGAGTGGTATGACTCTTGACCTTTGACTGCACATAGATTCTCAAAGGTGTGTTCACACGTTGTACTATGTTGAGCTTCATTCTCAACAAAGTCCTTGAACTGAAGGACCAAAGCTCTTTTCCTAGTGGTGTCACGTCCTACCCTCCAAATTTTAGTGATTGGTAGGGTTTCGTACCCCAACATTTTCCTTAATGTTTGTGCATCTTCGTCAGGAGATGTCCCTTCCTTGAGCCCAGTAGTTCGTACATTTAGGCGTCGAGCTTGACGTCGTATTTTTTCCTCCTCAAGGGTAGTGTTTACAATATTTTCATCCTTTAGTTCCTTTTTAATATTACGTTGTCGTGGAGAAAACCGGCCATAGGAGGAAACGGGGGAAAAAGACACAAGAACCGGCCCTTACGCGTGGCTGCACTATTTATTAAGTTGTACATAATTAGGTCTGATTCAGGCGATGTAAATATACTAGGTAGTACACATTAATGTCTAGGGGATCCAAGCGTATCTCTGTCCGACGAGACAGAGGATAAGTGCATGTAACCAAGGGTGTAACGATCTTCCTCGATGGCCTATAAAAGGGAGGGGAAAAGATTGATACAAGGATCACACATTTTTTTTGAGAGGACGAAGTGTTGTCGGACTGGGAACCGAGCTCTCTCCTCCACCATCGTTGTTGCTTCTGTAGGGATTTGGATTAAGTTGGTTGCCTTTTCTGCGTGAAAGACCATGTGCTTCCGGTAGAGGCTCCACTACGAATTTCAGTGTGTGTTCATCCATGTTGAGTCTATCGCCGGCTTGCCGGTTGTAACATTGCAAGCTCTTTAATCTATACTACGACTGGAATTGATTGTCTTGTTTCTGTCTCTCTGTGTTTTCTGCGACTCTCTCTCCCTCTCATCTCTCACGCTCCTCGGTTCAGGGCCCCCACGGTCCCGCCTTATTTCATACGCGAAAGCGTAACAACACGACATTAATTTGGTGAACCCGACGTGAAACAAGGCGGCAGAGGAGTTCAAGATGAGGGGATCGGAGCTCGCCGAAGCCATGGTGGCAGCGGTTGACCGGATAGTAACCTCTCGCGAGGGCACGGGCACCCTTGACAGGGCCATCCAAGTAGTTGTCGGCGCGATAGGCCAATTCCATGGTAAGAACGCCACGAGTTATTTGGAGGCCTACCGAGCCGAAATGGTGATGAGGGACGTTCCGGAAGATAGGCGATTGGCGGGTTTCCCTCGGGTGGTGACGCCAGGCATTCACGCATATGTGCTTGAGGTACAACCTGGATGTCGGACCTGGGGAGAGTTTGAAGGTCGGATCCTCGAGAAATACGGGCTCGATGACTCGCTTCGGCTATCAAAGCGAGAGTTCATGGAGTGGTTGGAGACCCCCGGAAAGGCGAGGAACACGTATGCGTTCCTCCAGGAATTTAAGAAATGGTTCGCTTGGTTGTCGGCACTGGACCGGACTGTGCTCAACACGAGCCGGGTCCTGTTGTTCGTCAAAGTGGTGGACGCATTGGACCGGGAGAAAGTGGGTCTCCTATTGGAGACGGACGAAGGGCTCACGATAGACTGGGCTGTGGTAAAACAAGTCTGTAGTCGTTTCGACAAACGGCGTGAATGGAGCGTCGAGGGATCACCAGCAGCAAGGCCGGTCCTGGCAAGGAAGTTCGAGGAGCCGGCATCGGTAAGGAAAGATGAGACTCGAACATGGCTTGAGTCGGGTGCGGGCCCATCCGACGTGGTCAAGGGTCTCTCTGGGGGATCGGCTCTAGCAGAGCTGACACAAATGGTGTGGGATCTCCAGATCGCGCAGACCCGGAGAGACAACGGCGAACAGCCTCGTGACCGGAGACCGCCGGCAAGGCAACGGTGCATGTGGTGTGACACGGTCGGTCACATTCGGAAGGAGTGCACAGATTTTGCAGAAGCACTTAGGACTAACGCAGTGTACCTCTAGAATGGGCGGGTACATGTGAGCAAGACTCAGAAAGCCCTGGAGTTGAATACCGGGCGCGGCGGAATGAAGTGGTTGATGAAGGAAGTCGCGGCGCGACACGCTGAGGCCGTCCACTACTCAGCGTCGGCGGGGATCCGGGTCGGGGGCGACGAGGATCAGAAGGCAAAAGACTCCGGGTTTTGGACGTTGGTGCTAAAGGGCCTCTCCGGGGTCCGGCTAAAGGAGGAAGAGGCAGAGCAGCGGATCCAGGAGGTCACCGGATGGGACAATCCGGTCGAGGAAAAGACTGGTTTCGTGGAAGCCACATGCCAAAACTATGAGGTTCTAGTGGAAGATAAACGTGCGGGTAAGGCCGTAGGGGCTGGACCCTCACAACGATACGAGACCCGGTTCTGCCCAAAGAAGAACGATGCCGCCAATCCCGGCGCGCCGGACAAACCCAAGCCAGCCGGTTACCGGCTAAGCACTCAGATTGAAAGAACCACGAACCTACGGAAGGTCCTAGAGGAGCGGATTCTCGACAGCAAGGTTGAGTTGTCGCTATGGGAAGTGCTTGGGATCGCAAAGAAGGAGTTCCACGATTCTATCGTGGACTTGGTGAAGCGGAAGCGGCTCTCGACAAAGCTAGAACCGGAGAAGCCCATGGAGGTGCGGACGACGCACCTGGAAGACACGGCCCTAGAGGACGAGTTGGCGGAAAGCCATTATTCGAAATTTACACTGGGCCAGGGCCACGCCAGAGACCCCTATTCGGATCGGCAACGTCCAGGAGCTGGTCGTGGCTTTGATAAACCACGGCTCAGAAATCAACTTGATGTCCATGGACTTTTACAAAAAGGGGAAATGGCCAATCAATACCAAGCACGACTAGAAGATACGCGCGGTGACCCGTGCTATAGAGTTACACGGGGCGTGCCCGAATGTACACATCAAGATCGGCAACGTTGAGATAGATCAACACTTTTTCGTGCAGGAGACGTCCTCGCACCCAGTGATTCTTGGCGAACCGTACATTACGGTAGCACGCATGGAAACAAAGGTGTTGGACAACGGTTCAGTGTACACGGGCGTCAAAAGCCAAGACGGACGACACTCCGTCCAATTCCTGACCGTACGACCGAACCATGAGCGTAACCACGAGACCCTCGACGGCGACAGCCGAGGGTATTTTTCAAGAGAGCTATCAAGTCGTGGGGCCGCGATAGTCCAGACACCCCAAAGGAACCCCACATGTGTATAATAGGTAGGAGGTTTTGGTTCTCCGAAAGCAGAGGTTGTACCATAACCGACATCAGCAGCCGGGAAAGGAAGCGGGCGGAGGGAAGACTCAGGGCGTCCGGAGTCCTCACCCCCGACGAGGAAATTAGCGACACCATGGAAGCGGTCTCTTTCAACGACACCTTAGGGGAATTACTAAAGGTATCTGAAGAAGGCCTCGATGAAGACCGGATGATTCCAGTTAGCTCGGTAAAAATGTATGAAGTCATTACCGACTTCGGGAAAAGGGTCGGGTCGGATCGGATGGCCCAAGTGGATACGAGGTACAAGACTGTGGACCGGAAGGTGAGGCCAATCGCGGCTCCCTTGCCGGAGGGCAACAAGGAGCGAATAAAGGGGGTCGCGTCCGACCCAAGTTTGCGGAATCCGGGCGGCATAGGACACTGGTTCACCGACGTAACGCTACGGGAGCTCAAGGTTGGTGGGGGTGGGTTTCTACTGCCGGCAGAAGAGAAACGGTTTTGGAGGATGCTCGGGAGGCACGGGAAAGCCTTCGCATTCTCGCCGGAGGAGATCGGCTGCGTAGACCCGACGATCATAGAACCGATGGTGATATTCACGGTGCCACATGTGAGGTGGAATCTCAAATCTCACATCCCGAAGTTGATGGAGTTGTTGAAGCAGAAGGTGGAGATGGGCATCCTTGAGCTGTCGAGTGCCCCATATTCGAACCGGTGGTTTACTGTGCCAAAGAAGAACGGCATGATGCGCTTCATTCAAGACTTGCAACCACTCAATAAAGTGACCATTCGAAATGCAGGTATCGGGCCGACCATTGATGAGTTTGCAGAGGCCTTCGTCGGAAGGTTGATCTATTCGGTCTGGGATCTATACTCGGGGTATGACCAGTTCCAACTAGCCGTGGAGAGCAGGGATATTACGATGATGCGGACTCCTCTCGGCCTAGTGCGGATGTGCACCTTGCCGCAAGGGGGACCAACTCGGTGGCGCACATGGTGAACGCTATGAACAAAGTACTGAGAGATTGCATCCCAGACATCACCATTCCGTTTTTGGACGACATACCGATAAAAGGGTGTCCAGTGGAGGATAAGGATGAGTCGGTTGCACCGGACGGTTGTCGGAGGTTTGTTGTGGACCACATCAAAGACTGCGAAAAGGTGCTACAAAGGTTAGAGAGCGCATGACTCACCTTCTCTGGAGAAAAATCGGCGTTCGGTCAATCAAAAATCTTAGTGTTCGGTCACTTGTGCGGGCCTTATGGCTGGAAACCATCACCGGCAAAGGTCGAAGCCATTTCCGCGATGAAGGAGGAATTCAAGTCGGTAACGGAGGTGCGGAGGTTCCTGGGGGCGTGTGCGTTCTACCACATCTAGGTTCCGCATTACGAACATATTGTGGAACCTCTCTACGGGCTGCTAAAGAAAGGACGCAAATTCGACTCGGGTGAGGAACATACGGAGTCAGTCCGGAGATTGAAAGAAGCGTTGACCGCGGCACCGGCACTCCGCAAAGCGGTTTATGGCAGAGACGTTCCAATCTATGTAACCGTAGATACGAGCCCGACCAGGATAGGATGGGTGATCAGTCAAGAAGACGAGGGCGGCACACGGTTCCTGATCCGGTTCGAGGCGAAGGTATTGAGCGCGCGGCAACGAGGATACGCCCAAGTCAAGCGCGAGCTCTGGGGTATTGTTTCAGCAGTCAAGGCAAACAAAGATCATCTTATCGGGAAGGAGGTAATAATCGAGACAGACTACCTACCGATCCTCCGAATGGTTTATGGATGCGCGATGCCGGACCTGGCAATGCTCAGATGAATAGCGTACATCAAATCTCTGAGTCCGAAGATACGGCACATCTCCGGAAAGGACAACGCCATGGCCGACATGCTTTCAAGAGCGCGGTTTGACGACGAGGACGACATGGTTTCGGAGAGCAAAGAAGTCGGTGAGGACTTCTTCAAGTCAGCTTACCTAGAAAGGGTAGGTAGCACCCCGATGCTTAACGAGTTTCACAAGGGTGAACACGAAGGGGAGTGGCTCAGGATTGGTAGATTCCTGAAGACAATGACGTCGGACAGTGTGTGGGCGAAAGACGAAGCTAACCGGGTCCGGAAGAAAGCGTACCGGTTCTTCTTACGGGAGGGAACCTATGGAAGCATCCAAGGAAGAGAGGCGGCATCCCACTACGAATAGTGGCAGGAAAGGAGGAGCGGGAGATGTTGCTCACGGCGTACCACGAGAGTCCTTGGGCCGGTCACCGCAAGACTTGGGCCACGTTTGAGAAGCTAAAGGAGAAGTATTGGTGGTCGGGGCTATACCGGGACGTGCACCAGTTCGTGACGACGTGCAAGAGTTGCCTGATGCACTACATGATCCGGCATCAAGACGAGCTACACCCAACCTACACCCCGACCGTCCATTTCAAATGGATGGTAGATTTGGTGACGATGCGGATGGGGGTAGGACAGATACGGTACCTGGTGCTGGCACAAGAAGACTTGATGAACCAAGTGGAGGGCCGCACACTACAAAATAAGACGACTACGGCGGTGTGCCAATTCCTGATTGAGGAGGTGGTGTGCCGGTACGGGTGCGTAGGGAAGATCGTGGCCAATCAGGGGGAGCTAGACGCGCGAGAAGCCGAAGAGTTGTTCGACCGGCTAGGGGTCAAGCTCTCCCTCACTACTGCGTACAATCCAAAGGCCAACGGGAAGATAGAACGAGAGCACGGCCCAATCGTGAAGGCGCTGGTGCGAGCGTGTGAAGGACAGGTCGGGAATTGGCCGTGGCTTCTACCTTACGCGTTGTGGGCAGACTGAACTACGCATCGTTCGATGACCGGGTACATGCTGGCAGAGCTAATGTACGGGTAGAAACCGGTCATGCCAGTGGAACGGACAGTTTCCTCGTGGGCGACGATAGATTGGAGGAACGAGATGAGCCGAGAAGAGTTGTTGGTGGCACGGATTCGACAACTCGAGCGAAAACCGGAGGACGTGGAGCGGGCAAAGGCGAAGTTGCAAACGGTGAGGGAGAGGAACAAAGGTTGGTTCGACTGAACACACCGGCTGCGGCCAAAGAAGATCGAAGAAGGCGACTAGGTGTTGGTGTACAACAGCAACCTCGACAACCAACACAAGGAGACGCGCAAATTCGCGAGTGTCATGATATGGCAAGACTCGAACCCATGACCTTATGCTACATGGGTCGAGCTCTTACCATTAGACTATGAATTGTAATTTGTAGGATATTATTTTCATTTATACTTTATCATAGAAAATTGATGTATATTCCAGATCTCTCTTGAACATTCTAGAAGCTTCAGGATTATTCCTAAAAACACTATAAAAGGAGGCACAAGGCATTGTTTTGAACCAAATTGGTTCAACACCAGTCTTAAGCCTCTTAGCCAATTTGTACTTATTTTTCATATAATATAAGAGTTGTTGTCATCATCCTATCTCTCTCTCTCCTCTTCTCACTTCCTCTCTCTCGGGAATCTTACGCAGTCCCGTCCTCTTAGTACTAATAGTACTACTCTTCTTAGTACTAATTCCATCTCTGCTTTAGTACTATTCCTGACAGTTTGAACCAATTTGCCTCTTTCCTCCAGCCTACTTGTCATTCTCCCTCATCCTCCTACCCTTTTCCCTCTACTATGGCTACTGTTAGCGCCCAAGAATATCAATCCGTTTTCTTCGAGTTACAGTGCCTAAAAGAAAAGTTTGTTGCCCTGGAACAAGAAAACCAACGGCTGATAGGGGATCCGCAACAAATCGCTCTAGAAAAGCAACAAATGCAGCAGAAGCATGGGGAGTTAGCGTTACGGGTGCAACAACTCGAAGCGGCATTGCAACAACAAGGATCAAGTCCCCAAGGATTTCATAAAGAGCCGAAGATTGGACTTCCTGTGAAATTTGATGGAACGCGATCGCAATTCAGGGGATTCCTTAATCAGGTACGATTAGTCCTCCAAATGCATCCTTCCCGATACCCCACTGACGCATCCCGAGTCGGCTTAATAGGCACGTTGCTTAGCGGCTCAGCCTTAGCATGGTTCGCTCCGCTTCTAGAAAAACAATCGCCCTTGCTTAATAACTTTGAAGATTTTATTGGTGAGTTCAAAGCCTGCTTTGGAGACACCGACAGCATCAGGACGGCGATCAACAAGATCCGGCGATTGCGTCAAGGTGATCGTCCAGCCTCTGCCTACGCGGCGGATTTCTGCCTACTCGCTTCCGACATACCCTGGGATGATCAAGCACTAATGGAGCAGTTTCGCTATGGCCTGCGAAATTATGTCAAAGATCTACTTCTAACCATCCCCGAAGAACCAAAGTCTCTTACGGAGGCAATCAGTCGAGCGGTCCGATGTGACAACCGCCTCTTCGAACGGCGTTTGGAACGTCAATTACAGATACCACTCGCTAGGCCGGAGCCCACTTACGCCGCAGTCGCGGCTAGACCATTTGCACGAGACATACCTCAAGCAAATACTTCGACACCGATGGAGATTGATACCATGCGTCGACGCGGCCCGTTCTCAGAAGAAGAAAAGCAACGACGACGTGCAAATCGATTATGTCTTTATTGCGGTGGACTAGGGCATATCGCAATCAATTGTCCCCATAGGCTAAGAAGACAGGTAAATCAAATTGTAGCCTGTACTAAACCCGAGTCAATTCTTCCCTTAGGAGTGTCTGATAGTATTAATAGTATTAATAGTACTAATAGAGTGTTTGATAGTATTCATAGTACTAATAGCCCAAGTATCTCAAATAAATTTGAAATCCTTAGTCAATTAGATGAAGAGTTAAACGATTGAGTCCAGCCAAAATAGGAGCCGTTTGGTTGGACAGCAGCCCTAGATCTGTACAGCCCATTAGTGGTTCCATTCCTTCCAAGCAAGTTAGCAATGTGTTCCTAGCCCAAGTCATTGTTAGTACTAAAAGTACTCCCCCAGTACCCGTCCTAGCACTTTTAGATTCCGGAGCTAATTCCTGTTTCATGGATCGAAATTTTGCCCAAGCTTCTCAGATATCCTTAAGAAAACTTCCCTGTCCCGCATCTGTAGTAGTCATTGATGGTCGTCCCATTGCTTCCAGGAATATTGTAGAAGAATCAGAACCCATTCAAGTTGTCCTAGGTAGTTTTGTGTGTGTAATATCATTTAATATAATTAGTGGTCTAGAGCATCCCATTGTCCTAGGATTACCTTGGTTTGAATTACATAATCCAGTCATAGATTGGAGAACAAGAGAAGTCCGATATCGACCACCCCAAGAATCAACTCACCAAGTTTCGACCATTTCACTCCATCAACTACGCGAAGAAGGACCCAAGGAGGCAATGTTCCTATCTGCAATATCAGTACATCCTTCCAACACTATTAAGAAGGACTCCTCAGTACAACTTCCAGCAAAATATCATCCTTATGCCGATGTATTTGACAAGGTAAAAGCCGGTACCCTTCCTCATCACCGTCCCTATGACTGTCCCATCGATTTACAACCAAGAACCGAGCCACCATGGGGACCAATTTACAACTTGTCACCCACCGAGTTAGAAGTCCTTCGAGCCTACATAGAGGAGAACTTGGCAAGCGGGTTCATCCGCCATTCGAAATCTCCGGCCGGTGCACCCATCTTCTTTGTCAAGAAGAAAGATGGCTCACTTCGTCTTGTCGTTGATTACCGCGGATTGAATAAAGTCACCATCCGGAATAGGTATGCACTTCCTCTTATATCAAGTCTTTTAGAGAGAGTTAATGGTGCCAAGTTTTTTACTAAAATCGACCTACGAGGAGCGTATAACCTCGTGCGGATCCGACCGGGAGATGAGTGGAAGACCGCCTTTCGCACGCGGTATGGGCATTTCGAGTATACTGTTATGCCGTTTGGCCTAACCAATGCACCCGCAGTCTTCCAACACATGGCAAATGATATATTCAGAGACCTCTTGGATATCTGTTTGATCATTTATCTGGATGATCTATTGATTTATTCAAAGACCCAGGAAGAGCACGATTCTCATGTACTATTAGTACTAAAGCGACTCCGCGAGAATGGTCTTTATGCCAAGCTAGAAAAATGTAGCTTTGACTGCAAGCAAGTGGAATTTCTAGGCTACGTCATCTCCTCAAAGGGCATCGCCACGGATCCAGCTAAAATCCAAACTGTACTAGAGTGGCAAATTCCACGGTCGGTACGAGATGTACAATGTTTTCTAGGTTTTGCTAACTTCTACCGTAAGTTTATACAAGATTACTCGAAGATTATTTTACCTCTCACACAACTTACGAAGAAGGGCCAAGCATTTCTTTGGTCCATAGAAGCAGATATGGCTTTTCGACATCTTAAGAAAGCCTTTACATCAGCATCGATTCTAGCTCATGTGGATACAAGCAAACCATTCATCATGGAGGCCAACGCATCAGATTTTGCCCTCGGTAGCATCCTTTCTCAACAAGGCGATAAAGAAGAGTTGCATCCGGTGGCTTTCCATTCGCGCAAATTCGATGTCGCAGAAATCAACTACGAAATACATGACAAGGAGTTATTAGCCATCGTGGATTCATTTGTACAATGGCGGCATTTCTTAGAGGGCTCTCCACATCAGGTCATTGTCTTTAGCGATCATAAAAATCTTGCTTATTTTCAGAACGCTCGCATACTAAATCGACGGCAAGCTCGGTGGGCGCAATTCCTCACGCGTTTCGACTTCAAAATCACATATCGACCGGGGAATCAGCAAGGAAAAGCAGATGCACTATCACGGCGTTCATATCTTGCACCTTGTCCTGGTGACGCAACATTTGATAATCAAAAGCAAGTAATCTTGGGACCAACACGATTGCACACGACGCGGATTTTTCACACCCCGATGGATTCACGGATTACCGATGACATACATGCAACCTTGAAGACGGATAGTTTTGCTCAAGACATCCTGGCGCACATTGATACTTCTCGGGCATCCTGTTCTCAGTCTCAACAACCAGGTATTGACTACCGACAATTCGAATATCATGATGGTTTGTTATTCTTTAAAAAGCGCGTATATGTCCCCGATTGCTCCTGTCGCCTTCAAATCGTCCAACATTGTCACGACACCCATACGGCGGGACATTTCGGTAGTACTAAGACGTTGGAGCTAGTGCAACGATCTTTTTGGTGGCCCCACATGCGCCGTTTTGTCGACGACTACGTTCGGACCTGTGATGCTTGCTGTCGAGCAAAGATGCCACGACACCATCCATATGGCTTGTTGAAACCCATACCGATTCCAAGTAAGCCGTGGCAGTCTATTTGTCTTGCTTTTATCACAGATCTGTCGGTCTCGAAGGGGTTCGATGCTATCCTAACCGTCGTCGATCGATATACGAAGATGGCACATTTTGTGCCATGTACTAAAGCCATCACTAGCGAGGAAACTGCCGCTCTTGTTATGCGTGAGGTATTTCGACATCATGGCCTCCCAGATAGTATTATCAGTGACCGAGGCCCGCAATTTGTCTCCAAATTTTGGCAGCATCTCTTCAAGATGCTCAAGGTCTCCTACAACCTCTCCTCCGGCTACCATCCTCAGACCGACGAGCAGGCGGAACAAACAAACCAAACGCTAGAGCAATATCTCTGGTGTTTCCTGAGTTATCAACAGGACGATTGGGCCGAGATTCTCCACTTTGCGGAGTTTGCGTATAATAATGCTATTCACTCCTCGACTCGGGTTTCGCTTATACCGGTTTCCATCCTCGCTGGTCGGTGATCGACACTTCAGAGCTACCTACCAACCCTCGTGCCGAGGATCATTTGGAGAGGCTACGCAAGATCCAGATGGATCTCTCTACTCACCTTCATCATGCTCAACACACACAGAAGACTTATGTGGATCGTCATCGGATTCCCTCCTCTTTTGCCATCGGAGATCGAGTATGGCTCTTACATCGTCACATCAAGACTACTCGACCGTGCGACAAGTTGGATTATCAACGACTCAGTCCCTTCCGTATTACGGGTAAGATTAATGATGTCACCTTTCGCCTTGATCTCCCTCCGCAGCTTCAGATACATCCGGTTTTCCATTGTTCTCTTCTTGAACCTTATAAAGCAAACACCATTCCCGATCGTGTGACACCACCGCCGCCCCCGCTGGAGTTGGACGTTGGCCCGGAGTATGAAGTTGCTGCCATCCTCGATTCCAAACTTGTTCGCAACAAACTTTATTACTTGGTCGATTGGCTTGGTTATAGTCCGAGCGAACGTACTTGGGAACCCGTCGAGCATGTTGCCAATGCACAGGATCTTCTTGCTGATTTCCACCGAAAGTATCCGGACAAACCCGGTCCGCAATTAGCGCCGACTTGTTCCACTCGTCGTCTTTAAGGGGGAGATAGTGTCATGATATGGCAAGACTCGAACCCATGACCTTATGCTACATGGGTCGAGCTCTTACCATTAGACTATGAATTGTAATTTGTAGGATATTATTTTCATTTATACTTTATCATAGAAAATTGATGTATATTCCAGATCTCTCTTGAACATTCTAGAAGCTTCAGGCTTATTCCTAAAAACACTATAAAAGGAGGCACAAGGCATTGTTTTGAACCAAATTGGTTCAACACCGGTCTTAAGCCTCTTAGCCGATTTGTACTTATCTTTTATATAATATAAGAGTTGTTGTCATCATCCTATCTCTCTCTCTCCTCTTCTCACTTCCTCTCTCTCGGGAATCTTACGCAGTCCCGTCCTCTTAGTACTAATAGTACTACTCTTCTTAGTACTAATTCCATCTCTACTTTAGTACTATTCCTGACAACGAGGAGGTGGTTCGGGCCCTACGCCGTTGTCGTGCCTTTCGGCGCCGGATCATTTGCGTGAGTCGGGTGGGAACCGTTGGGGTTTTGGACTAGGAGAAAGAAGAATATGCAATAATGTTAGTTAGGAAGAGATTGCAAGAAGAAGATATGAAACTCGTGAATCCCACGAGTATAGTGTATTAATTGATACTTAGATTGTAAGAGAGAAATAGATGGTAAAATCGTGAATCCCACGATTATTTTATATTATTCAAACCTTATAAAAATCAACAACACCTATACATCTTTCTCTCTTCCTTATATAGTGTTGGAAGAGTCTAAGTTTATCACATGCAAGCATCATGCTTTTCCTAACTTTAGTTTTCATGCACACTGCATGTGTATGATTAGCTTTCTATCCCATCTTTTCTTTTAACTCGAGTGTGTATGCATGAATAACTTTTTGTACCATGCATATCTAGAATATTTACATGGGATAAAGTTTAGTATAACTTTAAAATTCATAATATGCTAGTATAGTGGTAAGGCTTAAAAATCATTAACATGGAGGTACAAGGTTCGAATCTTGCCCTATGCATGTAACAATCTTTTCTTCTATTTACGAATTTGTCTCTTCATCCGGTGAGAGACTCTCACCGGCCTTCTTTATCCGGCTCTTTCCGGTTCTGCTTGATCCGGTTCTTACTGGGTCTCCTTACCGATTCCTCCTTCATCCAGTTCTCACCGGGTCTTCCTTACCGGTTCCTCCTTCCGGTTCTCACCGGGTACTCCATGTCCTATCCGGAGAGACAAAAAAAACAATTTTTCATGTAGTGTGGGAATTACACTACGACACCATAACAAGTGCGAACGACAATGGCACCTACCATCTTGCGGAGCTCGACGGGACGCGGTTAGCAGTACCGGTAGCCGGGAAGTAGATCAAGGCGTTCAAAAAGTGGCACGAGGACGAGCCGGACCCGGGGAACGAGGACGACGATGACGATCGGTTTGGAGCAGAAGAAGGATCGGGGAGCGACGAGTAGAGGCGAGCTGATTTCTCCAGTAATTGTTCCTCTCCGACGCATACTGGTGGATGAGCAGTTTGGTGGGGATGGATGTCGTGGAGAAAACTGGCCATAGGAGGAAACGGGGGAAAAAGACACAGGAACTGGCCCTTATGCATGGCCGCACTATTTATTAAGTTGTACATAACTAGGTCTGATTCAGCGGATGTAAATATACTAGGTAGTACGCATTAATTGTCTAGGGGATCCAAGCGTATCTCTGTCCGACGGGACAGAGGATAAGTGCATGTAACCAAGGGTGTAACGGTCTTCCTCGACGGCCTATAAAAGGGAGGGGAAAAGATTGATACAAGGATCACACATTTTTTTTGAGAGGACGAAGTGTTGTCGGACTGGGAACGGAGCTCTCTCCTCCACCATCATTGTTGCTTCTGCAGGGATTTGGGTTAAGTTGGCTACCTCTGCTGCGTGAAAGCCCGTGTGCTTCCAGTAGAGGCTCCACTGCGAATTTCAATGCGTGTGTTCGTCCATGTTGAGTCCGTTGCCGGCTTGCCGATTGTAACATTGCAAGCTCTGTAATCTATGCTGCTACTAGAACTGATTGTCTCGTTTCTATCTCTTTGTGTTTTCTGCAACTCTCTCTCCCTCTTATCTCTCACGCTCCTCGGTTTAGGGCCCTCGCGGTCCCACCTTATTTCATACGCGAAAGCGTAACAACAGAACGTTTTACTACATCAACCCACCTAGTTTTTGCTAATTCCATATCGCTTTTAACCTCTTCCTTAACCTTTTTTATCTCGTCCTTAATATCCTGGAGGGAAGATATTTCACCATCATCCCTAGATGTCTCAAGGTCCTTAACTTGTTTCTGAAGGTTCGTGTTGTCTACTTTAAGTTTCATTATTTCAGCAATAAGCACTTCTTTTTCTTCCTTATCTTTTTGATTTTCAGCGTCAATCTCTTTCGCCCATTTTTCTATTTTAACTAAACAGTTAAGGACATCTAAAAATTCTTCCTTACTTATAATTTCTTTGTGTGTTTCCTTATGGTTTCGTCTAGAAGTCATGTTGTAAATCAAAAGATAAAAGAAAGAAAAGACAAAGAGGACAGAAAAAACTTAGCCAAGCATCAATGCCTTGCGCGCTAGGTTCAAGTGTAAAAGCACATGTATGCTCTCTCGTTTACTTAGCCGATGACGTTATCAGAAGCGTAGATTATAGAGGCGACGGCCAAGAACTAACGACAACGGTGACAACGACAACGGTGGCAAACGACAAACGACGACGACGATGGCAGCTGATAGTGGCTGCAAACGACAACGACAGCAACAACAGAAAGAGTCGTTATAGAGAGAGAGAGAGGGGGGGGGGGAACCGAAAACCGTTATGAACTCATGCATGGAATGATTCATGCTATATCTATTTTAGACTTAAGTTTTAGTTAACAAGACTTCATGATGTAAATAATATGCATGCATCCCATTATCTTGTGGGTCATAAATTTATGTATCTCAATCATTTTGAATTATACATAGAAGAGCATAGCCTATAAGCTCAATCGAGAGATTATCTTGATATGTGATTAGTGATCTTGATTAATATCTAATCACTCTTTGATCTTGCTTAATAGTCTATTCTATAACACGTTATCAGCACAATTAGCCTCTACCATAGCAATTAATTATTCTCTTATACAAATCTACCTTATTGTTAGCATTAGCATGGCTTCTCAAGCTCTACAAATAGAGAAATGCTTCTTCCCACCACTTGCGTTCGATGGGTCAAATTATATGACTTGGATAGTTCATGTTGAAGGCCATCTCACGGCGAACGATCTCCTTCATACGGTAAGTGATAATTTTAATGATGCTGAGAACTCAAATGCTAGGAAGAAGGGAGCGGAAGCATTCATCTTCATCCTTCATCACCTTGATCTAAGCCTTCAGAATCAATACTTCTTCATCACGAATCCATCAACTCTCTAGAAGTAATTCAAAGCCCGCTTTGATCATCAACGAACAGTTCTCAACCCCAACACTTTGCATGAATGGAATCAACTTTGTTTTCAAGATTTCAAGAAAGTTGCTGAATATAATTCCTCACTATTTGGTATCGTTTGTAAACTTAAATTTTGTGGTCATGACAACCTTGTTCAAGAGGCGAATCTAATCAACAAAACGGTAACTACTTTTCATCCCTCAAATTTTAATCTTTTTGGACAACATCGTAATCGTGGTTTTAAAACCTATGTTGAACTTTTATTTGCACTTATTGTCACTGACCAACACCACCAAGTTCTCCTCAAGAACAACAAACTTCATCCAGTTAGTTCCTCTACAATTCAAGGATTTGACGCATGTCAAGAGTAATTATTCTAGACAGCAACATCGTCATTAACACCCATATGCACAAAGTCGAGGAAGAGGAAGAGGAAGAAGAAATCAACAAAGGAATCAATATCCCACAAGTAATCAAGTCAAGCCAATGCACCATCAATCAAACTCAAGTCAAGATAACCCTTCATCGAATTTATGTCTTCAATGTGGTTTACGAGGGGACTAGGCAAATACTTGTTGAACTTCTAAGTTTCATGTTGATCTTTACCAGAAGTATGGCAAGCAAGGTCAAGATAGGAAACCAGAGGCTAATATGGTAGTAGAAACATCAACGATCTCACCATCAATTCCAATCTTGGAATATAATTTTATGGATCAACCTTTGGAATTCGAGCCCGAAGCCAACATGATTGAAGCTCATATGATTGATTTGCATACAAGCTGTTTTCTTTGTCTTATTGATTGCGCCTCAACACACACTATTCTATGTCATAAAGAATCATTTCATCATATTAAAGATCAAGTCCCTTTCGACATCAAGACTATAGCTGGTTCTTGTATTGGACAAGGAAGAGGCCCCACCACTATCCAACCTCCAAATGGTGTTTTCTTGGAAATACATCCAGGTGTTATCTATGCGCCTACCTCTCTAAGAAATCTACTTGGATTTGCAGATGTGCGACGCAATGGATACCATCTCATGACATGGGAACAAGATGGGAAAGAGAAAATGCGAGTTGTCAAGCACCTGTCAAATACTACCCAAGTTATTGATGAGTTAGAAGTCATATCAGACCAATTGTTGTTTCAACCTTAAAGCCTCGAAGATCCGCATGGCTTCATTTGCCCACTACTCCAATATTTCCTCAAAGGTCAATACCGACATAGTGGATCTTTGGCATGATAGACTAGATCATCTTGGCCATACAATGATTAGGAGAATGATCAATAATGTTCAAGATCTACCTTTAAAGTTAGAATACTTGAATCGAGTTAAAACTCGTTTTTGTGTTCCATGCGCACAAGGAAAGCTAGTGATTTGTCCTTCCTTGGACCTAAGGAACTCTATGAGTCACCCAAATTTTTGGAGCGTATGCATGGTGATATCCATGGACCAATGCACCCTCCTTCTGGACCATTTTATTACTTCATGGGAGTCAAAGATGCTTCATCGCATTTTTCTCACATCACACTTCTTTCTACTCGCAACATGGTGTTGCCTTGACTCCTCATCCTTATCATCAAGTTGCGTGCTCAATTCCTAGATTTTCCAATTAAGTCAATTCGGATGGACAACACTACCGAGTTTACGTCAATAACCTTTATTCGCATATTGCAAATCTATCGGTATTAATTTTGAAGTTTCAACTCCTCATGTTCACATTCAAAATGGTATGGCTGAATATTTAATTAAACAAATCCAAGTAATTGTGCGACCGATTCTTCTCAAATCAAATTTGCCTAGTTCAACATGGGGACATGCAGTACTTCATGCAGCGCAACTTCTCCGACTACGGTCGTCATCATATCATGTTTACTCTCCCCATCAACTCATGACAGCTTTCGTGAACGAAATGGATCCTCAAACTATTCAAGAAGCAAAAGCATCTCCTTTTTGGGATAAATGGAAAGAAGTTATTCAAGTTGAGCTAAATAGTCTTCTCAAAAGATGAGTTTTTGGTAAAATTCAAGAGACGCCTATTGGTCATACACCTGTTGGCTATCATTGGGTTTTTGTGCGGAAGCATAATGATAAAAGAGATGTTATTTAAGGCAAGGTTTGTTGCTCAAGGTTTCACATGACGATTTGGTATTGATTATACTTATACATATTCTCCGGTTATGGATGCAACAAGTTTTCGTTGGTTGATTCATTTTACTCTTCAACGAAGTCTTCATATGCATCTCATGGATGTGGTTATAGTTTATCTTTATGACGGTATTTTTCATTGCATATTTATCAAGCATCATCTCAAAGAATTTGTCATCATCACTATTTATGTTGATGATCTCAATATTATTGGAACATCCAATGCTATGAAGATGTTGTTGCTATGGTTAGCCGCCAATTTGAAATGAAAGACCTCGATTTAACTACATTATGCTTGGGTCTTCAGATTGAGCACCTATCTAATGGAATTCTTCTTCATCAGAGCTCTGATATCCATAAAATATTAAAATGGTTTTCTATGTATCAAGCTCATTTTATTAGAACTCCTATAGTAGTGCGCTCTCTAGATCCTTCTCATGACCCATTTCGGCCAAGATCTTCTAACGAGTGAGCATTGGGACCACAATATCTTTACATGGTTGTTGTTGGTGCACTTATGTACTTGGCCAATTGTACGCGTCTGGACATTTCGTTCGCTGTCAATTTGTTGGCTTGGTATAGTCACGATCCTACCAGGTGACACTGTACTGGAATTGAGCAGATTTTCCGATATTCACGAGGCACTAAAGATATGGGTCTTTTCTTTACCAACGGTTCTATGCACGGTCAATTGACCGGTTATTCTGACATTGGGTTCTTATCTGGCCCTCATGTTGGCATATCACAAACAGGATATCTTTTCCTTGTTGGTGGCACAACAATCTCATGCATGAGGGGGAGTGTTATGAACTCATGCATGTAATGAGTCATGCTATATCTATTTTAGTCTTAAGCTTTAGTTAACAAGACTTCATGATGTAAATAGTATGCATGCATCCCATCGTCTTGTGGGTCATAAACTTATGTATCTCAATCATTTTGGATTATATATAGAAGAGCATAGCATATGAGCTCTATCGAGAGATTATCTTGATATGTGATTAGTGATCTTAATTCATATTTAATCACTCTTTGATCTTGCTTAAGAGTCTATTCTATAACAAAAACCAAATTTTATATTATTGGAACGCTGTAACTATTACATCATTGGTGGTGGCTTTATAAGACCACCATTGAGGCTCTTTCCTTCTTATTATTATTACGGGAAACTGTTTCATGTTTCATATTCATAGGAAGCTAATATTAATATGATTAAATTATTATTATTATTTCGCTTATTATTTACCACCAAGATGTACTTACTACCTAGAAAAGTTTTTCTGGATGCTTCCATTTGTATATTACAAGAAAAACGTTTGCTTAGCATTGATAATCCATTCATAAACCGTACAATTGAGAGAGGCAACTCAGGAAGTTTAATAAAGGGTCAATCCAAAAAGCACACAAAAACTTTTCACTCATTTAAGAAAATTATGTACCCCAATCAGAATTATGGGAAGTGAAGAATCGAAAAGAGAGAATCCAATCAGAAGTTGGGGCAAAGAACTACAACTACTAAAATTGGCGGTGGTGGTTAGCGCTTCCTAATCACAAACCACTAATTCCTTCATTATTTTGGATGAGCTATATATAGATAGATTTATGTAGACCTAAAGATGCAGGAGAGAGGAACATGATGATTGGATGATTGGATGATTAGGATGATGTTTGGAAGATGGCCGCAGATGAGTGGAGATGGCAGATTGAAGAAAGAAGACAGAACTTGAAAGATCAAAAATAAAAATAGAATAAATCTGTGCTAAGGTCCTCAATGTTATGAAATTAGAACCTACATTATGGTTTGTTTGTTTTTTTGGGTTTTTTTGGTTTTTTTTGGTTTTTTTTTGGTTTTTCTGTTGTAACTGTCATCGCGGCGCACCAGATCACACTGCCTGACAGACCTTCACGGATAACCAGATCCTGAGCCGCCTGAGCCTGAGCCTGAGCCTGAGCCTGAGACTGAGCCTGAGACTGAGACTGAGTCTGAGCCTGAGCCTGAGCCTGAGCTTGAGCTTGAGCCTGAGCCGAGGCCCTGATCGTCAGAATTGATGGGCTGCTGCGGTCCGGCGGCGAATTGCGCCGCAGTCGTCGTGGTTTGCTGTGGCGAAGATGAGTAGGGCCCAGCGGATGGGGCGCTAAAGGCAGCTGATGGTGGCGCTTGAGGACTCTGCGTATTGATGCTGGCAGGTACTGTTAAGACAGGCGGAGGCGGAGGCGGCGGCGGAGGAGGAGGCGGAGGCGGCGGCGGAGGAGGCGGCGGAGGAGGAGGCGGCGGCGGAGGAGGCGGAGGCGGCGGTGGCGGAGGAGGAGGCGGAGGATACATGACAGGAGATGGTTTATGTGGATAGGCAGGAGGAATAGGAAATGGGGCCAGCTGAGCTTGGGATGGTGGACATAAGAATGGCCGCTTCTCCCCCGGAATGTAAGCGCCACCACCACCATGGAACTCCCCCCCGAAACCACCTAGCCAGCGCCTTGCCCCCGCCCCCGCCCCCGACCCCGAAGAAGAAGAAGAAGAAGAAGAAGATTCGGCCGTCGTAGTAGTAAACACGGGGGGCGAGAATGCCGAGAACCCCAAGAAGAAGAAGAAGAAAAACTTGGTCATGGGCTGCATAAGAGCCATCATGCCGGTCTGTGTGTGTGGGAATTGGATTGGAATTGGATTGGAATTGGATTGTTTCCAAGGAAAATGAGCATGCATGAGGTTTGTTGTGTGTCTATTGGGTTTCATTTTATAGTCATTTTAAAACTTCTGTGCTCTTCCCAAACTCCAATCCAAGCCCACCCTTTTCTTCTTAAGTTCTTCTTCTAACTAGCTCTTCCTTTCCTTTCCTTCACTTTTTCTCTCCCCCCCCCCCCCCCTTTTTTATGTTCTTTCTGTTAAGAGTTTCCCCTGTCATTCTCTGCTTTTTTGCTTTCTTTCTCTACCTTTTCTTGCTTTTCTTCTCTCCCGCCCATTATCTTAAACTATTGAAGGTTGGGATGATCTCAAACAATTGGGAATGTCGACCATAACTTCACTTCATCTCACCCATAATGTCTACTACTCAATGCCCAAATATGATTGGAAGAAGTTGTGCAACCCCATATGAGAAGAACCTTACATCACATTAAGGTAGACTACTTGATGGAGAAGATGTATGAGATTTGGGTGCGGGAATATGATTTGGTCATTGCCCGCATTAATTAGTTTCAAGACTCCGTTCCGTGTTTGTGCATTTGGTCATTGCCCGCATTAATGAGTTTCAAGACTCCGTGTTTGTGCGAGCACACACACACGCGCGCTATATCATGACAACGTTATTGTTTAGTCGATTGGATATTCTTGATTACTTCATAATAGACAATGACAAAGAGAGTAATTATGACAATCAACATTATTATTGATGTCATGAGACTCAAAACTTGGAGCATCCCATTAACTTTCTTTCCTTTTATGTTTCTACATAGCGTTAACTTCAACATCTAAGAGGCCCTAGGCTTATACTTTGTTCTTTTGTTTTGCTTTTAGAAGCCTTAATAGTGAGCTATACAACTTGTACCTGTCAAAAGATTGAAGGCATCAAGTAGACAATTGGGATGGTCATGGTATGAAACATCTGTAAGTACCATGTTATATTGAGCAATTAACTGTGGTGATGTGATATTAACATATGCTCGTTACAAAAGCGGAGAACAAGAACAAAATCAGACTAATGCCTAGTTCTACTAACTAGTATACACCTTAAGGTTGGAGATGTATACAAACTCCTTGTTGTCACTACTACATGAGGATATATTGAGGATACCATGTGGTATCCGAGCTTTCAACAATTTTATCAATGTAGACATCGTCTTTCCGGATGGTGGCCTCGAGTCGAGGTTTCCCACTAGTACTATAAGAGAAATGAGGTAAGGACTAAGATTCATTACACCCGAGTGAGAGACGTTGGGTCGAGGAAGTCAGACATGTAGAGACCGGGGATGAGGGCGAGTGTGAAGGCGAGGAAAGCGAGAGATCCGAAGACCCAGAAGAGGAGGCAAGCTCCGAAGTAAAGGCTACGTGATCCGACAGTGTTGAGGAGGGTCGCGCGGTACAACAGATCAGACACCTCTTCCTCGTGGCCCCCACCCATCGTCATGAATTGTCCAACATTGTTATTGTTATCGTTGCAAGTGTTGTTGGGGCCTAGGGACATGGGCACATTGAGCAAGAAGTTAAGGCTACTGAGGAAGCGGATGGATTGCGCATTGCACAAGAAGGAGAACACGAAACAACCTAGTAGGATCGATGGCTTCACCCATCCGTCGCCTCCTTCGATGCCACCATGCAACACGGCCATATCAACTATGTCCTTGAACCGTGCCGTAAATGTCACGTACAAACCCATCGCAGCCGCCAACACGATTGCCGAAGTTGCCATCAATGTCGACTCCATTATGCTATTCCTCAATGTTTGCACCGCAAACACATTCTTCTTCATATTGCTCTGCCAAAAAAATATACACCCCCCAAACCTCGATTAAATCACCATTATTTATCTTTTAAAACTTTCATATTTGATCCCGCCCCCCTTTCTAGTGTAGTTGTTGACATGTTTATCTACGTGTAGTTTTTGTCATAAATTTCTTACCATGCAAGTTGGTCTACAATATATTGGGATACATTTTGATGTGTTAACATGTTCATTAAGTAAAATGTTTCGAGCAACATTTACGATATATTCATTTCACACTCATGCAGCATTGATCACATGCTTTTGTGCGGAAGGAACATCAAAGATCAAGCTACTAGTGTAATGTATGGAGTATAACACACAACGAATCTCTTGCCTTTTTGCAGCATACCTATTTAGCTATAGTAGGGCCACACATTTGGCACGTAAATCCTAATGTATATATTTTAACTCCTCGGCAAAAGCTCGTTTGATATGGAGTGCGAGAAACTTGAATACATATATATAAGTTTGATCGTACCCTCTCAAAGAATGGATAAACAAGCTCAATATCTCTTACCTTGTGTCATTGCAAATTATAGCTATTGGTTGCCTCCCATCTATCGTAGGCCTTATCATGCCAACACTAGTAACTTTCAATCACCTCACAAACTCATCAATACTAGCTCAAATGCACAATCTATAATTTAATGTACATGGGTGTTTACCATACCAAAGGCTAATTTCCAAGGATTTTGAAAACCTGACGCTGTTTCTATGGTTAAAAAATCGCACATTTTCACAAAATGAAGCATCACAAGTAATATTCCACAAAAGTAAGGTGAGTAACATATAACTTTTAAACATTAACCCAACCATTTATATATCGTAAGTCCATGAGGACCCTCAGTGCTTTCGGAGTCATGGATCTCTAAAGTATCAGTACGATTACATTATCTTCATAAATTCCTTCAACATTTGCACTAAAATGATCCATACAAGTACTTTCCAAGTACCATAAAGTAGGATCATCATGTCCTCTTAGTTTGGCTGAGTATTTGGTCACCTTACAAATTCCTTTCATTTTATAAAGTTGTTGATCACCCTTCATTATTCGCGCTCACAATCAATTGGATGACTACATCAATCTATTGGTTCGGAAAATGTGTTACCTTTGACCAAAAGCCCAAATTCGCAAGTGTGAAACCATGTGATTTGTGATATCGTTGCTTAGTGTTTATAGATAATCTCCAACTTTATCATTTGTAATGGCTCAAGCATTAATAATTTACCATATGATTAGTGATATTGCTGCTTAGCATTTATAGCTAATCTCCAACTTATCATTTGTGATGGCTCAAGCATCAATCACCACAAATTTTATGTTGTGTGTTAAAATCAGATATATCATTTACATAAGTTCTTGTAATCGGACTATTTGAATCAAGAAATGTATAATATTAGCATGGATTTAAATAGGGGAAATCAATAATATATTAGTATTAATTTTGAACATTACTACAAACTAATGTAAAGTTTGAAATAGTGTATAATCACTATTCATTTTTTACAAAGCTAATTTTTCTAGAGCAATTAAGTGCTCATTTAAATATGTTGCTACTTCTCGCAAATACTGAATAATAACAAAATTAGAGTTATGTGTTATTCATGCACAATTACATCATTCTAAAAAACCAAAAACAAACACAAATGGTTAATTTTGCTCTAAAATATGCATGGAAGTAAGTGTATACTAATTAGTGTTAAAGTACGCTAATTTTGGTATAAAATAAGTCTTGGTAAGAACTATGAGTACTTACAATTGATGCTTATTTATGCTAACTATGTATAAAATTACTTTGTGAAAAGAGAATGGTGATTTGTTTATCTTCGAATTTTTTGGTTCTTTTCGTTATAGTGATTTTCCGTTTAAAGATACATGAATTCATTTCGATTCAAACTAATGAATAGACTTACAAGCTCCTCATCCCAGTGAACAACAAAAGACTATCTTACCAATCATAAGTGAGATCAAGAATGTCACAAAATGAAAGTAAATGGATAAATGAATGAATGGCCTACATGAAGAATGTCGATTGCCCACAAGTGTCTAGCATGGTTTATGGCGCCAATTGTAGTGCAGAAAGGGGATGTGTGAATCTTGTAACAAAGGAAAACATGGTATCCCAACATTAGCAACAATGCTCCAGGTCCCAACATTGCCTCAAAAATCATTCCCTCCATCCTCCACAACTCTAATGAATACTTACTTACTTGAGATCAAATTGTGATCATTTTAACGTGGTGCGGCTCATACAAATTGTGCCTCATTTATATTATTCATTAAGACCTTAATCCTCACGTCTATGTACGTTATTTTAATCCCATTAGTGCCATCCACACTATGAAACCTTTTTCTTTTATTAAAGTCGATTCCCACAAAGTTGTTTTATTATCCAAACTAATTGGCTAAAAATATGTAATTCACTCAATCAAGTCATCGGCTCACAAGGTCTAAGTGGAACTATCCTCAATATCAACAAATAATAACTTTTTCCCATATTGCTCCTGTCATTATTTCTTTTTCCATATTGGTTATTTTGATGAGACTTGCATCTGAATCCTTAGATGAATGTTTTGGATAACCATGAGCTTGACGAAGACCTGGCTTCATTACACGATCTACCTTCCTAGGTGGATGAGGTAATGAAATCATGCATAGGTGGTATTTGTAAACATGGCATATTGGAATAATGACCATTAGTTAAGATAGTAGTGGGTTGAAAGGGATTTAAAATACTAGACAAACATGCCGTTCACATTGTATAATGGTCGTAAGATGCAAAGACTAAGTATGCAAAATGTCTTAATTATATTTAAAAATATTTTAGGAGGAAAGTGGTTTGGGAGGAGTTAAAGCATTATACTAAAAGCGAGGCATGGCATAATGGTCGTGGTAATACAAAATTCACGAAAATGGATCACACAAGCATCAGCACAATGTTTTTGAGACCGAGGTTTCAAAGGAATAAAAAATTTTGAATTAGAAGGTAAATACATGGTCCTACGTCAGACAAGAATCAATCAATAAGTGTTCAAGAGGAACTAAAACATTTTCACATGAAGCACGTGTATTGCATCACGAAAGTACCTAAATATGTTTCCAAAATGCAAAAATCAATATTAACAATAATAATAATATACAAGCTCAAAAAGATGCAACTGTCAAGCATGAAGTACCATACTAGTGCATTGAAGTTGTCAGCATCGTGAATGTTTTAACGTACTCAACATTGAATTTTTAGGTTAAACAATCTACCATGGTTTTTATGGACATGGCCAATGCTTATTCTTTATGGTTGCTTCACCCCTCAAAGAGCATTTTAACCTTCTCATGAAGGTTGCCTTGAAACTTGCCCTTCTAAATGAAGATGAAGCATAAGATCCTTTATAGTTTCTTGAAGTTGTATGGTGTGGTTTTCACTATCAAAATATAACAAAAATAAGCATATGTTGTTCTTTGGTGAAATATCAGACCTTACATGTCATATGAAACTATGAGAGCTTACTCCCTCGAAACGACGTGAATTGTTTTCCATTCAAATGGAAATATATCTCTGATACAAATTGTTAAGTGAACTAGTTATATCACCATTTCATAATTCTGCCTTTAGCTTGGGTCAAAATCCTTAATGATAGATCGCTTGAACAATAGGTGGTGACCCTCCCCACCCCAACTTTTTCTCTTTACAATAACGATGGTTGGAAAGGAGGTAGGTTGTTCATGACTCTATAGAATGAGGAAGTCATTGACAAAAGCAAAGCCCAACTAGATCACGATCTTGATGCCTCTTGATCCTCACAAGCAATGTCTTCCTCTTGAACATTAAATTCCTATCGAGTTGTTGGTTGTTTCATGCTTCATCTTGCCTTCTTTTCAATCATGCATCCTAAGATCTTTTGTATGATGATGTTGACCTTGGCCCGCGGTGTGACAACAAACATAAAGTAATATTGACAAAATTCTGGAAGCTCATTTGGTCATCAAAGTGTTATCATTAGGAACTTCATGAGTATTGTACTTAATCACTCAATTATATGGAATGACACCTAAATATCAATAAGAATATTTTTAACTGTGCTCAATATTCATCAAAATACGAAATTTATCAAGTATCTTGATCCTTCACATTAACAAAGTAGGAACCCTTTTGTTCAAAGATCTCGTGATGGGCTCAGTTACTCAGAAATAACTTGTAAATGATCAAACAATCGATCTGGAGCTTCAATATTTCCAACATCAATAAGATCTAGTCCATTCATAAATGTAGACAATTTTTTCTAAACCAACAAAGACTCTCTCCTATGCTTATGTTATTGCGCCAACACAAATAGTTTTTGTGTTAGGATGTACAACTACTCCTTACTCGTTTGACGAATAAAATTTTAAAAATATGTCAGTAGGAGATGGCACTTATCCTTAAATTCACGAACATTTTGTACTTGAAACGAGTTACCAAATATTAGTTAGCCATTGTTTCCTTCAAACATGTATCTTAAACATGGGTTGAGTTTGGTACAATACTTGTCAACCAATTTTGATTGTCATGTAATTATTTCTAGGCTTGGTGTAGAAGCTTGATTTCTTGTACATCTTTAATTCTCCAACAATCCCATTCGAAATTTCATTGGACTTTGACAAAGATCATCATAACTTGGCACCTCCCACAAATACGTTTCCTCCAACATCACCAATATTAATAGATCAAAATTCGTCACTCTTGAGTTCCACGTAGGGTTTTAGGAATTTTCTCCTTCCAATGGTATATGCATATTGTGTGGGAGATCCTTTTATCAAAAGACTTTGTTTGTGAGCATGTCAAGTGCCGCCACAAATAGCTCTTGTTGTGTTTTCTCATTTTGTTGTCATCCCATTCATAAAAACACTTCAAGAACTCACACTTTATGACATGACCAATTACTTTCTTATCAATTAACCATGCCTTGCACTACGAAATTGTAATTCAAGAACTCACACTTGGAAGTGTTAACGAATTGTATATTCAAGGTCAATGTTACTTGGTTATGTAAAAACAAATTTAGGGCTTATACACCTTTACCTTACAATTGGACTAATTTATGATCAACCTAAATGTTGTGTAAATCACCAAATTTGAAAATTCTTTTAGAGTTCTTTGAAGGTGAATATAAGTGGGCGAGATTGGCCCATGGTTCCAAATGAATTTACACAATAGTGTCTGACACAACAAACAATTAAACTTGATTTTGCAAAGAGTGAAAACATATGCCAACAAGCATAAAATGAACATAAGAGCATATTAATCTTGCACATGAGAACACCAATGAGTAACTTGTATCAACATAAGCTTTACAAATTGATATCTATAGCTTGCACAATTACTAGTGAGATCTAACAAGAAGATCATTGGCATGGCCAGAAGAAATGTCACGTGCATTTTTATTACTAGTAAGCATATTTCATTTAAATGAAAATTTAGATGAAGTGAATAGATTCCAAGAACCGATGAAACCAATGCCCCGAGAACTCAACATACATTGGTCATCATAAATAAGATAAAAAATCATAAGAAAACGCTCGAAGATTTCTTACTCTACCATCATACGTATCCATGCGACACCTTTAATCTTCCATGCCAATTTATCTTTTCTCCAACCAAATTAAGTATAATAATAAAACTCTTTTTCTTGTGCTCTTTCTCAAATTGAAAAGTACAAGAACAAAAACCCTTTTACTCAAGACTTCCACCAAGTGAACCAAGATTTCCACTTCAATTTAACAAAAAAAAGTGGTAGCCACATCGTATGTTCAATACTTTCTTTTAAAACGATCACTGAATGTCTTGTATCCTTTACATATTGTTTATGAGTGTCTGTATTGTATGTCTAAATCAATTTATGGGTCTTAGGTGTTGTATATTCGGCATCTGTTGATAGAAAAGAACGGAACACATCAACTAAATATTATTTTTTATGTTAAAGAGCAAAACACGACAACTTATTGGTTCATGCGACAAAGATTTCAAAAATACACACAGATACCTTGACACCCGATGCCGTTATGCAATTCCGGGTAATAAAACCCAATACAATCCTTGCAAGCTCATCAGGCACATCTTCCTACACAATTACATAATTTGTATACTTCAACAAAACAACATGGAAACAACATAATTACATAATTATTAGAATCCCCTCTGTAAAGATACACTTAGAGAGGGGGGCATTCTACTAATCTTGAATACTTGGGGTTATTCCAATAAATATCCAAAGCAAAAGCTGTAGTAGGGGATATTCTTGAGTATTTTGCCCTAAATCCCATGTACAATTTAAGAGTCAAGATTTCATAGCAAAACCTGAATTGCATGCCCCGTGTTTTTCATCACAACCATCTGAAACTTTCCTTGCATTTGACCAATTGTCAAAGCCCTGAAGATGGTTCAAAACTGTTAGAAAAAAAAAAATAGCAAAGAGGAAAAATGGAGTCGAATTCTTATACAAAAATGATGAGTTTAAGAGCCAATATTTTTTTTTCACCGATCGAGCCTATCAGTTCCCGCTAATAGGAGCATTTTTTGCACTGGTGAGGATAGAAATAAATCAGATAATCCTTGATACCTGCATCTAAAAACAACCTAAATTACAAAGTCTGATCAATGTAACCTAAAAGTAGCATTATTAAATAATCAATTACCATCCATTCCAATATGGTTCAGTTTCTTCAAGTGGTGTAATCCAAGTATAGCTATGCCAGAAAGCCAACAGATAATCAACTGGATGAAATATTGAAGAACAGATGTTTACACTTTCCTCATAACCATATGATTGCAATTACTTGGAACCACCAATTGCACACTCACAGAAAAGGAAGTTGTATTCATAATATGTATGCATTTGGCAATTTACCATTGTTTTTCCTCAATGTACTTGAGAGTTGACCCAACAGACACACGTGCAGAATCCACGTTCCTCAACGAGCCTCCCCTCACACTCCATTCAATCTAGTAAACCAACTTGAAACTGAATAAGATTCCATAAATAATTACAGCAATCCCAGAAATAATTATGTGCCATGTGTGCATGGTACATATAAGAATATGGTGTTGGTGACAGCATGTCATTGCAATGACGATCAAATATATATATATATATATATATATATATATATATATATATATATATATAATCTATATAGGAAAACTTTTTACTCATTTAAATTATGTACCCTTCAATTTTTGAATATACAACCGAAATTCATTAAATAATTCTAAGGTGATATTTATTTACATGTTACGCACCGCCTTATCCAATGACGGGAAATAAAGAGGGCGATTTGATAGAAAAGTTTGCATATACCCCAAGGACGCTATTGCAGTACCCTGCAATATTCACACTTTGTTACATATGATATTGATCTGCAGAATAGTAAACATTCAGTACATTTATAAAGTGCACATGGGTAAGTCTATCACCTCAACCACATCAAGAACTACAAGGGCTGCTAAAGTTGGAAGCCTCCTTTTGGCTGCACAGTGCACAGCTACTGCACCACCCAAACTGTTTTGCAAAAGACTATTATGTGCCTCATTCTATCATAAGAAATTTTTTCAAAGTTAATATCAACAGAAAGATGTGACAAACCTATGTCCAATAAGGATAATGGCAGGAGCATAATTGCCATAAAGTGAATCTATGACAGCAAAAACATCACTGCACAAAGTCTAGTTCCTCGAATTGTAAAAAATCAGAATCAAAAGTCATGAAAATGGAAAAAGGTATCAATACATTTATTCTTTACAACATGCATGGCTACATACCCCAATAGAAAGATCAGCATTATTTTCTGTTTGAGTTAAACCATGGCCCCTTAAATCCATAGCCACCACTCTTGCTTCACGTTTCATTAAACCAGCAGCCAAAGCATATGAAAGCCTTCAACACAAGAAACAACATAATGACGCAAATCGTAACCTAACTTTTGACATCATGCCAACGAATTTTCACTGATTAACCTAGCATACAGATTTCACGTTAAATAAAGCATCTACAAGAGAAATACTCTTATTGATATAATTTGCATGGTCTATGGCCGTTGCAGGAATTCAAACAACAAACAATTCAATATTCACCTTTTGAGGACCCAAACCTGGATTAAATGCTATATAATCTCTATTCACTTTTGGCATTGCCAAACACCCATAAAACTATTCATCGGGATAGTTAGAAGCACAATGAGTATCCATCTAACTATACTACACGGTCACAAGGAAACAGGAATAAGAATAGTTACAGGTATGGAAGGTCCATATGGTATGAAACAGTGAGCAACAAACAAGCCAAGGTTATGCACAATATATTGGAGGTGGCAGAATACCGATTTATATTAGCAGTATGCTGAAACAGAATTTTGGGGACTTGATGGAAAAGATATAAGAGAACCAAAACATATTTCAGAACAAAAGTTATCAATGAAAACGAGAAACACTTACACAGTCTCAGATGTCAGCGGCAACTGAGAATGAATAGCAGCTCACAGAGATGAGAGTTAACAGATCCAAACAAAAAAGTACTACCAACTGGTGGGAGAAGGATGTGGCTCTATTTATAAAGCTACACTTAATTTACTTGCTTAATTCTTCAAGATGTTTTATTGATTTGGCTGAAAACGTGTGAAATTTATAGAAAAAGGCAGTGTTGGATATATGGGTGACAATGCAACTCACTTTATGTGGCAGTCAGCCTGTTAACACATCAATCTCAAAGGATGGTCATGTAAAGAAAATTAGCCCCAATACGCCTCCATAAGTCTGCTAAGACACAAGGCAAGTAGGTGCCATGGATTCTCATTGGTCTGTGGCATGTTCCTGGTTATCTATCTTATTCAGTGTATTGAGGGTTCACCCCGACCAAATGTCAGGTTTTTCTATCAGGATCCATGTGTTTGTGTCTTTTAGTTGTATGCATGAATAAAGAACTCTTGTTCGCCTATAGAACAGTGCAGAACCACAGGAGGAGTGTGTGAGTGGATGTGAATGAAATGTAAAAGAAGCTTTATGAGCCCTGTTATTGAATGGTTTTAAAATCTTTGACTTGGGCTTGTTTGTTTAACAATATACTATGAGAAATGATATTATACAATGAATCTTCATCAATGAAAATGATGTGGCATAGCCTCCATATTTCTCCAAGTCATGATACAACATGATTTTGACATTAAAAACAATAATTAGGGTGCCACTTTAGCTTAGCCATTAAAATATGGATGGGGATTTACTTACCCTGAATATCCACCTCCATGGATGCAGAACACGACAGGGCCCTCATTCCCAGCCAAGTACACATGAAACTTCTATTTCTCAATAAAAGAAAAGCAAAGCAAAGATTATAGCTAAATTTTTCAGAATGCACAAAAAAAGTCCGTTTGCTTATATGCATAAATCTGTTTAGCTTGAATCCTGACATCAACCACAAAAATGACTTAAAATAATATGAAATACAATTAGCTGGTTGAAACCAATTTAATGTAAATTGAGTTAGTATGCATTATTGAATGTTGCAAATGAACAATGATCAACTGGATATTTAATGCCATAATATAGAGTATAGTTTTGCTAATGTTTACTTTATTAGTATCTATCATAGATCTATGTGTCTGAATTTTATCAAGTTCATTTTGCCACTTGTGAGAGAATCTATTCTTACAAAAAGTGAATTGGACTTCTTATATTACTTGATTTTCTATTGATTGTGGTGTTTATATTCAGCGAATCAGAGTGGGATCATTCTTCTTTTAAATAGTAATTACGATTTACCATTAATTCTTCTATTTTTGGCAATCTACCAGTATGTAATATTCATAATTCATCTCTAGTTTTCACAAAATAAGAGGCCTGCTCATGACAACATACAATTCAACCAAATGTCTTGTTTATAATACAATAATTGAAATACCCACATTTCCTGAGCTTGGAATGATAATGTCTCGTTCTTCATCAAAATGACCTTGCCATGGCATTGGTGAGAATTTGCTACAAGATACCAGAAAGAATAAAGAAAGGTACATATATATAACCCCCTTTTTCATGAATAGATCAATCAAGTAAAAATAAAAATGAAAGATAAATAAGTATGGAAATGAAAGAAAGAAACATATATGTATACACACGCACATTATATAAGTATGGAAAGACAAAAAAGACATTGATCTGAGCAAATTTGTATTCTTACTGCGAGGATTGAAGTTGTTGCTTTTGCTGTTGTTGATTTTGTAGTGGTTCTTCGATGGTGGTGTTCATGGCTGCTAAGTCATCTTCTTCTTCCTCCTCTTCTTTCGATTCTTCTTCTTCCTCTTCCGGAAGGTCGGGAGTGGAGTCTGATTTCTCAGAGCTCTGCATTCTACACTTCGAAATTGTGTTGATTTTCTTCTTCTTCTTCTTCTTCTTCTTCTTCTCTCTATTTGGCTTCTTAAATTTGGCGAGCCAAAAACAAGTTCCCCCTAGAAAACAGAGAGCTCTGCTCCAGGACTTTTCCCTATTTCCCCAAATGCCCTCCAATGAATTTTCACTAAGACAAAGACCATAGCACCATACATACATACATACATACATACATACATACTGAAGTCTCATACCATATGGCATATACATACATAACATACATAACATACATCCATGCATACAATCAAGAATGACATGTGCCCATCAATCAATGAATCAACCAATCCACGACCCTTGTTGCCGGATCAAACATTTGATAGCACAAAACTCTTGGTAGAGAAAAACACATTGTCTCAACTTCGAACCCAACAAGTCTGGTGGGCACAACTCTTTATTCACATGCACATCATACGCTCTTCGCAACTGAAACGCTTTTGCAAAGAGAACTTTATATTTGTGGCACTTTCCATTGGCCCCATTGCTCATGTGCCACAACGTGCTACCCCTTTTTTAACTTACTCAAAGACGGGTCCATTACATGGGCAATCATCATCTATATATGGCTTTTCCGCACACAAACACAACAAAAATCTCACGAAAAATTGCTCGTCGAAGAAAAGGTCAGCAAATGAGAGATGCACGTAGAGCACAGTGTGTGACACACTACATAGCCACCGATAAAAAGAGACCCATGGAAACCATAAGAGAAAAGGAGACAACGTACGCGGTTGCGAAATTTGCATCGGGTTCATGGGATCTGGCAATAAAACATGCATCTAAGCTCTCTTGGTTCATATGTTGTCGTGTCCAAGACACGGGACGGGACGAGCAAGTTTTTCTCTATGTTCTAGAGAATAGGGAGGAATATCCCCACCTCATGTATGTATGTATGTATGTATGTATGTATGTATATGTATGTTTATGTATGTATGTATGTATGTAAGTAAATAGAGTGTGGTGGTGGAGAGGTCAGGGGTTCAAAACCGGCTACCTCCATTTTCCATACATCAAATGCTTTTAGGCCCAAGAAATACATACATACATACTGGTATATATATATGTATGTATTGGAGAGAAGCAAAGAACTGTCAGGTATTCTCTCCACGTTCAAAATCAGAGAATAAACAATGTGAAGGTACTCTCCCCTCTCTCTGTGTATTTCGATTCTGTGTTTTTCCATCTGTTCCTCCATCTCTCTCTCTCTCTCTCTCGGGTTGTATGTGAAACCAGTGCATGCCTGTTGCTTGAATAAGATCAGTGATTCTTCGAGGATCTAATATTTGTACACATCATTAGATCGAATAAGATGAATAAGCCTAAGGATCTGTATGAAAAAGACAGCACCAAGATACGTCCAGACCTTATTGTGGAGGAAAAAAATAAATTATTTGATTTGTCTTGGAAGAATTTTAGTGTTGGAAAGTCAGCCTCGAAGGATAAATATATCATCTCATGGAAAGCTATCCGTCTAATGACTCTTGATTCTTGTACATGCACAAAACACCCCCATCTGTTTGGATATTTCCCAAATACCCCCAAGTTTTTGGACATTCACCAGCATAGCTCTCAGTTTAGATAGGATGATAAAAGGAACCGATGGGTAGCCTGGTAGATGTCCAAAAGGTTCTTTTGGCGGTATTATGGTGCGCTTTCCCTAACTGTATAGGCCCAAAAATCAAAGTTTCCTCTCTAATATCTCTCTCAGTTTTGAAAAGTGATGAGAGAACCTGAGTGTTAGTCTGTTAAATACCCTACAAGTTTTGGGGTCTATTATGATGGAAATAATGATTTGCATTGTTTCTGGCTTGATGCACACTTTTTGTGCTCTTTTTGATGAAGGGTATGCACTATTTCTTCCATTTTGAAGCCATGTGTTCAATATTCATGGGCATAATTAAATATGGGTTAAGGAAATGATCTGAAACACTAGCTTTTTCTTTTTGTCGTTAAAATGTGTAAAAAATTATATATCATGACAACAAGATCATGAACTAGCTTTACAAATGATAATAAACATATTTTAATTGGAATTTTACCTATCCAAAGAAATTGAATCAGGCATAAATATCATCACACACTTCTTGTAGTCTCACACAGTTATGGGTAGGCAAGTCAAGATATAGAAAAGATAGGGAAAAGTATATCTTGATTCATTCTCTGTTTCTGTTAACAATTTTCTGAATTTCGATAACTAGCCTTGAACCCAACTAACGGAGACAAAGTAACCATGGGGAAAAGTATATCTGGATTCATTCTCTGTTTCTGTTAACAAGTTTCTGAATTTCGATAACTAGCCTTGAACCCAACTAACAAAGACAAAGTAACCATGGCCAATGGTTGTGAATTTCTGAATTTCATTGCAATTGAAGACTTCCAAAAGGTATTCATGTAAATAGTAGTAAATAAACCAAAAAGGAAGATAATCAGCAAGGGCCAAGGTGGATGTGTAAGGGCACCCCTGTATACCACAGGTGTCGGAATGACGTAAATTTCTACACTAGTGCAAAGAGAATGTTCTCATTCTGGAAGAGAATTGGAAGTTCAACAAGTCAATAATCATTTAAGAAAGTAGAGAAGAAAATGGGAATGAAAACATCGAGAATTCAATTCAAGCTCTGTTTCGGAAACTGAAAGCAAACTGGTGCATGCTGAAAGAACAGGACGAAAATTAAATTTCATGAATCAGATTTTAAGTTTTGATGAAGAATCAGACACTGGGTAGCTCCCTATGTGAAGATGCGGTGCCCATCGAGAGTTTCTTAGCATCTCTATCATGGTTCATGAGAGTGGCTATCAACATAATCTCTCGCCATAGACAGCAATCAGTCCTCTTTCTCATACTGTTCTTCGCTATCTCCATGGGTCAAAAGATTTTTTTTGTGACCGCCATTGGCATCTTGTGGGATCTTATATATATCTCATCAAGATTATCTTGCTAATTGACACACTAGGAGACTGTCCTGTATGGCCAGTAACTTCTAGCCAGAGCTATTCCTTCATGACCTCTCACAAACTTGACTCTGGAGGATCAAGATGAGACATGGTCTTTGGTCTAGATGATCATATCTCAAATATCGCCCAATGCATTTTGCTTTCTTTCACAGAACCTGAACTATGAGAAACAATTTTGAGTGTAGAATCTGGGGTTTGTCCAGGTTATGATGAATTTGCCCATCTATGCTTCTCGGTGCTCATCCAGGAACCTTTTTTTCAGAAGCATTTAGAGTACTTTTGGTAAAGTTGCTATCCCTTCATCTGTACTCCAAGAGGCTAGACCATTCAATTCATTGTATAAAATAGTAGTCCATCACGATGTTGTCCATGACTAGTCACAGCAGATTTGTTAAATAACATTGTATCTCAGGGCCAGGGGAGTTGGCTTAGTGGTTTGTATTCGTACTGTAAGATTTTGATCGATACTGTAATCTGACCATATGTGAATAGGAAAAAGACCCTTGTATCTCGACTAATATTTTTTGCTTCTATGAGGTGCTTTAGCCTGAAAGAGACTCATGTCAATGATTGCTATTCTTCATGTAGATTTTTACAGGGGTGGGAGGACATTAAATTACACATGTATTTTCAAAGTGCAGGATCACAAGGGTCTCAGTGTTCAACTGACTTATAATGTCTTGATGCTCTCCCTCTTGGATACAGAATTCATTTCGCTGCACTATAGTATGGCTAGGGGAGCTTTCCAACTGGGTTTGGAGATTTCTGATAAGATACATGCTTCCTTGTTAAAGATTTCTACGTACATTTCATCTGGGTGGAGGGATTTTTTTGGATGATGTGTTCTCAGCTCTGCCATATGAACGAGTTTCAATTGCATGGTTCACACTTTATTACATATACAAAGTAGATACCTTATCATGTACCCACATTCAGATGGTTGGCTCCTTGAGAAGCACTTCTTCAGTTGGACCACCCAAATTCGGAACAGACAACTATTGGGTTGCCTAGTTTGGAATCAAATTGAGTGAACTCCACCCACGGATATACAGCCAAAGCAAGTTCGACAATATCTGCATCTCCATGAAGATATTGTTCGATGCACATATGTAGGGTCTTCCCTTGTGGACGTAACTAGGCTAAATAAATTAGAGGACATAATTTTTACATATTTATTCCAACAGAAAGTAGGTAATTGTATTAGATACTAATTTATATATGTCCATCTTTGTATGTGCTCATAAATTGACTTGTTATTTTGATTTTATCATCTTATCTAGCCTTATATATTTAGGTATGATGGATGATCAAAGCACAACTTTTCGTCCCAAGTATAGCATATTGGTGCCGACCTATTGTGAACGCCTCAACATATCATTGCTTGTTTATCTTTTGTTCAAAGAACTCAAGTAGGTTTCCTCATCCCTCCCCTTTCCTCTCCCATTCACTCGTTTGCAAAAACACTGCTAGCCAAGATTATGAATATTCTTATAATAAAGTTATATACTCTATACGGGTAATATAGTATACACATGCAGATATGCATATATATATATATATATACATTGTAAGCTTTACCAGTCTCTATTTTTATCAATATCATCTCTTTTAAAAATAATATGTAATTGGAGTGTATTTAGTCAGTTATTCCAATCATACCATTCCTGTAAACATTACCATTAGAGAGCGCTGAAGAAATATGCTTTATTAGTCTTTTCACGTCTCCAAAATCACTTAACTGTTCGATTAAAAGGTTACACATACTTTCTTCCTCTTTTTTCTTTTGATAAAAAAACAGGGATGTTAGCTTTGAAGTGATTGTCATTGATGATGCGAGTCCAGATGGAACACAAGACATTGTAAAACAGCTCCAAAAGCTTTATGGAGATAACCGAATTGTATGTAATCATCATACCTAATAAAAGTTTTGTTCATGGGGACTGTAAATCATCACTAACAATCCTTGCTGATTTATAATACACAGCTTCTTAGACCAAGACCTGCAAAACTAGGGCTAGGTGAGGCTCTTATATAGATCTTATTAGATTTAAATTTTGGTCCTGGCTATTATATGTATATAAGCATGTAACTTTGATGTTTATGTTTCAGGAACAGCATATGTTCATGGTTTGAAGTACGCTTCTGGAGATTTTATCATAATAATGGATGCTGACCTTTCTCATCATGTATATACTTCTTTGTTTCTGAATTTTTGTTGAACATGTTCTCTACGGGAGACGTTTACTCATTTTTGGTTGTATGTTTGTTCTTTGCTCTCCTTGTGCAGCCAAAATATCTTCCAACTTTTATAAGGTTTGTTTTCTCTCACATCTGGACACCAAATTGAATTTGCATCCCAATGTTCTTCATAGCATCCTTTCTTCTTAATGTTTTTGTCCTCTTCTTCTTGTTAATAACAACTCTTCCTTTATAATTTACTCCATAGCTTAATGTGGCACCCACTTCTTCACAATGTCTTTTCTTCTTATTGTTGCAATCTCTGCTTAATGTTTGCATCACTTCTTCTAAATGTTGCAATCTCATCTTCGTAACATCTTTTGATGGATAGTTTCTTGTTTCTTTTCAAGGAAGCAAGAGGAAACTAGGGCTGATATAGTAACGGGCACACGTTATGTGAAAGGGGGAGGTGTGCATGGATGGGATCTCCGACGCAAGCTTACCAGTAGAGGAGCCAATGTGCTTGCACAAACACTATTATGGCCTGGAGTGTCGGACTTGACGGGTTCTTTTCGGTAAACATTCTTTAAATTACTTGGCATACAAAGCTAATGGGCTCTATTTATTGGCTTTAATTGCTCAATTAAATACAACCATATATATAATATATACATGCTCACTTCTGCAGGCTATATAGAAGAGAGGTTTTTGAGGAGTTGGTAAGTGCATGTGTAAGCAAAGGCTATGTGTTCCAGATGGAATTAATCGTTCGAGCTTCTCGTAAAGGTGTTAAAATTGAGGAGGTACTTGGCCCAAGCAAAACCCACTTGAAATGCTATGTATAATTGGGCAAAGCACCAAAACACCCCTAATTGTTATTTGCCAGATGCCCCTAAGCTTTAAAAATTTACCAAAATACTCTTTTGTAGTGGTGAATGTTATACCACAAAGGGCAGTTTTGCAAGTTTTGAAAATACCATACAAGGGCATCCTTAGTGTTTTTCCCATTGTATTTTATGTTGCTTGATTTGTCTCTGATTATTAATTGTCTTTCCAGGTGCCTATCACATTTGTGGATCGAGTCTATGGTATATCAAAGCTCGGTGGCTCTGAGATACTGCAATACTTGAAGGGACTAGTGTGGTTGGTTCTGACTACTTAAATTCCATTTCCCATTAACTTCTTCACTTTTTTAAAATATCTGACGGTTGAAGTGAATTCATCCTTATTTTCTCAAATAAAATATCCAGTGAAACAAAATCACCCTCATCAGTTAAACACCACATGAAAATTTAAAATGAAATTCATTCAAGTCAAAAGATAAAGAGGGCAACTCTCAAAGGTGAGGAAAAAAGAGGGTTTACCTGTCAAAGTGTCAGAACAAACAACAGAGGGATGTGAAAGAAATTGCTCTAATTTAATTTTACTTCGGAAATCTGGCCATCAGCAAAATATAACTTGGCATCATCTTGAAGTCTTGGATATGATCAATTTAAGTATGATTTTGGATACACTTATCTAGCTAGAGATCACATAATCTATCTCATGCTTTTGTGTAATATGTGCATGTCAATACGATCAGAAGCAAAAGCTAGTGCAGTATCAAGTGTATGTTTCAGTTAACATTGTTATCTTTTCATGCCCTCACTCCCTCTCTCTCTCTAGTGTTCAAGTTTCAGTTAACATTGTTATCTTTTCATGCCCTCACTCCCTCTCTCTCTCTCTAGTGTTCAACACCAATGTCACAACTCTACTTGGAAATCTGGCCATCAGCAAAAATATAATGTTGCATCATCTTGAAGTCTTGGATATGATCAATTTAAGTATTGATTTGGGATACACTTATCTAGCTAGAGATCAGATAATCTATCTCATGCTTTTGTGTAATATGTGCATGTCAATACGATCAGAAGCAAAAGCTAGAGCAGCATCAAGTGTATGGTTAAGTTAAGATTTTTATCTTTTCATGCCTTCACCTCATATTTTAAAAACTCACAATTGCTTGTGTTTAACAAGCTCCCTCCCTCTCTCTCTACTTGTGTTCAAGATCAATGTCACAACTCTACTTGTTCACACAGATAGAGTCACTGGTAACATTCTCACAGATATTTACATACCAAATCACCCACCCCAGGAGGACGTAAGGCACATGGGGATACTATCACCAAATCTTGGATATCATTGCTGACAATGCCTGCTATCACGCAAATGCACTTATTAAAACATGGGGATACTATCACCAAATCTTGGATATCATTGCTGACCATGCCTGCTATCACCCAAATGCACTTATTAAAACTTGTCCTAGCTTTGTGTCAGTTCAATCTGTCACCACTAATACATATTAGTTGCGTACTTCATGCTTGCAAACCATGTCTAAAATCATTCCACCATGAGTTAAGATTATGATTATGGAAAGAAGTTTATGATCATGGAGCTTTCAAAAACCATTGTGTGTTAAATCTTGTTTGAGTCTTGATGGCATAAATTCAACCATATTTGTAAAACAACGATGTCTCATACTTTCAGTTTCTAGTAAACATATTTCATGCATATCATACTTTGATACAATGGCTTAGATCACATTCAATTACGCCTTCCACATATTTGAACCAACCCAATCCTTACAAGAATCAAAATGTGCACTCTCAATTGGAATATTCATCTGACCTTGGGGCTTGGAGATCAAGTCACTTCTCACTTTCATGTGTATTAGATGAAAACATTATATTTTTAGTCTCCTATATAATATTCAACCTCTAAAGACAATAATATATACTCTCTCTGGTGAAATACTCTATTCTTGCCTCATGTTAACAAATCGGTGTCATTTATACACTCTTCTTGCTCTTAATTGAACAGAAGATAACTAATGAATAAAAAGAATTCCATAAAGCATCACAAAGATGATCAAGAACAATAACCGGTGGAAAAAATGACTATGTAATCTTGTGAGGAAAAGTCAATCTAGGATACAAAAAATGTGTTTAAACTGTACACAATTACATTACCCCAGAGTATCTGATAAAACAGACTTTTAGTCATTATTTCCTTTCGTATTAATTGATTTATGTATCAGTATGGTTCATTCTTTTTAGCCTTCTTTCAAAGAAGACACATTAACCAGCTTTGGCCTCCCAATCGCTTGATCCATCTCCACCTTATACCCTCTTTGCTCCAACTCGACAGGGGTTACCAACCCTTTCAACTGCATTTCTGAGATTTCTTTCACATTATCCAAATTATCATCCAAAAGGTTCCGAACTGCCCAGAAGCCCCATTCCCTCAAAAATGGGTTTTCCTCATCAATAACACATTGTTGTAGGATGAGAGGAAGCCCTCCAAGGCTCCGAATCTCATCTTGTACAAACCGATTCTTGTATGATACATTTGCAACTATTGCTACAATATCCTTACGATATCCTTTATAGGGATTATTACTTGTGGACAAGTTTAAACGACCATTTCTTGTTGTCCATTCAGCTTCACCATGCTTTTCTATTGCGTTTTGAATAAGCTCTGGTGGTCCGAGGTCTTTGAGAAGCTCTAAGCATAACCTAATGAACCCAATGGACAAAAGCTCGGTTGCTATTGAATACCTAAACCCATGTTCACATGCAACGAGGATTTTGAAAAGTTCAAGAGACTTTCGTAATACATCAACCATGGAAGGACTCATCCCATGAATATTTTCACATTGTAGCTCTTTTGAAGAAACTTGTATCAAATCTTTCAAGTATAGTATTGTCTCTCTTGGCAAAGGAAGTTGCATTTCATCGGTCACAAATGTATCTTCCTTTAGCTCATCTTCAAGAAGATCCACCACATAGCCCAATAGAATCACTTGTTCAGTGCAAAAAGAAATCTTTGATTGGTTTTCAGAGAATTCTGTTGTACCGGAAGACAGCCTATGAGAATGACCCAAATGTGTGAAGAGGCGAGGGAGCAGGGGCTCTTGGAGGCATAACTCGAACAAGAGGGAAGATATCCAATGACTTGAAGCACCTGATACATTAGCACATAAATATTTTTAACACATAAATATTAACCCTCAAAAGCAAGCGAGAATCTAATGCTCAGCCAAAATCTCTGACACATCTGAATGCATTCATTCCTCACATTTTATAATGGACCATGGCATTAAATTCTCATTGCAACAGCTCATGACATTAGACATGAAGCTATGGAGCCAAGCTATTGTTCCACATGAAGTGATTTCACATGAAAATTATCCATGAATCTGTCACATTGGAAATGCATATGAATAAGATTCAGACCCCTCTTAAAACAACATTGAGATATATGCTTAAGACAATGTAAAAAGAAACCGTCAAAATCAGTATAAATATTGAACCAGATAAAAAAAACTCTTTTTTAACCAGAAGATCTCTTCATTCTGGAGTAATGAAAAGTGTCTTCATAACTGCCCATAAGTGGACATTCCCAATGTATTTGGTTGCCCACAAATAATACACATACAAGCAAAATCCATTAATAGATTAGCTATTTCATTAGCACAAATAGTAATAAGACCATCCATGGTATTACCTTAGATGGCAATAACATTATCAATGGCATTAACTCCCATGGAAATAGTACATCCAACCATGGATTAATTTAAATGGATGGCATGGTAAGTCACGACCAATCATACTCGCATTAATGGCATGGTCACAAAACCAGATACGGCATTCTCTCACAAGGCATGACACAATAATCAGATCAATCATTGATTAGCTGGGACATAAAACATGGCAATACAACCAATTATTGGCAGCGGCTCAATGGGTAATAAGACCAACCATAACATTATCTCACATGGGATGACAAGGTCATAAAACAACCTACAGCGTTAAACCTCACTGCTTTGATGAACACAAAACCATGAACAAGCCCATTTTTTCACAAAAAGAAAAGAAAACTTAACACGGAATAAGGATAAAGAAAAGACTTACCATCATCTCCATTGAAGGATCCAATGCAATCAAAGACAAGCATAGCTCCTTCTCCATGGCACAAATCCATTAATCTGTCTCTAACTCCATAGCTACATGTGTAGATAATCATACAAAGTGGGTCTATAACAGTTAATTTACCATATTCTTTCACTATTGAGACAAGAGTTCGAAGCTTGGTAGGGAAGAAACAAATCCAAACAGCTTCCCTTTGAGCTTCCCCTGCTGCACACACATTCCCGAGAAGCTGCAAAGATATTTTAAGAGCAGAGCAAAATAATTCTTCATTTTCATTTTCTTCTTCTGCCTTCACGTTTCCTTCTTGAACATGAACGTTATCTTCTTCATTACTTGGTCCTTGTTTTGCTTTTGCTTTTCCTTCTTTTCCTTTGAGGATTTCTGTGATGATGAAAGATATACAAGAGACACCATCGCTATCCAAGAAAGATTGCTGATTCGAGGGTTCGGCTGCACAGAGGTTTCTCAGTAGCTTGAGGAGCAAGATAAGGGTGTGAAAACGAGAGAGATTTAGGGTTAAGAGAGGAAGAAGACGGGGTACTGCATGGCGGGCAGCTAGGAAAGCACGTTGCGAAGGAGAACGGGACAGATGGATCAAACGGTGAAGAACAAATGGAGAAGAAGAAGAAGAAGAAGACAAAGCAGGAAATCCTTCTTCTTCTTCCTGTGGTGAGAGGAGGAGGAGGAAGAGCCTCTGTGTTTCTTCTGTTTCTCCCTCTTCTTCTTCTTCTTCTTCTTCTTCTTCTTCTGCTGCTGCTGCTGCTGCAGATGCTTCCATTTTTTTTAGGGTTTCAGAAGCCATGGATCCTGCACACCATCAGTTTACCAACAATTTTTTCACGCCTTCTGAGAGTTTCCATTAAATTCCACCGATGCCCCTCTTCACATCTTCCTTTAATTACAAATATACCCCTCTTCCCATTCTCCTTTAATTACAGAAATGCCCCCCTCTTCACATTTTTCCTTTAATTACAAACATACCCCTCTTCCCATTCTCCTTTAATTACAAAAATGTCCCTCTTCAGATTTTCCTTTAATTACAAACATACCCCTCTTCCCATTCTCCTTTAATTACAAAAATGTCCTTCTTCACATTTTCCATTAATTACAAACATACCCCTCTTCCCATTCTCCTTTAATTACAGAAATGCCCCCCCTCTTCACATTTTTCCTTTAATTACAAACATACCCCTCTTCCCATTCTCCTTTAATTACAGAAATGCCCCCCCCTCTTCACATTTTTCCTTCGTTACAGAAATGAATGTAATGGTAATGGCCCCTTTTTGCATGCTATTTCTTCTCGATCACCTTTGCTCTCATCCCCGTGACCAACCCTGACTGAGGGTTCAGTTCTTCCACCCAAACAAACACTCACTCGCCATTTAGTGAATCCGATGTGCCTACTACTGTGATTCGTGTTATTGCTACCGGAAAATTATTGACATATGTGGGCTTCTTCGGTTGGGATGAATGAATTCCAGATGTAATGTCCGTTTTGTTATGGTTTTTCCTTCCCCCCCTCTGAAACGAACAAGGAAATGAAATGCTCGCATGAAAACTAAGATTAGACGGGTGTGGTGCTATGTAGGTTTGTCCTATCTAATACTCATATTGACTCTAGTTAGTCAATTACATTTCCTTTCGAGGTTCCTAAGTGCATGAAAACTAAGATTAGAAGGGTGTGGTGTTGTGTCGGATTGTGCCTCTCTAATATGTATATTGACTCTTAGTTAGTCGACTCCATTTCCTTTCATTGTGACTCTTATTTCGCCTTGCCATGTCTTGCCTTAGGTTTGTATCTCGGTCCTCTCCCTACGTGGCCTAGTCTACCTACTTTGATGGAGGGGTCAAATATTTATTTGTCAACAATTTGTTGGAATTTCACCAAAGTCATCGTCAGAATGAATATCATGATTAAGGCCACAAATACACCTCATTTAGTGATCGATGTGACCTCTTTTCCTGATCTATTACAGCCATACATAGTTGAGTATAGCACACAAGCCATCGATAACGTTGAATGTGCCATTAACGTAGATCAACTGACTTTGATGATCATACACAAACAATCCAAGCAATATATTGATTAGCACACAATGAACTCAAACCATTTAATAATTTCTTAGCTTAAAACATTGTAGAAACATGATTAAATTGGATTAAAACCTTCTCTATGCTATATATCTATTGCATGGTATGGTTGTGACTCCTTACCCTCCTATTCATCTCAATTATCTAGTTGGCCAAAAATTGTTTTGATCTTATAGTAGTACTCCTTGTATTAAAGAGCATTATTCTTCCTATTTTGCACCTAGTGTTATGATTTCTGACCTTTTGACTATGTACATCCTCGTCAAAGAACCCACACGATCACCTCAAGAACAAGCTCATAAACTCGAAGGACTTGTTAGAACCACTTTGATGTCATTGTGTGCATCCTTTGTGCCCTAGATACTTTGGCACTACCTTTTTATGTGTGATTTACCCAAGTTTATGGAAATTTTAACACATAAAAACACAAATAAGTAATTAACCCTAATATTAACTATCAAATGCTAATGACAATGAAAAAAGCCAAAACATGACCACACTAATAAAAACTTTAGCATTATTTGTCATGGATTCTTTCTCAAGTAGTGTTACATATGCCCTATTCTTACAAAAATCTTGACCCCTATTTTATGCCCACAAGACGTCATATAGTGATGCCAAATGTCAAGTAAAAAGGTTGGTCCATTAACATATGAGGGCATATATATTTTGTCGATTCATTGCTACAGAGTTTCCATGGGCAAACACCCTATTGTTGGCGAGAGAAGCAAGTGAGGGTGTCCATGTGTCCACCATTCTCAAGTGCGCTGACAAAGCGAACTAACTCACTCGATGAACCATATTCCGAAATTCATTATAACACTATTAAACAATGAGAAACACATGAATGCAAGAGCCTTACCCTATGCGTTCACGTCTAATAATTCTGTTAACTAAATAGAAGGCAACAAAAGAAATCATTAACCACAAGGAACTCTTACTAATGACTAGAAAACCAACCATGTTCACAAGGTAAAGCTCAAACACTTAAGATGGAACCTTAAGGTTTGACCTCAAGGTTTAAGATGAGATCAAGTTTTATGGCAAGATTAGGAAATCATGTCCACCATTTGCATTGGCTCTAAGGTAACATGACTGAATAGGTCTATCCAAAGGAATTAAGTGATAAGGGATATAGTTTGGAACTGGGTTTGGTTCACTTGATTTAGCACCCCATCCATTGTAGTTAATACATTTGTTATTAATACAATTACAAAAAACTGGAAAAATGGAGAGAAGCAAGTTAAGGTTGTGGCTCAAAGTGACCTTTATAGGCTTTAACATTATTTAGGTCCTTTCACAGTATGGTGCCCACAAGTTCTTTGGTTCTTCGTTTTTGTCTTTCTTGGCTCTTTTATCATGCCTATATACTTGTCTCTTTAGTACCAATGTCAACGTCAACATTGGCAAAAAGGCCTTGCAAGTTAAATGCACTTTGTTAAGTACAAGATTAGATGGAGATATCGTCTTGCAAAGGAAGGACAATTATAACAAACAAGAACAATATCTCATATGCCCCTGGAATGTTAAACTTCAAGACTCTTTCAATTGAAAAGGAAGAAATAACAAAACTCACCTTTCATAAAGATATCGTGATTTAATTTAATTAGTTCAGGGTAGACTTTCAAGAAGAAAATTATTCAAATATTATATTTTTTCAAAGCATAATGATTGCATACATATGTTATGTGAAAGAACAATATGAGGTGCTACGCTTTCATTTTCGTATTCGACTTTCCATTCTAAAACTTTATCCACACACAAATTACATCTCCATGGATAATGCAACATAACAATAAATAAATGGCTTTCCCAAGAAACTACATGGTAATATTTTTTTATTACTGAATGGTGGCCTTGTAATGATTGAATTTCATATGTTACACAATGTAGCAATATATGTCATACAATCACAACTGAAAAAGTGGGGTTTTAACATTTGGCAGACAAGATATTGAGCTGAAAACGATGGTGAGAAAAATAATAAGGAAATGATCACATTGTGTGTCACCGCCTAGAAGCTGGCCTTCGTTCTCTTTTGAGGACCCCGCTAACTAAATAAAGAAAGAGGATGGCAAGTGTGATGGAGTCTTTAGGGGAAACTCGTATTACTAAGGGAAGTTAATGAAGCCAAATGATTTTTATTATAATTGTTTTGTTTTGTTTTGCTTCAACTTTCTTGTTGAAGAGTCTGTCACATCTCAATTTTCTTCATTAACTTCCTTGTCCCCAACGTTACATTAGAATAAGAATTGATAACTGTATGCAAATGAAACATACAATATTTGTTGCACTCTATAATAATATTGGAATAAGTGATTATATCTTGTGAACATATAATACATGCTAGGGTTTCTACAAGTCATGAGACAATATGTAGAATAAGCATTGATTGGCTGCACATGAATTATACAATGGTTTGTTGACTCAAGGCTATTATAATACATGCTAGGGTTTCTACAATGGACATTATAATATTGCATCCAATTTTTAATGTCCATGGACTTACCTAATTTTGGAACTTGTCCTAGGCATGAGATGTGTAAGTTAAGTCATCTTACATTCTTGAGATAATTGAAGTGTTATCATTCAAGTAATGTAAATTTCATTATTTTTTCAAGTAATGAAAGTATTCAGATTTCACTTCATTATATATTGAAGTAATAAAAGCATTCAGTTTTCACTTCATCACCTTTGGGCATCATCAATTCCACATAATCCCATGCTCTTTCCCCAAACCATTTCCCATACTTCTCTCCGATCTTCCCTTGAATAAAAACTTGTTTGCTTCTAGGGTATGTCCATGCCAAAAAAAGCATGATGTATGAAACGGAGGAGAAGATCGAGGTTCGAAACTTGATGGGCACGATACGTCACATGTGCTTCGTAAGGGGTTGACTAACATTTTATCGGTTCCATTGAAGGGTCATGAACCAAAAAGGATCGATCCATCGAGCAAGCCTAAGAAAGTCAAGATCGATCAAGCAAGTCTAAGAAGGCCAAGATTGATAGAGCAAGCCTAAGAAAGTCAAGATCAATCGAGGAAGCCTAAGGAAGTCAAGTCAAGCACCATGCTTTCAATGACTTGAGAAAGGATTAATAGCTGTAAAAATGTTTCAATGACTTGAGAAAGGATTAATAGCTGTAAAAATGTTTCAATGAATTGAGAAAGGGTCATGAACCAAAAAGGATCGATCCATCGAGCAAGCCTAAGAAAGTCAAGATCGATCGGGGAAGCCTAAGGAAGTCAAGTCAAGCACCATGCTTTCAATGACTTGAGAAAGGGTTAATAGCTGTAAAAATGTTTCAATGGAAAAAGCATACTACTGCACATTATATTATGTTGATGATTGTTGTTGTTGTTGATGATGATGATGGACCCACCCATTAATTATGCAAAAGTATAAAGATTTGTTACCCTGTTCCGAGGAGATGTTTTTTATCACTGAAGAGTTCTGCTGAATTTCTGTGCTCTGGGACGATTTGTTTGATGATGTGTGGCTTCCTTTCTAAGCTATCTTGTTGGGATACTAGGAAGCAGCATGAAGCTGAAGATGCAGGTGGTATGGAGATTATCCACAGGACGAAGAAGGGATTAAAAGAAGAGACGCATCCACAGCAGCAGGAGAAGAAGTATTCCGTGTTATGCAGGATGAGAATGAGACTGATGAAACACAAGGAGGAGGAGGAAAAGGGAAAGCTTTTCCTTCCTAACCCATACCCTAATTCTTATCCAAATTCTAGTGCTAATTCTATTCGTAACCCTAACCGCCCTATTTCTCATTCCATCCCTAACCCAAACCCTACTTCTAATTCTAATTCTAAACCAAAATCTAAACATAAAACTAAACCTAATTCTAGCCCAAACCGTAATTTTAACTCCACCCATGAACCCAATTCTTACCCAAGCCCTAATTCTCATTTTAACCCTACTTCTAATTCTAAACCAAAATCTAAACATAAAACTAAACCTAATTCTAGCCCAAACCGTAATTTTAACTCCACCCATGAACCCAATTCTTACCCAAGCCCTAATTCTCATTTTAACCCTACTCCAATCATGGACACCATGCCTCGAGCTTCTTCTTCTTCTTCTTCTTCTTCCTCTCATGCTAACCCCAACCCTAATCCAAACCCTAATCAACACACTGGCAACACCATAATGATACCTCAACACTGCCCATCCCATCAAATTTTGCCTGATGGTGAAGAGAAAGAAACCCTAGTTCATCCGCACCCTCCATCATTTGCTGCATTCTTTGCCCACAAGGTTCTCCGAGTCATCATCAGCTCCGTCTCCACACTTATCAAGTTTGAGCAGAGGATGATGAGGGTTCCCATCTGTGCTCTCTTGACATGCATGGTTGCAATATTGCTTGGGGGCAAAGTTCTGGCTATAGTATCCATGGTTCTGTTGTGGTATTCTACACCCTATCTCATCGTTAGGGTTTAGGTTTAGGGTGGAGATGACATTAGTGCAAGAGAGTGACTTGTGAAATGGAATGTGTTTTGTGCTATTTGGTGTTGGGCACTCATTCCACCACTACCATTATTTGAAGAAGAGTCCTAGAGAGTTAGATTTGAGTGTCTCTTCCTTATAGACATAGAGTCGGCATCGACACCATGGGCTTCGATGGAGTAATATGATGTGGATTCATTGCTCGTAATGAAAACAAGGACTCTAGCGTTCCAAGAACTCTCATATATTTGTGAAGAAAGATCTCAAGATTGAGACATCCCTCTTGGGATAGCAATGCAAGCGACTCCATCACCATGCATTCCAATGTGCTAGAAGTTCTATAGATCTCACAACCAAGTGGAGAAGCATATAACTATTGGTTTACATAACTCAAGGCATGATAATTGGGACATTATTTTCGACCATCAAAGTGTTCATTGGTAACAATCAATGATTTCTCTAATGTGTGGAATTTGTAACATAGATATACATACACATGTATATTTTATCAACTTAATTGTCAAAAGCATACAATTATCGATCACATAACTTAGGGCATGATTAATAGATCATCATACTCGACCATCAAAGTATTCATTGGTAATTTGATATGTTGAAATTGTAACATACATATACACACATATGCATATTTTATCAACTTAATTGTCTTTATGTGTAATTGTAGTTATAGCTTTTGGAACTTTAGCTTAGCGAATGACTCATATTTCTTTTGACATGATGAACGTATCACCCTTCAACGAAAAAAACAAAGCCTTAATCACTATCTTCATTTGAAGACATCTTTGTATGGAATCATCCACATATTCATCCACTAATGGAGTCCAAAGAAGATTGAAATGGACTATGAAGGTTATAAATTTGCATGTTGGAACTAACAAATAAAAGAAAGTGATTTGAGGCAGAAGCTTTGAGGCATGGAGTAGAAACAAGAACAAAAGGATGGCAGGGAATAAAGATGATGAGATGAAGCCAGCCTCAGAAAATCTCTAATCACTTGATTTGTTTTTCTTATATGGAGGCTTTGGCCGGCCTTTCAAATATGTTTTATATATATTGAGGCATTGAGGCATTTCTTCTTTATGGTCTCATCAAAAGAGGGACAGCCTTCGTTGGAGAAGGAAGACTGACCCACATGCTGATAATTAAAGTAAATATGACAAAGGCATTTAGACATTCAAACTTCCATCTGAAATAGGTATGTCGTGAAAGCATTATAAATCAAAATCCTTCTTACAAAAACAAAAATCTACCTTCACACTCTCTAAAAACTGAGGCTTCCAAAGAATGATCATCATATGCTTTATGGATTTAACTATTGACCAAATGGTTAAATCTCCACAAATATAAATATAAGTGTAAGGCATTGCAACAAGACTGTCGAATTTACCACTCTACTACATACAAACTTTGGCTGCAGTTATCCTTTATTATAGTCCCAATATTTGTTAGAATAGACAAAGTAATTGTTCACCTATAATGGATGCTACTATGCAAAGATACAAAATCCTTACAGACTTTGAAGAACTAAAACCAGAGAAACAAAGGGTCTGACTGACCTTAAGAATATTCTCATGTTTAAGATGGTCATTGAATGAAATATGAACTTTGTTACACAGATTTTTGTTGATTAGTATCCATCCCATGATAAAGAAACTTTATGCAGTGGATACCGCTGTCGTAAGAGAGCTGCAGTAACTTCATGATTTGCTCTTCCAAAAGCTTGTGAGAATCCATACACATGAATCAGATATTCACTTGGGACATGTTTTATTCGTCCACCGCCCAACACTTCTACCTGCAAACCGTCATGCTATTTTTACCATCAGATCTGTCATTTTATATTTATTTATTGATCTATAAATAAAACGACATGCATTATAGATGTGTGTGTGTGTGTGTGTGAGAGAGAGAGAGAGAGAGAGAGTCTGTATGAATTTATGCAGCTGTCCTGTATGTTTCTAATGGTGAATTGCTTTTACCATCAAATCTGTTAGTCTATATCTATCCATCTATAGAAAAACAAATAAAGACACAGACATATAACAATAGCTATATATATATATATATACACAATATTTTCTGAGAAAAAAAATGCCATTATTATAATTTAACTGAAAGGAACATATTGGTATATAGAAAGACAGAAATACACATTAATTCTGAGAAAGGAAAATATTATTATAAAATAGCTCGTGCTGTGTAAAAGTAACATTTGTCATATTAAAACAAGTAATTACATAGTGCACAAGTCACAACATGACATTACAAAACTTAAATGACCACTGCAGCACAAGGACAAATGACTAGGAGATGCATGACAGCTCGAGAATAGTAGCTTGCTTGACAGCCACAGGATCATTTAACTACGAGGAAATGCATGACGCCAAACAAGAGGTCACATCTGAACAATGTCTAATCTTGGAGGGAAACTGCCAACGTATAGTGATCCCTTAAGCCTTTGGTTGACCATCTAAACCAGCCCAAGCCAGGTGTTATCCAAAGCGAGGAAATCATCTTCAGAGTTGGGTTGATAATAAATATTATTTTTTTATTCAAGGCTGTATGCATGCCAAATTTTATTGTTCAATCTATTATGACCCCTGTAGATACTGCAGTCATGGAGTGGGAGGGTAATTTGAAGAAGGTTATTAGAGTTCTTTGGTAATTTGGGTTTGTAATGCAGGTTGATGATTTGACTTTGTAATGTGATTGTTTTTTAACATCTTTCTATGCCTGTTGATTTCCAGTAAAACAGCCCCAGGCATTGTTGTCCTTTATATTCTATTACAATGATGAGTCAACCAATGTCTCTAGTTCAGTTCTGAGGAAGAAGGTTGCATGAATATCCATACATCCTAACTGAGGGGAGAAATCCATTCAGGAAAGGGACTCAGAAAATTCAGAATCTCGGTTATATCAGCCTCACAATTAACAGAGAAAGCAGTATGTGTGATGCGGAGGCAATATTTCCCCTCATTTCATAAAACAATGACATATCAGCCTCACAATTAACAGAGAACGCACTATGGCAAACATGATATTCCCCTGATTCCACTCCTAGATGGCATAACTGGCAGATCCGTTCCCCCAGATCCTTATTTTTTGAGCCAGGGCCAAGGGCAGAGGGTGGCTGATATGTAGTTGCATTTCCATCAACTAGTAGCACGAAATTGGGGAATGATCATGAACGCAACATTGTAGTTGTCACCGATATCAACTTATGCTTTGCTAAAGGCACTTCATTTGCACAATCATTCTGTTGGTGGGTCAACTGGATAACAATGGTTATATAACCACAAAGGTAGCTAGCATGAAAGATCCACAAAGAGTTAATTACTTTGCATCAATCTCTAGTAAGTTCCTCAATAGCACAAGGATATAAACTAATGAATTGCTCTGCACATATAAGATAGTACAAGACACGAACTAGGGAAGAATTAGAAAAATTAAATCCCAGCAAGCCCTTAGATGAAAGGTGATTTGCACTTACAAGATGAATGAGGGGTGAAAAATGAATGTATAACTAGAGGGGGATCTTACCTAAAGCAACAATGTCTAATCTTGTAGAACAATTCATGAAGATGGAAAGTGAATGATCCATGTCAAGAGGTGGTGTCTACACTCATACATATTACATCAAGTTGGCTTTGAACGTATTATGTGGAAACTGTTTATGTTGACTTGACAATGCATGTAACACTCAGAAGGTTAGCAAATAATGTTCACCCTAGAAACTAAAATATAACATGGTAAATGGAAATGCACACAAGCTGCCATCGGTTTCACAACCTTATTTGATTCAAAATGAATGATCCAATGAAGGTATGTGAATTCAAAAGCAAAATAATGTTCAGTAAATAATCGATTTTGGTTTTGTCTACCACCTCTTCATTTGGATACAATATTATTTCCTATTTAGCATGATTCTTCTCTTGTATGTGGCACTCTCTGTAATATGGGGTCAATTGTGTGACCAAGTCCTTTAGAATAGCTACACCTGCAGGTTTATTTACTGATTTTGAAGCATATACAATCTCCAATTGCGTGACTTTTACTTTCGGAAATCAAAAGCAGCTAACTAGATGATTTAACAAGAAGAGATCTTCCAGCATCTGCTAAAGTTTATGTATGAAAAGTATATGTTGGAGTTCACATATTATCTCATATGTAAAGACGTTTGACACGTTGAAATAAGGTACAAAAGGGAGTGTTAAGGGAGGAATATAATATGACATCCATGGAAAGGTGACATCCAACAATTGGCAGTGAAGAATTCTAGAGCACCATAGATCCATGCAATGTTTTCATGACAACTATTGGAGACGTATGAGGTGCTAATCTTTGGGCACATCCCTCCCTCTACCAATAATATTTGTTAGCGATCACCCTAGGCAGTTTAGAGCGTTTTTTCTATACAAGTTCATGTTTCAATCCTTCCTCATTGTGCTTACATGAATCAAGCTTTTTCATCACATATATCAAGATTTTATGGTGAATTTGTGTTCGATAGGACAAGGTTAAGGTTATACCTGGAGTTGCATATCTTGAAGTTCTCCCTTGATATTGTTCAATATTTCACCATGAAAGGAAAACTTCTTATCACCGCGCACAATCTGACAATATAGAATTCTATTATCAGAAAGATGTGCAAGATTAGCTGAAAAAAACAGTAACATCCTAAGCCAAGTATTCATAATTCCATCCAACAAATATATGTATGTTCGAACACTTTGAGCTCCACAAGAATACAGAAAATAAATAAGTGCAGTTCAAAAAGTTACACAAAATATTGAATAAACTCTTCATTGCTAGTTTCCTATGCCACCTTCACCAACAAAGGCGAGCAAAGAGACAAAGAGAGCATTAAAAAAAGGTTTGTGTATCAAAAATCGCAAAAGCCTTTTATATCTAAGAGGAAAAGGAATGAATATATACAATAATAATTGTAGCCAACATTTCATCATAGATGGTAACAAAGAAAATCTGCAATGGGTAACTTCACACATCCTAGGATGGTTCCAAAAACTTCCAATACAACATTAGATCATCACACACTGTCAGTGTCAGCCCAGCAGAGAGTCTTTGCCTTTGATGTCATTTCCTATCTCTACGCATTTCACCTCTAATTCTTTTCCTTATATCAAAATCAGATTCTGTAACACCTATTGGGAAGGAATAAATTTAGAATATCTTTCAACATAGAAATTAAATTTGCTCAAAAAAAAGTATGTCTTTTTGCAGTATTAGATGGTTTTATTAAAAGAGCGCAATAGACAGAAGAGATCAAATGTTATATTAAGGTCTCTGAAAGGTTTAAGGGTGTATGAGACCAAAGACATTACCCCAGTCAGACCTTATATGATAACAAGATTTGTATTGGGAGGTAGTAGAATATAAATCTGACTGAACTAGAAAGAGATCAATTACCAATTTCTCATTCCCATGATCATCATATACACGAGCAAGAACATACTTGAAAACCCCTGAAATTGTAAAGAATGGGGACACTTGTGAATATCAAATACATAAGTCAGTTGAATTAGAATTCATGCTTAAAAATTTGCTATAAATTGGATAGTATTGTATAATCTGGACAAACCTTCATCAATCTCAGTAGTAGAAAGTTGATTTCCTGCCCATTCAATTTTCTTATCACGAGCAATCCATTCTCTCATGAGGAAATGTGCAATGGCATGCTTTCCAGGTACACTAAATTTAGTACCAGCAGGTTGTGTGCCTTGGAGGATTACATGCAAGAAACTTTTATGAATCCATTTGGCATCCTATAACAGTAGATTAGGTGATATAAATTACTTATTCCTGTAAAAAATAAGATTTAAACCCAGAGTTGTGTTGCCCTAGGTTATAAATAGGCAATAAGTAGGCCACAGTAATCACAGAGTCGTGACAACGGTAAATCCAAAACACATCAAAACTCTTGCTGCACACGAAGATTAAGTAATAGATAAGAAAATAGTTTCAATCAGATGGAGAAAAAAGGATATATTAAGGCCTTTTAAAAGGCCAAAATGGCCTATGAAAACAAGCGATTACATCTAAATATATTTTTTCGTCTTTGAGAACAACAAACCAGAATAAAACTAATTAATATTGGGTACTAAAGAATCTGGTTTAAGTTCTTAAGATCTGAACTTAGATAGGCTGAAACTTCAAAAGATCTTCAACATTGGCCACTCCAAGATGATACCATAAACAAACAATAAAAATTAAACTATAACAGAGATCAAATTAAGGAAGAAACATTGTTGTTTCTGTTTTCCAAAATCGAGAGCATGGTAAATAAAACCAATGTATACTCTCACTCTTAAATCATATAAAAAGTTTAAAACAAATCATAAAGTTAGTACCTCAAGCTCATTCATATCAACAAAAATGTCGGGAAGGCTCCTTTGCTGTCTCAAAATATTGAGACCCTGAATACCGACTGGAACCACATCATCTGGCATTTCATAATGTAGCTTTGACATGTCAAGTTTGTGTTTTGCTGATGCAATAAATCCGACCATTAAAGATGATGGAAATGGCCAGGGCTGACTTGCAATATACCTGGATATAGAATTAATGCAATTAAAAGGCTTGCTCAATCAGTGTACACTGCTACAAAAATACATTCAATGCATAGCTGCTTTGATATTAAAACTATTGTGCAACAAGTTGAATTTACTTGACACATCCAAAAACTAATTTCAAAGACAAGCACCATGCCTGATAGTTTTATGCTCTAGATGTACACCAGCCTCTTCATGTACTTCCCTTGCAGCAGCAGTCTCAAATGTCTCCCCAACCTCCACAAATCCTGCCAACAAAGAGTAGCGACCTTCATCCCACTTGCTCTGCTTACAAACAAAATGTTGATTATGTCTATATCTCTCCCTCTCTTTTTATCTCTCCCCATTTCTTTTAGAAAGTTAGATTAGCATATCCTATTTTAATAGACATTTGGGTATAAATTTGATATTATAGGAGTCATCTCCATGATACAGGAAAAGGAAGAAAAGCTCACTAAAGGGCATCAGGGACCAGCAATAATTTATATACAGTGTCCATACGCACACCATTGAGAATCAGATATTTTGAAATAGTTGTTCTATTAACCCCAGGCAGCACAATTAAGGTACCTAACCTCTCTACCTATTTCCAGTGTTATATACATACACATATATACGTACATACAATTGTGTTATATATGCATTTATACATAGATAGGTACATAAAATTGTATATGTGTGTATATATTGAAATGAACCTTAATAAAAAACAATAAACGTTATTCTACAACTTGTTCATTCAAGAATTGAGAAGATAATCAGCTTGAGAAAAAAAAATGAGCATCTTTGGAAACTAGTATTGCAAAAAGAATATGAAAGAAAGAAAAAAATATTAATTTTCTCTAAAAGATCACAATGGGCTATGAGACCTAACAAAGATTATAACAGTTTATGTTGAACAGAAAACTACTAACAAGCTCGAGAATAGGGAAATAAAGTACGTAATCTAGACTCTACACCATAACAATGACTAGTTATTGAGTTTTATTCACACTGGAATTACCTGTCTACCAAGGAGGACAAAGTCACCACAGGTAACGAGTACTATAATTGCTGGATCCTGGATAGACGTAACAGATATTACTCATGTTAAGTAGGAATTCAAATCAAAGGACATAACCCTTTTGCATTTCAAATGTGATATAACATCGCCATACAAAAGACAAATGGAGAATTTCAATAGAACAGTATAAATCTTTACTTCACACTCTAGGTACAGCATTGTAATTATTTACAGTTATTTCATATTGATTGTATGGAGATGTTACGAATACAAATTGAAGAAATCCAACCAGTCGAGGATAGGCAGAAGTTCCACATGATGTAGAGCGGCATTGCAAGTTGTGACCTCCTCCTTTTGGCTCCATTTTCTCACCACAATGGCCACAGAATTTCTAATTCCAAATGGAAACCAAATATGTTCTATTTTAATTAAAATATGATATTTCAAAGAGACTAAATAAAAACTTCCAATCAATGAACAAAAAACAAAGTAGGAGCATTGCAAGTCGTGACCTCCTCTGACTCCATTTTCTCAACAGTGGCCACAGAATTTCTAACTCCAAATGGAGACCAATGCATTCTATTTTTAATTATAGTATGATATTTCTGAGGGACTTAAGTAAAACATTTCAATCAGTGAACAAAGAAACAAACTGAAAATCAATTTATAGAGGGACAAAGTTGAACATATGAAAGGGATAAACTTAAGGTGTATAAGATTTATTCTGCCAGATGTGCCTCCACATGTTTATACTGATTCATAAATGCCATAAAAAATTATTTACTACATTGGCATATGTGCTGCTACTCATTTTCAGGCATGAATGATATGTCGCCAGGTCATCTATGGTTACTGACTTTTCCAAACATGCCTCGTGGGGGGTAGTTTATTACTACTCTTTAAAATCATCAGAATATGATATAATCATATATCTAGAAGATGAACTTGAAGCATTTGAGAATGTGATGTAGAGAAACATAACGAGCCCAGTAAATGAACCTTGACTATAGTCAATTCCAGTAAATGCCCCCAACTATTCTTTATTTCTCAAATGCCCTTGTCAACCGCAGAAAGAGAAAAAGGGATGAAGTAGGCATATAACTGCTCAAATACAAGATATAATTGAGAGCAAAGGAATGAATTGGTCAAATAGCATAAACAAGTGCCGAAGACAAAAGCATTTGGAGAAATAGCAGAAACTCGGTTGCATTTGGAGAACCAGATAAAATTCAGATATTTTGGAGTCCTCCTTAAATGAATATGCAAGATTAAATTGCATCTCTTCCAATAATAAGGGATCTACTTATTTTAGGGATGCAAAAATTTTCTAACATTTCTCCTGTGCCATTCCACCATCCCCCTGGCATACGCCAAAAGGCCAGCATCAGCAATGGGTAATTGTGATCCATACCGACGAAGATCTACCCATTCAGTTCCTTCTAGCCCTCGCAGTGCATTTAGATCTGTACTGTTCACATAGGCAAAAAGTGCATGTTTCATCTTGATGCGTGAAAGCTATCCTAACTGATTTCCCATAACATTATTCATTTCGTAACATTATACCTGGAAAATGTACTGATATCAACTGCAAAAATTGGTTGATTTGTATCTTGCGCTAAACCCAAGAAGATAGGTTTGCTAAGACATCCCATATCTGTAAATTTCCTTGTTGAAAAGCTTGCAGATGATAAAAAGACAGGTTCCTCACATTTAACCAAATTTTTGGTTCCTAACAACGGAATAATCTGCACAAACATTATGCCTGATGAAGACCATACAAGAAACATTGATAACGTGCAAAGAAAAAAGGTGGTTCTTACAAGAGCTGAGGTCTCAAATACTTCAGAGAGCCAATTAGAATCCAAACGTTTTTCTACAGCCCTATTGAATTCTGGTTGGGGCGGAGCACCAGCCTGCGAAACTCAATCTTTTTAGACAGCCCATTTCCACAACCATCTTTTCATCAATAGCACAAAAACATATGTATTTGTTCATTAGCAATCTAACTTTTCTCAAGCATTTCGTTTAAAATATTTGTACAAAGACATACAGGCCCTTGCATACAAGTGTGTAAGCACAATGAAGAAAACTGAAGAAAGTATGTTACATAGAGCATGAACTCACCTCAGTAATATCAAAAGCATTTGTAGAAAGATGCAAATAACACTGCGCGTTAATGCCATTTCTCCCTCTCCTCCATAATCCTGATCATGATCACTGTTCTAAATTGAGAATGATATACCTCCTTGGAAAACACACTTTTTGGTATTAACATACACCATACTATATCTCCACGGCCATACAAATGTACCCGACACAGTGAAGATGTACAATGCTGGACTTCTATCACATCAAAAAATGATTCGTAAAACTATTAAAATATCATTAAACTAAATATAGCTCCATGATACAAGGATCAGTTTGTAAAACTATGGGGGTCCACTATAGTTGACATAGCTGCATGTACAAGTCTAACTGAGAAAAAGTATGAAACATAGAATGATAGTCCGTCTCCAATACTTGCTTGAATGACATCAGCTGCTGAAACTATTGCATCATTGCAACATTGCAGATAGTTCCACGTTATGAGAAACAGACAAACATTATTGAATCCTTTATCTTTGAATTACGTAACCAAAAATCCAAATGGAAAACCCAAGAGCATCAACAGAAAACAGAATAAATGTTTCAGTGATGGTAGCTGGGGTTAATGCACCCACTGTGCCCAATGTTGAGTGTACAGAAGTTCTGATAAGGAAACCATGTAAGTGGCACGTGATCCACATAAGCAGTAAATGGAGAGAGGCAATCTATCTCAAGACAGTGACAAAATGTCTGTTTCAATGTCTGTATAACTTCTTGGAAAATGGTTTTAAGCCTTGGGAATCATAGAATAGGATTGCATGCTAGATTTGTAAGAGCGTTATGAATAAGCATAGAAAGAGTATGAATGCATTAAAAAATGTGTCAATTGTGTGATGGATTCCTATTAGTGCCTTTATAGGCATGCAATTATCATTCGCTTCCTCAAGAAAAGAGAATATACTGACATTGCCGTCACAGATTCATAAGAACGTGCAGAGTATGAATGCATTCAAGAACATGGCAATTACATAATACATTACTATCATACCTTTATAGACATGAAGGAACATTTTTTTACTCAACAAAAGAGATTATCTTCATTAAATATCTAACAGGACAAGAAAAGCATAACATAATATGTTACATCTACCTCAGAGGTGTGTGCATAGTCTGTCCAGATGCAGTGATCATATCAAGTGTAAAAATCCTGATATACATTCATATGTATCTACGTGTACAGATGCAAAATGCTGTAATTCCAGCAATAATTCCTCAATGGTGCTCAAGCAACTATACTATGTGCTAGCAGGAATAAGAGGCATCATCATCATCATAATCCCTTATGGATCCTAGTGCCCAATGCATGCGTGTGCATTTATACTCGAAACAAATTGGATCACCATTTGACAAAATTATTACCAAATCTAATCAACACATCTGGCACAATCATACTTAAACTGGTTTTGTGCCCTTGTTAAATTAAGGCACTATAACCCCTTTAGATGTATTATGATTTAAAGCTTGGAGAAAGTGATAAAGATACATTAACGTCTCTAAAAGAACATAATGACTTATAAAACCTCACATATGAGACTCATCAATGCATGTAACCAAAAAAATGATTTTTCTATGCACACTTCCTAAAAGCCAATGGCTTGAAATGTAATAATGAATCATGGAAAGACAAAAAACAGATTTGATGCCTTATGGTTGGCACCGAAAATGCTATGCACGGTTGCCACTTTGTCTGGTTCAACAGCACTAAATATCCTAACGAAATTTCAGGATTGGGGAACCCTCCTGTAGTCATATAGGATCAGCCTCCATGCATTTTTTTAAGAATTCTCTCCCCCAGCTGCACCTTAGCCTTATGGGTTCCTCCTCATCCCTCAAATTGCATAACTTGCAATTGCACCAATCAAATGTGCAGAAACAATTCCTAGCATTTCATTTATTCATGGCATGTAACATGCATGGCTCTGGCGTCTTCCATCACATTTTGCCTAATCGAGGCTTAGTTTCTAAAACCTCTTAAAGAATGAATCTAAACCAGAAAACAAGAATGGAACATGAGTTCTGTCTCCATAATGCATAGCTGTTAGCTGATTTAGGAGATGGTTGTCTCCACTTTTACAGTGTAATGGGGTTTCAAAACTGATAGAAAATATAATCTCAAATTATTTTTACAAATTCATAGCAAAAAGAAAGAGAAGGCTGTTGCTGAATGCTCTATCACAGCATGCTAGGCTTTCAAAACTGATAAAGAAATGTAATCTCAAATGACCTTCACAACTTCATCACTAAAAGAAACAGGAGCTATTGGCCTCTTTCACATCATAATGATCTCCAGAACAAAAAGAATGATAGAATACACTTACAGCTCTAATGAGTTCAGAATGATCTATGAGACCAACAAAGGCTGTACAATACAAATTCACCCAGAAAAAAAAATGTAAATAGAACTAAATTTAGGTTCTGCTTGTTCACCTTACTCTTGTTTTTGTTTCACTTTATATATTCTTCATCTCAAAGGAACTTTGTGAGGATCTTCTCTGGGGAGAAGACATGAATGAATAAAACACAGCTATTAGAACTTTTCTTGGAAGTTATGCATCAATCCTTTAAGAATACACTATAAGAATTAATTCATTGCTCTTACAACTTGAAAACTTCGCATTGTGCAAAGGATTCACTTATTACTTCTACGAGGCCAACGCATAAGGAAATCATCATATAAATACATTTGCTTTTCAAAACCTTGTATATATGGATTTTATAGGACATCAATCAAATATTGTTCCTACGGCTTAGTGAAAATAACATATAGCTCTTTTCCACCTCTTGTATATGGATTTCATGAAGTTCAACTGAATGTCTCTATGATTAGTTTGATAAATGAGAAAGCATGTCTTCAACTGAAGATCAAACTATTCATGTTATTCTCTAGGCAAAATGACAGCTGCATGTGGACCTGTTATGCATCTCTCCATTCATATCATCACTTTGGTATGATTTCCTCAGGTAATGACTCGCAATGCATGAGAGTCAATTTAAGAATTAGTTTTATTAAAATATGAGTTTTGATTAACTAATGCTCCTAAATCCTTTATTACTCATCCCATTTGAAGGTTTTAGACAGTAGCTTGAGAGAGAACAAAGCAGCTAAATTTAACAAAATGCAAAGACATGTTTCAAGATAAAGCTCCTCAAATTCAGTAGGATAAACTCTAAGTTGGAAATATTACTTAAAACGTAATGGAATGTGGCTCTAGGTTCCAATTCAACCAAAGATACTTTGCAAGTCCTAATGTAATGTGATACAAAATTTATATGCGTGGAAAAGGAGAATTGGTATCTTTTTTAGTCTCTTTACTTTGACTGAGATATCCCATCAATCACCCCCAATCGGGGAAGGAAGCCACCATAGAAAGCACTCACAAATGGTTTAAATATAGAACCAAAACAAGGCTCCGAAATATAAGGATAGCAAAAAAGACAAGGCATAGCAAGCTTTGTAAATGTTACACTGAAATTCAGACAGCGATCAAATGAATGAAAGAAAGACCAAATATTCCTTTTTTCCTTTAAACATATTATATGCATGGCAAGCATCAAAAATTTGGAATAAACTATGGAAGATATTCCTTCCTTTTCTTAAAAACTGTAAACAAAATAGGGCAAGAATTATGAATACGAACATGAATTCAGATAATCTATATATGAAACAAAAATAATAATGAATCTTCCTTCTTTTCTTTAGTGATCCATGAGAAACAAAACACAAATGCAGTCTAGGGAATAAACTATAGAAGATATTCCTTCCTTTTCTTAAAAACTGTAAACAAAATTGGGCAAGAATTATGAATACGAACATGAATTCAGATAAGCTATATATGAAACAAAAATAATAATGAATCTTCCTTCTTTTCTTTAGTGATCCATGAGAAACAAAACACAGATCAAACACTTCAATTCTTTCCAATCGTAAAAAACCGTGAGTACATTACATTGAAATCATTCCTTTATTTCCATTTACAATGCTCACGAGATGAGGTTCACCGTGTGTTCGTGAAAGAGAGAGAGAGAGAGAGAGAGATGAAGACTGATGAGTGATGAAGGAGGATACCTGTAATTCGAGCCGAGATCGCTGTGGATGGAGATAAAGGATGAGGCGATTGCAGAAGAAGAAGAGTTCGAGGTAAGCTACGCCACGATGCCATCGCTCAGCTTCCGCTAGTGCTTCAGCTTCATAAAACAAAACTCTGATCTAAGCTTTTATGTATGTACATAGTACATACTACTTACTACACATACTACATAGGGAAAGGCCAATAGTGGAATAGAAGGATATATTCAACCAAGAAAGAGTGTCATGTATGTATGGATATGAGGTAGAGTGCACATATTGAGTGGATCTCGCCAATATTACAATCCAAGCAATGGAAAAAGCCGGGAAAGATCTTAGCATCTTCTAGTGCTAATGCGCACAATCGATATTGAATGTGTATTCTTTTGGAATACGGCTGCTGAGAGGCCGAGATGTTTGCAATTTGCATGCTCCCGTATGCCTCCTATGTATTTTTTAGCTTAAATGGGGTGCATCTACATGACATTGTTTCAGTTTGTGGCATGTTAGGGCATTTTATTGTTGAATGTCGTCAAAAAAGAAGTAATGCAATGGAAGTTGTACGTGAAGAGCATGCAAACAATGATCGGGTTCAAACTTTATCTGTAATCTCAGAGCAAATCAAAGAACATGTGAATGACAAGAATGGAAAGATTCTAGAGGAACAACATGTGAATGACAAGGATGGAAAGACTCTAGAGGATGAAGGGCAGTGGAACTCAATAGTTTCTAGAAGATGATGAAATTTAATAAGAATGTTGGGCATAATGTATATATGAAGAAGGTAACATCAATTCAACAAACAATTTTCCATCTATTTTGGAGGTTGTAGCTGATATGCCTTTTTTTAAACTAATTGAAAGATATTTTGTTTGATAAAAAAAAACATCAATTCAACAAACAAATTTCAAGCAAAATAGACTTGAGGTCGTCAAGAAGACGATCCAAAGAAATTTTCTTTTGATAATAAAGGTAATTTGTATACTCCTTGGAATAAATGGAAACAAGTGCCTTGTCCATGGGAGGAGCCATGAAGGTCTTGAGTTTTGCATTCCCAAAGTAATTCCTATGCAATCTTAGGGAATATATTTCAAGATATAGCAGATACATTAGTAGTGAAAGAGAAAGAGATTTCTCAGATAAAAAGAAAAAATAAGTATGAAAGTCACAACATGGAACATGAGGGGATTGTGTTCTAGATTTAGGATGCATGAGGGTTGGAGGATTGTGTTAAGTGAGCAGTGGGATGTTTTACATGCAAAAGAGTATAAATATCATCATAATGTTGGGTTAATTATTTAATTTAAGGGTTATACATTAAAATGTTATGTTGGCGATATTCATAGAGATTATTCTGGGATTGTCATGTTTATTGAAGACAAATTTTACACTAAAAGTAATTGTTTCATATGAAATTAGAAGATTTACAATGGTTGAGATATGTTATGATGGACAAGTTCTCCAATTAGTTGGTGTGTATACATCAAATATTTCACAAGAACGGAACGGAAGTTGTTATGGAGATTTCTAATCTTGGTGCTTGATAATGGTAGACCGTGTTGATTGATGGGAGATTTTGATGTTTGTTGTGAGGTAGATCAATCAACATATATCCACTCTATTATGGATGGACTAGAGGCTCAAGAGTGGGGAGATTTTGAAATTGAAGTTATGTTAAGGGATGTATGGAAATGGATCAAGAGAGATGAACATGGTTGTACCTTTCAATTGGCTCAATAAAAAGATACTTGGAGTAGGGTAGATTAAATGTATGCAATGCATACTTATGGGTTTTACCGGAGATTTTGGATATTTCAGTGTCTTGTGGTCAATTATATCATATCATTTCCCATTGATTTTTGAATTCACGTTGTTGTGAAGGATTCCGGCCAGAGGAAGAAAGAAAACATAGCCGGATGCGCGTGAACGGGGGTGTGCGCTAATGCACACGAAATTTGTCTTTATGTACAAAGTGTGAAAATAACATAGGACTAATAAGTACTAGAGAGTGTGATTTTGATAGGTACTTTAATGTCCCACAGAAAGAGAGGAATGAGAAGATATGATGTGATAAAATCAAGGAGAGGATGAAGGACAGAAAGCGGTTGTCTTAACAGCCCAATGTAACGGTCTCTCCCTCCTTGAACGATAAAAGGAGGGAGAGAAGATTGAGAATGGATCCACAATTTTAGAGAACGAATTGTTGCCGGACCGAGCTCTGCAAGCTTCCTTCCTATGCTTCGTTTTCCGATTTTCTTATCGTCGTGCTGCAAGGCCTCCGTTTTGCACTGGTAGCTTGTGTGATCCTGATCAAAGGCTCGCTAGTGTCTGCATGAGTGTGTGTAGCGAGCTCAAAGCTCTTTTGTCGGCCGCATACATTTGTAATCTTTTTTGTTTTCTTTGTTAATCTTTAGTTTTGTTGAGTCTCTCCGTGTGTTTGGGCATCCTCGTGTTCTTATCTTTGTTTTATTCATGTTTGAGTGCACGTATCCGAGTGAGTGATCCCATCAGCTCATCGCTGCTATTCGACAACCAGTCTGGAACAATATACTTCCCTGAGCCCATGCGCTCACTATCCGGCATTCGAGTATCTATCCAGATCATATACGTGTCCGGAAACCTATGTGGCGAAGTTATCCGAAAACGATCTAGAAAACCTTCTTTTTTCACCAGCTCCTTGGTCCGAGACCCCGGTGGTCCTACCCCATTTCAACACATACCCTCGGGAATCCGTGACAACGTATCACTCAATTAGAGTTTTTCATAAGTTCATAGGAAAACCATTGTTGATTTTCAAATTCATATTTTTTCAATCATGAGGTCTTCCATGCCTATATGTGTCAATTAATTGATGTATTTGCCTATCGTGCTCAATTTGATGGGTATGAAGCATGGGATGTGTTTGATGCAAATGTTCAAAAGTTAACTAGATATTACGGAATTCATCATGCCTTTAGAAGGAGAAATAAATTAAGTCTCGTTGTTAATTTGCTTAATAAATGTACATCATTGTTAACTATTAGCCAACATATGTAAAGTTGATGGGATATCAAGAGGTATTCATTTTTGCAATGCATGATCTTACGACGAAAATTTATGAACATGATAGAATACATTGTCTAAGAAAAGAAGTGGTGGATATTAATTATCAACCACATAATTTTTTCCATGATTTTTATGAATCACATACATGACATAATATGGTAAGGTTTGAGGACAATGGTTAATGTGTTTCGATCCTCGTGAAATTGTGAAGAAATGCATAGAATATTATACACAATTGTTGGATGTACAAGTATGTATTGATGATAATGTTAAAAATAATAGAGATGTTTTTTTAATGGAGAGGATGAGGTGGAACAGGTAATGTCACATCTTACTAATGATAAGAGTCCTAGATGGGATGGATTAACAAATGAACTCTTTAAGAATATGTAATTAAGTTAAAGGGGGGCTTTTACTATATTATTTCATACAATGCGGATGTCAGGGGAAATGCCTCATTCTTGGAAGATTGGTTTGATATAACTTTTGCCGAAGGTGTCGTCTTCATCTTCCTTTGCTCTATGGAAGCCTATTTCATTGATGGGGGGAATGTATAAGATTTTTGCAAAAGTGATGGCGAATAGGTTACATAAGGGTTTACCTTCTATAATGCATAATGTGCAATATAGGTTCTTGACAAAAATAGATATTTTAGATAATATTTTAAATGTTCAAATGACAATTGACTATGCAATGGAGTCTAGGCGAGAATTAGTGTTCTTACAATTGGTTGTTGAGAAGGTCTATGATGATGTGGATTGGTCATTTATAAATCAATTGATGTCTCGTATGGGTTTTGTTGATCGTATGTCTAAGTTGATATACACATTAGGGGAGGGTTTTGTTTCACACGTGATGTTTAATGGAGTAACACAACCTATTTCTATTTGAATATCAATTAGACAGGGATGCTTAGTCAATCCTTTTCTATTCGCTATTGTGACACGTCCTATTCTTGTTAAATTACACAATATGGTTGTGGAGGAAGAATTGCTTGGACTAAGGTTGTCATCAGGGAAGCCATGTATTGTTCAAGCTCTCATAGATGACCATAACATGTTTTTGGCACCTAATCGAGAAAATACTAGCAAGACAAGAGTTGTGTGGGAAATGTTTTCAAATTCTTCGGGGTTGAAAAGTAATATGCATAAATCTATACTCGTTAGGTTTAGGGTGGTCATGAAGGATAATACATCATGGTATGATTTGTTGTCATTGTGGATATCTAGTTGGAGTGGAAGTTTCTCATGTAAAACTTATTAAGTGGGTATCTAAAAATTTGGAGGATAAGTTTATGTATTGAAGGTCTCAATTATGGCATCTTCATGTTCAACTTAAGGTGATTCAATCGATTATGGTCTCTATGGTATTTTATTATCTTCCTTTGCTACCAAAGTCAAAGAAAGCTCTTGAAATGGTGTCACACTCGATGCATATGTTGTTATGGAAGAGAAAAGGGAAAAGTGTCATGTCGTGGTTGGCATGGGATCATTCTTGTACTTCGAAACGTCATGGTGGGGCATCAATATTGAATTTATACGAGCTCATCGATTTACTTTCATTCAATTTATGTTTGAGGGTTTACAACCTTGGAGGGATATGGTGGCATACTCTATAGAGAAGATGGGAATTCAACTTGGAAATACGACAGTTGAAACTAATTGGTGGAATGTCATTAAATCTGAAAGAGATGTCAAACATACGTGGTTTCTACAAGTTAATCATTTGTTGGCATATTGGCAAAGTATGTAAGATTTTGTGCAATGGCATCCTCCACAAGGAAGGGGGTGTGCTAATTCATTACAAATTGGGGTTTTGGTGACATCAAGGTTGTGGAGGAGCGAAGGTAATCATCTTCTTAACCTTCAATTTAATAAGATGATTGGATTGGGTTTAGGAACAATCAAGGATGTTATATCAGTGTCAAAAAGAAGATTAATGGCCTTTCAAACAACGAGATCAACATTTCGTATTCCAAAATGTTATTCCTTTATTTGGGATAAGTTGTAAGGGTTATTATCATCGTATGAGCCAATTCCTTATTTAGATATGGGATCTCAAGATCTTGTTTGGACATTTGTTGAAAACAGGACATTGACAATGATATCAACAAATTGTGCTTATCACAAGCTGATTGACAAACATAAGTGGATGGAAGAAAAGGTTACAAAGATATGGGGTTTTTTCATAAGCCCATTCCCTGGTGGTTTCATGTGATCAAGGCAGGTTGGTGTTCTTGATTGATGTTACAAGCTAAGGTATTCAATTGGAGAGTTATGGTTGGAGCTTTACCATTGGGAGATGCATTAAACAAGAAAAAACATTGATAGATGAATGAATGTGTTCCTTTTGTTCACGCGAATTGGAACATAGTAGGCATCGATTTGTTCCATGGCTACAATGGTTTGGAGGTGTATCAATTTAGTGTAGATGTCTTTAATTGGAGTAAGACATATTCATTCAATTGGGTTTTTACACATATTGAGAACAATGAATTGATGCCTCATTTCCAAAAATAATTGAGTTTTTGAGGTATTGGGGGCTATGGTTCAATAGAAATATGCAGAATGCCTTCACTTTTGATTCGCAAGTTGGGGTGAGAAAATATGTTCTAAAGTTAAAAGGACTTATGTTGTGGCAATTTATAGTGCTAGAGAAGCTAAGAAATATCAACCATGAAAAGAAAGAGCTTTGCAAGGTCACGTATCATCATATTTGACATTTGAATTGGTGTGTAGGGTGGGATTGAGTTCGTAGTCGTAGTCGTAGAATTTAGGTCCCTAGAAGAGTTCTATGCTTTGGTGTAAATTAGTAGCCATGGTAGTGCTTTTTTCTTTAGAAACTAAAGGTTGTGCAATTTTACACGAGAGAGACAGAGAGAGAGACAGAGAGAGAGACAGAGAGAGAGATCGTGTGTGTGGCATATAAATACACGTATATATTGTGTAATTTTGTCAAATTGCAAATCATACCCCTCTTCCATGTTTAGAAGTATACATTTTTGGATCAAGTCAAGGGTTATGCTAAACATCAAATCATACATAATATCATGGGTAAATTTCCATATATATTCCACTCATTTTACTAGTGGTTTGTAGTGTTTTTGTTGAACCCATGTGCATATGTAGGCTCGATTCTTGTTAAGCCCATAAACATCGTTGCTGAGATGTAGGAGTTGAACCAATGACCTACTAGTTCCGTTCGACATGACCTTAGCTCCATCTTTGTTTAACTATGTGCACGAATTATAACAACGTTAATATTGTATTAATTATGAAAGTTGAGTTACAATAAATGGATTATGATATCCTATTGTCTCACCGCAAAATCAAATTGGATTATCATGACATCCCTCATCTCTACATACATCATTGTGAACCTATACAATCTCATTTGATAAAGGCCAAAACAAGTAACATGGACATAATGCCTTGCCACCTATAAATCCCGAATTCCTCATATGACAACCTCCCTGAAGTTTCCAACAAGGAAAACTACCATACCAATTAGTATGCTTTTTTAACATTGAATGTGAATTTGAGCCCGTATTAAGTATAAAACAAATTCATTTTGTGCTCGCCAATTATGCCATAATTCCCAATACCTTAGACACTAAAGGACTATCTCAAAATGTGGAGAAGGCAACCTCAATTTGCACACGACTAAACACCCATTGAAACGGGAACTTCGACACTCCGTTTATAGAATTCCATATGGCCCTTGCACTAGACAATTGATAAATACATGTTGACCATGTTCCTCTAAAACCATGCAAACAAACATATTCTAGGAGCAATACTTCGTCTTTGCCAATGCAACTCTTGTACCCACCATGACCCTCCAAATAAACACCTTAACTTTGAAAGGAATACAAGATTTGTCACCTCATTTGTATCACAGTTTGCCAACACCTATTGGATGTTATTCTCCATTTTTTATTAACACATTCTACCATGCATGTATGCCTATCAATTAGTTTATGATATACATCATTTGTTTTTACTTTGGCAAGGCTTTTATGACATCCCAATCTCCAATCTAGCTCATATGCAACCTTGGTCATATCTAGAATTGGATATGCAAACCAATCACTTCTCGCAACTCCATATGTTTAATAGTTTACATCATAGCATCAAGGTCAAATCATTTGAGAGAACCCAAGTTCAATCCTTGCATGGGCTAGGCCCCATCCTATAGCTCACAATTGGTCACCAATGGTCCTTCTCTCTCTCTCGGCAAGTTACTCCTATGCTCAATTAATAGAGAGAGAGAAGGACGAGCTTGGATTGCAAACGCACCACGTGGTGGAAGTTGAGTAATATTGATAGGATGGAAATATCATTTTCCATTTTGTGATAAGGTTTTTTTGTAGAGTTTTGGTGGGAAACTAGCCATATGCAATGCATTGCAAAAGAGAAATAGGGGACATATTTTTTTGTATAATGCCATTTGGCATAATGCACATGATTTGTCACTTGTCATGTGTCTAGATCAATTTGGATGTGGGCATCCATAAAAATGAGGTCAAAAATCACTTTCTAATCGGTGTTCCCACAAGGGGATCCCTAAACGATTTCACAACCCTCTATGCTCCCATTGGTGCTCATGATCACATTTTAAACATTTAGACCATTTCTTTGTGCTTGTGTTTGTCATCTTGCTACAACCCTATGTTGTTATTTAGTGTTATCGCTTTGATTTCATTGGATAACCCTAAAGGAACAAGTTGTAAAATTAATTAATTAGGGTTGACCGATGTTGGAGAAATTCTTAGCCTATTCATGTTTCATATTATTCCTAATACAAGGCCCAAGTGTATCATATTTTCCCTTAGAATATATTATTGCATGAAAACTTGACATGATAATATTGACTTTTCTTGAGGATTATATATTATATTGTTTTTTGATAATATAGTAATTTCACTTCTTATTAGTGTTTTCAAAATGTCACACAAGTGTCTTCAAATTGACACCCTTTAGAACCAATAACCGAGGTACTTACTAGACATGAAATATTGTTGTAAAATTATTATATATATAGATTGCTGACAATCATAGCTTCATGATTCATATGTAACACAATGTGTGTTACCCTATAGGCTATGACCATAGTTGTATTTGATTTATGGAATTTATGTTATTGGATTCACAAATCTTTGATTTTTTAGTCAAATATTTTTGGACTCATACAACTTTTGGTACTAATCACAAAACATGAAGTGTTGGAGTTGCCTTCTTTTGTGAAAAGAAAAGGGTAAAATGTGAACAAAACACAAAGATGAAAAGATAACGCTAAACAACGAGAGTTATCTTTTATTAAGATTAAAGAAGCCAATCCAATTTTAAGGAAGAAAATAAAAACAAGTATTTGATACCTATAGTGAACCTCTTCTTCGTTACCGAAGGAGGCTGAGACAATGGTAAAGTAGAACCTAAACTTATTTACCATAATGCCACTATATATCTATTTTGACCAATTTATACCTAAACGTTCTTCTTTACCATTGTCTTTGCCTCCTTCGTCAATGAAGAAGAGGCATGGAATTTGGCTTCAAAATAGCATCCCAATGGTAAAATTTGGTGTGCAATCAAATGTTTTGGTTTTAAGATTAAATTTTGGTCACTTCAATCACAAATTTTGGTTTTATGGGATTAAGCGAGTATAACTCGGTTAAATTCATAGAATTGGATTTTAAGGTGGCCTTTCAATTGAAATTTTTGATATATAATATAATTTTGATAATTTAGTTTGATTTATGATGTATTTTGAAAAATAAAAGTGGTATAAATCGGTCAAAATAGATATATAGTGGCATTATGGTAAATACGTTTAGGTTTAAGGGCACTACTCTAGAGTGGGGGAGATTGTGCTAGATAGAACATCAATGAGACTAAAGCAACATGTGGTGCAGGGTTGAGCCCATTGTGAGGAGCCAACTTGGGAGAGTGAGCGAGATAGATTTGTTTTGTGTGTGTGAGAGAGGGATGTAGTGAGGGAGGCAACCCCTACATTCCACTATGCCATCTAGTTAAATAAGAGATATCTATGGAGTAATAGAGAAGTGTGAAATTTGGGTTTCAAACCCAAGATGTAGTGTTAACAGTGTAAATAACGTACCACTAGGGTAAGCTAGTTACCATAAAAAGAAAGGGACAGACGGAAGTAGTCATATCAATCATAGGTTCATTACATGCCCAATTGCTAAAGCCATTGGGTGGTTATATAACAAATATGGGCATCAGTAATAGGAGGTTTTTTGTCACCTTTTAAGTGGGTTGTTATTGATGGTGCCAAAGTTTTACCCACACCATTATATTAAGTCGTGTTTGACTACCTTAGATATTGGGGGATGTGGTTTAACTAGACCATGATAAATAGGTTATTGTTTGATGAACTCCATGGGGTACCACAACAACCCCATGAGATGAAAGTGAAGTTAGTTAGACAAATTTCACAATTATGTTGTATGAGGATGTTGTCCCATGATGAGTTAGATTTACAGCATCTAGTATTACAACACTTGAGAGGGTTTGCCTCGCCATATCATTACTAATGAAGTAGTCGACATAGCAAGGGTTGCATTATCATCTTGTTTTAATAACAAACATACATTTGCGAAGAGAGAGGGGGGGGAGAGGAAGTCATTGGGGGGGAGAGGAAGTCATTGATAAGAGAATGATAAGCTAGATAATGTTCATAAAGCATACAAAAAGAGAAAAACATCATTGATGGGAGAAAGTTACGTTGGATAATATGAATCTTAACATTGAAAGCATTCAACACATGATCATCCAATTTAAAATTGTAGAATACTCTTTCATCCATAGGACCTGTGGTCTGTTACAACATCCACAACAAATCTATATTGGAGCAAAAATCATTGTTTTCAAGATTTATGGTGGAAAAGTAGTTTTTTGCCATTCGGTTCACATCTGAACAACATGAAATGATATAATGGCTCTCGTTTCTCTTTAGTTGTTTACACTTCTTTCTCCCCACTCTTTACAACATGAACAAATTAAGGTGTACGAGCACTGCGCCAAGTATAAATGTGCCTGGTTGAGAGAAGAGTAAAGAATCAAAATCTCATATACTCTCCTTCAGATATAAATTTTACATGCCTTTTGAATGAATGAAATCTTGAATGGATAGATGCAAACACACATGCAACTTTAAGCAACAAATTTATGTGTTCCAAATCAAGATGAATGAATTCTTTCATAGCAAAATGTGCGTATATCTTGGTTGTAGTCGTGGATACACATTTTGTTGGCATTTAAGCCACATCATGTAATCTTTAATGACTATCCTCAGAAGCGGAATCTCCACCTGAACCGATCTCTTGTATAGCATTTAATGTACCATAGCAATACGATCAAACGATTTGAATAAGGAAATATGATCTTTGTCATGCATCCTTGATGTTGACCAAATTTACTCATGAAAATCATATGAAATTAAACCAAGGGATGAAAATCCCTTGTGGAAATTTGTGCACTTCCTTTTGTTTATAAAATTTATTTTCAATTGCAGCATACCATGGAGGAAAATACTTAAATATTACTTATTTTATGGTTCCAACTTCCAAGTAATGTTGTCTATACAAAGTAATCTTAAGTCTTGAGGTTTCTTGGAAAGATAGATTTAGGTGTGGTGGGCCTATGTTTAGTTTTGTGGACATTGAAATCATCAATCAGATTATACTGGGTACCATGTACACCCATAAAAATGGTCCCAAGTGACCAAAATTTCAATTCCCTCAAGCTTATTTAAGTTTCACTTTTGAATGGTGTGAGAAAACCAATGTGATGTTTTTAAACTCGTCATTGTTCATTGTACTCTTGATCAATGAGCCTCATGATTGTGAGAGAAATGTGTAGGAATAGGTTTGGGTAGCAAAGTGTGATGTATATACTCCACACAAAGCAAACTTGTTCATGGGGGTGGGGTTAGGTTGACCAATAATACTATTCGGGGAAAGTTAAAGCAAATGAGTGAGAGGGGTATTAAAGAGCGCGCAAACGAGAGAAGGGATTGGTCAATCGGGCTAATTGAATACACTGACATTGGCAAGTAGCTCAGGCAAAATGATGCATAATAGTGTAATGAATTTGCGCAAAAAGTAAAGACGTGAACCACAACATCATGTCCAAAGCTTAAAACAAGTTACTACTAGGACAATAATAGCCAAACAACCACACACATAGATACATACAGTGTGAATATACATTAGACAAACATGTCACAACAAATTACGAATTCGGTTAGTGACACAAGAACTTTCTACGCATAACGTTGTTGTTGTGTAGCCGAGAAGCCATGGCGAAACCTGGTGTATCGATCGATAGGTGAAACATGGTGTATAGATCGATCAATTAGTGCCACAAGAGTTTCTACGTGCATAATGTTGTTGTTGTATAGCCGAAAAGCCATGGTGAAACATGGTGGTGTATCGATCGATAGGAGATACCGTGAAGTGGTAGGACTACCGGAGGTTCTTCTGTATACGAACGAGAGAGAGAGAGAGAGTGTGTGTGTGTGTGTCTCCTGAGAAGAAATGGATGATGATGGATGGATGGATAGTCTCAATCCAGAGGGCTTTTCTGACCGTTGGATACAAAGAAGTTGAAATTTTATACATATTTACATTTATGACCCCCATCCCTCCCCTGTCTCGTTCTCTCCCATTGCAACGAACACACACACACACACACACACACTCTCTCTCTCTCTCTCTCTCTCTCTCTCTCACATTCAATCCTTCCTTTCTCTGTCTCTCAGAGTCATTCAAAGCTACCATAACCAATTATATCCTCAAGACTGTTTCAATTCCGCGCTTCCATCTCCATCTCCATCTCCATAACCAAATATATCTATATCCTCAAGATTGTTTTAAACCCCCCCCCTGGCCTTGCTATCCTTTCTTTCTTTCTTTCTTCCTTTTCCAAAATTGTGATTTTTGCAACGAAGAAGATCAATGGCAGACCCACACCTCCTCCTCTCTCATGCTGCTGCCAAGAAGGTAAAAAAGAAAAAGAAAAACATTCATTTTGTATATAGTTCTTCTTCTTGAGAAAGAAAACAAAGACAGACAGACAGACAGAAAGAAAGAAAGAAAGAATGGAAGAAGAAGGAACCAAAAAAATGAAGGAAATATCTCTTTTCTCCAATGGGCAACTGTAATTAGCTAAAAAAAAAACCAGTATTCTGAATAACTAATTACCTCAGCAAAAGCACGGTTTTGCATTCCGATTAATTAAGGGGCACTAAACAAATTTAAACTCAAAATACCCAATTATATGCACATATACATTCCTACTTACATACATATGCCTGTGTGTGTGATATATATATATATATATATATATATATATATATATATATATAGTTTTAATTTGACATACATACATTTGCCTATATGGTAATTTATCATTCTCTAATGGGATACTAGAAAATCAGCCCCAAAAATAAATAATAACTAAAAGAAATATGTGTATGCATAGATTTACTAGAAACAATTCAACTGCAAATGGGCATACAAAGTAGATAGTAATCTATGCATTTGTGGTGTTTGTTTAGGTCGATCGGGCGGTGGCTAGATTAGAAGAGCTCCAATCACTGCTATGTGAGGCATCGACAACCATGAAGAAGAGAAGGTCGACCATCGGATTCGGGCAGGCAATGACCCCCCCAACCACATCTGATGGCCACTCAACTACAAATGCTACTACCAACATAGAGCTTGCCGGCCAACGAAGACCCCGCAGGCCCCTCGCTTGCACAACCAACATTAGGTCACACCCTAGCAAACCCATGGATTGCCATTCTTCATCCAAGAAGACCACTTCTTCCTCCTCGTATCGGCATTGTCAACATACACATCATCAACATTGTCATGGAGATGGAGAGAACCACGATCCCGATTCCCGACAAATGAATCCATCCCGGAATATGCTTGTCGGGTCACGAAGAAGAACCTTGTGCTCACCCCGTCCCACTAGCTCCGTCTCCACAGCAGCTTCCACAACTCTCGACAAGGGTCAACTCCGGATGAACCAGAAAATAGGTCCTCCTTCCGCTCCTCTTCCGGACAAGATGCCTACTAAGAAGCTATTGTTTGTAAATACATATCCCGCGAACCCCAACCGGCCATGGCATTTCTCATCATCTACAAGTGGGTCGAGGATATCGACCCAAACAACCACAATGTCTGGCCAAACTACAACTACCTCAGGGGACACAAGCAGGATATCGGGTGGAACTTCGACATCCATGCGGAAAACAAAGACACCCATGCAAACTACTTCATTGTCCAGCCAAGCAACTACGAGATCCGCCCGGACAACAACAATGTCCGGGGGGAAAACACCAATGTCCAGGAAAGAAACAATGGTGGCTGGGCGAGAAATACCGATGTCCGGACAAAAGACAACGAAATTCGGGCACGAGACAAGGATGTCCGTGCAAGAAACCACGGAGCCAGCCGCTGACGCGGACATTTCTCGGCATCATCATGCCCCGCAACCTAGGTTGTTAAGGAGGTTATCTCTTCCAAACCAATCTATATCGGATTGCTCGGGGTTCATGAGGCCTCTAACAAGAAGGATTTCGTTGGTAACCAAGCCTTTGCGGGCTTTTCAGGCCTCCCCACCAAATGCATCACTACCATCTCTCATCACAAGGCTGCCCACAAGGCAAAGGTCATCATCATCAATGCTATGGAATCACCATCATCAAGGTAAAGGTCCTAATGAGGAGGGAGAGGTTACTCTCTCTTCTTCCTTGCCAAGTGCTTTGCCCTTACCCCCTGCCCTTCAACAAATTAATGGATCCAATTCAAGTATGAAGCAAAGGCTCCTGCCTCCTCTTGGTGAATTTCATAATGCATCTAAAGCCACTCCACAATCCTCGTGCTTCATCCACTTGGGAAAAGAGAATTGCTTCTCAGGGTGCAATCCTATGGCACTTTTGAAGAGGAGTTTCTCAACACCCCTTGATTCAGGTACATATACATATGTATACACATATTCACTCTCACCATCAATCTACATGTGTGTATTTATGCATCGACACATGTATTTATACATAATAGATACGAGCATTGCATGTGTATATATACGGATGCATGCATGTATGTATGTATGTAATATGTATGCATGTGTGTGTAGGGAGATAGGTAGGTGTAAGTACGTAAGTGTGTATATCGAGAGATTTTGGATTTCTAGGGCTTGAGCCACTTGACATAGTTATTGTATGGGGTTGGTGGAACAAAGCCCATTCATGTGTGGTTTATGGGACAATGACACTTTACATGAAGCTTAGGGTTTTTTGGATTGGGCCACTTTGTATATGTTGGATGAAATATTGTTTCGTTATGGATATTTTGTGCATCTCAATTTTTGAGGGGTATGGATTGTTTATGGGTCGAGGTATAGACTTGGCAAGTGTCAACGCATGTGTGCATTTTTTTGAGGTGTAGGGTTTATAAAACTAAGTGTACCACTTCATGTATTAGGTACCCCGAGTGTTTTCTTGGTGGGTTGATAGTGTGATTGCTTTTCTATATCAAGATATTGTCTTCTTGAACACTACCCATAAAAACTTTTCGCTAACCTTACTAATTAGGACTATGGTTCTTATGGTCTAGATGTTTGGTAATGACATATAAGTCTCAAATGGTTATAATAGCTTGTATTGTATGTTTTTGACAAGCCATGGATTCAAAATTCTAGTATGCTCGTTGCTCAGATAGTGTTGAAGTTTTTTTATTTCAATCCATGTTTCAAGAGTTAAAAAATTACTCTAGCTCTAAATACATTGGACAATGGGCAGTAAAAAATGCCTTGCTTGTGACTCTGTGCTAGTAATAACAAAAAATGGTAATAGGCATTTCAAGTTCATTAAATGCGTAAAAGCAGTGCGAACTTACTTTTTCAAAGCTAATAATGGTTAAGAATGTCTTTGTGGTAGGACATTACATTCTCGAAAGTGAGCAAGGATACATGAAGAGAGGTATACCAAGGTCCCAAACCTATACAGTTGAATCACCCTTCCAAACTTGGAAGCCCAAACCAAAACTCTATTTCGTATAAGTGGTCCCTTCACATACACTCATATGGCTTGGCCCTACATTATTATGTCAACCCCCGTTTTTTGACACCATATGATGTAAATTCAACTTTATGTTTGTAAAATGACATGTAATTCTTACTATAAGCCTATATTTTTAACTTGGTGACATCATTATATTGGTTACCTGACATCCAACATTTTTTGCTTTAGATTTTCTTGTAATGATGTTTGCTGTCTCATTCAAACGAAGTTTGGCAATTCAAAACAAGGCAACAACATCATTGTTCTTTTATCGCCTACATAAAACAATTGGAGAAAGGCATGTCACTTGAGTGACCATCCCCTACATAGAACACATCTTATAAGTTACACATGATCTTAGCAAGGGGATCCCATGCTTGAAGCCCATATGTCCATATGAGTAATGTGATGTGTTCTCACCTCACAAATCCCCATGCATGTGCCCAACTTTAACCAGTACACATATCAAGAGGTCCCACGGTTCACACTTCCTTGTATATACCTAGTATGGGCCTACTCCACACGAACAATCACACCACTCAAAAACATTATCCAAAGGTTGCAAGAAATAGAGATATTCCAAGACGGGACTATGTTCACGATGCAAACAACCCGACCAAGTACATTTGCAATAACACATAATGAAGACGTGACTATCCATAATGAAGATGGAGGAATACATATAATCTTATCAAATCAATGTTTGCTATGCATTAAATGCCTTATGTCATGCCCAAGCTTTCAAACAAGAAATCACAAAGCAGAACCATGTAGATGCATCATGCAACATACTAAACAAGAATTGTGCCCATATTAATAGAATGTAGTTTGATTACAACTTACAATGAAAGAGGTCAACATAAGAGGCAAAGGGTTGATTCAATAGATGGTTATTGAGAAACCTCTAATTACTATAGCTCCTTGTGGAAGAGACACAATGAACCAAATAGAGCTATGCGTGGTCTTGTGCTATGTATCACCACATGAAAATGAGGCCATGAAACTAGTGATTGGGTAGAGTATAACATTTTATAACAAAGTTCAAGAGTGGAGAATGCAAACCAATAATAGAACATGGAGTGAGTACTCTTGAAGGGTAAAAGTTTTGAAAAGGGAAAGCAGAACTCTTGAAAAGGAGAATGCAATTTGAGGATAGCGGTTTTATAAAATGCTCGAGAGGGAAAACAAGGATAGTCAAATGAGACAAGGGAGGGGTAAAACATGGCTCCTTCTTGCGCCAATCCAAAGCTAGTAACTATTTGCTAGAATTTGAAATTGCGGAAGCATAAATATCCCACAAATTATATAATTTTATAAATATTATATAAATAGAAATAAGACTTGGTGGTTAATAGGTTATGAAAGTGTCATACCAATGATCATATGAAAGGAGCGGAGTTGAGAAACATGAATGAATAAATCATTAAGTGAAGAAGTTACATTTAATGATATCTCATTCTCTTCTTGGTATATATTTCCCCTCTCCCTCTTGTCCCCTCCCATGTGAACCAATAGAAATAGAATGCATGGTTCAAAGTGATTCAACAATCTTAGTTCTCTCAATTAAGGTTCCTTTAAAACATAAGATTTTTAACCATTATTGCCAACTCAATTGATGGATAGATTGCTCAACCACCCACCTAGTCCACGACAATGAAGAGTCTATTGGAGTCCCATGTAAACGATTGTTGATAGTTACCTTACATTTAATTATAAGTGACCATATGACTCCATGTATGCACTTAAATCCATGCACATTAATCCAGTTGGTGCACCGACGTTTTCCCACTTTGGACCCCCAATATTTTAAGGCCACCAAGGACATTATGTGGTTGGGTTTTGATAGTCTATTTTGACTTTGCTTTTAGGAAGAAGACATATATTCCTTGACACAATATGCTTTGTGCTTCCTAGGAGTTGGAGGACCCCACCTTGAAACCTACAAAGTCCCCCATGCTCCATAGGAGTTTGTTGCTACATTATACATATATGGGTTTAACAACATTCTTCCATTAATGCATAAATAAAGTCGGACAATGGAAGTTCAATGATTTCTCTCCCACTTGCCCACTTCAAAGAGACGCAATTTTTATGTTTCTCCACTCTAGATAAAAGAACAACCCTTGAACATTATTAGAGAGAGTCACATGTTATATATATGTAGGTAGTGCATGGATAAGCGAATTCGTGGAATCCTCCCTTCGCTTTCTAAGGCTGAATTAAAACGATAAACCAAGAAATGATTTACAAGGGATTTAAAAATGAGATGCGCACTAAGGTAGGTATTTATAGACTTTATAGATCAATGTTATTAAGACATATGAGTCGTAAGCCTTGGGCCCATGATCAAGGAACACCCCCAAAAGATGTATGAAGCGATTCAATGCTAATACCGGACATGATTCTATCCTTTAGGCCAAATTGCAGCAACCTCCTTTTCTTTGCATCACGAGTTTACAGATCAAATGTTATTGGGGCATATGATCGTAAGCCTTTCAAGGAACACCCAACAAAGAGATATATGAAGCCATTCAAATCCTAATACCGGAGGTGCTTCTAAACCTGTAGGCCAAATTGCAGCAACCTCCTTTTCCTAATACATACATACATGGAGAAACACGCGCAAGAACACGGTAGCGCGCTCTCGTTGCCCGAGCATTCGAGTGTGAAAAGGGAGAGAAGAGAATGGGGGCATATGTGTGTATATATCATGGGTCCCTAAAATGTGAGAAACAGGGCTAGAGAGAGTGTGTGTGCGTGTGAGAGAGAGAGTGAGAGAGAGAGAGTGTGTGTGGTATATACATATCTGTATAGAGAGAGAGTGAATGTGTGTGTGTGAGTGAGAGAGAGAGAGAGAGTGTGTGTGTGTGAGAGAGAGTGAGAGAGAGAGTGTACTGTGTGTGTGGTATATACATATCTGTATAGAGAGAGAGTGAATGTGTGTGTGTGTGAGAGAGAGAGAGAGTGAGAGTGTGTGTGAGTGTGTGTGTGTGTGGGGGAGGTACTCTGTTCCCTAATTCTTCAAAATTTAAGGTGCTTCACAACAAAATCAAGGGCTGTTTTCTTCTTCTTCTTCTTTCTCATGGCTAAGACCAGGGCCCCCAGGAAATCTGTTGATTCCTACACTGTCAAAGGCACCACCAAAGTTGTCATGGGTAATTCTTATCTCTTTCCCCTTTATTTGTTCGTATTCTTTTGAGGTCTTTTTCTGTATCTTCTGGGCCATGGCTCTTCTTTGTCTCTGGTCTCCCTTTCATGTGTAAAAGTTTGTTCAGGTGTGATGTTTATGGCCTCATTATTCATTTCTCTGTTTATTCTATGTTTTTGTCCTCTAATTTTCCATATCTCAATCTTTCTGTCTACCCCCCCTTTTCTTCTTTTATCTGCAAAACTTCTTAAAAAACCAACTCTTCATTCTCCTTCTCCTGTTTCTCTTTTTCAAATGTCTCTGTTTTTTTCATGTGAAAATCCTTCCTTTGTTATTGTCTTTTAATGTTTATCATCTTTGATCTTATTTTCATCTCCTTTTTCTGATCTTTTATCTCGTTTTTTCCTTTAAAAACTTTTTCTAACTTTATTATATTCCATTTTCCCTTGATTTGACATTCTTTTGTGGCCGAAGTATCACTTAAACTCTCAAATATGCAGTTGGTGATTCAATATTAATGCGAAACCAAGAATCTGGAAAGCCACCGTATGTGGCCAGAGTTGAGAAAATGTGGTTAGATGGGAGGAATAATGTGAAAGTGGAAGTGAGATGGTATTATAGACCAGAAGAATCCATTGGTGGCCGGCGGCAGTTCCATGGGTCAAAAGAAGTTTTTCTTTCCGATCACATTGATACTCAGAGTGCAGACACTATTGAAGGAAAATGTACTATCCATACCTTCAAAAGCTATACAAAATTAGAGAACGTAGAACCGGATGACTACTTCTGTAGATTCGAATACAAGGCATCTACTGGGGCTTTCATACCTGACAAAGTTGCAGTGTAAGTGAAAGAGATTTTACATTCACACATGCATGAGTTAATCCTTGGGAAATGCTACATATGGCCACTGGATGTAAAGAAGAGTTTATGCTTAGTCCATGGATTAATTAATTTTTAAGGAAAGTGTATGATTCATTACTGGGATGTGGAGGAGAGTTTATATTCATACATGGGCGTTAGTCCTTGAGACGCGAATATAACTATTGAGATGTGGAAGATAGTTTATATTTATGCATGCATGTTTTAAGCTTTGAGACAAGAATACACTAATTGGGGTGTGGAAGGTAGTTTGTATTCATATATACAAATGTTCTAATCTTTGAGACACTCATATGGCTATTGGAACTTGGGAGATGGCTTATATTTATACTTGCATGTTTAATCTTTGAGACAAGCATATGGCTATTAGGAATTTGTTGCAGTGTAAGTGGAGGGTTTTTTATTTGTTTCTATAAGAGGAGATCAGTGACTGTTGTTTTTTGAATTCTGAATTATTATTCAGGTATTGCAAATGTGAAATGCCTTACAATCCAGATGACCTAATGATACAATGTGAGGAATGCAAGGACTGGTAAGAAATAAGAACAGCACCTGTGGTTACAGATTCAATCTAAGATTATAATCATTCACGTCTATGAGATTATCATAAGGAAGTGTTATGTGTAATGTGTGCCATGCATCTCATTTTAAAGTGTGCTTTTAAAATTATGGTTTGTGCATTCAATTAGTCTGTTCATGTCAATTTCTCATCTTTGAAGCAAGTGAACATATTCAGAAATGATAAGGGGGAAATTTCAGCAGGACAGGGATAGCTTGGTTTTGTTTAGCTGTTTGAAACTTGGATATGCCAATGTCATAGAAGTAAAACACATTGGAACATTTGACATAGCCAAAAACTGAGCCTGCTTTGAAATATCCATGTGGCTTTGGTTTGATGATAAAGCAAACTATGCTATATGATCTTCAAACTAGCTGACCATGTTATCGAACAATAAAACATATTTTTACTGGACTTTGTCAAGGTCTATGCCGATTTCATAATGTTTGATTGATGACAGAGTATGATGAAGTCCTTCATGTTGCCAGTTTCATACATATCATGGAAGCTTCTTGTTATGGGATGTTTCATGATGGGCTTCTCTCCAGTGATTCCTCTTTAGTTAGTTGCCATTCAACCTAGCAGAGCAGCTACTACACTCCCAGCCATGATGTTTATGCTAATGTAGGACAAGATCAAGATCTTCTTGGACATCTGAGTGTTGATGCAAGTTCTTGGCCATGACTTCAATTCTCTCTCTTCTACTCGAGGTAATCTTTTGTAAAGGTTTCTCACATGGGAACAGACAACATTCTAACATGTCCTCCATGGTTTGCATCTTCCCACCTCCTGAAGCAGTCATTTTTTGACACATTAGATAACTTAATGTGGCTAGAGGCCGTGCACATGTTCTCAAAGGGATTTATCAAGAAGTCGTGATTACTATCCTCTGATGGAACTCCCACTTTTATTGCATATTTTTGTGTGCTTTTGGACAAGCACTTTTTATAACGAATATGAATGAAATTTTGCATGCATAACCTCCCAAAGTTTTCCTTGTGAGACCATTATTGTTTTGATGGTGTAGCTTGTGGCTAAAATGAAAACATGAGAATTGGAGTTTTCAGGAGCTCTCTCAATCGCTGATGTCTTCTAACATCTTTGGTTTCATTTCCATGTTTAGTGAACTTGATGAGACATTGATGTGTCAAACTTGAGATATACTTTTGTCAAGAAAATTCAGACAGTATACATGGGATCATCACTCAATTTGTTTGACTCCCCATTCTCTTCCTTGACTTTTTTGTTTGCAAAACTAATATCAATCTGCATGGAGTCTTCAACTAATACTTCAATGTAGATTCATTTGCCGTATCAGCAACATTTTGCATGGATCTCTGTTACATTGTCGGGAAATAATTGGTGTTGGCAAGATTGAGGGGTTTGTATACCCAAACACATCATATATACTCCATGTTAGGAGTTTAGAAAATTCAGGATAGCTAATGGTCAAACAAACAATGAGAATTCTGTAGAATAGATTATTCTACGAAATCATTGGCCAAAAACAGTAAAATACTTCCCACAGAACTCTAAACAAGAACCTCAGGGTTTAATACACAATATAGAGTTCTTCCACGCTCATAAGAGTATGAACTTGTCATCCTTCATGAGCTAGGGAATAACTCCACATCTGATTCGAGAATTGTGATGAACTTGTCTAGAGTTTTACAAGAGTGTCTTGAAATGATCAATGGGGGTAATGAGAGTTTCGTTGGTTCATAATTAGAATATTATTGACATAGTGGGAGGATAAAACCCAAGAGGCAAAGAGGGCATTGCTAGAATGGCGTAAATGTGCATTAAGATGAATATGTGATAAATGAGAGAGCAATGACCACGTACATGATGCCATATATGTATTCAATGCATGATATCCAGAGTTAAGTCTCAATTCAAATGCGCTGTTGGACAAATTAAGAGTGCTCCAAATATGGATGGTAGGAAATTGAGTTTTGAAGTTTGGTTGTGAAGCTAGCGCATGCTTCTCAGATGGGTGGGTGATATGTTAATATTCAAAATACATGTAGTTATTGCATATTATAGTTGTAAATGCTAGTGGGAAAATCCCAAAATCATGAGTTTCCTAAGATAAATTTAAATTTTAAATAAATTCGAATTTAACCACTTAGCAAGAATTGATGTTTACCTTCAAGGTCAATAAAATTGAGAGAGGAAATGTGGAATGATTGATACTGCTAAATAAAGATATTCTACTGGAGGTTTTGGCTGAGTGAGGGATGAAAGCATGAAACATGAAAAGAGAAGTAAAATTTTATTTTGGGCTTCACGAAAGTACCATTTCCCCTGTAGGTAACTTGGCCATTCTGTTTCCTTTCTTTTGAAATAAAATTCTCTCTTGCACTATGTTCCAGATGTTATTGATTTATGTGTCATGCAGGCATGGTTGTCGCTCACAATTCTTCTAGTTGAGCTGAATGGAGTTGTTTTTGAAGCATCGCTTTTTGCATTTGCTCTTCCCTCTACGTCTTTTCCATAGACTCACTCATGAATGGGTTGAAAGTCACTTAGTATTTGTAACGTATGGCTTTCACCCAGTGTTGTGGCTCATGAGTTGCACTATATGTGCAAATGGACCTTCTAAGTTCTAACGAGAGATTAATGCATATCACATGAGTGTGTGATAAACTCCATGTAATCACAGCTGGATACATTATGCCTTTTTCAGGAGGGGGATAATGCCACATGACATCTAATTTCAAGGTTGAGACTAGCAGATGTTTCCTCTGCAAGAAAATTCACGTGTATGAGAGGTAGACTAGAGCTGCAATGCTAATCCAATGTCACTTGCCAATAATCCAAGCCTCAATGTTGTTAAGGTCCCCATATGAGGATCTGCCAAGTTTGATTTTGGTATTGGTAGGATCCCTAGTTTAAACACAAGAAGGGCCTTTTTGTGTTTAAACATGGTTATGAACCAGATTAAGGAATTATGTGAAGGAGCAAGAAGTGCATATATACAGAAGAAAATTTGCAATGAACGAGGAACAGCTTTCTGGGAATCTAAGCTTCAATACCATAAGGTTTCCCAGGTGAGAATTGTAGTTTTGATGCTGGGTACTGGTGTGAACTTAAAGACAAGGAGTCTTGATGCGTAGACTACCCGTTTAGGTTATCAGATGAGCAACGTGGGGCAGACAATGTCAAGGAAGGTCGAGCTTGTACACCATCATCGCCGTGAGGGTGGCCTCGGGGCAACGGCCTTTGGAAGGACCCCAAAAGTGTATTTGGAAGGGGTCTTAATGTGTAGACTACGCACGGTTATGAGGCTACCAATGCGGGGTACACAAGGATTGTTACAAGGGGGACCTTCAGGCAACAGCATTCATGAATCCAAATGTATATGTGATATACACCACATTTGGTTATTTAAATTTGCAGAACATTAAACTTCTGTCTATGTACTATCCATCTCATGCTCATTTTCCCATTTTGGCCTCCACGAACATAGATGTGCATCCTATTAGGTTATGCATAAATATTTGATAATGGTGGAGATATACCTGATGTCCATCTCAATACAGTGTTTTATGTATCTATGGTAATAGGATCATGTATGTGAAGGATTCAGAAGAAGTCATCCTGGCTTTAAATGTTTAATTTTCAGGATTTTGCTTGTAAGGTATTCTTATATGTCAGTCATCCCAAAAGCTCAAGTTTTCGGATCAATACTAAATTATGTGAATAGTGTACTAAATAATTTGCCTATAATTTTTAATGTTCAATGTATCTGTATCAATAATTAAATGGTCTGGTTCACTCAATGATGAGAACACATCACTTAACACTTCTGCCTCTGTGTCTTTTCCTTTTCTCAACAGGTTTCACCCGTCATGTGTTAATATGAGTTCAGAGCGAGTCAATAAGTTGAAGCATTTCTTTTGTCCTGATTGTGCAAATGACAGCGAGGTGGTGAAACAGAAATCGGATAATGGAACAGAGACATCATTTGAATCAAAGGTTTGAAATAATATGAGAGAATTTTGAAAATAATAAGTTTAAAAGAAGCTAATATTCAATTTGTCTTCTGGAAGGGAAAAGTCGGGGTTGCATTCTGATGAGATATGTGTATATAGTATATGGATGATGACAGTGATAGCTTTAACAACAATGTGGAAGAATCATTTCGCAGTATATAAATATCGTCTTCGGCATTCATGATGTTTCATTTTTGTACAAATATACATGCCATGTAAAATTTTGTCGTAGAACTTGTACAGGCATGGGCATGAACAAAACTGTACTCATATATGTAGATTTAATCTATATATGGAAAATACATGTAATATGTATGTATATTGTTAAGTGAGAGATTTTGAAGATAATAACTACCGAGTAGTAAGTAATATGTGGATGTGTCGTCAGCAGCAATATGGCCTGCTGTTTTAGGGTATTGGACCGTTAGTTTATGGTCTCATGTTTTTTTGTAAGCAAGGTTTTGCAAAAGCAAATTGAAAACATCAATTATGTTGCAAATGTAATCCTCTGAATATGGTGCTTATATCATGTGTCAGCCAAACCAATCTGAGACTCTTTCAAATCAAAAGAAAATGAGTGAAAATAGACAAATTTCATGTGTTTTCCTAGTCAAAAAGATAATCAGATGTCCCATCCACTTTAGTACATTATGTCTCTGATTCATGGATCTAATCTGAGAGCTATAATGAAGTTGATTCCACCTTGATTAAAAACAGTTGCACCATTTGGATTAATCTTCGTGGGTAGTTTGATGTGTCAATGCACACAATGTGTTGTGATAAGGATCGCATTTGTACGAGCTTTATCATATAAAACCTGAAGTAGGTTTATAGGTATATTTACGGACAAAATTAAATTGTTTGGAGGATGTGGCTTTTTCGAATATAATGTTGATTGTTGAGTGTACTATGTTAAGTCATGAAGTAATTAATTTGATGTTGATAAAGATGAGTTTCTGTAAAGTTTTAAGCTTGATTAGGATAGTTGCAAGGTTTATAGACAACGATAAATCTCTAGCCAATAATGAACTCAAGTAAAAACTACAAATTGGTGTTGATACAAATCTAGCTTTCTTTGTTTCTTGTTCACAAGAAGAATGTGACATAGTGTTTAAAGGAGGTTTTGTTGGTTTTAGTTAGTACAAAGATTTCAACAAAGATAAATAATGAAAGTAGGTTTAGGTCAGAAAACTCAAAATTTGTCCTTTTCTTTGGGTATGTGTTGTGTTTTTCAACTTGTGTAAGTCAATCTACTATTGTTTATCCTCTTATCCCCAATTATCTAACCACGGCAATTTTAAGACAAGTATAGGCAGACTACCTAAAGGTTATATACTTTAAACATGGTACATTTGGGAAGCTTTTAAGGGCATCTTGAGTAGTGTTCGACTTGAAGGTTGTGCGCACACCTCTTACTTATACCTCTCAATCCACTGCTTGTGCTTCATCAAATCCTCACTGTAAGGGGCCCAGTGAGGGAGGGAGGTAGGTAGGTAGGTAGGGGGGCATAGACTTATTGTTTTGGGGTCACGAACACTTCCACGCCTAGGATGCAAAGATAGTTATGCCACACAAGATTTCAACATACACATACATCAATCTTACCACAATAATCATACATAGATGGTTTGAACACTATTTGGGTTAGCACACAATTAACACAAAATCCTTAATAATCACTTTAAGAATCATAAACACTCTTTTAAATATTGCACAAGCGGGGTTTAACAAGGCTAAAACACCTCTATTTAATTGCATTAATCTTTGTACACATATATTACAACTCTCTCGTGATCCTTTTTCCTTCGTTACATAAAACAACTTCTTTACATGGTTGGCAATCCATCCCTCTATTTAGCTTTAACAATCTAAAGGTTGGTTGATTGACCAATGATCAATTTCACCATCAAGTAGCACTCTCCTTATTTTAGTCTTCTTTTTTTACATCATCTTTGTAACACTTGATGGCCATCCTACCATCAATACATCTCTTGGATGACAAATATATAGATATTCACTTTAAACTCAAGTAACATTCTAAGTGGAAACTAAGTCACTACATAATCATATACTTGTATTGCTGAAAAAATCAATCCCCAAAGTTTTGACACGTAAAATGGGTATTCGTTATAAGAAAGCGATACATTTACATGGAGTTGGAGAATAAAACATGATATTTGATGACAAAAGTAGTCAAGAGGTGCTTGAAAAATTCGACATGATCATGCATCTCAAACACCTGAAATACATCGACATTGGTCCAACATGAACAAGATCACGTTAATATTCACAATTCAAGAAAGCATTGATATGGAACATGTGGACATCGGGGAGGTGCCCGCAAATATTCACACGCGGGGTGGTGTCCAAGAAAACATGGACATGGAACATTTGAGTAGGAAGACCAATCCAAAGCAACAAGAAATCAATATCCAAGGGAGTGGAATGGGGCACATCAACTAGCAAATGCGCTTCGTGTTTCGCATGGTTCGGCTTTGGATGCAACATTGTGACAAGCACTCTCGCATATCTCTATGTCGAGGAGGCGACACCTCGACAAGAAGGTCAATGTATGTATGGATGTCGAAACATGCATGATTCATTCATCCATCCATCCATGTGTGTAGTAACTAACTAATTAACCAACTAATAAGAGATCATTCAAGGATTGAACTGGATGGATGGGTGTGTGATGATAACATATGATGATGATGGTACCATGTTGAAGGTGTGCAAAACCATCCATGGCCAGAGATCCTCTTCCTCTTCCTCATCATCATCATCCTAAACCCTTTCTTTCACACAACATCCAGAGATCTTCTCATCACAACCATTCCTCATCCCTCCCCACAATCAGACCCACATCCACCATGGCCTCACAAGCCCAAGAAGGAGCTCCCAGATCAGTGATTGTGGTGGGGGCAGGGGTAGTAGGAGCTTGCACAGCCTACTTCCTCTCCAAGAGGGGCCTCTCGGTGACCATAGTTGAGCAATCTTCGGTGGCATCGGCTGCGTCCGGGAAAGCGGGCGGCTTCTTGGCCTTGGATTGGTCCGATTCGAGCCCTTTGGGGCCGCTGTCACGGGCCAGTTTCCAGCTCCATCGAGAACTCGCGGAGGAGCTCGACGGCATGGCATCCTATGGATACCGGCCCCTCAATACCCTAAGCATAAATCTGAATGAACCAAGCCCCAATGAGGCGAAGCGCCTACCGCGCGGCCCGGCTTTTGTGCCCCCTTGGATCGATGGGGATGCCACCGTCTTGTCCGCATCCACACTTGGCTCGACCTCGACCACGGCCCAAGTCCACCCTTTGCTCTTCACCCGAACCCTCATCTCCTCAGCCATGGACCGCTGGGGCGCCCGCCTTCTCATCGGGAAACTCGACAAAGTGTCGGTCGCCACCGGCACATCCAAGGTCTCCTCTGTGGTCATCGATGGCACCTCCGTCTCCGCGGACATTGTGGTTCTCGCCATGGGCCCGTGGTCCTCCCGAGATGCCATCCTCTCAAGCTTAACGCCCATCTCCGGTGTGAAAGCACATAGCATAGTTTTGCGGCCCCGAGACTCAGACGCCATCTCGCCACATGCGCTCTTCCTCAAGTATCGGACCCGAGAGGGTAAGTCCATGGACCCCGAAGTCTACCCTCGCCCCACGGGGGAGGTCTATATATGTGGCATGTCGGAGGAGAATGTCGATGTTCCGGATAACCCCGAGGACATAGTTCCTCGGGGCGAGTCGATAGAGATGTTGCGGAGAGTGGCCGGCCATTTGTCCACCCATTTGATGGATGATGCCCAAGTCATTGCCGAGCAAGCGAGTTTCTTACCTTGTTCGCAAGATGGGTTGCCTCTCATCGGTAAAGTGCCCGGATTCGAGGGCCTCTATGTCGCGACCGGCCATAGTTGCTGGGGTATTTTGAATGCCCCGGCCACTGGAGCTTCCCTCGCGGAGCTTATAGTCGATGGCCATTCCCAACTTGTTGATTTGAGTCCTTATGATCCCGCCAGATTTGTAAGCTCCCGATCGAGGAGAAGAGGCCGAACTTAATGCTTGTACTAAAAGCAAGACACATTTTTGGTATATATTTTCAGAAACAATGTATAGAAATAATGGTAGTGCTTATATTTGTTGGTGGTTTGAAACTTATTTTGATCAAATGGCAAGCAATGAAAATTGGCCCTTCCTGGTTTTATGAAATTTCAAAGAGTTTTTTGTTGTAGCTTGGGATGATATCATGGCATTGTTTGACATTATCAATCCACAATGAGAGGAACCCATGCTTGTAATTTTAAAACTCTAAAGTAGTTTATCCCCTCCCTTGCTATGGCGAAATTTTGGGTTCATAGTTAAGCTCCATGAACTCATTTTATTTGGTGGCTGATTAGAATGTCTGTTGCCTCCAAGTTGTTATCTCTTATTCATGACATGTTTTATGTGTATCTTTTACATCCCCATTTCTACAACTGAAATAAATACTGCGAATGTTAAACTATTTACTGTGTGGACAATGTGTTGGATTGATTATCGATAAGAATTCATGGATTAACTAGCCAGTTTTAAGATTCCTGAAACAAAACCTGCCCAAATGGGGTTTGGGGTGCTTAAATAGGATAGCATCCCATTGGCATAGCTGATCATTACACAGGGTACATGTGCCTAATATGTATTAGTTCTACACGAAATGGAAGATAATTGACATTTAATGTCTTAACACAATGACATCCTTGCACACAATTGGGTAAAATATGTTTGCATACAACATCTTCACCACCAAACTCGCTCTATCTTTAATCGGTACATAATAGATGTAATTGATGTACATTATGAACTTTGATTTTTTGCCATCAAATAAATGATCTCTCTATGGTTCCTTGGACATTGATTCTAGAGTAGGGCAACCATGGAGTTCAAATGCTTTCCACATTTGTGTGTCTTTTATCATCCACTAAAGCTATCAACTATTTGCATTACAAGAGAGCAAGTTCAACTATTTCCTAGGATTTTGCCAAGTTATGCATTGTACCAAGAATTGGGTTAGTAGCAATGGCATCCATGCCATATTGACAACGCAAAGGTGTCACCATACCTTTGACATGTTCTAACATAATATGAAGTGCTTCACATTCAACACAACATGCCAAAGCTATGACCACAGCCACTTTGCAATCCAATGTAACTTGAAAACTTGCAACATTTAATAGTAAATACTCTAATATGGAGGCAAAAGAAGGGGAGATATGAGGCTGAAGGAGGTACAAAATGGATGTGCACAAATCTAAAGTTACAAGGAGCAATTGAAACCCTAAACCCTAAAGTGGTCGATTAGGGCGGTCCATAAGTTAACAATTGATTTTTACTATAATGGATGACTTGCTCATCAATAATGAGTGGTCCATTTAGGTTGATTTTTATTACAATGGGGTTGACTTAGTCATTGACAATTATTGGTCCATTGGTTAACCATTGATTTTTTCTATACTATGATTTCTCCCCTAACCTTTGGACAAACCATCCATTGTCTATGCTATTCTATCCACATTTGATGATTAAAGCCGTGATGCATTAATTTCAAGTGTATTACTACATAATGGGTTATTTATGATGGTTGAGGCATATACCAACACGTTGATTGAATGTCAAAAAGGACTAGTTGACATTTAAGGAGAAACATCCTTAAACTATACCACACCACCAAAAAATCCTAATTGTTAGCTATGTTAAGTGAACGAGTTCAAGATATTCATTTTTTTTACACTATGAATTCTCCCCTAATCTTTGGACAAACCATCCATTGTCTATGCTATTCTATCCACCATTCAATGATTAAAACCGTGATGCATTAATTTCAAGTGTATTACTACATAATGGGTTATTTATGATGGTTCCAAAGAGGCATATACCAACGCATTGATTGAATGTCAAAAAGGACTAGTTGACATTTAAGCAAAAACATCCTTAAACTATACAACACCAAAAAAACCTAATTGTTACCTATCTTAAGTCAACAAGTTCAAGATAACTACATATATATTAGGTATTGTTGATAGTTAGATGAACAATCGTTGGTTCTTATGAGATATGGACGGGTCAAAGAGTTACATAGTGTGAGGTATTTATAAGAACATTAGATATTTTAGGGGTTATGAATCCTAAGAAAGGACATCATAGTGCTTTACAAAGCATTTTCATAGCGTGCGTGTTTCATCGCAACAATTTTGAATAAGTTGTTTTGATATGTTGAATTATAGCTCAGCCACTAGTGTCAAGGGACTACAACTCCCTATTGTAGGCAAGATTGAAAATTATCCATCCATTTGCGTGAAACAATTTGGTGTGCAGGGTATTACATCTTAGTAATTGAGTTTTACCTAGACTTTTACTTGGAACAGAAAGCTTTATAATGTCTCTTTCTCTTGGAATGAGTTTAAGACTCATCGCGAGGATTAAGTCAAATGTTTGTGAACATTGGGTAATGATTTCAAGTGACACTTGGAAATAGTATTAATGTGTGTTAATGTTTACTCTTTCTTTTAATTGAGGACGTCATAACTTTCCCCACAAAGTATCCATGAGTCTAGTTCTTTTTGCGAAAGGAGAAAAAGAATACATTGTTTATGTAGTTTGAAAATCTCTTCAAATGATGCATCGATACACAATTCTCATTTGCACTTACCTTGTTAATGGGGAATAAATTCCCATCTCAGTAAGATCTACATATTGCTGAATATCCAATAATACAAAACATTTTCATGAATGATAGAAGTGAAGACTACAAAACGACATATAAAGTTTGATTAGATAATGCAAAAACAAATGACAATGAAAGAACAAAGTAAGACAAGCTTGGCTTATTGGAAGTTTGAGATACCAGCCACCTTGAATGTATTATGTGACATATTCATCTCGTTAGGAAATTCCTTGAAAATGATAAGATCTATATTTGACAATTTGTTATTGGTAGAACCAATTCTTTGAATCTCAATACAAGGCTTTGTGATAAATACATTTTGTTTCTATATATATTATATTCACCAATTTCCTTTTACAAAATCAGGAAAAGCGCAATCCAAATGATAACTTATTTCAAGTACTACTTCTAGATATGTTTCTCCTATCATATCTTAGAAATTTCCCCACTAGTTATGGGTAAAAACTAATCATATGAAACTGTCATGACCTTTAAAACAATCAATGAATGATCTTCTTTGCATTAGGAGGCAAGATAACTTAACATTCAATTAAGTTGCTCCTATTTATACAATTTCAAATTGACTCGGTTGAGAATCTCTTCTAGAGGCTAAATGAATCAACCCGATGCTGATTTGAAACACGATCACTAGAGAGCATAATAGACGAAGAGATTGGTATCCAATACGTCAAGTCTTTGAAAAAGCCACAAAGAAAAATTCAATGTCAAGAAGTCATTGAATGGAAAAGCGCATATCATTGAAACGTAAGATCAATACCTTAATAAACATTATATAAGATGATGCATGTATGACCGGTCAATCGATCATCATATCCATGTGAATTTTTTCTAATCACATGATCTTATCCATCCATCACTACATTAGAGTTGCCAATTTGATGAGAGCATGCCAAAGCCACGACCCCTCTTCTCAATCCTTTATAATGAAACATTTAAGATATCACAATACATTAGAGCAAGGGAAAATCACTCAAGGTCCCCATTTTTGTTGGGTATTGACCAAAAACCCTAAGTTATTAAAACCATACCAGGAAAACATTTGTAGAAAAGAAATTATTACTACATAGGGTATTCAATTAAACAAATCACATTAGGGTTATGTTTGGAAAATTAAGAATTAGGAGACTTAAAATTCTAACAAAACAATATGAATATAATTAAGAATTAGGAGACTTAAATTTCTAACAAAACAATAAGAATATACTAACGTTGGAGCAAGCTTCCCCAAGTTTTTCAAGTGATGACCAGATGCTTTATCCCACACATTGCCTTGCATATCAACACCATAGGACATTCCTGAGGTCCTTGGTAGTCCTCTTCTTGCGAGGATTTCAAGGTCTTTCTCGTGGAGCTCTCGGTCATTCACACATATGCATGTTTGTCCTGATGCACAGTCTTTTTTCATTGGTAGCATGAACTCCTCGATGTGTGGCTTCCATATATATATTCACAAGAAAAGTATTAGATTTGCAAGCAAATTTACATAACATCTATACATACACTACACAAATATATGTATATATGTATGTCCCAAAAAGATATAGACCTAAGAGGGGCATATATATATATATGACCCTCCTCGTCGAATGTTTATGCCTCAAGACAAGTATAATGACCTAGGGATATGATAATTTATTTTATCGTAAATCATTTTCCATGGGTTTTCATCTCTATATTCCATGGGTTTTCATCTCATATAAAGGTTTCCTGCATGTAATATAATGTATTCAGAAAAGTGCTTATACATATAATGTATTACAAAACATAAGTACATATATGTGTGTGTACATACACACGTTAATGTATTAAATTTCACATACCATAATGATTCCTTGGCATGGACCTCCCATCACCCCCCAAAATCCAGCTTGGTAATCATACCTGTTTCATGATTTCACACTAGTCATTACATGCATTGATCCATTAAGTAACGTTACAATTAACAATCAATATAATAATCGAAGTACTTAATGAGTCCATGATTAAAGGTAAAAACTAGGGAAGAATACTACGCATCGAATCAAAATTTAAGTAATCTAACAATGGAACATAGTCCTAAATATACAAGACACCCTATGTTTATTATGTTAAGAGTCAAGACCAAATGAGGCATATTATCTCTAGGATAATCTACTTCCACTCATCATGTATGGTTACTTTTGTGCATAGATTGTAGGAGTCCATTAGGCCAATCATTAGCCCCCATGATGTATATGTTGAAACCCATAACACAACACACCAATTTATGACCATCCCTATGTTACTGGAGTGGTGCATGATTGACTCCATTCATGTATTACTTATACGTACAAACGTAGACAATAGTGGCAATTGATTAACCTAGAGATGGCCCCATGCATGTATGATGATTACATGTAAAGTAATCATAACAATGAGGTAGAAAAGTAAGCCATCAAGGTGAAGTAACACCAAGAAGTTTTAGTGTCATGTTTATACACATATATACGTACCAATATGATCCAGGGTGTATATTTCCAGCTTTTACCTCCGCTTTTATAACCACGGATTCGGGTATCAAGTGTCCATTAACATACACCTCCCCACGGCTCGAGTCGTTACGCCCTTTCCCAACAAATGGTAGAATACTTCTCTTGAACAAGGCACTCACACAATACTTAGAAGGCCCTCGACTTATGCTAGTGTTTTGGGGTGAAGAAGGTGATCTCCATTCTCTTTCGTCATGGTCAAGGCTAGGGAACCATGGGCTAGTATAATTCGACCCATTTCCGGACAAATCTTCCACCACATGTATGTCTAGACGGGAATCGATTTTTTTACCACTACTACTAGTGTTGTGACGTTGCATCGGGTCGCTCCATCCCGATGCACTAGAATATGGTGAAGACGAGGAAAAATACTCCTCATTGTTCATGTTGCTTTCGAAGTCATAAAATCGCCGAGGTGTTAGTGCTTGTGTGTTGTGACAATCCCTTGCATCGAAACTACCGGATTCGGAGTCGACTACTATAATTTCTGGCGGGTGCTTGTTAGAGCCATTAAATGAGGCAGTTCTCGGTAAATCTTGCGATTTTTCGAAGCTATCCAGCATCGAAGCCGAGCCATTCCGAAAAGAATGCACGGCGCAAGTTAAAACATCCGATGATGATTCCTTGTCTTCTTCTTCTTCTTCTTCTTCTTGATCGGACAACGCAATCCGGACCATAGAACCCAAGTCGGTTGTGCCATTCAGCTTGTGCCGGTAGTCTATCAAGAACCCGTGGTCTCGTAAATTGTGGGGAGAACTTGCTCTTAGCACTTGTGACCTTCGGCCGATTCCAATATGGTCCAATAAAGAGCCTACATATTTCGTATTGCCCGATTCATGTTGCATTTCATCATCGATTAACAATGACCACAATTGGTGGCCCTGATTCATCCTCGGGACGACAAATTATGGCTCTAATTAGCTTGCAAATTCATGTGAATAGAGAATTTTCGGATACTTTCCGACAATGCCCGGGAGGAGGATATGAAGGAATTGTGATAATCCAATGAAAATTGCACCACAAGCACGATTAGACCTTCTTCTTTCTTCTAATTTCAAGACACTCTGAGCCCCAGCAAATCATTCAGGATTCATTGTTCGAAGATTATGATTTGTAGTTTGTTTTTGAAGGAGAGATTATGGGGAAGTAAGTACTTTTGGATGGATGTGATCACCATTGAATTATGCGTGCCCAAAAACTAAATGAATGAATGGGTAAAAACTCCCATGATTCATTAAATCATATAAGTTTAAAGGGTTATTATAATACACACAGATATAGCTTTAGATATGTTGGGGGTTTGTTTCAAACCTCTCACTTGAAGATGAATGAATAAGTCCAATGGGAGACCTTTCATAATTCAACCAATGTGTTCTTTGTTTTTGTCTTAGGAGGAGGGGGAGGGGGGCCACATGAAGATCAGGAGCTCCTCATGTTGTCCCATCGAGATTTGATCTCCGTATGAAAGACAAAGACGGCACATGCTTTCGTATGTACGAGACCATGTGCTCTTTCACGTGAGTCGGCGCGTGCTAAACTAGCACAGTGTGAAAACCCTAATAGTCAATATGCATCCCCCACAAATCCAGTTCGGTGCAAAAAAAGAAGAAGAGGTTTTTGCTTGTGGGTTTCAATGACGTGCAATTTCAGCCATATTTAGGGTTTTATTAAAATTCGGACGCGATAGCCAAGTCCAGTGGCCTCATGTTGTTCGACACCACAATTCCCGATTGCCTTGCGTCGTGATTGGACCCGTCACTAAAAGAGAAATGGATATCATTATAATTGTTGTTGTGCTTGACTTACTGGCACATTGTGATTTGAAAGGTACGCCTCGATGTTGACATTCGATATGTTTAATATTATAAGATCGTGCATGAGGAGTTTGGTCTAGGAATGCGTATATGTCAACTTCTTCAAACTCAAGTATGCATAACTTTTCTCGCAAAAAGAAGAAGAGAAAAAGGTTTGGTATGGATTTTGGAAAAGGCTTTCCACAAGCTTAATGTTGTGTTTATAATTATAAAAACATATTCATAGTTTTTTAGTAGATCATGCATATTAAGAGTTTGGTCCCGAAACATTGGCTTCACAAATGGGAAGAGTTAAATATGATAAAAGCCATCGTGAAAGAAAATGCTCAATGTTTTCATATTCTTGTCTGGTGTGACATATGAGTCATGTGTAATCTAAAAACGAAATGGATTGAACTTCAACGTTAGAGTATTTATCTTAATGCGAGAGAGTTTTTGATAGGCTACTATTGCTACAATACCTAAGACTCCTGAATATCCAAACTTTTATAAATAGAGGAGCTCTAGATTGAGTTCACTCAATTTTATCGAGAATCGTGTGAGACATGAAGTTAGGAGGAAATCTAAATTTTAACATCATACTATTCCTAGATAAATCTCCTAGATAGATATGTCAAATATCATGTTCTTATAATCTCTCAAATCAAGGTATGAAGAAAGGGCCATGGGTTATGGGTTTTGAAAACAATAGTCAAATGCTCATGCTATCCCTTTTTTGCCAAATAACCTTTGCAAACCATGTCTCACTATACGTAATAACATTGTTATTTCAACCTAGTAAATTATGCTCATACACATAATATAAGTACAGATATTAAAAGAAAGAATGACAAAACTAGACCGATGATTGTGCAATTGTAGTTAAGAGTTTGACACAAACCCTTTGCAACTCATGACAACTACGGTTTTTTGTGATTCACGGAATTTGGAGAAACTAAGATTATTGCCTTCGCATAGCTATGCACCTTGCACAAATCTAGCTCCTTTTGACCATCTTTTGTTTCTTTAAATTTTTCTCCACCAACCATTCGTTGTACTTGCATCTCTTCCTTGATTTGTAACCGTTATTTGAGCACCACACAAGGACTATAAGTTGGTACATGGCATCATCATGTCCGTAATCGCTAGTGAAGGTCAACACTTGTTTCTCGTAGTTGTTAATGCACATAAGTCACCTCACCTTGCAACCTTCTTTAGTTGCCATGACTAGGAGCAATCTTTCTCGCTCTCTCTCTCTCTCTCTCTCTCTCTCTATATATATATATATATATATATATATATGTATGTATATATGTATATATATATATATGTATATATATATATATGTATATATATATATATGTATATATATTATATATGTTTGAGACACATGAGTTATGGAAACACACATCATCGCTAATGATATCCTAATAGTATTGATATATCCTATTAAATTTGTAGCCATGCATACTACGTAACAAGGAAATATAGGGAAACAATAGAATATTTTAATTTTTATGGAGATATTTGATTATGAAAAGTGGCTAATTAGATCATTATGCCATTTTTATATTAATAAGACAACTAACGATTGTAAAATCATTTAAAGATTACAGAAACCTTTTCTGTTTTTCTCTTTAATTTATACGAAGTCACTAAAAGCAAAGGTGGCTCAACCACTCACTCTCTCGCACATTAAGATTCAAATTTGGCATATAGGATATACTTGGAAATTTAGGGAACTTTGATAATACAAATCCGAGGTGGTCTCTACTCCAAGAGGTTCTTAAGAACGCATGTGATTGAATTAGTGGAATACAAATTCACAAAGAGCATCATACACCGCAATTCTCACACCAAGTGCCACTGAAATATAAGTATAGGTGCATGCAATAACAAAGAAGGACCTATTGTTTTTTTTTTTGCATGAGGAGCTGCAAAAGTAAATAAAAGGGGGAAGGAGCTCATTGTTAGCATCTAGATTTTTGCACAAGGAGGAAGTATTAGCACTACAATCATCGCCACCACCACCTGTTATTGTTGCTATTAGTGCCATTTTCATATGTTATTGTCCGGCCTATACTAATAATGTTGATGCCACCTTCCCGATAACTGCCTTGACGTATGCGAGTAACACAACCTGAACTCACATGCACCCAAATCGGTCCTCACCTTTTTACTTACTTTAAAATAATAATAATAAACTCCACGAAACAACATGCAAATACACTTAAAAATGCATATACACACATAACCACTTGCATAAAATCGTATACATGTAGATACACGTATATATACAAATATGGATACAAGTGCACATGTGACATACACATGCACAAATATACATTTTTTTCATATAAGAATACGTTACCAATCTATTTACACACACGGTACACCCATATACGTACTTGCATAAATATGTACTTACATACCTATATACATACACACGCACGCACGCACGCACACGCACATGTGACATACTCACATGTTTTCAAACATTTACTTATGCATAAAAACATACTAACTATTTGATATATATGCAAATATGTGCAAACTTGCACGCGCACATATAAGAGAGGCCCCATCCACACAAAATATACAAAAAGTAAGGTGATTTTAACTCCCCAAAGGAAAACAAGTGTGAAATTCAACTACTCCGAGCACTCGGACATTAACAATTAGACCAATTCCATCCTCTTTGATTAAGATTCCTGATGGTCCTACTAATGTTCCACACGCACGTGTATTTTAGCAAACGTTGCACCCCTCTACCCCTGCCTTCCTTCGTCTTCTCTCCTCTACCCCTCTGTCCCAACCAACCATACACTTTGTCCTCAAACAAACTCACTCATTTGAGGATCACTCCACCCCAACCCCCGCATTTCACCCACACCCCATCACACATCTAAGTGAGCACATTTAGCCCAAACATGGCACAACGCAAGTGACGCAACCCCCATGTCTCTTCATATAAGTAATTCCACTTGACATACAACTCACTGTTTGGGGAATTCACATGCACATGGGAAACTATGCGCAAGATAGCAAGGATCCTAACTCAAGAAATATGAGATTAGGTGATGATGTCTTAGTAGCTCATGTTGAAGTTGAGTGTGCATAATGACATGTGAACGTGCACTTGTAAATTCCCCGCTCTTGGCATGTGTGAGAGCACTTTGTTTTTACTCATGAAAATGTGTATGGATGTGCGCATGTGTGTAAAAAATTGAACTTTTTAGTGGCTTCAAATAAAAAAGCAAGTCCACACAAGAACATGTGGATAAAATATGCAAAAAGGTTGTTTTTTGTAACATAGTTTATACATGTAGGTGAATGTATTTCTTTATAATATTCAAACAATAACCAAGTCTGTGCAAGAGTGTGAGTGGATAAAACATGCAAAAGTCTCACGCCTATGGTTGTTTTTGAGTCGTAGTTTATACGAGTGAGCGAATGTATCATTGGGAGTGTGCAATCGTAATTGAGTGTAGTTGTGAAAGTATGTGTATGTTTTTGTACAACCATACATTATATATATAGTATGTGCATGTTGATTGCATACATGTGTGTGTTTAGGTTTATGCATGTGTATGTTTGTGAAGGATTAACTTTTAGACATGGGATATAAGGACTTTTATCATATGGTGAGTTTGCATGTATGGTAGCATTAGCTGGGAAGGTAAGACAAGTGGAGGTGATTGACATGAGCAGTTGTGAGTTATATAGAGAGTCACTGTGCACTAATCGACATTTAGTCAGGAGTGACATGATCTTTGTTTAGCTCTTGCCATTTAAGAAACCATTGATTAGAGAGAAAAACCTCAAAGGAAACAAAAAAGATTTGGCTACTGACACGAAAGAAGGCAACTAAAAGTTTTATTATACTCTAATATACTCATAAATATTCACAACTTTAACTAAGCCTTAATACAATAACATACCTTCCATGTTTCTAGATTGTTCTCAAAATTGTCGAATTATATAATGTTAACCTAATCTAATGATATGCTATAAAAAGGGCATGCTTAAAAAGCAAAAACTTTAAAGAAAATAACAAGGGGTCCTAAATAGTGATGATGCCTTTTTATCTTGGCATCGTCTTCGTATTCCCACATCCTCGTATCTTGGCATGTTTAGGTTGAAATTTAGATAAGTGTAATTTCGAGTAAGGCTTCTTAAAATGAGACACAAGTCGTGTTTCTAGACAAGCTTTCTAATTTGTTCGAATATCTAATGTGAATTTCAAAGATTAAAAGTTAGAAAAATGAATGAAACGAAGAAGTGAAAACCTCGAAGAAAAGAAAAACAACAGGGTTTCGGTAATTGCAACTTTTGATAATAAGCCTTCATAAACTTCGATAAACTTACCTAAGATAATCACAATCCGTTGAGTAAACCCGTCCAATATTGGTGATGCAGCTCGTGTGGTGTTGGGACAAGTTTTTCGATTCCAACATACATATGTTGCGTCTGATGTGAATGCCATTGGGTGAAAAATCGGGAGTTGTAGAAAATGGCATCGTTTGGAAGTGAGTGAGCGAGCAAGAGAACGAATACTGGAGAGAAAAAAGAAAGAAAGAAAGAAAGGTGCGGCGGTTGCCAGCTCAACACATAAAAGGTATATATAGGTACAGGTGTTCGGGAAATCAGGTCCCGTAGTTACTCGTGGGCTCGAATCCCCAACCTAGGGGTTTAGGGTTAGAGGCTTTACCCAAAACACAGGAGAAAGAAAGACGTACATTCCTTGGTGTGGCCATGGTTTCTTTCTCGGCAAACGATCGAGGGATGCGTACATATGTACTTATTTTCTCGACGATATTGGGTCCCAAGAGAGGAGAGGAGAGGAGAGGTGGGGTTGGGTTGGGTTGGGTTTTGTCCGTCCGGACAAGAGGTTGTCCGTCCGGACAAGTGTGAAACCTGCAACCCCCCCAAGCCGCAAAATTCTTCAAAATTCCCCCACAAGCCGTTATAAACCCCAATTTCCAGGGTTTTTGGATTGCTGTCTGTACCAGCGATGGCGACTGCAGGAGCTCTGTATCGAACCCTAACCTCCGCAGCCACTCCCCTCCTGCTTCTCCATCTCTACTGGAGGCGATGCAGAGGCCTCGAACACCCCTCCCCACCCCGATGGCAAGAGAGGCTCGGCCGAGCTTCTCTGCCGCGGCCTCCTGGCCCCCTCCTCTGGTTCCACGCCGTCTCCGTTGGTATGTTGAATCTGAGAACATTATCCTTTTTGATTATTTATTTTAATCAAATCATTCAAATCTTTCATTTTGGCCTCTTGCCGCTTGTGTCTGCGAATGCTACTTGTCTATTGTTCTTGAGAAGTCTTTGTTAGAAAGTTTTATCTTTAAAGCCGAATTCATATACAGGCAGAGAAATGGTCTGCTGGATGTTTGCTTAATGTTTCAGTCAGAAAATTTGAGGGATTTTATTCATGGAAACAATTAATTGGACGTTTTGAGTAGAATAAATGAGAAGGGGTAAGTGAGCTTGTGTGAATATTTAGAAACAACTAATTGAGAGAGATTAATTGTTAGAAAATGGGTGTTCAAGTGGAATAATTGCTTCCGTAATTGCTAGTTGAACAGTTAATTGTGGGATTAACTGTTCCTATCATATTTGGCCACATACGAGTATCTACAGTAAAAATAGAATTGTGTATGGCAGTAATTTACATCTGCACGTAATTAAATGCAGTGTCCAAAATAGCAGGCAGGTAGCCCATTAGTATATAATGACAAGTCTTGAGATTCTGAAAACTGTGGAAATATAAAAAAAAAACATCTATGCAAACTACAGGCAATATGTGCTTGGTTTTATTATATTATTGACAATGTGCTTCAATTGGCCTCTGAAATGCATTAGACTAATGGGGAAGAAAAAATTGTGGGATTAACTGTTCCTATCAAAATAGAAACAAACGAGTTATCTAGAATAAAAATAGATTGTGTATAGCTGCAATTGACATCTTCAAATAATGAATGCAGTGGCGAAAATAGCATGCGGGTAGCCCAACAGTACGTAGTTATAAATCTAGAGATTTTGAGAACCATGGATATATAAAAAAAACAGCCATACACATTACACACATATATGCTGGGTTGGTTTATTAATTTTGACTATGGGATTCAGTTCGCCTCTGAAATGGATCAGGCATGTCAGTTATTTTGAACTGAAATGTGGTTTATGTGTGATGCTGGTTGAATCTTCGAGTACCATTCATATGTTGTAGTGTTTATCAGCAATATACATTGTGTTTTTTGTATATGCATAAGAGATTTTGCAATTCATGACTGCTAAGTATTATGGATCAGTATTATACAAAATTGTATCTAAAATTCGAAAGTTCGAACATTTTTCAATTGTATTATGAACTGGAAAGCTGTAAAACCCATCATATAACCCCGTTCATCCTCTAACGCAACAACTGTAGATTATAAAGCTGAACTTATCAAGTAATAACACTTGATTCATGAATTTGGACGGCCTTAGGTGAAGCAATGTCAGCCATTCCTGTGATCAAACAATGCATGTTGAAAAGACCTTCCCTCAATATTCTACTCACAACTTCCACAGTGACGTCTTAGTAAGCATTCATTGGCAATCTTATTTTTAAAGAGTCAGCAATAAAATGCTTTGTGCGCCTTTGAAGGCATGGTGATGAATTATCATTGTATTTCACATTTCAGCTATGTTTTGCAGCAAATTATTCCATCTGGCGTGTTATTTCAAGTAAGGAATTTCTATATACTTGTAGAATAAGAACTTGATTCTTGTACTGAGAGTTTTTTTCATTATGTATTGCTATAAGTAAATGAGTTGAGTAAAGGAAAATGGTCATTCTGTGTAGGAAGTCTCTGGCTCTATGCCTGGCTTCTGCCTGACAGATATCAGTACCATCAGATGAAGACATACAAGAAACTCTATGGAGTGATACACACATGTTTTGTGCTATATTCTCCCATGTCAATGTGTCTCCAGAACCCCTAAACAGAACTCCAACTGGAAACAAAGTCAAATATATAGCTGTAGTAAATAACAACCCCACCTATCTTTTAAAAACGTATAACAGTATCACAGCAAAATTCTATTCCATGATCATGATGCACAATTGAAAGCACATGTCTAACATAGTGGCCTGAAGAAATATGACTTCAATGGCAACAATAATATTTAAAAACTGCTTGCAAGTACCTAAACGGTGGAGGTAGTCATTCTGGTGTAAATAAAAATGATGGCAGGACATAAGTAAACAAGTATTTTGGCTGGTAAAGGGCGACAATCGCTGTTCAAAGAAGTGAACTGTCCAATGAAATTCTAACCCGATATTTGACCACATTAGCTTTTACATTAACCTCTCGAGCATACAATCATGTGAACATTGGAATTTACTTTTGCAATGCATTTGAACACTTTAAATTAAACCTGGAGTTCTCGCATACATGAAATCAATGTGTTTGAAGGCAGAATGAAAGCTTTTCTGGAGAGTTCATGAGAAGCATGGGATTGAGCAAGAACTCCATCAATTGGGTACTTTACTCAGTCCATATATCCATGAGTAAAAAACAGCCATTGGGCATTTCACAGTATTGCTTATAGTTTATACGAAGTATAAATATCCTAATCTGTCACTACAACAGCTGTAAAATATTGTAAATGCTTTCTGTAAATTGCAGCAACCTCATCAAATTGAGCAAGTCAAATATTTTTCTTCACTGCCATTTAGGGTTGAGAGCACAACCCCATCTCCTTAATGCTTCTAGAAACCGGAAGAACGCGGAGAGATTCTTATGCCTTTTTACAAGTACATATTGAATGTAAGGACAATGCCTCAAAATTGCCTACCCCAAAGGCACTTAGAAAATTCGATGTTTATCACAGAAAAACTACAGAAGAAAAATCTTTTATACTGCTAGATTCAAAACGTTCAAAAATGATATGCAAGCTGGAATGTTGAAGATATTTGAATATGTATGTAGTGGAAAAGAGTGGCAAGAGAATACAAGTCAAAGTTTTAATTAACCTTGTTGAAAACTCTCCACATGATTGAACCAATCAGATTTAGGTCTAAGTTTGCACTGTGGTTTCATTAATATTCAATATTGGAAAAATTACTGAGGTGGTTGAGAAAATGGTTGAAATGATCTGTTTAATGCTCTAATTTTCATAAATAGTCTGAGTTAACTTCAGAGTCTGATAAGCTATATTTAATGTAATTTCTGTTATCGGCTCGAATACCTGGATTTGGTACAAAATATTTAATATTCTTTTTGTCTTATTATATTTACATATCATAAGACTTTTAATGTTTAAGGTGGCTGTTCGAATATTCAAAATATCAAATAGTTCTAAGATTTCTTTTAATGAAGCATGGCATGGTGTTGACCATCTTAGAGGGGAAATGTGCAGTTTGCTCCCATAGATACTCCATTTGCAGTTGAGAAGTTCCTTGCACATTGGCATCCAGAGGCCGGCATTTTTATGGAGAGTGAACTCTGGCCAAACCTTCTCTTAATTGCATTCTCAAAAGGGGTACGTAAGGAGATATCATTAAAGATGTCTACGGACGAAATGTAAAAAGGCAGAGAGGAATGTGAGTGTTCTGACTACTATGTTTTATAACTTATACAAATGCAGACATTCTTGGCATTATTAAATGCTAGAATGTCTTCAAAGTCTTTTGAGTGGTGGTCTCTTCCAGTTGCCAGACCTTTGGTGATTCAAATGCTCACAAATTTTTCTCTTATTCTGCCTTCGGTATGAACATGGCTATTATGTCTTTTATATCTGAATGCATGATTATATGCCTCCATTTATGTGTGCAAATCGGCTGATCACAGAGCAACAAAGAAGCTGTGCGCTATCAAATTCTTGGGGCAGACCCAACAACCATTCATTTTGCTGGAAATCTAAAATATGGTAAGTTGGTATTATCAAATAGCCATAAGCAATAGCATATAGCTTCAAAACTTATGTATAGAAAGGAAGGAGTATCTCACACTTTGAGAGATAAAGGTGCTAGAAATTGGTCTGTGATGCTGCACATGTGACAAAAGGTTAGCTTTTTGTAACTATCTTTTGCATATCCATGATTATGTCAGATCTAAGCCTGAGCTCCTGTAGTTTCATTAGAGAAGAACCATCATCATCGTGTTTTTGTTTTTAGGGTGCATATTTGAACAAAGAGAATAATAGTATATCAGACTGATATGGGAATATGCTGCTTTTGAGGGAGAAAGATTTTGTAGTTTGGTTCCTTAGTAAGTCCATTATTTTATATGGAGTCAGTAGATGTGCTTGATATAACCACTCATTCGGGTGAATGTGCAATATTAAATGTATGATGCCTGTGGTGAGAAACATGAACCCTGTAAGAGAAAGTTATAATACTGGAATGCTGAAATTTAAGTGCATGCCAGACCAAATCATCTCTACATTGTTTCTGTGTGTGTAATGCCATTGATTTCCTCTAGTCCTATGTGGCCTTAATAGCTAGCCATTTAATATTCTCATTAAACTCGAATCGTTTTCCTTCAATGATAACAGCAACTTGGCAAGAATGGCTAGAAGAAGGAACCACATAAATTAGCTCCAACATCAGTTGAATATGACTGCAGAAATGAATGTAAGCCAGCCAAATCAGAAAGGTGCAATACATGCTATTTGACCAAGGTCATCCTATTGACGGGTGAAAGAGACTGAATGTACCTGAAGAAGGCCAAGGTCAAGACAATTATTACAGATTTTACATCTGACAATGGAAGGACACAGGAGTTCCTGTAAAGTACTTGACCTTGCTAGGAATTGGCCGGAAGGCCTCTTGTATTGAGTTGGGTATCAGGCCCATTGTGCATGCCTTATGACATGGTCATTTCAATTCCAAATTAGGGTGGTGTTGTCCGGCTATTACCGTAGATAGCTGTGCAACCTAGAGGAGAAGTCTTGGAGTCTGGAATAGGATAGCAGACAGTTGGTGTGAGCTGAGGGTAACTGTTTCTGTAGGAACAAGCTCCACCAATATGACACATTCTCTCTTTAATGTAATATTCATGCTCCTGACATGTGTTGCTTTTATGTCTGTTGAGTTTTTAAACTATCTGCTTTGAACAGATTGTGCATAGGGAGATTTATATGACTGATATTTATTTGGATGCAATGAAATCCATAATGTCTGTTACAATGTAAGCTTGTTTGTATACCAAGGTGCTATTTGGTATGGTGTGAGTAAATATAGAATTTTAGCATAAATATATCATACCATTTTGTTTAACATCATGATTTCCCTGTCCACAAATAATATATTATTTAGTTAGAGTTTTCACTGCGTCCTTGCTGATATACATGTGATATGTTTGCTTATATATCATGAAATTATTCTGTTGTCCGCAATGTACTCCAGCCGTGGGCTATTTGGACAATTCAGTCATTTCAGAAGATGAACTCTGTGAATTGAAAGAAAGCTTACATAGTCGCTGTGTATGGGTTGCTGCTTCTACTCATTCTGGTGAAGAAGATGGTTAGTGTCACAAACCTTGTTGGAGCATGAATCTCTTTAAATTTCTCTGTAACTTTTCCGACCATCAGTTTATATGGTTTATAAATGCGAAGTGCAGTACTAGCAAGCGTCCACATGGAGTTAAAACAAATATTTTCCAAGCTTATCGTTATCATTGCTCCGAGGCACCCAGAAAGAGGAAAAGAGATTGGCATGGTGATATTTATTTTACATCGATTATGGTTATACAAGAGTGATTGCCATAATGCAGTTATAATGTGTTTCATAAACTGATCTTTCATATGTATATAATGCAGAAATTACAGCAACAAGGCATGCAGATTGCAATTAGATCCAATGGTGATCGTATCATCTCAACAACGGATATATATGTTGCTGATACCATTGGTACATCTCTTAGGATGAGATCTTGAAAATCTGTGATTTGGTTTCGTTCTTTTCTTGGAACCATAATGTTACATGCTTCATCATGACTGATGCTTGGGTTCACACAATGGGTTCACTCAAGGCTGGAAAACGTAGTGAAATTATCGTTCACGTTAGATGAATGCAATTAGGCTGAAAACTCACAAGAAGGTGGTGAAGAGGGTGTGAAAGAATTTATTGAGATTACCAGCCATGGCCAGAATGTGATTGTCAATTGTTTATAGAACCTGTTATTTTTATTTTCTTCCCAACTGTGAACTATTTTAGGCATTCACGTGGAATCAAGTCTCATATTTTGTAAAATGTTTTTTTCTAAGCGATGATTTGCCTTCTCTTCTTTGCCTGATATTTTTTAAGCTTCAACATTTTTTTCTGGATCTACACATTGCAACACAGATCTAAATACAGTCTAATCTACCATGTTGGCACTGAGTTATTTTACATAATTTTCATTCCAGCCTTTCTCTTTGCAATGGAAGAAGTCTATCATGAATTTCACATTGCCTATTTATGTTCTCAATTCCATACCTCTTAATGTGTACCTGAAGATGGAAGCAACGTAAAGCTTTAGACATTAATGCAGAGTATAATGTGGGGCAATATCTTTGTACGTCTACTGGGTGTACAAGTGACCCTACTGATTAAAATGGTGATGATGAAATACATACCAAACCTTTTTCTTAAGGTTATCAAGAACTCAATTTATTGATCTCTCATGAGCAAGTTTTACCTTAAGTGATGTAAAAAATCAGTGTTTCAGTTACATACTGCTTACTCTAACCTTTTCTTCTTTCTGATAGGCGAATTAAAGTTATTTTATCGACTCTCTTGTGTTGCTTTTGTTGGAGGATCTCTCTTCAAAGGAATGGCTGGTCATAACATAGCTGAGGCTGCCGCTGCAGGCTGTGCTATAGTTACAGGTATGAAACCATCTAACCTTTTTGAGAAGAAACAGATTACCAAAAGAAAAAGTAACAAACTGTTACCAGAAGTAATGGAATTATTTCATGCAGGATCTCACATTGGCCATTTCTCACAAATGGTCTCAGACTTCAAACTTGTTTCACCTAAATCAGTTACGCAAGTATCTGGGAGGGAGGAATTATTTATAACTTTGAAGGCACTTTTCAGCAATTCAAAGAATCTACAAGTTTGTAGAGAGGCTGCACGTCATGCATCTGAAGAGTGTGCAAAAGGTGTTGTTGATAAGGTGTGGAGATACCTCGAGACATTTGTTATAGATGCTGTCTCATGACCAAAACCAGATTTAGGTTAAAATGATCAAAATTTATTTGTGGCAGCAACATTTTCCCAGAGAGATTCTCGTCTTAAAACCCAGTTTGGAGCTCCAACCAAAATTCTTACCCTATTTCAAACCTGTATTTTCATTGGAAATCTCTTTGAAGGAAAGACTGCTTGGCATTACTTGAGGTTTTGAACCATATTCACCCACATGTATATTGTTTAACCCAGTGGGATTGTAATTTAATTATACTTCATTAATAATGGAATGGTTTTTGCAATGTTGTAAAACATAACTTGTGTTTTATTGAAAACGATAAATAATTGGCCATGAATTAAGATGTTGAACCAACATTTTGAAAGTGTTCTTGATGATTCAATCTGTGTCATATTGTTATTAATTGTCAATAGAACCATTGAGATAAATTGTCCCACCCAGTTTGAAAGGAGGCCAAGAGGTTTGTTTCAGTACTGCCCATGTGTACTGGTGGACTTGAAATTGAAACAGAGAAAATGGTGGAAAGGCAAAGAAAACACAGAAACAGAGGGAAATGATATACAAGTTTTTGGAACCCCCTAAGCATCTATTGTAAGAGGCAAAAGTATATTGTTTTATTAAAATGTGATTTTAAGGCATTTCAGCCAGTTCACATTCGCGCCTAAGTTACCCAAATATGTGCTAGTTACTCTTAAGAGGGATTTATAGTGTACATTGCCCGAGTAAAGTATGTCCTAGAAACTCTAAAAAAATACAGAGTTCTTGGAGCTTTGGGGCCAATGTAACTCCTGTTTGCAACAGAGGATGTTGATTTTGTGCCTTTGGGCACACTTGGTGAGAGCATATTCAAACTTATGTAATTCCAGCTTGCCATGGGGAAATTTACACATGTCTTTTAGATGTGATCCAGGTGCATGCCACCAAAACTTTGAAAACTGTGGATGGTCCGGTCCCTATTGGATTGGTAACATCAAGGACGATCCGCCGGTCCCTATTGGATTGTAGACATCGAGGGCGACGGGATGTTCCAGATCAAAAAATTGGGTATGACACAAATGATTAACAACTTTTGATGTATGTGAGAGTTTGAGAATTTTCTTAATTCTGGTATCTGACCTATAGGCTATGACAACACGCCAGACCAATGCTGACAAGCATCAGTGCTGCTTAATTAATGTGCACAACACATGCATCTCTCCACACCATAGACACATACGTAGTTGGCGAAACAGAAAACAAATTTTGAGTAAGGCAGAGGTTCCTAGCCACTCACTTCTTGATTCCCCATTCTACTATGTAATGCCTATTTTTAGTTTTAGTGATTTGTTTTTCAACATCCGGCTCTCTCCAGGAGAAATCTAGGGTTGCGATGGCGCTACTGCCCTCGCTGCCGATGCTTGGCCAATGCCGACCCAACACATGTAGTACCACCTTACCATCATTGCAACCCATATCCAAGGACTCGGGGGGAGCATGACACAAGGCCTACATACAAATCTAGGCAAACCATCACGCCAAGAACCGCCAATCACCTCAAACTGAACGAAAGTAATTGTGAACCAATTGCGTGGCCGCATCGACCGCCAAATTCACACCTGATGTTTCAACAGCCAAATTAACACCCGAACATAGAAGCCGCACCACTAGATTTGTCCCCTCAGCTAAAGTGATGTCGTTGGTAAGGCATGGGAAGTACATTAATGTATGGCAAGTGCTTAACATGTGGGTGGCAAATGCTTGGCAATACAAAGCCACAAGTGTTGTTTCCTTAACACCACATTCATCTACCACAAGGTTGCAAGAAGTAGCATGAGGAGGCCCCATGATGTGATTTTAAGGGATCAATATTACTGTCGCAACAACAATGCTCGTGAGATGTGGCAAAACAGCTTGTAATGGCCCAAGATGTAAAAGGATTGGCACATACCCATTGTATTAAGGATTATGGCAAGACCCAAATGTGTTCTTGCTAGAACCTTTTCAATAGTGGTTGGTCAAGCCTCGGCTGGTGAATTGTTTTCAATTGAAGCCCATCTTGGGAGCATGACACCAAACCTCTTCCGCACCGAGAACAGACTACAGTGCGTGAGCTTGGCCATCACATTCTCCATGGGATTATGAGAGACACCATGGCCAAGTAGGTCCATGTATGTACCATAGAAGATTATATTAAATGAGTTTCAAGACAAGCATAGACACTATATTTTGGACTCAATTAGGTTGTAGGACTACTATTAGTATGACCAATGGGTCCATTGGTCAAGTGGCCCAATGAGTAAAAACATCAATATCAAAACAACTCAGTAGCTACACACCATGTAACATATTCAAATTGTTAAGTGCAATCATTTGTCGGATCGACTATTATTTGGGTTCTATATAGTAGTGTAAATTTATAATAGAATATGTGAGTATGTGAATCATCTACACTTTGTTGACCGCTTTCCTGATTTCAGCCACCAAGGATCGACTATTATTTGGGTTCTATATAGTAGTGTAAATTTATAATAGAATATGTGAGTATGTGAATCATCTACACTTTGTTGACCGCTCTCCTGATTTCAGCCACCAAGTTAGTTGCCCCTTGTGGCAATGTACACAATTGGGATTGTGGTGATAGCTTGGCTACCTAAAGCTAGTTGGAACTGGTCATAGCCGACATAGAGGTTTCCCGACAAAGGTTTCAACAAATTTATCCATGCTAGGCCTGATCCCAACATTACGAATAGTAACTTTATTTACCAACGGAAGATCCTCGATGAATCATAATCTCCCATTCTTCTTTGCAAAGGTGAACCACCTATTCAAGTAAAACATGTTGGATGCTTCAAGGATTCCCATCACAAATGATCCCCACTTTCACATCGATCATGTAATGGCCAATCCATGCAAGGGTGTGCAAAGGTCAGGAATAGATTGAGTTCGGGGTAAAATGTTGCATCCTCCCTAAACTAATGAGAGAAGAGAGGCAAGATTTTGAGCTTCGAATAGAATATAGGACTTTTACTAGAAAGTGAGGAAGATGGGGTTATCATACTAGTGTAGCAATATAACAAAGCTTGAGCTCTCTATCACAAGCATGAGAGGTTAATTTCAAATTGATGGCCTTGATTCTCACTTCTAAGTACACAACTCTACTAAATGTTTAACCATGATAAAGTTTTGAAAGTTTGCCTTCCATCATTATTTCCAACATTCTTGACCCAAGCTCCAAAATTAGCACAAATGAGATGTATTTTCAATGTGCACTACTCCCTTGTCACGTGAATGTTCAACACATTCTCGTTGTAGAGCTTCTATGTAGGAAGCACATAATACTACTTCCATGTTTCACCTCACCTAAAGAATTAAACAAAAGCTGCCAAAAACCATTTCCACGTTCCACTTCACATATAAACATCGAATGAAGAACAAACATAACGAGCTAGATGAGAGAAGGCAAACATAAGATAGGCAACACTACCACTTTAGATATCAAATCACGTCTTCACATATCAGACAGAAGGAATGAGACTTCTAAAGTATGTGGTGAACCAATAACTCTTACATTTTAATTTTTTAAAAATCCATAGGTCATACCAAATTATTGACCAATAAGATAGTACCATCATTGAAAAAGAAATACCAATCCCGGCATTCAAGATGTTGGTAGCACATTCAATATTTGAAAATCAAGTACAACCTTTGGAAGCACTAGTTATTCTTTGACTAAAGCTATAATAGTGAAAACAAGCGACGATGATGAAGATAAAGTAAAATATCGAAGACTGCCACTGACAATTATCTTACATGCATAAGCATAAACTACATTATTATCATATGGTACAGGTAAATAGACCTAAACCTAAAGAACGTTTTGCGTAGAAAACATTTCTCAGTATCCTGTCCCCAAAATAAGAATCTCTTGTGATCCTTTTACATAAACAATTATTTGACACCAAGAGAGTATTCACTATTACCTTAATGTTTCATCAATATTTCCATAAACAAGGAATGAAATTTATGAGAACCCCTAAAGATTGAAGGCAAGTGTATTAACACACATGCACTCATGAAACAAAAATAATGGTACTTAACACCATTTGTTTCTGGTAAGATGCAATCTGCATTTCAATAGGCCACATCACTACTACACACTCGAGAGTCCTTTCGACAAAAAATTGTATATACAGAATATATCATCAATAACTCATCAAAATAACACAAGGTGTTTTTCAAGTGCTCAAGCTAGCTCCTTCATAAATAGAGGCTTTATTTTATTTTTCGGCGAGGTTCTTGTTCGATCGATTGTATTTCATGTGACTTTTAACAAGATGGCCAGCAGCTAAAGCAGACATGAGAGATAACTCACCAGCAAGAACAGCTCCAGCAACTATTCTAGCCAATTTTTGTGCATTAGCACCTGGCCTCTCTAAGTTTGCACCCTTAACACCCAAAAGATTTAAGCATGCAGATTGAGATGCCAAATCAGTACCTCCGCCAATTGTTCCAACCTATTTGTATTGAAAATATAAGCACCATCAAAATATCAATAGGCACCAATCTATCAAATTATAAGTAGTTCAGCAAGAAGTAATGTGGTCCATATCACCATTTAATGATTTTACCACCTACCTCTATTGATGGCATTGTGACAGAAACATGCAAGTCCCGCCCTTCATTTGTTGACTCCATCATAGTGATACACTGAGAACTCTCCACATTTTGAGCAGGGTCTTGACCCGTTGCAATGAATATCGCAGAAACAATATTTGAAGCATGGGCATTAAAACCACCCACAGAACCCGCAAGAGCTGAGCCACCAAGATTCTTTACAGTATTAAGTTCTATTAGCTCAGATACAGATGTCTTGAGTACATTTTCAACAATCTCTTTGGAAATGACAGCCTCACAAACCACCGATTTCCCACGTCCATTGATCCAGTTTATAGCTGTTGCTTTCTTATCCGCACATAAATTGCCTGTGCTATACATCAAGAAAGTACCTATTACTTAATCAGGGAAAAAGAAAAGATAGTGTCCTGTTCATGTACATCAGTGTTCATGCCTTGACTATTTTACCAGAGATGCTCAAAGTTTCCATGTCAGGAAACTCATTCTGAAGATAATCAAGAACACTCTGAACGCCTTTCGAAACCATGTTCATTCCCATAGCATCCCCAGTTGAGGAACAGAACCGAATGTAGAGATTCCGACCAGCTAACGTGCACTGTATACTCTGTAGACGTGCAAACCTGCTTGTTCTGATTAAATGCACATAAACAATATGAATATGAAATCTTTATTCTGCAAAGTGAAGTTTCAGTTATGCAAATAGATTTGTTCTGACTGAATGCACATAAATGACCAAATAGAAATCTCTGTTACAGTCATAGAAGACATCATCTATTGTGTAATGCGAAAGTTGCATGCAAATCTATTTGTTTTGATTGAATGCATAAATGATAAAATAGAAACCTCTATTGTGATTATGAAATATCTATTGCATGAACCGCAAGAACAAAAGTGTTTGATCCATTAAATGCATGAACTGATAAATAGGTGATGCTCTATTATGAAGAATAGATGTACCTGTTAAAAAGCGTACTGAGAGTCTCATATTTACTAGAATCCTCAATATACAATTTTAACTCGGATGCACGTTTTGCTCGGTTGAAACGGACTACAGGTGCCCTTGTCATGCCATCTTTAAGGAGAATACTTGTACAACCTCCAGATAAAAAAATTGCTTTGCACCCCCGATTAGTACTTGCTACAAGACAACCTTCTGTAGTAGCCATAGGCACCATGTATTGACAACCATCAAGTAAGAGTGGTCCAGCTACACCCACAGGTAATTGAACATGTCCGATCACCATTTCACAACACTGCCCAACTACAGATGCATAATCAAAGCCACTAAGAGGAAGACATTCAAGCGATCGTCCAGTGATAATCTCCATTGCTCTTTTCCTTATAGAAGCTGCTCTATATGCATCTCCGAAACTTGCCTTCAATGAATATGAGGCTATAGAACCACAATTAACTGCTGATGCAATGTCTTCGTCATTGTTCTCACCCAAATTTGGAGCTTTCAGTTCTAATTGTGGCTGATATTTTGGTTTAGAACCAGGAGGTTTTAAGATTGCTTTAGTATCAGATGCCATTCTAACATTGTCTTCGTTTTCCTCACTGAATTCCCATAGCCCATCTGAGGTTTTACCGATGAAATTTTGAACATAGTCAATCCCGAAAAATCCGAGGAGATAAATAAGTGACCCAATAAGACCAACAAATGCAATAATATCTCCAAAACTTAAGATATGAAGTGGTGTAGGGTTCCTGAATTTCTTATCTCCCCATCTCTGGAGGAGGTAGTATGAAGCAGTAAAGAAGGTCAGGATGAAAATCCTATTGGTGAGCCACACTGGAAGAGGCAGGGCATCAGAAGCAAGCAGCTTGGAATTTTTGTTCCCTTTTTCAAGTTTTTCATCGAAAGAAACATGATCATACAGCTGAGTTCTCATTCCGTCACATAAGCAACACAAAACAGACGAACTCAAAAACTGTTACAGGAAAAATAAAGCCTGTTAATTTAAATTGTACCAGAAGAAAATTCAGGGTGATAAAAATACATGCAAGAATATGCAATAAGTATAAAAGAGCACTAACACCGTTAAGCTTCCTTCTTCCAAATTACATAACGAGAAAAGATAAAGATTATTTCCAGTCATGCATACTTTTCTAACTTCAAAATGTCAAAGAATTTCAGGAATCATAGGCCAACAAACATTCTATGATTGAACACACAATGGAAAGTAAATTGCATGCATGTCCATGCCTATGAATGTAATATGATTAAAAATAACCCAGTTCCTCTATAAAAAAATGGAAAGGAGACTTTATTTAGAATAGACATGTATTTTATGAGAATATCCAATCATCGGCTAATGAAGAATGATTCATTAACTCACGCTAAATAATGTGATCTTCATCATCCCGATGGAAAAACTAGGACCAATTAAAATTCTATAAAAATTGTAGTGTTCACAACATCCTAACCATCCCTTTATCTGACTCATCAACTCACGCTTAATAATGTGATCTTTGTCATCCCAATGTAAAAACTAGGTCCAATTATAATTCTATAAAAATCGTAGTGTTCAGAACATCCTAACCATCCATTTATCTACATCAGCCTCGGAGTTGGTTAGATAAACCCCACAATGTCTAAAATGTGTCAAATAATAGAGCAAACCATCAAACCTTAAAAGCACCATTTACATCAAACAAAGGTATAAAATAATTGATAGCTAGGCATAGCAGATAACAGGAACTACTTTCTGCCATTAATCTAGCAATCATCCTTTCAAATGGTTGCTGCATCAAAAACAACTTGATATACAAGCACATGCAGATAGAATACGCATCAATGGTTTCAAATTTACACAAATCATAAAGAAATTTTCTACTGTATAACATTTCAAAGTAATAAATCTTATAAACCAAGTAAAGGAATAATACCAATAAAAATCGTAATTTAGTGTTCTTGAGTTCAGAAAAGATGCTGCAAAAAATTGGAGCACAGGTTTTATTTGACAATATGTAACCAACTTCAAATCACTGGTGATCCAATTAGAACAACAATATTTCCTTTAACGTAAATATAAATAATCAACACAACCAAAGCATATATCAGCCACGTGCATGGCACGAGCGATATGCTGCCATCATATTTATCTTCCTGTCATTACATATACCTTCGTAAATAAAAGTTGCACCTTCATGAGTACATTCCCACTCACAACATCTATCTCTTTCTCTCATGATAGATCTCTATGTAGGCACCAAGGCAACCTTTAATAATATCTTGAGAAGGACACAATGGGTGAGAAATCATATAAGAATTTCAATGGCCTCCATTTTGTCTATCATTGCATACTACAAAGTGATGAGATTCATACTAATCAACTAAGCCAAAAGCAATGAACATGGATTTACCCGAGGTCCTAGATAACTTAGAAACGAGTTCCTCTAAGTGACAAAATCAAAGTTGATCTCCGGGTCTGAGATCTCATTACTACCACGTGATTCAAATCTAAACTCACATGTTGAGCAATTGAACATGCAAAATTCAAATGACTTCTTATTAGCAAGTTCCCTTCAAGTTTATTGCTCTGGTTAACCCCCTGGTTTGGTTTCATATCTATCCTTACTCTTCCATATATATAATTCCCCCTGTATCTATTCATATATGGTTCAATTCCACATTCTAGAAAAAAAGTGAAATGTACCTTAATATGGGAAGCACCACTACTCACTCACTTAACATGGAAGTTGGTTTGCATGTCCATGTCTCACTACAGATAATGCCACAATGGGAATAAAAATACACGCCAAGAAAGTGTTCCATTGGCAACATTTTGTTTCCATTTTATGCAGAATAATTGTGAATAAAATACCACAAGAAATAAATATTAATATCGACGTCTTGATATTATTCAATCATTTTGTGAATGAAAAAACTACAAAAAGTACATTATTTGCCAAAATTTTGATCATTCTACACACAAATGATGGGAGAAAAGACGCTAACAAGGAAACAATCCTACTCAACAACCTGATTACATTTGATGCACGAAAAGAACACGACAAGAAAGGCATTCTCGAAAACAATTTGATCTCATTCCATGCGCAAGAATAAGAAGAAAACATAATGACTACAATAAGCTTCTCGCCAGCATTCTAATCAGACAAATGCAAGGCGGAGCATCATATCCGGCTTGTTTCTTTCATAATTTTCTCCAGAAGCAGAAGAAAGACATATGTAAAAGTTTCATGAATGAATGCGTAAAATCCTAATCCTGCTCAAAAAAAAAACAGTTTGCACATACGTTAAGGGACGTGGAATTTCAGCAGGAGAAACGAAGAGATGAAAAGGAAGAAGAAGATAGAAGAAGACACGAGAAGGAAGAGAGTACCTGTGCAAAGCAAAAGCCCTAAAACAGGTTCTTTTTCAGCGCTTTCTCTTCGATCGAAAACGATACGATTGCAGAGACAGACAGACAGACAATTCCTTCACGAAATAAAACTGCTTCTAATCAAAACTCCATTCCATGCAATACATACATACTTTCATTGCTTCTTACTTTCTTTCTGTTTGCAGAGAGATCTCCGAAATAGCCCCCATATTTGCAGAAACCCCAAAAATAGCCTCCTCAAATCCATCTCATTCAAATTCTCAAGCAAAAAAAACAAAAAAAAAACCATTCATTCTTTTTGGTCCTACTCTATCAAGCATAGTATGAACCATACGTACCATACGTGTATTCGCGAATGTTTCAATCATTTTGAGTATGGTAAATACCATACTTTTGTATTCATTATTTATTATAAGATAATTTTCTTTTAAGGTACTAAGAAAGTTAAGGTAAAATGTGTAATAAAAAAAAACATAATAATGTTTTGATAACATACGCATTCGTTTTCATTCGTATGGGAACATAATGTTTTGCCAATGCATTCGAGTATATTACGTACTACGCTTTCAAGACAAAAATAATAATACCATTCCTTCATATGTAAAATGAGTCTCTGGTTTGGCCACACATGCCCCCATCTCAATTCTTAAGAACACTTTCAGTGCATTGTATTAGTTAGCAGCCTGTAATCCACACATGCGTTTTCCTCTCTTCTTGAGTACACAAATGGATCAAGGATATCCACTTTGAATCTTCTACATGATCAATGAATGGCACATTCGATAATTACGTTTGACTTATTTTCTGAGGGCTAACCTTTGGACAAATCCAATGCACCACCTAGAGTATGTCCTTTCTTAAGGTTTATGTCCCATACCATCGAGGGTTGAAAGAGTCATACCTTTGGGTTCTACAATGAACCGCACGTGTGTAGCTAACAAGAGCCATAACCGCATTGTCATAGTCTCAACATAAGTCAAGCCTCCCTCAAAAGAAGGTAGGTAGTCTCCTTATAATATAGGTTGAAACCCTAGGCCCTTGGGTTCAAAATCAACTACCTTATTTGAAGTGGTCAAGTGATAACATGCTTAATAGTTAATCCCACACTGTGGATTGAATATTACAATTCATGCCCTAGTTCCTTTCAAAATTTACCCACGCATACTCATCATAAGATTAGGGGAAACTATGAAAAACCTATCTCTTAATGAGTTATGGTTATGCACGTAAGAAACCTACTTCACCTTCTCTTGAACACCTCGAAGAATGCCTTCAGTTCACTAGCATTGCATCATGTACCACTCTATTCTCCATGAAATTCAAAAGGTTGAGTCTTCTTGGCACATGCATTGGTAACACTGATCATTTGCAAATCACATCACAAATCATGGGTGAAGTATACCCTATTGCATAGGGTACACACCTCCAAACTCGTTGGTTTGCATCATCTTTATGGCATCTAATAGCAATGTGTCATGATTCTTCATAATCATGCCACACAATGTCTCTTTTATCCCTTCTTGGTTTCAATGTGACTACGACTTGCAAATTCCACGTCTCTCTTACCAAATTCTCTACTCGTGATGCTACCACTGGTTGTGTAATAATGGGATATAACTCTAACATGAAAACTTAGTAGAGAAGAGAGACCATGACAATGGAGTCTTATCATTGTTTAGAAGCCAACAACATGAGCTGTGAAACTCAACCAACGAATAAATCTTACATGAAAGAATTCTCCTCCAACATATCAAAGGGCCCATTTGCTCAATGTTACAGAATACAAAGATGAGTTTCCTCTTATTGACCACGAAGAGAGAGGAGGCATTTATGGAATCCACACTCTGTATACTAAATAAAGGTGTGCATGTGTATAACTTTTGAAGAGGGAGACGTAGGTTTTGGATAGTGCTTGAGGTGCAATCATTAGCTTTTGAGACTTTGATGTATTTAAATTCCAACACCCTGAGGTGTTTTCTTTATGATGGTATTGGCCAAACATAATAAACTTAACACCCTAACATTCATGAAACAAAATCTCCCTTTGTGGGGACATATTTAAAAAAGAGCCAAATAGTGTGAGAAAATTGAAATGGAAAGGCCCATGTGGGCACATTCATGAATGAAGTAAAATTGTTAACTCTTGTTGGAAGTTGGTGGGGTGGTTTTGGATTAATGATATCTCATCATTGGGACTTACCTTATCCCAAAGAATCCAAATTCTCACCCGAAACCTCTCTGCAAGAACTAATTAAAACAATCCACTTTTCCCAATCATGGTAATGTTACAAAGAGATCGGCCACCCCCTTCATTCTTCCATGATTCACCATTCATTCTTCCACGCTCTCTCGTGCATAAAGAATGCACAGAGAAGTCATGGGAAGTTATTTAACTTTTTCTTTTCTTTTTTGAACTATGGCATTAATTTTTTGATTTACAAGACACTCATCGTCCACCTTTTTTCCACATATTAATCATAATCATTTTCCTACTTTATCTACCTATTCTCTTTTCACATTCATTTGATCTCCACACCCAATTCTCACATTTTAAGCATTTGATTGAGGCGACCATTATTAGGATATTCCTTGCTTAATCCCCACACTTGTGAATCTACCCATATTTTTAGATGAAATATCCACCACAAACACCTTGCATGAAAGAGTCTATGTGAAGGTTGACTGCTACTCTTGTGAGAATCACTCATAACTTATTCAACATTGTTATGACCTACAAATCAAGTTTGACTTGAATTAACTATTTGTTTGCAACATTAAATACTAGTGGCACATTCCCAACGAATCATAAGTGTTTTGTGATGATAACATTATCCATTGTGAATGTATTAATACAAAGACGAATCCAATGTTTTAGGAGGAAATTATTGACATTGGGAGTTATTTGGGCCATATTATTGTTGAGAGAGGTGAGTTGAAGCAAATGAAGTCAACTGCTATTTGGCCCATATTATTGTAGTCATGGATGAATGAAACACATAAAGTCAATTGTTTTGAAATTTCATATAACATATGGTTGCATTGTTGGACTTCATGAAGTAAAAGTGGTTTATTAGAGTGGCATGATTAATTTAATATCATGACTTCCCGAGCTTTCTAATAACATAATCATTTACCTTTATATCATCGAGATCTCCATAACATCCTCACACATATATTTCCTTTCTTTATTTTAAATGAATATTAAGTTAACAATAAGCCAACAACATGTTTTTTTTCCAAGTATGCGTTCCTTTATGCATTCATAATAAGTGAACAAGTTTGCGTTCAACAATAAATGAAATATGCACATACAACAAACATGTTGGTATCTTGTGCAATGTGCAATGCATAATAGATGGAATAATGCGAGACACATTAATTGAGGAGAAGGACATAGTCAGTAAGTTGGATTCTCAAACTTTAAGATCTACCATGTGTCTTCTTGAATTTTATCTTGTAACCTTTTCTAATTATATGTGTAACACGGTAAAAAACCTGCGTACTTCGTCCTTTGGATGTATAAAGTCTTGTTGGTCATCTTTAAAACAATGGAGGAGAAGTCTCGTTTTAAATCAAAGAATGAAATTATGATACACAATAAAGTAGCTCCAGTAGTAACTCGGGCTTAACGTTGCTGCATGTGATTGAACATTTGGTTACCTAGTTGGGATATGATGCCCAAATGCTCAACTATGTTGGTGTGCTTTTGCATCAATGACGATGCTCAATCTCAAACCTTAATCTTCATTCCTCGTATTTTGAAACTCGAATTCGATTCCTGCATAAGCTTGATTCTGTATGATACATATAAAAAACAGCAATTGAAGACTTGCATTGCGTGTTGTTTTAGAAAAAGGTTATGCTCGATTCATGTGTAAGCACTAAAAATTCACCATGTGGTTTTTTCCTCACGGTTGTTGTCAAAGTTTCATCTAATCGATAAACACTCAATTTCTATACGTTTAACCCATAAACAATTTATTTAATACCAAACATATATTATATACTAGTTTGCTTATATATACTATAGTTACATGACGTAGCCTATTGTTTTCATTATACACATAAATTATGATTCAAGGACACACATCTTGTCACATTACAATTCTATTGACATTGATTTAAATCTCCTCGTGTTGCCGTTGGTGAGCTGAAATTTGCTTTCCCATTCCATTTAAATAAATTTCTTTTGTGTGCACATCAATGGACATTTTTAAGGCATCGTAGAATTGAACTACAATCAAATCCTAACGTTGCAAGTCATGACTATTTCGATCAAATTTGCCCCACATACTATAGATTCAATGTTTATAAAACAATAAATGATTCCTATGCTAGTGTTGGGATACTTGTACAAGTAACCAACACTTAAACGACAATGGCCATATATATGGGTGTCCTACTAATGAAATGCTCGCATTGATGTCCAATGTCCAAAATAACAGTAACTCGATATTTATATTACACGCCTTACAAACATATACTTTTAAAGATTGTTGGAAGAATTATCACTACATCAAAAAAAACTACCAAAGATTGTGATCTTCAATTGAAAAGGACTTCATTCAGTAGTCAATTTTGATTAATCATCATGCAATGGATTCTGATAAGCCAAAATTATTTGCACGGTATTATGATGTGCGAATAAGACACATGTAGGGTTATCTATTCTACTCATAATTTTGCTCGAAATGAAACACGTCAAAGGTGTGTTCAAGGACTCGTGAGGATCATTAAACTAGTGGCATTACTGGGGAGTCATGATGTGTCACAAGATAATTTATTATTGTACCTTATGAATGCCATGAAGTATCATGGAATGTTGCCCTAGTTTCCATGATAATGGTGGTCCAAAGTTATTTTGGCACGTTGAAGGTATAATACATTTATATAGTGTCAGACCCCTAAGGCCTAAGCTTTTATCTATGTAATAGAGTGACTTTATCTTGACAAGAAGTGGCAAAGTAGACATGGAAGCAAAGGTTGATTTGAACCATCCCTAAAGCAAGGATGTGACACTCATTCCCAAGGAATGGCCACAAGGGGTGGATGTCGAATACTATATCTATACATTATTGAGTTTCAAAATGTGTATACATCTTGATAGCATTTCCATGTAAAAGGAATGGCATTTTGACAAATCTTCCTTCTTGCTACCTTTCCTTTCTATACAGTGCTACCAAAAGGAATTAAGGAATTCAATATATATATATAGGAGAAGTTTGTGAAATTATCCAATGTGGAAAAACTTTTTAAACTACCCCCCCCCCCCCCCCCCCCCCAAAACTTTTTGCAGGTTGTAGTACATTGTTCAATGTAATGAGCTTTTGTAGGCGAGGCAAGACTCCATGTACCCTAACTAGGTGTGCTAAGTTAGGTTATCTTGCACACTTCATAAGATTGATGGTTTCTTATGCTTTATTCTTCTTCTAAATTTTGTGATGCTTTGTCATGAATCTTTGATCGTGTTTTGAACCTTAGCCTTTCCTCTAGTGGGAATAATAAACCACATTCGGTCATGTTTCCTTAAAGTGTTCAAAACATTTTGGTGTGACATGCTTTCTATGAGAAAGGTTGCGTATTTGTAGTGATGTCATTGTTAAAGCACATTATGCATTTTTGAAAGCGAGGAGGAGAGAGTACGTCCCTCGATACAATGCTCAACATGTCATGAGCTCATGTAGGCAAGGCAAAGGATCCATAAGTTTAGGTGCAATGTTCAGCTACAAAGCTTCTTGCGAGCAAGGCTCCATTTACATACATGCAAACATTTTGTGAACCGCTCAACACAGTAGTACGAGCTATCATAGGCAAGGCGGAGTGTCACAGGGTAGCGAACAACAGGAAACGAGATATTTGAGAAAAAGCCAGGTCTACAATGGTTAAGCCTACAAGGGGACCATGTGATGACCCTCACTCGGGTGGGGTAGGGTAGAAGCTCATAAAGTTGTGTCCTTATGTGCGATTTGTGAGGTGAAGGGGACACAATGAGGATAGGTTTGAAAGGCTATGGCGGATTGAAGGACGATCGAGAGGGTTCAGACAAGACAAGCGAACCATAACTCAAGGGGAAGGAAGAAACTAAGGACAAGAGGTAGGTGTATTGAAGGATGACCGAGAGGGCTCGGACAAGACAAGTGAACCATAACTGAAGTCCCCCGAGGGAAAGGAAGAAACGAAGGACAAGGGGTGTCACTCAGACACTAGGAACTCTTGAGTCTCTACCCGAGCTGAAGCTTCGGGATGGATCGATGGATGGATCAATGGTATACACTTAACTATAGTGATGGTGTGAAAGCTGTCGAAGGAAACAAAATAGATTTATTTACATATGTATATGTGTTATATGAATTAAAGCACAACAAAAGATGGGAGAGGTTGTGGGTTCAAATCTGAGTTTTGTCCCATCAAAAGAGTTTTTTCACCATTTCTAGAAAAGAAAAGAAACATAGAAAAGAGAAGAGAAAAAAATACAGAAGAAGAAGAAGAAGAAGAAGAAGAAGAAGAAGAAAAGAACCCAATTCATTCACTCTTAGGAATCAATCCATCCATTACATGGCTATGGCTATGGCTATGGCTATGGCGATCTTCTTCCCCATTTCTTCTTCTTCCTCTTCTCCTCTAGTTCTGCTCTTCACTCTGTCTCTCTTGCTTTCCTCTTCATCATCATCATCATCATCAGCTTCTTCTTCTTCTACTTCTCTATCAGCCTCAGAGCAGAAAGCTCTGTTCGAGCTCAAAGAAATGCTTGAGTATCCCATAGCTCTATCATCATGGACCGAGCAAACGGATTTCTGCAACCTTCCTTCCTCTCCAACGCTCACGCTATCTTGTGATTATGAAGAAGACAACACCGTCTTTTTGACGCACTTAGAGATTATAGGAGACAGAGGATCGAGCTTCAATGAGGGTGCTAATGGCAGCAGCCCATTATCGCAAGACTTCTCTTCCGAGTCCTTGTTCCTTCACTTAACAAATTTCACAAAGATGAAGACCCTACATCTCTCTGCATTAGGGCTATGGGGGCCATTATCGAGCAAACTAGGTCGATTAACCTACTTAGAAACCCTAAACCTAACGTCGAACTTTTTCCAAGGGGTTCTACCTAATAGGCTCACATCCCTACAGAGCTTAAGAGTGCTGTGTCTTGATGGTAACATGCTCAATGGGACTCTTCCTCAGAAGTTGAGCTCTTTAGGAAGTCTTTCTGTCCTAACCCTAGCTAACAACAAGATGTATGGAGCCATCCCTAACTCTGTCTCTGTTCTGACTCACCTGCAAGAGCTTGATTTGTCCTCAAATCTCTTCTCTTCTCTCCCTCCTCCTTCTCTCTTCTCCTTGCCTAACCTCACTTCCCTAAATGTGGCTAAGAACCAGTTCACAGGTGTCTTGCCCAGCAATCTTACATTCTCCCCCACTCTAACCTCTCTGGATCTCTCCTTCAACCTATTCACCGGTGCCTTACCCAGTGCGATCCAGAGCCTCTCCATTCTCCACGCGGCGCAGCCAGCGGTTCAGGTCAATTTCCAGTGGAATTGCTTCTCAACAGATTTGCAGCCCCAGAATCCATTCTCACACTGTGCCGATGCTGCATTAGCATCTGGATTGGGCCCAGATTTGGGTGCCTATCCATCGCCACTGCATGCGAAACATGTGAAGTCACGGATGGTTCTCATGGGCTTGATCGGAGGCGCGATCGCCTTGATGTTGATCTTTGTTTTCATACTGATAGGGTTATTTGTTATGTGGCGCCGGTGCCAGCGCAAGCACCAGCCCCACACAGAGATTCTTAAACCAATTGTCGGAGGCGGTGGTGGCAGTAATCGGCCCTGTATGGGCCAAAAATCGGTGGCTATCTCCTCAGAGATTTTGTCTAGTGCAAGTAAGCCTTCTGCATTCTTTTCTTTTCTTTCCTTTCTTTCTTTTTGGATGGGGTATGAAAGTTTTTGGTATGTTTTTTGGTGTATATGTGGCCATTATGCTCAATGTGTCTTTTTATACCATTTCCTGTTAAAATAATAGTTCGATGTCATCTTCCACTGTGTATATGTTCAAAAAGAAATTTCAGCTAATCGGATTGCTGTAAAACAATTAGCAAAGCAACTTGTTCATTAGTTAGTGAACATGATCTCTCAAAACTAAAACTGTTGTATGTGATTTCTTTTGTAAAGAGCATAAGCATCAAATCTCCATTGCTCGAGACATTCGAGTCCACCTATACCGAATGGTATTGCAAGGTCAAGCTTTGTCTTGTGTATGTATGTATAGATTATATAAGTGATAATGAGAATAAGTGGGAATGGTCTAAAATCTGCGGTTGGAAGAAAAAACAATGCTTTTGCACTGTGATTACTGCAGAAATGTGTGTAAATGTGCTTATTATATGTATGTGGGTGGTGATTATAGGGTACATTTCTCGGAACATGAAGCTCGGAGGCATGGGTTTTCCTCAATTCCGAGTCTTCTCCATGGATGAGCTTTACAAGGCAACTGATTACTTCCATGATTCCACTCTTATTGGTGAAGGTAGCCATGGGAAGGTATGAAGTTTCAATTGCCAATTGCCATAATTTCTTACAATGGATCATAATCCAATCAACATTCTTATCCAAACTAGAGAACCTTGTTGTGCACTATCAAAAGCAAAGTTACAACAGCTCCCTTGCATTTGCTCAAGTTTCAAACCTGTCTTCTTGGAATTAGGTTTACAAAGGGCAGTTGGATGATGGTACTTTGGTTGCTATCAAGAGACTGAAGAAGGAGCCAGAGTCCCGAGCAAAGATGTTAAAGATGCGCGTCGAGCATGTTGGCAAGTTTCGGCATAAACATCTTGTTACACTGCTTGGTTACAACATGGTGGAAGAAGGTGATGGGCCGAGCCAAGGAATCCAAATGTGCTTGGTCTACGAGTATGTGAGCAGTAGGACATTACGGACGGGGCTTTCCGGTATGCCCCTACTCTATGATGCACATTTGTTAATGTTATTTTGCTAGCCATGCCCCTACTCTAACAAAGTAAGAATGCATGTCTTGATTAACTAGTTCCATGTTGGAAGGTCCAACCTTTATCTTTTTGATGGTGAAATGAAATCAGGTAAAGGATTGGAAGGATTTGGGTGGCTCCACCGTCTTGTGATTATCATTGGAACAGCCAAAGGCATTCACTTCCTTCACTTTGGCTTAGTCCCCGGTATCTTCGACAACAATATCTCAACGACCAATGTTCTCTTGGATCAAAATCTGGTTCCTAAGCTGAGTGACTTTGGGCTCTCTATTCAATATGGCAAGGGCCAAATTGAAGTAAGTTATCATGATTATATTTGGTGTTTTAATTGAAGTTGGATTCCATGATTGGCTAACCCAAGAAGTAACGAGGTATATGTTCTGATACAATTACTTCCAGGGAAAATCTCAAGCTTCTAAAGGGTTGTCTCAAGTGGAGAAGAAGAATAGGTTTGTGTGATTTGGAAGATGGGTCCTTCTTTTTGGGCTTTAAATGCATTATAAAAATATCAATCTGGGGCCCATTTCCTTTTAACTTTTCTTTCAGGAAAGAGAGTGAAGATAAAAGTGATGTGTACAACTTTGGCCTTATATTACTGGAGGTTTTGATGGGTAAAATGCCCTCCATGGGGCCTCACGGACCCAAGGAACTGGTAACTAAAACTATGCATATAATGCTCACATATACAAATTACTCTCTTTTTGTCCTAAGTTTACAAGCATGTTTTTCTTTTCTTTTTGTGTGTGCTATGGAGGTATAAATTTCTTGCTTTTCTTTGTTTTGTTTTTGGTGTGTGCACGTGGTTGGATCCTTTTTAACGAGCAGGAATCTCTGTTGGGAGAACAAGGGTCGAGATTGGAGTGCATAGATCCGAGGATTTTGGGTACATGCACGATGGAATCATTGGAGACGGTGATGGACATAACGATAAAGTGTTTATGCGAGGAGCCCATGGGAAGACCATCCATGGAAGACGTGGTTTGGAATCTTCAGTATGCATTGCAAGTCCAAAAGTCATCGATCGGAGGAGGTTGTTCACAAGATGATTTCGTCGATGGGTCCTCTCTCTACTATGGTGATCACCCATCTAAAGGAGAACCTCTCTTTACGAGAGGGAGAAGGAAAAGCATGGGCAATGTCGGAAATATGTCTTACCAAGAGATGGGCAAACCTTCCTCCGCCAATTCGGAGTTCTTTAGGTAGATTGATGGAAGAAAAACTTTAGTTAAGGTTCACAAACATATGTTAGTCTTTTTTTGCCCTCTTTGCTTCTTCGTTCTCTCTTTACAACCAAAACAGTGGAAGTGAATTGAAAAATGGAAGACAACAAAGCAAAGGAGGCTATGTAAACTAAGAAACCCACTTTTCTAACATATCTTGTGTCACCATTGAATGTCCGAGCATGAATTATCTCAAAAAGTGAAAAAAAATGGTAGCACAATACGAAGAGGCGACATTGTAAAACATTCACTTTTCTAAAGTTTCTCAAATTGCCGGTGGTTGTCGTAGCATTAACTCTATTAGGCACTCGTGACACCAACGATTTGATTGATACTCGAGTGACCTGCTCCATAGAACCTTTGGTTCATGTGAATTGGGCCGATTGGGGATACTTACAAATGTTTTGTTACTCAAATTGTGATAGTTCTTCAATTGGGACATGTGATCAAGTGTATGACATAGGATAGAATAGCTATGCAATGTTAAATATTCAAACACATGCACTTCTATCTATATCTTAGTTCGGTTTGAATGCATTTAGAATAATAATTGGTGCATTTGTGGATTGGGCATACTAGACTTGCACAATAGAACCTTTGGCAAGTTAATTGACACATGTTTAAATGTTGGAGAAACTTTAGTAAGAGGAATTGGATGTAGAATATTATGTGTGGAGCTAATTGTTGGGAACACTTGGGATAGGTATAGATCAAGCGTGAGAGATTGTACATGATAGAATCTTAAGTGCACATGAATGAGGCTTAAGAGACATTATAGAATCTTTGGCGATTGTAAGGTTGGGTCAAATAGACACATACTTTATAATTGGGTCCTATTGGGTGGTTAGAACTTCTAACCAATCACAACAAAAAACAACACAAGCAACATGTTATAGCCTATAAGATTAGGAAGTTTGTTTAAAGCTTTTAAGTAAACTATATTAATGATCACCACAACACTTATTGAGAGTCAATCCAAGTATTTAATGAAGGCTTTAGGACACCACAGTGTAGCAAGGGCTTGTCTTTAAGAGATTTGAGTGAAAAATAAAAGAGGGTGAATGAATGTCAGGTGAAAAGTTGGTGGGTTCCACATGGACTGCATACATATAAATTTAGTGGCATTGATGTTATCACAACTTAAAAGCGTACATTGAGAGAGAGAGAGGGAGAAAGAGAGAGTAGACCAATGTATTTGTAACTCCTATTCAAGTGTGTATGTAAGTTATGTCTCATTACTACGACTAAGCACATCAAGTCAATATAAGATGGACGAGATGAGAAATCTTTATAACTTCATCTTTAATTGTGTCAAAAAAATTCGAGTTCAAGAAATTGCTAGGGGCCTTGATTGACTTTCATTTCTACAATATCTACAAAATAATAGGAAATTAATGCCAACTTTTATAGAGCTTTGCAAGTTTGTACAAATTTCCGATAACGAAATTCAATCATTTCAATAGTCTTTTGGTGAGATGATCATTTACTGTGTGGTTTGTAAGAATTTATAAATTCATGTTGTGCCGAGGGCCAAGTTCTTGAGGACCTTCATTACGATGTGATGTGAGCATTTTGTTTGGAGTTCTGAAATATGAACTTTGAGTTTGAATGTTGAGGGTGCAATAATGATAGAGAGCCCTTTGCTCTTTCGATTTTCTTTGTAGCTACGAAGGCTCATTTCTCCTGATTGATCGTGTCCACACATTAGACCAAATTAACATGGCAAGGACATTGCCATATAAGCTACTTCATTGATGTCGTGAGAGCTAACTTGCATCACATACGCATAAATTTAATACATGAACATGAGGGTAAGGGATGTAACATGGTGGTTGCAATGCAAATGAAAGACTGAGGCTTTATATCTTGGTGCATTCCTCGATGTGCATAAAGTTTTCTCACGCCGTGTGATGAAACTTTTGGAACATACTCATCTCCTTTTATTGGGTTTTCCCTTTCGAATGCGTATGAAGGGGGGAATCCCAAGCCCAATAGTCTACGATAGGACTTTCATCTTAGCAATAAGTATTTGCAAGGTCATATCATGCCAAGTTCAAGTGATGGGATCCTTCAAAAGCATTATTTCTTTCAATCACAATCGCTAAAGAATTTGAAAGTTAACTTAACCTTGAATTTTTTATCAAATGAAAGAATGCAATCCCCCTCACCCTCGGGCCTCATCCCCCCAAAAAAACAAATCATGGCCCAACTACTTAAATGTGATTTGAAATACTCCTAATGAATAAGAAGATGTGGTGTGAAAACATGCTAACCAATTTACTATGGTCAATGTGCCATCATTATATATGTACATTATACATATATACCTTCACTAGATAATAAGTCACTCTTGAATTGATCTGATGTGGTGTGAAAAAGTATAGAAAAATTTAACCAAAAGAATAACACTTGTTGTTGTTCCTCGTATTTTCAACCAATCAATGCCCATTGGAATTAATGTTATAAATCCACTAAAGAGAGACAAAAAAACTATTGTAAACAATTGAATATGATCAATGGGAACATATACATATACATGGGATGGGTTCTATCACATTTCCAAATCCATGTTTTGATCGTTGTACTCATAGTTTGTGGTATTCTTTAGGTGGATGTGTCTATATGCGTAAAGAAATTCTTATTTAAAAGATTGTGATGCCCTACACTCTGGCTAGCCATTGGGAGAACTAGCCAGTTATTGGCTCATCAATTTCAACTTCTTCAAAATACCCTCCACTTCATCACTTCACCAAATGACCTTGATTTTTTGTTGTTTCCCTAGATGTCCTAGATCAATGCCCTTAAGGTGTGGTAGCTCAATAAGTGTGTATGGTGAGTTATAACTTAACTTTTTACTTCTCTCTTTAGTGGCATCAACCAATAACATTTGAATTTTTGGGAAATAAAGAAAATGCATTCGTGGAAATAAAAGGAAAATCTGATGGGCGTTGTCTAGTTTTGAGAGAGAGAGATCTTATTATCATCTTTGAGGTCGAATATGACTTATGAGACAAAAATATAGCATTAGCATGTAATATATGTGAAAGAGATGATAGACAACGAGATAGAGTCTGACATGTATTGATGTGTGCAATTTTCCCCTTTAGTGAAGAATATAGTTTTATAGTTAGTTGGAACGTATGTAGTATTTTTCCAATGTCGTGATTCATTAGCATCGCAAAAATGCCTCATTCATTGAGGAATCTATTGATGCACCATGATGCAAGTGTGTTGCATCCCATCTTTCAAACCATTTTTCACATCTTGCATACAACTAGAACACAAAAGTTTTGCTTTTATGTGTCTTTTGGATATTTTTGCTTGCTTCCCACATGATTCTAGGAAGTTGATGTGAAGGGCTTTTTTGAACCTTAAGCATGTATTTGACAACCCTTTTTGATACCATCTCAAGAAGTAGGAGTGTGTATGGTGTTCGTTTCTTGATTTGAAGAAACTTGATAAGAAAGTGCTTTAACATTTTCAAACTCTTTCTAAGTGAACTTTGCTAGTGTCACTAGAGAGAGAGCCTAGATGTATGTAGCTTAGTTGGTAAGGTTTACACTAAAATGTAGTGTAAATAATCTAACAACTTACTACTAGGTGAGCTAATTATGATAGAGAGAGAGAGAGAGAGAGAGGGTGCGCGCGAATGAGAGTGTCACGTGTGTACTAATATCTTGTACCATTGCTCTATTAAGTGATTGATGGGTGATTACCATCTAAGTCAAATAATTGATGGTGGAAGATCTTACATTCATATTTCTATATAAGTCCATTATTTGGAAAGTGGTGGTTGTAGAAGGTTTAGCGATGCTTTGGTTAAGCTTTAGATTGATAAAAGAAAACTCGTAAATATTTTTGTAGTAGAGCTATTTTGGTTAACCTCTTCAAAATATGTCTTTTGGCACAATGTTTAGTGATGAGCTTTTTCAAAGATTTCGATTGAGATGAGCATACTTATCTTTTTCTAGTCCTTGGGTTGTTTGTTCCATCTTATAATCAAAATTGAGAATCAAATTACCTCTGTGGCAAGTTATGAAACTATGAACATGTCTTGGATCCAAATCCCAATCACGTGTGTTTGTTCCCTCACCCCCTCCTGCCTCATTGATGACAATTATCCTTGGAGACACTATAGACATATTTGTTACAATTTATATTGCTTCCTTTGAATTAAATGCAAACGCATAATCTCCAAAATATTGACACCTTTCTCGTCTCTCATTTTCACCTTTCACCTTTTTTTCCTCTCCAAATAGTTGACACAACCATCTTTATCTCTTTTCACTTTTCACTTTCTTTGCTCTGTTTCAACTCTTTTTTAATCCATAAACCACCCCATGTATATAGGAGTATACAATCTTTAAACAATTCGAATCTAGGATTGTCTTGAAAAAGAGATGTTTCACGGACTTTTATTACTTTGTTTCATAATTATTAATAGTTTCTACCTAGGGAGACTAAAGATATACATATCTTAGCTTCTTTCTTTGAAAACATTGAGAGTTCTACTAGGAACTTGTGTCTACAAGGGTCATGTTGAGTGATATTTATTGACAAAACATCGTTTCCATGTATAACCATTGAATATATGAATATTGTTATTTGACTTGTTACCCACACCTATTAGTCCATTGCGAAAAATGTTGATAGGGCTAATACTTCACCTCTTTGCATAAAGTCTTCTTTGATTAAATTATTAGTTCTTAAATTCATGAAAATCCTTTAGATAATCAGGTTTTGCATTAATATATTTCACATTGTAAAGATTTATCTTTCGCATTCAGTAACTCTACAAAAATATGGCATTTAATAACTCAATATTCATGTGAATGAATCATTCTTGAGTGATCTTATTTAAGACCCCAAAGGGGATATCCTAATTGGTTACGGATGATGCCCATGGATCCAAGATACTGTATTTGAATCATTAGGTGTATGGTGGGGGTCCTCTTGTAGAAAATGAGGATATGCTTGTGTTTGCATGCAAATGAGCTTGTATGCGTAGTCACCCTTTTGGCATCAACACATGACCAAATTGTTCTCTTATGAAGTTTGCACGCTCAAGTTGGTGCCATAAAACTAGTCCACATTTACGATCAAGATTGCAATCTTCAACGCTTAAAATTGATGATCAACTGACAATGAACATGAATTAATGGGGACAAGCCAAGCAAACACCTTATATCGTGTAAAAGCATGTGGTTGTTGTTGGTCCAAGGTAAATATCAATGTTGAAGATAAGATGTGAATGGTTGACCTAGAATAAAGAGGCCAATGGGTGGGAAGGGGATCCAATTTGCCATGCTATGCATTGGAGTTTCTAAATATTCAAGGCAAGGCAATTGTCCCCTAGGACGAAGGAATTATCCACGAGGTTACTAGTGAAAGCAATGTCCACTAAGAAAACAGGTCCTAATGGTTCACCTAGAATTAAGAAGTCATGCCATATACTAGTTGGTTATTTACTCAAATGGGAACCTTTTCAGTAGATAACATAAAGTAATGCACTAAATGAAATCAAGAGGTCATGTAGTAGTGATAAATAATAGGTGAAATTACCTAACTACCCCTATGAATAATTTGGAAATTTGCTAGAATACATGAAAGGATTCAAAATTTACTAGATACTCCTACATAAATATTATGGTAAATAACCAAACCAATTGACATTGCAATGCTATTGTAATAACATTTGATGATTGAAAATTTAGGGACAATTTAAATACTTGGTGTCCAAGTTTTTATGGTCAAAGAAATTGAAATGCCATTTTGAATTGACATAATTGTATGGATGGGCATTGACATATTTTTCTAGTTGAACAAAATGCACTCTTATTATCTCATGAGTGAGTATTGCTTGCATTCAAGCCATCCAAACTAAGAACTTGAAAACAATGAAGTTCCATTTTTGAATTGTAACATCAAAGTTAGCACCTCAAAACCCATCAATTCAATCAAATTTTGTAATGCTTGATAAGAGTGTCAGTCTGCCCTATATTGAATGAGACATGTAGCTTATGTGAAATCTTGGTTATGATCCATCCTGAAAATACTTCAGAAATCAAAATTTTAAATTTATGACCTTGCAATTAAATCCATTCTATACTTCAGTTTTCGCATACTAAAGTAGTAGTAGTTGGCTACTCCACCACATTGCGAAAATACTATGCTTTTCTTGAATTGAGAATGTTCATAGGCTACAACAATGTTCATAAAAGTAATCAACATGCAAAGGCTATGGGAAGCAACATTTTACATTCATTTTCCATCTTCAAGACATGGCAAGTGAAGAGAAAATTTGGTTGGACACGTTTCACATGTATATCATCTTGCATGTGTGAGGATTTCTTCAAGACAACTTTTCGCTTCTCCTACATTAGACACAATAGAACCAATCAAAATAATATTGACTAGAGCAAGGTATATGAATGCAAATGATTATGCCATCATATGTTGATAAGACAAAGGCATAAAATATTGCAATATTCTAATAAAATCTCACAAGATAGATTGTGGTAGAAATCATGATATATGTGAGATATCATCTGATTGTTAGTTAGAAAGAAGGAAACAAGGTACATATGTATTCAAGTGAGTTTCAACAGCAAATATGTGTCGGATTTTTTAGAGCAAAATGAATAGGGGAATGGATTTGTCAAAAAATGCAAGCATCACACACGTGACAAAATATGGGTATTAAATGATTGCTTTTATTTTTATACCTATATACATTTGATCTTTTGCTTTTTTACACTAGATTCATTTGCATTTCTAGCTAGTGCTGTGCTTCAACGTGATCAATGGTGATGACATTGGTATGGCTCACTCCACTGCATTGACTTCTTCAGGATGACAATACAGTTGACACATGTCATAATCACCACTTGGCTAACAAGGCATAACCACCTCCTATTTGATCCACATAATCCCCCTCAATTGTGGTGGTGATGTCATCACCCGCCATTATACTATACTCTCTCCCTATGACCTATTTCTAACAATAGTACTACCCAAATAGAACAATGATTTTTACAAAACCATGCAGTCTATAGTAGTGACTTGAGCCATTATGCACATCAAGTCATCAAGATGGTGGGTGCAATCTTGCAATGAAGTCGAAGAAAAGGTGAGAATAAAATCAGAATTTGAGGAATTTCCACCTTTTCCTCAACTTTTCCTCAACAAGTCCATGGAAGCTGCAGTCAATTGAAGGGTGAGTCACTTCCAAGGCTGTGGACCAACTCTATTTACTTGATAATTAAAACTTGTAATATAGACCTTAGCTCATAACAAAACATATAAGAGTGGGCATCAACTCTTCCAAATATTTGAGGTTGCATTACCATCTCAATGATATTCCTCATCTATAAATTTGCCAACTTGGCTCCAAAATACGCTTAGACATGAGCATAGTGGTATATCTAAGTTTTAACCAAAGCATCGTACCCCAACAAAGAAATTGCGAATGATGGCATGAGCATGAAAGCAGCTGCCTAATGGAACACAAAATGCTTTGCACAATCAAACTCTCATTTAATGCCCCTAATTCTCTCCTTAACATAGAATTGTCAAAATGTTCCCTAAACACCCTATAAGCATGAAGCAGTATAATTGTGTCTTAAAGAAAGCATTGTACCCGAACAAAATGACATGAGCATAAAGAAGCTGACTAACTCCTCACAATGACATGAACAGTCAAACAAACTCAATAGTGTCCCTATTCCTCTCCTTGAAGTAGAATCACCAAACTATTGCCGTCATGCCCACATGAGCATAATTATATAAGCCTATATGCTTGAGCTCCACATCCAATCTATTTTCTGACTTCAGGAAATAGTATAGTATAATGCATTCAACAGCACATACATAGGCCACCTATTAGAACCTAAATTCTAAATGTATTTCTGCAAACATTCTAGTCAAAAGTTAAGATTAGACAGACATGCATCTATCTATCTATATATATATATCTATATATATATGTATGTATGTATGTATGTATGGAAACGAACCAAGTGTATGCACCATCCATGAGTGATAAGCATCAAGATACCATTAATTTATCTATACATTAGTACAAGGAGTTCCTCGCATCACAGAATAACTGTATAGAGGAACGAAAATAAAACCAAGATGTTGCCTAATGGTCAGTTAGCATGCTACTCATTTATGTAATCTTTGCTTTATGACCCCTCTTTGGATGTATTATTACCATCACAACCAAATCCTATTTGGGTCTCACCTGACGCTCCTTTTGTTAGCATATCATCAAGAGAGCGCTTCTTAGGAGCATTTTCTTTATTTCCTTGCCCATTTATAGCACTTGCCACAGATGTAGTAGGAGTAGATCTCTTCACTCCTCGACCAACTATTCCTAGATCGGTTACTTCAGCAGTCATTGATGCTGATCCAGAAGGTGTGTCGAATGATGAAGTCTGACCTGGTAAAGAAACAAACTGTGCGGTTGCATTGAATACTTGCTTGATGCTATCTACAGCTCCAGGATTTGTTTCGTTTAATGATTCCAAAAGAGAAGGACCAGAAGCCATTCCTTCTAGCTCCAAAACCTATATGCCACAAATTATGTGTTAAAAATGTATTTCAGAGTTATTCCCAATTTGTCAAAAGGTACTTTTTATAACCCCCAAATTTGCAGGCATCGAGGACTTTACAATTTCAAAAACATTTCAAAGGTATAATGTAAAGCTCCAAATTACACTAGACTAGAGGTTTTGTTTCTTCAAAATTTGAAACATACCTTCTCTCTTAAATCTTCAAGCAGCTGCTCAATCTCTTTGATCTCATCTTCCTCTTTACTAGTCTGAGATCCTGTTTCTGTTGGTACCGTTTCAACCTTCACTTCTCCCAGAGATTTCTGACTTTGTTTACCATTGTCATCTTCAATTATTGACTTACCTTTAATATCCACAGTCCCATTAGAAATTGCTGCTTGATTTCTTAAACGTTTCAGCCTAGTTTCACATACTCTCACTGCTTGTTGGCAATACCTAAGGGCCTCTCTTGGTTTGTAACCAAGCTGATGAGCCAAGCTAAGTTTAAAATATCTACAAACTGAAAGTCAAGGCAAAACCTATGCATAATGCATTGAATGACCTTTCTAGAGTAACAAACTAAGCCAGAAATTTAGTAGAGAATTGTTTGTAAGGCTTTCAATATGTAGCAGAGTTTCATTTCACTAGAGTGAAAAGACTGAATTCCACTCAACAATAAGGATACATTTCAGCGATTCCTCTATGATCAGATTCAACGAGCCCTTCCATGATTTCCAATGCCTTCATGTAATCCTGAAAGCACATCTCAAAATCCTCTGTATGCAAGGCAAGCAAAAGTTGTACCTTCATGAGACTAAACCATAAACCAAAACCTTGAACTTGTATTTCTAAGAAAAAAAAAGGAGAGCTCACAAAAAGAGGAGGACAAAAGGGAAAAGAATATTTTACAGTAGGGATGGTCAAAAAGAAAATAGTCAAACTAAGTATGCATTAAGAAGAGCTGGATTACATCCTATATCTAGTGATAAAAAAGAATAAACTTAATAGTGTGCCAAAGCTTTACAATTATGTAATGAAAATATAATCAGAAATAGCTGGATAAAATAAATGGTATGAAATTAGGTTTTAAAATATAATCAATACCTCTCTCGAGACTAACGTCAGCCAAAGCAGTGATGACATCGACTTCTTCGATTGAATGGGATTGTTGTTTCTCATATATAACCCTAGCAATATCGAGCATTTTCCATGCCATGTCTAAGTCTGACTCTTCTTCTTCTTCCAGATCTTCCTCTGTGGCTTCATCTTTAGTGGGTTCGCCTAGTGAATGAGGTATGTTTGATTAGCTTTCATAGTTCTCCATATTCATGCACTAATATCAACTGGGAAGATTAATGGATAAAACTAAGATAAATAAAAACAATCACAACACTTTAGAATAAGCACTACACGGAAAACAGAAAGTATATTTGTAGTTCCAATTCCTATATGTTTATTGGCTCTCCATAATCATGTATTAAATATAATAAACAGAGGGAAATAGTGAGCAATATCAAGATAATTAGAATCACATAACTCAATCCCGAGTAAAAGCATTAGAAGAAAAGAAAAAATATGCATATGTCAAGCTTTATTTCCTCCAACAGAAGTGCAACTATCACAACATTCAGATGTTCTCATCACATTATGTTTCAACAAACACATGTTAACATAGAAGAACGGAAAAAACCAACACACCAGGTCTGCCAGATGCAGTAGAAGGTTCACTGACTTCATTTACTTCACCCAATGGATCTGACTCGCTCTGTGCTTTATAAAGAAGAGCACACCCATACTTATAGTAGGTAGATGCACATTCAATTGCAAGTTCTCCATAGTGGAGAGCCCTGAAAACCCAAAGCAGAAGAAATTCCAAACAATAAATAGCAACAAAAACCCTAAATCACATCTACCAGAATCCGTAAAGAAAGCTAAAATTTCAAAGCAACTTCAAAGACTAAACAATAAAGGACTTGAAAACCCTAAATTTCATACATACGAATTGGAGAGAACCCAAAAATAGCATCTACCACAAGCTTCAAAAACCTTAAATTCCAAATATATTGCAAAAAGAGAGATACTAAGAAATGCCATAGATACAGCTTTGAGACACAAAACCACCCTAACTTTGAGCACACAAAACCCTAAAGCTCCCAACAAACAGCTACAGAAGCATGAAAAGTAGAAGTAATAATCAACCTTTCCAAGAAAGACTAGACTTTGAAATCCTAAAAATTGTGTCTATGACTCGACTTTCAAATGGGAGAGAGAGAGAGAGAGAGAGAGAGAACTCAAACAAGAACAACACAAGTTTCCATTGACACACTAAACCTGACGAATATTGCATTATCGTTCACGCACACAACCTCCCAATAATTATAATGGCACGAAAGAAAAAGAGAAAAACACAAAGCACTGACTTAAAGCTTAGCAGAACAGTATGAAGGTAAAAGATGGAATAAGAACAAAATCTTCCAAAAATTAATGTGGAAAGGAGGAAGAAGTTTCAGAAAACAATTGCGTAAGCGAGAACAAGAGCACAGAACAAGAACTTCCAGAACAATATGAAAGCCAAGAAGAGGGTAAAGCACGGACCTGATTTCCAGACAACGACTAAAGAGGTCTGCAGCTCTGTCGAAGTCATGAAGGAGAGCATCACGCCCCTCATCGTACAGCCTCTGCGCATCCTCCAAGGTTCCTCCTTCCACAGGAAATCCTTCCTCGGCTTCGATGGAAGCTTCGACTTCGTCTTCAAATTCATCTGCGTCAGCATAACCATCATTCTCATTCTCATTCTCATCCTCATCTTCATTTTCATTTTCATTTTCATCTCCGTCTTCATCTCCATCATTATCTTCAGCAGGAACTTCCGATGGAGATGGATCAGGAGCCGAGGAAGCTGCTAAGCTGTGGCCTTCATCAGCCACGGATAGGTCCGCAGAAGGAGGAGGCAGATCGTCGACGGAAGGCATGACGATGAATGAAAATGAGCACAGAAACACACAGAGAGGAGGAGGAGAATGAAGACCTGAATGTGTGTGTGTGTGTGTGTGTATGTGCGGAATTAGGGTTTCTGAGAGTAGGCGACTGTGCGTGCGGGTGCGTCTGCGGAATTAGGGTTTCTGAGAGTACGCGACTGTGTGAGTGTGAGTGTGTCTGCGGAATTAGGGTTTCTCAGAGTACGCGACTGTGTGTGTGGGTGGGTGTTCGTTCCACTGTTAATAAATTAATTATGTAATTAGTCAATTAATTAGTAATTAATGAGTTAATGTTCTAGTACACACAATTATGTACTTATGTAAGTGATTAGTAATTGTGTGTAGAATTAAGCAAATTTAGTTCGTTGAATAATTAATTATTGTCCTAGCTTCTTCTTTTTGTGACTTGAGAAGCCGAAGTGTGGGACAAATGTGTAGCCAGGCATGCGCGGTGGCACACAACCTTCACCTAATCTAATTAATTGAAGTAAAAATCCAATGACGGTATTTCCTAGGAATCGGCAACAGCTTGGCTCAAACATGAACCGAACCGTTCAACTGTTTTAAACGGTTTGACGGTTCGGTTCGGGTTAGGCTTGAGCTTGATTTGCGATGGCTCAAGCCGAACCGAAAGAATTTGGGCCAAATCGGTTTCCAAAGTGATCAAGACTTAATCAACTTGGTTATACCGGTTTAGGCTTAAACGGTTTGGCCAAACTGGTTAGCCATGACTAGTTTAGGAACCGGTTCGGGTCCGAACCGGTTAATCTGAAACCAAACCATTGTCGATGTGACCATGGACACCACACAAATCGATGACGGACAACAAGAGAATATAATGACTCGAGACTGAAGAGGGGGAGGTGCACATATTCACGAGCAACCGCTCATTGGCAGGCCCTGTGCTCTAGAGGCAACAATTGCATTCACGAACACATCATCAATCTCCGCAAGTCGAATTGGGATGTAGTTAACCCTACCCATCGATAAATACTTTGGTTCGTTGTTTAGATTCAAAGAAGTATCAGGGTATTGGCTTCTGGGATTTCGATTGATTCAGCTTTAAAAAAAAGAATTGAAGCATTAGTTAACGTTAAAGTGAAGCTTTTGGGAAACAAACGAAGTTTATTGAAGGAAACATGCATATGAAATGAAAGTCAAAATTACATGCATATGGAGGACTAGAGTGATGGGACAACCTAAGGAAAATTGACTTAAGGTGCTCCAATATTGGCCCCCATAACATTGAGGAGCACATAAACGATAGAAGATGAACATAGAGAAGCAAGAACGAATACTTCATCAAATAATTTTCAATGGAACTATTTGGACAAAAGCACATTGTAACCATACATAAGGTTTTTTTATCAAGAGGACCCTGAAGAACATTGTCTCCACGTTCCTTCGCACATGGAATGCAAGTCATTTTATGAAAAGGATTGAAGACTTAGAGAATTACAAGCATCAGAAGTTGAAGAGTTTTTAAGTGTCATTGTTAGGGCAAGTGACAAATTCGGCCTAGACCATTTTGTATCGTTTTTTGGCTGAAGAACGAAAAAACAAACTCTACATTAAAGCAAGTAAAAATATAAGCTAACACAAAACGCAAAGCGTTGACTCCTTAGATGGATGAAAAATGTGAAGATCTACTTTTGTAACATGGTGCATTGTGCTTGCTTCATGATCCCTCAAGAATTTCTAAATAAATGGGCAATATGGGAGAGATCTTGAGGCTCATGCTTCTTCTTACACTATGTTACATATATTGTATTAAACTACCAAAACATCTTATTTTCCAACAATAGAAATCACTCACTTCTAGATTTTATAGGCATAACCTTAGGCACTAGTTGTTCCCTTTATATAGCTCAACACCTAAGGCTCCCAGACCACCATGTGTCACATGAGTCATAGGTCCATATGGGTTAGACTTAGTTCTAAGGTTAACCAAATTCCCGATTGTCTTTCCCTTAGCCATTAAAATTAGCTATATAATTGGTATGTAAGGTTATGCCTACAACATTAGAGCCCTTCACCTTGTCTACAATCTCTCAACCATTGCCTCTATATTGGAAGGCTCACATTCTCTTATATGTGAAATGTGGTGTTGGTGCTCATGCAAGAAGATTCATTGATCATGCATGTTATGCCCCCTACAAGCTTGCAAATCTAAGTATCATGGGACTCTACTGCATGTTTCTCTAGATGACTCTAGGGAGCAGGATGATTGAGCCTAAGACCTTGTATCAAGGATTATTTACCGGTGGGACAAGTAGGACAAGTGGGACAAGCGTGAAACCTAGCAAAAGTAGTTGAGCACTAACAACCGAATAAGGAAGCCGAATATCAAGGAACAAGTGGGTGGGAAACGCCGAGCAGAAGGGAAGCTATATATATTGAGGAGTAAAGAACACACAACAGGGAGGAATTAGAGCAGACTAAGCCTAAGTCTAGACTAGAACAAGTGAGTGAGTGTTTACTGAGTCTACTCGGTACTTGTATCTATAATTGTATGCTATAGTAATCGAATATACATATATACTTTGTGGGCAAATTCTATGTCTGTCTCATCTAGATATATCTTTCTCTACCTAACGTCCGGTCGGTGTAAGACATAATTACGAATCGGTTGTAGCTGATTTCGTAGCATGTCTATCATATTCTCTATAAATGATTTGAGTAGTGCTCGTTAGTACGCAGTGACCCAGTCTCTTACGCACCATGATTCCTTGACCCGATTACTTAGGAGGAGTAATCGAAGGTGTTCTCTAAGAGGGAGTACCAAGGATCATTCTTTATCAACCATATTCTCTCTCTCTCTCTCTCTCTCTCTCTCTCTTATTATCGTAATTACCTTACCCTAGTGTAGTTGTTAGCACTACAAGCACTGCGTTGTGGGTTCGAAACCCAACTTCTTCACCTCTCTATTGTATACTTCTTATATATTCTCTCTCTCTCTCACACACACACACACATGAAATTTCCTCAAATCAAGCTACAATTCCATTCACAATTTACCACATAACATTGGATAATGTCCTATTGAGATCATGGCCATGGAAAGGGTCAATGTAAATCTTCAAATTGACTTCCACAAATTGTATAGGAACTTAGGAAGTAAGTAGAATTACTTGAAAAGCACATAAAACTTAACTTTTAGTTTTTGGATGGATGTCATGTATGAATATTTGGGTTGGAAAATGAGATACATTGCATTTATTTCACAGGGCATCAATAAATTCCTACGTCAATGATGGTTTGTTTCCATTACCCATGTATCACATACATGGAAAGATGTGGACACACATGTTTCACGGATTATATTCCTTATGTTTCACCAACTTCGTCCTTGAGGAACAACAAAACCGCATTCACTGATACATGCTAGGCCCCATCCCTTTGTATATCATCCATACCATTGCTTTCATACAACTTAAGCACACATTGCCTTTGATACAACACTACCTTTCATCACATTCGAGTTTGTTGTTCACACATTGTTATTACAATCCGCTCTCTACATACTCTTTTATACAATGTGCACTCTTCATTGCAATGTTCATAAGTAAAATTCTTGAACATTTGAGAGAAACTACTATGTCAAAATGTTTCATTTTTGGTACATGACATATTTGACTTTTCGAGGATACTCACTCACTCTGTCTGTATCGTTATTTGTGTACACATTTATATTAGAAGTACTACAATGATACCACACCATACTAGGGCGATTCCACGAGTGCCAATAAGCAAGATGCAATATTTCTCAATAGCATGCATACAAATACTTATTTTGTATGTGGTATATGATCACTACATCATGAAAGTTTGTAACTTTCCAAGCTTTTTTTGTCTTGCACAATTCAAGATAAAAGAGTGTGAAATGTGTTCCCATTGAAGCTATCATATATATTTGAAGATTGTCACAAATGATTGAAAAGAATATTATGATTCTTTAATGTCATCCATCACCTATGAGGTATATACTTTCTGACATATTCAATCAAAGCATTGACTATTCTCATAATAAGGATAATGTAAATCCATTGATCTCTACCTACAATTGAAGAAGATTTCTCCAAGATGAGAGAAATCTCATGAAATGAACAAGCGAACATAATTATAGAACTTATGGCATCTCCATTTGAAGAAAAATAGAATAAATTTACGAAAAAAGATGCCCATAAGCAATGTGGCCCACACCCTTATACTTTATGCATGGAATCGGAGACATTTGTACCACATCCAAATACTAGAAACACAATGTTTATGTCTACCAAGTCGCAATACATTACCATTAACTTAGGCATTGATAGAACATGATAAGCTCCACAATACAAAACAATCCAAACTTTTATGAAGAATTTCATGACAGAGATTATCGTACCTTTAGTACTTCTAGCCATTCCTCAACAATCCCAAAATTGTGTTAATAGGTCCATGAAAGCTTCTTGAATATAATCATGATGGTTAGGAGAGTTATGAAGAAGCAACCAACAAAACATGTCCACCATGTCTTGGAGATTTACAAGGGTGTTAATCCCTATTATCATCTCTATCATGGATGTATAGAAATCTACACATGGTTCACGTGAGTAAATCACCACAAGGTCACTCTCTACAAGCCATGATGTCGTCAAATTAGGCGTGCTATCATCACCAATATTGAGATCACAATATTTCCCTTGCATTTTATCTATCTTAACAGTTGGGGATTGTTTATCCCGGGGTAACCGAGAGGTTTCAAAAGTGCCAAAACCATATCCATGGGGTCGATGTCGCCGTTGTTGATCATTTCGAGTTGAAGTAGTTAGAGACGAAGTACTTATATTAGAAGAAATTCCATATGATTCTTGTTGGCTATCTTTAGCGCAATGAGTTTGTCGACAAGCAATAGACACAATGTTAGCCACACATGTACTTGAGACAAATTCTTCACAAGGATAATAACCAACATTAGAAGTTCGATGACTAGTTGACTTAGTTGTACATCGAATTACACTAGAGAGACGTGTCCGGTCATGGAATTTTGCACCTTGACATGAAGAAGACGAGTTGACTTTCTTCAATATGCGGACGGTGCTAGCCACAAGACTCGAAGGGGCCTTGATGAAATCACATGATGAGCTAGCCATTAGATTACAAGAGTTATTCAAAGGTCTATGGTGATGGGATTTACAAGGTTTAGACATCATATGAGTATAGCCATTGACTAATAGGTGTTTCTTTGGACGATTAAGGGGATGACCATCTTGACCATCTTGACTAGATGGACTATTAGCATGACTATGTTGATGATGAGAACTAGATTTAAATGGGTTTTTGGTATTACTACTAACCTTCATGGTGATGGGCGATTTATGGATATGGACATGGTCATCTACACATCGGCAACCATTGAAGAGCATTAATCTAGAGAAAGAAGAAGAAGAAGCTTTCTTAGTGACAATATTGTTATTGTTATTATTGCTATTCCTTTCAGAGTGGAGGACAGCCATGGAAACTCAGAATCAATAAAGAAATTCTATATTTATATGTAATGAAAAAATGATGCAAAGTAGAGATGAGCTTTTATATATATGGGCAGCCTCTCTAAATATAAGCTTGAAAAGAAATGAAGAAGAAAAGGGTTTCTTTGTACTCAATTTCTATGTATATGTGTGTGTGTGTATATATATATATAAATAAGAATAAGAGGTTGATGGAGATTTCAAAGGAACAAATTGCGGCTCCTCTCTCTCTCTCTCTCTCTCTCTCTCTCTCTCACACACACACACACACACACATGGTGTGCCTATTTGGCTACAACATATAGAAACCGAAAGATATATTTGGTCGACACTCGCTCTCCAAGAAAGCCTTGCACCGATGCCAAGGATGGACATAATTGATTTGTGATGATACATAGGGATGAAAATCTATGAGAAGAATCAACACTGCTCGTTCAAATAGACAAATAATGTATCAGAATCCATGCATATCAATTTAACTATGGGCAAGATTGTTCATACATACTTTCTTGAAAATCCTAGACCAATAACATACCTTTAAATAATTCGCTTCGAAAATTTACCACACATATATGAACTATAAGCACACAGGTATTTCTCTAACCCAAAAATACAATTGAGGAAGATAAACAACTATATATGAGCGACGATCTTGAATGTATGAACACATTCCAATCATATTAGTGTTAAAGTTACCATCATCGCATAAAAAACCCTTTTGCCTACCTTTGGCCAACTATGATGTAATGCTTATAATTCTCCACCTAGTTGCCTTCTAACTAAAATGCATCTCATGGTCACGCTTAAAATATAGCTAGTGGGCTCCTCTTCCATGTCTCTGCCACTTTTTATAAGTGCATCCAATGACCTCTTTACCTTATATGAGCATAAATGTATAAACTCCTAACATGAGATGTACCAATACAAGGCTTGCTAGTCGGATTGAGAAACCATGTCCTCTCCCCCAAGTGCTCAACGACCTCATTCCATTTTGCCTCCAATGAAGGTCCCTGTCCTTGAAAACTTTGTTGTAAAATTATTACTCAAAATTTTAAGGCCAATGTATACTTTTTCTAAATGGATTCCATGTTGATCCACTGTACAAGAGTGCCTCCCATTCACTAATTTATTTTATTGGAAACCCAATATCCCTTCTACTACTTGTAAACCTTCTTGCGTAGGTTCTTGCTCAAATTAATGTCATATAATAACAAAATTTAACCAAAGGTAATAAACATATACTTTCTACGGTAGTAGTTCTAATTCTTTCTTTTCAACATAATGGAAACATGAAAATGTTATGCTAAGTTTCTGACAAAACTATGGGTAGCTCGATTGACTCACGTCTAAAGTGAAGATTACTTCGTCCTCTTATGCACGAATACATATATAATGATTAAAGGTCACAAATGTACATTGTGAAATATTTGAACATTCATATGTTTTTGTAGCAATCATCAATCATATACATTCAAATCTTTCCATGTCAATAGTTTCAATTGCTTCCCTTTTACCGATGGCTTGCTTGCAAAGTTGCACACGCTCAAGGATTCACGCCACTACTCAAAAATGAAAACTCCATATCTGAATTTTGATCGACACTCTTTTGATGAGCATAAATATGTACTTGAAGCTCCGATACAAATGCCTAAAGATTATGTGCCTAACATTTCTCAATGATGTAAAGATTTGAAGATTATGTCTTCCTTTCCATATACAAACTTACTAAGTTGATTATTATGTCTGAAGTCTATCAACCACGCACTCATTCCACCATGCACAAACATACATACATGTACCACTCTACTCTCTAGCAACACACATCCATGCAGATAAACCTTTCAAGTAGTGAAGAATAGATATGTTGAATTTGTTGCTTTTATATCATAGCCCTTCATGTGTATATATAGAGAAATGGTGAAGTAAAAATTTGTTCTCTTACACACACAAGCAAATAGAATTCATTAGTTTTAAAATTACATGAATCCAAGTTTACGCATGAGATAAATGATGTGGTAAACTTGTTCTTGAATATGTGTAGGATATGGGATAAAAATTAATGGTTGTTTCTTCAAACTACACAATCAACAATAACATTTTGTTTAACAATTGAATGGTCATCATTTTCATTTTGTCGAGCTAGGAAGTTATCATCATCATTCAATCGAACTATTAAAGGATCATCATAGATTGGATAGTGTTCTTGCATCTTGTGAGAGGGCCCGAATCTCGATATTAAGTACCCAAAAGCCGGAACAGAAGCCACGTAGAGAACACAAATGCAAATGGGAGCAAAAACACACCAACCAATTACCTGAATAATAAGATATTTTCTATTACTAATAATTATAATTAATTAAATTCTTAATTAGTCCGTTATTGGCAAAATATCCTCACCTAGTTTGTCATTTACCAAAGTACCCAAAGTTTCCAAAAAACACTAGACTACCTATATATAGTAGTAAGTTTGGTACTTTGGGTATTCAAGTAAACACTTAAAAACTTCGGGGTATTCTGGTTGATGTTCCACAAGGTAGGGTTTATTTTGACATTTTTTTGCTCAAAACAAGATCAAAGAAGCTAACTTATAGAAACTAAACCTCACTATTCATTTTTCAATGAAACAACTCCAAAACACCCCCAAGTTTTTTTCATATCCCCTAATGCCCTTGGTCAACCCCGAAAGAGTAATTAGTTGGTCAATTTATCCCCTTTTTCTCAATTATATGTCCTATTAGAGCAAATGTATTGTCACTTCACCCCCTTTTCTCTTTTTGGGGTTGACCAAGGGCATCTTGAGAAATAATAGAAAATCAAGGGTATTTACGGAAAAATTAATAATGAAATTAGCTTCTTTAATCGTTTATTTTTTGGAAGCAAAAAAACACCAAAAGTAACTTGTTAACTTGTTGGGTATTTAGCCGGAAGCCTATATCTAGTACAAAACATCTGCTATTCCAGTAGATACCCCCGACAAGTTTTGGCCCTGATCTTCCAGTCAAACAAAATAGCAAAATCTCTCCTTAACCTCATTGGATAGTCACCATACCTCCCTCTCATTAATAAAACATTTCAAAAGCTTAAGAGGGCATTCTGGTAAATATCCAAAACAAGTTTGGGAGTATATTTTGGTAATTTGTTTTCCTTAAGAAAAAGGAAGGAAGATCAAAAGCACCTATATGGCCCAAGATAAAGTCATGATTAAATATATAATAAACTTTGTATGAGTCCTCTTACTGCATGCAATACACCGAACATGAGATCACGCGAGTGACGACCCTTTAAAGCTTCCCAGAGTCCACCGGGAGAGAATTCGAAATGGTTCCCACCCGTCAGCACCTCACCGACACGCACAAACGGCACCAACATCCTTTTAAAATGTATATTTTCATTCTCTAATTCAGCAAAACATTACGTAATTGAGTAACGAAAGACAATTTTCTCACCATCTTTTTGCTTCTATCATGATGCTTTGTCACACTGATCGTATGTTTTAAAATCCTTTAACAAGGAATGCCACACACCCTAGCTCAACTCAAGTCCATTGAAAAAAGTTTAACACCATATCTTCGATGAAATTATGTGATGAGACAATTATGACAAATCCTAGATTCACTTCTATTTATGAGGCATCACTATATCCATGAATCTATATCTCTATATATAGCCTTCCAACTATATTTTTTCAAATCACGAAGCATCATGGCACATTGTTTCTTTTTCAAAATCTATTCATGAACTATCCTTGCACATTACCCATTGAAATGGCATAGCCTCGTTCGAATTTATTGAGATAATACACCTGTATATTTGAATCTATCACAGCATATCATCAAACCTAACAATCTTACCATGAATCAAATCCTCTCACTGCTTGAATCCAAAATCCATTTACACACCATTTAATGCTACCTCAAGTCCAAATATAATGAGACACCCTAGATTCTATTCTATCACAAGATGTCACGAGACACTTATTGCATTTCAAAAATCCATTAAATAGTGACATAATGTAGCCTCTATTCTATCATAAATCATATAGACACGTCATTTAAAAATCCACTAGAAATCACTCACCCGAGCTCACACGGTGCCACCACAAAATTTGCGAGCATAAGTGTCGGAACGTGACAATTTGACTGTAATATCATCGCGGAAATCAGACAGAAAACAAGTGCTGCTCCTGGAGATGATGAGAGAAGAATGCAGTATTAGCATACATGAGATCATTGGCATAAAAAATGATAATGAGATGAAGATACAACACAAAGATAGAGCTTTTAAGATTCCGTCACAGATTAATCCAAAGGAAACTTTGTAAACCATATTTATGTTAGGCTGTAATTCCTATATAATGTTGCATCATATGGCCCACCTCACCACAATATGCCACTTTTGATTAATCTAGCTCTATGCTCTATCAATATTTACGTCTTGTTTCACTTGATCTCATTGTTTATGTTATTGATCAATTTCATTAGTGGGTTATTACTACTCTTTACCATGAATTTCTCGATGGCATAACCCCTGCTGAAGCGAACAGGAATTAATGGCATCGATATTTAGCATTGAATCAAAGGTCAATCAAAAGTAAACATATCCAATGGATCATTACTTCTATAGTTAAAAATTCTCATTTTGGACTCAAATTTGGCCTCATAAAATGTCATGCCATCAATATACTTCCACATCAGGAGATGGTACAGGACCCGATTGTATGGCCTGTCATTATGGAAAGATCTCAGAAAGAGGAATCCAGAACACTAAGGAGTGTTCGATTTGGAATTGTGTGAAAGTTCTGAACTTTTCTCCAAAAAGTAACTACAAAAGTTCCCCAATGTAAGTCTCTTTCTTGTTGGATGAGAGAGAATCATCCGAGAATATTCCAAATGCTTAGAAGGCAAAGATTGAGTCCAAAATTTGCCTCTGAACAATCTGGCTAGTTTATGTTGATGCATTCTACTGAGCATGCCATTTCAGTAGGGTTCTTCATTTGCTTATTAATGCTACATTCATTAATCCTTTGTAGGAAATGTACCAAATATGATGAAGTGCATACCCAAAACAGATATCTCAAAAGAACACTGTAAAATTGTAGTAGCACTATCATCTTTAAACAATAGACTATGAATCCAAGATCGACATTTTTGATGGGATATTACTCTTTTAAGAGTGAATGCAATCCTTTATTTAGTTGTGAGATTCATATTAGAAGAAAATAAGTGCATGTAAGGTCACAGGAGCTCTACCAAAACGGATGAAAATAATCTTGCCCCTATATTCCACATCTACTCTCTCAAAAAATGAAATGAAATACCATTCTTTTATGAGAGAATATAATGATACTTTAAAGCTAATATAAAGATAAATAAGATAAATGGGCTTACCCCATATGGGAAACAACCCAAAAGTGATGCCTAATGCCATTGAGAATGAAAGAAGCTTTGGTTCAAGGCCTCTGTAAAAGAAAAACATTGAAGAATCTATCATTAACAACTTTTATTAAGTTGAAGAGACAAATAGCCACGGAACTAAAATAAAAGCTTATCCTTTGGAAAACTCTGTCATGACCAATTTGCCATTACATTGAAGAGAAAATACTCATGGAATTTAAAAACAATTTAAAGTTTTTCCATTGAAAAACTCTATCGTCACAAAATTTGCCTTAAAAAAACCATGGAACCAATTTGCCTTTAAATTGAGGAAATGACTGTGGAAGTAAGCTTATCCGTCAATAAAATCTATCATCAGCAAGTTTGTCCTTTAAATTGAAGAGAAAGTACTGTAGCCATGGAAGCAAACAAACAATCTTATCCATTGAGAAAACTCTTTATCATTGCCAGTATCTCATCAAATTGAAGAGAAAAAACATGGAATGAAAGTAAAGAAATATATCTTATTTCTTGAAAAAAACTCTACTATCAGTACCATTAATATCACCTGTAAGTCGAAGAAAGTTAAAGAGAAAAATAGCTGTGGAACTAAACATTGAATAGCTCTATACATTATAAAAGTTTCCTATAAAATTAAGAGCTAATATGCATGGAAATCAGTTTTAAAGTAAATCGAAGAAATTAAAACATTGAAATCAAATATTCATTGACTTAAATCTTTAAGAAAAAAACAAAATGAGGAGAGTATCGCCTGCTAAGAATGATGAAGAAAGGATCTACAACTTTCGAATGGCCCCATCTAACAATCCAAGTTTTTTCCCATCCACCTGGGCTTTCTTGCGTTCTCTTTGTCATCGATGTCTTCTTCTTGACAAGGACAATGTCATGTTTGAGCTTCACCGAGAGCTGAGGGAGTAAAAATTTCTCTGTTTCGTTGCTGTTGTTGTGGTTGAAGTTGAAATTGAGGCCGTGTTCGTCATCATCATGATTTCCTGTTAGAAGGGGTTCTGAAGAAGCCATAGCTAAACCTTCTTCATAAAAACTTATCCAATTGATAAAAATCTCACATTCAGATCTTAGCTATCAAATTCGTTGACAGAAATTTGCCATGGAATTGCAGAACAGTTTCTATAAATGATTGGAAGAAAAAGGATGTACAAAAACACATACACATATACATCCAGAGACTTTTGCTCTGTTTACTGGATCAGAGCAGAGTGGTTTTGTGAAATCACAAGAAATACCCTTCCAGATATTTTTCTTAAAATAACAAAACTAACCCCCTCTCTCTCTCTCTCCTTGGTAAAAGCACACAATTATATTTAGCAATGGGCACGGTTTTGGCTCGAACCGTTAAGCCATGGTTTATTGGTTCCAAAAATTTTTAATGGTTTGGTTTGGTTTGGATTTTTGATAAACACTTCGGTTCGGTTCTAAAACTCGGGTTTATAGGTTTTTGGTTAACTTTTTTTTTACCTTAGTAGTTTATTGATTTAATGGTTTAATTAATGGTTATTTATTTAATCAATTAATTTAACTTACAGTTCGGTTCGGTTCTAAAACTTGGGTTTATAGGTTTTTGGTTAACTTTTCTTTACCTTAATAGTTTATTGATTTAATGGTTTAATTAATTAATTAATTAAACTTACAATTCAGTTCGGTTCTAAAACTCGGGTTTATAGGTTTTTGGTTAACTTTTTTTTACCTTAATAGTTTATTGATTTAATGGTTTAATTAATGGTAAAAGCACACAATTATATTTAGCAATGGGCACGGTTTTGGCTCGAACCGTTAAGCCATGGTTTATTGGTTCCAAAAAATTTTAATGGTTTGGTTTGGTTTGGATTTTTGATAAACGCTTCGGTTCGGTTCTAAAACTCGGGTTTATAGGTTTTTGGTTAACTTTTTTTTTACCTTAGTAGTTTATTGATTTAATGGTTTAATTAATGGTTATTTATTTAATTAATTAATTTAACTTACAGTTCGGTTCGGTTCTAAAACTTGGGTTTATAGGTTTTTGGTTAACTTTTCTTTACCTTAATAGTTTATTGATTTAATGGTTTAATTAATGGTTAATTAATTAATTAATTAATTAAACTTACAATTCAGTTCGGTTCTAAAACTCGGGTTTATAGGTTTTTGGTTAACTTTTTTTTACCTTAATAGTTTATTGATTTAATGGTTTAATTAATGGTAAAAGCACACAATTATATTTAGCAATGGGCACGGTTTTGGCTCGAACCGTTAAGCCATGGTTTATTGGTTCCAAAAAATTTTAATGGTTTGGTTTGGTTTGGATTTTTGATAAACGCTTCGGTTCGGTTCTAAAACTCGGGTTTATAGGTTTTTGGTTAACTTTTTTTTTACCTTAGTAGTTTATTGATTTAATGGTTTAATTAATGGTTATTTATTTATTTAATTAATTTAACTTACAGTTCAGTTCGGTTCTAAAACTTGGGTTTATAGGTTTTTGGTTAACTTTTCTTTACCTTAATAGTTTATTGATTTAATGGTTTAATTAATGGTTATTTATTTATTTAATTAATTTAACTTACAGTTCAGTTCGGTTCTAAAACTTGGGTTTATAGGTTTTTGGTTAACTTTTCTTTACCTTAATAGTTTATTGATTTAATGGTTTAATTAATGGTTATTTATTTAATTAATTAATTTAACTTACGGTTCGGTTCAGTTCTAAAACTCGAGTTTATAGCTTTGGTTTGAAAGTTTATAGGTTTTTGGTTAAATTTTTTTTACCTCAATAATTTATTGATTTAATGGTTTAATTAATGGTTATTTATTTATTTATTTAAACTTAAATGTTTGTTTTATTTAATGGTTCAATTAAAGTTTCTTTTATTGATTTAATAAATTTAACTTAAATGCTTATTTAATTTAATGTATTTTTATTTAATTAATTTGATTTAAGTGATTAGGTTTAAATTTTTTATTAAACAGTTTGGTTTGGTTTTAACTTTTCCCTAAACGGTTTGGTTTTAAATGGTTTGGTTTGAATATTGAGAGTTCATAAATGGTTTGGTTTGGTTTTTGTTTTAAATAAACGATTTGGTTTTGGTTTGCTTTGGTTTCTTTGCCTTGAAACCGAACTAAACCGCGCCCATCGCTAATTATATTAATTGTATGTAAAATTTACTTAGTTACGACACTTGTAGTCTCCTCTACTTATCATATGCCTATGTTGTAGGGAGAGGGACGCTCTGTAATGCTATTAAAAAACTGAATATGCATTTGAGGAAATGATCCCCACATGCTCTAACATCCAAAATTTCCACATGAGAATACCTTTCAGCTTCTTCATATAGGCTTTCACCCCATGTCTATTGTCAAACATGAAAGCATTATGCATATTCCAATTGTGTTGTAGACCCCAATAACGTAAAAGTTGGAATAATATCTCCATCTCATCATTTGAACCATTTTGAACATATTGAGAAAAAACCCCATTGCTGAGGTCTCAAACAACAACGGGTTAAAACTTGCCAAATGTCCGATAAGTACTTCCAAATGGTACACGCTATAAAACATTTAATGAACCTATGTGTACTATCCTCCAATGGAACAATTCAAAAGAAAAAAGTGTCGGACCCTAGTCCTTGTCTCTTTAAGGCCGAACCTAATGGGAGACCACCAATCATGACTCTTCATATGAATACCTTTGCACGAAATGGTAGATGGGAATGCCCACCACGTTGTAATATTTTCCACCACCCTGCATCTGACTTACATACATTCCACAACTTCGTTGCTTTAGGAGATCAAGATAATGATGCCATCGCATGATGATACAATATATTTGTAGTGACCTGTAACAAGCGTGTACTATCTTGTAACTGCCAATCCACCCAAGCTGCAAACTTTGTTTTCACTGGCAAAGATCCTTACAACAATGGTATATCTTGTAATTTCTCCCAAATAAATCCATAATTTGGGGGAATACATAACCATCGCTTGGCATCTTCAAAATCCGACAACCTTTGAGATCCATTATCAACCACATCTTCCAAATGTACAATCCCCAATCGAAATAAACGATTGAATTGAGATCTCAACTTCTCTTTCCCATGCCAAAACAACACTCGAAAAGAAACAAGCAATTCATTTTGTAATGAATTACAATATTCTCGATCACTTGATGGTCCCTATTCAAAAAGAGATAATGCATCTTGCCACGATCTTACCAAATGTTGTCCACATACAAAATTTTGAATCTTTAGAGGAATACTTCCTTTGAGTAATGACCACTAGGATGCTTGAATCTTTGTTTTCCCGTGCACCAATCCTTCATGCTCAATAAAATATTGCATCATAGATATCCACGGTTAATCTTGTTGACATATATCTCATAATAGTGCAAATCTATGAGCCATCAAATGCCTTTTTCTTTTTCTTCTTCTTCTTCTTATTGTGCCATCTTGTTAGATGAAGATTGTTGCCAACTTGATGCTTGTTTATTCCTCTAGTGATATCTAGGGAGGTTGTACCCACTTGTAAACTGAGTTATAATGCAAGTTCTGGTACCCTAAGGGTCTCGTGGTTTTTCCCTAATTGGGGTTTTCACGTAAAAAAAAGACTTATGAATTCAGTTGCTAATATTTATTTTTTGTGGCATTGGCTATTACTTCCTATCAACTTGCCCATCCAATCTTGGAGAGTCAAATAAGATTATTCAACAAGCATTGAAACTGTCCAAATCTCTTCAAAATATCCTCATCTCTCTCTCTCTCTCTCTCTCTCTCTCTCTCTCTCTATATATATATATATATATATATTTCAATGTGTCTCTCATACCCTTACAAGTAGCAAGAATGTAGTCCAATAAAAAGCTAACAATAAATTCACTATTTTGTTGGAAGTATCGAGAAACATACCCCTCCTACTATTGCATTATGAAAAAACAATATCAATAAGAACCTCGAGTTAAAGCAAAATTCGGAAGTTGACATCCAGAGAGAGCCTAGATGGATAAAAGTAAGGTAACAACTTACCACTATGGTAAGCTAATTATGATAAAAGTTTAACAATTTACCACTAGGGTAAGGTAATTATGATAAAAAGAGAGAGAGACAATGCTTGTAGAGTAAGGTTGTGCAATGGAGGGCGAAAGGTCGTGGGTTTCAACCCCCTACGATCCATAGTAGCATCTAATGAATTAAGAGATATGTATGAAGTAATAGAGAGGAGACAAAATTAGGGTACATAGTGCTTGTAGTGTAATAAGCTACCACTAGGGTAAGCTAATTACAATTAAAAAAGAGAGACACGGTGCTTGTGGTGCAGCAATTTGCCACTAGGGCAAGCTAATTACGATAGAGAGATAAATAGATAGATTATATTATCATCTTCGGAGGTCAAATATGAGGTGAGAAAATTAGGGTACGTAGTGCTTGTAGTGTAACAAGTTACACTAGGTTACACTAGGGTAAGCTAATTACAATAAAAAGAGAGAGATACAATGCATGTTGTGTAACAATTTATCACTAGATTAAGCTAATTATGAAATAGATATAGATATAGATATAGATATAGATAGATAGATAGATAGATTGAGAGAGAGCTTAGATAGATGTAGCTCAATTGATAAGGTTGCCTAATGGAGACCAAAAGGTTGTTGGTTTAACCCTTACATTCCACAATGGCATCTAGTAAATTAAGAGATATCCCTAGAGTAATAGAGAGGTGAGAAAACTAGGTTTCAAACCCAAGACCTAGTACTATTTATGCAACAACATACCACTAAGGTTTCGATCTTTTTAAACGTTCAAGGGAGAGACCGATTGCGATCTATGGGACATGAGAGAGAGAGAGAGAGAGAGAGAGAGAGAGAGAGAGTGTGTGTGTGTGTGTGTGTGTGTGACTGAGACTTAGTTCTCCAGCTTTTCACCTTGGACAATTGACTCGTTCACCCCGTCGGTGGTCACAGTACATTCGTTACTGTAAAAATCATGAGTTGAATGATCATCAGATAAGTTAAGTTGCTCAACATAAAATCCATTGATTATGGCCTCCGCATTCTAAGATCGAACAATATATCACACCCTGCTCGAAAACCTTGATATGCATTACCGAAACATGGTTCGATAGTGCAATAGTGTTAATAGGGTATTGTATTACATCCCCCCCCCCCCCCCCATTTTAAAAAAAAACAACTTTGTTCGCCCAATGGGTACATTTGATACTTCAAAAATGAGTAAGCACTTTCAAGATTTCAAGTTTTGGAGAGGTATTTTGGAGATTTACCCTAGACAATGTATTTGTTCTACATGTAATGTAACAAACCATATTAATACATAGATCTATATACTTAGATAAACATCCATATTTATGGTTGATTGGAGTACCTCGAACATATAAGCAATATGCGCCACATAGGCTCAAGCCCATAAAGACCAAATCAATTGGCCATATTGGAAGGGATTATTTTTTCCTTTCTTTAAACCCACTAACATACATTGCACGCATATACTTACATAATGTGTCATATGTGGAACAATGATACACGTTATGATCACAACTTACTAGTGTCTAGGCACACCATGGGACATTGCAACAATCGCAATATTCATGAACGAATAGCCAAATTTAAAAATAAATAAATGTACGAACACATCATAGTTTAGTTGTATACCTTGGGCTTTGCAACCTAATATCATGGGTGGTGACTTAATCAATGAGTTCATGTTGCATGTCGTATGAAAAACCACATCATGTTTTCAATTTGGGTCATACACATAAATTGTTTTCTCTTAAAAAGGCTTTACATGTGCACTCGCCAAAACAAAGAATCTTTATGTTTTTTAAGTTTGAGATCGTGCACAGTAACCAATTTCTCCCAACCAAGTGGCTTTACAAATCTACTTTCTAAGGTTGAAAACAATGTGCTTGCTAATAAGAACATGATAGTACGTGTATGAAAGAGACTATAGACAACCCCTGTGGCTTTATCGAACTCCTAAATTTCAATATATCTATATGTATAATATACCATCGCGTATAAATTTAAATCAACAAGCTCCAACCTTTAACATTTTAGAAAGACAGTAGTTGTTAACATGTTGTCGGGATCATTTCATCATGACACATACTAGGTTCCATAAAAGATTTGCTCCTTCAACAACTTGCTTACTATAAAGATGTATATGCTAAATAAGAATATGTAAACTAAACACAATACACATTGAAACTTCATACTTATCGTCACACTTTGGCCATCAATGTTTCGAAAGATTAAACAAGGATGTCTTGCTACAACAAGATGATTTAGATTTTCATAATTCCATAAAACTTTGGTGTTCAATGATTTTAAGGGTGTTGTTGCAAGAATTCCCATGTGCGTGTGAAATGTAGAATGAGACTATTGAGGACCTAAACCAAGGAAGATGGCTTTGTGAATATAACATATAGGGTTACAAGAGTGAATAGATGCATCAACGCTCCTTCATGCTTCGTTAAATCACACTTTTTGTCTTGATTTGAGTTAGATCACTTATAAGCATGCTTCTTGTTTTGATTTGAGTTGGATCACTTATAAACATGCACTCTCTGTGGGGGATAATGTGTTTGTCTTTGATGATTGAGTGTGCTAGATAATGTAACTGTACATAAGTTCTATGAGAGCAATCATACACCTACATCAAATTGAATTGGTGCAATGGTTGTGAATGTGTGCAAATGTCTATGTCCCTTTGATGATTGAGTGTTCTAGATAATGTAACTGTACATAAGTTCTATGACAGCAATCATATACCTACATGAAATTGAAGTGGTGCAATGATTGTGAATGTGTGCAAATGTCTATGTCCCTTTGTTATAAACAGGAATGTGAAGTTGTATATGTGGGCTCTTGTGGATACATAAGTTCTATGAGAGCAATCATATACCTACATGAAATTGAAGTGGTGCAATGGTTGTGAATGTGTGCAAATGTCTATGTCCCTTTGTTATAAACAGGAATGTGAAGTTGTATATGTGGGCTCTTGTGGATATAATTGAGTGTGAGTGCACATGCAAATGTGCATTAACCGTATGTTTCTATGTATGTGTAAATGTGCAAGTATTATCGATGTGCTTATGTGCATGAAACAAGTTGTATATGTGAAGGGGCAACAAAGGTATGTGTGTAATTATTTATTTATTACACTGAATCAGGACAAATCCTAAATATGAACACCTAACTAACAAGATACTTTGGCACTCAATGATTACATACAAGTTTTGACCCTTAACATTTCGAAAATATTCTTCATTTTTAGGAGGCAGCATATCTAGTATTACCTCCACTTTAGCTTCACCCATTCAAATGCCTTCTTTCAAGTTTCAACACTGCATATCCAAGGATCAGATCATGTTTAACCCCCCAAAAAACATTGAAGTGGGTTGAACTAAAGTCTAAGCATTTCATGAAGAAGTTTATACTTGTATATCATTTATTAGAATGGATAGAATAAAGGCTTCAAATTCCTCAACCTTCAACATTTGCAACATTGCTAAAATATGAGCATGTAATAAAGCGTTGATCACTTAGACAGAAGATACTTAGTCCATCAGAATAGATACAATATCAGAATAAATCTGATGGCAAAATATCTTATATGATTTAGATTAGCCATGCTTACAAAGTCTATACAATCTTTAAGCTTCAACATTTTGAATGTCAAAGCTTTCAATCATCCAAACAAAATACTTCAACCATTAGAACTAATGGATTGCCAACTATATTATAGTTTATGATTTAACACATAACTCCAAAGTCACCCTACCCCACATGCTCAAGAGATGAGATTGATGAACGATGGCCATAACATAAACAGGCCCTTAATTCACACTGCTTTTTCTGTTTTTGATTTCGACACCTGAAGTTGTTTTCCATCAGAGCATATTTTCATTGACGATTTGTTCTTTGATAAAGCTTGATAACAATCAAAACACATATCTCAAAGACGAGGTTGCCATTTCAACTCTAGCTCTACTTGACCCCTCTCCACATTCTTTAGTTTGAGACATACTTCTTGCACAACATGGCCATTTTTTACCTTAATCACACTATCTTTCACAAAACCATTTTCCTTTGTTGCAACGATCTTGCGAATGTTCATTCCTTCATGCGACCCTTGCAAGTCTTTCTTTAGCTTCACAGCAGCTATCAACGGACGGAGATCTACTATACCATCTCCCATGTTATCATCGGCTGTGAACATATCCTTGTCAAATACAAACTGCAAGTGTAGAGAAATCCATGAAGTAAGATTCCAAACTACAAAGGATGGAGAAATCAAGACATATTGAGTAATACCCACGTTATAAGTAAGAAACAAGGAGTTGAAACCTATGTTTAAGTTCAAGTGGTACATACATTGTAATAATCAAGCCACTGAAGAATTGTGGACATAAAAAAATGATCCTATTAAACACCTTTGAGACAAAACAAGCGAGAGAGTTGACTGAATAATATAAATTTTGTACATATAAAAAAAAATGCCACTTACAAGCTTTAGAGGCACTGGAGGATCTGGAACAGCTAGAGTGAGCTCTTCATTCCAATTTGGATTCAGATCATTTTTTATCACTCGCGTCTTCACTTCCTACATACAATAAGACACAAGATAAAGAAGACAATACCACCAACATACCATCAACACATCCTCAATCAACATTATGCCCCCCCATTCACAGAGTTTTTCATTGTTCCTTAATCGAGAGCGGAGATCCAAGATGAGATTTACTTTTTGGTGCGTATGAAGACTGTAAATCCACATATGAAGATAGAAACCATATGTCTTGAGAAGTTTCAAGAAAATCACAATTAATTCATTGATCGAAACAAAGTTCGAAGCAATCAATTCAAAACCACCAATCAGGCAAGATTTTGTATGCCAATTCATCCAAGCAAGCAAACAAACAGTGGAGCGAATCAAAACAATTCTTTTTAAGCTGATCTCTTTCATATTTCAAACAGGACACTATATTTAGACGGATCAAATAGTTAGCTAGACAAAACCTCTCAAGAGATCCAAAACCATAGATTCTTAGTAGGACGGACGAAAGAAGAAGGAGACGCGAGAATTTACATGTTCACCGACGTGGAGCTTGACATAGGGATCGCTGGTGAAGAGATCTCGAACGGCAAGATCCACGCCTTTGATCACCCGCACTTTGAGAACGCCTTGGAAATCCATGCCCATGGCCGGTGGTGTCCTTTGGTGCCTTCTCCTCCTCGGCAGATGAAAGCTATGGAGGCGGAGGCGATAGATGCAGGAGGAGGAGGAAATGGCGGCCAGATTCGACAGAGAAAGAAGAAGATGGAGAAGAAGGAGAAGGAGAAGGAGAAGGAATTTCAGCAGGAACTTGGGATCGAGAAAGGAATGAAGAGAAAGCAGAGTTTTTAAAAAAAAACCACAAAAAAAAAGGAGAAGACTGGGATTCGAACCCGCGTCGATGTGACTCTCTCTTCTTTCTTTTTTGACTCCTTCATTTGATTTCCTTTTAGAATTTCGCGGTCTTCAGAGTTCCGAAAGACCACCGAAAAAACAAAGACAAATAAAAAAACAGAAACAAAACAAATAAATTATAAGTTATAACCAAACAAGTAGTACATCATATTTTGTCATTCAATTCAATAAAACCAACACATACACATACACACACATAGCGATTAGCAATGGTTCCGCTTGAGCCCAACCGAACCGCATAAACCTGTGGTTTAAAAACTTCAACAGTTCTGAGTTCGGTTCGGTGTGGTTAGGTTCGGTTCGGTTCATGTTTGAATATTCATAAATGGTTTGGTTTGGGGTTTCAACGGTGGTGTGATTCGATTCGATTCGATTTGGTCCAAGTTTGAATCTTTGTAAACGGTTCGGTTTGGGAGTTTAGCCATTTGAGCCTTTATCGGCTTACCCGTTTGCAGTTTCGATGCTTGTAAACCACGGTTTAAACGATTTAACAATTTAACGCTATGACACTTCACTTTCGTGAATATTAAATTATAATGTCTTGAACATTTTCGTATAAGGATTGTGTGTAGGATTCGATATAGGATACTATATGGAAATTTATTGGCAGATCGATGATTGTATATTAAATTATTCAAAGCTACGTTTTTGTATTAACAAGCACTTAATTCTAGCACTACTGGTTTACACTGAAATCGAAACCAAAGTGCAAAACTATGGCTTAACCTCTTCGTGGTTTGTAAATTTCTAGAATCCTTTAGTTTGACATTGAGAAATTCCTATAATGGACCAGTTTGAACGGTTTCATGGTTTGATTTGATTCACTTTAAGTTTCTAATATTATAATTTATAAGTAGTTTGAGTCTCCCAAACCGAACCAAATTGTTGTTGAGTGTCACACACACAAACACAACCAATGTTGTCATTGTCCAAGAAGTAGGTGTTGTATGGGTCCTACCATTGTGCTTCGTGTTCTTTTCTGTAATCCCATGGGCCTTCCTCTCATGATGATTGTGTGATGCCCAACTAAGCTATGCACTCAATTAGTCTCAATGGAATTGTTTTCCAAACATTAAGCTCTTTGCCTGTTCAAATCGTCACTTGCACACTTCATTTGTTACATCACAAAAGCACATACCCAAACTCATGGGCTATCTCATAGATCACAATCAGTCTCCTATGAAAGAATGTAAAAACATTATCTATTTATGCTCCCCAACTTGATTTCTATCTCAAAAGTATCCCCTATATTTGTTGAATGGCCGTCACTTTATATGTCTCTTTGTTGAATTGTCAACATTCCCTACCATGCCATCACATCACTCAATTTGAAGTTCAATTCATTATCTATATCATTGTGTGAGAAATGCAAGGTTTGATCGAGCCCACATTCCTCCAACATCGTCATGTTCTCATCATTGTGCTTTTACTTTTGTCTCATTTTCAACCATTTTTGTTGTGTGGAAATTGTGTCTTCTTATCAATCTCCAAAAGATTAAAAATTACATTTGGTGACTAGGACTTTCCTTTCAAAATGGACTATTGATGTTGTCAATCTACTCGTTTTGTTAAGGAAATCTTTGAGAAAAAAACTAATCTTCAAAAGGATGCACATTGTTGACATCATTAATATACTATTATTCGGTTGGCATCATTAATGTTATGTTCAAGTGGGATTCATTAATATTGGGAAAATGTCCTAAATGCACAGATGCACTCATTAGCATGACATGGTTTCAAATCTTGTACATTCACACAACTTTGGTACACCATATATCAATTCTTCTAAATCTCATACCATAGTGTTTGTTGTATCAAACTATTGACCTCGTAGTATATAGGCAATAGACATGACCCGATTAACTCTATTTGTCTCAAAAAAAAATTAAATAACAGCTCCCTTGATAGTCTCTCTATAGGTCAAAAATTGACCTCCTCATGGATGATAAAACATGTATTCTATTGCACTCTATCCTCTCTAATGTTGGATGATGCATGTACATTGAAAGGAGCCATTGGATTGATGACGTTAGTTTCCATTATGTATGTTGACTTGCCACTTTGAGGACCCTATGGTTTCCAAGTCATGAACACACAATAACTACATGGCAAAGACAATTATTCTATTCAAGCGATACGATGTTGTTGCTTTAGAGGAAGGTAAAGTTCAGTTGACATCATTCTATCTAAATCTTCATGCTTTGAATTCTTACTCATACTTCTTTGAGCGTTCCCTACACAAGACCAAAACTTGAGTTAATGGTTGTGCTCACTAAGTTACAATCATCTTCTATTACTCAAAAGGAAGTGAAAATAAATTATGATACTCAATTAATTAGATTTGATGGCACATTAATTAAAAATATAGTATGGGCCAAATAGAATAAAATAATGTACAATGATAAGAAGAAGGAAATCATAACAAAATAGAACAACAATGTTTAGAGAAAATCTATGCAGGAAGCTCAACTTAGATTACATATATCTCAACTATTTTGTTGTTACCCAAATGACCACCATTATGACATGCCCATAAGATAATGAATTCTATGCACAAACCCAAGGTAGGTGTTACATGCATGACCATATAATATCTCGTGGTAAGATTGAACCGTAGTATTCTATACATGTGGATTTACAGGTATAACCATATAATATCCCGTGGTAAGATTGTACCGTAGTATTCTATACACATGGATAAAGTATGCTCATGCCCGTAACCATATAACGTAATAAACGTGTTCGTGGAAGCATTCGAACGTTTGGAAACAAACACATTTGAAAAGGGCAAAATGCGTGTTCCTTTTTTTTACTTTAATTTCAAGACTCTCTCCTCATGAATCTTCTTCTGCTCTGCTACTTCTTATCAGTACATGATCAATAACACTACTCATCCCCCATATCTTGGTGGCCATGATTTCTCCAGCCATTCTGTTGTGCTTCTTGATCCTCCTTCTTTCCACTTGGTCTACAGCTATAGTTATGGCGATCTTATTTACCATGATTTTGCCGCCAAACCATGGATGCAATGCTCCATGGCTTTTGCTACATCTCAACCTCCTCATCATAATTCATGGAGAAGACAAAGAAGAAGCATGCATGAATGAATCAAAAGAGAAGTAACGGAGGAACGATGGGAAGCTCTAGGCAATAGGCGTGGCTCATTATTGTGGAAAGGATGAGGGAGGAGATCCTTAGAGCCAGGGACATGCACATAGCCAACATTAATCTCAAGAACACCATGATGATGAGCAAAAAGAGCAGAAGCTTGATCCATCATGTCAACGAGAATCAAATGCCAAAATTAGATGAATCATAGTCATGGTGATCCTCATAATCAGAATCAGAGTCATCACGATGATGGCGATGATTTGAACAACAGGAAGAATATGAGGAGGACGAAGAGAAGGAAGGTGAATGGTCCTGGGAATACTGCCATAGAAGCTGAAGCTTTAGCTCATAACACCTCTCGCCACTCTCTCTCTCTCTCTCTTTCTAATGTTTAGTACTTTAATAATTCATAAGTATTGAAACTTGATGACATGTGATTCAATCAATACCATTCTTATATATCCAATCCAACGTTGAGATGATTTACCATGCACATTTTATTGAATCATTCTCGAATGCAAATGCACGTATGATATATATGGTTCATTATATGCGTGTAACAGTAGGAATGAAGGGGTAGAGCTCAATGATTGAGGGGATGACTATCTTTTGTAGTTGTGTCCAACATTTAGTGGAGTGTTGGTGGGCTAAATGCTAGGTGTAGTATGATGGATTTTAGGGGTAAAAACAAAGATTGTTTCATTGGTCATGGGTGGAATAGGAATGAGTGCAAAAGGGGCATATACTATATATATTTTGGTTCCACCTAGACATAGGATGACAAACTTCATAGGTCATGTCAACCACAAGCTTGTAATGTCCTTTTAAGGGTTGTCCCAATTCCTAGGATTAAAAGTAATCCTCTTTTCTTCACACTCTCGATTAACCCTCACAATTTTATCCTTGTTACTATATATGAAACGCTACATGTGAACAAAAAAAGGAGCATGCAAATATGTTTTGACTATGTTGAACGAGGATAGAAGAAGAGTTGGGTAGGAGATAACATTTGCAATGTCAATCAGTCTTGCAACAAACCTCGCTTATTATTACAAGTCACTTTGTGAACGTGATTTGAGTCCCTGAGCCTCAACAATGAAGTCATTCCTCTTCCCCAAAGCTAGGCTAGATGCCACCAAACCCAAGTTCTATTCCTCTTTCTTTTATCCTCCTTATTCATCTATTAGTGCACACCCCTAAAATGATCATATTCTCAAACTACCCTTCCCTTACAAAAATCAATAAATATCAAAATACCCTCCCCTTATTTCTTTACCCACCCTTGCTTTTCTAAAGTTTTACCCTTTAATTTGTAATGTTTTCTTTGGTGAAGTCTAAACTAATCCATATCCTTAACCTATGAACGTATAATTTGACATAGGGATCGGCAACGGCTCGGCTCAAGCCTAAACCGTTTGGCTTAGCCGGCTTGAAAACGGCTTAGCGGCTCGGCTCGGCTCGGTTTAGGCTTGAACTTGCCTTAACGGTTTGAGCTCGGCTCGGCTTGGCTTGAGCCTCGCCAAACCGGCTCAAGCCGGCTAAGCCGGATAAACCGTTTAAGCCGTTTATAAACTTTAGAGAGGGGGAGAGAGACAACAGACAAGGGGAAAGAGAGAGAGAGAGTAAGGGAGGGAGAACTACATAGACGAGGAGAGAGAGAGAGAGGGAGGGAGACAACATATAAGGAGAGAGAGAGAGAGAGAGAGAGAGAGAGAGAGGAACTACATAGAGGGGAGAGACAAAGAGACTACACAGAGGGGAGAGAGAGAGAGAGAGAGAGAGAGAGAGGAACTACATAGAGGGGAGAGACAGAGAGACTACACAGAGGGGAGAGAGAGAGAGAGAGAGAGAGAGAGAGAGAGGAACTACATAGAGGGGAGAGACAAAGAGACTACACAGAGGGGAGAGAGAGAGAGAGAGAGAGAGAGAGAGGAACTACATAGAGGGGAGAGAGAGAGAGACTACACAGAGGGGAGAGAGAGAGAGAGAGAGAGAGAGAGAGAGAGAGAGGAACTACATAGAGGGGAGAGACAGAGAGACTACACAGAGGGGAGAGAGAGAGAGAGAGAGAGAGAGAGAGGAACTACATAGAGGGGAGAGACAGAGAGACTACACAGAGGGGAGAGAGAGAGAGAGAGAGAGAGAGAGAGAGGAACTACATAGAGGGGAGAGAGAGAGAGACTACACAGAGGGGAGAGAGAGAGAGAGAGAGAGAGAGAGGAACTACATAGAGGGGAGAGAGAGAGAGACTACACAGAGGGGAGAGAGAGAGAGAGAGAGACTACACAGAGGGGAGAGAGAGAGAGAGAGAGGAACTACATAGAGGGGAGAGAGAGAGAGACTACATAGAGGGGAGAGAGAGAGAGAGGGAGGGAGAGTCGAGACCATAGACGTGAGAGAGAGAGAGAGAGAGAGGAACTACATAGAGGGGAGAGAGAGAGGATTTACATAGAGGGGAGAGAGGGAGAGGGAGAGAGAGTCGAGACCACAGAAGTGAGAGAGAGTGGGAGGGATCATCTGAGAGAGAGAGAGGGAGGTAGGGAGAGAGAGAGAGAGAGAGAGACGGAGGTTTCTAAACCGGTTTCCAAGCCGGTTTGGAGACCGGTTTACAAGCCGTTTACCAAGCCGGTTCACAAACCGGTTTAGCATAAACCGGTTTAGCCTAAACCGGTTTGTGAACCGGCTCGGCTCGGCTCGGCTCAGGTTTGAGATCCTGTAAACGGTTTAGGCTTAGCCGGTTTGGCTTGGATCAGGCCAAACCGGCTAAGCCTAAACCGAACCGTTGCCGATCCCTAATTTGACATATACACTTGCACATACATATGCCCAATTTTACGTACATTCATTTGTACTTATACACATACAAGCAATCACAAACTTTACATACAAAATTATGCATATACAAGAGCACATGAACAATCAAATTCACGTATACTTTTTTTTTTAGTAACACTTTTATTATAAAGTGAGGTGAAAACCCACAAAGAATAAAGAAAAAATACAAGTGTCGATTCGACAGTAAAGAGCTTAAAAGCACTGAACGTAAAGATTGTAAATTTGGAGTGTGATGTCTCTACGTTGCAGACAATCAAATAGAGATTGCCTGAGGGATTGCTTAAAGAAACTAACTTCATGCAGTTGGTTTCGATCAAATACCTTATTATTGCGGGCTGTCCAAATTGTCAAGAGTGCCCAAAATCATGTCCATTAGAGAAAATAGGCATTGTTGGATAGGGCGCACGGAATTTGTCCAAATATCCAAAAGTGTTTATCAAACCTTCAGCCAAGAAATCTATGATAAAGAGATGCACTTAGTCTTTGTACAAATGTTGTAGTGAATGAGCAAGTCCATAATAAGTGTGGGACCATTTTCAATCGTCCACCATATCTTGCACAATGCGGCGAGGCTATTTATCTCTTTTGAAGATTCAACACAGTTGCGAGCACACCCAATAGGCATCTCCATAGGAATACCCATTGTTTGAGTGGAAGACTAGAGCTCTATAAGCTTGTAAACCTGTTTTTCCACCAGGACTGCGTTTTGTGTAGGTTCCATAATGCATTTGCATGTTTGTGAAACCATGGGACAAGTTGCAACAACATATACACTGAATGTGTTGTAATGTTATGCATTGGAATATAACAATGTTCCCTTTTTGTAACATCCAATCCTGAATCTTGCGATCTCCATTTAGAGGTGGCATAGGTACTAAAGAAAGTACCAACTCTGTGACTTGATTCCAGATAACGCGATGATGTGGCCCAAGACTATAACTACATGTCATGTCATTGAAGTGTGTAGTAAGTGACCTTTGTCATTTACCACATCTACAAATGATTTCAACCCCTTCTTTGCTAAAAAGTATGCTTTCATAGGCTCTTGTTCAGCTAGTGACTATGGCCATATAACACTCGAGTGTAAACTTTCGAGGTGTAAACCCCTGATTCTGAATTCTACCTCTTCATTTTATGCGGTGCAATACTTCCTTCCAGTACTTTAGAAGCTTTGAGCTAAACAGACAACCTTTGATGCGCCGGTCAAGCTTTCCAAACACTACATCCCAATGGTTAGTATCCCAATGACTTGGTTTTCAAATGATCAAACATATCACATAGCAATCTTGCCCAAGGCAATGGTTTTTCAACAAATTTTGGAAAGTAGCTTTTCTAACTAGCATATGCAAAAAAAATTAAGAATATCTAGCCCTCCACTCAATTGTGGAGTGCATATCTTCTCTAGTGATAGGAGTCATATACCTCTACAAAACTAAAATACTCGTTCACTCATAAAATTTCACACACTCATCTACACAATTATACTTTTACTTTCAAAACACATATGTATACCTTTATGCATACACATACACATTCATTCGCACATCCACACACACATTTACATATAGAAACACTTGCTCACTCACTCATAATTATATACATTCAATTAACACGAATATATTTTTCATACAAACATACATACAAATATAAAAAATCAGGTACCAATTTACTTTCATATATGAGCATATATAATTGCATACATATACATCCACACAATCCAACTAAATAATACTTCACATGTCCACTATCACACATGAGCATAACAACACATGCATTTAGGAACATATTTTTATGTTTCTTGCACAACCAAATTCCGTGCATATTGTGCACTGTAAAACATCAAAACCAACTCCCCTAGTCCAAGACTCCTTGTGGTTTTGCTCAAGCTTTCACACCCTTCTCTTGATTTATTGCAACATTGTGCAAAATGGGCTACTTGCCTCATGAAAGAAACATGTCTAATTGAGCATGTGTTGGAAAGCCACACAATGTGTATCAAAGTGGGTGATCATCAAAGGCAAGCTTGAACCCCTTCAAATATCAACGATATTATAGTGTTGGTTCAAAAGGTTGATGTCCCATAGTAAGAGGAATTTCGTAATGTGGTCCTCGACATTGTTACTTCACAAAACTTGTGATATGACATCTCAAGATCTAATGGGCAAACAAAACAAGGGGAAGTCATGAGGAGTGTGTGGAAGTTGGAGTTGGGCTATTGGGTGAGTTGTTCAAATCAACTAAGGCAAAATCGATGTCAAGAAGTAAGTCCATACTTAAATATTTTCTCTATGTTAGGAGGTAGACTTTGTAGACCATCCTCAAAAGTTGAATTTGAATCATGGACACTATTTGAAACCAAATGGAGTTGTGCAATTACCATTGCCTCAAACATGTTGGAGAACTTAGTGAACATGCCCAATTATTTATAAGAATAATTATTGTATGATACACACATGTTGGAAAATCGAGTGAACATGCCAAGAAGTCATAAGCATCATTATTAGATCACACCCCCACCCATCCACCCATGCACTCGTGGGGTATATACATATTGATAATGTGTTGCTCAATGCATATAGGGGCCAAAACAAGCTTGGGTGATTCCTATTCATGAAGCTAACCTTAGCTAGAAATAATTGTAAGGTTGTGTGTTGGTGTGTATGTGAAGGTTTGTGGGCCATAAGTAATGATCTTGCATTGCTAGATAATATATGGAACCCCATACAAAGTTGGTAAATGCATACACTTGGTGAAATGACTCCAAACCTACTTGCAGATGTTGACATCTCATAGAAATCTCAATAAGGATGCCTTATGATTCTTTTGTAACGAATGATCCAAGAGACAATTAATTATTGAGGGAGCATGGATCCAAGTGACAAGCCACCTATGTTTAAAGTCGTTGATGGGAGCTATGTTTTTAATAAAGGGAAGATTCACAAGGTTCCTGCTACAGATGTAGTAGCATTGAAGTCTCCCCTCATGGGTCTATTTGAGTTTGACTTGGGAGATGCAAGTTATTTAAGATATATGGGATTGCAAGTAGCTTGGAATGTGGCTATAGAATAACTTTTAGATTAGTTGACTAGTTTTCTCTACTTTGGAGTACATAAATTGCTTTCCTCAAACCATCATCTTATAAAGATGAGTTGGGAAAAATATTTTGTATGTTGTTATGACTTTTCTAAAAACTAATGGAAGGATATGTTCTTTTGAAAAAAAATAATAATTATTGAGAGAGAATGGAGCAATATTATTCTAGAAAAAAAACCATGTACAACATGATAATCTAGTAAAATTTGGGTAAAAAGCTTATAAAATTGTTTACGATTTCACTATCATCATGAGTCATGACCATCAACATTGATTCACCATCGCCATGTAAACATCATCAACGTCAATATTAACACCATCATTGACACCATTCAAGAAAGATTTGAACTATGGTTGTGGTTGAGTTAGTAAAAGTGGAATAATATGAATTACTTTTGCCTTATACATATGTTAGATTGTTGTGTTGTGTTGGAGATTATCTTCCAATTGTTAACCTTTCTTCTTCTTTTCAATCTGGAGTTAAGGGGAATACATGCGTATATATTCGATGTAGATCGAGCCCACAACTTTAGGTTAGGACTTAGAAGAGGTGATGCCTAGTTCTCTTAGCCCCCCTAAAAGCCTTGCAACTCGAAAGGTAAAATGCATTTCTCACGAGGGTACCCCATCACTCCATCCTCCAAGGGTAGGTAACACACAACAACCATTGTCCCATGAGAGACAATGGCCTCACTTCAACCTTCCAATGACATAGAGCATGTCAAAAGGTAGCATTATGACACTTGGTTGAGCTGCCTCATGGAGTCCAACAAATTATTGGATGGAGCTTGGTGCCCTCGACCCACGACATAGGCACATTTGCTAACCCTTCGGATTGTATCACTCTATCAAATAAAACCCTTTTGGATTGTGCCACTCTGTAAGACAAAACCCCTTCTGATCGTACCACTCAAACTATTGGATAAATCCCTTTCGGATCATATCGCTCTAACTATGGGATAAAACCTTTTTTCGGATCGTACCACTCTAACTTTCGGTAAAACCTTGTCGGATCATACCGCTCTAGCTATCGGATAAAAACCGTTTTCGGATCGTACCACTCTAACTATCCGACAAAACCTTGTCGGATCTTGTGACTCTTAACAATCGGAGAAAACCCTTTCGGATCGAACGATCGAAGACATAATATACATACATACATATACATACACACACAAACACACCCCAGAAGTAATGTCAAGAGGAAGGAAGAAGACTTTCTTTTCTTGGTAACGGGTTAATTTTGATTGAAGGAGATGATATGATCACACAGTCTTTAATCTAAGCTTTCATGGGGTTCAGAACCAGACCCCCCCCTCCTCCTCCTCTCCATCACCATCTCCTCTGCTCCAGAACGTGCTCCTCTCCTCGGATCAAGCGAGAAGATCATTCTCTCCTTCCTCATCACGACAGCCTCTTCTCGGAGTGGAAGGTTAGTCGTTACTTCTCTTCTTTTTTTATGCGGATTATTCGAATACCACGAGAAATGAAGAAAGGGACAGATACATGTTGTCTGATGACATTGTATATAGAGATGAGATCCTTGTTTACTATCCATTTTTATTTTCATATTCTGTTTTATAGAGATGGATTGAAATGTTTTAGCTACATGTACATCATTTATATTCGATCCACATTTCTTGCCTACATTTTTCTCTTTTGTTTCTGTTTTTTGTTGATCTACTACTCTGATATACTTCTGTTTAGTATCTATTACATGTAATTTTACAAGATCTGAGCTTTTAAGTGCCTCTTTATCTCACACATGTTTGAAGGATATTTTGTATTATAATTGTGAACGTTATTACTCTTTTCTTGGCATTGCTAACAGTTGTTACATTACCCTTTTTTTTATATTAGAACTAATTTTACTACACTAAATCTTTAATTCCATTTTGATATCACCAAATTGAATGTTGTTTTTGATTTCTTGAAGTTGCTGGAGGTTGTCAAATTATATTTGGTTCTCTTTTCTTTTGTTTAATTTTTCTTCTGCTTTTCTTCTTCTCTTTAGATTCTGGTCGGACCCACAGATTGGCAGAAGTATTTTTCTGGCACTGAAGGATCAGAGCGATATCGAACACACAATGTGAAAGGAGCTCCATTTTGCCCAGGTGTCTATGAACTTGCTCTATGCTCAACTGAATTCACAAAAACCAATGGCACAAGATCCTCAGCCCAATTCAAGAAGGACACACTTGTTGTTGTTTATGTCGGGCAAGCTGAAAATTTGTATTCTAGGCTTCAAGAATATGGTCGCACTGGATCTCACTTAGAAACTGGTGGCGGGGGTGATTATAAGTGTGGGAAGTCATGGAAACCTTCTGGGAACACAACTTCAAGTGAGAGAAACTTAAATGATTTCGCATGTCAACAAGTAGCTTGTGATTGTCCACGCTTATTCACGAGGGCATTCACTCATGGATACCCAATTGCATTTCGATGGACTCAGGTATGTTACGTTTAAACATCTCTCTTGCCATTTTACCTTTTTAGACTATTCATCGCATGCCATTCATTTCCTTATTTGCTGTGTTGTGAATCCCGCAGACAACCACAATGCCATTCTTTCATTGATATGTGATGCCATGCTTCAAATCCCTCACACCTTTTTTAACTATTTTAAACTACCATGCTTTAAATCCAAACTCTTTCACATGCTGATTAGCAATGTGTGATTGGTCATACTTGTTCACAAAGCATTCTTAACTGGAAGAGGGTATTAAACTATAAAGTTGTGGGGCACGTTTGTGAATAAAGATTTATGAAGTACCAGGAGTGGAATGTACTGTAAAAGCTGGATACAAAATACACAATAAGAAGCTCAATTGAGCTGTGATCCTGCAATATGAAGCATGTGCATAATCACATGATCCTGCAACTTGCAGCAAAGGAGTTTAAAATTTTTCAATAAAGTTATGGGTAAAACTCAGTGCAAATGCGTAGCAATGGGCAAAATTCACAAGAGAATTTTTTTAAAAGTTCTTATGAAGGTTCGTGTTCACAAGAGAGCTAAGGGACTGCATAGAAGACATGGTCAATGAATACAAGACATGAATAATGAACTTTTGAAATCTCTGTTTTCCAGAAGCGATCAGATGCACAGGGTATCATGTTGATAGGCTCATGAAGATTCTTGTAAAGGTGGTTAAGAGTATTAGTGAAGAGAGGAGTGATTGGAAACGTGATTTTGCATATCATTAGTATCCACAACTTGTTTTGAGCTATCCGCTCGCGTTCATTCATAAGCTCTACTAACTGTCTGATTACAATACCACAAGCATGTAATGAGATCCTAACTTTGCCACTGTAATAGAATCATAACTTTAGATAGTCAATAAAAGGCAATGCACTCTTGCAATTTTTTCAATGTTTGGGCTGTTTATTAATATGGTAACTTCATGGAATTGATGTGATGACGTTTTCTCTCAAAATAAGCTTTAAGAGGGATATTATTAGGCCATTGTGATATTATATGTTAGAATATCCTAGAACTTCGGTGTACTTTTTCCAGTCTCAAAAACCTTAACATCTTTTTCATTCTGATCACATTGGTCTCTCCTTTTCCACATTTATTATCCTCCTCATTGCTTCCCTTGCCATTCACATTTCTCTCCTTATGTTGTCTTCTTGATGTTTGATCTCTATGGTGAGATTTTGGAAATTGGTTTCAGCTTGCCATTTAGAGGAGACAATCTACTCCTTTGTTTGCATTATTTGACCTGTCACAGCAAAGGGAGGATAACTGTACTTAACCAATATATTTCTGATATACCCTTGGTACAATAGTAGCAACCTTTTTTGGATTGATTCCATTACTTCTGCTAGACATATGTGTAACTGTAGACCTGTTCCTCTAAAATCCACAATTTCTTTTTTGACCAAAATCCTCAATTTCATTGTTACCCCATATGTCCTTGATCAGTCTCCTCGAGCAATTATTTTGCTATCTGAGCAATTATTAGGATAATCCCTGCTTTTCTCTCTTCGATATTGTTGAGTCTATGTTGTTAGGGAATATGAGAAAAAGCATACGTGACATATTTCATACTAAAAAACAGCATAGCAATTACTTGGTGTTTGCAAATGCTTTCTGTGTAGAATGAGAGTGGTAATGATATTTGCAAAGACGTTTTTTATAATGCTATGCTGAATAAATATCATAACAAAATCAAATTGGAGAAGATGCATCAAATTGTTAAGCTAAGTGTTTCATAAACAAACTTCTTAAGAAACATTCATGAGATCTAGAGAGCACCAGAATAATGTTTACCTTATAGAAGAACTTACAGCTTGGGATCAAACTATTTTAGCTTATAGTCAATAAGCTGATTCTTCTTTCTTTCAATTCTTCATGTTTCATTGTGCTATTTCATAAATATAAAAGATATTATTATTTAATATAAGGGTTGCCTTCGCACTAGAATAATGTTTAACCTATAGAAGAACTTACAGCTTGGGATCAAATTATTTTAGCTTATAGTCAATAAGCTTATTCTTCTTTCTTTGAATTCTTCACGTTTCATTGTGCTATTTCATAAATATAAAAGATATTATTATTTAATATAAGGGTTGCCTTCGCAAATTCAGTGTGGTAAAGTCATACACTGAGACTTCTTGATGATGGTGGATAATGAAAGCAGTGAGACAAATACAATTACATCTCTAAGTGAATTTTCCCATTTTGAAAGCCAACAATACCGTAATTACCCATTTCAGGTTTTGAGACAAGTATGATTACAAATATGGGGGACATCAGGTTATCCATACTGAAACAAAAATAAAAGGTCAAGGTTTCTGAAAGATCCATGACAATAATCTTAATGCACTAGCTGGCTTTACAATTGGTGATGCTTCTGGTGAATGATCTCCATGGTCTGGTGCTGATATGGCCCATGTGCCTTGTATCCTGGTTCCCGTTGTTGCCATTCCTTTACTTTCTCAGTCATGACTCCACATACCTATGCATCCGAATCTCAAGCAAGCCATACCTAAAGTGATGCAGGTCAGCCTTCTTCATCATTTATCGAAGAGTGTACTCCGCAAAGAGTGTATACTGCTTCAGTTGGCCCCAGGTGTGCAAAATGCTTGTCTTGCTTCAATCTCTAGCTTGTGGAGAGTTGGCCTATTACTTTGTGAGCACTATGGGGCATGTAGGCATCCATTGAGAGAGAGTGTGTGTGTTATGAAAAGAGGAAGAGAGAGTGTGCTAATCATCTTCTCTATTTCAGACTAAGTGTAGGACTGATGCACTGGTTATAGAAGCAGGACTACTAAAATGTTTCGACTATGCTTGGAATAGAGGAAGCAATAAAGAAAGGAGGCCCAATGACGCTTTTATGAAGCTTCAGCAGAAGACTGGGAAGTTGAAAATGAAGTCTGTTATTAAAGCTTTCAGCAAAAAGCTCTGGAAGTCAAATAAGGTTAATAAGGACTTTCCAGGTGATGAGAGGAGCAACTTGTTAGATGCATTACCCTGGCAATTCCATGCAATGAAGAAGGAAACAATATCATGTACTTTGGAGTGCGCAAATTCTAAATCCAACAAGAAGACAAATCCATCTGAACCTACTGGAACAGCTACCTATAGATCATCGAATGGAGCAAAAATAGTAATTACATCTCTCCCTTGGGAACCACCTGAGAAGGGTGATATATGTGGAGTAATTGATGGTAATGGTATGGTCTGCAAAGAAGCGCCCGTTTATGGGAGAAAAAGATGTAGTAAACATAAAGGGATGAGAATTCAGTCAACTTCAAGAGTTTCATTTATGCAATGGAAATATGGAATGCAGAAAGAAGAATCATTTGTTAAATCTATGGCATCTGAGGAATACTCACAATCTAAGGCAGGGGTCATGATTTGTGGAGTACTTGATGCTAATGGCATTGTTTGCAATGAAGCACCTGTCCTTGGAAGAAAGAGGTGTGATGCTCATAAAGGAATGAGAACAAAGTTGGGTTCAACTAAGTCTTTGCAAAATATATGTGGCATTATTGATGCTAATAATGGATTTCCTTGCAAAGAAAGGCCGCTTTCTGGTAGAAAGAGATGTGAAGTGCACAAAGGCATGAAATTATGCTCTAATTTAAGCTTGTGATATATTTATAAGCATTCAATGATTGCGGGAATTTACCTATTTCTATTGTGTATGATTCATCTGCAAGCGAAGACAAATCATATTGTAGCAAATTCACCAGCAGAGACCAATCATACTGTAGCAGCGTACCGACCATTCTATGAATGAACTAGTAGTGAATAGTAGATTAAGGGGTTCTTGTTAATTCAATTGTCCCAAATGGGCATTTGTTCTGTACAATCCAAAAACGATAAAAACATCAAAGATTTACCCAGCTATCAGTGCTAATAGTGATTTTAGCTTTTGGATTCCTCTATTATCAGCACATACCTCAAAATTGTCATGTTCATTTTCTCTTGTGGCAACTTATATGGCATGACTAAGTGTAAGCATAAGTGTCATTGGTTAAATTAAAAGGATCAGATAAATGATAGTTAGAAATTTACATCATCAATGAACATTGTCATATTATATTTAATAACTTGGTTTCAACTTTCAACCAATATCTTGACAAGACCAGCTTAACCAGTTAATTGGTGTCATGTATTATTTTAATTCACTTGAGAAGACTTAAGTCAAAAACAGAATGGGATTGATTTTTCAAGAATTGACTTGCATGGTAGTTGCACTCACTAATTCAAGAAATATATGAAATCAGAACTCTTGAAGGAGAGAAACTGAACTCAAATAAAAGATAAACTAAATAAAATGGAGTGCAGTGAATTGTCTAAACCGATACATTTCCTTTTTCAGCAACTAAAGAGAACAATGGATTGTATAAAGCAGAATATATCATGAATAAAAATTAGGCTGGGGGGATGACAATGGTATCAAGTAACCATATTTGTGGTGTGCGTTGTTTTAGTATGGATCTGCTAACTAGATTCAGGCACATATTTATCCATTTCTTGTATGTGTCCAATTCTTATATTATACAATCTTCAGTAATGCCTGTATTAGAATTGACAGTATATTCCATTGATAGATTAAAAATTGTTCCAGAAAAATATGGATCATATTAGTCATCATTTGCTTCCTCTCAGCTTCAAATATCTTCTATGAGTTACTTTCTTCAAGTCTCTTTTGATGAGCTAGTTTCTGTTCAGTCTCGTTAAGCCCCATTTGCCCCCTGCAACAAGGAAACACACAAATAAGTGACCAAAGAAATGGAATTGTGTGAACTTCTGAAATCTTCAACCAATAAAGTTAGCAAATAATACACCAAACATTATATTGATTTTTACATATGAAACACATGATCATGTTGGTAGTCAATTCACCCTATAGATATTTAATTATAAGGAAATAAGTTTCTTTCGTCGCTACAAAAAATTCTTGATTCAAATCGTTCCTTAAATCTTCAAGCATAATCTTGTCTTATATTCTTCATATACTGTATGAAATGTCATGGCATTCATAAAAGAAGAGGAATGGATATCAACCTCCAAAGCTTCTCAATTATTTTCCTTTTTCCAATATGCTCATCCAATAGCACAGCGACATCATTAGGAGTGACATAACCATACCTAATACAAATTACTGATAAAAAAATTAATACAAGGCTAGCACAATAAAATCCATTCCATCAATTAGAAGAAAAACTACCACTACCAAAACATGTATGACCTCTTTAAGGATTCTGCAAAGTTTTAAAAATCTACTGCATAGACTCACAAAAATTTAAGTAACCTCACCAATGGCCTGAGATTTCACCGGAAGCATCAGGGCTGAAGATGATCACATTTCCCGCATACTTATGGCCACCAACATGTGAGCAAGACTGAACAAAAATATCATTTGCCAGTGATCGTTCCCTGATTTCTTTATTGAAGGTTTCAACTAGGGGGGGTCCACATGTACCACAACGGCGATCACGAGTACCATGGGCACATACAAAGACATAAGATCCCATGAGCTTTTCTGGACTCATCTGTGACCAATCCTTCTCCTTTACCACAACCTCTTCCACAAACTGTTCAATGTTGGAAACTGCGAGGCCCCTGTACAAGATGGAATCATTTTCTTTTTTCAATCTTGGTACACCTGCATCTATATGATAATCACGTCATTCGTTTATGGAAATCATGTTTTTCATGTATACATATATAACTCCTTGTATAATATAATCGTGCTCGTTGTGCATACATGTCATGTATAACAATAATCATGCTAGTTGAATATATATATATATATATATATATATATATATATATATATATATATATATATATATATATATTGTGTATGTCATCATAATGTTACTTGTGATCAGTCTTAATTTGTTGTGCATACACTAATGGTACTAGCTGTGGAAGTATGTAAAACTAAGTCAACAAATAGATTGGAAAGAAAAACACTTGCTTGTATTTGAGCATGTCAGGAAATATGAGGAGATCACCATCCGAACCAGTGGCTTCATAAATTGTAAGGCGTGTCTGTGTGAAGGGAGGAAACAAAAATGCCCAACCATATTTAAATAATGTGATAATCAATAGAAATGAAAATGAAATTTTAAAGAAATTCTGAAGTTTGGTAGTTAAGAGAGACTTGAACATTGAGCAAAAACTAATCATGCAAAGAAGGAATACATGTAAAGAACAAATTCAGTGTCATTGTTTGATCAAAGCTTGGAAAAAACTGTGACGTCCAGAAATAAAAAGGGAAAACTATGAAACATTCTTAAACTGGAACTGAGCAGGCAAAACAAAAGGGAAACCAATGAAACATGATTATTATTCATTTAAAACAGGTTAGACCCTTGAATGAAAAGGAAGACTGCAAATAGTGAACTCAACGTGTCACCTTAAAAGTGGAAACAATGTTTAATGTCTGCATATAGCTGCCAATCTAATAGGCATTAGACATTTGTGTCTAAGAGAGCAACAATTATATGGAGACTTTCTTCTATCTGTCTGTGTTACAAGGTCTTGTTGGCAAGAGACATAAGGCAGGCAATCCATATACCAACTTTGGTTGTTGTTCCAATAGGCATTGAACAAACAAAATTCTGAGTTCTTTACGTCTAGAATAGCATCCATGAGACCGGCCTAAGAAGCTTTCAGAAGGTGGTGAAACCCCAAGCAAACCGGCCATTTTTGGTTTATTTCACAACCGGAAACTTCTGTAAAAAGAAAAAAAGAAAAGATCTTGACTCGAGATTTTGTACACATTGCACTTAATTTCACATTCAGGTCCTGAACAAAGGATACAACACCCGGTTTTCGTCACAGTTGGCAACCCTTTCAATACTACTTTTATTGATGATTAATAAAGACAATCCAACAAGATAAAGCCCAAATGCTAGAACCAGAGCCATCAATTTTAGCATATTTCAGCACCAAAACCGATATATATATATAGAACCTCCGAAGCATTCCCTACTGAACATAGTATCAAAGAGAACAATTCAGTTATGATTGCTGCAGAAATTTCTCTCCAGAACCCAAATTCGAGTTTTCATGAAAAGAGAGGCTTGTTTGAATAAGGCAGTTCTTTTCCATGTTGCCAATATCACATCTTTAGACACAATATCGTAGCCCTCCCTCTTAACTTATGCAGTCATTAAAAACCTTCGAGTGAGTTTACGTACAGTCAATTTAAGTGAGAGGCGTCAAAGCAAGGAATAATGGAACCAAGAGAAAGACTGCAGAAGAACCAGTCTCAGAAAAGGAAGAAGGCAGATAAAAAAATCAAATCGAAGCAGAAGAACTAACCTCCTTAGGAGATACAGAAGAAGAAGAATCCGAAGAAGAACAAGAAGCATTGCGAGATTTGATGAGTGAGACTGAGAGAGAACGAGGAAGCAGGTCGTTTTCTGAGGCTTCGAGCTGAGGAGGCCAACTCAGAGGATCCTTGTAAGACAAGAAGAAATGGCGATGGTAAAGCTTCACAGTTCCAGTCAGCTCGTCTCTTCTGGGCATGGCAGAGGGGGTATGGAGATCCTTATCATGAAGGGAAGCCATAGATCGGAGGGAAATCATCGAATTCCGAGGGATGGAGAGAAGATGGAGAAGAGGAAGAGAACAGAATCGATCAGACCTGATCGTTCTGAGCGACATTTTTCTGATCATCATCATCTTCTTCTTCTTCTTCTTCACTTCTTTCTTTCTACGTCTGTCTGTTTCCTTCTGTGGGGGGAGGGGTACTCAGTGTAAATAACCAAAACTTAGAGGAGGGGCTCTTCATGTTCTATATATTAAATAAATAGAAATAGAAATAGAAATAGAAATAGAAATAGATATTTTGATTTAGTTATTTAGTTATTTATTGGGAAAAGTATGAGGATACCCCTGGACGTTCGTCTATTTACCAGAATGCCCCTGGAAGTTCCAAATTTACCAAACTACCCCTATGCCCCAAAAAATACACTCTTTAAAATAATTATACACTCAAATCTACAAGCCCTATTTACCATAATACCCTTAAAACACAAATTTCTTTACTTAAGAGATTCTTTGGGTCCTTTGTACTTACTTTATAAAGTGTATTTTTTTGGACATAGGGGTGGTTTGGTAAATTTGGAACTTCCAGGGGCATTCTGGTAAATAGGCGAACTTCCTTGGGTATCTGGGTACTTTTCCCTTATTTATTTATTATGTAGAACACGCTCAACACTATAGCTATGGCCTTGGTTTCGGCTCAAACTGAACCGAACTGTTTAGCCATGGTTTAACGGGTTTATCGGTTCCAATATAATTAAGCATGTTGGTTTGGTTCAATTATTATTAAATGGTTTGGCTTTAGTTTGGTTTGGTTCTAAGACTCTTCTTTATTGGTTTATAGGTTTACATGGTTTGGTTTATTGGTTTTTTGTTAACTTTTTTCTATTTCTTGAATTATTTAATTAATGTTTTTTATTTATTGATTTAATTAATTTAAATTGTTCGGGTTTGGTTTCAACTTTTCTCTAAACAGTTTGGTGTACATTTTTCTTAAGTGGTTTGCTTTAAGTGGCTTGGGAGTTCATGAACGGTTTTTGTTTTCTATAAATGGTTTGGTTTAAAGGCAAAGAAACCAAACCCATGATATTATATATTTTGTAGTTGCTATTATGAACTAAGAAGGCTTTGCATTCCGTTTGACATCCAAGAGGGATAAGATAGGGATCACATTGTCGTTATGTAGGAAATGCATAGGAGGAATTAAGTTAAACTAGGATTATTAAAAAGGTTGAATGATAGATTGAGGGTGTAGTAAGAAAGAAATGTCATAAGTTATAGTTGAATACAACAAAAAGGCTTAGCTTAATTGGTAAAAGTGTGTCCTACGAGTTGGAGACCAGAGGTTCGGAAGTGTTGTTGAAATATGAAGTGAGAGAGCTAGGGTTTCGAATCAAGAGGATTCAACAACGACAAAAGGCATCATGGTCGTCATTCGTTGAGACATCGTTGCCAAAACTTGAGGATATCCCCTTGAAGCTCTACTCGTGATCTTATCTTCTTCGTTAACTCCTATAGATCTTCTTCTTCTTCAGTCTTCTCAACATATTTGAGATTTTAGGGTTTCCTTCTTTATCATCTTCATGAGAGTTTCGGTTTATTTCCTCTTTGTGTTGTACTTAATCACTTCAAACATTTTGTAGACCATACTTTATAAAGGGATTTTTAAAAAAAATCTATTGCCTTTGCCCTAAAAAAGACCCATTTGATCTCATCCTTGTGCTAAAACTCTTCATAATCTCATGTTCCTTATGTGAATACCCTATTTTGATCCTAACCATGCACATTAAGTGTCGTTCAACTCGTCACTTCCTTTGACTCTAACGACCCTTCAACTCTAAGGAGCCTTTGATTTTGAAGACCTTTCAACTTTCGAGGGCCTTTAAGTTCCGTGGTCTTTCGACTTCCATGAGCCTTCGAGTCTCCAAATATTCCCGCCATCTTAGTCCTTGCATCCTCCTAGTCAACCAATCCTTTCCTATTCAAGTCCTTGGTGGTCCCATTTAGATTTCACATGTACGTGCGTAACATTGCGACAACATGGGTAGTGTGGAACAATCTAACAACCCCCAAGTGCTTAGAGGGAGTTGCAAAACTAGTCTTATTAGTTATATACCCATATGATGGCTCACAAGTCTTTGTTATTTGAAGACACGTGTTCACACTCATAACTGTGGACATTTATTGCTCAATATTTTATTGAGAAAGAGGGTGTAACCCATGGGAGGACAATGATTAGGACATCATAGTGGCACTTACTTAAATGGAAACATTCCTCTTAAAATTCCTCGTTTTTCATGTGCTCAACTCTTTGTCGTCTTGTGGCACAAAGTATTGTCTTTCTTTTCATGGCAACTTCATATATTAGAGAGCATTCTAATTCCTTTGTAAAAGGAGTTATTAGTGTCTTCTTGGTTGTTATATTGGCATGCAAAGGAGAAATTGTGCTCTTCTTGTTATATCTTGTTTTTTGACGGGATCAAAGAGGTGGGAGATGTAGTCAAGGTTCACTATCAAATATTTTTGGATTTTTTGGATGTGTGATGATTATTACATTTCCCCCCCAATTATAGGTTTATTTGGAAGTAATTATAGACTATAAGAATGGTGCATGGTCTTTTACCTACACAAATTGAAGAGCAACTATGGGTTGATTGGCATGCATAAGGTTAGATTTAACTTTTTCAAGTGAGTACTAGTGTCTTATACCATTGGTCCATTGAGTCTCTTTGATAGCTATAATTTAAGGCTGAAGAATAATGAAAGCTTGTATGTAGCTCTGAACCTACGTCCATTAGAAGCAATGGTTCACATAATGTTATAATTGGGGATAATGTCATGACTCATAATTCAAATGCACATAATTTTGTATTCGATGACAAGCATGGAGATAGAGCCTCTCTATAAAATTGCAAGGAGTATTGATGTGGCAATTTTGTATATTGATGAGGGAACATCTCATGGGTTAGAGCGAGATTCTAAAGTTCATGGTCACGTCGAAGGTGTTGGGGAGGATAATGAAGTATGTACTGGTGTAGAACTAGATGTTGAAGATTAAGAGTGGCATCAAGTGAAGCATAAGATAAAAAGGAAGGGTGTTGCCATGCAAAAGGACACAAAAGTACTAATAGTCAGGCATTACTAAAAGATAATTTCAAAATAAATGAGGGCTTTAAGAAAAATTCTTGGTAGAAAAAAGTGAGATATCAAAGATTGTCTAACCAGTAATAATTCAATTCTTTAATAAGGGTGGTGCAACCTCAATTTAATCAACGACTTTATACTTGTGGGGCTAGACAACAAAACTTTATGATTGGTGGAGGGGATGTGGTACACATTAGGGATCGGCAACAGCTCGGCTCAAGCTTAAACCGATTTTTAATGGCTTGGCGGCTTGGCGGCTCGGCTCGGGTTGAGCCTGGCCAAACCGGTTAAGCCGCTTAAAAACTTGAGAGAGTACACAGATGAGAGAGTTAGAGTGTGTGTGTGTGTGTGTGTGAGGGAAACTACACAGACGAGGAGAGAGAGAGACAAAGTTCACAGATGAGAGAGTTATAGAGTGTGCGTGTGTGAGGGAGACTACACGGACGAGGAGAGAGAGAGTACACAAATGAGAGAGTCGGAGAGTGTGTGAGAGAGAGGGAAACTACACAAACGAGGAGAGAGAGAGAGAGAGAGTACACAGTAGAGAGTATGTGTGTGTGTGTGTGTGTGTGTGAGAGGGAAACTACACAGACGAGGAGAGAGAGAGAGAGTACACAGATGAGAGAGTCAGAGAGAGTGTGTGTGAGAGGGAAACTACACAGACGAGGAGAGAGAGAGAGAGAGAGTACACAGATGAGAGAGTCAGAGAGTGTGTGTGTGTGAGAGAGGGAAACTACACAGACGAGGAGAGAGAGAGAGAGAGAGTACACAGATGAGAGAGTCAGAGAGTGTGTGTGTGTGAGAGAGGGAAACTACACAGACGAGGAGAGAGAGAGAGAGACTACACAGATGAGAGAGTCAGAGTGTGTGTGTGAGAGAGGGAAACTACATAGACGAGGAGAGAGAGAGAGAGAGAGAGAGAGAGAGAGAGGGAGACTACACAGAGGAGAAAGACAGAGTGTGTGTGTGTGTGAGGGAGACTACACAGAGGAGGAGAGAGAGAGAGAGGGAGACTACACAGATGAGGAGAGAGAGAGAGGTTTCCAAACCGGTTTAGGGATCAGTTTGGTTTTGGTTTGAGAACCCCAAAACAGTTTAGGCTTAACCGGTTTGGTTGGCGAAGCCTAAACTGAATCGTTGCCGATCCCTAGTACACACAAATCCTTAATGTAGCTCTTTAACAAGTAGTTAGTACATTTATGTGTATAGTAGTTAGTGCATTTATGTATACACTTGCTCATAAAGAGAAAATTCTTAAGGAAAAGTACATTTATGCATACACTTGATTGGTGTTAAATGAAAGTGCTATCATGGAATGTGTGAGGGGCATCTTCTCCTCATAAGCAATATATATTACGAAAAACTTTATTTGAAGGAATGTGATGTTTTATGTGTGGTTGAACATAAGTGTCATGATTTAGCAGGATCTATGTTACATTTACGTGGATATTTTGCATATTGTGCATACATCAATTATCACATCATTATTTAGGCATAATTATGATTATTTGTGATTTGTTTTGTCTATATATAGTCTATAATGATTCACATGGATGCTTTTTGGCGATGGAAGTCAAGTACTTCGAGGTTTTGATATGCTTAGTAGGAATTTATACACCCAACAATGTTAATCAACACATTGAGTTATGGTCATCTATGTATCCAAGGTTATCAGTGGATCGTGCTATTTTGTTGATGGGTCATATTAATATGTTTGTTGATGCGTCACAATTTACTTCTTGATTCTCATTGATGGATTCTTTTGACCAAGCAGTTTGGGATAGATTGACATCAAAGGTTATGAAGTTGGATGTATGGAATGGTTGCATCAAGATAAACTCGGGTTTACATTTCAATCTATGGAATATAAGGAAACATGGAGTAGGTTGGACAAATGTATGTTATGCATTATGAGTCATTTTTTGCTAGAGATACTTTATATGTCAATTGTGCAAGAGGTTGTCGCCTCAAATAATTTCCCCATTTGTTTTGAGTTTAATAAACATGTGCTACATGTGTATAAAACATTGTCTAACAAAGTTCATTTAAGGTTTAATTCTTCTTTATTATTTCATTCCTTATTTAATGCCTATATATGCAACAAATCTTTGGCATGTTTTCAAAACATGTTAATTCAGAAGGATGGCGTGCATGGGATACAACATTAAAAAACTTCAATGATATTTAACGTATGTATGGTATGATTAATGCTAAAATATGTAAGCAATTGATTGATAAGTTTTCACATATTCTTATACGATGCAATGCACTATTGATGAATAATCCCATGATAGAGAGCTTTTGGATCTTCAAGTTCAATCATAAGACATTGTGAAGAATTTGTAGAGTTAAAGTTATAGAAGGCAAGACTACATCCATCACAAGAGGGATTTATAGATAATCAATCACAATCTCATATGTTTTTTCAAGGATTAAGACCATATGCTCGTTTGAATGTGGTGCAAATTAAGATAGGAGATGACATTATTGTAGACGTAGTCAAGGTTATTGAGTTATGTATTTCTCATTTTAAGAATTTGATTGGGCTTGAGTTGATTATTAATGAGAATCTGTTGAAAGTACGACAATAGTTTTATAATGTAGTTGGGTGTGTTACAAATGGTAAAAGCTCTTGTTGGAATAGTATTACAAATGAAGTTTTAAAAAAGTGTGGTTACATTCTAAGAGTCCATTCATGCAAATGTTTCAACAATGTTGAGATTCTAATTTCATGCTCAAGGGTTGGAAAGTGGAACTAACCAATTTGATACCAAAGGTACCACCTTTGGAGTCATTTCATCAATGGATGCTCATTTCATTGATGGGAGGGTTGTACAAAGTGTTTGCAAAGACAATATCCAACATACTTGAGATGTTCTTACCTCAATTTATTCACATATCTTAATACAAGTAGAAATATATTGCATAATACGATTATGCTCAACATATATATCAAGAAATGGTTATGGTGTAATTATATTTCGAAAAAGCATATGATTGTATTAATTGGTATTTTCTCTCTGGTGTGTTATATAATATGGGTTTTGTCCTCGTATGTGTCAACTTATCTTTTTGCTATGGCAAAATGTAACATCTCGTGTGATGCTTAATGATGGAGTTGCTCTAAAAGTTTTTCTTACTAAATCCGTGCGTCAAGGATGTCCACAAAGTCTATTGCTATTTGCTATTGTTACACACCTTTGTTAGTACGGTTATCTAATCTTGCAGCTAGTGGTTATATTGTGGGTTTGCATCTTGCTTCTGGTAGACAATTGGTGGCACAAGCTTTGGTTGATAATTCTTTTATGTTTCTACAAACCTAAAAAAGAAATCTTGAAAGGAGTATGGAAGTTTGGGACCATATGCCTTGGCTTTAGGACTACACATAAATGGGAATAAGTCTTGCCTTATTTGTGGTACAAAGAGTGATTTGGAATGTTTGGGATGACAAGGGTCAATGATTACACGAGGATCAATTTATCAACATTTGGGATATCCATTGGGTGCTGATGATGTTGCAAATGTTCAACTAATTGACTAATTTATAGTAAATTAAAGGCCAAATTTATGTATTGGAAGTCTTAATTATGGCCCTTTCATGTACGATTGGAAGTGTTGCAATGCATTTTGATATATATAATATTATATTTTTTACCATTACTTACCTTGGACTAAGAAGGCATTACAAATATTGTTGCAACCTCTTTGGTTCATGTTGTGGCAAAAGGGAGAAATGATAAGAGTTACATGGATTTCATGGGACCATTTGGCTACTCCCAAATGGTGAATAATGAATACAAAAGTATGGTATTTACCGTGCTCGAATGATTGAAACGTACTTGAATGCGAATGCACGTATGGTTTGATGCCATCCCAACTTGCAATCATTAGTCCTATTGTTCAATGAGATGTGACCATCATAAATTGCAATACGCTTTAGAATATCTCCTTGGTTGGATAACGTTTGTAGAATGGAGTCATGCCATCATGTGCAAAACATATTACTCCTACGAAACAAGGCAAACTCTCATCATAGTTTACTTCTTTGGAATACAAGGACATCATGTCAAATGTCACAATCAAACGAGGACATTTTGAATGGCGTTGAACCTAGAAGACTAGACTACAACCTTTCCATACTTTATGAGTGGTAAAGCACACCACATATGATCTTTTGAGGCATAACATCCATCCACTTGTCTTTCTTTTTTTTTCCAAAAAAAGAATATAACATCCACTTGTCTTTCTTTTTTTTTCCAAAAAAGAATATAACATCCACTTGTCTTTTGTGTTTATTTCACCGGGTGTGATAAGAAACTTCTTTGAAACTAACAATCAAAAAGTTTGTTGAACACTATGTGTAAGTTGTAACATATTTCTTATGTGAAACAAGACAAAGTCTTATTCATATATAAGCTTCTATAGAACAACGACCCGTTCTATTTGATGCCATCCCAAGTTGCATTCAATAGTCCTATTGCTCAATCAGATGTGACCATCATAAAGTGCGATAAACTTTTAGAATATATCTCCTTGATTGGATAATGTGTGTAGAATGGGGTCATTCCATTACGTGTAAGAACATATTACTCCTACGAAACAAGATAAACAAGATAATTTTATGTACTTCTTTGGAATAAACGGACATCGGGTCAATTGAATGGGCGGTGAAGCCAGAAGACTAAACAACCTTTCAATGCTTTACGAGATGAGAGGGGTATTTAAGGCATATTTGCATTGATTGGTATCATCCAAAACACACACACACAAAACACACACAAGATTGTTATTTCTCTATTGGGTGTGTAAAATTTAAGAAGCTATTCTTCCAAAACACATATAATCATATTCACAAAAACCTCACTTCAATTTTTACAATTAAGAAGCTTTCTTTCCAAAAAAACACACACTAAATTCACACTTCCAAAATCTCACTTCTTCTTCTTCTTCTTCTTCTTCTTCAGAAATTTGTGGTTCCTTCTTCTTCTTCTTCTTCTTCTTCTTCTTCTTTTTCGTCTGATTGAAGAAGAATAGATATATATGGCCATGAAACCACATCTGTTCCTGCTCCTCCTGCTATTCATCGCCTCTATCCTCTGCAATCCATTATTAAGTGTTGACCGCCCAGCCACAGCAGAAGCAGCAACGATTCCATGGAAGAGTTTTTTGGAGGGGTTTGGACGTCTTAGTAAGGCCAAATATTCGCAGTGGATTAAGGAGATAGAAAATGTTAGTAAAGCTAAAAATTTGCAGCGTCAGTCGCAGGTTTGCAAACAGCTGGTGTATAATTACGTAACGCAAAAGAAGAAGAATGCTGGAGAACCCATGGCTATGACCTTGAAGGGGTTGGAGATGTATATGAAATACATGAAGTTACCACTGCCTTTTGTGAAGTTTTGCATAAAAGCCGTGGAGGAATATGAAAAGAAGCATCCCTAGGGGTGGGGGGAGGCAGGCCTGATTTAGCTCAAATTTAAGTGGCGAATTTAGGCTAAAATTAAGCTTTTCTGTCTCAGTTATCTCTAAACTCTCATGCCTAAAGCTTCCTCTCTTTCCATTATCAGGTCATTTGACATGTTCATAGTGTTTGTGTGTTGTCCCTGCATTTCACAGTAGCATAAACATAGCTTCATTTCACAATAGCATAAACATAGCTTCCATCACATCTGAATAAAGAAGCTTTATCAATGGGAGATGATGTGTTATTGTAGCAGTATTCTCCTTCCATTCTACTATATATGTATGTAAATGGGGGTTTACTTTAAAAAGAGTTTTACATTATAGTAACTAATGAAAATCCAAAATTAGGGTATTTCTATATGCTTCGAGAGTGTTTACCATACTCGAATGATTGCAACATACTCGACTGCGAATGCACATATGGTACATTTGGTTCATACTATGGTGCAACCATTTCCTTTGGATTTTGTTTATAAGAAGCGATGCGACTTCTCATGATTTAGTTCTCGATAGTCTATCATGCATGACTTGTATATGTTGTCATGTAAAAATCTTATCACGATTTAGTTCTTCTTAAAAAAAGCTCATCGATTCGGTTCACTTTTGGATAGTCTAACATATGTTGTCATTGTAAACCTCTTCATGGTTTAGTTCTTCTTAAAAGCACATCTCCACAACGATTTACCCACAACATTGATAAAATAGTTTTTACTAGCTAAGTGTGGAAACATGATTGTGATTCAAAAATGGCTAGAATTTCTAAGAATATCCACCAAATTGACACGTTGATACCATTAGCTTATAACAACTAATTATTCTACTTGATGCACCCGAAATCGAGTCATTCATACCTATCTCTTTTATAAAATGGTGGTTCTATTTTATAATGTCATCCAAAATTGCACCAAGTTCTTGAATACATCCCCAATTATTATCTTTGTAGAAGGGGGTGAGTTAGGCATAATACATTGCTACTACTACTTTTTAACATGACAAAGTTCCATCATTGAATCAGACAATGTATGTCAACCTTTTTGAGCCACATTAATTAAGATACACCACAATAATACATTGCTCACAATTTGGAGGTGACCATGAATGATTATTGTCTTCAACCTCCAAAGACAAATGAGGTACACTTCTGTGTGCTTTTGTTGTGTTGCAATTAGAGGCTCTCTTGGGGTGGAATGTAACATACTTCGTCGATCCAATTGCATTGTGTAATCAGTGCTAAGATCCACTATTTGCCCTTGCTTGTTTCTCCCAAATGAAGAACAAACAAACTCAGTGGAATAATTGGAGTACATTTGTGTGCTAAGATCCACTATTTGCCCTTGCTTGTTTCTCCCAAATGAAGAACAAACAAACTCAGTGGAATAATTGGAGTACATTTGTGTGCTAAGATCCACTATTTGCCCTTGCTTGTTTCTCCCAAATGAAGAACAAACAAACTTAGTGGAATAATTGGAGTACATTTGTGTGCTAAGATCCACTATTTGCCCTTGCTTGTTTCTCCCAAATGAAGAACAAACAAACTCAGTGGAATAATTGGAGTACATTTGTGTGCTAAGATCCACTATTTGCCCTTGCTTGTTTCTCCCAAATGAAGAACAAACAAACTCAGTGGAATAATTGGAGTACATTTGTGTGCTAAGATCCACTATTTGCCCTTGCTTGTTTCTCCCAAATGAAGAACAAACAAACTTAGTGGAATAATTGGAGTACATTTGTGTGCTAAGATCCACTATTTGCCCTTGCTTGTTTCTCCCAAATGAAGAACAAACAAACTCAGTGGAATAATTGGAGTACATTTGTTATATGTTTAGTTGAATGATGGTAATACTATATATAATTTTGGTACAATACGTGGTGCAAAAATTAGGTTAACTCATAATCCATGTTCAATTCATCCACACAATTGATTGAGATGTGTATGATTACATTTAATTATTAAACAAAATTCTTAAGAAACAACAACTCATGAGATCTAAAGAGCACCAGAATAATGTTTAACCTATAGAAGAACATGTTCAATTCATTCACACAATTTATTGAGATTATTTAACGAACTTCTTAAGAAACAACATTCATGAGCTCTAGAGAGCACATGAATAATTCTTAACCTATAGAGGAACTTGCCATGTGATGAGAGGAGCAACTTGTTAGATGCATTACCCTTACAATTCCAGGGAATGAAGAAGGAAACAATATCATGTACTTTGTAGTGTGTACATTCTAAATCCAACAAGGAGATAAATTTATTTGAACCTACAGCTTGTAGTGTGTACATTCTAAATCCAACAAGGAAACAAATTTATCTGAACCTACAGTTTGTAGTGTGTACATTCTAAATCCAACAAGGAGATAAATTTATCTGAACCTACAGGAATAGTTACCTATCGATCATTGAATGGAGCAAAAATAGTAAATACATCTCTCTTTTGGGAACCACTTGAGAAGGCTGATTATATGTGGAGTAATTGATGGTAATGGTATGGTTTGCAAAGAAGCACTTGCCTATGGGAGAAAAAGATGTATAAATATAAATATAAATATAATATAAGTAGATATTTAAATTTAGTTATTTATTATTATCACCCTAGTTTCGATGGTTTTGGCTTTAGTTTGTTCTGGTTCTAAGACTCTTGTTTATTGGTTTAACTAGTTTGGTTTATAGGTTTTTTGTTAACTTTTTTCTATTTCTTGAATGATTTAATTAATATTTTTTTATTTATTGATTTAACTAATTTAACTTAAATGTTTATTTAATTTAATATATTTTTATTTATTTAAGTTTTTAATCCATTTGACTTAAATGGTTAGCTTTAAGTTTGTAAATAAACGGTTCGGTTTGGTTTCAACTTTTCTTTGAAGAGTTTGGTTTATATTTTTCTTAAATGGTTTACTTTAAGTGGCTTGGGAGTTCATAAACAAATTTTTTGGGCTTTTGTTTTTCTATAAATGGTTCTGTTTAGTTTCAAGGCAAAGAAACCCAACCCATGATATTATATTTTCTGTAGTTGCTATTATGAACGAAGAAGGCTTTGCATTCCCTTTTGCATCCAAGATGGATAAGATAGGGATCACGTTGTCGTGATGTAGGAAATGCATAGGGGAAATAAAGTTAAATTAGCGATATTAAATTTAAGGTTGAATGATAGATTAAGGGTGTGGTAAGAAAGAAATGTCATAAGTTGGAGTTGAATACAACAAAGAGGCTTAGCTCAATTGGTAAAAGCACGTGCTACGAGTTGGAGGTTAGAGGTTAAGACGTGGTGCCGAAAACTGAAGTGAGAGAGCTAGGGTTGCGAATTAAGAGGACGTGTGAGATCGACAACGACAAAAGGCGATGTGCCCATCATTCGTTGAAACTTGAGACGTCGTTACTGAAACACCAAGATATCCCTTGAAAGCTCTACTCGTGATCTTATCTTCTTTGTATACTCTTATCTGCTTCTTCTTTGTGTTCTCAAGATAGTTGAGATTTTAGAGTTTTCTTCTTTATCATCTTCATGAGAGGTTAGGTTTATTTCCTTTATATCTTTTTTTTCTAACTTGAGGGTTTATGATGTTGTACTTAATCCCTTCAAACATTTTGTGCCCCCTACTTGATAAAGGAATTTTCTTTTTTTAATATATCGCGTTCCGCCTAAACAAATGACCTTTTTTAATCAAGAACTTGGCTATGGCGCTGACCATCATTGCGTACCTCTTCTTCGCCAATGTATAAGGCCTCACGGAGACGTTGCATACGTGATTGGCATAAGGAACATAAGTCTAGTCTTGTGTTAAAACTATTCATAATCTTATGTTCCTTATGCCAATAATGTATTTTGATACTAATCACCTGCATTAATAGTTGTTCAACTCGTCGCTCCCTTTTGACTTTGAAGAGCCTTTGACTTCGACAAGCTTTCGATTCTGAAGAGCTTTCGAGTCTCCAAACGTTCGCGTCCTCCAAGTCAACCCATCCTCTTCGGTTCAAGTCCTCGGTCGTCCCGCTTAGATTTCACATGCACTCGCGTAACTTCGTGACAACGTGGCCCCTAGGCAAGTTCACACTTTGCCTAATGGGTTGTCTCAATCCCGAGGATTAAAAGTAATCCTCCCCTTCTTTACACTCTCATTTAACCCTCACACTTATCCACATGTATAGAATACTACGATAAATACCACGGGATATTATATGGTCATTGCTTGTAACATTGGGTGGACTTGTGGAACAACCTAACAACCCCTAAGTGCTTAGAAGGAGTTACAAAACTGGTCTTATTAGCTATATATACCCATATGATGGGTCGCAAGTTTGCTTTATTTGAAGACATGTGTTCACACTCATAACTGTGGATATTTAGTGTTAGATATTTCATTGAGAAAGAGGGTGTAACCCATGGGTGGACAATGATTAGGACATCATAGTGGCAATTACTTAATGGAAACATTCCTCTTAAATTTCCTCATTTTTCATGTGCTCAACACTTTGTTGTCTCATGGCATAAAGTGTCACCTTTCTTTTTATGGCAACTTCATATATTATAGAGCATTCTAACACTTTGCAAAAGGAGTTACTCATGTCTTCTCGACTATTATATTGGCATGCAAATGCGAAATTGTGCTCTTATTGTTATATCTTGTTTTTGGGGGGGTCAAATCCTCAAATATTTTTGGATTTTTTTCAAGTTTGATGATTATTACATTTTCCGCCGAATTATAGGTTTATTTGGCATTAATTACATACAATAAGAGTGATGCAAGGTCTATTACCTATACTAATTGAACAACAACTATGGGATGATTGGCATCCATAGGGTTACTTGTTTAGGGGAAATTGTGCATAGTTGATTATTCTCATCACTTGTGTCCCAACGCGCTTCCTCATATCATAGTGAGTGTGATCTAAGTCAAATAGAAGCAATGGTTCAAATGGCAGATAATGGGATGGGCTTTAACATGTCTTGATGTGTGTAGTTTCCTCATTTGGCAAAGAATATCGTTTTGTAGATTGGTACAACATATGTAGTAGTGTGAGGCACATTTTCCCCATGTCATGATACATTGGCATTGTAAACAAGCCTCTTTCATTGAGTGATTCAACATACTGTCAGCCCGATCTGCTTTGACCCCTCTACCTGGGAACCTTTAGCTGTGTCAAAGAGACTGTTCGATAGAGGGATCACATAAAGTCAGTACTGTACACATTGGCTATTGGCTCTTTCATGTACGCTATGGTCACGACATGACCAAACATAGTGCATGCGGTAGGAGTTGTAAGTTAGTGTAGATTTATGTAGAATCTCGGTTGAACACCACTAGAAAGCCGTGAAGCATATCTTCATATATCTACTTGGCACACAAGACTTCGACATCCACTTCGGACTGAATGAACCTTTGGGCTTAGTTGGCTATATCGACTCAAACTTTGTCAGCTGCCTAGACAACCAAAAGTCGACATCTAGATATCTCTTCCAATTCGGGCATGGAGCCATCTCATGGAGGTCGAAACTTTAGGATTGTACGACTACCTCCACGACCGAAGTTGAATATGTTGTTGCATTTGATGTGGCCAAAGAAGCACTATGGCTCGGTGGACTAGCCTACACATTTCGGCAAGACGACCCGAATTCAGCTTCAGTCGTATTGAGGAACAGTCAGGTTGGTGTTAGCGAAGAATCTAGTTCATCGCAATGCCTCGAAGCGTATCGAAGTTTGATATCATTTTGTTCGGAATTGTGTGACCAAAGGAAACCTCGGCCTAGAGTTCTCCTCAACTGACAATGTTGCAGATGGGATGACGAAGAGTATTTCGGCTGATCGGTTTTGATCGATTCGGGCACAAATGGGTGTAGAAGTGATTTTGGACCGACTACGACTGAAGTCGTACCATATCATTTCTTGTTGTATTGGCATTTAATTTTTCTTTCTTACTCTTGTAGATTCTTTTGTAATACGCCCATTATGGTGGAGTGTCGAATACAATCGTCTAATGGACGTATTCACATTAACCCCTTGCACAAACTAGTATAGATTATTTTAGTTTGTGCATTATTATGAAACATCGTCGATTTGCATTATTATGAAACATGTGTCAACAACATGAACCATGGATATCTATGATGCAATATTCTATTGAGCATGATGGGTTGCTACTTTACATGTGGTATTTAAGGCACATTGCATGATTGTTTCCTTTGGAGACATAACATCCACTTTTCTTTGCATAGAACGTAATATTCACATTCTTCAGCTAAAACGTTTGCAAACGAATGCATATGTTATGAAAACACACTTTATGTTTTTCTTTTAATGTTTTTAATTATTTTTTCTCACTTTTGTACCTTCAAAAGAAAAGGTTTACCTTATAGTAAATAATGAATACAAAAAAGTATGGTATTTACCATACTTCGAGGGTGTTTACCATACTCGAGTGATCGAAACATACTCGTATGTGAATGCACGTATGGTACGTATTGGTTGATAGTACATAGTATGGTTCAATGAACACATTGGGTGTAACATATTTCTCTTGAGAAACAAGACAAAGTCTCATCATATATTAGTCATATGTAGAACAACAACGTCCCATATCATATTTGATGCCATCCCAACATGGAGTCAATAGTCCTATTGTTCGATGAGATGTCTGAATCGTAAAAACTGCAATATGCGTTTGAATATCTTCTTGGTCTGATACGTTTGTAGAATGGAGTCATGCCATTATGCGTAAACCATATCACTCCTACGAAACAAGACAAAACTCTAATCGTAATTTACTTCTTCGGAATAAAAGGACATAAGATCAAGTGTCACAATCTAACCAGGACATATTTGAATGACATTGAAGCCAGAAGATTAGACTACGAACCTTCTTTGGATGCTTTAGGAGAGGTATTTAAGGCACATTGCAGGATTGTTATCTTTGGAGACATACATACATTCATAGCATATCATCCATCCAACTTCTTCAGAAATTTGTGGTTCCAAAATCTCACTTCTTCTTCTTCTTCTTCTTCTTCAGAAATTTGTGGTTCCTTTTTCTTCTTCTTCTGATTGAAGAAGAATAGATATATATGGCCATGAAACCACATCTGTTCCTGCTGCTCCTGCTATTCATCGCCTCTATCCTCTGCAATCCATTATTAAGTGTTGACCGCCCAGCCACAGCAGAAGCAGCAACGATTCCATGGAAGAGTTTTTTGGAGGGGTTTGGACGTCTTAGTAAGGCCAAATATTCGCAGTGGATGAAGGAGATAGAAAACGTTTATAAACCTGGAAATCTGCTGCAGCATGAGTTGCAGCTTTGCAAATTCATGGTGTATCAGTACGAAACTCAAAAGAAGAATCCTCCAGAGCCCGCGGTTATGACCTTGAAGGGGTTGGAGATATATATGAATCACATGAAGTTACCACTGCCTTTTGTGAAGTTTTGCATAAAAGCCGTGAAGAAACATCTGCAGGAAAATGAAAAGAAGCATCCCTAGGGGGGGGGGGGGGCAGGGCTGATTTAGCTAAATTTTAAGTGGCGAATTTAGGCTAAAATTAAGCTTTTCTGTCTCAGTTATCTCTAAACTCTCATGCCTAAAGCTTCCTCTCTTTCCATTATGGTAATGGTTCATAGAATAAACAAAGAAAGCTTCCTGACGTCTAAATAAAGAAGCTTTATCAAATGGGAGATGGTGTGTGTTATTATTAATAAACAAAGCTTCAATGGAAGTTAGTCTTTCTGAATAAAGAAGCTTTATCAATGGAAAGACGATTTGTTATTATTGTAGTAGTATTGGCCTCCATACCTTCAAAAAAAATAAAAAACTTTACCTTAATAGTAAACAATGAATCCAAAAATATATAGTATTTACCATACTTTGAGGGTGTTTACCATAAATACTTGAATGATCAAAACATCTCGAAACCGAATCAATCAATCACCCACAACTTCGATTTAGTTCTCGATAGTCTATCGTGTCTTGTACGTATATGTTGTCACGTAAAAATCTTATCACGATTTAGTTCTTCTTAAACATAACACATGTCCAATTTAACCGAACCGCCCACAACATTGATTCAGTTCTATTCCCGATAGTCTTAACATATTATGTTGTATTATTAGTATATATGTTGTCATGTAAAATCCCGTCACATTTTAATTCTTCTTAAAAAGCACATCTCCACAACGATTTACCCACAACATTGATAAAATAGTTTTTACTATGTAAGTGTGGAAATATGATTGTGAAGCAAAAATTTCGAAGAATATCCACCACATTGACATGTTTATACCGTTAGCTTATAGCGACTGATTATCCTACTTGATGCACCCGAAAATCGAGCCATTTATACCTATCTCTTTTACAATATGGTGGTTCTATTTTATAATGTCCTCCAAAATTGCACCAAGTTCTTGAATGCAGTCCCAATGACTATCTTTGTCGAAGGGGGTGAGATTAGGCCTAATACATTGCTACTACTACATTATAACATGACAAAGTTCCATCATTGAATCATACAATGTACAACCTTTTTGAGCCACATTAATTAAGATGCCCCACAATAATACATTGCTCACAGTTTGCAGGTGATCATGAATGATTATTGTCTTCAAGAGCCAAAACATAAATGAGGTGCACTTAATGTGTGCTTTTGTTGTGTTGCAATTAGAGGCAATCTTGGGGTGGAATGTAACATAATTTGTCGATCCAATTGCATTGGGGTAATCGGTGCTAAGATCCACTACTTGCCCTTGCTTGTTTCTCCCAAATGAAGAACAGACAAATTCGGTGGAATAATTGGAGTACATTCGTTATACATTTAGTCAGAATGATGGTAATACTATACATAATTTCGGTACAATATGTGGTGCAGAAATTAGGTTAACTCATAATCCATGTTCAATTCATCCAATCAAATTATTGAGATGTGTATAATTAATTACATGTAATTATTAAACAAACTTCTTAAGAAGGGAACCACCTGAGAAGGGTGATTATATGTGGAGTAATTGATGGTAATGGTGTGGTCTGCAAAGAGGCGCCTAATTCTGGGAACAAAAGATGTGGTATACATTAAGGGATGAGAGTTCAGTCAAATTCAAGAGTTTCATTTATGCAATGGAAATATGGAATGCAGAAAGAAGAATCATTTGTTAAAATTATGCAATCCGAGGACTTGTCACAATCTAAGGCCCAGGCCATCATTTGTGGTGTAATTGAATCAAAATCACCAGCAGAGACCAATCATACTGTATAAACTTACTGACCCATTCTATATGAATGACCTAGTACTGAATAGTAGATTGTGAACAGGTTCTTATTAATTCAATTGTCCCAAAATGGGCATTTATTCAGTACAATCCAAAAACGATAAAGACAACAAAGATTTACTCCCATTATTAGTGGTAAGAGTGATTTTATCCTTTGGATTTTCTTTATGATCATCACATAACTCCGAAGTTTGTGATGTTTATTTTATCTTATGGTAACTTTATGGCATGAATAAGTATTACCATACCTGATCTACAAAGGACTGATAAAAGAAATTGGCTAGGACAATAAAATCCATTCCATCAATTAGAAACGGTCATATACAAAATGACCGATTTCCATTAACAAAGACGAAAAACTACCACTACCAATATGTTCTCTTTAAGGAAGGATCCTGCAAGGTTTGAAGATCTACTGCATAGACTCACAACAATATAAATAACCTCACCAATGGCCTGAGATTTCACCGGAAGCACCATGGCTGAAGAAGATCACATTTCCTGCAGACTAAGAGAAATTGTGCTCTTAGCCTTATATCTTCTTTTCTTTTTTGAATACATGGGAGATATAGTTGAGGCTCCATAGCAAATTGTTTTTTTATTTTTTTTGAAGTGTGAGGATTATTACATTTTCTAGTGCAGACTATAAGAGTGATCCGAGGTCTTTTACCTGTACAAATTGAAGAGCAAACTATGGGTTGATTGTCATCCAGATGGTTAGAATCAATTTTTACAAGTGAGTACTAATCTCTTATACCATTGCTCCATTGAATGTCTTCGATGGCTATTATCTAAGGCTAAACACTAATGAAAGCTTGTATATAACTATGGTGGCAGACCTTGGAACAGTCATGAAAGCTTCTAACTTTAATTATGGATAGTGGCAGACCTTGAAACACTAATGAAAGCTTGTATGTAACTCTGATTATGGATGGTGACAAACCTTGAAATGTAGTTGGCAGTCTAAAATGCCATGTTTGGCAAAGGTTTTCATTTAGAGAGTATTGATTGAGGTTTGCCTTTGGGATTTAGTTCTAAAGATATGTGGACTAACAACATGCAAAAGCTTCGTTTGCATTGTAGAAATGGAAGATAGTCATTGTTTCGTACAATTGTTTTATTGCTCTTAGTAAGATTTGGGGTTACTTTGCTTGTCTTTGGCAAGTTTTGTCATGTTGTTATTGTTGACATAAAAGGCCGACTCCTCCCACTTTGTATCTTTAGTGTGAACACACTCTCTAGCTAGGGCTTTAGTATATAAGCTCTAGTCTAACATTGTAAAGAAAGTCTTTGGAGAGAAAAGAGTTACAGAGAAGAGAACAAGGGAGAACTTCCATTGAAGCTTAATTTATGCCGATCGTCCATCTTTCTTCCCTTTCTCCTTGTTGCATATCCGTGTTGTTTGCTGTACACATTTTACCTTAGAGGTCCTCATACACTCTTCCGCATTCATATGATATATCATTCCGACAACGGTTATTTGATGACAAGATAGTTTATGTTGTTAGAGTCTAATTAATTAATTAATCAAAACATACGGAATTATATACCAAAGAATGGAAAGAGGGGTATGCCAAACCACTTGATCACCCCATAACAATGATGTGAGATGGACCCAAATCTCCTCATGCCCATACTGATGCAAGTTGTACTTGGGTTCTACGAGGATCGTAGGTGCTTAGCTAACAAGAGTCGTAACCACACTACCATAGTCTCAACATTAGTCAAGCCTCCTCGATAAGACGGTAGCTAGCCTTCTCATATAGGCAGGAACCCTATGCCCTAGTGTGTTCACACTTGTTTGCCTTTACATGAAGTGGTCATTGACAAGTGATAACACACTTAATAGTTATCCCATAATGTAGAATTGAATATTACAATTCACACCCTCGTTCATTTCAAAATAAACCCACATGTACTTATCATAAGATTAAGGAAAACCATGAAAAACCTAGATTCTCATTATCAATTATGGTTATGAACATGACATGGTTGGTGTTTGCATGATTTACAAAAGTCGATACATATAAAATATGGAGATAAGTTTCCTTTTATCGAGATATTGAGGATAACATCATAATTGGCATGCGTAATGCTTTTGTATTCGATGACAAACATTGAGCTAGAGCCTCTCTATAAAGTTGCAAGGAGTACTCATGTGGTAATTTTGTGTATTGAAGCAACTCAAAAATCTTTCCTTGGTGGAGTGTTTGGCTTGCCTATTGGCGATAGAATAAGTCCCATTACCCAAATAATGATAACACCATTGCAATTGTGGTATCATTCTATTTTTCTATCACAAACATTTATTAATAGATAGATTTGATTATCGTCTTTGAAGGTCAAATTTGACCTAAGAGACCGAAAGCATTGACATGACCAAAATTTCAAAGATGTTGTTGATTTTGAAAAAAGGAAGATAATAACAGAACAAGAATGCAATAGCAATTGTGGTATCATTCTATTTTTCTATCACAAACATTTATTAATAGATAGATTTGATTATCGTCTTTGAAGGTCAAATTTGACCTAAGAGACCGAAAGCATTGTCACAACCAAAATTTCAAAGATGTTGTTGATTTTGAATAAAAGAAGATAATAACAGAACAAGAATGCAATAACAAAACAAGAAGACAAGAATTTGTATTACCTAGAGACCAAGATGACAAGGAGGTTAAAGATTGGTATTGAACTGAAATGATTAATAACATGAAGTAGATCTTCCACTTATGTTGCATACATGGGATTAGGAATCGGCAATGGTTCAGTTTAAGCTTAAACCAATTTACCGATTAAGCCTTGTAAAGAATCAAGAGGTGGATTTTGTGCAGCGGAATAGATATGAGCTGTGTGTGTGTATGAGAGAGAGAGAGAGAGAGAGAGAGAGAGAGAGAGAGAGAGAGACAAGGAGTAAGACACAAAGAATACGCAAGGTAAAATATATTAACAAAGGAGAAAGACTCAACATTCTACAAGGTGGGAGGAGGGTACTTTATATAGTTACCCTCTCTCATCATTAACTACAAGACTCATGGAGCATGGGGAATGTGAAAGCTCATAAGCTATGTGTCATAGAATATGATTCTATGACTCATACTAAATGCTGGAATACAAAGTGGTAACATAATGGTGACTCTTGACTGTTGGAGTGTCTATTCACTCTCAATGTGAGTTCACACACTAGACCAAGTTGAGCTTGATTCTCAACAAGCCTAAACCGGTTTGGGGGTTTCTAAACCTGAATTGAACCAGTTTCTAAACCGGTTTAGCCAAGCTGATTAAGCCTTAACCGACTTGGTAACTAGTTAGGCTTAACCAGTTTGAGCAATCCCAAACCAAGCTCAAATCGGTTAAGGAATCTCAAGCCTAAAGCAAACCCAACCGTCAAACCAGTTTTAAACGATTTGGCAGTTCGGTTTAGGCTTGAGCTAAGCCATTGCCAATTCCTACCTGGATCATGCATGATCGCCACTTGGCGTACATGCATGTATGCCATTGGCAATCATCTAAGAATGGTGCAACATGGCAACAATTCATTCTTGAATTGTTCGATTCATTCTTTCGGCAATTCAATTCAGCTCCAGACTGTAGGGAGCCATATATTCAGTCTAATGTCACATTGTCGATAAAATTTGAAGAATTCATCTGATTTATTAGCAATGGGCCTGGTTTGGTTCAATTTCTTTGCCTTGAAACCAAACTGAACCATTTATATAAAATGTAAAGAATCGGGTACGATTCTTGTGTAGCAGAATAAGTGTGAATTGTGTGTGTGTATGAGAGAGAGAGTGTGTGTGTTTGAGAGAGACGAGGAGTAAGACACAGAGAATACACAAAGTAAAGTATATTAACAAAGGAGAAAGACTCAACTTAATACAAGGTTGGAGGAGGGTGCTTTATATAGTCACCCTCTCTCTTCATTAACTACAAGACTCATGGAGCATGGGGAATGTGAAAGCTCATAAGTTATGTGTCATAGAATATGATTCTATGACTGATACTAAATGCTAAAATACAAAGTGTTGACATAATGGTGACTCTTGACCGTTGGAGTGTCTATTCACTCTCAAGTTGAGTTCACACATTAGACCAGTTTGAGCTTGATTCTCAGCACGCCCCCTCAAACTCAAGTCGGGTCAGTTTCAGACGGTATTCGGAATCCGCTTCGACTCGCGTTCCAGAGTCCGAGTCGACTCACGTCGACTCACATTTATGCGGAGTTGCAGAATCCGTGCTCCAGCTTGCGTTGTGCGTAGTTCCGAAGTCTGTGCTTCGGCTTGTGTCTTTCTTCGCGGCTTTGCGCGGCAGATCGGCTGTTTGCGGCTTCATTGCGCGGTTGCGGAATCCACGTGTTATTGCGTAGTGTCTTCAATACTCCCCCTCAAGCTTGGTAGGTCAGGGATCGTCAATACGAGATCGGTCATGAATTGCCACAACTTGTCGGCTCCTAAGGATTTAGTGAGGATGTCGGCCGTTTGAAGATTTGTGCTAATGTGTTGTAGGTTGACATCGCCAACTAGAACGCGCTCTCGGAGGAAGTGATAGGGCACTTCGATGTGCTTTGTCCGCGCGTGGAACACCGGGTCCAAGCCAGATAGATACAACTCATGTTGTCGTAGTAAAGGGAAGTCAGATCCTTGATGGGTACGACCAGATCCTTGAGTATCCTTTTGAGCCATACGACTTCACATGCGGCCACTACCGCGCTCCTGTATTCTGCCTCTATGATCGAAAGAGCGACAATTGGTTGCTTTTTGCTGCTCCAGGATATTGCTTTGCTGCCGAGGGAGAAAACAAATCCGGAGGTTGATCTTCTATGGGCTTTGTAGCTGGCCCAATCAGTGTCTGTGTACCCCTCGAGTCGTATTGGCATCACGGTCTTGTAGAGGATGCCGCAATCCATTGTGCCGCTCACGTATCGTAGAACTCACTTAACGCAATCCAAGTGAGTATTACGCGGTGTTTTCATGAATTGGGTAAGGAGACCGACCGGATAACTGAGATCGGGTCGTGTGATCGTGAGGTAAATGAGACTCCCGATGAGTTGCCAATACTGAGTCGGCTCACACGCTTTGGTGCTGGAGTTGGCATCTAGTTTGAGATTGCGATCGAGCGGGGTTGCCGCAGATTTGCACTCAGCCATCCCGAACTTGTATGACAAGTTGAGGATGTAGTGCCGTTGAGAGATCATGATTCCGGCCGGAGTCCGAATTACGTCGGTGCCGAGGAAGTAGTGGAGCTCCTTCATGTTCGTCATCTCGAACTTGTCGGAAAGGAGGGATTTGACCTTATTGATTTCGACGAGATGCTCACCTCCAATGACTAGGTCATCGACATATAAGATGATGACGATCGGACTTGCGGAATCACTTCGTATGTAGAGTGGCTTCTTGAATTGGCATACAACTTTTGGATGGGTGCTCGAGTTGAAGCCGGGTGGTTGTATCATGTACACCTCCTCTTCTAATTCGCCTTGTAGAAAGGCATTCTTGACGTCCATTTGATGGAGGTGCCGCCCTTTCGCCGCGGCAAGCGCAATTACGGTTCGTACCGTCGTCATCTTTGCCACCGGGGCAAAGGTCTCTTCGTAGTCAACTCCGTGCGTTTGTGCGTAGCCTTTCGTTACGAGTCGCGCTTTTTAGCGGTTGATAGAACCGTCAACGTTTTACTTCACTTTGTAAATCCATCTGCATCCGATCGCCTTTTTGTGTGGTGAGGTGGGAACGAGATCCCACGTCTCATTCTTGCATAGTGCCTGCATCTCCTTGTTCATGGCTTCGATCCATTTCAGATCCTTGGCTGCTTCGAAAAATGTTTCCGGCTTGCGTACTGTCGCCACCTTCATCATAAAGGCATAGTGATATACCATGTAGTCATTGTAGCCAAATCGGCTGACCAGATTCTATTCACGAGTGGAGCGGCGGAGCTTTTCATTTGCAGAGATGAGGGCTTTCTTAGCTCTGATTGGTACATCAAAGCCACCGAACTCACTGTTGAGCGAGTGAGTCGACTAATCGTCGTTGAAGTGATCATCTTCGTATTCCGACATTTTCGCCTTGCCTTTGTCCATCTTCAGGCTAGGCCGTGATGTGCTTTGATCGCTCAAAGGCTCTTGTGGTCCGCTTAGTCGGGTCGTGATCGGACTTTCTTCGAACATGCGTGTAAGGCGATCTTCATCCTCTATCTCTTGTTCGGCGGATTCCGGGTTGAGCGGAGTCAGAGTCGAAGTTGTCTCTGGTGCGTACCAGGATGCAGACTCGTAAAAAACGACGTCTCGACTTACTTGAGATTTTTGAATTGAGGGGTTGCAGCACTTGTACCCCTTATGTTTGAGTGAGTATCCTACGAGGATACATTTCTCTGACTTCGGGTCAAGCTTTTGACGCTTCTCGTCGGGGATGTGCACATACGCTATCGCGCCGAATATTCGGGTGTGCGATAAGTTCGACTTCTTTTTGAAGTATTTTTTGTGCGGAGTGACCTCGTGCACTCCGGATGTTGTGCACCGGTTCCTTAGGTAGACGACCGTATTTGCAGCTTCGGCCCAATATGACTTGGGCATATGCTTCTCGTTCATCATGGCCCGTGTTACTTCGAGGATGTGCCGATTTTTGTGCTCGGCTACTTCGTTTTGTTGCGGAGTGTGTCGGCAAGTGAATTCTCGCCGAATTCCTTCCTTTCGGAGATACGCTGTGAAATCATCCGAGAAGTACTCCATGCCGCCATCCGATCGAAGGCATCGTACATGACGACCAATGGCTTTTTCGACTTTGTTTTTAAACCTTTGGAAGTGTCCGAAAACTTCGCTCTTTTGCCGCATCGGATAGAGCCATGTGTGCCTGGAGAAGTCGTCGATGAAGAGCACGTAATATCGGCATCCGCCAAATGTAGCCGTTTGCGCCGGTCCCCATACGTCGGAATGAACTCCTTTCGATTTCATTGCTTTGAGTTTGTTGAGATTGATGTGGCCGATACACTTGTGCCATAGCTCTATGTCGGAGTCGGATTTCGTGCTTTTTGCGAACATGGCGGATTTAATCTCGTGTGAATCAAGAATTAACATTCGGCCCTCTCTTCTTCCGTGCGCGATGATTCGGCCCTCTTTTTCGATGAAGCACCCTTCTTGGTCGAATCGTACTTGCATCCCTTACTCAACCATTTGGCTGACCGAGACCAAATTCTTCGTGATGGTGGGAACATGCAAGACATTTTTAATGTATGTTTGCTTACCTCTTTCGCCGAACAAAACATTGCCGATGTGATGAATCGGGTTCGTAGTGTCATCTCTGGTTTCGACATAACCAGGTCACCCTAGCTCTCGAAGTTCGAGAAACCATTCTTTATGAGATGTCATATGGTTTGAGGCTCCGGAGTCAACAAACCATACGTCCTCCAGATTGAGGGAACTAGTTGAGGTAGAGGCCGCCATAGAGTTTGCTCTATGTTTCATCATAAACATTCTGCCACGGTTGGAGTTGTGTGCATACATTCCCCCACGATCTTCGTAGTTGGAGTTGTGCCCGTACATTCCGTTATACTCTTCGTAGTCGGAATTGTGCGCGTAATTCGTGAGTTGTCGGCTTGTGGAAGCCGATTCGCGCATCTTCTTTCAGCACTCTTCTTCATGGTGGCCGAGCTTTCTGCAATATCCGCATTCGGTTGCGTTTTGATGGCTTGGGACGGAGTGGAAGCTCCCCCTTCTTGCGAAGTTTCCTCGTTGGCTTCTGTTTTGCGGCCAAAATTGGGAGTTGTTGTCGTAGGTCGGACCTCGTCCGCCTTGTCCTTGGTCGAATCGGCCTCTCGTTCATCCGCGTCCTCTTCCTCCGTTCGAGTGCATGTAGAGCATGTGGCCTTTCGACTCATTGCTCCTTATATGCACGTGGTTTTCTTCGACCAATAGCATTGATTGGAGCTCGAAGAAGGAGGGAGATTTCTCCCGTGCTAGAATGCAGGTTCGCATCGCGCCGAACCATGGTGGCAGGCCGCTGAGGCATATTTGCACCATCTCATCATCATCGATATTTACGCTTATCGAGCCGAGCGAGTCGCAAAGGTCCTTGATCTTCAAGGTGTATGTCGTGATGGACACGTCCCTTTGTTGAATGTTGTTCAGCTCTTGGCGGAGTTGAAGCCTTCTTCCGGATGTGTTCGCCGCGAAAATCTTTCGTAGATTTTCCCATGCCTCCTTCAGCGTCTTGGCTTCGCGAATGTAGTCGAGCATGTGATCGTGAACACATGTCACCAAGTAATACATCACGCGGCTTGCGGCTTGTGGCTTGCAGCTTGATCCCATGTCGCGTTTCCGGGAGCCGCTTCAGCGGGTCGGTCTTCGTGCTCTCCTTTGATGTAGCTCCAATAGCCTTGTTCGACAAGGTATTGGTGCATCTTGTACTCCCAAGATGCGAAGTTGTTTCAATCCAACTTCTCGGTAGGGAGAGCGCTCCCCATTTGAGTATTCATTATGTCAATTCTTCTTCTTCTTCTTCTTCTTCTTCTTCTCTCTTCGAATGCGAGCTATGTAGCGAAGCTACGATAGCGATGAGCCGGTTCTTGGTCATCGGCGTAGGACACATCGCACGCGGATGGGCTAGATGGAGGTACCAAACCACTCTGATACCATGTAAAGAATCGGGTACGATTCTTGTGTAGCTTAATAGGTGTGAACTGTGTGTATGAGAGAGAGAGTGTGTGTGTAAGAGAGACGCGGAGTAAGACACAGAGAATACACAAAGTAAAGTATATTAACAAAGGAGAAAAACTCAACTTAATACAAGGTTGGAGGAGGGTGCTTTATATAGTCACCCTCTCTCTTCATTAACTACAAGACTCATGGAGCATGGGGAATGTGAAAGCTCATAAGGTATGTGTCATAGAATATGATTCTATGACTCATACTAAATGTTGGAATACAAAGTGGTGACATAATGGTGACTCTTGACCGTTTGAGTGTCTATTCACTCTCAAGGTGAGTTCACACACTAGACCAGTTTGAGCTTGATTCTCAACATAAAACAAAACAAAACCAAACCGTTTAAGAACTCTTAAGTGATTTAAACCAAACCATTTAAACAAAAACCGTTTATGGAAAAGTTGAAACCAAATTGAACCATCGAATAAAAAATTTAAACCTAACAAACTAATTAAATAACTAAATAAACAAAAATACATTAAATTAAATAAATATTTAAGTTAAATTTATTAAATAAATAAATAAGCATTAATTAAACCATTAAAGTAAATAAACATTTAAGTTAAATTAATTAATTAAACCATTAAGGAGGATAAAAAAGTTCACCAAAAAACCTTTAAACCAAACCTATAAACCGATAAACTTGAGTTTTAAAACCAAACTGAACTAAAACCAAACCGTTTATTTATAAGTCAAAACAAACCAAACCATTAATTTTTTTTGGAACCCATTAATCGTTAAACCATTGCTTAATGGTTTAGTTCGATTTGAGCCGAAACCAGGCCCATTACTACAATTTATACTCTCCCCCGTTATCTTATTGTAGGCTCTTCAGCTTTCGACCTGTCTGATTTTCTAACATTGCGAGCTATTTCGAGAAGATCGTGTAAACACGATCCTTCATTTGAATCGGATAAGCCCACACCTTCCAAGACACGTCATCAATAAGAGTCACGTAATATGATGCACCACTGAGAGATTGATGTGGCATGGGACCACAAATGTCTGAATGGACGAAATCGAGCGGGCTCGATTCTCTTGGCGCACTAGTCAAGTGTGTTATAGCGGCTTGCTTTCCATATTGACAATGCTCACAAAATTGATGGTCTGAAAAGGTGACTTTGGGAATGTAACCAACTTTGGATAGGTATGTGATAACTGCTTTGTTCAGATGACTGAATCTTTCGTGCCATAAAAACAACACTAGGATATCTACAAGAAACAAGTCACCCTCTCTAAGTGTGATGTACAATGGGTATAGTGAATGTACTTTTGGCCCACGAGCAAGTAGGAGGTTCCCTTTGTGGAGTGTCCATCTTCTTGATGAGAAGCAACCACGGATGCCTACTTCGTCAAGTTGTCCCACTGAGAGCAATGGTCGTGTAAGCTTTGGGACGTGTTTGACATCGCGAAGGACTAAGGTAAAACCACCCGAAAGGTTGAGTTATGTCGTGTTTATGCCGACAATAACGCAATGCTGGGATTTGTCAACTCAAACCAAGTCGAAATTCAGAACTCTATACTATCAAAATTGTGACCAATGATGGGTCACATGGTAGGAGGCACCAAAATCGACAAGCCAAGTTGTAGGTTCTTTGGTCATGTACAGAACTTCTATTTGTTACTCGTATAGGTGTACGGAAGGGTTAAGGGTGTAATGTGTAAACATGAAATGTGTAACATGTGAGTGTAAGGAAGAGTGTGTACACATGCACATTTGGCTTTTTGTGTGCATGTGTACAAATGTGAGAGATTGGGGTTAGTAGGTGTAACTACCCCCATTTGGCTTTTTGTATTGTGACCTTGTAATGGTAAGAAATTGTACATATAAACCCCACCCATGGGGCATGAAACGAAGGAAGAATAGTGAAGTTACACCTCAACTTGTGTTTGTCTCAAATTTCCCTCTCATTCTTTGTGTGTGTCTCTCTCCCTCTCCCCACACATTCAACCCCCTTGGGAGAGAGGGTGGAGCCATTCTTGGCTCCATCCCCCACCCATCAACACTATTAATTCAACCATGTTCTCTACTACGAGAATGTTCGGGTCCTCTGAAATGATTTCGGCCGCAGGGCCGATAGTGGAAGTTGCACCGTAGAAATTCACTTCCTCCATTTGGTTGCACATTTGCTCTGTTTTTTGAGCTTTTTCGTTCTTAGCCTTTAGGGCATGACATTCGGCTTTGATGTGTCTAGGATTCTTACAGTAATTACACGTTCGTGTATCAATGTTGGTCATTACTCAAGAAGAACTTCTTCCCCGATTGTTCAATCGGTCACAAGAATTTTGTATCATGAAGGCATCACTTGCCGAATAGTGTATGAATGTTTTCCTCTGAGTGTCTTCAAACATGATGGAGCTCATTGTTGTGCCTTACGACACCGGATCATTGAGTGACTAGGAGGAAGAGGAATTTAAGATGGATAAAATTATGAATAGATTGAAAGAGAGAGATAGAAAACTCGTGAATCCCACAAGTATAGAGTATTAGATTAATCAATATTTAGAATCTTAATAATTCCCCAAAATTCCATCCCCAATTACATTTTTCTCCCCATCTTATATAGTGATATGAGAGGTGAAGTATAACTTACCACATGGCAAGCATCATGTTATTTTTTCTAACTATAGTAGTATTCATGCACACTAGTTGTGCATGAGTAAGCTTCCCCGAATATCTATGTGAGATAAGCTCTTGTATATATTAAATCCCTATTTATATTTCTTATGATGAGTTAGTACAATGGTAAGGCTTAGGATTGTTAACATGGAGGTATAGGGTTCGAATCCTACGTTGTGTATGTAACATATGTTTATTTTAACATTTTCTTCTATTTCTCCATACCTAATCACTAAGCCACTCCGTATGTTTTTCACATTGTGAACGAAGCACACTATGACATCGTGATTTTGGAATACTTTATGGACATAGCCGACGCATTATATAACTTGTGACGAAGGTTTCCTACAAAGGTGGAAGATTGCTCATTAGCAATAGAGTTTTCAGCTTGTCATCGATTGTCATTCCTTGAACCAAAATTTGGGAGATTATGCCTTCATAGTCGTTCAAGTGAGCCATGCCCGAATTAGACACTTTCATCGAAAGGTAATAAAGGCGCCGAATAAGATATATCTTTGTTGCGGCCACCTTTTTCTCGTATGTATTTGACAACGTTTTCCCGAACTCATAAGTTGTTGGACATGATTGCACCGTATAATATAAGGATTTGGACAGATGCATCTGAATGGTTACACGAGCTACCTGATCAAACTTCATCCAATTCTTCTAGGTCTACCTGAGTTTCGATAGGGTCGATTTGTCCCCTCAAAATCAAATAGTCTTGCATCTGTTCTTTCCAGAAGTTGAAGTTGGTGTAGTCAAATTTACGAAGACTCATTTCTAATGAGCCGAATGTGGAAGCCATTTTGATAATGGTTGATTGGTTGGTTATTTCTGCTCAGAGTGGTTACGATCGTATCTGGTCTACCTAAAGTGAAATCTAACCGAAGGGACTATGAACATAAATACAAGAAAGTACCTCTTTCACTCACAAATGGTGAGTTTGCAATTGCCGAATGGGAGTTTCAATCTTGAGCTTTGATACCAAATGTTGGGAGTGGGTCGCCTTGGGACTGGGTCACAATATGATAATCTAGCGTACAACAATGGTACACATTGTGTACTTGAAGTAACAAGTAGAATAAATATCAATGGAACCTTGAGAGAGACAAAGAGAGAGAGACAGAGAACACAGAGAGGCACAAATAAAAACTATGTATTAACAAGATGAACCAATAGTAACAACAATTACAAACTAGTTACAAGTTTGGTTATATACTAACCAAACTAGGACAACTGCCCTTTATGCTAATTACAAAATTAGCCTATCATAGTTTGTACAAGAAGATAGTGTGAATACGTCCATTATATGACCATATTCGACACTTGAGATGCAAATCGATGGGACTTGTAATCATTTGGCCAATGATTAAGAAATGTCTTGGCCTTTACCTTATCAAACGTATCTAAGAATTCTTGATACTTTGATGGAAAATGGACCTTAGAATCTTGTGGTTTTGAAAACCAGGTTATAACCATTGCAAACACGAACATCTCTTCTATCCTAACGTCTTCACATAACCTTTGTACAGAGATAGTTGATATATGTTTTGACCTTGGCTTTGAGGTTGATGTGGTGAGGAGCCTTGAATTGCAAATGTCTTGTGAGTCTATGATTTTATGCCACGGATCAACCTCCAATAAGTCTTTGGATTATAGAGTTCAAACCAAGCCAACCAAGAACAATTGGATGTTCGAGATTGCTAATGATATTGAAAGATATTACCCAAGCTAAATTACTGATAACTACACGAATTTGTCTTTGATTCTTCAGTAATATCTCCTGATGCAATAGGACAACCATCAATTACTGCTACAAATGTTGGACAAGGAAGCTTATAAAATAGAATTTCTTGTGTTGTGGCAAAATCTCGATCTTGAAACACAAGTTGGCTCCTGAATCTAAGAGCGCAAATGCAAGAACTTGATGACATCTTCATGTGCTGAGGTTACAACTACATCTATATGATAATCACGTCATTTGTTTATGGAAATCATGCTTTTCATGTATACGTTGTCGTGAAGATCCGTCACTATGTGCGGATCGTGAGGCGGAACCGCCGAGGTTCTGGACCGGAAGGACTCGAAGTACACACTAGCTTTAGCGAGAAAGGATTTAAGATAGATTGAGAGAGAGAGAGATTGAGATAAGATAGAACACTTGACTTTAGATTGAGAGAGATTAAGATTGAACTCTTGACTTTAGATTTGAAGAACAAGATTGATACATCAATTGGATAACGAATTTCTTACTTTTAATTTCTTGATTAATACATCGTTCCCTTTGATCTTTTTCATCCACCCTTTTATAGATGCTCCCATGCATATGATGCATGTGAGGGTGCAAGACATGCATACAATGCATGGAATGCATGTGATGCATGTTTGCCATTTGGCGTTCACGCATCACATGTCACTCAATCAAGCTCTAATATGAGAATTTACATGTAAAATTATAATGATAGGAAAACCATTTTTAAGGAAATGACATAGCCTAGTAGTAAGTCTATTGCCTTCTATCTTGGAGGTGCAAGGTTCAAGTCTTGCATACATCCCTTTTAAAGCACAAAATACTATTAGGCTTTTGGACCAAATATCTATAAAACACCATGCGCCGCGATCGACCAACCCATCTGATTTGCATCCGTTCGGTCCGCATCCCGATGTCGCCGGATGCCGGATGCCGATCACCGATCGCCGGTTCCATCACCACCCGTCGGTCACTGATTGTCGGCCAAAACTAATAAGATTGACTACATCCATTCATCAAGTCATTCAACTCATCCTTTCTATTCTCCAAACATAAACAAAGATAATAGCTTTTGCTCTACCTTATATATGATGAGATTCTTGTTTGTCATATCTATGTGGGACATCTCACAATTTTTTATTTTTCTCTTTTTCTTTACAAACTTAATACCCACATAACTTGACACTTAGATGTCTGTTTGTTATATAGCAAAGTGCATTCAAAAGCTCTTCAAAACCTCCATATTTTTGTACCAAGATATTAAACTTATTTAAAATAGTATCTTCACTATTATTGTTTTATATTTCGTGAGAAGAACTATACTTGATTTCATATGTTCCTCGCAATTTTCACACCATTGCCGAAAATCTTCACGACAACGTATATAAATCCTTGTATAATATAATCGTGCTCATTGTGTATACATGTCATGTATAACTATAATCATGCTAATTGAATATATATATATTATGTATGTGATCATAATGTTACTTGTGATCAGTCTACGCATGTTGTGCATACACTAATGGTATTAGTTGTGAAAGCATGTAAACCTAAGTCAACAAATAGATTGGAAAGAAAAACACTTGCTTGTATTTGATCATGTCAAGAAATATGAGGAGATCACCACTCGAACCAATGGTTTCATAAATTATAAGGCTTGTCTATGTGGAGGGAGGAAACAAAAATGGCCAATCAGATTTAAAGAATATAGTACTCAATAGAAATGAAAATGAAAATGTAGAGAAATTTTGAAGTTTTGCAATTAAAAGAGACTTGAACATTGAGTAAAAACTAATCATGCAAAGAAGGAATACATGCAAAGAGAGAGAGAGAGAGAGAGAGAAGGGATAAGATGGGAATCACATGGGTTAAGTGGAATCATCTAGTAACCCCTAAGCGCTTGGGGGGAGCTGGAATATTGAACTTATTTATGCATATTGTAAAGAATCGGGTATGATTCTTGTGCAATGGAAGAGATGTGTGTTATGTGTATGTGTGAGAGGAAATAGAGGATAGAAGAGAAAACACAAAATAGATAGATGAAAGGAAAATGGAATACTCAAGAAGGTGTATATTCACAAGTAGAATAGCAAATACAAAATGTAGCATTACAAGGAGTCACAACCGACTTAGTATAAAGTAAGAGGAGGGTGCTTTATATATAGTCACCCTCTCTCTTCATTAACTAACTATAACAACCACTCTCTCTTGGGGAATGTGAAGACTCATTAGTAATGGTGAATATGAAACTCATTAGTCATAGAATATGATTCTATGACACATAGTTAATGTGTAGAGAGTGGTATGACCAGTGTTGGGCAAAGTTTGTAGCCCCTACCGGAAATTTTCCTGCTTCTCATGAACCTAACCGGAATTTTAAAATTTTGGCCGGCCACGTTCCTACCAACGACAATGTCAACCGGAACATGTTGAAATTTTTTTTGGCCACATAACCAAAAAAAAGAAGAACTCCCCAAGGACAACATGCGTTTCTAAAATTATACATACATAGAGACATGCATCCCCTAAACCCTTGTCATCTTGGTGATGAGTTTTGGTATATCTCTTCTCAATGGGCAGGCAATTCGATTAATTGAACATATGTGACCCATGTCATCTTAATGATCACTTTAGGTATTCTCTTCTTAGTGGACAAGCAATTTGATTAATTGGAGCTAACTATAATTTTTTCGCATGTAGTAGTACTCTTTGTCATCTACTATCCAATTTAGTGAAGTTAAGGGATCCCCTCATTAGTCTCTAAATGGAACTGCAATAGGGTCATGTCCTGAAGTTACCAACAACATACAAATGATTAGCCTTATCCATGCGTGTACTTCAATCACTTTGTCCTATGGGGCATCAACATGCTTGCATAAGCCTCACAAAGGGGCCTTTTGCACTTCATCCTGCATTTCATCTCTTCACGACAACGAGCATAAACCGACATATAACAAATCTTATGTGACAAATCATGGGAGGTTATCTAATGATCGGCATTCTAAATCATGATAGTAATCCATTGGGTCACGCTTGATGCTTTGAAAGAGATTAGGTAATGACTAATGTATAGATTAGGATTAGGCTATTAGGAAGTAAAAGATAAAAAAGGGAAATGGACTGTATAGAGGGCATTGGATTACAATGGCAATGGTATTGGCAATGGCAATGGCTATGGTAATGCCCACATCAATGGCAATGGAATTGGTGATGCTAATGATCATTCCGTGGGAGAAGATCACAAAGGCATCCATCTACTCATAGGTACTACTACAGTTACTACTACTACTACTCAAGTTCAATGCCCACCTTCACCCCTTGGTGGACACTTTGCTAGGAGCAAGAGCGTCGGAAGCGTGTCTATCTTATCTTCGAATGTGCCGATGCATAACCACCATGTTATTAGCCCCAAGCCGCCGTCTCGCAACGGCGCGACTCGCCTCCTCAAGTGGTTCAAGAAGACATTTAGCAGTAAGCCCAAGAAATGAAGAGAAAAGAAGTCCCTCCCCCCTCCTCCCTCCCCCTTTACTATCAATGATTAGTATCCAATGGTTTGTATAAAGGAACTCCATTATCTAGCTCTAATGGGTAATGGTTAGTGATTAATGGGTAGTTTGGTAATCTGTGGATGGAAGTTTGGATGATCCATCTATCATTGGGTAATTCAGATATAATGAAACCATGATTAATGGGAGTAACATGTCATATATGCCTATGGGCATTGGGTAATGTATCTCAACATATATATGCTTATGATCCTCACTAATCACCACCACTATTCTAAATATGCCTCCAAATTGTCCATTGGATTCATTCTTGCATCATTTAGTGTATCTAATCTCTGTACAAGACTATGTAATGCGAGGGTTTATTGTCTTTTCATGTCAATGAATCTGGCCATCATTCCACTGGCTAAGGGAGAAACATTTGCCAGAACCTATCATACATAAAGTTTGGGGAATTACTTTCCTTAATGTCATTAACCAACATTGAAAGATCAATTAAAGCCCTCCAAAACCCAATCAATCATACAATTCCATTAGTTGGTCATCACTAAGTCTAGCGAGATCTCAACAACTGAATTACCTCTCTATATTGAAGTTTGCAAAGGACCTTGGGTTATAGTTTGAACTATATTTAGCTATGTTGCATGCTATTTTTTTTATGATGGTTTTGTATATACCTTATATGTAATGCATGGATATGCACATCTGAGTCACCACAGTTCTACGTCACAAACAAAATTATACACAGAAATTCGAGAAGAGAAGTAAAAAAAATCGACCTGATGAAGAGAAAACAAAGGAAATTTCCCGCAGAAAGTTCTGTAAGGGAATGATGGAGAATACTTGGAGTGTAAGCACCAAGTCCAGTTAGAGCATTTCCATATGAAGGTTGAAAGAGAGTGACGTAGTCTGTTCCAGGAGGGGCAGATGAAGCAGAAGAAGAAGAAGAAGGAGCAGAAGACGAAGACGAAAGCAAATAGTGAACAGGGATCAAGAAACGTGACTATTTGCAGAGTCGAGAGGGAAGAAAGGGGGAAAGAGGGGGAAAGAGGGGGAAAGTTAAATCTATATATTTGTTATATATACATACCTATATTTTTAAAAAACTATATAACTAGCCGGTTGAAAAAATATCAACCGGCTAGATTCCTGTTGGTAGGATAACCTGGCCGGAATCAATTCCGGCATTCCCCCACCTTGGCCGGCAAAAGTCCCAATGCAACCGGAAGGCTGACACTGTTCCTGGGACTTTGCCCAACACTGGGTATGACTCTTGACCTTTGAGTGCTCATAGATGCTCAAAGGGTGTGTTCACACACAATGTTAGGTTGAGCGTGATTCTCAACACATATGATGACTTGTAGATTTTCATTATTACAAGACATGTGTTCAGACTTACAACCATGGATTTCATTGAGAACAAGGGTTTAACACATGGGAGGACAACGAATAAGGCTTCATGGGGGCAATTATTGAATGGATCTATTTCACTTAAGATTCCCGGCTCTTCATGTGTTCAACGCTTGGTTACCTCATCGCAAGAAGCCCTCTTGTTATGTGTATGAAAACCATTACCTAGTAGAGAGCATTGTAATTCTTTGCAAAAAAGAGTTACTTGTATCTTCTTGGTTATTATGTTGACTAGGAAAGGAGAGATTGCGCCCTTAGTTTATTCGTTTGTTTTGTTTGGGGGTCAAAGAGGTAGGAGATATAGTTGAGGCTCCATCTCAAAGAAATTTGGAGTTTGTCGAAGCACGACAATGATTACGAATCCCCCCTAATTATGGGTTTATTTGTCAACAACGACAAAATATTGCATTGATGCAAGGGGAGAACAACTGTGGATTGATTGGTGTTTAAGGGGTCAGACACCATTGTTACAAGTGACTACTAATCTTTTGAATCATGGCTAGAGTTTCTTGGATGGCTATCATCTAAGGCTGAAGAACAACATACTACTTTTCTTTTTTCAAAAAGAAGTTAGGAGAACAATACATATACTACTTTTGGTTTGGAAGGTACATATGTATAACGTTTTGCAAAGATATACTAACATATAGATGATAATCATTGTTGTAGAATACTTAGCTAAGTATTTTAAAAGTATTCCATGTTTTATTTCATAAAAATACTTAGAATACATATTTTACTGATAAAATACATGTAAAATACGTTAAATGCTTCTTAACATTTAAGGTTTTCATATTTTTTCATTTATTGCTTTTTGGAAAAATTAAATACATGTTAAATACATAGAATATGTAGAATGCGTGAAATATATTAAAATGGTAGTTTTAAAATGTAGAATATGTGTAGAATTCTTATGAGTAATCTAAAATGTATTCTAAACATTTTGTGATAACTTATTGCCTTGAATGACCACCTAGGTAATGGTGTTATGTGGCGTGGTGTGATATGGTTTGATTTGATATGAATTCATACGATGAGATTGCATTATCTACAACGTTTAATAAAACTCACGAATGGGGCCAAAAAGTTCATTGAACACACTATGCGTAGCATATTTCTCTTATGAAACAACACTAAGTCTCATCTTAGTTAATCTTCTATAGAACAATGAACAAATATATTTGTTGTCATCCCAACATGAACCCAACAAGCTCATGATTTTAGTTCTTTGGAATAGAACGACATTTGGTCAAATGTCACAATCAAACCAAAACATTTGAATGACGTTGAAGCTAGAGTACTAGACTACAATCTTTCCATGCATTACCGCGTGGTATTTAAGGCACATTGCATGATTATTATCTTTGGAGACATAGGAGCCACTTTTTTGTTGGTGTTTTGTCTCACTTGGTGTAAATAAGAAGCTTCTTCCAAACTTAATGGGGCCATAAAGTTCATTGAACACATAGGGTGTAACATATTTCTCCTGAGAAAACGACGACAAAGTCTCATCAGGCACATTTAGTCTTTTTTAGAACAATGACCCATCATATACATATTTGGTGCCATCCCAACATGCAATAAATAGTCTATTGTTCAATTGTATGTTCTTACAAAAGTGCAACATATGCTTTTGAATATTTCCTTGGTTGGATAATGTTCGAAGAATGGAGTCATGCCATTACGCATAAAACATATGACTCCCTAGGAAACAAGACAAAAGCTTATCGTATTTTAGTTCTATGGAACAAAAGGACATCTGGTCAGATGTCACAATCATCGAACGAGGACATTTTGAATGGCATTGAAGTCGGAAGACTAGACTACAACAACCTTTCGATGATGCTTTACGAGACGAGACGAGACGAGAAGGGGTATTTAAAGGCACATTTGCAAGATTACAATCATCCATCTCACTTTCTCTATTGGGTGTGTAAAATTTAAGAAGCTATTCTTCCAAACACATATAATCATATTCACAAAAACCTCACTTCAATTTTTACAATTAAGAAGCTTTCTTTCCAAAAAAACACACACTAAATTCACAGTTCAAAAATCTCACTTCTTCTTCTTCTTCTTCTTCTTCTTCAGAAATTTGTGGTTCTTTCTTCTTCTTCTTCTTCTTCTGATTGAAGAAGAATAGATATGGCCATGAAACCACATCTGTTCCTGCTCCTGCTATTCATCGCCTCTATCCTTTGCAATCCATTCTTAAGTGTAGACCGCCCAGCAACAGCAACAGCAGCAGCCATGCCATGGAATGGTGTTGTCAAAGCGACGAGTAGAATCAAAGCTTTGCACTTGCAGTACAACAAGTCCAAGAAACGTGAAAACTTGCAGTTGCAGTCGCAGTACTACATTTGCAGACTCGTGGTGCAAGCGTACAAAGCTAAAGAGAATCATGGTGATCCAACAGCACCTGCGCTGTCGGATACTCTTAAGGTGTTGGAGAAATCTCTGAGTCTACCGCCATTTGTGAAGGTTTGCGTAAACGTGGTTAATCAGCAGCTGAAAAGTGGAGAGAAGAATCCAAACGCAGGCTGATTTTAGGCAAATCAAAGTGGCAAAAATTCAGCGACAATTAAGCGTTTTCTCAGTGATCTCAGGCCTATGTTTCCTCTTTAATATGTTGGGGTTTATGTAATTGTGGTCTTCTCTGTATGTTAAGTGTGGTCCTTTTTTATATGTAAAGTGTTTGCTCTTCTTGTAATGTTTTTTCTTTTTCTTTTATCACTTTTTACTTTGATTCAGGTCAGTTGGTTGTTCATGTCACCACACATCCTTCGATCGAATGAAGATATTGAGGTATGGTATGGATCGATGAAGATATTGAGGTATTCGATCGAATGAAGATATTGAGGTATGGTATGGATCAATGAAGATATTGAGGTATGGTATGGTATATGCGAACATTTCCGTCCGATTTGTTTTAAAAAAGAAGAAGCAATGTGTTTGTACATACATATATGTTGTCATGTAAATTTTGTGAGGATTTAGTTCTTCTTAAAAAAAGCACATCTCCAAACTGAATCACACGCAACCTCGATGGAGTTCTCGATATAGTCTAACATACGTTGTCAAGTAAAACCTTGCCATGATTTAGTTCCTCTTAAAAGCACGTCTCCAAACCGCATCCCCCAGCTATCAAATCTACACATTGATATTGATAGCTCATACAACTGATTATTCTACTTGAGGCATCCGAAATCGAGTCATTCATACCTATCTCTTTTATAAAATGGTGCTTTTGCTTTATGATGTCATCCAACATCACACCGAGTTCTTGAATATATCCCTAATGACTATCTTTGTAGAAGGGGATGAGATTAAATGTAAAACACTTGCTACTACTGCTTTATAACATGATAAAGTTCCGCTGTCAAATTATACAATGTACAACCGTTTAGAGGCACATTAATTATGACACATTACATGTTGCATTACTTCAAAAATGCTAAAATCCTTCTTCTTTGTCCTATAAACAGAAAAATACGATATCATCAAGGTGGTTTCCAAAGTCCTCTCTCTCTCTCTCTCTCTGTCTCTCTCTCTCATGAGTTTGTTAGATTCTCTGGCCATAGTTTTGGTGTTGATGGGCCTTGGACACCCAAAATGTTTTAATTTTAGATAGAGTGTGAAAAGGGATCATTCTTAGATGTATTTGCACATCTATACTCACTTTTGAAAACGAGTTAAAAGGCGAAAACAAGCATTTTTTGTTGTAGAAAGAAAAACAGATTTTGGAGAGCTTATGCTCTCATTCTTGGCCCACTCCATCAATGCTCTTATGTACACCATTGAATGCGGACATTTTTGACATTACCGCCTCCGTCACCTAGCACTTGTTTAGAGTAGAAATTTGTTGTACATGTTTTGCGTTGATAGTGAATTATTTCTAGACTAGGACCCATGGTTTTTTACCTCCTTGAGGGTTTTCCAAGTTAAAAATTTGTGGTGTATCGTGCATAGTTTTTATTGTATATCTCGTTGTTTCCTTTGAACAATTTTGCACAACATAATCTTTCTTTGTCTCATATAAGTGATAAAGTGTTATCAAGATTTCGATCAAGAGGTATCAAAGCCGAGGTTTAACACTTTCGTATGGAGGCAAATATTTCACGATGGTTTGCTTAATCGACACCAACTACAACAAATGGAAAGGTAAGATGAAAGACCTTTTCGTGAAAATTTTACACTTACTGTTTTCATAGCATCTAAATCTAAGAGCAAAACCACCAAGGAATGGTTTTTCAAGAACCAACAAGTATGTGGTTTTATTCAACAATGAGTAGGAGATAATGTCTTAAACCATATTGTGAATGAAACAAATGCCAAAGTTCCATGGAACAATCTCAAAACATTGTATGCATCTAAGATAGGTAGCAATAAGTTGTTTTTGCTTAAATAAGCCATCCATTTAGTGTATAACGAAGGTAATTCTATCTCTCATTATTTAAATGAATTTCAAGGATGTTTCGATCAACTTTTTGGTATGGGAGTAAAATTGGATGACGAGATTTATGAAAGTGTTTTTAGAATTCAACCTATTCAACACTATAAGAATATAAGGTATGGAGCATTCACATTTGGAGGGCAAGAACACGAATCAAAATCTTGAGACATGGAGAAAAAGGAGGCTAGCAAAAAACAGTTTGATACAAACACTCATAACTTTTTCGTTTGAAACCCAAATATCATGTTCAAATATGGTTGGAAAGCTCGTGAAGGCAGCTATGTTTAGAATTTTCCATCGCTAAATTTGGAGCTCTACTGAGGGAGATATGATGATGAGAAGGTCGTTGTGTCATAGCTAAAAATAGGACTCGTAAAAAAAAAATTGAAAAAATCGTGAAAAAGAAGGGCAGAGGAGTAAGGTTGTGTGGAGGGGTGTTCTTGGTCTATTTCTTTGGGTGTTTTCTTTCCCGTTCATGTAGTGTGGTTGAGGTGTTATCAATATATCTTTGTAGATTTGGATTTATATATCTTCTTTCTCTCTTCTTTCCATCATCATCATTCAAGATACTTGCACTTTGGTTGTTAAACACCCTTCCTGATTCATGGGAAACTTTTAGGGTATCATTAACTAATGTAGCGCCAAACGGAATTGTGACTACAGAATATGTCAAGAGCAGTGTTCTAAACAAGGAGATGTAGTGAAGGACACAAGGGACATCATCACATTTGGAGATCTTGATGGTTGATAGAGGGAGGAGTATGCATACAAGCCAAAGTCATAACAACTGAAGGAGTAGGAGTAAATCAAAACCTAAGTATAAGGATTTAGAATGTCATTTTTGTGGTAAAACAAGAATAAAGAGGTACTGTTTCAAATGAAAAAAGAAGAACGACACATCTAGTGTTAAGCATGAAATTCTAATCATGCTAATACAAGTTTCTTAGATGATTTACTCGTTTTTGATGAAAACCTAATTAGTCTTGGTTACAATGAAACTAATTGGATTGTTGATAATGGGGCATCGTTCCATGTCACATTTAGAAGGGTGTTTTTTACTTCTTATTCTTAAGGGCATTTCAGAGTTGTGAAGATGGGCAATGATGGGCTTTCAAAGGTGGTAGGCATCAAGACTATTTGTTTGGAGATCAACACGAGATCGAAGTTGATTCTCAAAGAGGTAAAATTGTGTGGCTAATAGCTTTTGTCAGTAATTTAGGTTCATGAAATGTCAGAAGTAAGTCTTTAACATAATTATGCAAACCATGTCGGAATAAGTCCATTATCGCCACTTCATCTAAAGGGATATCACAAGCAAGAAGACAAAAATATGTTGTGTAAGTTGCGGCAAACCAATCTCCTTGACGCAATGTTAATTTGATTTTGTTTATCATCGTTCTTACACTATTTGTATCACCAAAACTAGCTAGGAAATAATTGATAAACATATCAAAGTTCTCTTAGACTAGTATAGGGGCCCAGACTTCTTCTATAGCAATGGTGCAAACCATGTTGGTGTGGTTCTTGTCAAATGTTCCAACTAACCCAATCAAGCTTTGTCAATTGGATATCAGTTGGGATGCATATGAATTACAAGGCACATCTGATTTAATAATCCTTGAATTTAAAGACATCGTACCATCAAACTTTGTTGGCAAACTAATTTTGGGTTCCTTCAACAAGCTTTGAGATATTGAACCTTGTTGTTGAAGAGATAACACATCGGCTTCAAGTTGTTGGACATGTTTAGAGAGTTGACTTCATGTTGTTGTGCCTTTTCAACCCTCACTACAAGTTGCAAAGAAGCTTTTGATTCTCTTGTTCCAATGTGACAAATTTTGTCATTAGGAGATCAAGCTTAGATACAATACACATATACTCTTGTTTACTAATAGTCTCCATTGTGATGAGAAGATTCGGCCAAATATTTGGGAAAAAGGAAAAGTGTATTCCGATTCAAACGGTCACAACCGAAGCTTTGAAGACGATGTCGATTTCGAAGAAAAGAACAAGAAGACAATAACAGAACAAGAAGACCAGGATTTGTATTACCCAGAGGCCAAGATGACAAGGTTACTTAAGACTCACATTGCATTGGAATGGTTCAACACTAAACATATATTCCATTTATATACCGTACATGGGATCATGCATGATCGTCACTTAGCATACATGTTGTGTGCCACTTAAAGTACATACACACATGCCATTTGGCGATCATCCATTGTGTACAACGCCACATAACTCTAAATAATAATAATATGACATGCATATTTGTTAATTGAAAGACCGTAAGACTCTTGTTTGAAGGCTATAGGTTTGAATCTTGATATTAACATTTTGTGACAAGTATAGCACTTTTATGTAGTACATGTGAACCTTTCGTGATTGTTACTTGTTGGTTTGGAAGATACATACAAAAAAATTTGTGTAGAGGTATACTAACATATAGGGTAATAACCAATGTTGTAGAATCATTGGCATACAATATGCATAGAATATGTAGCTAACTACTTTAAAGTATTATTCCCTTTTGTTAAAAAATACTTAGACTACATATTCTACAAATAAAATACGTTAAATACATGTAAAATGCGTTATAATGCTTCTTAATATTTAAATTTTTCTTATTTTTTTTTTTTAGCGTTTTGGAAACCTTAAATACTTTTTAAATACATAAAATACTTAGAATATGTGGAATATGTGAAAATTTCAAACATTGGTAGAATAAGTATAGAATTGTTCGGAGTATTCTAAAACATATTCTCAACATGTGGTGATAATAACTATGGTGATAATTTATCACCTTCAATGACCATGTAGGTAATGTTGATATGTGGTGTGGGGTGATATGGTTTGATTTGCTATGAATTCTTACAATGAGATTGCATCATCTACAATGTTTAATAGAACTATCAATGGGGCCAAAATGTTCATTGAACACACTAGGTGCAACATATTTCTTCTGTGAAACAAGACAAAGTCTCATCATATTTAGTCTTCTCTAGAACAATGACCAAATATATTTGATGTCATCCCAATATGGAGTCAAGTCAATCTTTGATTGTTCAATAAAATCTCATGCAAAAGTGCAATATGCTTTGGAATATTTCCTTGGTTGAATATGTTTGTAGAATGGAGCATGCCATTTGGCGTAAAATATATTACTCCTAGGAAACAAGACAAACGCTCATCATATATTTAGGTCTTTGAGGTCGAACTAGAACACTTTGGATGACTTTGAGGTTGAAAGGCTGCACCACCACATTTCCATACTTTATGAGCGGTCTCAACAATGGGTTTGTTCTTAGTATGTTCAAAATAGTCCTCAACAAGTTGGAGATATTGTTCCAATTTTTATGATATTAGGGACTGCAACACAATTAAAATATGTGTAATGCTTTCATGTTTGATAGTAGACATGGGGTGAAAGCCTATATGAAGAAGTTGGAAGGTATTGTTTTGTATAATTTATGGATATTTGCATGTGGGGATCATTTCCTCAAGTTCATATTCTAGTTTTCTAGTGGTGTTACAAGACATCCCTCTCCCAACGGAGGTTAGGTTGGTAGAAGAGACTAAGAAGATGTTTAACAAATTCCGTGCTTTCACCAAGAGAATGTAGTATTTAGAATTTAGAAAAAAACTGTATCGTCCATAAAGAGACCAATTTTAACCAATGGGAGGTCCAGAGTTAAATGTGTTCTTGATGTTGTCTCTTCCTCGGAGGTAACACCTTCGATTACTCCTAGGGTAATCAGGTCAAGGAATCATGGTTATGTAGGAATGGAAAAACAGGGATGTCACAACCTGATCAATTACGAAAAATAGTCAGCCACAACCAACCTTATGAATTGCACTTGAAACTGGGATAGAAATCCCAAAGTACAGATGAATAATTGATGACACGACATGATTAGACCCACAATTATGTATATTATAAGATTTTGATAAAATGATTACACGGCTCTCGGCCGAAACTCTATTCACTCTCTTTGATAGAAAACAGACATACAACTATAGTTCTCTCTTCCTACTATAATAGGAGTATCTCCCTCTCTTATTCCACGCTCCCTTCTTGCTGCTTCTGCTCACTTTTTTATAGCTTCTGTTTCCTCTTGGTGTGCTCTAATCATTCTTCTCATTTTTGGCTGAGTCCATTCCCAGTTGCGCGTATTTCGTTTACCTCCTTCATTCTCAGTTGAGTCTTTTTCACCTACTTTACCTACTCGTTTCTCTAGATTTGTTTCACACTTTATCCCTTTTGTCCCATGGATAACACTTGGCATGGTCGTGGGACAGTACCTTCGCACGTCGAACCCAAATCAAAAACTCGGAAAAATTGAAATCGAAACGTTAAAATGATAAGGAGCCACAAAAAATTCTAATGTACACTCAATCTTCTTCCGAAATTGCAAGGATGTCCTTAGGAGTTTGGATCACGGTCGTTTCCTTGGTCATTGGCATTGTAGTTGCCAGGTTGGCAAGTGGATGGGTTGTCTCGACATGTGGAATTTGTTCGGTGTGTATTGTCACCGAAGCATCGACCTATTGTTCTGTAGTCGTCATTGTGGTTAGTGGGGCTAATGCGGCTTGTGCTATGGTTTGCTCATCCTGTGCATCGTTGTTGGTGACCCCCATGTTCCTTCTTCTTCAATTGCCCCTTGGGCTACATCCTTTGTGGCACGGTTGGTGGCTTCTATTTCGAGTATGAGCAACAATTGGTCATCGTTGAATTCCTCGAGGAGGTTTCCAATTGCTGTGGTGTGTGTTCTTGCAAGGAATTGGAATTCCTTGGTGAGGTCTTCGCGGAGGATCTAGATGCTATTTTTGTCCATCTTATAGAACTCACGACCCTCTTTCTTCCAATTTTAGGTGTCGGCTTGGAAAACCTGTAACTCCGAAAACCTGTAATTCGACTGCTTCAGCCGACCATTCTTTCCATCCGTGGGCTAGAGACTCCTCAACCTTTTCATTAAGCTTCGACCGATGTTTGGCGACGAGGGCTCAGATGCGTGTTTTGACCATTTCATTTCTGGCTTGGCGGATTTCCAGCTCTTCCTTCGCTTGCGTGGCCTCTATCTGTGATTGGACTTTGGTGATTTCGTACGACTTGGTGATTGTGCTCAGTTTTAAATCCAACTCTTCTCGATATTGCTCAAAGCATTAGAGGAGTCGATTTGTAGTTTCGACTAATTTGTAGTTTCGGCTATTTCTATGATGTACTCGTTTTTTTGCGTTTCGAGGTCTCTTTGAAGCTCGTGGCATTTTTCGAACAGTGCATATTTGTCCGTGGTTCTTCTAAAACTGTCAGTTGTCGACTTAATTCCTCCTTGAGTTCCTCTGATTTTACGTGAATTGCCCGTTGATACTCCTCCTCAATTTTGGCTAACTGAGTGGCAGCACAGTCCTGCGCGGCCTTTGAGGGTCACAACGATGTTCTGTTCTATTGCCTGGAGCCGGGCCGTCAGGGCGTCAAGCAGTTGTTGGAACTCGACTGCTCTTTTTGCTGCTTATTCATTTAGTTGGTCAACTTCGGCTTTAGCCTTTTCATAGCGTTCCTTAGCCTTGTCCGCAATCACAGTTTGGACCACGAGCTCCTCTTCATAGTTGCGGGTTGGGCCGTCTGTTGGTACCACATTGTAGGGATAGGCAATGGCTCGGCTCAGGCCTAAACCGTTTGGCTAAACCAACTTAGCGGCTTAGAGGCTCGGCTTAGGCTTGAACCTGCCTTTACGATTTGAGCTCGGTATGGCTTGGCTTGAGCCTCGCCAAATCGGCTCAAACCGGCTAAGCCATTTAGGCGATTTAATTAATAATTACTATAGTCTATTACTATTAGGTTAAAACTGAAGTCTAACAAGTCATGAGTCACGAGTCTATTGTCTGCACACTGTCATGATATGGCAAGACTCGAACCCATGACCTTATGCTACATGGGTCGAGCTCTTGACCATTAGACCATACATTGTAATACATAAAATGTTATTTTCATTTATGTTTTATTATAGAAAATTGATGTATATTCCAAATTTCTCTGGAACATTCTAGAAACTTCAGGAGTATTCCTTAGAACACTATAAAAGGAGGCACAAGGCATTATTTCGAACCAAATCAGTTCAATGCTAGTCTTAAGCCTCCTAGGTACTACTGTACATTCTCTTCACATAATATATATCTTTTCTTATCATCACTCTCTCTCTTGATCTCTCTCTCCCTCTCACTCACTCTTTCCTTCTCTCGAGAGTTCTTCACCTCTCTTAGTACTAATACTTCTTTTAGTACTAATTCCTTCTCTGTCTTAGTACTGTTCCTGACACACACAGACTCCAGAGTGACGACTTAGGACTCTCCACAAACGTGAGAGAGAGAGAGAGAGAGAGAGAGAGAGAGAGAGAGAGAGAGAGAGAGAGAGAGAGAGGTCTAAGGGAGCCTGCACAATGCATATTACAAAGTGGAAGACGACGACCTGCTGCTGTGTGCGTCATGTAGCCTACACGTTGCACATCTTCAGCCTTCAACTTTTCAAGTAAGATTCACAATGTTTTTTTCCATTCATTGAAGTGTTTCTTTTTTTGTTCTGAGTTTGGATTGAACTTTTTTAAAACTCAATCAATCCAAAAGGAATTATATATGTGTGTGTGCGCACACACACAGGGAATGTATGAAAAGGAAAATCATTGCTCTCTGTCTGTCTCTCTCTCAAACTTCAATAACCTTTAGTTATCTATTATATCTAAGGTGTGAACGAAGTCACAGAGGATTGGGGCCAAGTGAGAAGAGTGTGTCGACGACATGATAAGAAGGGAGCGGGAATCTTGTTGGCAACAACATGGTCTAGGAGGGATGATCGAAGGGGAACGAAATGTGACGACATGCTACCGTTTGTATGGGACCTATCGACTGTGAACCCACGTGATAAATACGTGGTGTAAGCTCCTCCTTTTCTCATTCTCCTTGGTTCGAGACCCTCATGGTCCCGCCCGAACAACATGCACTCGAATCTTCACGACATAATTTGATGAACCCGACGTGAAAGGGAGGTAAGGGAGGATGATGGAGGAAGAAGATTTCGAGGTGATGATGTTGAGTATGATCATGGAGTTTTCGAGGGAAAGAGAAAGGGAAGATGCGGGTCAACAAGACATCGAGAGCGTAGTCGAAAAAGTTGGTCGTTTCAATGGGGATGAGGTTCCAAAAGTTTTAAAAGCGTACAATGCCGAGGTGACGACTAGGGATGTGGACGAGGTGATAAGGCTAAAGTATTTTTGTCGGGTGGTGACGGTATCAATACATAAAGAGGTTAGAGAGCTTCAAGAAGCTCACGAGTCATGGGTGTCCTTCCAAGAGGCTCTATTAGAAGCATACAATTACGAAAAACAGAAGGGACGAGGTCAGTGCGAGTTCGACTAGTGGGTAGCATCGAAGAAGGGCCATCAAAGCGCAATGCAAGCATTCCTAGAGTTCTCGCGTCATTTTGCTCAACTCTCGGAGCGGGATCAACAATTGGTGGGGTTGGATAAGGTGCTATTCTTTTTGAAATCGATCGATTAGAAGGAAACGGAGGCCATTGGGGTCCAACTCGAGGATGACGAAGGTGTGAACGGAGTCACGGAGGATTGGGCCCAAGTGAGAAGAGTGTGTCGACAACATGATAAGGAGGGAGCGAGAATTTCGTTGGCAACAACATGGCCTAGGAGGGATGATAGAAGGGGAACGAAATGTGACGACATGCTACCGTCTAAGGAAGAGGGCTTGAGGCGGAAGGGTTTAATGGTGCACGACATGGAAGCATTGGTAAGAGAGGCATACGAGAGCTTGAAGTTGCAAGTCGAGGCCAAAGGGAAGATTCCAATGGAGCCGAAACCAAGAGTAAAGGTGGATGAGGAGAAAGTTGCCTCTCGAAAATTTCGAGTGAATGATGTGGCCGATATGAAGGCTGAAGTACGGTACAATGGTACCACAGGAGAGGGTGTGGAACAAGCCACCGTCTCGTCTTGCGAAGGAAGGACGGCCAAGGATAAGGCCGAGGACTCGAAAGCGATAAACACCATTATGAGGTGGACGAGTGTTTCGAGACACCCGATGTGTTCGAGACATCGAGTGATAAAGAAGCAAGCCTAAGCTAAGCTTGCATGTTTGAGGAGGACAACGTCTATGCGGTTGGAGAGATAGCCACGAATAACGACGTCGAGACGAAGGTGGCTATGGGCGACTCCATGGTGTATGGTGGTGTCGAGTCCTCCTCCCAACTAGTTCTAGAGACTTGGGCAATTGTGCCTGGGAACCAATGTGAACCCAAGAGATGAAAGGTGGTGGTGAGGACGTGAAGGTCGAAGCTAGCGTGTATGGCAAAGAGGCCGAACCAAGCACAACAAAGGACAATGAGGGTCAAGTGGTCCAAGTGGATTCGAAGGATGTTCCTCGGGAAGTGATCACAACTTCTAAGGTGAGGGAGGACACTAGTGTGAAGATCAGGGAGGCACAAAGGTAAACTCTAGCGCGAAAGTTAACCACAAAGGTGGACAAAATGGGAAGCATGCAACGTGGTCGCATAAGGACCTAAAGGTGAGCATGTACTTTAAGAAAGGGCTACATGGTGTAACTGGTGTCAATGTTCGAGCGAGGCTTTGTGAAGTTAAGTATGTAAAGGGAAAGGAAGAAGGGTGGAAGTGCCTTGGCCAAGGGGGTGGTCGGAACAAAGGTGGCACGCACACGATGCACGAAGGGTTATGCTCGAGTGAAGCAAAAGAGATCACAACATCCGGTCATGGTAAAAACGCTGACCAAGAATATGGTGGATTGGATGGTGGCAATGGTTTGGGTGGAAAGAATGGGCGAGTCTGAAGTGGAGGAACAAAGACGGCACGGGCGACGGCACGGACTCAAGGGTTGACTACCTTTCACCCCACCAATCACACTCTTTTCATGGCACATGCCGGAGGATGTGCGGTTTGCTGGGGGTGGATGTCGTGATGTGGCATGCTCGAGTGTGGGAAAAAACCAACGAAAGGGGGTCAAAATGTGTATGTGCAATGTGTGTGCACAAAAAGGCAATTAATTGTGCACATACAAAAGAAAAGGGAAACGGAAGGGTACAAAGGAAGTATAGAAAGTTGTGTAAAAGAGAGAGGAGAGATGAAAAGTAGAGAGGAGACAGGTTGTGGATTTGTAGACATAGGATTATATTGCATGTAATGGGCTAGTGGATAGACATATTGACTCTTAGCTAAAGGTGCACGGTTTAAATCTGGCTTGACAATGTAGCATGATTTAAGGAATTTTATTCCTTTTGCATTAAAGACGATGTGGCGAACCCCCTTCCTTTTTTTTTCTTATAAAAGGAGGTCGAGGGGAGCTCATTGGGGGCCTATGTTTTTGGGTTTTAGAGGTAGACCTTTAGGGTTTGGAGATTTATCTTCTTCTCTTTGATTTCTAGGGTTTTGGGAAGTGTGCCATTAGGGTTTTCTTGTTTTCTTTTCTTCTACTTTCTATTAGGTTTAGAGCTAATAAGTTCTTTCTCAGCTTCTTCTAGCTAGAGTTTAAGGTTTCGATATTTCTTCCTCTTCTTGGTCAGTTGGAGGTTCTTATGGGTTCTTGATCTCTCTCTCTCACACACTCTCATCTTTGAGGTGTGTCCGTGGCCTGGTCTTGGTGTTGGCGCTCAAGGTGCTCGGGTTGTTTGTGGAGCTCGTGAGCCCGAGGCTCATTGGTCCAGCGTTGCTTCGCCCCCGTTTGTCATTGCGAGCCCGTGTGCTCGCTGTTCGGGTGATTCTCAGTTGATGGTGTTGGTGCCTATGTTCATCGTTGCGAGTCCGTGAGCTCGCCGTTTGGGTGGTTCTGGGTTCGTTGTGTTGGTGCCCGTCTTCGTCATTGGGAGTTCGTGAGCTTGCAATTCGCGTGGTCCGAGGTTTATGGTGTTGGTGTGGTCGGCTCTCATGGTACATGGTTCTCGGTTCGTGTGGAGTGCGGTGGCGTGCTCATGCTCCAGTTGTATTGGAGGTTACGCTTGGTGTGCTCATGTTTCAAGAGAATATGCGGAATAATGCTCGGCCACAACCGAGTCTTCGATCACTTTGTTGAGAGTTACAAACATAGAAATGGGAATGTGGAGATAGATGCATGTATACACAAAACACTGTAAACAAGAGAGTACACAAGATGTTACCGTGGAAACCCTGAGAGGGAAAAACCATGGCAGTCCACATACTCTGAACTATCACTATGTCAAAAGAATACAACAGGGGGGCACAGAGGCAACGACCTCATGCTCACTCTCTTCGTCTAGTGGCGGTTACAACAGAGAATCACTCACACACACACACATACACACACAGTCTTTCTCTCTCTCTGTTACGCTCTATACAACAGTTACACCAAAACTAACTCTATCACACAATACTGGCCTCAATGCACCATCCTGGTAAAGTGTTTGCCCTAGGTCATATTTATACTAATATGACTTTAGGACTATTTACAAATATAGCCCCAATGGGCTCTCAGAAACATATTTACATATATGTCCCTTCATCCAGTGAGAAGTTCTCCTCGGACCTGCATCATCCGGTTCTCACTAGGTCTTCCTTGCCGGGTACACATCATCCGGTTCTCACCGGGCCTTCATCAACATGTCGTCCACGTACAGGAGGAGTATCAGGAAGTCTCCACCTTTGAACTTCTTCACAAATACGCAATGATCGGCCTGCGTCTTGTGGTACCCTTGGTCGGTCATGAAGGAGTCGAACTTCCGGTACCATTGTCGGGGAGCCTGCTTCAAACCGTAGAGGCTCTTCTTCAACTGTCAAACCAGGTGCTCCTTCCCTTTCTTCACAAATCCCTCCAGTTGTTGCATGTAGATCTCCTCTTTGAGGTCGCCGTGGAGGAACGTCGTCTTCACATCTAACTACTCTACCTCGAGGTCCATGCTTGCCGCTATGCTTAGCACCGTCCGGATGGAAGTCATCTTTACTACCGGGGCAAATATCTCGTCGAAGTCCACACCCTTCTTCTGTTGGAACCCCTTCACCACGATCCGGGCTTTGTACCTTGGGGGGTTGCCGGCATCTCTCGGTTTCAACTTGTACACCCACTTATTCCGGAGTGCCCGCTTTCCTTTCGTCAACTCCACCAATTCATACGTTTGGTTCTCATGCAGGGAATCCATCTCATCTTGCATGGCACTCAACCACTTGTGGCTGTGGGTGTCCTCCTTTGCTTCTTCGAAGCTTTTCGGCTCCCCCTGTCAGGATCAGTACTAAGACAGAGAAGGAATTAGTATTAAAAGATGAGGATTAGTACTAAGAGATATGTAGAACTCTCGAGAGAAGGAAAGAGTGAGCGAAAGAGAGAGATAGAGAGAGAGAGAGAAAGGGTGAGAGAGTATGATGATAAATGATATATATTATGTGAAGAGAGTATACAATAGTAGCTAGGAGGCTTAAGATTGGCATTGAACCGATTTGGTTCGAAAAAATGCCTTGTGCCTCCTTTTATAGTGTTCTCAGGAATACTCCTGAAGTTTCTAGAATGTTCCAGAGAAATTTGGAATATACATCAATTTTCTATAATAAAACATAAATGAAAATAATATTCAACGTATTACAATGTATGGTCTAATGGTCAATAACTCGACCCATGTAGCATAAGGTCATGGGTTCGAGTCTTGCCATATCATGACACTATCCCCCCCTTTACATTCATACAGTGTCATGACACTATCATTTGGATTGAGGATCCGGTTTATCTGGATATTGACAATGGAAGTCTTCAAGAAGAGCACGTGCATTGGTCACATTCTCTATTGGTTCCCAAGTACGCTCGCTGGGACTATATCCTAGCCAATCGTCTAGATAGTAGAGCTTGTTGTGAACAATCTTGGAATCAAGGATGGCAGCAACCTCATACTCAGGTCCATCGTCAAGCTCGATCGGGGGTGGGGGCTGTGTAATACGTCTTGGGATGGTGCTCTCTTGATAGGATTCAAGGAGAGAACTATGAAACACTGGATGTATCTGAAGTTGCGGAGGTAGATCGAGACAAAAAGCGACATCATTAATCTTTCCTATAAGACGGAAAGGACCTAATCGTCGGTAATCCAACTTCTCGCATGGGCGAGTAGTCTTGATGTGTTGTCGTAGTATCCATACCCGATCTCCAATGTTAAAACTGGATGGAAGTCGATGATGATCCGCGTAAACCGTGTGTGTTTGTTGAGCTTGTTGGAGATGAGTAGATAAATCGGCTTGTAGCTTGCGTAACCGCTCTAAACGATCCTCTGCGCAAGGATTTGTGGACAACTCTGGGGTTTCAAACACACACCACTGGGGGTGACAACCCGTATAAGCATAAAATGACGTAACTTTAGTCGATGTATGGACAAAATTATTATAGGCAAATTCGGCGAAGTGGAGAATATCTGCCCAATCATCTTGATAATAGTTTAGGAAGCACCGAAGATATTGCTCCAGCGTTTGATTTGTTCGTTATGCTTGGCCATCAGTTTGTGGGTGGTAGCCGGAGGAGAGGTTACAAGTGACCTTGAGCATTTTAAAAAGGTGCTTCCAGAATTTTGATACGAATTGGGGTCCATGGTTGTTGATGATACTATCGGGAAGGCCATGATGCCGACATACTTCACGCATGACAATTTTAGCGGTTTCTTCAATGGAGATTTCCTTAGTACATGCCAAGAAATGAGCCATCTTCGTATATCAATCTACGATTGTTAGAATTGCATTGAACCCCTTAGAGACTGGAAGATATGTGATGAAGTCTAGAGCAATGGATTGCCACGACTTTCTTGGAATTGGTAATGGTTCTAATAAACCATATGGATGATGCCTTGGCATTTTCGCTCTATAGCATGTATCACAAGTCCGAACAAAATCTTCGACAAATTGTCGCATACGGGGTCACTAGAATGATCATTGTACTAAATCTAATGTTTCAATACTACCAAAATGCCCAAATGTATATGTGTCATGACAGTTTTGGACTACTCGAAGGTGGCAAGAACAAATTAGGAACATACAATAGTTCATTAAAGAATAGTAATCCATCATGGTATTTGAATTGCTGATAGTCCATACCTGGAGGTTGCGACTTTGAACAAGATGCTCGAGAGGGATCAATTTGTGTTAGAATGGCTTGGCCGAAAGCATCGGTCTTCAAGTCCTCACATATAGTATCGATAACGTGGAAATCTATGGGCATGCCAAAGACCTGTGTTGCTTGCAGTTGTGTCGGTCCCAAGATTACTTGCTTTTGGTTATCAAAAGCTGGCTCACCGGGACGCGGTGCTAGGTACGAACGTCATGATAATGCATCTGCCTTCCTATGGTGCTTCCCCGGACTATATGTAATTTTGAAGTTGAAACGCGTGAGGAAGTGGGCCCACCGAGCTTGACGTCGATGTAACACACGAGCGTCCTAAAAGTAGGCAAGGTTTTTGTGGTCACTGAATACGATGACTTGATGAGAGGATCCCTTTAGAAAATGCCTCCATTGCGTAAAAGAGTCCATTATTGCCAATAGCTCCTTATCATGAGTTTTGTAGTTGATTTCGGTGGTGTCAAACTTGCGTGAGTGAAAAGCCACAGGATGTAGCTTCTCATCATTACCCCGTTGTGACAGAATGCTCCCCAATGCGAAATCCGATGCGTCTGCTTCAATAATGAATGGTTTTTCCGGATCGACATGAGCTAGAATTGGAGCCAATGTAAATGCCTTTTTAAGACTTTTGAAAGCCATGTCCACTTCTTCAGACCAAACGAATGATTATCCCTTCCTGGTAAGCTGTGTGAGAGGTAGAACGAGCTTTGAGTAATCCTGTATGAACTTCTAGTAAAAATTTGCAAAGCCTAAAAAGCATTGCACATCTCGCACCGAACGCGGAGTCTGCCACTCTACCACAGTTTTGACCTTAGCTGGGTCCATGGAGATGCCTTCCGAGGAAATGACATAGCCCAGAAATTCCACCTGGTTGCACCCAAAACTACATTTTTCCAGCTTTGCATAAAGACCATGTTCTCGAAGTTGTTTTAGTACTAACAATACATGAGAATCATGCTCTTCTTGGGTATTCGAATAAAATAGTAGATCTTCCAAATAGATGATCAAACAAACATCTAAGAGATCTCAGAATATATCATTTGCCATGTGCTGGAAGACTGTTGGCGCATTAGTGAGGCCGAACGGCATGACCGTATACTCGAAGTGCCCATATCTGGTGCGAAACGCGGTCTTCGATTCATCTCCTGGTCAGATCCGTACGAGGTTATAGGCTCCCTGTAAGTCGATCGTCGTGAAGAAGCTTGCACCATTGATCCATTCTAAAAGACTTGAGATAAGGGGAAGTGCATACCTATTTTTGATTGTAACCTTATTCAAGCCACGATAATCTACAATGAGACGAACAAAATGGGTGTGCCGGCTGGAGATTTCGAATGCTAAATGAAACCATTTTCCAAATTCTCCTCGATATAGGCTCGTAGGACTTCTTGCTCGGTTGGTGACAAATTGTAGATCGGTCCCCATGGTGGCTCTTTCCCCAGTTGTAAATCGATGGGGCAATCATATGGTCGATGGTGAGGAAGCGTATTGGCTTGTACTTTATCGAACACATCGGCATAATGATGATACTTCTTTGGAAGTTGAATGATGGGCTCCTCTTTAATGGTGTCTGAGGGCTTTACTGATATTGCGAAGAGAAACATTTCTTCCTTGCGTCCTTCTTCCCGCAACTGATGTAGCGAAAGGGTTTTTCGATACCGGATTTCTCTTGTTCTCCAATCTATGTCTGGGTTATGTAATTCGAACCATGGTAATCCTAAAAAAATGGGGTGTTCTAGGATGCTAATTATATTAAATGATACTACACATGCTAGATTATCTAGGACAATATTAATGGGCTCTAACTCTTCTATGATATTTCCGGAAGCAATGGGACGACCATCAATGACTACTACAAAGGCTGGACACGGGAGTTTTCTGAGAGATATCTGATGAGCTTGGGCAAAGTTCTTATCCATGAAGCAAGAATTAGCTCCAGAATCTAGAAGTGCTAAGACATGTACTGGAGGGGTACTTTTAGTACTAACTATTACTTGGGCTACGAACACATTGCTAACTTGCTTAGACGGAATGGAACCACTAATGGGTTGCATAGATCTAGGGTTGTCCAACCAAACGGCTCCTATTTTGGCTGGACTTAATCGTTTAACTCTACTTCTAACTGACTAAGGACATCAAATTTGTTCACTAGATTTGGGCTATTAGTACTATTAGGACTATCAGATATCCCTACTGAAATAGACTTGGGTTTAGTACAATTAGAACTAGCAACTATTTGGTTACCTGCCTTCTTGGCCTATGGGGACAGTTTACTGCGATATGCCCTGGTCCACCGCAATAAAGACATAGTCGGTTTGCTCAGCGTCATTGCTTTTCTTCTTCCGATAGTGGTCCACGACGACGTGTGGTGTCAATTTCCATCGGAGTTGGAGTACTTACTGGAGGCGCATTATATGACTCCCTCGGAAAAGGTTTCGCTACCACTGAGGCGTAGGTAGACTCCGATCTTGCCCTTGGCATCTGGAACTGACATTCCGAACGCCGTTCGAAGAGGCGATTGTCGCATCTCACTACGCGACTGATTACTTCTATTAATGACTTTGGTTCTTCGGGAAAGGTCAAGAGTAAATCTTTGACATCATTACATAGACGATAACGAAATTGCTCCATTAACGCTTGATCATCCCAAGGGATATCAGAGGCGAGTGGACGAAAATCTGCAACGTATGCGGAGGCTGGATGATCGCCTTGACGTAGTCGTCGGATTTTGTTGATTGTTGTCCTTATGTTGTCAGTATCTCCAAAACAGGCTTTAAACTCACTTATAAACTCCTCAAAATTGTTTAGTAATGGAGATTCTTTTTCTAACAATGGAGTGAACCATGCCAACGTTGGGCCACTTAACAACGTGCCTACTAAACCCACTCGTGATGCATCGGTGGGAGATCAAGAAGGATGCATTTGAATAACTAGTCGTACCTGATTAAGGAACCCTCTAAACTGCGATCGCGTTCCATCGAATTTCATGGGAAGACCGATCTTGGGTTCTTTATGAATCCCTTGTGTTCTGGCTCCTTGTTGTTGCATCTCTACGATGGTTGCTTTGAGTTGTTGGACGCTGTCGTGACGATTTTCGGCTACGGTGTGAAACCGAGTGAGACGAATAAACCAAGGATGTGCAACATTGCACATACACTTAGCAAATAAGCCTCCTAAGGCCTAGTGGCACTTGAGTTCATACAGAGGGGTGCAAGCAAGGTTTGAACCTTGCACCTCTAAGATACAAGATGATTGCCTTACCATTAGGACAACTATCATATAGTGTAGATTCTATGTATTTTCTTTTCATATACAAATTATAGACGAAACAACCATAGAAAACCATGTGCACAAAACCATGGTTTTAAACCCATGGTTTGTGCATGACATAAGCAAAACCGTGTGCACAAAACCATGGTTTTAGCCCATGGTTTTGTGCATGTCACGAGCATGGAAAGACCTATAAAAGCCTCTAGTTGGGCTTGTGTAAGGGGGGCTCAATATGTGATATCACCAACACCATTATCATCAATATAATATTTGTCTTTATCTTCTTCATTATTTTCTACTTCTCAAGTGTACAATTTTTCTTCTTCTCAAGTAAACCATTTTCATTTAATCTTACATTGATCGGCATCTAGCGTCGATAATTCCGCGATCATCCTCCCCAGTCCAAGACCCCGGTGGTCGCTCGAGTAGCACACGCACGCGCGAATCTTCGCGACATCATTTGGTGAACCCGACGTGAAGAGCAGCAGGGGAGGACGAAGATGGATGTCGAATATCTCATGGAGGCAATGTCAAGAAGGATGATGGAGTTTCTGATAGAAGGGAAAAGAAGAAATGAAGCCCAACAAGCCGTCGACAAGGTAGTCGAACGAATGAGCTATTTCAACGGTGCTGAAGTCCAAAGTTTCCTAAAAGTCTACAATGCGGAGATGGATTCAAGAGGTGTGGATAAAGCTATGAGGCTAGAGTACTTTTGTCGGGTGGTGTCTCAACCGATCTTCAAAGATGTAAAAGAGCTTCTAGAAGCTCATGATTCGTGGGCGACTTTCGAGAAGGCTCTATTGGAGGAATATGGCTATGAGAGACTGAAGGGAAAAGATCGACGCAACTTCGACCAATGGGTGACATCAGCGAAGACCCACCAAGGCGCGACACAAGCATTCGTAGACTTCGAGCATCATTTTTCTCAATTGTCGGAGCGGGAACAAAGATTGGTGGGGGTCGATAAGGTCCTTATGTTCGTGAAGTCAATCGATCGAATGGAAAGGATGGCGATCGGCCTCAAACTCGAAGAAGATGATGGTGCAAATGGCCTCATCGAGGATTGGAGCAAAGTGGAAAGTGTATGCCGACTACACGATAAGGGGCAAGCGAGAATATCGACGACAACAAGACGGCCCATGAGGGACGATCGAAGAGGGACAAGATGCAACAACGCACCACCAACAAAAGAAATGAGGCTTAGAAGGGAGACAAAACCGAGGCGAATGGTGATCAAGGAAGAAGAGACCTCCCAACAAATGCGGGTTAATGAAGTGGCCGATACAAAGGCTCTAGTTCGGTATGACGGTACCGAGAGAGAAGGTGTGAAACAAGTCACCTTCTTGTCTTACAAAGAAACGACGGCGAAGGAGGAGGCCGATGACTCGAGGACGGCGAACGCCACTTCGAGGGAGGATAAATGTTTCGGAACACGCATTGTGTACGAAACATCGGGTGATGACGGCGCAAGCATGAGAAAAGCTTGCATGATCGAGGGAGGAGGAAAAGTGTTTGAGTCTGAAGAGATTGAGGAGGTAGCCATGACAAACGACATCGAGTCGGAGGTGGCTATGGACGAGTCGACAATGGATAGCCATGTCAAGACTTTCTTCACGCTTGTTCCAGAGACTTCGGCGGTTGCGCCCATGTGCCAACGTGAGACCGGAGAGACGGAAGGTGGTGACGGGAAGACGAAGGCCCAACACAAGGAGGAAGAAGATCGAGGAAGAAAGGATATCCCCACACCTATTCTAGAGACTTCGGCGGTTGTGCACGTGCACCAACGTGAGACCGGAGAGACAGAATGTGTGGACAAAAAAGAGGACGACCGGAAGGGCGATGAAGAAGACAAGGTAAATGTAAATGAACGAAGGGATTCCTTCACACTGGTTCCGGAGACTTCGGCAGTCGAGACCGTGTGTCGACATAAGACCGAAGATAAAGGAGGTGGCGAAGAGGAGACAATATGGCTCGAGGCGAGCATACACGGAGGGAAGGATATGGCCGACGTGGAGGCCAAGGATGAAGCTGCTGTTGAGTTCGATGGAGAGGTTGCATGCGGGAAGGAAGGAAGAGTCGAGAACCGGTTGAACCGGAAGACGATCCGGCCGGGATTCCGACCCGAACGAAGGAAGATCCACATGGGAGCCGATCGATCGGGGCCGACCCGGCCGAAACCTGATTCGGCGAAAATCGATCGAACGATTCCGATCCAAAAGGGGGCTGACCCAGCCAGAATCAATCGGTCGAGCCCGACCCGGGGAAATGTGAATGCAGACGAAGGCCAACCAAGCCAAGAAGCGATCGGTGGAGACCGATCCGGACAAGGGCAAACCCGGCCTAATCGGAGATCGACACGAACGATCTACAATACCCAGTTGAAGACGGTGAGAGTGAGGAGTGACCAGGAGTCCAATCGAAGGACACGCGCGGTGGACGAAGGAAGAGCGGTCGTATCGACGACATCGTTCGGTAGATCTACTACAACCGATCGGGGAAGAAGGTGTGAGCGCTGGATATGGTGGATCGGGTGGCTACGGTGGTTCGGTTGGAAAGATTGTGCATACTCGAAGTGGAAGACAAAGTCAGACGAGGTCGACGAGCGTGCAGAGGAACTCGGTTGATCACCGTTGCCAAAGATCTCACCTCTTCACCTTTCTCGGCACATACCAGAGGATGTGCGGGTTTGGTGGGGGTGGATGTCGTGACGATTTTCGGCTACGGTGTGAAACCGAGTGAGACGAATAAACCAAGGATGTGCAACATTGCACATACACTTAGCAAATAAGCCTCCTAAGGCCTAGTGGCACTTGAGTTCATACAAAGGGGTGCAAGCAAGGTTTGAACCTTGCACCTCTAAGATACAAGATGATTGCCTTACCATTAGGACAACTATCATATAGTGTAGATTCTATGTATTTTCTTTTCATATACAAATTATAGACGAAACAACCATAGAAAACCATGTGCACAAAACCATGGTTTTAAACCCATGGTTTGTGCATGACATAAGCAAAACCGTGTGCACAAAACCATGGTTTTAGCCCATGGTTTTGTGCATGTCACGAGCATGGAAAGACCTATAAAAGCCTCTAGTTGGGCTTGTGTAAGGGGGGCTCAATATGTGATATCACCAACACCATTATCATCAATATAATATTTGTCTTTATCTTCTTCATTATTTTCTACTTCTCAAGTGTACAATTTTTCTTCTTCTCAAGTAAACCATTTTCATTTAATCTTACATTGATCGGCATCTAGCGTCGATAATTCCGCGATCATCCTCCCCAGTCCAAGACCCCGGTGGTCGCTCGAGTAGCACACGCACGCGTGAATCTTCGCGACAACGCGTAACGCAAGTTCCACATGTTGTGTTGCGTTTGCTGCTTTTCTAAGGAGATTTGTTGAAGCTCCCCCAACAACCGTTGATTTTCTTGTTCCAAAGCAAGGAACTTCTCTTTCAAGCATTGCAACTCCGAGAAAACAAATTGATATTCTTGAGCGCTAATAGTGGCCATGGAATGAGAGGAAAGAGGAATAAGAGATTAGTATGAAGGGAGGGGGACAGAGGGGGAAAAATCGGTTCAAACTGTCAGGATCAGTAGTAAGACAGAGAAGGAATTAGTACTAAAAGATGAGGATTAGTACTAAGAGAGATGTAGAACTCTCGAGAGAAGGAAAGAGTGAGTGAGAGAAAGAGAGAGAGAGAGAGAAAGGGTGAGAGAGAATGATGATAAATGATATATATTATGTGAAGAGAGTATACAATAGTATCTAGGAGGCTTAAGACTGGCGTTGAACCGATTTGGTTCGAAATAATTCCTTGTGCCTCCTTTTATAGTGTTTTAAGGAGTACTCTTGAAGTTTCTAGAATGTTCAAGAGAAATCTAGAATATACATCAATTTTCTATAATAAAACATAAATAATATTCAGCGTATTACAATGTATGGTCTAATGGTCAAGAACTCGACCCATGTAGCATAAGGTCATGGGTTCGAGTCTTCCCATATCATTACAACCCCCCTCATCAGTTAGCAACAAGCTCTCTACATTCAGAAATCTCAGGGGGGCCCATCTCTCTCTAAGAGGATATCTGTGTCTTGGCTTTCGGCAACCGGCTCCTCTGTTTGTTCTTCATCCAAATCTGATTCGGGGTCTTGGCCGGTTCCGGTTTCTGCTTCTTCTTCTTCTTCGATCAGTTCGGTTTCCTCTCCGTAACTGACCGGTTCTTTGAGTGTCAACCGGCTCTTAGCCGGGTAGGTCCGTATCTCATCGAACCGATCCTTACCGGTCGACTCGGAGTTCATTATCTTCTTCTCTGACTCCCAGTCGGCAAGGGTCTTTTCCTCCATGAAGATAATATCTCGACTCTGGAAAACCTTCTTGTCGACTGGATCCCACACTCGGTAGCTAAACTCATCATCGCCGTATCTGAGTAATATGCAAGGCCGGGACTTTGGATCCAACTTTGCTCTCCGGTCCTTTGCAACATACACGCAAGCGAGACACCCAAACACCTTCAGATGCCAGTAAGACACTTCCTTACCGGTCCACACTTTCTGCGGCATGTCTCCGTCCAAGGGTATTGAGGGAGATCTGTTTATCACGTGGGTCATTGTCATCATCCCTCAGCCCAAAACGTCTTGGGTAACTTTGCATGTGCCAGCATAATCCGGACCCTCACCATTATGGTCCGGTTCATCCTCTCGGCCAACCTGTTTAGTTCCGGCGTCTTCGGCATGGTAAATTCTAGCCGGATTCCCTTCGAGTGATATTACTCCTCAAACTACCCCGGATATTCGCCTCCGTTATCTGCTCGAACTGCCTTTAGCTTCCAGCCAGTTTCTCTTTCCACTCTCGTGTGGAACTCCCTGAAGACGGATAACACCTGATCCTTCGTCTTCAGCGGTGTGGCCCACAACTTCCAGTTGTGGTCATCTATGAACGTCACGAAGTACTGCGATCCGGCATGTGACTTCGTGTCCACTTGACACACATCAGTATGCACCAACTCCAGTGGTGCATTACATCTCATCGGTGGCCTTGATCGGAAGGAGGTCTGGTTTTGCTTACCGGTGTCGTGTTATTACGCGGGTGCGTGTCGAAAGGGCGGGACCACGGGGGCCTCGGACGAGGGAGAAAGGGATGCCAAGAAAAACGACTCCGGACACGACCTAGAGGCAACCGAACACGAGAGGGAGAGAGAGAAGAGAGAGAGCATGTGCGCGACACCGACTCTTATACACACAGGAAACAAGAAAGTGTTGTGCTCCTGGCACCACCAAATACACCAATATGCACAAACCGATACGATTATATATATAACAAGGGAAAAGATACAACCATGGCTTCGAAGCCGGCTACGCTCATTAGAAGAGAAGTTAACCTAACAACGTTGGTGTCATAACTGCGGCGCCCGACTTCTCAAGAAGGAGGAGAAGAAGAAAAGAAATAGGAAGTTACTAATCCTAGGAACCCTTAACCAAAAAAAAGACCCTCTACAAAACAATATACCCTTACGACTCAAAATGGGCAACCCCATACAAGAGACCCCTTCCTTCCTTTTATAGCCTAAGGAGGGAAGGACGTTACAATGTGGGATAAATCCAGATTACATGGGATCCTCTGTCCCAACTTTATTGCCTATTCGGCGCCACAAAGGCACCCCTTTGCCCTTATGCTAATTCTGTACAAGGGTGTGTGCACATGGTGCACCTTGCCGATCTTTCCAATATTCTCCAATTTCTCACTGTGGCCCGAAATCTTCACGACAGCCCGAAATCTGATTCGGGATAGAGGATCCCATGTAATAAGGGATTTATCCCACATTGTTACGCATCCCTCTCCTTGTTCTATAAAAGGAAGGGAGCGCCCTTTGTGAAAGGGTTGCCCATTTTGAGTAAGGAGGGTACACCACTTAGGTCGAAGGTGTGTTAGTTCTTCTTCTTCTTACTTTAGAGTTCTTTGAGGTCTTCTTCTTCGTGTCTGTTTAGGGTTTTAGCCCAGTGAAGAGCTTGGATGTTCTGTGGGGGCTTACTTCTGGTGGCCTCCTGTGCAAGACCTCGCTCGGCGCGACGAGCCCGAGAGCTCCCCAACGGCGGCTTGGCGGTAGACTGCTGTTGTGACCTAGCCTACCTCAGTCCGGCTCGGAGCCGGAGTTGTATCTTTCTCTTGTACATACATATATATATAGTGAAGTTCTATGCATCTGTGTCTTTGTCGTTGTCTTTGGAGTTCCTTCTTTCTAGTTTCTGTACATAGGATGCGTGTGCCTAGTAAGTGTTGTGTGCACACCCTTTTCCCCCCTCCCATATGGTTGCTCCTTGTACGTGTCCGGAAACGCTCTGGTTGGTGTCTTGGCCAGTCGTGGGAAGAAGTGAGGCTCGACCTTCCATACCCCGTCTCTCTCTCATCCGAGACCCCCGTGGTCCCGCCCCTTCTACACGCACGCGCATAACAACGTGACAACGTGCCCCGTTGTTGGCCCTTCGCTTGGCCGTATGCATGCTCCGCTCTCCGCATACCGTTGTCCTCAACGTACAAGGAACACCCCGTAGTAGCCTGCTTGGCCACTTTCATCTTGCGCTACTGCCACTGGTTCGGAGCCTTCCGCTTGTTGTAGTTCCCTCACCCCCACTAGCTTGTTATCTCGGTTTGGCACGCCACGCCAGTCATTGCTATTCCGACTAAGCCGCCGAGATCTCCGAAGCGGGTGTGAAGGATCCTCCTCCGGACGTTGATATTGACTCCTGTCTTCAACCATGCAGCTTGTAGCGCACCCTCGTCCACGTTCCCGGCATCATTGTGTGTCGTCTTCTGTTCCCTTGTTCAGTGCCACCTGCACCGAACGTCGTCCCTTAGTCGTGCTTTGATTCGGCCCTTGATGGCCAGTTGCACGATTCTTCTTCAGCTCTGTGTGCCTTTCCGGCCCTGCACACCACCTCATGCTTACCTTGCCGGCCCTTCGGAAACCGTAACCAGCTGGTTAAGATTTCGCAACCCGACTACCCCGTCTTGCCGACTCTCGTTGTTGTCGGGTCCCATTTCCCGCCGCGACCGTCTTTCTCCTTGGTCTTACGTCACCTCGCCGGCTTGCACTGCCAAGGTCTCCGGAACCGATGTGAGGACCCCCATAGGACCGGTCTTTCTTTCTCTTCTCCCGCCTTCCGCGTTGTCTTCTGGCCCGGTTTCGGTTAGTGGCCGATTGCCGCCCCCTTTTTCTTGATCCGGTTCACCTACCGCCATCATCCTCCTCACTTGGTCTCACATTGCCATGTCGGCTTGAACTGCCAGTGTCTCCAGATTGGTGTGAGGATCGCCTTCGCCCATCTGCACTCCCTACATCGCCAGTTCCCATTTCCTGCTGCCACCATGCTTCATACTCGGGCTCACGTTGCCACGTCGGCTTGAATTGCCGGTGTCTTCGGATTGGTGTGAGGATCCCATAGGACCGGTCTTCTCTTTCCGCTTTGTCCCTTCTTCCATCGACCTTGCCGGAAGGTTCGGTTTTGGTTTGTGGCCGCCTCACCGGCCCGATACCTCCTTGCCGCTCTACCTTCGTCACCCGATCACGTTCACCAGCCGCCACCGTCCTTTCCTATAGGACTCACGTCGGCACTCAGGCCGACCGCCGGATCGGTGTGAGGATCTCGTGGGACCTCCCCCCTTGCCTTCCCTTGCCTTCGTCCCCTAGCCGCCACTGTTCGTTACTCTAGGTCTCACGCCGGCTCTCGAGCCGACCGCCGGAATCTATAGAACCGGTGTGAAGGATCCTCCTTGGGCTTGTCGTATTTCTGACCCTTATCCCAGGTCGTCTTTGTTCGCAAGTCGAGAGGGTGGCTCGTTGCACACCCTTTCCCGTGGCACCGTCATACCGCGTTCCCGGCCTCTTCGTAGGCATGCTCTCTCCCCTCTCCTGGATCGGTAATCTGGAAGTTCGCTCCACCCGATTCTCGTCCGGGTCCGACCGTCATTCTATAGATTGCCGGGTCCCGTTCTCCTACCGCCACCGTCAGTATCTTGGTCTTACGTCGAATTCGATGCCGACCGCCGAAGTCTCTAGCCCGGTGTGAGGTGACCCATAGGACCGGTCTTCGTTCTTTCCTTGCCGGGTCCCGATTCCTGCCGCGACCGTCCTTCTCCTTGGTCTTACGTTGTCTTGTTGGCTTGCACTGCCAAGGTGTCCCGAACCGATGTGAGGACTCCCATAGGACCGTGTCTTCGTTCTCCCTATCCGGATCAGTTGTATTGGTCGTGACCTCTATGTCCTCGCCGCCACTTTCCGTCTCTTAGGACTTCCGTTGGTTCACGGACGCAACCGCCTAAGTCTCGGGAATGAGTGTGGAGGACCCATACTTTAGTGAACCGCTTCTTCCATTTCTCTCCGTCGCCGTCATCCCCCTTTCTTGCGCTTCCCCAGCATCTCCCTTCTCTTTCCGTCTCACTTTGCCATGTTGGCTCAAACTGCCGAAGTCTCCAGTCAAGATGTGGGGTAACCGATTTCGTAACGACTCCTGGTGACTCGTCCCAGGACACCAACCCTTTTAGTGGTGTCGGTGGATAGCATCCGTTCTGTGATCAACCAAGGCCCTCCTGGGCTTGATTCTCCAATGTCTGGAGTTTCGGCTCCGATGCCAATCCTACCGGACTTGTTTTGTACCCTTGATCACCTCCCTTTTGATTCCCAACCTTTGCCCGGTCGGTCTTTCTCCCCATGTAAAAGAGGGCGGCTCGTTCCGCACCCTCTCTCGTATCAGCACCTTCATGCTAATTCTGGCCTTGGTCGAACAATCCACGACCAGATCACGCTCCACCTAAATCGGAGTGCCGCATGGTTCGGTCTCCGGTTGGGTCGTTTCTTGGCCTCTTCGTCGACCTTCTCGCGGGCCACTTCCCATCCATCTTCGCTGGCATCGTGCTAGGACTCCTCGATACCATCATCCATCTCCTCGGTCTCACGTGGGCATAAGGGCCCGAATGCGGAGTTCTCCGGAATTGGTTCTGAGGGCTTTTGTCCACTCCTTCCTCGTATCATCTCGCCGGTGATTCTCAGTCTCACACTGCCGCCTTCCTCCTCTTGGGACTCACGTGGGCACTCGGGCCCGACTGCCATCGTCTTGGGAGCAAGTGTGGGAAGACACGTAGAACTGCCCGTCCTATTTGCGCCTTTATTCGTAGCCACCGGCTCTTCGTGGTCGGTGGTCATCCCCTTACCGATTGTGCAAGCCCTGCCTGGGCTTGCTTCTCTAATGTCCAGAGCCTCGGGTTGACGTGCCCGAAACTGCCGGTTCCAACGTTCTGATTCTGCGATCGATATCTCGGCCTTGTCCTTGGCTGTTCTATCTCTGCAATCCGAGAGTGTGTTTTGTTCCGCACCCTCTCCCGTGGTACCGTGGTACCGGTCTTCTGCCATCTCGTGGGGCAAGTCCATCTCCTCGGCGTTGGCTTGAGGCCTCGTTCTTTCCTCTTCCTTGAGCATTGCCTCAAGAGCTGCGTATGCCTTTGCAATCCTGACTGCGAAGCCGAGCCTTTCCGATTCTCTTTGTCGTTCAACCTCTTCCCGCTGTGATGGTGCGCCGTCACGCGCCTTCCTCCCAACCTTCTCAGCTCGCTTGACATCTAGCCGTTGGCATACCCTTCCGACCTTCGACTAGTCCTCCGTAAGGCCATTCACTCCGTCGTCGTCTTCGAGCTCAATCTCGATGGCCTCTCGATCCGCTCGATCGATCGACCTAACGAACAACAAGACTTTGTCCGCCCCCACCAAACCTTGCTCCCGCTCCGGGAGTTGAGCAAGCCGTCGCTCGAACTCTGGGAACGCCTTCGTTGTGCCCCGATGGGTATTCGCCGATGCCACCGAATGGTCGAAGCCGCGTCGTCCCTGGCTCTTCCGTTGTCCCCCATATGCTTGCAGGAGCGCCTATTTGAAGGCCTCCCACAAACTATGAGCTTCCCGGAGCTCCTTCACTTTCGCGTGCATACGGACGACGACGACTCGACAGAAGAACTCCAGCCTCAATGCCTCGTCTACGTCTCGTTCCTCCATTTCCGCGTTCTAGGTTTCCAAGTGGAATGGGACTTTGTCCCCGTTGAAATCGCTGACTCTTTCGACCACTCGCTCAACAACTTGCTACGCCATCTCTCTTCTTGTTGTTGCTCATCCAAACTCCCTCACCGCTTCGACCAAGAGTTGCGCAAAGTCTCTTCGTCCAACTCCATTCTCCCTTGCCGCCCTTCACGTCGGGTTCACCAGAGATGTCGCGTTATTACGCGCATGCGTGTTGAAAGGGTGGGACCACAGGGGTCTCGGACGAGGGAGAAAGGGATGCCGAGAAAACCGACTCCGAACACAACCCGGAGGCAACCGAACACGAGAGGGAGAGAGAGAAGAGAGAGAGAAGAGAGAGAGGAGAGAGAGAGAGATCATGCGTGCGACACCGACTCTTATACACACAGGAAACAAGAAAGGGTTGTGCTCCCGGCACCACCAAATACACCAATATGCACAAACCGATACGATTATATATATAACAAGGGAAAAGATACAACCATGGCTTCGAAGCCGGCTACACTCATTAGAAGAGAAGTTAACCTAACAAATTTGCCACCATAGCTGCGGCGCCCGACTTCTCAAGAAGGAGGAGAAGAAGAAAAGAAATAGGAAGTTACTAACCCTAGGAACCCTTAACCAAAAAAAAGACCCTCTACAAAACAGTATACCCTTACAACTCAAAATGGGCAACCCCATACAAGAGACCCCTTCCTTCCTTTTATAGCCCAGGAGGGAAGGATGCTACAATGTGGGATAAATCCATATCACATGGGATCCTCTGTCGCAACTTTATTGCCTATTCGGCGCCACAAAGGCACCCCTTTGCCCTTATGCTAATTCTATACAAGGTGCGTGCACATGGTGCACCTTGCCGATCCTCCCAATATTCTCCGATTTCTCACTGAGGCACGAAATCTTCATGACACCGGCCAGGCAATCGGTGCAGTTCTTAAGCTACACGTGCTTCACCGGAATGAGGTTGTCTTCGGCTAGCCTCTTCATCCCCTTCTCGCTCATGTAACACAGTCTCTTGTGCCACAGCTCACCGGTAGTGTCGGAAGCAACATTCACTTCTTCTGGGCTTAATCGGGCATTCATCAGGTACAATGTGCTGACCTTCTGGGCCCGAGCCACTATTAGGCTCCCCTTGGTGAACTTCATGACACTGTTCCGAATGCTACCCGTGTAGCCTTCATCATCTAGCCGAACGGCTGATATTAGGTTCAGTCGAACCTTCGGAACGTGTCAGACATCCTTTAGCAGCAACTTGCATCCGGTTGGTGTTGTCAGCCACACGTCTCCTATGTCGACAATTTGGCATGTACCTTCATTCCCCATCCGAACCGTGATCATCGGTTGTGTAGGATAAGAAGCATTTCCGGTTCGTGATCAGGTGTAATGATGCTCCGGAATCGACAACCCACGTTGTCTCGTCGCCGGCTAGGTTCAACTCACTCTCCTCGGTGATGAGCATCAACTCCTCTCCACTTGCTGCTCTCTGATCTTTGCTATTCCAGTCTAATGACCACTTTGAATTGGTACTGTCGATTTCCTTGTCTTTCGGGAAATGCTGACAGAAGCAAGTGGGCCTTCCCTTTGAATTTGACTGTGTCCCCAACTTCTCCTAGTTTGGGGACTCCGGTTCCTTTGTCTTCCGCGTTTCGATTCGGTAAGGAGGGCTTTGGAGTTAGAGCTCGTATCCTTGTCTTTCCGATGTGCCTCCTCATCTAGCAAGCTCGACTTGACTCTTGCTAGGTATAATTGTTTTCCTTCCGGCCCGGCATTGCCCAAAGTGACAACTAACGTGTCCCAGCTATCTGGGAAGGAACCGAGCAGGAGCAATGCTAGTACCTCATTGGTGAGAGGTACTTCCAATGATGTTGCCTAGTGAATCAGCCCCTGGAAGGCATTCATGTGCTTTGCCATGTTGGAGCCATCTTGGTACCGGAGCCTCACAAGCTTCCGAAATACCGAAACCCGATTTACAACATTTTTGTTTTGAAACATAATGTCGATCTTCTCCCAGAGCTCATGAGCCTTGCTCTCTTCATTGAAGTTGTTGTACAGGCTCCTGTCGATGAAGCACCGGATGTAAGCCATTGTCTTCATGTGCATCACCTCCCATATCGTGGCATCGATCTTGTCCGGTCTCTTGTCCCCGAACTGAACAGGCAATCAAAGATCTTTAACCACGAGCATGTCCCTCATCTTCGACTTCCACACTGGGTAGTTGGAGGCGGTGAGCTTGAACATGCCTCCAAATGAATCTTCCATTTTCTATGTCGTTTCGCTCCGATACCAGTTTGAAGAGAATATGCGGAATAATGCTCGGCCAAAACCGAGTCTTCGATCACTTCGTTGAGAATTAGAAACACAGAAATGGGAATGTGGAGATAGATGCAAGTATACATAAAACACTGTAAACAAGAGAGTACACAAGATGTTACTGTGGAAAACCCTGAGAGGGAAAAACCACGGGAGCCCACAGACTCCGAACTATCACTATGTCAAAAGAATACAACAGGGGGGCATAGAGGCAACGACCTCATGCTCACTCTCTTCGCCTGGCAGTGGTTACTACAGAGAATCAATGTCTCTATCTCTCTCCCTCTCTCTGTTACCCTTTGTACAATAGTTACACCAAAAATAACTCTAGCACACAATACTAGCCTCAATGCACCATCCTCGTAAAGTGTTTGCCCTAGGTCATATTTATACTAATATGTCTTTAGGACTATTTACAAATATAGCCCCAACGGGCTCTCAGAAACATATTTACATATACGTCCCTTCATCCGGGGAGAGGTTCTCATCGGGGCTGCATCATCCGGTTCTCACCGGGCCTTCATCATCCCATCCGGAGGGACCGAAATCCTAACAATGTTTGGTGGTCATCGTCGTCACGAATTCCCATCACCGAGACTAGCCTCACCGCCATCGTTGTAAATCTACTGAGACTTTGAGCCGTATATAAAGAAATTGTTTTGGTATATACTATGGTGTCTAGATCTTGACTCCTTTTGTTCTCGTCGTGTCGGAGGTCAAGTCATCCATTTTTTATGTTCGGAAGAGAGTGAGGTATAGAGAGAGAGGGAGGTACAGAGAGAGAGAGAAAGAGAGATACAGAGTTATACTCTGTTGTAACTGCCATTGCGCGAAGAAACAGAGCTCGAGGTCGTTGCCTCTGTACCCTTTTCTCTTCATAGTGATAGTTCGGAGTCTGTAGTCTTCTGTGGTTTTTTCCCTATTGGGGTTTTCCACGTAAAATATCCGGTGTCATTTTCTTGTGTACTCTCCTCTTTCCGTTTCTGTGTTTTGATTCCTTGAAGAAGTGACTTACTACTCGGTTGTGGACGAGCGATATTCCGCGTGCATTTCTCTTTACTTTACACTCTCATTTAACCCTCACAATTTATCCACCTGTATAGAATACTATGATAAATTCGCACCATAGGATATTATATGGTCATGCTTGTAACAACTGTGTTGCATAGCGTGAGCCGGGCATGCCAAATTGTGTTGTCTCCTCCTCGGAGATAACATCTTCGATTACCCCTAGGGTTATCGGGTCAAGGAATCATGGTTACGTAGGAATGGAAAAACAGGGATGTCACAAGTTCATCGATTACGAAAAATAGATGGCCACAACTAGCCTTATGAATTGCACTTGAAATTGCGAGATAAATCCCACAGCACAGATGAATAATTGATGACATGACTAGATTAGACCCACAATTATGTATATAATAAGATTTCAATAAAATGATTACACGGCTCTCGGGCGAAACTCTATTCACTCTCTCTTACAAAAAATAGACATACAATTAGAGTTCTCTCTTCCTAGTATAATAGGGGTATCTCCCTCACTTATCTCGTGCTCCCTTCTTCCTGGTCCTGCTCACTTTTTTATAGCTTTTATTTCCTCTTGGCGCGCTCCAATCACTCTTCTCATGTCCGGCCTCCATTCCCGGCTGCACGTATTTGGTTTACCTCCTTCATTCTAGGTCAAGTCTTTTTCACCTCCTTTACCTACTCGTTTCTCTAGATTCGTTTCACACTTTATCCCTTTTGTCCCACACATAACACTTGATATGTGTCTCCTTCCTAAAAAGAGGTATTCATACATTGAATCACAAAGTCATTATCCATGAATAAGGCATACACATATGAGCTCAACCTACTAGTTGGTGTTTTGATTCTTAAGTATTGCACTTAAGTTATCACTCCCACTTAATATGTTATCATATCTTGCACGAGTTGCACTGTATGCCAAGCTTGTGAAGAGCAAGTGACATTCACCCTCGACCATGCCTTCATTGCATACTTTTGAGTTTGAGAGTGTAGAAAATCAATGCTTGCCTTTTGAGTACAACGTTTAATAAAACTCCCATTGGGGCCAAAAAGTTCATTGAACACACTAGGTGTAACATATTTCTTCTATAAAACAACACAAAGTCTCATCATATTTAGTCTTTTGTAGCGCAATGACCAAATATATTTGATGTCATCCCAATATGGAGTCAAGTTATTATTTGATTGTTCAATCAAATCTCATGCAAAAGTGCAATATTTATGCTTTAAAATATCTCCTTGGTTGAATATGTTTGTGGAACGGGGTCATGCAATTACGCGTAAAATGTAAGACTCCTAGGAAACAAGAGTAACACTCATCATATATTTAGGTCTTTGGAATAGAACAACATTTGGTCAAATGTCACAATTGAACGAGAACATTTTGGATGATTTGAAAGTCGAAAGACTAGACTACAACGTTTCCAAACTTTATGAGCGGTTAGGTAGCAATGGGCCCTGTTTCCGCTCAAACCGAATTGAACTGTTAAACCGTGGCTTAATAGTTTATTGATTCGAAGATAAAATAAAAAGTCTGGTTTGGTTTTGAATTTCATGGTTTAGTGGTTCATCGGCTTATTGGTTTCAGTTTTACGTGGTTTGGTTTAAAGATTTAAAGGTTAAAAAATACTCCTAACTTTGAACTTTTAATTTAAAAACCTAGTTTGACGTATTAAATATTATATGCATTATATGCAAAGTCTCCTTTTGAATTTATGATACGTATGCTAACTAAATATATGATAACTAAATTTATAATAAGTATGATGACCAAATTTATGATGATTTTTTCACACAACTTTATAATTAGTATGATGATCAATATCTCTCAAAAATGGTTTGTTCGGTTTGGTTGTGATTTATGGTAAACCGGTTTGGTTTGATTCTAAATTTTTTGTAAATGGCTTCTTAAAATTTAAACAGTTTGGTTTGGTTTTTATTATGAATAAATGGTTTGGTTTGGTTTCAAGGTCAAGAAACCGAACCGGGCCCATTGCTACGGTCAGGCACACCACATAATTGTTATCTTTTGAGACATAGCATTCACTTTTCTTTTGTGTTTATTTCATGACATCTGATAAGAAGCTTCTTCCAAACTAACTATTAACTAACAAAGAGCTCGTTGAACGTGTAAGTTGTCACATATTTCTTACATAAAACAAGATAAAGTCTCCTCATATACATGCTTTTGTAGCACAAGGACCGATCATAATTGATGCCATCCCAACATCTGATGAACATTTGATTGTTGGATTAGATGTCATAAAAACAAAGTGCAATATATGCTTTAGAATATGTACGTCCCACTCATATGCTTTAGAATCTTGTTGAAACGTCCCACTCATCAAACCAGGACAATTTGAATGGGCCTTGAAGTGAGAAGGCCAGAATCCAAACCTTCTTTTGATGCTTTTACACAAGAGTGGGTATTTAAGGCACATTTGGAGACACTCAAAAACTCACCTTCAACTTTACAATTTAAGAAGCTTTCTTCCAAAAACACTCACACAAAAACCTCACTCCGAATTCTTGAGAATTTTGGTGGTTCCTTCTTCTTCTTCTTCTTTTGCTTGAAGAAGAATAAATATGGCCATGAAACCACATCTATTATTGCTCCTGCTGTTGATCGCCCCTATCCTTTGCAAGTCTATGAGTGTTGGTGACATAGCGAGTGATGTGGAGAATTTTATAAAGGGGTTATCGAAAAGAAAAGCCGAAGATTTTAAGTTGTGGTCGATGAAGGCGAAGGAAGAGGTTAATATACCTATAACTTGGGAACAGGAGTGGCAGAGTTGCATAAAGTGGGTGTATTATTACGAAAATGAAATAAATAATGATCAACAACTCACGTTGGTGACGTTGACTGCGTTCCAGATGTATCTTAAGCAAGCGTGGCAATCATTGTCTTAGCTTATAACAACTGATTAGTCTACTTGATGTATCCGAAATCGAGTCATTTATACCTATATCTTTTGTAAAATGGTGGTTCTATTTTATGATATCATCCAATATCGCACCAAGTTCTTGAATATATCCCTAGTGATTATCTTTGTAGAAGGGGATGAGATTAGATGTAAAACACTACTATTGTTTCTTTATAACATGACAAAATTCCTCATCGAATAATACAATGTACAACCTTTTAAAGCCACATTAATTAACATGTACTTTAGTGTAAAGAATGAGAAGCGTAGATGGTGGTATGCAGCGGTAGTGAGCTTTTGTGTGGTGAGTGTGTGTGCACGTGATGCAATAGAGAGAGAGACAGAGAGATAGAGAGAGAGACAGAGAGAGCTCTAAAGAAGAAAACTGTATATTACATCCAACAGTAACGAAGTTACAAAAGGTTGGTTTAAATACCAACTGATCTAGGGCAAGTGCCCTTTCTACTCTTCGAGGCATAGCCGACCACTCTTATCACTTGTGCCCCAATGCCTTGTCTTACATCACAATGCATGTGAGCTAAGTCTCATGGAAGGAATGGTTTGAATGACAGATAACGGTATGTGCTCTAAGATGTATAGATGTGTATGATTTCCCCGTTCCGCAAAGAATATGGTTTTGTAGTTAGGTGCAACATGTGTAGTATAATGTGTGAAGCGTTAGCCTCCACATTTTTCCCATGTCATGATACATTGGCGTTGCAAAATGGCCTAATTTACAGAGGAATTTAATGATGCTTGACAATCACTCGACCCGACATCAGTTATCCTCTCGGAGTGGTCAGCCAGTTAATGCAGAAACCAACCATTGACCACCTCCAATGCGCACACCAGATACTCCGGTATGTGTGCGGCACGAAGGACCAGGGGCGATTGGGCCGGTGATGCATGAAGGAATTTTCGGTTCGTAAATCGGAGTTCAGAAGCCCAAGATACAAGCTTCGGAAGGATTAATGTTACTTGGGACAAAAATGTAATTATGTCAAAAGGGGGAGTCAAAATTAAATGAGGGCTATTTCTATAATTTCTCAAATATAGAAGTATAAAATTGAATTGTAGCATCAATAAATAAATATAAAATTAAATTAAAATAAAAATACAACCGCCTACGGGACGCAGTTTGCCAACCGCCTCAAGAGGGTTGTAGGGCGGTTGACCACCCTATATAAGCCACGCCTATGGTGGCTAAAGGAGGAGGAGGAGAAGGAGAAGAAAAGGAAGCTAAAGCGAGTGAAGAAGCTCGTGTCGGTATGGGATGCAGAGCTCGCTAAAGAAGATGATGGCCTGCATAAATCAAGACAACAGTTAAAGAAAAGAAAGGAGATACAAGAAAAGGAAGAAGTTAAAGTCGTGTATCTCAAAGGCCTCTTTGTAAACAAAAGGTCGTGAGTTTGAATCCTCTTCGAATAACTTCTTTTGGTAATCAAATTTGGTAATATAAATTTAGTATATATAAAGTGAAAGAGAAAGACAAACAAATAGAAACCAAAGAGATTGAAGTGGTCTTTCTCGAACACTTTTTCTCAAATAGAGTTTATGAGTTCAAGTCTTGCCAAGTAACTTTTGGCAAATAAATATGGGTCGAAGCATGCTACGGTGTACCAACTTTTGGCCAAAAATTTAGTACTAAATCGAAGAAGAAAATAAACATTAAAAATTGTAAATAAGTTTCAAAAAACAAAAAACAAATTCATTACGTCACACTCGAATGCACAAAGATATTGTACGTCACACTCGAAATGTCCCTAGGCCATATTTAATACATTAATTGTTGCCCCAGTCTCCTAGGTAGAGTTGTACGAAAGCACACCTGGAGAAGGTATCCATTGTGACAGTTGGTCAGTCTCAGTATCTCTCTCTCTCTCTCTCTCTGGTATGGGTAGTCGAACGTGTCAATTGGTATGTCTCTCTCTCTCACTCACTCACTCTCTCTCTCTCTCTCTCTCTCTCTCTCTCTCTCTCTCTCTCTCTCTCTCTCTCTCTCTCTCTCTTCTGTCTCGAAGTTGTCAGACAGACAGTGGCAGAAAGTTAAAGAAAGACGACATATCTATTACAGGTCTATCTCTCTGTTTCTTTCTTTCACTCCACCTTCGATTCTTTCTGTTTCTTTCTTTCAAAGCTCTGTTTCTTTCTTTCTTTCTGTTTCTCTCTCTCACTCCACCTTCGATTCTCTGTTTCCCCGCGTAGCTGTTCTTGTGTTCCCCTCTGTGCCAGGTTCGATCTCTGAACGCAGAGATTTTTGTTTCCCCTGCTCGTTGTATGTGTTGTTGATTTTCCTTCCTTGTGTATGCTCGTTTGTTTCCTCTGTCTATGCTCGTTTGTCTCCTCTGCAGCAGCCTCGTTTGTCGAAATCAACACGGTCTGGTACCTCTGCAAGTTGTACAACCTCCAGGTATTCTCTGTGTTGCATGCCCAACTGGTATGTTTTCTTTTTCTGAATGTTTCCTGTCTGTCTGTTTTTTATTTGCATGTGTATGGTCATTTTTAGGGTTTGATTATTCATAGTCTATGTGTTGCATGCCCAACTGGTATGTTTTTGTTTTCTTTGTGTTTCTCTGTGTTTCTTTTAAAAATGTATGAAAATATTTTGATCGAGGTGGTTGTGTGTTAGACATGTTTGTACATGCAACGTAAATGGAGTTGGCTATGATGAGTTGCTATGTTTTCGTTTTGTTCTTGTTTCCTGTCCATCTGTTTTATTTTGTGTGAGTTTGACATGGATGAGTGTTTTTCCGACTATTTTGGGTTTTTGTGTGTTTGACATGGCTTGTACATGCGATGTGATGGAGTTGGCTATGATGATTTACAATGTTTTCGTTTTCTTTGACTTTCCTATCCGTCTGTTTTTATTGTCTGTGTGTTTGACATGGATGAGTTTTTTTCCGACTATTTAGGGTTATTGTGTGTTTGACATGGTTTGTACATGCAATGAGATGATTTGCTATGTGTTGATGGTAATTGCTTGAGTTTTCTTCTAGTACATGCATATTCATTCCCTGAGAATTGTGTTGACTAGGACAATGACGAGAAGGACACCCATAAAGAAGACATTGATGAAAGAGAAAGTGAAGACACCAGTGAAGGAAGGAAGAAGGACACCCATGAAAGAAAGCAAGAAGACACCCACAAGAGAAAGGGTGATGAATTCATCAACACAGAGAAAGAAGATGTACCACTCCATCAGTCGAGACACACCTCTTGGATGGAATTATTTCCTTCGAGCACGACCTGACGTGTATCCAGAGCTGAGAGAGTGGTTGTTAAAAACCTGGGGGTCAGCATATCCCGACACAAGGTGAGGATTCCACATAAGTGGTTTGAAGAGGGAATACATGAATTTATTGAAGACGAGATACTAACATGTTTATGATACAAATCAAATCACTAACAATGAGGTGGGTACTGTTTTTGCACGTGCTTTTGCATGTGAAGTTCAAGGTGGCATTGACGTAAATTGGGAAGATTTTAATCGGCACCGGTCAGAACATTACAAAGGGTCCTCCAGTACCAACACTGGCTTGAAGTCATCTAGAACCTCTCATGTGGATATTCTAGCTATAACACCTATCCACCAAGTTCTAAAGGCAAAGGTACGGGCCACAATGACTGAAAAGCATGAACAGATGATGGCCGGTTGCATAGCTTCTATGAGCTCAAGAATACAAACACTACTTGCTTATTTGGAAGCAGTTAAATCAGCTGAGATACAGGCAAAAAAGAAATTTTCTTCAATAAAAACTACATATGAATGGATTGCATCGACAATCCAAAATTCAGAAAGTGAGGTGTTGAAAGAGGAGTTGAAGAAAGAGCTAAACAATATGGGCACTCAATTAGGTTCACAGATGAGAGACCTTGATACTTGCAGGAATGCACATGAAGAAATAGATAATAAGTTGTTAGCCTTAAAGTTGCATTCTGAGAACCTTGCATGCTTGATGCAGGATTTAAAACAAAATGGTTTTGATACTTTGTGTCCATCTGTAATTGAGCACCCAAGTGGTATAGAAAGTACCATTATTAGTATAGCTATATCACGGTATTGGCTTTAAAAGTTATTTATTTCTACTTCTTTGGTATAAATAAGCGAGCAACTAATATATTATAACTTGTGTTTGCAATCTTCCAGGTGTATATTTTGTGGCCTCGGATTCAAGCTGGAGGCTATGGATGTTGTGATTACACCATGCTTGCACACATATCATGTGCTATGTGCTAAGTATCATTTTGAGAAAGAGAATACATGTATGGACTGTAAAACTACAATTGCGGCTGAGTGGTACTATGCTTGGGGTTTAAAAGTACACCCGTACGGTATGTGGCTCTACTATTCTATTGTTTGTATTATATGATGTCAATTAACATTTGGACTAGAACTAGTGTATGCCACAATTCATACTTCAAATTTAGTGTAATCTCTAACAACTATTATGTGGAACCCTAATTATGTGGGTTAGTATTGGCAGTACTCTTAATATATAATTGGTATGTGTAGTTGAAGGGATATTTTCCACAATTAGTAGTACTAAAAGGGAACCAGGTACAACATCGTCCAATCTATATTGCAACTTGCCTAGTATTAGTTTAGTAAACACTATACTTATAGTACACTGTTGACTGTTAAGATTGTTTGTGTAACTTGGGAATTAGTACTAGTAATGTAATTTGGGAACAAGGTGTATAGTAAATTGTTGAATAATAGTACAATTATTGTAATTTGGAAATGAGGTGTGTCAAACACATATCACGTTTAGTACTAATACTGTTCAAGATTAATATTGTTGGTGTAATTAGTACAAGTTATGTAACTAGGTGTGTAGAAGACATATCATGTTTAGTATTACTTGTGTGCAAAATACCAATCTACATTTGTTGGATTAGTACTTAGTAAGTACTACATGGTTCATGATTAGTACTAGTTCTGTACTTTGTGAACTAAGTTACTAGTACATTGCTCATGATTAATACTAGTTTTGTAATTTGGGAACTGAGTAGTACTTTGTTCCTTATTAGTACTAGTTTTGTACCTTATTAGTACTAGATCAGTAATCTAGAAAATAAGTGAGTAGTACATTTTGTAGGATTAGTACTAATTGTGTAATTTGACTAAGTCAGTGGTACATTGTTGAGTAGTACATTGTTCAGGATTAGTACTAATTGTGTAATTTGACTAAGTCAGTGGTACATTGTTGAGTAGTACATTGTTCAGGATTAGTACTAATTGTGTAATTTGACTAAGTCAGTGGTACATTGTTGAGTAGTACATTGTTCAGGATTAGTACTAATTGTGTAATTTGACTAAGTCAGTGGTACATTGTTCGAGATTAGTATTCCTTGTGTAATTTGCTAACTAAGTGAGTAGTATATTGTGCATGATTAGTACTACTTGTGTAAATTGGGAACTAAGTGAGCATTACATTGTTCGGGATTAGTACTCCTTGTGTAATTTGGTAACTAAGTGAGTAGTATATTGTGCATGATTAGTATTACTTGTGTAAATTGGGAACTAAGTGAGCAGTACATTGTTCGGGATTAGTACTCCTTGTGTAATTTGCTAACTAAGTGAGTAGTATATTGTGCATGATTAGTACTACTTGTGTAAATTGGGAACTAAGTGAGCAGTACATTGTTCGGGATTAGTACTCCTTGTGTAATTTGCTAACTAAGTGAGTAGTATATTGTGCATGATTAGTACTACTTGTGTAAATTGGGAACTAAGTGAGCAGTACATTGTTCGGGATTAGTACTCCTTGTGTAATTTGCTAACTAAGTGAGTAGTATATTGTGCATGATTAGTACTACTTGTGTAAATTGGGAACTAAGTGAGCAGTACATTGTTCGGGATTAGTACTCCTTGTATAATTTGCTAACTAAGTGAGTAGTATATTGTGCATGATTAGTACTACTTGTGTAAATTGGGAACTAAGTGAGCAGTACATTGTTCGGGATTAGTACTCCTTGTGTAATTTGCTAACTAAGTGAGTAGTATATTGTGCATGATTAGTACTACTTGTGTAAATTGGGAACTAAGTGAGCATTACGTTGTTCGGGATTAGTACTCCTTGTGTAATTTGGTAACTAAGTGAGTAGTATATTGTGCGTGATTAGTACTACTTGTGTAAATTGGGAACTAAGTGAGTAGTACATTGTTCGGGATTAGTACTAGTTCAGTGATTTAGGAAATAAGTGAGTAGTACATTGTTCAAGATTAGTACTACTTATTAATTTGACTAAGTCAGTGGTACATTTTTCAAGATTAGTACTTGTGTAATTTGGTAACTAAGTGAGTAGTATATTGTGCATGATTAGTACTACTTGTGTATATTGTGCATGATTAGTACTAATCGTGTAAATTGGGAACTAAGTGAGCAGTACAATGTTCCTTATTAGTACTAGTTCAGTAATTTAGGAACTATGTGAGTAGTACATTGTTCATGACTGGTACATTGTGTAAAATGGGAAGCAACTCTTGTGACCTACATTATATATTTTAGATGATGGTACTAACATTCAAGGTTTTTTTGTTTCTTGTAATGAATGTTGTAGTGTCAAGCAACTCCACGCCAGGGAAGGTAATGGAACAACCAACCCCTGTGCCTAAACCCTCAATATCTGATGCACATTCCAAGGTTCAGGGACCATCATTACCAATAACCTATGATTTTTATGATGAGGATGAATGTATGAGAAGGGCCATTGGAGCAGTGGAACATATACTTCTACAAACAAATTCCCCAAGCTCCGGTCAACATCAAGAAATAGAGCCCACTAAGAAGAGAAATGCAGTTTCTTTACAAATAGAGCCCAGTAAGAAGAGAAATGCTGCAAGAATGTTGTATGGAAACGGCAAGAAAGGCAAAGTTGAATGCAATGGTGAGTCATATAAGTTCTCACCTGTCTGGAGCATTGTCAACCTAATCCATTGTCTAATACCATGTACTTGTGTTACTAGCTGATGATGAAATGATATTTGGTGATGGAGATATGAGTCCAAAACCTGATCATGAAGACGAATTTATCACACTCCCAGGTACACGTCAAAAGCCAGACTTTGAAAACAATGATTTAGCTCATAACAACCCTATTTTTGTTGTTATTATAGATCATAACAACACTGTTGAGCACCTAGATGTTGTGGAGAAGATGACCGAGCCCACCACTTGCAATGGGGTATCTACGGCTGTACAGTATGACGATGTAACATTAGGTAAAAATGTGGCCCTAAACCCTATGTTCATTGTTTGCAAACTTTTGAGTATGTGAGTTCATACCAATATTCTTTGGAATCCCATTAATTAGGTTTACAAGAGCAGTCTGATTCCCAACTGCAATCAAATGAATCGGGAACTTCATGGAGCACAAGTGCAGAATCAGATTCCCATCAGAGTCAGAATCAAATTAACCTTTGCAAGGAGGCAGACTCTGGAAGCACATCTTCCACACATGAGGATTGTGAGAAAAACGAAGCATTCATATGTGAAGAGCAGCTGGCATGTACAAACAACACTATGTCTAAAGAAGCCTATGAGTGTGGAAAGAATATGGCAAGTACTGAAGAGAAGATTGAAGCCCATGAAGAGTGTGGAAAGAATATGGCAAGTACTGAAGAGAAGACTGATTGTACTGATAATGTGGCAAGTGCTGAAGAGAAGACTGATTGTACTGATAATGTGCTAGTACTATCTAAAGATTCCCATGAGGATCATGGAAAGAACTTTGCTAGTAATGAAGAGGAGCTTGATTGTACTGAGAATGTGCTAGTAGTGTCTTGTGAAGCCCATGAGGATCGTGGAAAGAACATCGCTTTCCCTGAAGATAAGCCTGATTGTACAGAATCCCATGAGGAGTGTAGAGCGAACAACGTTACTAATGAAGGTGGGCCTGATTATACTTAGAGCGAACAACGTTGTCTTAAGAATGAGGTGACATCCATCGTACAAGAGGAGTTGACCATGACTACTGCCATGGTCCACATACAGGAGTCTAATAAGAACGAGTGTATAGGCATCGGTGATGATGATAGGGCAATAAAGATCGCTAGGAGTACAAGCATTCAGGAGATGAGTGATAATTTGTCTATCGACAGCACCTTTGTGGATTTGTGTACAAGCATTGCAGTTGCAGAAAACATAGTTGCTCTCTCAAGCTTGCCACCAGTACAAGGTGCCCGCGCATCCACGCCTGTCTCTGATGCCTCTGATGATGAAGTGCCACTTAGTCAGCTCATACCTAAAGGCTTTAAGATAAAGAAGAATGTAAAATCAGAAAAATCTGGCACCAACAACAAGCGCATTACAAGATCGGCCAAGTTACCCTCTAGTGCCTGATTGTCTTTCGATTGTACTTGAACTTTAGTTGTTAGTGATGTCTGAAATTGAACTATTTGGATACCAAAATATTGTTTCAATTGCCAATGTAAAAAATCCAGTTCATGAATCTGAAATAGTTATACCAGTGTGAAATCAAGTTCATGTTTAAGGATTGCTTCTATATTTTGCTCATCAACATATATCAAAAACAATGGGAATATACTTTTTGATCTAAGTATTCTTATTTTACAACGTTTTGTTTCTTTTTTGAGATCATCTCCTAATCCTCGCAAAGTCTTTCAGTCTATTGTAGATAAAATGCTTGAAAGTCTTCTTAGCTTGCTAGGAAAATTTAGGTTTTTAGGTGTTGATGATGAGAAACAGAAAATATCGGGTATCGGGTGTTATTGAAGATATACTGAAGTATAGACTGTTTCATCAATCCCATTTGGACGGTAACCAGAATGTGTGCAAATTGTTGAAGCAATGTGGGCCATATTTTGATGATATCATCCCAAAGGATGAATCATCCACTAACAGTAGTAAGGAAACACTTACCTTTTTGAGCTATCACAAATTATTGTTTCAGAAGTTGGATTATTTTGTTAAGGAAAGGAAGGTCTGTACTTTAAGGATTATATAGTAAGTGGTTGTTTTACAAATAAAATTCTTTTCGCGACAACGTCGCATTTATCTTGCCTTCTCGGCTTCTTGTCATCGCACCATCTGCGATTATGCGTTTTCACCCCGATCATCCCCCAGTCACAGAACCCCGGCGGTTGTGACACACAGCCACAATCTGGTGAACCCGACGTGAAGTGTTGTCGACAAGGGGAGTTTCGGAGTTAAAGTTTTACAAATAGACGGTCGAAAAATTAAAGAAAATGGCGGATAAAGGTGCCAACACAGAGATGGCAAATAAGGGCTTCAATGAAGAGATGGCAAGTTTCATGATGACAATGATGAATCGGATGCTTCAAGAGCAAAGTGAAATGAACCGGATGGAAAGTGAGTTAACGCTCGCCGTACAAACGGTCATTGAGAGAATAAGCAAATTTGATGGCGAGGACATCACTCGGTTCCTTGAGGTCTACGAATACGAGATGGCCAATAGAGGGGCAACCGGAGAACAAATGGCCTCGCACGTCAATCGGGTATGCACACTTGATGTCCGAGCAAGGGTAATGGAATTATCAGAGAGATTCCGTGAAGATTGGGCCAGGTTCCATCAAGCATTGCTTGATGAATACATGCTAGACGACCGAACCCGAATCTCAAAGAAGAGGTTTCTTGAATGGACCGAGAAAGGGGGTAAAGGACTCTCAGTTTCAGAATTCCTGAGAAAGTTTGAGAAAAGATATAATGAGCTCTCGGTAAGAGACCGAGAACTACTACAATCAGAGAAGGTGGATTTATTCGTCCGAGCGGAAGATAAATCTTTTAGAAAAGATATGACCATCCTTTTTGAAGACCACACAAGCAAAACCGGAAGTACCCAAGGCTTGTTGAGTACTAAGAAGGAGGGAACTAACGATGGAGGATGGCTATGACACTAGAATAAAGACAACAGCCAGAGAATATCCAAAACAAGAATCAGGAACCCGAACGGATGTTGGCAAAGGAAAGGAGCCAGAGTCCACGATTGATGAACTGATAAAGGGAATGCAGGATCTACAACTCAAGTTCACAAAGCTTGAGAAGGGTGAAAGCTCGGGTGTTCGACAAAAGCCCAATGAAATAGAAAAGGGTGAATTCGTCCGCCGATGCATATGGTGCGATAGCGCGGAGCACCAAAAAAGGGATTGTCAGAGCCATAAGGAAGCGTTAGAAAGAAACATTATCTTCTATCAAAGTGGGAGAATCCACTCCTCGGAGACCCGACAACCCCTACAAACCAACTTCGGCAAAGGTGGAATGAAGAAAGTGATGGAGGACGAAGAGTTGAAGAATGTTCAGGCAATGTACTTTTCGACTACTTCCGGATTGAAGGTCGATGATCCCCAAATTGGATCAGGATTCTGGGGAAAAGTGATAAAGTCCACTACTGACAAAAGAGTCCAGCCACAGGACTTACGAAAGGCTGGTGACGAGATAACGAGTAGTACTGGGTGGAATGACCCAGTAGATTCACTCACTGCGATCGCCAAGATAGCAGGGGTGAATGCCCACGAGGTGATAGTCGAAGAAAAACGAAGGAGAACTGAAGAAGCGGGACCTTCTTGAAAACCCGAGACCTGAGAACAAAAGAGACGAGAAACTGAACGAGCTGTTGCAAAGGTGATGAAAGAAGACAAAGGTAAGCAAAAGATACCCACGTCATTCAAACTCGCCTCCGACATCGAAACATCCACCGACCTAAAGCATGTGCTAGAATCAAGGATTCTCGATAGTAAAGTTGAGTTAACACTCCGAGAAGTACTAGGGATCGCGAAGACGGAATTTCATGAAGTGATCATTGATGTGATTCGGAGAAAAAGACAAGTGGTTGAAGAAACGGGTGGAGTAAATACCGTTATGATACGAGAGGAATAAGAAGATATGGAGACTGCATTGTTAGCCGGGGTACGGAGTGCATACACACAATGTAGTCATGAAGAGGAACGAAGCGCACACACTGGGCTCGGGCGACAACTGAGGCTCCAGTCAGAATTGGAGATCAGATGGAACCATGTGTGGCACTCATCGACCATGGCTCTGAGATAAATATCATAAATATTACACCCGTACACACTAGGCTCGGGCGACAACTGAGGCTCCAGTCAGAATTGGAGATCATATGGAACCATGTGTGGCACTCATCGACCATGGCTCCGAGATAAATATCATATCGTCTGTTTTTTACAATCGCGGGAGATGGCCAATAGAAAGGAACCATGGTTGGAAGGTGAGAGCAGCGACTGAGGTCGTGGAGGATTTATGTGGCGCATGCCCAAATATTAAAGTTACAATTGGGGCGTGTCAGTAGATCAAAACTTCTTCGTCCAGGAGAAGTCATTTTATCCAGTAATCCTAGGGCAACCGTACATCACAACAATGTGGATGGAAACTAAAACGATTGATAATGGAGCGGCGTTTGCTAGGATTCGAAGCCAGGATGGGAAGAGGTCGGTACAGTTCCTTACTGTGCGACCAAATCATGAGAGGAATAAGGAGAATCTACGAGATCATCCACTACGAGATGTGGGGGATTTCGTACAGGATTTCTAGAGTTGGCCCTTACAAAAAGGGGTTGTGATGGCTCGAGGGAGGTAAGAAGCCCCATTCATAGCATTGAAGATAAAGGTAAATTATATGTTGCGTCGGTAGATGGCACAACTATAATAGAAGATTTCAAAGGAAAGAAATTCCGAAAAATAGAAAAAGAAGTACAAGGTGGAGGTATGATAGATTCAGAAGAAAAATTAGTGAATATATTTGAAGAATATTGTTTTAAGGATACAGTAGGAGAGTTAGAGTCTCTAATGACGGAAGATGATGAAGTGAAGTTGTGGTAAATTCCATCGAGCTATTCAAAACCATCAAGGAGTATGTTCAAAATGAAGAAGCTCGAATAAACAGAAAGCACAAAACGGTGGAGAAGAAGGTTCGGCCAGTAGCAACACCACTTCCATAAGACAGTGAAAAGATAATGAAGGAGGTGTCAACCGAGCCAATTCTTCAGGATCCAAAGAGAATTGGGCACAAGTTCACAAAGGAAACAATTAAAGAACTAAGAGTTGGAGGGGAGGACTTCTTAACACCTATAGAAGAAGCAGAATTTAGAAAAATGCTAGGGCGGCATGGGAAAGCATTCTCCTTCAACCCTGAAGAAATTGGATGTGTGAATCCGAAAGTAGTTGAACCAATGGTCATCTTCATGATCCCACACATTCCATGGAATCTGAAGTCAATCCTAGTGCCAAGAGCAAGGATGCTGCAATTAATCGAGCTTCTAAAAGAGAAAATGAACATGGGCATCTTGGAACCATCAAACGCTCCATACTCGAGTAGATGATTTACGGTGCAAAAGAAGGATGGGCGGCTTCGATTCATTCAAGACATCCAACCTATGAATCAAGTTACTATCCGGAATTCAGGAGTAGGGCCGATAGTAGATGAGTTTGTAGAGATGTTTGTTGGAAGGGCGATCTACTCTATGGGTGATCTCTACTTTGGTTATGACTAGTTCCAACTTGCGGTCGGTAGACGGGATATCACCTTCGTTAGGACTCCTATTGGATTACTTCGAATGTGTACCCTACCTCAAGGTGCGACCAACTTGATGGTATGCACAAAGTTCTCTGAGATTTTATTCCTCGCATAACCATGCCTTTCTTGGATGATATACCCATTAAAGGATGTGAGGAAAGAATGAAGAATGAAGAATTGGATAGTAGTGGATGTCAGAAGTTTGTCAGGGATCAGATAGAAGATTGTGATAAAGTGCTTTCAAGACTAGAGGAGGTACACCTAACACTTTCGGCTCCAAAATCAATATTTGGGGTTCAAGAAGTACTAGTGGTAGGACATATGTGTGGGCCATACGGAAGAAAGCCAGCACCAACAAAGATCAACGCAATACAGAATATGAAAGAAGAATGCAACTCTATATCTGAAGTTCGGAGGTTCTTGGGTGCATGTGTCTTCTATTGCAGGTGGATTCCACATTATGCCCACATATTAGATCCATTGTATTGGCTATTAAGAAAAGGGGAAGCATTTGAATGGACAGAAGAACACTCAAATGCAATTAAAAGACTGAAGGAGAATCTGGCTAAAGCTCCTACATTGAAACAACCTGACTACACCCAACCAATAATCCTCACAGTTGACTCAAGTTCGATTGGAATCGGGTGGGTAATAAGCCAACAAGATGAGGAATGAGAAAGACATCCCATTCGATTTGGTGCGAAGGTACTTAGCGGACGTCAACGAAAGTATGCGCAAGTGAAGAGAGTGAAGCTAAAATCGTTGCCGACCACAACCGGTTGTGCGTGTGTGGAATAATAGTCAATCTAATGGAGAGGAAAAACAGAATACGGAAACTGAGAATGACACAGATTTTAACATGGAAACCGAACTGGGAAAAACAACGTGGAGTCCACAAACTCCGAAACAGAACACTATGAGAGAAAGGAATACAATCAGAGATCTCAGAGGCAACGACCTCAAGATCCTGCTTCGCCAACAGGCGGCTATGGAGCTCACACGCTTCCACTCACACTCGTTCTCTCTCACAGTTACGGAGGCAACAACCTCTTCAACAGTAACTTTACAATAACTCACTTACATGATTGCCCTAAGTACTTATATACTAATGTAACCTTTCGACTATTTACAAGTTTGGCCTTCCGTGTTGGCTATCTCCACGATTTCCAAGTTGCTCATCAACACGGTTCTTCTCACTTCCCATCCGGAGGGACCTGTTTCCTAACAAAGAGATCTCTGGGGGATAATCATTGCTATCAAGACGGATAGGGACTATCTGATTGATGCTGAGGTGATTGTGGAGACAGATTGCTTGCCAATTTTGGCGATTATTGCAAATTGCAATATTCTAGACCAAGCAATGCTTAGGTGATGTGTCTACATCAAAACCATCAACCCAGATGTTTGACATATATCTGGTGAGAAGAATGCAATGGCTGATATGTTATCCAGAGCAAAATATGAAATAGAGGAAGTGGCAGAATCAGATAATGACGAAGAAGAATCAACTTTGGTCATAAATGCAATTAGAGGGGGTGAGCCACATGAAGAACATGAGTTTAAAGAAGAAGAGTATAATGAAGAGTTTAAGGAAATCAGGAAGTATCTACAAGCACCATGGAAGGAAGGAACTTGGAGTGGGAGAAACTTCTCAAATTTCCGAAAGAAGGCACACCGATTTTTCTTGCACGAAGGTTACCTTTGGAAGCACCCAAAGTATAAAATGGGAAATCCACAACGGGTTATCTATGACCAAGTGCAGCATGAGCAGATATTAAAGGAATTACACGACAAGGAGTGGGCTGGACACCTTGGAGTCTGGGCAACATTTCGTAAAATAAAGGAAAGATATTGGTGGCCAGGATTCTACAACGAAATCAAGAGGTATGTCGAGACATGCCCAACCTATCAAATCTACCCCAACATTAAGCATAGAGATGAGTTGCACCCGACCTATTCGCCGGCTATACATTACAAGTGGATGGTTGATATAGTGGCAATGCCAATGGGGGCAAGTCAAAAGAAGTTCTTGGTACTCGCTAGAGAAGACCTTACAAATCAAGTTGAAGGAAGAGCACTAAGATCGAAGACCACATCGACAGTATGCCAATTCATATTAGAGGATATAATATGTAGGTATGGGTCTATAGGGAAGATAGTGGCTGATAGAGGTGAGCTCAATTCTGATGAAGCAAGAGAGTTCTTTGATAGAATTGGAATTCGGTTATCATTGACAACAACATATAATCCTGATGCAAATGGAAAGATAGAAAGAGGTCATAGCCCGATAGTTAAAGCACTTGCAAAAGCATGTAAAGGCAAAGTAGGTAATTGGCCGAAGGTCTTGCCATATGCATTGTGGGCGGATAGGACCACACACAGTTCGGTGGTAGGATATATCCCGATAGAGCTCATGACAGGACAAAGGCCGATGATGCCGATTGAAGAGAAGATTGCTACATGGGCAATGCTACCATGGGAGTCAGAGATGAGTAGAGAAGACTTGCTAGCAATTTTGCTAGCAATTCGTATCCAACTACAATGTCAAGCAGAAGATGTAGAAAAGGCTGCTGAGAAATTTAAAGAAGCTCAGATAAAGAACAAAGCCAGATTTGACAAAGTAAACAGATTAAGACCACGAAAGATTCAAGAAGAAGACTGGGTGTTGGTACTGGATAGTAGCCTCGAGAACTACTACAGTACAATGAGGAAGTTCGCCAAACGGTGGTTTGGGCCTTACGAAGTACGGAAGGTGACTGATAAGGCTACCTACTACCTGAACGAGTTGGATGGGACTGAGATTCAGACGCCGATTGCAGGAAAAAGAATAAAGATTTTTAAAAGAAGAGAAAACACCGAGCCTAGTTTCATAGAAAATGACGATGAAGAAATTTTCGAAGTGGATCAAAATGAAGTGGTGTGAACTTGCCCATAGGTGTGCAACTTCAGAGGGGGTGGGTGTCGTGAAGTTGACACTTCACGATGTGAAAACAATGTCAAAAATCTATAGAAGTACATTTCCCATCTAGAGCTTATGACAAGGAGCATGAAGGAATTTTCGGTTCGTGAATCGTAGTTCAGAAGCTCAAGATACAAGCTTCGGAAGGATTAATGTTACTTGGGACAAAAATGTAATTATGTCAAAAGGGGAAGTCAAAATTAAATGAGGGCCATTTCTATAATATCTCAAATATAGAACTATAAAATTGAATTGTAGCATCAATAAATAAATAAATAATAAAATAAAAATAAAAATACAACCGCCTACATGAGACGGTTTGTCAACCGCCTCAAGAGGGTGGTAGGGCGGTTGACCGCCCTATATAAGCCACGCCTATGGTGGCTAAAGGAAGAGGAGGAGAAGGAGAAGAAAAGGAAGGAAAAGCGAGTGAAGAAATTCGTGTGGGTATGGGATGCAGAGCTCGCCAAAGAAGATGGTGGCCTGCATAAATCAAGACAAGAGTTAAAGAAAAGAAAGGAGATACAAGAAAAGGAAGAAGTTAAAGTCGTGTATCTCAAACGCCTTTGTGTAAACAAAAGGTTGTGAGTTCGAATCCTCTTCGAATAACTTCTTTTGGTAATAACTGATCTAGGGCTAGTGCCCTTTCTACTAATTACAAAAATATCCTAGTACAATGTTCACCGACTAGTGTGAACACTATCTCTATGGGATGTTGACTTTGATTCTCAACACAACTTCCGGATGTCGAAAAGTTTTTTGTAGTGCAGTTCGATGTGTTTGGTCCGCACGTGGAACACCGGGTTCCGAGCAAGATGATGTTGCTCATGTTGTCGCAGAAGAGGCGAACTGGATCCGTGATGGCCTCTGTACTCGACAATGCGACTGTTGTTTGTTTCCTACTACTCCAAGAGATTGCTTTGCTGCCGAGAGAGAAAACGAATACGGAGGTTGAACGTCTATCAACCTTATAGCCTGCCCAGTCCGCGTCTGTGTACTCTTCGAGACATAGCCGACCACTCTCATCACTTGTGCCCAATGCCCTTTCTCACATCACTATGCATGTGAGCTAAGTCTCATGGAAGCAATGGTTCAAATGGCAGATAACGGTATGGGCTCTATGATGTATAGATGTGTACGATTTCCCCGTTTCGCAAAGAATATGGTTTTGTAGTGAGCTGCAACATGTGTAGGATAATGGAGAGAGTCTGGAGCATGGTTGCACATGCCAAGTTACCCAAGACGTTTTGGGCTGAGGCGCTGACGACGGCGACCTATGTGATAAACAGATCACCCTCAGTACCCTTGGGAGGAGACTCACCCTCAGAAAACATGGACCGGTAAGGATTTGTCTTACCGGCATCTGAAGGTGTTAGGGTGTCTTGCATACGTGCATGTGGCGAAGGACAAGAGAGCAAAGCTGGATCCGAAGTCCCGGCCATGCGTTTCCTTGGATACGGCGATGATGAGTTCGATTACCTAGTGTGGGATCTGGTCGACAGAAAGGTGTTCCGTAGTCGGGACATAGTCTTCATGGAAGACAAGACCATTGCTGACTGGGAGTCCGAGAAGAAGGTAACAAACTCCGGCTCATCCATTGAAAACCGGCTTGAGGACAAAAGGATATACCTGGTTGAAAACCGGATGTTAGCTAGCAACTGGATGACACTTGACGAACCGACCGGTTTCGGACAAGAAATCGAACCGACCGAAGAAGAAGAAGAAGACGCCAGAACCGGACAAGATCCCGAATCAGATTCGGATTCGGAACAGACGGAGGAATCGACAATTAGAAACCAAGGACGGAGATATCCTCTCCGGGAGAGAAGAGCCCCCCGAAGATTTCCGGATGCAAAGCATGTGTTGCTAATTAATGAGGGGAGCTGGAAAGCTTTGAAGAAGCAAGGGGGGACACCCACAACCGCAAGTGGTTGAGTGCCATGCAGGACAAGATGGATTCCCTGCATGAGAACCAAACATACGAATTGGTGGAATTGCCTAAAGGAAAGAAGGCACTACGGAACAAGTGGGTGTAGAAACTGAAATCGGGAGACGCCGGAAATCCACTAAGGTATAAGGCCTGAATCGTGATGAAGGGTTTACAATAGAAGAAAGGAGTGAACTTTGATGAGATCTTATCCCCGGTAGTAAAGATGAGATCCATTCGGACGGTATTGGGCATAACGGCAAGCATGAACATCGAGGTAGAGCAATTGGACGTCAAGACGACATTCCTACACGGAGACCTTGAAGAAGAGATCTACATGCATCAACTAGAAGGATTTCAGAAGAAAGGGAAGGAGCACCTGGTGTGCCGACTGAAGAAGAGCTTATATGGACTAAAGCAACCTCGTCGGCAATGGTACTGGAAGTTTGACTCCTTCATGACCGATCAAGGGTACCACAAGATGCAGGCCGACCACTACGTGTTTGTGAAGAAATTTAATGGAGGAGATTTCCTTATATTGCTCCTGTACGTGGACGACACGTTGATTGTCAGACAAGATCAAGTCAAGATATGGATGCTAAAGAGGGCCCTTAACCGGACCTTCTCAATGAAAGACTTAGGTTCGGCAAGACAGATACTGGGGATGCATATCATCCGAGACCGGTTGAAGAAGCAATTGTGGCTGTCACAAGAAAAGTATGTGACAAAGGCGCTTCAGCAGTTTGACATGTTAGAAGCAAAACCGGTGGGATCGACACTCCCAGCAAACTGCAGATTATTCGGTAAGCAAAACCTGAAGACAAAGGCAGAGAAGGCGGATATGATGAAGATCCCATATGCCTCTGCGGTCGGGAGCTTGATGTATGCAATGGTATGTACTTGGTCGGATATCGGATATGCAGTTGGAGTGGTGAGCTGGTTCGTGAGCAATCCCAGCAAAGAGCATTGGAACGTGGTAAAATGGATACTCCGGTACTTGAAGGGCACTTCAAGTATGTGCCTCCCATTCGACTCCGGTAGACCCCTCATGGAAGGCTTTACCGATTTGGATATGTCGGCTGATGTGGACACCAACTGGTCAACTTCCGGATATGTCATGACCTATGCATGGGGAACTGTGTCGTGGCAGTCGAGGCTACAGAAGACGGTTGCGTTGTCAACCATGGAGGCGGAGTACATGACAGCTGTGGAAGCCGGCAAGGAAATATTATGGATGAATGACTTCATCGAAGAGCTAGGAATCTGGCAAGAGGAACACCAGCTCTACTACGACAACGAAAGTGCCATCCACCTTGCAAAGAATGCGGCATATCATTCCAGAATGAAGCACATCCAGCGCAAGTACCACTGGATCTGGGAGCGAGTTGAAGATCGGGAGTTCGTGCTGACGAAGATCCACACCGAGGAGAACGGGTCGGATATGGTGACCAAGGTGCTGACACCCGACAAACTGGACACATGCCGGAAGCAGATCGGACTTACAAGACATCCCATACCGGAGTGAATGGGCGAGATTGTTGGGAAATCGGTCTCTCCGGATGGGATACGGTGATGAATAAAGAGCACTGGGGGAGAACCGAAAGAGATCCGGAAACCGGATCAGTGAACCCGGTGAGAACCGGAAGAGAAGATAGATTGATAAATATGTCTTGAATAAGTCCATTGAGGCTATATCTGTAAATAGCCCTAAGTTCATATAACTATAAATATGACTTAAGGCAATCACTTTGATATTGTTGTGTATTGTGTTGTGGTCATATTGCTGTAACAGTTGTATAGAGAGAGGGAGGTACAAAGAGAGAGAGAGAGAGAGAGAGAGAGAGATACAGAGTGATACTCTGTTGTAACCGCCACTGCGCGAAGAAACAGAGCTCGAGGTCGTTGCCTCTAAGTCTCTAATTGTACCCCTTTCTCTTCATAGTGATAGTTCAGAGTCTGTAGTCTTCCGTGGTTTTTTGCCTATTGGGGTTTTCCACGTAAAACATCCAGTGTCATTTTCTTGTGTAGTCTCCTCTTTCCATTTCTGTGTTTTGATTCCTTGAAGAAGTGACTTACTACTCTCGGTTGTGGACGAGCGATATTCCGCGTGCATTTCTCTACTTTACACTCTCATTTAACCCTCACACTTTATCCACCTATATAGAATACTATGATAAATTCGCACCATGGGATATTATATGATCATGCTTGTAACAACTGTGTTGCATAGCGTGAACTTGGCGTGCCAAATTGTGTTGTCTCTTCCTCAGAGATAACACCTTTGATTACTCCTAGGGTTATTGGGTCAAGGAATCATGGTTACATAGGAATGTAAAAACAGGGATGTCACAAGTTCATCAATTATGAAAAATAGATGGCCACAACTAGCCTTATGAATTGTACTTGAAATTGCGAGATAAATCCCACAACACAGATGAATAATTGATGACATGACCAGATTAGACCCACAATTATGTATATAATAAGATTTCGATAAAATGATTACACGGCTCTCGAGCGAAACTCTATTCACTCTCTCTTACAGAAAATAGACATACAATTAGAGTTCTCTCTTCCTAGTATAATAGGGGTATCTCCCTCACTTATCCCGTGCTCCCTTCTTCCTGGTCCTGCTCACTTTTTTATAGCTTTTGTTTCCTCTTGGCGCGCTCCAATCACTCTTCTTGTTTTCGACCTCCATTCCCGGTTGCACGTATTTGGTTTACCTCCTTGATTCTCGGTCGAGTCTTTTTCACCTCCTTTACCTACTCGTTTCTCTAGATTCGTTTCACACTTTATCCCTTTTGTCCCATAGATAACACTTGATATGTGTCTCCTTCCTAAAAAGAGGTATTCATACATTGAATCACAAAGTCGTTATCCATGAAGAAGGCATACACATATGAGCTCAACCTACTAGTTGGTGTTTTGATTATTAAGTATTGCACTTAAGTTATCACTCCCACTTAATATGTTATCATATCTTGCACGAATTGCACTGTATGCCAAGCTTGTGAAGAGCAAGTGACATTCACCCTCGACCATGCCTTCATTGCATACTTTTGAGTTTGAGAGTGTAGAAAATCAATGCTTGCCTTTTGAGTTTAGGAAGGTTGGGAAGGTATCTGTTTTCAAAGTTGAACAACATACTCCTTCTAGTTACGAAGCCACATATGTATAACTTTTTGCAAATTAAACTAACATATAGATGATATTCATTGTTGTTGAATAATTGGCATATAATACTTAGGTAAGTATTTTTAAAATATTCTACGTTTTATTTTTAAGAAATACTTAGAATACATATTTTACTAATAAAATAAGTTAAATACATATAAAATACATTAAACGCTTCCTAACATTTAAGGTTTCTAAAGTATTATTTTTTGGAGTTGTTTGGAAATGTTAAATACATAGAATTCTTAGAACATGTAGAATACATGAAATATTGTAAAATGATAGTTTAAAATTGTAGAGTGTATTTAGAATTCTTCGGACTATTCTAAAACGCATTCTAGACATGTAGTGATAATTTATTGCCTTGCATGACCACGTAGGTATAGGTGTTATATGGTGTGGTGTGATATGGTTTGATTTGATATGAATTCGTACGATGAGATTCCATTATCTACAACGTTTAATAAAACTCCCATTGGGGCCAAAAAGTTCATTGAACACACTAGGTGTAACATATTTCTTCTATAAAACAACACAAAGTCTCATCATATTTAGTCTTTTGTAGAGCAATGACCAAATATATTTGATGTCATCCCAATATGGAGTCAAGTTAATATTTGATTGTTCAATCAAATCTCATGCAAAAGTGCAATATTTATGCTTTAAAATATCTCCTTGGTTGAATATGTTTATGGAACGGGGTCATGCAATTACGCGTAAAATGTAAGACTCCTAAGAAACAAGACTAACACTCATCATATATTTAGGTCTTTGGAATAAAACAACATTTGGTCAAATGTCACAATTGAACGAGAACATTTTGGATGATTTTAAAGTTAAAAGACAAGACTACAACGTTTTCAAATTTTATGAGCGGTTAGGTAGCAATGGGCCCTGTTTCCGCTCAAACCGAATTGAACCGTTAAACCGTGGCTTAATAGTTTATTGGTTCGAAGATAAAATAAAAAGTTCGGTTTGGTTTTGAATTTCATGGTTTAGTGGTTTATCGGCTTATTGGTTTTAGTTATACGTGGTTTGGTTTAAAGATTTAAAGGTTAAAAAACAAAGTGCAATATATGCTTTAGAATATGTACGTCCTTGGTTGGATATATTTGTAGAACAAGGTCATGCCATTACGCGTGAAACATATATGAATCCTAGGAAACGAGATGAACGCACTCATCTTATTTTAGTTCTTTGGAATAGAAGGACAAATCTTGTTGAAACGTCCCACTCATCAAACCAAGACAATTTGAATGGGCCTTGAAGTGAGAAGGCCAGAATCCAAACCTTCTTTTGATGCTTTTACACAAGAGTGGGTATTTAAGGCACATTTGGAGACACTCAAAAACTCACCTTCAATTTTACAATTTAAGAAGCTTTCTTCCAAAAACACTCACACAAAAACCTCACTTCGAATTCTTGAGAATTTTGGTGGTTCCTTCTTCTTCTTCTTCTTTTGCTTGAAGAAGAATAAATATGGCCATGAAACCACATCTATTATTGCTCCTGCTGTTGATCGCCCCTCTCCTTTGCAAGTCTGTGAGTGTTGGTGACATAGCGAGTGATGTGGATAATTTTATAAAGGGGTTATCGAAAATAAAAGCCGAAGATTTTAAGTTGCGGTCGACGAAGGCGAAGGAAGAGGTTAGTATACCTATAACTTGGGAACAGGAGTGGCAGATTTGCATAAAGTGGGTGTATTATTACGAAAATGAAATAAATAATGATCAACAACTCACGTTGGTGACGTTGACTGCGTTCCAGATGTATCTTAAGCAAGTGGGGCAATCACAGTCTTTTGTGAATTATTGCATAGATACCATGAAGGAAGTGTTGAAGGTAGAGCAACAGAACCATCCCTAGGGGGCAGGGCTGATTTAGCTAAATTTTAAGTTGCGAATTTAGGCTAAACTTAAGCTCTTTTTCTCAGTTATCTCTCATGCGTAAGTTTCCTCTCTCCATTATATTATGGTCATTCACATGTTCATAGAATAAACAAAGAAAGCTTCCATGACATCTAAATAAAGAAGCTTTCTCAATGGGAGAGGTATTATTTGTAGTAGTATTATTCTCCATGGCAGCGACTATGTACATATGTACATGGTGGGGTTTATGTAAGTGTGGTCTTTTTATATGGAAGTGCTTTCTCTTTTTTGTAATGTTTTTACTTTTTGTTTGTTTATCTCTTTTTAGTTTTATTTCGGTTGGTTGGTTCATGTCCACACATCCTTCCTTTGATGAAGATATTGAATATATGGTATCTATCTATATACGAACATTTCCTTCGGATTTGTTTTTAACAAAAGAAGCAATGTGTTTGTATCTCTTTGTCATGTAAATTCTATGAGGATTTAGGCACGTCTCCAATCCGAATCACCCAGTTCTCGATAGTCTAACATATGTTGTCTTGTCACGATTTACTTTGTCTTAAAAGCACATCACCACAATGAATTAACCATGACATTGATAAGAAATTGTTACTAGGTGAGTGTGGAAATAGGATTCTGCAAACGAAACAATGTTTAAATTTCTAAATATATCTATCAAATCTACACATCAATATTGTTAGCTTATAACAACTAATTAGTCTACTTGATGTATCCGAAATCGAGTCATTTATACCTATATCTTTTGTAAAATGGTGGTTCTATTTTATGATATCATCCAATATCGCACCAAGTTCTTGAATATATCCCTAGTGATTATCTTTGTAGAAGGGGATGAGATTAGATGTAAAACACTACTATTGTTTCTTTATAACATGACAAAGTTCCTCGTCGAATAATACAATGTACAACCTTTTAGAGCCACATTAATTAACATGCACTTGAGTGTAAAGAATGAGAAGCGTAGATGGTGGTATGCAGCGGCAATGAGCTTTTGTGTGGTGAGTGTGTGTGCACGTGATGCAATAGAGAGAGAGAGAGAGAGAGAGAGAGAGAGAGCGAGTGAGAGCTCTAAAGAAGAAAATTGTATATTACATCCAATAGTAACTAAGTTACAAAAGGTTGGTTTAAATACCAACTGATCTAGGGCAAGTGCCCTTTCTACTAATTACAAAAATATCCTTGTACAATGTTCACCGACTAGTGTGAACACTATCTCTATGGGATGTTGACTTTGATTCTCAACACGCCCCTTTGAACACAACTTCCGGATGTCGAAAAGTTGTTTGGTTCGGTTTTCGAAATACTTCGATGCGGATGAATCAGCTTCCGGCTTTCGAAATCTTCAAACTTGGTTGTTTCGCTTTTCGGCTCCATGCTCGTTGCTGGTCGTACTTCGACTCCTCTGGTTGGCTTGGATCTATTGATCAGTTACCTGTCACCTCTTGTATTCCCCCTCAAGCTCAGTAATGTAGAGATTGTGAGACCAGGGTCCGATGCGAATTGCCTGATCTTGTCAACTCCGAAGGCCTTCGTAAAGATCATAACAATTTGAAGGTTCGTATTGATGTGTTGGAGATCGATTTCGCCGGCCTAAACGCGCTTGCGAATGAAGTGGTAGTGCACTTTGATGTGTTTGGTCCGCACGTGGAACACCGGGTTTCGAGCAAGATAGATGTTGCTCATGTTGTCGCAAAAGAGGCGAATTGGATCCGTGATGGCCTCTGTACTCAACAATGCGACTATTGTTTGCTTCCTACTACTCCAAGAGATTGTTCCGCTGCTGAGAGAGAAAACGAATACGGAGGTTGAACGTCTACCAGCCTTATAGCTTGCCCAGTCCGTGTCTGTGTACTCTTCGAGGCATAGCTGACCACTCTCATCACTTGTGCCCCAATGCCCTATCTCACATCACAATGCATGTGAGCTAAGTCTCATGGAAGGAATGGTTCGAATGGCAAATAACGGTGTCGTGATGATCCGTCACTACGCGCGGATCGTGAGGCGGAACCGTCGGGGTTCTGGACCGGAAGGACTGGAAGTTGGCACAAGCTTTAGCGAGAAAGTACTTAAGCTAGATTGAAAGAGAGAGAGAGAGCTTGAGATAGAATAGAATGCTTGACTTTAGATTGAGAGAGATTAAGATTGAACTCTTAATTTTAGATTTTAAGAAACACGTTACACGATCAATTCGATAATGATTTCTCTTCTTCTTAATTTCATAACCAAAAAATCATAACCCTTCTTCTTTTTAATCCCTTCATTTATAGATGCTCTCATGCATTTGATGCATGTGAGGGTACAAGACATGCATAAAATGCATGTTTGCCATTTGGCGCTCATGTATTACATGTGGTGCATGATAACCATGTGGTGCATCACTCATTTTAGCTCTCATGTATGAGAATTTCCATGTAAAACTACAATGATAGATATATAAATTTAACTAAATGTCATGGCTTAATGGTAAGCCTATTGACTCTTAACTAGGAGGTGCAAAGTTCGAATCCTCACTTGCGCTCCTTTTGTATATATATGTGATATTTATTTATTAACTTGGTCGCCGGCTCGCCGGATGCCGTCGCTTCGCCGGCACCAGATGCCGGTGCGCCACCGGTTGCCAGTGTGCCACCGGATCACCGGCTCCATCGTCGGTCGGTTTTGGTTGGCCAAAACCTTTACAAGTAGCTAGGCCACCTCCACTCTTAGTTCAAGTTACCTCTCTATGCTCCATACATACACACAAAGATAATAACTTTTGCTCTACCTTATATATGATGAGAGCCGTATTTGTCGTGCCTATGTGGGATATCTCACAATTTTCTCTTTTCCTTTCACAAACTTTATATCCTCATATCTTAACATCTAGTTGACATCTGTTTCTCGTGTAATAAAGTGTATTCGAAAGCTCTTGAAGACCTCCATCATTTTGTACTTAGATATTTCACTATTATTGTGTTATGTGATTCACACTCGATTTTGTAAGTTTTATGTGATTTTCACACCATTGCCGAAAATCTTCACGACATCCACCCCCACCAAACCACACGTCCTCCCGAACGTGCCAAGAAGAGAGAAAGTGAGATTTCAGCTATGGTGATCAATCAGATTCCTCCATGTCTTCATTTACATCCGCCCTATTATGTTCATCGTCGAGGTGATCAAGGTCAGGATTCTCGTCTTGTCTTTTCTTGAAAATCTTTACTCTTTTTCTTGCAATGGGTATGGCCAACCTTGATCCGTCTAGCTCCGCAAGGTGGTATGTGGCATTATAGTTGGCACTTGTCACCACATATGGCCCGAACCATCTTCTTGCGAACTTTCTTGTTGTACTGTGTTGATTGTCAAGGCTTCTATCGTAAACCAAAACCCAATCTCCTTCTTCAATCTTCTTAGGACGAAGTCGATGCGTGTTGTTGAACCGAACTTTGTTCTTTACTCGGGCTACCTCCATCATCTTTCACGTTTCTTCTAGATCTTCAGGTCTTCTTTCAAGTTGCTTTATCTGCACCGCTAATAACTCTTCTCGGCTCATCTCGTTCTCCCACGGTATCGCTACCCATGAGGCAATCGTCCTTTCGATGGGCGTAACCGGCTTTTGTCCATACATAAGCTCCATCAGTATATACCCTGTCACCGAGCTATGTGTCGTTCTATTGGCCCACAAGGCATAGGGTAATAGTCGTGGCTAATTCCCGACTCGACCGTTGCATGCCCGTACAATGGCTTTAACGATAGGTCCATGCCCTCGCTTGATCTTCCAATTCGCTTCCGGATTGAAGGCAGTCGTGAGGGAGAGCTTCACGCCTAGTTGTTCGAAGAGCTCCGTCGCTTCGTGCCCATCCAACTCCCCTCGGTCGGCCACTATCTTCCCCACACATCCGTATCGGCAAACAACCTCTGCAAGCAGAAATTTGCAAACAACTGAAGTCGTCTTATTTGTCAAGGCTCGTCCTTCCACTTGATTTGTCAAGTCTTTCCTTGCCAGCGCTAAGTACTTCATTTGTCGCACTCCCATTGGCATTGAGACTAGATCCACCATCCATTTGAAGTGTATGGTGAGTTGGTATGTCGGCTGTAACTCATCGCGATGACGTATATTTGAATATATTTGGCAAGTTTCCCATGTGGACACGAAATGGAGCACATCTTTGTACATTCTTGGCCACCAGTACTTCTCCTTCAACTTTTCAACGTCGCCCATGTTCCTCTAACCTCCGTTTGATTTTCGCATTCTTCTTTCATGTCTTGGATCGCGTTCACTTTGTATGGTGAAGGCTTCCGGCCGTATGCCCCACATAAGTGACCTACCACCAAGATCTCCGGTTGCACGAATGCGGATTTTTCTCCCGAAAATGTCAAATTCGCATCTTCGAGCCTTTGAAGCACCTTCTCGCAATCTTTCATATGATCCGCAACGAACTTTCTACAACCTTCCTAATCTTTCGATTCATCTTTCTCCTCATCCGAACATCCTTTTATCAGAATATCATCCAAGAATGGCATCGTGATGTCCGGGATGCAATCCTTCAAGACTTTATTCATGGCATTCACCATATGAGCCACCGAGTTCGTTGCGCCTTGGGGTAAGGTACACATCCGCACAAGCCCGATCGGAGTCCTCATGGTTGTAATGTCCCGACTGTCGATCGCCAATTGGAATTGGTCATATCCGGAGTAGAGATCGCCAATGGAGTAGATGGACCGGCCCGCAAACGCTTCGGCAAATTCATCCACGCTCGGACCGATTCCGGCATTTCGAATTGTCACCTTGTTGACGGGTTGAAGATCTTGGATGAATCACAATGATCCATTCTTCTTCGGCACCGTGAACCACCTATTGGAATAAGGAGCATTCGACGGTTCTAGAATTCCCAAACTCACCTTCTCCTTTAAGAGCTCGATCAGCTTCGGAAGGTGTGCTCTCGGAATCGGTATCGGTTTCAAATTCCAAGGCACATGAGGCACCGTGAAGATCACCATCGGCTCTATAGCATTTGGGTCGGCGCATCTGATTTCTCGTGGGAAGAATGCGAAAGCCTTCCCATGTCTCTCAAGCATATCGCGAAACATTCGCTCCTCTTCAGGGAGAAGGAAATCCTCCTTTCCAACTCGTAGCTTCCCCTTCGTCTCTTTGGTGAAGACACATGACCTATCGTCTTCGGATCTCTTAAGCTTGGATCGTTAGCGACTTCCTTCATCTTTTGCCAGCTATCTTCGTGTAGCGGAACCGCAATTGGCTTGATCTTCTTATCCACCATTTTATATTTCGTGTTGATGTCAGCTTCCTTCATCGAGATGCCATGACGGTATTCATCGATGATAGTGTACATGTTGACGGAGTTAACCGAAATCACGCGTTCGTCGTGAAGATAGCTCAAGTCCTCGACGTCCTCAATTTCGCCGATAGTGTCGTTAAATGAGGCTTCTTCCATAATATGAGTCACGAACTCTCCTTCTTCTATTATGTTTTCTTCTTTCAGCATCTTCTCGAATTCTTGTATCTGACGCTTGTCCTTCTTGTCGGGTAGTACTAGTTTACATGCGCCACTAGGTGTGACACATGTTGCTTCTCCTCGCAATCCACGCACTCTTCTTTCTTGTGGGGTATTGTGTCTGCTCGGACTATTTGTGCCCCATGCTTCAATAGTCCGCTCTAAAAATCCGAGGATTCGCCTCCGAGACTATCTTGATTCCTTTCATGATTGGCGCGCACCATTAGGAATTGGACCAATCTTTGGTTGTCAAGACTCTTTATTCGTGCGAAGGCTGCTCCATTATCGAACACTTTGGTCTCCATCCGAGATGATATGATATACGGTTGCCCTAGGATAACAGGATGCGACGCCGATTCTTGCACGAAGAAGTGTTGATCCATGTCCACATCCCCGATCGTGACTTTGACATTGGGACAAGCTCCATACAAGTCCTCCGTAGACTTTGTTGCCGCGCGAACCTTCCATCCGTGGTTTGTATTGATTGGCCATCTTCCTTTTTTGTAGAAGTTGGTTGACATGAGGTTGATCTCCGAGTTGTGGTCGATCAAAGCTACCACAGTCTCTTTCTTCTCCCCGATCTTCACCGGCGTCTCTGTTGTCGCTCGTGCCCAATGAGGTCGAGTATAGTGGTTGTCCACCATATCTTCATCGACTTCGTCTCTTGCCATCGTTATGGCATTCGATTCTGCTTTTTGCGGCTTCTCTTCTTCCTCGTCTGATTGTTGTCTCTTTCTCTTTACAAGGTCCACGATCGTGTCATGGAACTCCTTCGTAATGCCAAGCAATTCCCTCAAGGACAAAGTTACATGGCTATCAAGAACTCGTTCTTCGAGAATCTTCTTTAGGTCCGTCGTTTGCTTTATGTCCGACCTTAGCTTATAGGTAGGTATAGTCCTTGTCCTTTGAGCGGGGTCTTTGAAACCAACCTTCACGGGCCAAACCGTTTCTTCAACTCATATGTTCGGCTCCCCTTTTTGGCTTGATTCTCGTTCCTCCGTTTGTAAAGGTCGACTCGTCTCTGCATCGTCTATAGTCCTTGCTCTTCTATTCTTTTTCTCTTTTCTTCGACGACCACCTCGTGGTTGTCGCACATCACCTCTGCAAGTATGGTGTTGTCGTCCACCGGATTCGACCACCCGGTTATGCTTTGCATGCTTCGGTCCGCAAGGTCTACCACATTCGATGTGACCTTACCCATCTTCTCATACTCGAGAACGGAAGACCTAAACTTGGCTCCCACTTTCACAGCTTCATTTCTGTCTTTCTCGACTCTTATTCCGGCCGACACAGCATAGTGCATCGCATTCACATGAGTCGCATCGACATCCTCCATAGCTTTCTTCATTCCTCCTCTTCCGAAATTCACCTGTAGGGGTCTTCTAGTCTTGCTCGAGCAGATCATGTTGTCATCTATGTACACGATATTTTGTCGGATCGCCTCTCGAAGGCTCGCGCAATCCCTTCTCATGTGGTCCATGTTATCGCACCACACGCATCTAAAGGGTTCTTTTCCTTTGGGCCCCCGACGATTCATGTTGGCTAGCGTGACCTTCTCGAACTTCTTCGCTAGCTCTTCAATGATGTCGTCATCAATCTTCTTTTCTTCCGGACTGCTTTGTTTGGGCGGCTCAGCTACTTTCGGTTGTCTTGTTTTCTCCACAACAGTCGATCCGGCCAAGTTGGTGTCATCAACCCACTGACGACGCTTGTCGAGCCTATTGCATGCTCGCTTTACCGCAACCCAGTCCGCCACAAGCTCGTTCGCTTGGGTATCATCTTCAAGAAGAGTCCCCAACTCCCGTCTATCCTTCATGTCCACAGCCTTCAGGAAGTACAAAGTCTTGTCCTCTTCACCAACAGTTGGTCTGTGTTGGGGAGATGACTAAACATCTGGTCGAATTCATTGTACACCCTCGAGGCGCTCATCTTCTTATCCTTCTTCTCTATCCACTTCATTAGGGCATGTCGAGTCATCCTCGTTGAGTCTTAAGTCACGAACTCTGCTAGTATTGTTTTCTCGAACTCGGACCATGTTGTCTTACCTTCTTCAAGATCGATGACGCGTCTTTGGATGTTGTTGGTGACAACTCTCTTGAAGCTTGCGATTTGACGTGCTTCAGACACGTCCCTCTGATTCATCTCCCTTCTATATGTGTCAAGGAACTTCGTAACGTTCCTTCCATCGAATTGGCCCTCGAGCTCTACGACACGATCGACAGCCTTCTCCACGCTCGCGTCGTTGTCCCGAGATCTCATCATTTGCTCGACGATTAGCATCATCCTTTCGAGCTCTCCCGCTTGATTACTTGAGGATGCCGTCTCCAAGTATTAATCTCAGCTTGATCCTTCTTACCGCCTCTTTCACGTTGGGTTCACCACTTAATTATGTCATGAAGATCTGTCACTACGCGCAGATCGTGAGGCGGAACCACTGGGATTCTAGACCGGAAGGACTTGAAGTTGGTCCAAGCTTTAGCGAGAAAGTACTTAAGCTAGATTGAAAGAGAGAGAGAGCTTGAGATAGAATAGAACGCTTGACTTTAGATTGAGAGAGATTAAGATTGAACTCTTGATTCTAGATTTTAAGAAACAAGTTACACGATCAATTCAATAACGAATTCTCTTCTTCTTAATTTCATAACCAAAAAAGCCTAACCCTTCTTCTTTTTAATCCCTTCTTTTATAGATGCTCTCATGCATATGATGCATGTGAGGGTACAAGACATGCATAAAATGCATGTTTGCCATTTGGCGCTCATGTATTACATGTGGTGCATGATAACCATGTGGTGCATCACTCATTTTAGCTCTCATGTATGAGAATTTCCATGTAAAACTATAATGATAGAAATATAAATTCAACTAAATGTCATGGCTTAGTGGTAAGCCTACCAACTCTTAACTAGGAGGTGCAAGGTTCGAATCCTCACTTGTCCTCCTTGTGTGTATTGTGGGAAAATACGCGAAATAGTCTCCGGCTACAACCGAAGAGTACAACGCTCGGCCACAACCAAGCTTAGAATCAAACACAGAAAAACGGGAATCAATGCACAACACAATAGAGAGAAGAGTACACAGGATATTAGCGTGGAAACCTGAGAGGGAAAAACCACGGGAGTCCAGAGACTCCAAACTATCACTATATCACAATGATTACAATAGTGAGCTCATGGAGGCAACGACCTCGTGCTCACGATCTTCGCCACAAGCGACGGTTACAACAGAGGCAACAATCTCTCTATATCTCGAGCTCACTCTCTCTCTCTCTATGTACACGGTTGCTCTCTCACAATTGCGACAAGGAGAATGACAACTTGTCTCACTAAGTTTGCCCTAAGTCATATTTATACTAATATGACTTTTCGTCTATTTACAAATATAGCCCCGATGGAGTCTCAAAAACATATTTACGAATATGTCCCTTCATCCGGTGAGCACTTCTCACTGGGCCTTCACCATCCGGCTCTTGCCGGGTACTCCTCATCCAGTTCCCATCGGGTCTTCCGAAGCCCGGTACTCCTCATTTGGTTCACACTGAGTCTTCCGTAGCCGGGTACTCCTCATCCGGTTCTCACCGGGTCTTCCGTTGCCAGGTCCTCCACATCCGGTTTCTCACTTCCCATCCGGAGGGACCTGTCTTCCAACAAACTCCCCCTTCACTCCGGCATGGGGTGTCTTACTAGTCCGATCCGCTTCCGACATGCATCCAGCTTATCAGGTATCAGCACTTTGGTCAGCATATCTGACCCGTTCTCGGCCGTGTGGATCTTCGTCAGTGCGAACTCCTGGTCATCTACTCTTTCCAAGATCCAGTGATACCTTCGCTAGATATGCTTTGTCCGGGAATGGTAGGCCGCATTCTTAGGAAGGTGGATGGCACTTTGACTGTCGCAATAGAGCCGGTATTCATCTTGCCAGAAATCGAGCTCTCCGATGAAGTCCTTCATCCATAATATTTCCTTGCCGGCTTCCACAGCCGCCATGTACTCTGCCTTCGTGGTTGACAACACAACCATGTTCTGCAGCCTCGACTGCCACGAAACAGCTCCCCCTGCATATGTCATTACAAACCCGGATGTAGATTGGCTGGTATCCACATCAGCCGACATGTCTGAATCAGTAAAACCGTCAAGTTGAGGTTTACCAGGGCCGAATCGGAGACACATATCCGAAGTGCCCTTCAAGTACCAGAGTATCCATTTGACCGTGTTTTACAGTGCTCCTTGTCGGGATTGCTCATAAACCGGCTCACCACTCCGACTGCGTATCGTATATCCGGTCGTGTACACACCATTGCATACATTAAGCTCCTGACAGCAAAGGCATATAGAATCTTCATCATATCCGCCTTCTCTGCTTTCGTCTTCGGGCTTTGCTTACCGGATAACCTACAGTTTGCCGAAAGTGTGGATCCGACCGGTTTCGCTTCTAACATGTTGAACCGCTGAAGGACCTTTGTCACGTATTTCTCCTGTGACAGCCACAACTACTTCGTTGGCCGGTTCCAAATGATATGCATCCCCAGCATCTGTCTTGCCGGACCCAAGTCTTTCATTGCGAAGGTTCGATTGAGAGCTTTCTTCAGCATCCGTATTTTGGCTTGGTCCCATCCAACGATCAACATGTCATCCACGTACAGAAGGAGTATCAAGAAGTCACCTCCTTCGAACTTCTTCACAAACACGCAGTGATCGGCCTGTGTCTTGTGGTACCCTTCATTGGTCATGAAGGAGTCGAACTTCCGGTACCATTTTCGGGGAGCCTGCTTCAGTCTGTATAGGCTCTTCTTCAACCGGCAAACTAGGTGCTCCTTCCCTTTCTCCACGAATCCTTCCGGTTGCTGCATGTAAATCTCCTCTTCAAGGTCACCGTGAAGGAATGTCGTCTTCACATCCAGTTGCAGAACCTCGAGGTCCATGCTTGCCGCTATACTCGGCACCGTCCGGATGGAGGTCATCTTTACTACCGGGGCAAATATCTCATCGAAGTCCATGCCCTTCTTCTGCTGGAACCCCTTCACCACGATCCTGGCCTTGTGTCTCGAGGGGTTGCCGGCATCTCCCGGTTTCAACTTGTACACCCACTTATTTCGGAATGCCCGCTTTCCTTTTGGCAACTCCACCAATTCGTACGTATCGTTCTCATGCAGGGAATCCATCTCATCCTACATGGCACTTAACCATTTGCGGTTGTGGGCGTCACTTTTAGCCTCCTTGAAGCTTTCTGGCTCCCCCTCATCGGTCAGCAGCACATGCTCTGCATCCGGAAATTTCCGTGGGGCCCTTCTCTCTCTAAGAGGATATCTTCGTCTTTGGGCATTGGTAATCGGCTCCTCCATTTGCTCTTCATCCGAATCTGATTCTGGGTCTTGCCTGGTTTCGGTTTCAACTTCCTCTACTTCTTCTTCTACCGGTTTGGCATCCTCACCATAACCGGCTGGTTCCTCGAGTGCTAACCGGTCTCTTGCCGGTTGGGTCTACTTAGAATCGATCCTTACTGGTCGACTCGGAGATCATTACCTTCTTCTCCGACTCCCAATCGACGAGTGTCTTGTCCTCCATGAAGATAATATCTCGACTCCGGAATACCTTCTTGTCGACCGGGTCCCACACTCGGTAGCCGAACTCATCGTCGTCGTAACCGAGGAATATGCATGGTAGGGTCTATGGATCTAACTTTCCTCTCTGGTCCTTAGCTACATGCACGTACGCGAGACAACCGAACACCTTCAGATGCCCGTAGGGCACTTCCTTACCGGCCCATACTCTCTGCGGCGTGTCTCCGTCCAAGGGTACTGAGAGCGATCTATTTATCACATACGTCGTTGTCGACAACGCCTCAGCCCAAAACGGCTTGGGTAATTTGGCATGCGCTAGCATACTCCGGACCCTCTCCATTATGGTCCGGTTTATCCTCTTGGCCAGCCCGTTTAGTTCCGGTATCTTTGGCATGGTAAATTCGAGCTAGATTCCCTTCGAGCGGCAGTACTCCTCGAACTGCCCCCGGTATTCTCCTCCATTATCTGCTCGAACCGCCTTCAGCTTCCGGCCGGTTTCTCTTTCCATTCTCGCATGGAGCTCTTTGAAGACGGATAGCACCTGATCCTTTGTCTTCAACAGTGTGGCCCACAGCTTCCGGCTGTGTTCATCTATGAACGTCACGAAGTACTGCAATCCTGCATGTGACTTCGTGTCCACTTGACACATATCGGTATGCACCAACTCCAGTGGTGCATTACGTCTCATCGGTGGCTTGGGTCGGAAGGAGGTCCGGTTTTGTTGACGAGCCAGACAATCAGTGCACTTCTCCAAGTGTACGTTCTTCACTGGAATGAGGTTGTCGTCTACAAGCCTCTTCATCTCCTTCTCGCTCATGTGACACAACCTTTTGTGCCACAGCTCACCGGCAGTGTCGAATGCCACGTTCACTTCCTCCGGACATAATTGGGCATTCATCAGGTACAGCGTGTTTACCTTCCGGGCCCGAGCCACAATCAGGCTCCCTTTGCTGAACTTCATAACACCGTTCCGGATGCTACCCTGTAGCCTTCGTCATCTAGCCGACCGGCTGATATCAGGTTCAGACGAACCTCCGGAACATGTCGGACATCCTTCAGCAGCAGCTTGCATCCAGTTGGTGTTGTCAACCACATGTCTCCTATGCCGACAATTCGGCATGTATCTTCATTCCCCATCCGGACACAACCGTGATAACCAGCTAAGTAGGATGAGGAGCATTTCCGGTCAGGGGTAAGGTGCAACGACACTCTGGAGTCGACCACCCAGGTCATCTTGTTGCCGGCAAGGTTTAGCTCACTCTCCTCGGTGATGAGCATCAACTCTTCTTCACTTGCCGCGATTGTCGTCGTTCCCTTTCGGTCCGTTCCCCTCCGGTCTTTACTGTTCCGGTCCGGTGTCCGCTTTGAATCTGTACCGTCGGTTTCCTTGTCTTTTCGGAAGTGCCAACAGTTCTTGTAGAAGTGTCCCGGCTTGCCGGAAGAGAAGCAGGTAGGCCTCCCCCTTGACTTTGACCGTATCCCCGACTTCTCCCGGTTCTGGGGACTACGGTTCCTCTGTCTTCCGCGTTCCGATTCGGTAAGGAGCGCTTTGGAGTCGGAGCTCGTATCCTTATCTTTCCGACGCGCCTCCTCATCTAGCAAGCTCGACTTCACTCTTGCTAGGGATAACCGTTTCCCTTCTGGCCCGGCATTGCCCAAAGTGACAACCAACGTCTCCCAGCTATCCGGGAGGGAACCGAGCAGGAGTAGCGCTAGTACCTCATCGGCGAGAGGTACGTCAATGATGTTGCCTGGTTGATCAGCCCCTGGAAGGCATTCATGTGCTTGGCCATGCTGGAGCCATCTTGGTATGGGAGTCGTACTAGCTTCCGAAATACCGAAACCTGAATAATAGCATTTTTGCTTTAAAACATAATGCCGATCTTCATTGAAGTTGTTGTATAGACTCATATCGATGAAGCACCGTATGTACACCGTTGTGTTCATGTGCATTACCTCCCATATCGTGGCGTCGATTTTGTCTGGTCTCTTGTCCCCGAACTGAACCGGCAACCAAAGATCTTTAACCACAAGCATGTCCCTCATCTTCGACTTCCACACCGAATAGTTGGAGCCGGTGAGCTTGAACATACCTCCCAATGAATCGTCCATTTTTTGTGTCGATTTCGCTCTGATACCACTTTGTGGGAAAATACGCGGAATAGTCTCCGACTACAATCGAAGAGTACAACACTCGGCCACAACCAAGCTTAGAAGCAAACATAGAAAAACGGGAATGAATGCACAACACAATAGACAGAAGAGTACACAGGATATTAACGTGGAAAACTCTGAGAAAGAAAAACCACGGGAGTCCACAAACTCCAAACTATCACTATATCACGATAATTACAATACTGAGCTCATGGAGGCAACGACCTCGTGCTCACGAACTTCGCCACAGGCGGCGGTTACAACAGAGGCAACAATCTCTCTATATCTCGAGCTCACTCTCTCTCTCTCTCTATGTACACGGTTGCTCTCTCACAATCGCGACAAGGAGAATGACAACTTGTCTCACTAAGTTTGCCCTAAGTCATATTTATACTAATATGACTTTTCGTCTATTTACAAATATAGCCTCGATGGACTCTCAGAAACATATTTACGAATATGTCCCTTCATCCGGTGAGCACTTCTCACTGGGCCTTCACCATCCGGCTCTTGTCGGGTACTCCTCATCCGGTTCTCACCGGGTCTTCCGTTGCCGGGTCCTCCACATCCGGTTTCTCACTTCCCTATCGGCCTCGGCCATGTTTGCTCATCGGCACTGTACTTCTCACTTCCCTATCGGCCTCGGCCATGTTTGCTCATCGGCACTGTACTTCTCACTTCCCATCCAGAGGGACCTGTCTCCCAACATATATATGTAATATTTATTGATTAATTTGGTCGCCGGCTCGTCGGATGCCGACGGTTACCGATAGTTGCCGCCTCGCCGGATGCCGTCGGTTATCGGTAGCTGTCGTTGGTTACCGGAGACTACCGCCTCGCCGGTTGCCGCCGAATGTCGGTTCCACCGGCTCCGTCACATGACGGTTTCGCCGGATCACCGGTTGCCGGTGTGCCATCGTCGCTTTGCTGGCTGTCGTCGGATCACTGGCTCCATTGTCGGTCTGGTTTTGGTTGGCCAAAACCTTTACAAGTAGCTAGGCCACCTCCACTCTTAGTTCAAGTTACCTTGAACTCTCTATGCTCCACACATAGACACAAAGATAATAACTTTTGCTCTACCTTATATATGATGAGAGCCGTATTTGTCGTGCCTATGTGGGATATCTCACAATTTTCTCTTTTCCTTTCACAAACTTTATACCCTCATATCTTGACATCTAGTTGTCTGTTTCTCGTGTAATAAAGTGCATTCGAAATCTCTTGAAGCCCTCCATCATTTTGAACTTAGATACTTCACTATTATTGTTTTATGTGATTCACACTCGATTTTGTACGTTTTATGTGATTTTCACACCATTGCCGAAAAACTTCACAACGGTATGGGCTTTAAGATGTATAGATGTTATTAGAGACATGTACTAAAGTAAGCATTAGATAAGGATAGATCTAGGTAGATAGAAAGAAAGGAGAGAGAGAAAGAAGGGTCTGATCCCCCCGACCACCCCCAAGCGACGGGATTGAGACGACTCAAGCCTCGATCGATGTCCCATACCACCGTTGTGGCGTCGAGTCGTACCTGGTGCTGGCGCACTCGCTACAAGAGTTGACCCACCACAAGACAAAGTCTCGACGTAGTCAACCATATAATGAAATCAGGGTAGCTAGGCCTCTATTATAGCGATACCCAAGACCCCTAGCCATGTCCACACTTGGCCTAATGGGTTGTCTCAATCCGGAGGATTTAAAAGTAATCCTCCCCTTCTTTACACTCTTGTTTAACCCTCACACTTATCCACGTGTATAGAATACTATGGTAAATTCTCACCACGGGATATTATATGGTCATGCCCGTAACATACTCCCCCTCTTTAAAACATTGCACTCTTGCAATGGAAAGTTAGGGAAGTTAATTGTGAGAGTACTTTCGCGTTCCCATGTGGTATCTTTTATTGATTTATCCATCCATTTTATTTTAAATTCTCTGATTTCTTTAGTACGTAATTTTTTTGTTTTAACATCGAGAATTCTTTCTGGTACATGTGGTTTAGAAGATAATTCTTCAGAAGTAACTAGAGTTTTAGTTGTAACTGTATTGTCGCTAGAACCTAGAAGTTCTTTTAGACGACTCACATGAAAGACTGGATGAATTCCAACACCGCCGGGAAGAGCGAGACGATAGGTTGATGACCCAATGCGTTTGAGAACTATAAAAGGTCCACAAAACCATGGGGCTAACTTAGCGCACTTACCTGTAGCCAATGTCTTAGAATTGTGAGGTACACGTAAAAATACCTTTTGTCCAGGGCTCTATCTTGAGCTTTTTTTATATTATCTCGTGCAATATGCAATATATCTTGCATATCCCGAAGAATGTTTTGCGTACTTCGCAACTCATCATGATGTATACTAACATCAATCAGGGCTTGTGGCTGAAAACCATACATCAACATAAAAGGACTATATCCCGTCGACGTATGCTTGGAGCTGTTATTGTCAGGAACAGTACTAAGACAGAGAAGGAATTAGTACTAAACGAAGGATTAGTACTATGAGAGGTGTAGAACTTCTTCGAGAGAAGGAAGAAGTGAGCGAGACGGAGAGAAAGAGAGAGATCGAGAGAGGGAGAGAGTGATGATAAGAAAGATATGTATTATGTGAAGAGAATATACAATGATAGCTAAAAGGCTTAAGACTGGCGTTGAACCAATTTGGTTCAACATAATGCCTAATGCCCTCTTTTATAGTGTTTTCAGGAGTAATCTTGAAGCTTCTAGAATGTTCCAGAGAAATCTGGAATATACACTAATTTCCTATAACATTTAAATGAAAATAATATCCTACGTATTACAATAGATGATCTAATGGTCAAGAGCTCGACCCATATAACCTACGGTCATGGGTTCGAGTCTTGCCATATCATGACACTATCCCCCCTTTAAAACGACGAGTGTCACGAGTCGTCTTGGATTGAGGACCCGGTTTGTGTGGATATTGACGATGGAAGTCTTCAAGAAGAGCACGAGCATTGGTCACATTCTCGATCGGTTCCCAAGTACGTTCGTTGGGACTATAGCCTAGCCAATCGACTAGATAGTAGAGCTTGTTGCGAACAATCTTGGAATCAAGGATGGCGGCAACCTAGATGAAATCGGCCGCATAAAGTCTCAGCTTGCGGCATCATTCGACATGAAGGATCTAGGGGACCTTCATTACTTTCTCGAAATCGAAGTGATCCGCTCCCCGGAAGGCATATTAATCAGCCAGGGTCATTACACGTTGAATATGCTCTTCAAGTTCGGGATGGTAGATTGTAAACCCATCTCGACCCCTCTAGATAGAAACGCAAAGCTTCGTTGAGATTCGGGAAAGGCATGCGGCCCAACAAGGTTCTGACAGATTGTCAGAAGCCTAATTTATTTGACGATCACTTGGTTGGATCTCAGCTACCCGGTCGGCTTGATCAGTCAATTTATGTCGGAGCCCACGATTGAACATTTTTAGTGCGCGCAAAGAATATTGCGATATGTCAGCGGCACTAAAGACATGGTGTTGCTGTATCGGGAAGGCGTAGTCGTACAGTTAGTTGGCTACACATATGTTGATTGGGCCGAAAATGCCGGCGATCGCAGATCCACATCCATATATGCATTCTCATTGGGAATTGCGGCGATTGCGTCGAGTAGTAAGAAGCAACCGACACTGGCACTATCAAGCACAGAAGCCGAATATCGAGGGGCGGCCATCGCTACATGCAAAGTCATTTGGCTCAAAAGGCTACTCAAGGATCTGCATGTGGAGGTGTCCACTCCGAAGATGATCTATTGCAACAACCTCAGCAGTATCCACCTTGCAAGAAACCTCATATTCCACGCTCGGACCAAGCACATTGAGGTGCATTAGCATTTTGTCCGCGAGCGTGTCCTCTCCGGTGAAGTCGAACTAGTGTATGTTCCGATAGGTCGGCAGATTGCCGATATTTTCACCAAGCCCCTTGGTCTCAACAAGTTGCGGCAATTCTCGGGTGCGCTTGGGTTGTGTCACCTCAACACGCCGAACTTGAGGGGGAGACAGGAACAGGAGCAAGAGCGTGAGCGTGAAAGGAACGGGAGTGACCACCGTAGTGAAACTGACCGTGATGGCGAATCGGATGAAGAATTCGATTTCGGGTCGGTTGTTGAAGTCGACAGAGAAGAAAGGTGTGGCAATCACAGGGAAGAGCCGAAGACCGCCAAGCAAGGGGGAGATTAAGCCAAGAAGGATGAAAAGGCCAAGACCAAGACATGTTCTGACGTCGTTAAGGACCTGAAGACAGAAGACGAATTGGAGACTGCCAATTCGGGCGTAAGCAAAACTGAATCAGTAGTGACTGATTCAATCGAAATGTTCGATTCGGACATGTCGAATTGACTAAGGGCCAAGCGGAGGAAAGGGCAGAGAAAGAGGTACCAACACCACGACAGCAAGGGGGTTGAGAAGGGCCACACGAGCAGACAAGCCGACCGAAAGGGTCGAGGCGCAGGGAATTGAACGGGTCGAGGAGCGCAAGCTAGGCGTGTAGCCAGGAGAAGCCAAAGCGAAGATCTGGAAGAGCAGGCGGAACCTCAAGTTGAGCTTGAAGGGGAGTGTTGAGAAGCAAGTTCAACATTGAGTGCGTAAACCGATGCGTAAAATAGTGCGTAGACTGGGTACGTAAACCATGCGCACAACGAGAGGCCATAGCGGTGCGTATACCGAGAGGCCGTTAGAGAGATATTCCTCGAAGGAATAATTTTGGGAGTTAGTGTAGGAGGCTCATTGATGAGCATGAAGTACTAGTCAATACTTATGTCAGTACTATTGTCTGTCTGAAAGGACCTATATAAAAGCGCCCTCTGAGTGCATCCTATGTATGGAGAACCGAGTTTTTGAATCTAAGTTTTGTGTTCTTGCTCTCTCTCTCTCTCTCTCTCTCTCTCTCTCGTGTATTCTGTGTCGTTTAAGCTTTCCATTAAACCTCCTTGTGCTGGTCTGTGTTACCCGGTTGTGTCTGTTACACTTTCGTGCACCTATTCTTTTTCAATCAACAAATTCAGGAAGTTATGGGTACCCATACCACCCAATAACTCTAACCATTGATGGGTTGGGGTTTTTTCAAGATTGGAAGTACTCTTGGTTGTTATGGGGTACTCATATGATAAGACCTACCAGTTTTTTGAGTGGATGAAACAAAACAATTGTCTCAATCGATGGAAATGGTGATAGATTACCTTTATGCTATTGAACACAAGATAAGGGTCATCGAATATGCCGACCGTAAATGATATATTGATCCAATGATAGAGGAAATAAGGGCACATTGGAATTTGTGGGTGTTGGCTAAAAAACTGGTATTCAGATTAGATTGAGACCCAATTGATTATCAGTGGACAGATCCTTTTACAAGTAACAAGTTCAATTTCTTCGAATATTCTGTATAGTTGGGAAGACATGTGCTTTCAAATACGCGGATGTGTTACCGACTATATTTGAATATTGGAATCAACAAGGTATTACTCCCCAGTTCCTTGCAATCTTTTGGGTTATCTTTTGGGTAAGAAAACAACCACACCAACTATTACATACATACATAAGATACATATCAATACATACGTAAGATACATATCAATACATACATACATACATACATACATACATACATACATACATACATACATAAGATACATATCAATACATATACATACATAAGATACATATTAATACATACATACATACATAAGATTCATCTCATCTTCTTCAGCCTCTCACTCGCACTCATTGAACTACACATATCTTCTTCTTCTTCTTCTTCTTCTTCTTCTTCTTCTGCGCTACTTGGGCGAATGAGACAGAGACTGTGAGACTGAGAGGCTGAGAAACTGGGAGAGAGAGAGAGAGATGGCCATTTCTTCTTCTCTTTCTTCTTCTTCTTCTTCTTCTTTTTCTTCTTCTTCGACTCTCCTGCAGAGATTTCTTGTCGCCCCATCTCTCCTACATCCTCCCAACAACATCCCTTCTTCCTCCTCTCCTTCCGCCTTCACCCCAAACCTCTACCATAGCTTCTGCAACCCTATACCTCTTCCGCACCATCGCTATCGCCATCGCTATGGCTTCTACCTTGCCCCTCTTTGCAAGCAGCAGAAACAACAGAAATCTCAGAAGAATACCTCTCTGCCTCCGAGTCCTCCTTCTACCAGAGAAGAAGCCATCTCTCAGGCAAGAAACGCCATTTCCCTCGTCCTCGAGAAGTCTCTCAGAAGCAGCGATGGACCTTCTCCTGTTCGGAGAAGGAAGCTTCAGAAACCATCTCGATTTCAAGTCGAGCTGCCTCTTCTTGAAGAGTCGGACACTGCGCAAGCTTCTCTACTGTTAGACCTGATGTCGTCTCTCTCGCTAGGGAAAACAGGAAACCTTCTGTCTTCGTGTACAGTCTTTTGCAACGGAAATGTCATTGAAATGCTGAACTCGACCAGAAACCCTAACCTTGCTCTCGGAGAATCCGATGATCCTAGAACCTTCCAGAACCCTAAATTTCAGTACTGTAACATTGCTTCAGGCATGATTGATCTCCAAGAGACGCAGGTTGTAGTTATCTTTTCTCCCAATTTTTCAAACATTGCAGCTGCCGAAAATATTGTAAAAATATCAGACCTGAGGCCTGTTCTGGTCATCAATCCAGATTGGTATTCAGAAAAAGAAAAAGGTTCAATAAATGTATCAAAGCCTGCAGCTTTTATTGAATCATTTGAGGTCATTTATTCCTATCTTCCCCTCGTCATTCAAGGCTTCTTTAGCAAGACACAAGGAGCTGTTGTGAAGCAATATGTGGAAAATGGTGGTTCACCTTCATCCACTTCTTCTTCGTCTTGGTTCATCTATGTCAATGAAGGGGATAATATGAAGTGTGTGTCGAGACTCGCACAGAGGCCTAGCTCAGAAGACCTCGAGAATGCTCTCTATAATGCTGTGGCGGCAAATTCTCCACTCACAAAGTCGGTCAAGTTCTTGAAAGGTCTGTTGGGTGATCGTTGAAATTCATCTTACAAAGGTCAAGTCAAGTTCTCGAAAGGAAAGGCAGAAGACTTTGAATGTTCTTCGTAATAACTCAAATCTAATGTCTTTTTAAAGATTTTGTAAGGAACCTTCATCTCACAGAGTGACATCTGAGTTCTTGAAAAAAAAATTGTCAGAAGAGGTAGATATTCATTTTCAGAAAGGCAAGGCATGTCAAGTCAAATTCTCGAAAGGTTTTTGTTTCGGAAGAACAACTATTCATTAAAAAGAGTCAAGTCTAGTCAATGGAAGGTTCTGTAGGGGAACATTGACATTTATCTCATAAAAACTCAAGGCAAGGCAAAGTCTCTGGAGGTTTTAGAGTGAAGTCAAGTCAAGTTCCTGAAATGTATTAAAAAGTTTTGGTGTGAAGAGTTTGCATCCATCATATGGTCTCACAATGTCAAAGTCGAGTTCTTGGCAGATATTGTATGGTAGACCTGGTATCCGTCCCATAAAATCAAGTCAAGGTCTGGAAGGTCTTTGTAGGGAAGACTGAGCATTTCTCTCATCAAGTCAAGTTCTTGGAAGGTCTTTGGGTTTACAAACTCAAGTTCTCTAAGCAGCATGTCTTGTTGGGATGTGGGAGTTGTTTGTGGGAGACACAAAAAGAGGTTGTATAGGGAAGAGTTCATATCCATCCTCGTTCATTTTATGAGGAAGTTTTGCCAAATTATGATGCAGGGATATTCAGAATCATGTCAATGTTGTCATGAAGATTGTGTATATTTATGTAACTAAGCAACTATGAGTGTTTTGATTCTGTCATGATGGTACCATTCACAAGGATTATGTCGACGTTATCAAGGATTTGTATGATCATATAAATCGATGAACTTCTCTTAACACTGATAACATCATAATTTTTATACGATGCACAGTAAAATGTTCGCAAAACTTTCCATAGAAGACAATGTATGTCAAAATTGTAGTTATTCATCCTACTCTTGAGCATTTCATATATACTCCCTGAGACAGATTAAATGCTTGAGGTTGAATCGTTCCTCACCATGATGTAAACATTGAAAGCTCATCCACCAACAAGCCCATGGCTGCAGGTGACCATGAATAATAGTTGCCTACAAGCTCCAAGGTATATGAGATACACTTTGTGTGTGCTTTTCTTTGTGTCGCAACCAGAGGATCCCTTGGAGTGGGGCATAACAAATGAACAACATGCATTGCGTAATTGTTGCCAAGAGCCACAAGCCCTTGATTCTTCCTCCTAGATCAAGAATACACAAATTTGGATGTAACATATTTTGTCATTCCTGCTACAAGTGAATCAACATACATTGGATAGTTTTTGCTAAGAGCCAAAACTTCCCAAATCAAAACAAACTTGGATGGGATAATTGGACATTTGTCATGCATTGAGTCAAACATTAATGAGATGAGTGTGATTACATATTTGATAATTACACAGAAACATAGCTTGGCATTGCCTTGAACAGTGGTGAACTAGAGAAGATGATACTGCAGTTGCTTTGCTCTGCTCGTTGATAGAGGAAATGTAACATAACTCAAGAATATTAAAAATTTGCTCTGTTGTGATTATGTGATCTCAATGATAGTTGAATGGTGGAAGAGTTGTGTGGATAGATAGACTGCAATATGTTTTACAAATAATCTCCGAGAAATTGAGTTTCCTTGGATATGTTTGCTAAAGGAAATCATAAAAAGTTCGTAGTGCATTGTGTTTGGTGGCTTTTGGTGGTCTAAGTTGTTAGGGGACAAACGCTCTTCCATTGAAGTCATTAATATTATTAATGGCTTAACAAGTGCAAGCTTTTGCATATTTCCAACGCTTACACTATTGAGGTTTAGTAACAATATTAAAAAATGTGGCATTCTACAATGACATTGTGAGTATTGCCATCAATTATGATCCTTAAAGTTCTTCTTTGCTACTAATACAAAAAATAAGGAATTGAAAATGTTTCTCAAGTTCGTAGTTGAAACAAAATACAAAACGCCATGTACCTGTAACATGATCAAATGTACTGATGTTTGATTTTCTACTAATTTGTTTCTAGACACCTTGACTATCATACTCTGCAACAACTTGACTATCATAGCACAACTTTAAAGAAAATAGATGATTGTTAACCATAAATATCCCCACGCTTGCAACAACTTCGATGAGCATTATATGTAGCATAGGAACTTGACTATCATAGCACAACTTTAAAGAAAATAGATGACCACAACACGATCTACATAGAGTAACGCATCCCATATAATGTTGTTTTTAACAACTAATAGATAGGTTATCTGTATTGCAAACGCTTATTTTAGTTGCCACGTAAAAACTTGCACAAATCAAGTCAGAGTTAACAAGCCATGGAAATCCAACACTCAATTTAACCCACAAAATGAGGGGGGAAAAAATTTTGAATTCAATAAAACCAAGGATGAAACAAGAGCTTTACAAAAGTAGAGATACGGGATATGTCCACAACCAATATGACTGATGACTCTAGATAGCATGAAAACCTGTGTATTTATATATGTATATATATCAAACAAAACCCTTGATAATAGCGACATATCTTACTATGTCAATAGAATTTGAAACAATGAGAGAAAATCATTCTCATACTGTCATATTTCTAACTTGCAACAGCACCATTGAAACAACAGAAGAAAGAAAAAATACATATATATATATATATATATATAGAAACGGATCCACAAGAATCAATGTTACTTATCTTTGCTGAACAGCAAATCGAGCATACCACAGCATCCCAACCATCTTGATCTGTGAGTGATTGACCCCCCCTCAAAACCTGAGCTCCCCACTTTCTTGTCATCATTTAAATACTCCAAGGCTCTCTGCTAACAAAAATTTGAATAAAATGTAAACACAAAAATCTAAAAAAGTGGAAACATCTAAAATGGCCCTATGCATATGTAATTGAACCAAGTTCTGATATCAACCAATGAAATATAAGCATCTAAATGTACTAAGACACAAACACCTTAAGCAAGTACACAAATATTTAACGAGTAAGGCACGTACCAAGTATGTGCACATGCATATAGACCATCTAAATAAATATCTAAAATGACCTAACCATAGAAATATCTACATGACCTAAACAATAGCATACATTAAGCGTATAAATATCTAAGTGGTTAAATATATAATCCCGATACATCTAAAACGACTAAGCATATAACCATCTAACTACACTTAGCATATAAACACTAAGTATATAAACAGCTATATAAACATCATGGCCAAGTATATATAAACATCTAAAAAACCAGGTATAGAGATATCTAAATGGAACAGAAGATAAAAACATCTAAATGCTTAAATATATGAAAATCTGAATGGGCTCGAGTATATAAGCATGCATTTAATATATGCACATCTAAACATATAAACATTTATGGGGTTTGAATCCATACCTTCTTTTCATTAGGAATCACAACAGGTAGGCTTGTTGCTTGGCTAGTCTGGCTATGAGACACTTCTAAGATTTGGGTTCTCTGGTTTGGATCTTTGTTGACAGTATGATTATCAGAGGACCCAATAGAGACTTCAGCAGTACCATTAGCTGAAGCATTCTCCTTGGCCATCTCTCCTTCACTCTCTGTAGGGAAGTCATTTTCTCGAGCAAGGCTGCTAATTGGCAAGGTTTCATTAATGGGAGGAGCTATCTCATCCATCTGTTCCCTTTTCTCAGTCCATGTCTCAATAGATTCTTTAGGAAAAATTATTGCCTGCTTCCGTTCACCAATATAGAGACTTGTATCCTTCACTTCCACCTTTCCTTCCTCCTCAATTTCAGTAGTTGGTAAATGGCACTGGCTATCCTCAAGTTCTCTAACTAAAACGTCTTGCTTAGTCTCAAGTTCTCTATCTATTTCACAAGCATTCTTGAACTCGTTGCTTTTCTGCCCATTCTCGAGTCTTTCAATATATTTCTCACCTGTGTTATCTCCATTCTCCAACACTGTTTCAGCAGCATTTTCAAGTTTTTCACAATCATTAGCAGCATCTGGTGATGAAATACCTTGATTTTCTACAGACTTCTCATCAGTACTTTCATAAGTTATGATTTCTTCTTCTTCTATTTCACTTGCCTCACGCATACCTTTAGTGACCTCTCCATCTAGATCAATGCCATTGGGAATTCTTACTTCCTCTGCATATGATGTTGGTTTTATATTTTCCACTGGTTTTGAAGTTCCACTCATTTCATCTGACGTAAAAACCTTGCTTTCCAGACCACCCACATCAAAATCAGTATTTGCGTTTCCTACAACCTCAGAGCCTGATTCTACATTGTCCACTTCCACTAAAGTTGCCTTCTCAATCAAATTCAGTTCAGGTATATCTCTAGTTTCCGCTGGCTCTGATTTTTCATTTAACTTGGGCTCATCTTCACTTAGCTGATCGAAACAGTTGAGTTCTGATTCTTGTAGATTTACCTTGGGTTTCTCTTCACTCAGCTGTTTTAGACCATTGTCGCTTGCAACCAGCTGTTTATCGTCTTTATCACAAGGCTCAATCATTTCAATTCCAGCTCCCTTGAGTTCAGTCTCAATATTTGTTACAGCCTTGGTTTTTACAGTCACCTCTGAGTTTGATATTGATTCAGAGGGAACTTCCTCTTCCTCAACCTCAGCACTACTGTCCACTTCTGGTTTCAGTTCACTTCTTATCTCCAGATTTGGTTGAAGATCAACCAAAGCAACTGTCTCTGCCCCAGTAAACTTCTCCGCTTCCAGTTGCACTTCATCTCTAGCCCCATTTCCTATCTCTGTATTTGGTTGAACATCAATTGAAGCGATTATCTCTGCATCACTAGGATTCTCCACTTCTGATTCTGGGACAACTTCAGTCACATCTTCTATCTCAATGTTTTTGGTATTAACACCTACTGAAGCAATTGTCTCTGCATCAGTAGGATTCTCCACTTCTGATTCTGGGACAACTTTAGTCACATCTTCTATCTCAATGTTTTTGGTATTAACACCAACTGAAGCAACTGTCTCTGTCTCAGTAGGATTCTTCATTTCTAGTTCCAGTTCACCTCCAACAGAATCTTCTTTTTCCAGCTTTGGTTCAATACCGACTGGAGCAATTGTCGCTGCTTCATTTGGTTTGACTCCCACTTGTGGGTCACTATAAACAGGTGCCTCCTGATTAGGGAAATCTTCAAGTGACTCTGTTTCAAGATCAACTGGGGCTACAGCCGCTGGTTGTATTTCAGAAATGGCCAACACCTCAGGTTCCAGTTCGATATTTAATAGTGATACAGGCTCTAGTTTCCTTTCAGGGGAGGCCAAACCCTTAGATTCCAGTTTGATTTCAACCGGTACTACAGGATCCAGTTGCCTTTCAGGAGACGCAAGAATATCCGATTCCAGATTGCTCTCAAATGGTTCAGCAGATTCTGATTGGGTCTCGATAGTGGCCAAAATCTCTGGTTTTGGTTCTAGGTCAGCCTCTGGTTGGGAGTCAAGGGTGGCCAAACCCTCAGTTGCTGTTTTAATCTCAAGTATTGCTGCAATTTCCGGTTGGATCTCATGCATCACCTCAGAAGCCGTTCCCTGAAGAATATCAGGGGTAACAGCAATACTCTCTAGCTCTTGTTCTTGCTGGGGAGCAACTTCTTCATGGGCACGAAGCTGTACTTCTCCTTCAGTTCCTGTAGCTATTAGTTTGGATTTAATGTTATTAGCGTCTGCATCTACTAGAGCTTCTTCAGATTCACGAAGAGTAGCGTCTGCTTCTGCTTCTGCGGATGGAACCAATACATCTGCTTCTGCTTCAGGAACAGACAATGCTTCTTCTTCGGCTTCTGCAACTGGAACCAATACATCTGCTTCTGCTTCAGGAACAGACAATGCTTCTTCTTCGGCTTCTGCAACTGGAACCAATACATCTGCTTCTGCTTCAGGAACAGACAATGCTTCTTCTTCGGCTTCTGCAACTGGAACCAATACATCTGCTTCTGCTTCAGGAACAGACAATGCTTCTTCTTCGGCTTCTGCAACTGGAACCAATGCTTCTACTTCTGCTTCAGGAACAAGCAATATCTCTTCTTCTGCCTCTAAACGCACTGCTTCTAGTTTTATCTCATCAGCGGCAAGTTCAGATTGATTACCCTTTAGTTGCAATTCCTCGGTGATCTCAACCTCCAGCCTTGATTCCAGATCAATCACTTCTGGTGGTTGATCGGTAGAAAACTCAACCTCAGCTTCTGGTTCGGGTTGTGGTTTGGTCCCTTCTGGTTGTGATTCAGTAGAAGTCTCAGACTCTGGTTCCGGTTGTGGTTTGGCCGCTTCTGGTTGTGATCCAGGAGAAGTCTCAAACTCTGGTTCCGGTTGTGGTTTGGCCACTTCTGGTTGTGATTCAGGGGAAGTCTCAAACTCTGGTTCCGGTTGTGGTTTGACCGCTTCTGGTTGTGAATCAGTAGAAGTCTCGAACTTTGGTTCCGATTGTGGTTTGGAAGCTTCTGGTTGTGATTCAGTAGAAGTCTCAAACTCTGGATCCAGTTCTGGTCTCGGTTCAGTCACTTCTGGTTGTAGTTCAACCACTTGTTTTGGCTCGGTGGCTTCTGGTTGTGATTTGACATAAATCTCAACCTCCGCTTCTGGTTCAGGTTGTGGTTTGGCCACTTCTGGTTGTGATTCAGTAGAAGTCTCAGACTCTGGTTCGGGTTGTGGTTTGTCCACTTCTGGTTGTGATTCGGTAGACGTCTCAAACTCTGGTTCCGGTTGTGGTTTGGCCGTTTCTGGTTGTGATTCAGTAGACGTCTCAAACTCTGGTTCCGGTTGTGGTTTGGCCGTTTCTGGTTGTGATTCAGTAGAAGTCTCAAACTCTGGTTCCGATTGTGGTTTGGTCGCTTCTGGTTGTGATCCAGTAGAAGTCTCAAACTCTGGTTCCGATTGTGGTTTGGCCGCTTCTGGTTGTGATCCAGTAGAAGTCTCAAACTCTGGTTCCGATTGTGGATTGGCCGCTTCTGGTTGTGATCCAGTAGAAGTCTCAAACTCTGGTTCCGATTGTGGTTTGGCCGCTTCTGGTTGTGATCCAGTAGAAGTCTCAAACTCTGGTTCCGATTGTGGTTTGGCCGCTTCTGGTTGTGATCCAGTAGAAGTCTCAAACTCTGGTTCCGATTGTGGTTTGGTCGCTTCTGGTTGTGATTCAGTAGAAGCCTCAAACTCTGGATCCAGTTCTGGTCTCGGTACAGTCACTTCTGGTTGTAGTTCAACAGTGGCCTCAGCAACTAGCTCTAGATCTGGTTCGGTTGCTTCAGGTTGCAGTTCAGCAGGAGCATCAATCTCTGGTTCTGGTACTGCTACTTCAGTTTGTTGTTCAGTAGAAAACGTGACCTCTGGATTCAGCAAAGTTTCTTGGGTTTGTGGTTCAATAGAAACCTCGATCTCTGGATCTAGTTTGATTGCTTCTGTTTGTGCTGCTTCCACTTCTGGTTCAACACAAGCTTCTACTGCTAGTTCTTCCTCGGTCGCTCTGTCTTCCTGTTCAACACAAGCTTCTAGACCTGGTTCAGCAGGAACATTCGCCTCTTCAATGGCTTTCTCTGACTCTTTCTCTATCTCTGTCTCTATCTCTGATTCGATCACAGGATCGGATTGCAATTCATGTGAGGGGGCTTCACACTCAGCTGGAGGCTCAATGTCTTGATTACACTCGGTAGATTCAACAGGAGAATTTCTAACCGAATCAGTTTCAACTAGGGTTGCCTTAACGTCTGTAACTTGAGATGCTTCGTTAGTTTGATCTTGGATTATATCAGTTTGTTGAAGAGGAAGATTGGCCTCATCAATTTGTCGAGAGCTGTTGATTTCATGTTCACTTAACTCACATGATTCTTCTTGCTTTGCACTTTTTCCTTCATCCTGATCACCATTTTGATCAGCGTCAGTAACTTCCAAAGGCTCCATGGCTTCTCCTTTGAGTGAGATGTTAGTTTCTCCTTCTTCTTCTTCTTCTGCTCCTTTTAGGTTAGTCCGATCCACTTCTGCAACGATCAAAGGTTCCGTAGCTTCTTCTTTGAGTGAGATGTTATCTTCTTGAGTGATGAGCTCTTCTTCATCATGGGCCATGGATCCTTCTTCGGCTTCTCCTTGTTCTGCTGCAAAAAGGGAGGGTATTAAATAAAACCTATCAGATTTAACAAAGGAAAAGGGGAATCAGGAAAGTTAGTTTTATGCTAGGCGATCAAAGGTCTTTGATGGATCCACCATAAATAATATGCACGAATATGGTTCTCTCTCTGTCTCTGTCTCTGTCTCTCTCTTTCTCTCAGAGAGCTGGCAATGAATGTGCCAATAAACAAAATATATGCTACTATTTCACATCACTTTGGACATCGTTTTCTGTGAGACCCACTATCACGTACTTCATCATGGATCTAGGGTTTGAGCTGTAATTCAACCTAATCGAGCTCACGATTACAGTTTTCTTCATCTGAAATACGTTCTTGATTCATGATTTCGGCACTGATTGTTGCGGACTCCTAAAACCCTAATTCGTGGAATTTTAGATCAAAACGCTTGTTATATTACTGAGGGATTATGATGCTAACCTAGAGTTATAATGAGCTCTTTGATGTTTAACGGCCTTTCTGTTTACAGATTGAAAACCCTAATCCTCAGAATAACTCCAGGCTGTCCTCACAGCAGAGAGACACTAGCTAGGCACTCTTAAGTTCCAAACCTTAAGTCACGGATTTTTAGCTCAGAAAATTCTTCTCACAGATGGATTATGAATCGTAACGCAAACCTATGATTATACAAATCCTAATCCCAATCTAGGGTTACAGTGAGGTCCGTTGAAGGTTCAGAAACTTTCAGAACAATAAATCTTGGATTAGATAAAACAAAACAGTTGGTTATCCAAGAAGCTTGAAGATCCTAATCTAGATGCTCTTATGAAGATTATGACGCTTTATGGTGCAAACCTGGACCCTAATTCCCCAATTAGGTAAAAAATGTCGTCATGAAATAAGTATTACGTCCTAAATTTAAGGTTATGGAAAGATGAACTGTTCAGGAGCAAAAATTCGAAACCCTAATTCTTCAAATTAAGGTCAAAAACTTTCCACGTGATGGAGGGATCAAACAAAAAAAAATTCAAAGCGAAGGAAAAAGCCAAAGAAGTTCTTCATCAAAGAAACAATTATGTTCCTAGCCTAGGTTTATGGTGGGCTCCCTTAAAAGACAGACTTTTTTAGGTGGAGATTCCAAAGCCTTAATTAATTCTTCAAGCTTAGTTTAAGAAATCTTTTTCATGGAGAGTTGATGAAGGCAGTGACCTAATTTAGAGACGATAAAACAGATCAAAGCAAAGAAAAAGAAGAACGTAAAGAGAATGGGAGAGGAATGGTGAGATTACCTGGAATCTCTCTTTCTAGCTGGAAACACACTCCTTTTGGCGATGGAATCTCACCATCATCGTCGTCACCAATTCCAACCTTTGAATTCATCATCTGTCTTTTCGTTTCTTTTGCTTTAATACGCTTTCTGGGACCTGCAGGCATATTTGCACTTGTTGGATTTATGCTAGTTTTTAGGGTTTTGTGGTTATTGTACTTTCCGATTGTTAGGGTTTTTTTTTTACAGAGGCGCTATTTTTAAGATTTCGGGCGTTTTGAAAACCGCGAAGCTATTTTTGTAGGGGCTGTTTAGGCTGTATAATGTATTGTTAGGATACAGATCAACAACTATTCTGTAAATAATTAGGGTTTCATGGATATCAACTGCGTAAAGAGTTAGGGTTTCAAATCGAGCTAACGTGAAAAGATCGAGGATTTCAGGTCGACCTAATGTGGAATGGTCGAGGGTTATCCAGACGGATCTACAGTACGAAAACTTAGGTTTTCCAGGGAGATCGACTGGTTGGAGATGTAGGGGCGGGTTTTCAGAAGAAGGTTTTGGAAGGGATTCAAGGCATGGCCAATGTGATGATATGCTAGGGTTTTTCATCTAGCGTGTTAAGGGGAAAGGAATTAGGGTTTCGCAGGGAAAAGCGACTGTGCGAAGAAGGCATTGAGGAGATATGAGTCCATGGTGGCCATAGCCATGAAAAAGCAGAAAATCTCAGAATGTTTATACTGATTCGTTCATGGAAAGAGAAGGAGGACTTGCCGTGATGAGGAGCTCGTGAAGAAGGAGAAGAAGAAGAAGAAGAAGAAGAAGAAGAGTCGATGAAGAGCTGCCGCCCTGCAGGACCTCGAAGAAGCCATCGCCAGAAAAGCAGAAAAGCAAGGAACGCAAAAAGCTGCAGAATGCATGGCAATACCATTTTTTTTTTTCTGATTCTCTTTTTTCCTCTTTTTCCAAATAAATAAATAAATAAATAACACGAAAAGAAATGCATGAAAGCGACGGTTTTCCTTATTTTTCCGCTGTGTTTCTTTTCTTTTCTTTTTTAGTCTGTTGTTTTATTTATTTATTTTTGGAACTCTTTTAACTTTTGCATTTTTTATATTTTTAAATTTTTATTCTAAAATTAAAAAACAAAAAAAAAAAATTAAATTTTAAAAACTGTTTTATTTTTTAAACATTATTTATTTATTCTCAAAAAACTAATTTACAATCTTTTATTTTAAAATTTTTGAAATCTGAATTAATGTTCGAAATTTTATTTTTGAATTTTTATTGTTTAAAATTTATTTCTGAATTGTTTATTTTTACAATTTTTTAAATTTTTATTTTTTACAAACTGTTTTTAAGTTTTACTTCTTCATTTATACTTTTCATTTTTAAACGCTTTTCATTTTTTAACTTTTCCGTTTAAATTTTATTTAAATGTTTTATCTTTTTATGTTTTTATTTTATTTTTGAATTTTTTGCTGTTTAAATTTAGTTCTGAATTTTTTATTTTTACAATTTTTTAAATAATTATTTTATTTTAAATTTTTATTTTTACAAAAACAATTAAGTTTTACTTGTTCATTTCATACTTTTCATTTTTAAAAGTTTTTCATTTGTAAACTTTTTCGTTTAAATTTTTTTTAAATGTTTTATCTTTTTATGTTATTATTACCAACCTTTTTCTTATTTTCTAATTTTCTAATTTTCTAATTTCTTTTTCTTTTTGCTCATATACATATATATATATACATGTATGTATGTATGTGCATTAGTATGTATAAGCAAGCATGAATGTAACACTAAATGAAAGAAGCCTCACTCACAAGTGCCTCCATATTTGTACATGAAAACTGGCCTACCATATAGCCTGAAAACTTGAGAGGTAGAGCAAATGCATAACATGAAAGAGAAACCATAGCCGAGATAAGGCACACATTGTGGTTCTCCGTATGTATATATACATAATATACGTGGTACATCCTTCATTGTCAGTTGATCAGTTGGTCGAAGCTCATGCATGGCCCCGTAGCCATATACCCATGAACACCTCACTCAATGTATTTGCATCAATTCTACACATTCATCTTTTATTTTAGCCCATCTTATTCGTGAATTCAAGCTCCTAATTTAACAGATCAAGTAGCACTTTGCGACACTTTTCGCTTCAAGAGTGGCTACTAATATGTATCCATAGTTCTAATTTTTGTTTACAATGATCTTCGGTAACCTCATATAAGAGATTCTGAACGAACAAAAAACATGCGTGCTTATTTCCAAATTTACCTATATAGATTGTGTCTATTCGAGGTCCTAATGAAATGAAATTCATGGTTAAGATACTTTTATGTGTGTATATAATTGAGCCATGACTTCCATGTCAATAGGAGCTCGGCTTCAACAAAGCCATATGTTGAAAATAAGCAAACATGTTTTTCCGAAATCTCGTACGTTGAATTCTAGCAAATTTCCCGTTTTTTCACTTTGTTTTTTATGATATAGGATCAAACTATCAATTTGTGCATCATGCTAGCCAATGCATAGATATTGTAATAGGAAATATAGGCCACTAAAAGAAAGATATAATTAATGGTGGGTGGGGGGTGGGAAATTGGAATGTTGTTCCCAAGTTTGAACAACAACTTTTTTTAGCCACTCAAATTTTAAGATACTTTAGTGTGTGTATATAATTGAATCATGACTTCCATGTCAATAGGAGCTCGGCTTCAACAAAGCCATATGTTGAAAATAAGCAAACATGTTTTTCCGAAATCTCGTACGTTGAATTCTAGCAAATTTCCCGTTTTTCGCTTTGTTTTTTATGATATAGGATCAGTTTGTGCATATGCTAGCCAATGCATAGATATTGCAATAGGAAATATAGGCCACTAAAAGTAAGATATAATTAATGGTGGGTGGGAAATTGGAATGTTGTTCCGAAGTTTGAACAACAACTTTTTTTAGCCACTCAAATTTTAAAATAGAACCAAAAAGGAGGGAAATGTCCGAAGATGGAGACAATAGTGTCTCAATCACGGCCGAATTTTTACGGGTCCAACTCCTTTTGTTGATTAATGAAATGGAGAAATAAATAGATTGTCTATTTGTCACTCATCGTGACATATTACTTCCCTATATGCATGTCATAACGTGTCACTCACAAGGTTTTGTGCCCCTATTTTAAAAAATTGTATGTGTGTTATAACATTTATGTAGTATTATATGTCAGTGTAACATTTTGATGTAGATGAACCAAGGTGAAAATGTCCCAAGGTTTGCCTTTCAGATCTGATAAGGACTATCACATCGTGTCCCTTCACAAAGATTTATCGAGATGAAAAGAGAGACATAGAGGGTAAGATATGTCATGGCATGGAAGTCGATAGGAAAGGAAGGCGAATCAATCAATTTTATCCTCTATACTTTATTGAAGTTTTGACAACCCATCAAAGATCGGCATCTTGAGGCTCTTCATTACCTCATTATGGGGTCTTTCCATGATGTAAAAAATTGTTGCAATGAAATCACTTGCGCTATCTATTGCACACAAGTGTCAAAACATTTAAATTCCCATGAATGGCATGGATATTATTATATAGATGAGTATAATAGAAAAGGCGAAAATATAGGCATGTTTAGCAATGGGCGCGGTTCGGTTTCAAGGCAAAGAAACCAAACCATTTAAAACCAAACCGTTTAGGGAAAAGTTAAAACCAAGCCGAACCATTTAATAATAAAAATTAAACCTAACCACTTAAATCAAACTAAATAAACATCTAAATAAACAAAAATACATTAAATTAAATAAGAATTTAAGATAAATTTAATAAATCAATAAAAGAAACTTTAATTGAACCATTAAATTGAATAAACATTTAAGTCAAATTAATTAAAGGGAAAAGTACCAGGATACCCTTGGAAGTTCATCTATTTACTAGAATGCCCCTAAAAGTTCCAAATTTACCAAACTACCCCTATGTCCATAAAATTACGTTTTATAAAGTAATTATACACTCAAATATTTGGTAAATAGGGCTAGTTCGGGTCCATTTCTTCCATCTTTCGTAAATAGGGCTTGTAGATTTGAGTGTATAATTACTTTATAAAGTGTACTTTTTTTTACATTTGAAACTTCCAGGGGCATTCTGATAAATAGACGAGCTTCCAGGGGTATATTGGTACTTTTCCCTTAATTAAATCAATAAAAAACCATTAATTAAACCATTAAATCAATAAACTATTAAGGTTAAAAAAAAGTTAACCAAAAACTTATAAACCTGAGTTTTAGAACCAAACCGAACTTAAACCAAACTGTTTATCGAAAATCCAAACCATTAAATTTTTTTGGAACCAATAAACCATTAAACCATGGTTTAATTGTTCGGTTCGGTTTGAGCTGAAACCGTGCCCATTGCTAGGCATGTTAATATACTAATATTGGTAGAGAGATGTGTGACCAAATTGTGCTTGCCACCATCTAGTGTCGCAATAAGTAGCATCTTCGATCATTGTCAACTAATGTTTATGCGTTGGGGTAGACTCTACAAGTAATACGGGGAGCGAGAAGTGAAAAAGAAAAACCAACACCCACCAAAATGATGATTTGGAGAATGAGAAACCTTTGTTTCGAGAGAATATAAAGCCAACACTTAGCCATCACATTCTAGTGAAAAATGCATAACAAAATACAATTTATTAATTGGGATAACTCATTCAATTGATTATTGTACGAGTTATCTTGATCATGATTTCTTTGCAGATATGGACAAGGGTTTACCTTTTCTAGACGTCTATATATGATAATGATCAACCCTTTTACATCATAATTTGTAGCGAAAAGTGAATGACACAAAGTTGGTGTTAAACTATAGTATGTGTGGCAATGGTCACATACATGCTATGAGCTTTGTGTTAGCTATTTATGTAAATAGTCAAAAGGGTTATGTTAACCCTAAGTTGTATCTTAGATGCATGTGCTTGTGAAATTTTGAACTTGGAGATAATAAAGAATAATTCTAAGTGCCTACATTCTCTCTCTCTCTCTCTCTCTCTCTCTCTCTCTCTCTCTCTCTCTCTCTCTCCATGCTTTCCATACATCTTTGACCAAACCCAATCCTTGCACGAATTCCTCGCACAACCACAAGGTGCACTCTCGATTGCAACATTAATTGGTAAAGTTGCTACTTTCACGTGTATCATGTGAAATGTAATATTTTTTGTCTCATAGGTCATATTTGACCTCTGAAGACGATAATAGAATCTATGTATCTATCTATCTCTCACCCTATTCATGGTTTCATGCTTCCATTGCCTTGAATCTTACATAGACAAAATCATTTTGATTTCGCACCCAATATTTGCCCTAATATCAACATTTGGTGTCAAAGCAAAGGATTTCGGGGAGAGTGATAGGTTTTTGTTTTCTAAAAAACACCATCTCCAACATGCTCTTTGACCTTTGTTACAACTGATGTTATATTAGCTAGACAACTCAATGAAGTTTCCAAACTAACTTCTTGACAAGAGGGTTTTCGATCCATAAAGGGAACCTCCCACTTGCTTGGGGACCTAAGGTACACACCTCGTATATGTGTCACTCAATGGGAGAGTGGACTAATTTTGTTGATCATCTTATGTCCTTGTTATGGCATAGGATACTTGTACACTAGAGCAATTTTGGCATTGACGCATCAATCTAAGGTTGGTTACATTCACCAACTCTCCTATTCCAACATTAGTTTTGTGAGCATTTCCCATACGGCAATAATGCAGCCTCACCCGACTAACACACCAAGAGAATCAAAACCACTTTATTTGGTTCACTCAGACATTTGTGGACCAATGCCAAATCAATCTCTTATTGGTGCCTTATAATTTGTCACGTTCATCAATTATGGTACTAGGAAAGGTGGGTCTATTCAATTAGAACCACACACAAAGTATTTGCCATCTTCCTGGTTTAAAAGTCTGAAGGATTGTAAATTGAAATGCTTGAGCTTTGGAGTACAAGCCTCATGAATTTACCTTGTTCTACAAACAAAGAGGTATCCAATGTGCGTTCACAAACACCATGTAGTGTGGAGTAGAATGACATTCTTGAATGAATGAACTGAACAATTCTAGAAAAAATGGTTGCCATGTTGAAACACTTGGGTCTATTTGATGGCTTTTGGGACAAGGCTCTAGTCATTGTGGTGCACATCACCAAAATGTCGCCCAATAGAGCTCTCCATTTCAAGATCCTGCAAGAGCTTTGGACCAACAAACATCCTGAATGTGACAAAATTAGGATATTCGGATGTGAAGTGTTTCCCATTGAGCCCAAGGATGAGAGAAGAAAGTTTACATCTCACTCCCAAAAGTGATATTTATGGGCTATGGCTCCAACGGTAATTTGGCTATTGATTGTGGAACCCCAATGCCAGACAAATTGTTTGAAGTTTGGATGTCATCTTCAACGAGTTGGCAATGCACAACGTAGTCAAACACCTTTGAACTTACATGAGTTACCTTTCTTGATCCGATTGCTTCTCTCAATAACCCAACTCAACACACCCAATTAGCTACTTGCAAGCAATTGATCTTGCACTTTAGATCATATAAACAATAGTTAGCATCCCCGTCACTACAAAAGAAATCATCAATGATATCCAATGAGCCCAATCTTATGACCGCCCTAGTTTGAGAGATTGTCTCATCTACCCGAATGATATTCACCCAATATTCTCTACATAGATGTCAATGAACCTTCAAATTATAAAGAAGGTATGACATCAAACTATAGGTTACAATACTTGTCAATTTGCTATGAAGTTAGGGATGAATTGCATTCAAGAAAACAATACTTGATACCTAGTTCCATTGCCAATGATTCGACACACATTTTTGTGCAAATGGATATTCCAACTCAACTAGATATATGATTCGGCTAGTGCCAAGTATAAGGTCAATTTAGTTATAAAAAGATATTCGACAAGAATACAATGTCAATTTTGGCAAGATTTTTTCACCAATGAGGAAAATGTCAACTATTTGATCCTTATTTTGGGCTAGTTGTTATTGAGGACTGAGAGCTAGTAGTTGTTGAGTATGAAGAAATTTATGTGGAGCATCCAAAAGGTTTCCTGTCACCTCACTAGAAGTGTCTAGTATGCATAATACTAAAGAGTCTATATGGCCTAAAGAAAGTGCCTTGACAACGGTATTGAAATTTCAACGATTTTATGTAGTTGGCCGGATTTTCTCTTATAGATAATGACCACCACCCATATTTGAATGACACATTTGATGGATTAGCCATCTATCTCATCCTCTATGTTGTTGCAAAGTTAGGCATGTGCACGTGAGATGTGAACAGAACCGTCTAGACCTAAATTAAGGAAGATGTATCGATCTTGATTGAGAATTGCAAATAAACGAAGTTCCACTTGATATGTGCTAGAACACTTCCAAGAATGTCAATTCTACGAGAGTAATAGTTCTCCTAGAATATTAACCGAAGTCAACACCAACTTCTCACTTGAGTGCCTTTGACTAATATTAACTCAGATGCTTTGTGTGGGGAAAGTGATGGTGTAGTACGGTAAGTGTGGAAACTTATTCAATTTATTGTTGCTTTTTTTCCAAATTTTTTTATTGTTGCTTTTCTTGTGGTCCTATGCAAGTATATATAATGTTTTTTGTGTAAGTGTGCATGTATATCATGTGCATGTGATTGGATGTGTATGAGTAGATATATCATCATATATGTATACTTGTATACGAGTAAGTATTTAGGGATATATACATATATTAATATATCAATGGAAAGGGGTATGAGAGTATATGGGTATGTATATATGTGAGGGTTGTTAGTTGTGTAAATGTTTTAATGTATTGCGTATGAGGGTATTTGTATGTGTATACGAGTGTGTAAGTATGTATATATGTATATATGTGGATATTAATGTATAGAAGTATGTAAATGTGGGTACGTATGTTTACATATGTATTCGTGTGTGTTATGTCTTTATGTATATTTGTTCACAAGGGCATATGTATGTGATAATTGTTTTAAATATGTGCAAAAGGTAATGTTTTATGTATGTATATATTGTTTGTGTGAAAGATAATAATGAATGTGTACATGTATTAATTTATTATATAAGTGTTATGTATGTAATTTTGTGTACAAAGGAAGGCTATTGAGTGAGGACAACAAGGTCAACCCCTTGTGTAGTGGATCAACGTTGCTTCAGTTGCTCAATTATGGATGCTCTCTTTTGCACATGCAACACACGAGGCTTTGTGTGTTGCATCGGGTTTCCGGTTGGGTATCATTGGGTAGTTGCTCTTTCGTGCACCTTGGGTCATCAATTCATTGTTAGTAGGTCAGGTACCAAGTAACAATGGGTACAATGGGTCATCCCTTTTCCCCTCCTTCGGAACAAGCAATGCATGAAGTTTACTCCTCTTTCATGTATAGGCAATGCACAAAATGCCACCTCTTTTGTGCGTTGACTATGCACAGTCCTTCTCTTCTTTCTTGTGATAAAATACATGGGCATTTGTATGTTCTATCATAGAAGCCCCTTTTTCTCCTTTGTGTGTTGTCCTGCATGAAGATGTGTGTATCGATTCGTCCAATGACCCTCGGCCATTGAGTGATGATTGCACTTGGTATCCTTGAAAGGCATGGTCAATGTTACTTAGTTGGTCGAGCACTTGTTTCCTAGAAACTAGGTATTGCATATTCAACTCTTGCCATCAATCAAAATTTCATTTGCTGATAATTTATTGTTGAGAACGTCAATTGATGATATGAAAATCTCATCACGATTCCCATAAAATTTCCTTGACAATTGCATGGTGACCATCAAGATTTATAGACTCCAGTATCGCCTCTCTTGATTATAGACCACATAAGAACTAATGGAAACCTTTTCCAAATTTACATAGCTTTCTATAAGAAAATTACAATGATTCATGATAGTCCTGTGAAGCTTGCAACAATATACAATTGAGGATAAAATCCCCAACCCCATTACATTGGGTGGCTAGAATAGGATATGGATAAAAAAGATGAATGATAGATTGTAAAGAATCGATGGTGATTCTATGCAGCGGAATAGGTTAGAGATGTGTTGTGTGTGTGTTTGAGAAGAGGAGACGAGAGAGACACAAGATAGATAGGGTGGAAAATAGAATACTCAAGAAAATTGTATTTTACAAAGGAGATTAACCGACTTATTACAAAGTAGGAGGAGGGTGCTTTATATAGTCACCCTCTCTCTTCATTAACTATTGAAGCTTAGCCGTCATGGGGGATGTGGAAACTCATTAGTTACGTGTCATAGAATATGATTCTATGACACATAGTTAATGTGTAGAGAGTAGTGGTGTGACTTTTGACCTTTGAGTGTTCATACACTATCAAGGGTGTGTTCACACACTAGACTAGGTTGAGCTTGATTCTCAACATAGATCAAGAAAATAATAGTGTCGAGAGGAGATACTCAAGTTTCAACGTATGAAGCATACAATTGATGGTCATGCCACCTTATTATTCCCAAAGTTAGATATATATTTTTATTGGTCTAATCTTTATCCACCATAGACTCCTTGTGTCATGTTGTGACGTGTGTTGCTAGTCGGACAAAATGTTGGTGAGCTCACCAACCTTCGACCACAACTATCGTCAAATCTTACCAAGAAGGACTTAGGTAATGCCCTTGTCGTGCCCGACATAACTTAAGATGAAGATAAAATGACAATTGTATACATCTCATGCCAATTACATTTGACAAATTTCAGGGAGATTCAACATGCATTTGACCAAACATGCATGGACACCACTATATGCCAACCTTTGGGTTTCTCAAAAAGATTACTTGGCCCTCGGTCTACAGGGGGATTACATGAAGTCAATACCACACACAACAACTATTGGCTCTTTGATGTACGTGATGGTTGCAATCCAATGAGATTTAGTGCATGTGGTGGGCATAGAAAGCAAATTTATGCAAAACCTTGGTCGACCACAACCATGGGGATATTTGTCGTGAAATGCAACAACCATGTCGGAGGCATTAGCAAGATTCTCGGCAGGCTCCCATGTTCGATCATTAGGTGTATAACCTAACCAATCAACCAAATAATATAGTTTGTTGCGGATGATCTTGGAGTCGAGAATAGCAGCAACCTCATATTCAGAGCCATTGGAAACTTCGATTGGAGGTGGGGGAGGTGTAAGACGACCCGGAATAGAGCTTGTTGTGTAGGGCTCCAAAAGTGAAACATGGAAGACCGGGTGAAGATGCATATGAGGAGGGAGATCAAGACGAAATGTCACATCATTGATCTTACCAGAGATCACATATGGGCCGAAACGTTGATAATCCAATTTGTAACAAGGTCGAGTGGTTTTAATGCTACCTTGTAAGAGCCATACACGATCTCCTACTTGAAACGTAGTCGATGAATCACGCCGATGACGATCAACAATCTTCTTTTGAGTGTTTTGGGCATCACATAAATGATGCAAAAGTATATCTTGAATTTCTTGGAGTCGAGTGAGCCGATCTTCAGCAGCCGGGTTTTTCGGGAGTTCGGGATGTTCAAGCATCGTCCAACGAGGATGGTACCCAATGTTAGCAAAAAATGGGGAATAGCCAGTAGAAGAATGTTCGGAGTTGTTGTAAGCAAATTCCGCCAAATGTAATAAATCCACCCAATCATCTTGTTGATAGTTGACAAAACAACGTAGATATTGTTCGACTGTTTGGTTGGTGTGCTCACTCTGCCCATTAGTCTCTGGATGGTAGCCGGAAGAGAGTTTACAAGAAGTATGTAAGAGTTTGAACATGTGCCGCCAAAATTTCGAGATGAATTGGGGACCTCAATCACTGATAATATCATCCGGAAGACCATGATGGCGAAACACTTCCCGCATGAGTAAATCAGCTATCTCTTGACTAGTAATGGTCTTCGTGCATGGAAGGAAATGCGCCATCTTCGTAAAACGATCGACTACCGTGAGAATAGAATCAAATCCCTTGGAAGGTGGAAGATCCGTAATAAAGTCCAAGGAAATAGATTTCCATGGGCTCTCCGGAATAGACATTGGCTGTAATAGGCCATATGGATGATGTCGAGGCTTTTTTGATCGGCAACATGTATCACAACTACGAACATAATCTGTAACAAAATGGCGAAGCCGTGGCCACCAATATCGGCGAGAAATCAACTCAAAAGTCTTGTGGATGCCGAAATGTCCAGCCATTGGCGTGTCATGACATTGTTGCACGACTTTGAGTCGAGAAGGACCGTCAGGCACATACAAGAGAGTTTGTCGAAAAAGCAAACCATCATGCCAATTGAACTGGGTGTTCAAGCTCGTTGGGCCCAGGGCGATATATGATGATAAAATCGAAGTGAGTAAAAATTTGTGCCCACTGGGCTTGTCGCCGACTCAAGACTCGAGCATTTTGGAAATAAGTCAGGTTCTTATGATCATTGTAGACAATGATCTACTGAGAAGAACCTTCTAGGAAATGTCGCCATTGTTGAAACGAATCCACGATTGCAAGAAGCTCTTTGTCATGGATCTCGTAGTTGATCTCTGCAGCTTCAAACTTTCGTGAATGAAAGGCAACAGGGTGTAGTTGTTCATCATCTCTAGTCTGCGAGAGGACACTCCCTAGTGCAAAATCAGATGCATCGGCTTCGAGGATGAAGCGTTTTGTTGGGTCGACATGTGCTAAGATAGGTGCCGTTGTAAATGCTCGTTTTAAGCTTTCAAATGCCTCGGCTGCATCTGAACTCCATATAAATGGTCGATCTTTATGTGTGAGCTGAGTAAGCGGAAGCACAACCTTGGAATAATCTTTAATAAATTTTCGATAAAAATTTGCAAACCCGAGAAAACATTGCACATCACACACTGAAAGGGGCGTTTGCCATTCTAAAATTGCTTGTACCTTCATGGGGTCCATAGCAATACCATTTGGCGATACAACATACCCCAAAAATTCCACTTGATTCTGGCCGAAACTACACTTTTCTAATTTTGCGTAGAGACCATATTCTCGGAGTCGACGCAATACCTGACGAACATGTTCATCATGCTCCTCTTGGGTCTTTGAGTAGATTAAAATATCATCTAGGTAAACTATAGTGAAGATATCAAGCAAATCTCGAAAAATATCGTTCGCCATATGTTGGAAAACAACAGGTGCATTCGTGAGACCGAATGGCATCACTGTATACTCAAAATGTCCATAGCGAGTGCGAAAAGTTGTCTTCCATTCATCCCCCGGGCGAATCCGAACTAGATTATATGCTCCACGAAGGTCCAACTTCGTGAAATATTTTGCACCACTGAGACGTTCCAAAAGATTCGGGATTAATGGTAGAGCATATATATTCTGGATAGTCACTTTGTTTAGCCCTCGATAATCCACGACCAACCGAAGAGTCCCATTCTTCTTCTTAATGAAGAAGATAGGTGCACCAGCAGGGGATCTAGAATGCCAAATGAATCTGTTTGCCAGATTCTCATCAATATATTCCCGCAAAGTTTCTAGCTCTACAGGGGAGAGATTATAAATTGGGCCCCATGGAGGTTCTTTCCCTGGTTGTAAGTCAATAGGGTAGTCGTATGGCCAATGCTCCAACAATGTATTGGCCTTCACCTTATCAAAGTCATCTAAAAACTCCTTGTATTTCTCTGGTAGTTTAATATCCGCTTCACGTGAAGTGGATGATGGAGTTGCTATTATTGCGAAGATGAACATGGCCTCATTTCCCCCTTCCTCCCGCAACTGTCGTAAAGAGGTGGGTGATAACTCTGGGGATCTATTATCACATGTAGGAGAGAGGGATGCAGGGTTTGTGCTTTTTTCCCGGCTCTCCTCAATAGTTCTTTTCATCCAATCAATCTTCGGGTTATGGAGTTCAAACCAAGGGAGACCTAGAACTATTGGGTGTTCCGGACTACGAATAATGTTGAAAGAGATTATGCTTGCCAAATTGCCAAGAACTATCCTAATTGGCTCGGACTCCTCGACTATATCTCCTGATGCTATGGGACGTCCATCAATGACTCCTACGGCTACAGGGCAGGGAAGCTTATTCAAGAGGATGTTTTGTGACAAGGCAAATTCACGATCCATGAAACAAGAGTTGGCTCCAGAATCTAGAAGGGCAGAGGCTAGGACTCGATGACATGCAGATGTGGTAAGCTTGACTTGTGCTGAAAAAACTCGACTCACTTGATTTGATGAAATGGAACCACGACTAGGAACTAACTCTACATAGCTAGGATGGTCTAGCCAAATGGCTCCTATTTTGGCCGGACTTACTCGTTTAACACATCCTCTAATTGACTCAAGACATCGAATCTATTCTCATGGCATGGACTATGAGGCTTATTTATGTTATTAGAAGTAACAATAGAACTCAATGTAGGGTTTTCATGGGCACTTACTTGGTATACTTGACGCCTAGGTTTATGTGGACAATTTACAGCTATATGTCCTGGACCGCCACAATACAGGCAGAGGTGATGCGCTCGACGTCGTTGCTTCTCAGCAACTGATAACGGCCCACGACGTTGTGTTGACTCTATTTCCATCGGAGTTGGGCCATCCCTTGTAATGGGTCTAGAAACTTGTGGAGGCGTTGCGACTACGGAAGCGTAAGTCTGCTCAGGTTGGCGGCGTAACATTTGTTGGCGCTCAGAACGTCGCTCAAATAGGCGATTATCACATCGCACAGCTCGACTAATGGCTTCTGTAAGTGACTGCGGATCTTCAGGGAAAGTAAGAAGAAGATCTTTGACATCATTTCTCAAACCTTGACGGAATTGATCCATTAAAGCTGCCTCATCCCAAGGGATATCGCATGCCAAGAGACGGAAATCGGCTGCATAAGACGACGCGGGACGATCTCCTTGTCGGAACCTTTGAATCTTGTTTATCGTTGTCCTAGTGTTGTCGGTGTCTCCGAAACTAGCTTGAAACTCTTTAACAAATGCCTCGAAATCCTCCAGCAATGGTGATTTCTTCTCGAGAAGTGGTGCGAACCATGGTAACGTTGTACCGCATAGCAAAGTTCCCACTAATCCCACACGAGCAGCATCAGTTGGATACCGATTGGGATGTAGCTGAATAACTAGACAAACTTGATTAAAAAAGCCTCGAAATAAAGACCTCGTACCATCAAACTTGGCAGGGAGGCTGATATTTGGATCTCTAGGGGAGTTCTGAGCCCCCAACGCTTGCTCACGTAATGACAATATAGTCGCCTCGAGTTGATGAACCCGCTGTGATAACTCTTCATATTGTTGAGCTTTTTCGGCGCTCACGTGTTGTAGATCTCCAAGTAGCCTTTGATTCTCATGCTCTAATGCCACAAATTTATTCGTGAGCATGTCGAGCTCAGAAAGAACACACATGCATTCTTGTTTGCTCGCGGACTCCATAGCTTACGAGAGGAGAGGAGAAGGAAGAAGAGAACTTGTTAGGATTTGTGGAAGACGAAGAGATGAAAGGAAGAAAATTGGTTCAAACGAGTTAAGAACTGCGCCCAACGAGCTTGTCGACGATTCAAGACTCGAGCACTTTGGAAGTATGTTAGATTTTTGTGATCATTGAAGACAATAATCTGTTGAGAAGAGCCCTCCAAAAAATGACGCCATTGTTGAAAAGAATCCACAATGGCAAGAAGCTCTTTGTCGTGAATCTCATAGTTGATTTCTGCGGCTTCAAATTTCCGTGAATGAAAAGCCACAGGGTGCAGTTCGCCATCTTCACCAATCTGGGATAGTACGCTTCCAAGTGCGAAATCAGATGCATCAGCTTCAAGTATAAAGCGCCTCATTGGATCGAGATGCATTAAAATTGGTGCAGATGTAAATGCTTGCTTTAAACCCTCAAATGCAGAGTTCGCATCTATACCCCATACAAATGGTTGATTCTTGCGCGTTAGTTGAGTGAGGGGCAATACAATCTTTGAATAATCTTTGATGAACTTGCGATAAAAGTTTGCGAACCCCAAAAAACATTGTACAGCTCACACAGACTGTGGTGTTTGCCAATCCAAAATTGTTTGAACCTTTGATGGATCCATAGAGATGCCAGTTGAAGAGACTATGTACCCCAAAAATTCCACTTGACACTGGTCGAAACTACACTTCTCCAATTTTGCATAGAGACCATACTCTCGTAACCGTTGCAAAACTTGGCGAACATGTATCTCATGCTCCTCTTGATTTTTTGAGTAGATCAAGATATCATCCAAGTAAACTATGATGAAGATATCGAGGAAGTCTCGAAAAATGTCATTCGCCATATGTTGGAAAACTGCTGGTGCATTCGTGAGACCAAATGGCATCACTGTATATTCAAAATGACCATAGCGAGTGCGGAATGCGGTCTTCCATTCATCCCTAGGACGAATTCGAACAAGGTTGTAGGCACCTCGAAGATCTAACTTCGTGAAAAACTTGGCTCCACTGAGGCGTTCTAGAAGGCTTGAGATCAATGGTAGAGCATATCGGTTTCTAATAGTTACTTTATTCAAGCCCCGATAATCCACGACCATACGAAGCATACCATCTTTCTTCTTAACGAAAAAGATGGGTGCACTAGCAGGAGATCTTGAATGTTGGATAAAACCATTTGCTAGGTTCTCATCTATATATTCTCGAAGAACCTCTAACTCCGTGGGCGAAAGGTTATAAATTGGCCCCCATGGAGGCTCTTTTCCTGGCTGCAAATCAATTGGGCAATCATAGGGTCGATGCTCTGGTAATCTATTAGCCTTCACCTTATTGAACACATCGGAGAATTCTATGTACTTCTTTGGTAATTGGACCCCCAATTCTTGTGAGGTAGATGAGGGAGTTGCTAAAACCGCAAACACCATCATGTCTTCCTTCCTTCCATCCTCTCGTAACTGATGTATGGAGATTGTTGAAATCATGTGGGATCCTAGATCCTTTGTTGGAGTTTCAAGAGACTCGGATTGTACTATGACCTCTTCAATAGTTCTTTTTCTCCAATCAATAGTTGGGTTATGTAACTCAAACCAGGGAAGACCAAGAACTAGAGAGTGCTCTAGACTACTAATGATGTTGAATGAGATGATACTAGCCAAATTACCTAGGACTACACGAATTGATTCAAACTCTTCGACTATATCACCTAATGCTATAGGGCGACCATCAATGACTCCTACAACTACTGGGTTTGGGAGCTTGTTCAAGATGATGTTTTGGGACAATGCAAACTCGCGATCCATGAAACAAGAATTGGCTCCAGAATCTAGGAGGGCAGAGGCTAGGACTCGATGACCTGTAGATGTGCTAAGCTCGACTTGTGCAGAAAAAACTCTACTAATTTGATTTGATGAAATGGAACCACAACTAGGTACAAACTCTACATATCTAGGATGGTCCAACCAAATGGCTCCTATTTTGGCCGGACTTATTCGTTTAACACATCCTCTAATTGGCTCAAGACATCAAATCTATTCTCATGGCATGGGTTATTAGGCTTAGTAGTTAAATTATTATAAGTGATAGTAGAACTCATGGTAGGGTTGTCATGTGCACTTACTTGGTAAACTTGTCGTATGGGTTTATGTGGACAATTCACAGCAATATGTCCTGGACCACCACAATAGAGGCATAGGCGATGCGCCCGACGTCGTTGTTTCTCAGCATCTGATAAAGGCCCTCGACGTTGTGTTGACTCTATTTCCATCGGAGTGGGACCATCTCTCGTAATGGGTTTGGGAACTTGTGGCGGTGTTGCGACTATTGAAGCATACGTCTGTTCCGGTTGACGGCGTATCATTTGTTGACGTTCAGAACGTCGCTCAAATAGGCAATTATCACATCGCACAGCTCGACTAATGGCCTCTGTAAGAGACTTTGGATCTTCGTGGAAAGTAAGAAGAAGATCTTTAACATCGTTACGCAAACCCTGACGAAATTGATCCATTAAGGCTGCCTCATCCCAAGGGATGTCACATGCCAAGAGACGGAAATCTGCTGCGTAGGCTAAAGCGGGACGATCTCCTTGTCGGAGTCTTCGAATCTTGTTTATTGCCGTTCTAGTGCTATCGGTGTCTCCAAAACTAGCTTGAAACTCTTTAACGAATGCCTCGAAATCCTCCAACAATGGTGATTTCTTCTCTAGAAGTGGTGTAAACCATGCTAATGCGGTACCACTTAGCAAGGTTTCTATTAATCCCACACGAGCAGCATCGGTTGGGTACCGATTGGGATGTAACTGAATCACCAAACGGACTTGATTCAGGAAACCTCAAAACAAAGATCGGGTACCATCAAACTTGGTAGGGAGGCTAATCTTTGGTTCCCTTGGGGAGTTTTGAACCCCCGCCGCTTGTTCTCGTAATGTTAATATAGTAGCCTCGAGTTGATGAACCCGTTGTGATAACTCCTCATATTGATGAGCTTTCTCGGTACTCACTTGTTGTAAATCCCCGAGTAGCCTATGATTTTCTTGCTCTAATGCCACAAACTTAGTCGTGAGCATGTTGAGCTCAGAAAGGACACGCATATACTCTTGCTTGTTGACAGATTCCATAACTGAGGGAGAAAAAGAAAGAAGGGAAAAGAAGAAAGCTTGCTAGGGTTATTGGAAAAGGAAACAGAAATTTTCGGTTCAAACTGTCGAGACTCGTGGGTAGAAGATAGAGTGAGAGCGAAAGAGAGAGGGTGTGTGTGCGTGTGCGTGAGAGAGAGTGAGTGAGAGAGATAGAGTGAGTGAGAGAGAGAGAGAGATAAGACTTGAAATAGAAATGAGATTATATTATGATGAAACAAGATTACAATGAGTAGGCTAAGGGCTAAAGACTGGTGTTGAACCGAATGAGTTGAAACGAATGTATAGACAATTATTTATAGGTCCTTATGGAGTAATCTAGAATGTTCTAGAATATTTTAGATTTTATGATAAGAAATATAATCATGAAATATTAAAGGATGTTCTAGAATAATCTAGAATGTTCTAGAATGTTCTAATATCTTGTAATAACTAGAAACATAATTATTATAATCACACAACATATATGTTATTACAATGGTTAAGGGTTCAACACATAGACCAAGAAGTCGTGGGTTCAATTCTTGATAACCAAAATGTTGTCTTCATGACATGGAGTAGCTGTCCAAATACTAAGAAACTAACTCCGTTGAGCAATTTTAGCATCAGAATCTCCAACTATACCATCCCATTGACCTTTCAAAGTCCTTTCAAAGTATGAACTATGTCTAACCAAATGCTTGAAACCACTTAAGTTGGTGGTGTTTTAATTTGCTGGAAAACGAGAGAACACCTTGCCTTCCAAATGTGATATACTATAGTACTACTTAGTATCTCCCATACTGGTTGGACTTCCTTCCTTACTCCTGAAAATTGTAATGACAACGGTAATGTATGAACACTTCCATTTTTAATGAAAAACCATGGTCCATAGATTCATTGTCATAATGGAACACATCACGGACAAGTGATGTCCAAACCACCATGCCCCAAGTGAAAACCAATGGGGGAAAATAATTAGCAAAAATTCTAAGGAGTCGTTGCCATATCTGTTGAGACTCAATACATTCCCATAAACAATATTTTTGAGTTTCCATTTGAAATTGACATCGAATACAATCAGAAGATACTCCCATTCTATGCAACCATGTGCCTACCGGCAAGGCCAAATGTACAACTAACCATTGTACATGCAATATTTTGTGTGGTTGTTTTCTTGCCCACAAAATAACCCAGAATTTTGCAAGGAATTGGGGAATAATACCTTGTTGATTCCAATATTGAGATGCAACTGGTTGCACATCACGTGTATCTGAAAGTACATGCCTTCCCAACTGTACAGAATATTGGAAAAAATTGAACTTGGTACCTGTGTAAGGATCTATCCATTGATAATCAATTGGGTCCCAATCTAATCTGAATATTGGTTTTCCTCTATCATCGGATCAATATGCCATTTACGGTCAGCATATCCAATGACCCTTATCTTGTGCCCAATAGCGTAGGGGTAATCTATCACCATTTCCGGGGACTAAGATAGTTGGTTTGTTTCATCCACCTCAAAAAACCGGTATGTGTTATCATCTGAATACCCCTTCACAGCCAAGAGTACTTCCAATCTTGAAAAAACCCCAACCCATCTATGATTAACATTATTGGGTGGTATGGGAATTCTACTCATTGCTTCCTGAATTTGTTGAAACATTATTTGGCCGCCATGCATACTACGTAGGATTTCTTTTTGCTCTTTCAATGAATGCGATAAAAACTCTTTCCAAGTCTGAATTGTTTTCGTTGGACCTTCTGTCATTTTCCCCCACGCTAGCCATTGTCTAGAACCCAATACTGAACCATCTGATGTTGTAAACAACGGGTTCCAAACTATCTTTTGTCTAAGATAGTCAACATAATGTTTGGGATCAGGTTTATTACGAAGCAAACCAGGTAATACATGTTTCCATGTTGAAAATAATGTCCTAATAAATTTATCTTCCCATCTATTGGCTGAAGGTACTCGGAAAGTTTCCCTAAATATCCAATTTACATCCTTCGGCCAGGGGGCGCCTAAGCGAGGAGAGCAATCTGAACAACGGTCAATCAATAATACATTCCATACCTCTTGCCCCGGTGTGAATCCTCTAACAAGCAACTTACTTAGCAATGCTCTTGATTGATCTATTGGATCAATTATACCTAATCCTCCTTTAGAACGAGGTAAGGTAATAACATCCCATTTCACTTTCGACCGAGCATTGCCTTCCGTTTTACCGGACCACAAGAAATTATGAATCAGTCTACATATTTTCAAAATGCATGAATTGGAGAATATCCAACATGACAAAACATACCATGTTGAAGCCAACAAAACCTCATTAGCAACTACAATCCGACCAACAAAAGATAACTTGGCGGAACTCCATAATAATAACTTTTTCCGTAGTGATAATAGGAGTGGCGCCACTTGATGTTCCATTGAGAGATCAATACCTATCGTGCACCCTAGATACCGAACTGGACAACTTGATGGTATCCATCGAAATTGCAGGTGTGGATTCCATAGAGGATTTACATCCCCAACCCAAAATGCAAAGGACTTGCTCCAATTGACCAGTGCACCTGAAGCCTTACAAAATGTGGATATGGCCAATTCTGTTTTTTGCAAATTTTCCAAATCACATTTTAAGTATAGAGCAATGTCATCTACAAACTCAACATCCCTTATTTCTATATGTGAAAGTGGGACTTGCAATCCCCGTATACCTATCTCTCCAGCATTCAAAAAGGAGATCATTGCCTCAGCAAAAAACAAGAACAAAAAAGGAACCAAAGGACAACCTTGGCGAACTGATCGAGAAATTGAGAACAAGGGTCCATATTTCCCAGCCAGTAAGACTCAGCTTTGTGCTGAATTATATAGGGAAGAAATTCCTGTTATCCATTCTTTTGAGAATCCAAAACGAGCCAATACACCTTGTAAAAATTCCCAATCAACATGGTCGTAAGCTTTCTCAAAATCAAGCATAACAATGGCCAAGTTTTGATTAGATTTGGCTGCCAAAGCTGCAGATTCCCAAAACGTATAAACATTATCCAAAATGCTCCTTTCCCGAATGAATCTTGTTTGTGATGGATGTATAACTTTAGGCATTATAGTACTAAGTCGTATACTAATTGCTTTAGCTAAAATTTTATACACCGTATTCAATAATGTAATCGGACACCATTTCTTGATATCCAATGAAGGACCTTCTGATTTAGGGATAAGGTAAATTAGTCCTTTTGTAAAATATGGAGGCATATTACCCTCCCTGAGAATTTTTTGGAATGCTATACATAGATCTGCTTTGAACAAGTCCCAATATTTAATGAAGAATGTTGGGGTTAAACCATCCATACCTAGACAACAATTTTTAGGCAAAGCTTGGAGTGCTTCACTCAATTCCTCATAAGTAAGATAGTTTTGAAGCATGACATTAATATCTTTTGTTATTCTTGAACTCAATTTATTCCATACACAAGACCGACTGATTAAATCCTCATCGGAGAAAGAAACAACTAATAATAGGTCAGTATAGTGTCGTGTGGCTATTTCTCTCATCACTTGAGGGCCAATTGAGATAGTTCCATTCTCATGTTGTAGTTGTTTAAGTGAAACCGCATTATGATGTGGTCTCATGGCATGAAGAAATTCAGATGTGCATTTATCACCCATTTGGGTTCAATTAGTTGCTCGATGATGATATTGAAATTCTGCACGTTGTTCTAATAGTATAGCAAGTTCTTGTCTTGCTGACCCAAGTTTCTCAGCACTCCATGTGTAATGTGGATAACGTTCTTGTAATCGTAGTAGAGAAACTAGAGAAGTACGTGACCGTTTCTCCTTTTCTTGTATCATAGAAAACCTCTCCTTGGATTTATCCCTGAAAAATTCTGAAATGCATCGTAAGCCAGAAGCTACCCACATAGACATTGATTCCTATACAACATCTTTTTGAGACCATATTTCAGCCACTTGTAAGGAAAAGCTATTGTCTAACAACACGTGTTCAGGAATTTTCAGATTGGAGAATTCCTTAAGGTTTAGGGTCGAAATTGACATGATAACTGGAACATGATCAGAGAAGGTAGTTCCCGACATTATATGTCTTGTACCAGTTGTTGAAATAAATTTTCTAGATACATAGAATCTATCCAATCGAGCTAAATTAGTACCATTTACCCGCCTATATGATCTTGAAAACAAAAGTGAGGAAGTAGGATACGTAGTTGCATATGACACGACTCACAATTAAGAAGCGTTGTGGATCAATAAACTAGCTAGCATGTTTTGACAAGTTGATCTAAATTTGGCTCTAACCTTCTATAGTGATAGTTATGGTGTTATCTCAATCTACTCCATCACGGGGCACCAAAACACATAGAGGTTTGATATCATTTTTCTCAAAATGTATCACCAAGAGGGGACATGTTATTGACAAGATTCTAACACTTGACAACATATCCAATGGTATGACCAAAAGTCTTACGAAGATTGATTTGAATATTTGCTCGATCAAATGGCCTTGACGTTTATTCTAACATTGATGAGCTAAGTCGATTATATTGTATTTCCCATTAGATAGAGTGTTAAACTTTAGTGTGTGTGGTAATGACCACATATGTTATGAGCTTTGTACTAGTTATTTATTTAAATATCCAAAAGGGGTATGTCAAACCCTAAGTTGTATCCTATTTAAATATGCTAGTAAAAGATTGAACTTTACGATAGTAGAGAATAATTTTGTATGTGCATACACACACACACACTGTGTGTGTGTGTGTGTGTGTGTGTGTGTGTGTGTGTGTGTGTGTGTGTGTGTGTGTTCATGGTTATTTGGTTCTATTGGCATGAAACTTAGATGGACAAAGTCATCTTAGTTCCACACCTACTACTGCAACAGATTCTACTCCCCCAATCTCAACAATTGCAATGTGAATGATAGCTTGTATGAGATTATCTCAATAGAGGCTATAGGATGGAAGGTCTTTAACTTCCGGTTTGAGTTTGTTCATATTTGAATATACACACTTGCATTTTGGGGTTGTTCACATGCCAGGGTGTATATACATGCAAGGCTACATCCAATGTGTATTGTACTACAATTTGATAAGGATGCACGTTTCGCCTATGTGACACTTGCAATTGGGGGATGTTCACATGCAATTGTGTATATACATGCAAGGATATATTCCAATGTGTATTGGACTAAGATTCGATGAGAATGCACATTTGGCCTCTTGCTCTTAACTATGTTGAGAGATCAACTTGTACCATTTTGTGAGAGTAATAGGATTGTAACGCTTACCCATGAAGACAAACTTTTGTCAAATAGGTCTCATTCAAGTGTGTTTGGAATATATTTTGAGGATTGCCTTGAAATATTCATAGGCATCGGTATTCATTCTTAGTTATTTCCTTCAAGTAGTATGGTAACATAACAAAGATGGAAGTATGATGACCATAATTGTGGAGTATATGTTATAAATGGTAACTTCCAATCTTTTGAACACCTCATTTTGGGTTTGGGTTTTGGATGTTATGATTTGTGGGGAGTGGGTTAGGGATGTTAAAAAGTGGTTATTTTTTATTAATCATTCATTAATATTGTATTAATTACTTATACCATGCATTTTGACGGATTATTAAACAAACAAACATGTATTAGTGGAGAAATAAATTGAGTAAATGGTGGTGCATTGGGTTGATAAACACTCTCATTTTGTTAGGCAACTTCATACTAAAGTCAATAATTGTTTCTTACAAATGCAAAGAAAGGGAAGGAATACCAACATGACAATGGTTGCTTATAGCAAGTGGTCATCATGTAAACTTTAGTATTGTTCCCGACAATGGTTGTTGCCATTGGAGAAAACAAGCATAAATGGTATTTTAGTATTTCTATGGTCCATTCATTCCCATCATCCCTGACTCTCTTGATATATATCAACAATTTAAGTAAATTTTTTTATTAGAATCGAGTGCAAGTATGGGGAAAGAAAATAAAGCAAAAATTCTCCATGTGAATCCTTAAAAACGAGTAGATACGTGTTGAGAATCAAACTCAACTTCCCTAGTGTGCGAACACACCTTAGCATATTCGAATGTGTGAACACCTCACCTCCTAATATAACAACTAGGGTGTCATAGAACGTAAAAGTTCTATGACACATATTTAGTGTAGTTAAGTCTCCACCTCTCTTTAGTAATCGGTGGTTGTAGAAAGAGAATATAGAGAGAAGGTGACTACATAAGCACCTCTCTCCCCCTCCTTGTAATTGTTGGTTGTCTTATTCTTGTTAATACAATTATTATTGTTTTCTATACACGTTGTGTTCTCTCTCTCTCTCTCTCTCCCCCTTGACTACACACACACACACACATACACATTCCACTTCACAAAATTATATCCGATTCTTTACATGGTATCACGATGCTTGGTAGCTTGATCCAAGCCCATCGTATTCACATGTGTTATGTCTAAGCGTACATTCACGAAGAATTGGTTGATCGTTGTAGCAGCAACTTGCACAGTTCTATCACAAAGAAGAAGAAGATTCAACATGAATACTCAGATGGGAGGCACTCTTCCCACCGAGAAACTCGATAGAAACAATTTCACATCTTGGGAGTACAAGATGCACCACCCCCCACCCCTCAATGCTTGTCTTGTTCTTCATGATCTCTCTCACCATCATACCATTCACCATGTTCACTATTACACCATGTCTATCTTCATCATCAATCATCATCGTCATCATTATTAGTAACCCTAACCCTAAAACATTAACATACATCCGAGAGGCAAAAACGTCAAAGGAGACGTGGGAGAATCTCAAAAAGATATTTGTGGCTAACACGACCACAAGAAAGCTTCAACTCCGTCAAGAGTTGAACAACATACAATAGAGGGACATGTCAATTGGCAACTACACCTTGAAGATCAAAGAGCTCTGTGACTCCCTTGGGTCGATCAATGTTAACATTGACGACGATGAAATGGTGTAGATATGCCTCGGAGGCCTAGCAGCTCGGTTCGGCACCATACGGTCGATAGTCCTCACGAGGGAGAAACCTCCCTCCTTCAATCTCTAATCGATGCTACTGGTCGAAGAAAATCATGTTCGGACAAGAAGCAATGTGCAAGAAGGACACATGCTCTATTTCAATTTTGATGGAGGAAGAGGACAAGGTCATGGAAGAAGAGGTTGATTCAGCCAAGGCCGACACAACCAAGAACAATCCCAAGAACACAACTTCTACTACCGGCAAGATATTTCAAATGCGCGAGGCGGAGCGTATGGTAGAAGGGGGAGCAATCATGACGGACCCAACCAACAAAACAATTCTGTTCAATGCGGATATCGTGGCAAATTCGGCCACTATGAGGCAGAGTGTTGGAAGAAGAAGAGTGAGTCGGCTTCCACAAACTGACAACTCACCAACCATGCCTCAAACTCTGACTACAACGATTTTGGCGGAATGTTCACGATGCAACATAGAGTGAATTCGATGAGGGCATCAAGCTTGACAAGCACCTCCCACTCAGAAAAATGTATGGTTTGTGGATTCAGGTGCATCCAATCACATGACGTCTCATGAAGATTGGTTTCGAGAATTGCGAAAACCCGAACGAACCGGCTATGTGGAAATAGGGGATGACACAATTCACCCCATTTAGCATGTTGACATTCGACGAAGAGGGCAACAAGTCCTACATTAAGAACGTCTTGCATGTTCCAACAATAACGAAGAATTTGGTCTCGATCGGCCAGATCGTGGAATAGGGCATGCAAGTTCGCTTCTACGACAACAAGTGCTTCATTGAAAAGGAAGGCCGAATATTCATCCTTGATTCTTACGAGATGAAATCAACAATGTATGCTAAGGGCCGTAAAGCCAACACTGACATAAAGCTGTGGCACAAACGAATTGGTCACATCAATCTCTAGAAGCTCAAAGGAATGCTTTCAAAAGGAGTCGTCATCAGACTCCTAACCTTTATCGAGAAGGAGATTATGGGTGTATGCGAAGTCTGCCAGTTCGGCAAACAACATCGTCAACGTTCCCGAAAGAGAGGAATGTGAGAAAAGGGATCCTAGATGTAGTACAGTCAAATGTATGGGGACCAACCCAAACGACAACATGCGGTGGTTGCCGATACTATGTGACGTTCATCGATGACTTTTCTAGACACACAGGGATCTACCCTATGCGGCAGAAGAGTGAAGTGTTCGGACACTTCCAAAAATTCAAAAACGAAGTCGAAAATGCAATCGGTCAGCATGTCTGATGCCTTTGATCGGATGGCGGCAAGAAGTATTTCTCTGATGCCTTCACAACATACCTTCGACAAGAAGGAATTCGGCGGGAGTTCACCTACCGACACACACCTCAACAAAACGAAGTAGCCGAACGAAAGAACCGGCATATGCTCGAGGTGGCAAGGGCAATGATGAATGAGAAACATCTGTAACCGAAATTGTATTGGGTTGAAGCGGTGAACACGGGCCCCTATCTAATTAATTGTTGAGCAACATCCAGATTACACAATGTCACCCCTCACGAGAAGTTCTATGGAAAGAAGTTGGACCTATCCCACGTCAGGATATTCGGCTTGATTGCATACGTTGTCGTGACGATTTTCGGCTACGGTGTGAAACCGAGTGAGACGAATAAACCAAGGATGTGCAACATTGCACATGCACTTAGCAAATAAAACTAAGGCCTAGTGGCACTTGAGTTCATACAGAGGGGTGCAAGCAAGGTTTGAACATTGCACCTCTAAAATACAAGATGATTGCCTTACCATTAGGACAACTATCATATAATATAGATTCCATGTATTTCCTTTTTATATACAAATTATAGATGAAACAACCATAGAGAACCATGTGCACAAAACCATGGTTCTAAACCCATGGTTTGTGCATGACATAAGCAAAACCGTGTGCACAAAACCATGGTTTTAGCCCATGGTTTTGTGCATGTCGCAAGCATGGAAAGACCTATAAAAGCCTTTATTTGAGCTTGTGTAAGGGGGCTCAATATGTGATATCACCAACACCACTATCATCAATATAATTATATAATTCTTTATCTTCTTCATATTTTTCTACTTCTCAAGTGTACAATCTTTCTTCTTCTCAAGTAAACAAATTTCATCTAATCTTACATTGATCGTCATCTCTTCGATAAGTCTGCGAACATCCTCCCCAATCCAAGACCCCGGTGGTTGCTCGAGTAGCACACGCACGCGCGAATCTTCGCGACAACGTTACGTGCACATTTAGCATACGTCAGGATATCTTGACGAAAAGTAGCAAAAGCTAGATCCCAAGTAAGAGAAATGTATCCTCGTGGGGTACTCACTCAAACAAATGGGGTACAAGTGCTTCAACCCCTCTACCAAGAAGGTACAAGTGAGTAGGGATGTCGTATTCGACGAATCAGCATCCTAGTACACAACCGAATCAACTCCATCTGACCCAAGTGAAACCGATTTTGATATAAACTCGGAGGAGATGATCAACCAAGGCTCACAACAGAGGAAAGTCCAATCTCAACCAGATTGAGTGAACCACAAGAGCCATTGAGTGACCAAAGCACGACGCGATCGAGTCCGAAATAGGACAAAGGAAAGGCTAAAATGCCCGAGAACGAAGACTCAAATGGAAACAAATTGAATCACTCACCTGACAATGAGTATGGTGGATTGGATGTGCCTAGCATGAGGACACCACGTCGCTCAACCCGATAGAAGAACGTAGTCAGCCGATTCGACTATAGTGACTACATGGCATATCATCATCCATTCAAGATGAAGGTGGTGACAGTCCGAGAGCCGGAAACTTTTTTCGAAGTTGCGAAGGACCCACGATGGGTTGAAACGATGAATGACGAGAGATGCAAGCACTCTCCAAAAATGAGACATGGGATCTCGTTCCCTCTTCACCCCACCAGAAGGCAATCGGGTGCCGGTGGATATACAAGGTGAAGCACAATGCCAAAGGCACCGTCAATTGGTATAAGGCCGAGTTTGTGGCAAAGGGCTATGCCCAAATGCATGGGGTTGATTACAAAGAGACCTTTGCCCCGATGGCAAAGATGACAACCATCCAAACCGTGATCGCGTGTGTAGTAGCAAAGGGGTGGCACCTTCATCAAATGGACGTAAAGAATGTATTTCTACAAGACGAGTTAGAAGAGGAGGTGTACATGGTACAACCACCCGGATTCAAGTCGACTATGCATCCGACTGTTGTCTGCCGACTTAAAAAGCCTTTCTACGGTCTCAAGCAAACACCTTGAGCATGACATTCGAATATAACCCACTATTTTCAGCAAATCGACTTCAAAATGTCCAAGTTTGACAATTCCTTGTTAATTCAAAGTGACTCTAGAGGACAACTATTCATCATAATTTATGTGGACAACTTGATCATTGGAGGAGAGCACATCAACGAGCGTTACGCTATGTGAGTGGGATGATGGATTTTGGCATCCTCTACAAATCGGCCACACTTGTTTGACTTGAAGGGTACACCGATGCCAATTGGGCAGGCCACAAAGCTAACAGACGATTAACATCGGGATTCGTCTTCTCTCTCGACAATGGAGCCATATCGTGGAGTAGTAAGAAGTAGCCGACAAATCACACTATTGAGCACAGAAGCCAAATACACGGGCGCGATTGTCACCGCATGTGAAGCCATTTGGCTCAAGAGAATATTGATGGATCTGGGTTGTTAATAATTAGGTAATAATTAGGGTTAATTAGTGACTAATTATGTGAGTAGTTAAGCAGCGGAAGATTATGTGATATGTGTGTGTGAGGAAAAGAGGGAGAAAGTTACACTTATGAACAATAATATAAATGGGGGATGATTAACGAGAGTGTATATTTAAAAGTATCATCTAATACAAAAATACCCAAAATGAGGTATATATACATCTAATGTGCAAAGGTGCACATGTGTGAGTAGAATATAGGTACAAAGGTGTAAGTCCTATATTAAATGATCATGGGAGTGGAGGATCTACAATGTATCCCACCCAAATACAAAATCTTATTTAAGGCTTTAAGGTCAACACACTAACTAGATTCTATCTAGGTAACTACTAAGTTACGTGTGTTGACTAACTAACTAAATCTAGTTGAGCTTGATATCTCATCATGAGCGTTCCCATTAAGGATTCAATTATCTTATATTGCGACAACATGAGCAACATCCACATGGCTAGCAACACAATTTTCCACGCTCAGACTAAGCACATTGAGGTGCATTATCGCTTCATTCGAGAATGTTTCCTGGCTAGAGATGTCGACTTGCAACACATCAACACGAATCAACAGACGACCGACATCTTCAGGAAGGCCTTGGGAGTTGACAAGCTACGGTAGTTCACGACGAACCTCGATCTCTCGATCATCGACCAACTAGGGGGACTAAGAAACCGATCGACATGATGTCGATCGAAGAACAGACCGAGTGAGTCGACTATTCATAGCCGAAGCCGGAGCCGACACAAAGCCGATCCGAGAACTAGTATGAATCCCGAACCAACCATTCGAGGAACGAAGTTGTGTTTGAAGGGGCGTGCTGAGAATTAAACTCAACATCCCCAGTGTGGGAACACACCTTAGCATATTCAAGTGTGTGAACACCCCACCTCCTAATATAGTAACTAGTGTGTCATAGAACATTAAAGTTATATAACACATATTTAGTGTAGTTAAGTCTTCACCTCTCTTTTAGTAAGCGGTGGTTGTAGAAAGAGAATATAGAGAGAAGGTGACTACATAAGCACCTCTCTCCCGCTTCTTGTAACTGTTGGTTGTCTTATTCTTGTTAATACAGTTATTCTTGTTTTCTGTACACATTGTGTTTTCTCTCTCTCTCTCTCTCAACTACACACACACACACACATTCTGCTGCACAAAATCAGATCCGATTCTTTACAATACGGAAAGGCTCCTTTCTCTTTGGCTTTTTTTTTTTGGGGGGGGGGGGGGCATTTAGTGAAATAAAGAGAAATACAAAGGGATATAATTTTTTTTTGAATAAAGTAAAGCAGAAAATAGCAGGGCTATTTATGTAAAATCCATAAACTTATTGTTCATCTTTGATTTTTAGCTTCATTTCACAAAGTCAGAGAGACTCAGAGAGAGAGAGAGAGAGAGAGAGAGAGATCCATTGAATAAATGTTCCGAGTTTCTGATTCATACGAAACCATCGCTTGACCTGATGCCTGCTGCACCAGGTACATTCTTTCTGTTTAACCTGTTCCCTTCCCTTTCTATCCTCTCCGAAAGTCTTTGAAACATTTGAGAGATGTATGGTTGTGGTTCTGTGGTCCTGAGAGTTTGTCCCTTTTGCTTCGTTTATTGTTCTATATGCTGTTTTCCGGAGAATTTCCATGTTTTTTCTAGGGATTGAATGTCCTTTGAAGAAGTTTCATATTGGAAATTGTGGATGATGAGAGGGTAAACGGATGTGCAAAGATGTAAAAGAGACTTATGAGGATTAAAGAGGAAGACAAGAGATACAGAGGCGCACAAAATATAAAGATGCGTGAAAAATGTAAAGAGCCATATGCAATGTAGGACGACCTGCAAAATGATAAAGAGAACAATGAGGGATCAAATGATGTGTAAAATCGGGACTAGAATGATGAAAGGTGAAGAGACGTGCAAAATATAAAGAGAGTGATGAGATGTAAAGATATTTGCAAAATGTAAAGAGAATGAAGAGAGATAAAGAGATGTGCAAAATGGTAGATAGAATGATGAGAGATAAAGAGATGCACAAAATGGTAGAGAGAATGATGGGAGATAAAGAGATGTGCAAAATATAAAGAGATTAATAAGAGGTAAAGAGATGTGCAAAAGGATTAAAGAAAATCACTAGAGATAAAGAGACGAGCAGACATGCCCCTGTTTTATTGAGTACATTTAGATATGTGAATTTTTTTAATTTTTTGGTTGATATTCTGTTTTTCACAGGAATCTCCATCTTGTTGTTACAAGGGATTTCTTAAAGGATATGTTGATGGGAAATTTAGCAATCTCAATACCTCACCTAGTAGACAATGCGAAAACATGTTCCTTTTCATGTCTAGCATTTAGATTTGCCAAAATAAATTAGATAACAAAAGAAAAATTCATTTGTGGGCCTAATATTTAGATGTGCAATTTTTTCCTTTTTGGTGTAATGTTGTGTTATTCCAAGCATTTACATTTTGTTTTTAGTGTTTTTAGCAATGTATTTCCTAAAGGTTGTATGATAACGAGAAATTAATCAATCTTAATGCCTCACTATTAAGATGAGGTATAATAAGGTGAGATGGACTACAGGAAAACTGATGGATTGATGTTAATTTTGGTTATGAATATGTGAGCACCAATCTTTATTATTAGAGTATGGTGCTTACATGTTAAGGTTTTGGTTCATATACACTAAAACTAAGCAAAACAATCATTTAATAGAAAGGGCATAATGAAAGAGAACACACCATATCGTATGATCAGCCTGAATCCCTTATTGTATTGACAATGAGAACTAAAGAGATGATCTACCTAACAGACAAGTCATGGGATTGATTTTCAGGCTGCTCCCAAAATTCTTCCTCAATGCTATATATCTTGTGAGATTCGGATATTCATATTATTTATTGAAACTGCATACATTTTCCTCCTTTTATTGACACTATTCATGTAGATTTCATGGATATTTTCTGAAAAGCTAGTAGTAGTAAACACATTATTAAGAAGAACATCTATAATGAAGCAAAAAACAAACAGTAGGAAAACAGTTGTGGGAAAAAATCATCGAAATATATAATTCATATTGTGTTTGCAACACGGAGTTGCAACAGTAAGGTTTGCAAACTTACTGTGAGTCACATGCAGTGACAGGTGTTGTTGAAGTAGTAAAGTTTGGCTACTGAAGAAGGCTGTTTAGATCCAGATGGGACAGCCTTAAGCTTGTTGTGTGGGCAGCAGAAGATATTCCTCTAATATGGATATCAAAACAAGAATGATAAAAGGAGATTCTTATTAGGTGCAAATGCAATAGAAAATCAGGGTTTTGGATGGAAGGACGATAACAAGAGGTTTAAGACTACAATTTAGTGGCAGAAATTCGTAGAAATTCAGCTTTTTGGTGCCATAATTTGAGCCACAATTAATTCAAGGATATTCATGTTGAAGTGTAAACCCATGTTTTATTGTCACTCCCTTCTTCAAAATTTTTAGGTTTGCTCTTTCAGTACCATGATCTGATTCCAAAGGTCGCTACACTTGGAGTTACGTTGTTTTCAATCTTGGTCTAGTTGATATACCATCTCTGGTGTTGCCAAACTTTTGGTGTTCCTGGTTTTCGACGTGTCAATGTGTGTCTTATCAGTGTTTGTGTGAGTAAAGGCCAGTTCCAGTTAGTGTTTAATCCAGATTCCATACCCACCTTCATCACAATTACATTACCCATATGCGTATGAGATTAAAATAATCCTAGTTAGCCACTGGACTTTCCCCGTGATCTAATGGCCTATCTGTCTTGGGCCACTCTTGAATGGATATCTTTTGGTTGCGTAGTCAAAAACACTTCAGACATCATGTGATTGTTTGTTTATCTAACAAATGGACCATGTAACATTTTGATAAAAATGGCTTGGCTTATGGAATGCATCAAAATATGTGAATTATGAAGATATTTTAATCTCATAACTGTCATACTCAAGTCCAGTGGGTTTCGGGATAAACTATGACATTTTTGTGACAAACACGAGGCAACACTTCTTCTTTTTAATAAACCTTGTCTAAAGCTCTCCATGTTTCAGCTTTTATATATTCTCACTTGGTCTTATACATACTATTTTGCAGGTCAAGATTGCTTATAGTTTTTCAATTATGGAGGCTGACAATGATATTGAGGTAATTTTGTTCTGAAATTACATGCATCAAAATGTGTCATTTCAGCATGGGGATTTGTATGGGTCTTGTGTGTAGCATGCTAAGAGATAGGTGAATGAATTATAAACTAGATTGAAAGATTGGTAAGATTAGAAATACTGGACAAACACTATTCTTGCAAGCTTCTAAAGGGAGTATTGGTATTGATTCTGTAAATGAAAGACGCATATATACAAATCATCGTGAAATAAGAGTAATCAATGTCAAAAATATTTATAGCTGCAGAGAAACTGTCATGGGAATGGCATCAACAGTGAGATTAACTCCTTTGCGGCATCATGTCTCTTTCCCATGACATCCAATTCAAAGCTGTAGAAGTGTTTTAGTATCTTTCCCATGACATCCATTGATCTATCTTCTCTGCTTTCAATAATTACTCTGATGCTATTTCTTAACCTAACCATGCTTGATGGCATTTACTTCCGTACATGGCTCTTTATCACAAATTAATCTACAGTATGTACTCACATACCCTGCATGAATATCACAACTTACAATAATGTAGTTGATTATTCTAGGTTTATAACAAAAGCCCTGTATTAAAAGTTAGAAATAGTGATTATGTTGCCGTAGTCACAATGTGAAATAATCAAAGATCAATGGAATGGGAGGTGATTAAAATCTTATGAACAATCAGTTGAAGTCCTGGAATTGTGCCCTCATCATGGAGTGGATAGTGATTGATTTACACACCTTTGAGATTTATGTTGCCTAGAATCATAGAGGGCAAAACATAGGATGTTAGAAAATCAGGGATACATGAACTGCAGCTGCTTCACCCTTCCCTCCCGTCAATGTTAATCTTAATCTATATATTATTCTACACGTCAACAGGTCATGAAATACCTCCATGGATAAATCATATCATGTGCCATGATCTCATCATCCAATGTCTGCAAAATCCATTGATCATTTATATGTGAAAATCATAATTATGGAAGTTCTGGAATTGAGCCTTCATCATGGAATGGATGGTGATTGATTTCCTCATCCTTGTAGTTAAAAGTGTGTAGAATTGTAAAGGCAAAAAAGAATAATCAGGGATACACCAAATGCAGCTGTTTCACCCTTCCCTCCTGTCAATATTAATCTTAAACTTGATGTCCACAACTTGCTGAAAAACGAAATGCGATGTTGGTGTATGTGTTCACTGTGTCCTTCAAGAGCATGTTTTCTTATTCATTCTAATAGGAGATATATGAGGTTTTTACTGTATACAGCATGTCTAGGTTGCTTTGGGGCCAGATTGAAATTCGTTATTGTGCAAGGGATGGTTGCCAGGTTACCTACTGCTGCATAGAAGCCTGATTTTTCTTCATCTTTGTTTGTTTCTCAGCAGTCACAGAAACAAGAACAGAGGCAGATGTCATTGGTACCCTATGAAACGTCGTGCTGGGGATGCGGAGTACGTTTAATTCTTCCCTCCATTGTTCCTGTGTATAAATGTGGTTGGTGTGGGGCTATTTCTAACAATGATACCCAGACAAGAAAGGAAGGATGGTGGCTGAAATGCTCATATGCATTGGACCGCATTCTAGTCGCCATAATAACCTTCTTGGTGCTTCTTATTATTTGTCAGTAAGATACTCCTATTTGTAAATCCCTCTTTTTCAAATCACCCTTTCTGATTCTCTTAGTCTCTTTTTCTTCTTTTTTGGGAATTATTGTTTGGCAGGTGGTGGAATGTGGGCCGTCTTCCCTATTATGTTTACATTTTTCAGTTTTTCATTCTGGGTTCACATTGTAATCACAGTCCTTCTTTCCTTCAATACACTATTCAATTACTGGGTTGCAGCCTATGTACAAGCGGGGCCTGTACCACATATAGCTTATGGAGATGCTGAATATGTTGGTAAAGGCGATTTAGATGGACATCGCTTTTGCTATATTTGTCAAAAGCCAAAGCCACCAAGAGCACACCATTGTAGATCATGTAAGACATGTGTCTTGGACATGGATCATCATTGCCCATTTGTAAGTGAATTTCTCAAAACTGTTTATTTCTCTTGAAGGCCGAGAATTTTTTTATTTGTTTTGGGAATAAAGCCAAAATACCCCTAACTTTACAAATTGCCAGAATACCGATACAGTTTTAAAGATGATGAGAATGCCGCACATTCTTTAAGAACAAAATACCCCTGCTATTTAATTTACTCGAAATTACCACAAAAAAATTTAGATTATTAGAGTTGAATCTATATCTCGGCTATTATTACGAGATCCCATTAATATAATCGTACAAAACTTAGAGCTATTCTGGTAAATTACTTAAAAGTTAGGGGTAATTTTGATGTTTTTCTTGAGCGTTTTTTTGTGCAAGGCCAGTAATTTGCTTTCATGTAATCCAGATCGGAAACTGTGTAGGAGCTGCAAATCACAGATCGTTCCTTCTTTTCCTCTTTTTTAGTGTGATAAGCAACCTTTATGTATGTGTCATGTCAGTGGCAACAATTGCTAAGGTTTGGAGTGACCGGCTCAAGTCCGGAGAGATACACTTAGGTGGCTGGAATATGAACAAGATGGAAGTGTTCATCTCCTTTTTGGTGGCATGGCTTGGAAACTCCATGTCTTCATCTGTGAGGGCTATTGGGTTAGTCTACCTTGTTGTATTAAGTTTGTCAGTAACAATAGGTGTTGGATTGCTACTTTATCAACAAATCCATCATCTTTATGATGGCGAGACATTTATAGATTCTCTTCAACAACATAATGGAATCTATAGGGGGATTACACCTCCAATTCGAGGCTGGAAGAATCTGCAAAGGCTGTTTGGCCACGGTCATCCTGTCTTCTGGATACTTCCCAAATTGGTTGTTTCTCAGGATATCAAATTACAATAGAAAAATGAATCAGTCAAACAAGCCAATGATCAAATAACCAATGAAACATCTTTTTGTACTTGTAACATGTACATGTCCTTTTTTCTGAGTTAATTCATTTTCAGAGAAAGTAGATGGATTTTCTCTTTATAACTCAAAATTCATTTATGCTTATGTTTCTATCCAATCGTAACTACAACCTAATCAAGCTGTCCTGATGGCTATGTACAATAGATTTTGCCTTTTCCAGATTTATTCTTAAATACTATCTTTTTTGGAGAACATGTTTCTTGTCTAGACATTGATTCTATTATTGGTCCACTATGAATTCTATTGGGCATCCATAGTGGGCTCTATTGGAATACAACTTGGCAGCAAACTTATTATACTATCTTGGAAGGCTCTCATTGCAACCCAATTGGTATGAGAATCCATGGCCACCAAAATGTATAAATTAGTTTATCAAGGAGAGATTGGGCCCATAGTATCAAGGCTCCATTTCTAGATGGATCACAAGAATATTGCTTTTGTTGACAACATGACGCAAGTGTAAAATGTGAAAACGTAAAAGAGAAGTCCAACATAGAACCTACAACTATTGAAATGTGTTTGATAGTGGGTTGCCATGGTTTTCAAAAATATGACAACCTTCATATTCTAACTTCGTATTCGATTTGACTAAAAACAATAGAACAATTAAAGTTCATTGAAGTGATGCTTGTGAAGAAAAATGTACTTGTGAAAACATTTGAAGCTATTTTATTCAGCAGAATATGGATGTAGTATTATGCACAATTTAACGTATACCATATTTTTTACGAATATACCTTCATATAATACACATGAAAATGTAGAATGGGGTTATCATTTAGTGCAATGTACATTAAAATGTTTAAAGTAAACCAATTCTAATAGAGGTCTCAACTTTACCTTGTCCATGCTCAGTTGATCCAAGTATACTATTTGGGAACATAATTTTTGGATATTGATGTTTTAGTTAGACATGGAACCAAATCAAAGGTGACCTTGGATTTTTTTTCAAAATAAAGTTGGAGAGCAAGTTTACTTTTTGTTGCGTTGTCATGATGTGGTGAGCCTGAAGGTGGGAACGTGGAAAAGCAAAGGGGCCATGACGTCGTGATAACATGCGTGCATGTGCTACTCAAGCATACCAAGTGGGGACTTGGACCAAGGAGGACACAAGGGCTTGGAAGGTGCGGACGTTAGTGGACTTGAAAGCTCATGGGACTCGTAGGTTCTCTAGAGTCGAAGGCTTTTCAAAGTCGAAGGGAACCCAAACTCGAAGGTGCGTCAAACTCAAAAGGAGCCAAGAATTGAAGGCTCTTTAGATTTGAAGGCACTTTAGACTTGAAGGGATCCCAGGGTCGAAGGCTCTTCTGACTCAAAGGGAGCCCAAAGTCGAGTGTTCACTTTTGCTTAGTCGGTCGAGGAGAGTATGTGGGTATTCATTTGTCTCTCCCAAGGCTTGTCCCTTCAAGTTTCGTGTATTGCCACATGCGATCGATAGCCTTGAATACCCACTTACCCCATTACCAAATCAATAGACTTATTGCTTATGTATCACTACATTCTTAATGGTTACACTTTTGTACCATGGCCCCAAGATTCTGGATAACAATTGCAACAAGGGATTCTGTGGTGTTGGTCATTTGTTCGTAAGTACAACTTTGATATATGTGAATTATGTGTTTCATGGAGTTCTATATGCTAGTAAAGACAATGTGTTAAGAAGTAGTAACTATATAGTGTGGATGGCCTCAAATATGTCTCCGATACACACCCATGAAACAGAACACCCATACACATGTATCATATAATGGATACACATGGACACTCATTTACTTTATGATCCAACGTTAAATCTTTGGCATGTGTGAAATAAACATTTGTCAAGTTGTTGGTATAACTAGAGATAGTGTGTCATATCATATTGTTCAACCCCTTAAATATATGTTAGGATTTGCTGCAAAATACTGGTAACTTTGATATATATGAATTGAGCAATTGGTCGGGTTACATATGCTAGTACCAACAATGTATTGTTTGATATTGGCTATATGATCTTGGATAACATGCAATAATGGTATATAGGTTATGCGAGAAAGCCTACCTACTTTTTTTATATCAGCATATTCCTGTGGATGGTGACAAGTGAATGTTTATTACAATCTAAGATCTGCAGTGGAACCTATGGGCTTCCCCTAAAATAACACATGAACACCAGCTCTTTTTGCATGCCCCTCACAAACTCTTAAAGAAATTTACTTTCTCCGAAGTAGCCCAATGGTTTCTTATGGAGAGTTTTATAATGTACTTATAGTCTAACCAACGAAGTGGAGCCTGATGTGGTTGCATATAGGTTTGAACTGAACTCCATTTTGTGTATACATAGTCACTCTCACTCCAAAGGACCGTGGGCACCCTATCAAATTAAGTTATCTCAGGTGTTACACATTTTCTCGTTTATAAGCCTTCATTAGGGGGGACAAATTTGCCTCTGTGTGTTATTGTGTCTCACTGTCTCTGTCTCTCTCTGTCTCTCTTCGACTGAGCCCAATCCTTGCACGAATTCCTCTCACAACCACAATCTGCAGTCTCAATTGCAACATTCATTGGTAAAGTTCTTGAACATCGAGAGTCATTACTCGCTTTCACACGTATAATGTGAAATGTAATATTTTTGGTCTCATAGGTCATATTTGACCTCCGAAGATGATAATATAATCTGTCTATCTATCTCTCTGCCCAGATGTTTGTGGACTTCATTTGGGCGGACAAATTTGCCTCTGTGTGTTATTGTGTCTCAGTGTCTCTCTCTCTCTCCCGAAGACAATAATATAATCTATCTCTCTCTCTCTCTCTCTCTCTCTCTCTCTCTCTGCCCAGATGGGCGTGGGCTTCATTTGGGCGGACAAAATTGCTTCAGGTGTGAAATGGGACTTAGTAGGGTTTACACACAAACAAAACAACACACACAGACTTTCCTTCTTCTTCTTCTTCAGTTCTTCTTAATTTTTCTTCTCAGTCTGCTTCTTCTGCAGCACCATCATGGTAAGCCCCTCAGCTCCTTCCATCGATCGCCATGCCTCTCTTCTGCTAATATGCTTCTCGATCTCTCTCCCTGGCATCCTTTTCTTCTCTCTCTCTAAAGCCTCCGTCTTTCTCCGTCGATCTTTTCTCTCTAGGATTCTTCTATTTCATCACCATTGCCAATCTCTTCTCTCTTTTTTGTTGTTGTTGTTGTTTTCTTTTGCTCGATTCTCCATCTGTCGATTCTCTCTGAGACTATCTAATTCTCTAATCCTTCTTCTGGCAGGATACTCCTGTGAAGCTCGCCATTGTTGTGAAAGTGATGGGACGAACAGGTAGCAGAGGCCAGGTTACTCAAGTTAGGGTGAAGTTTCTAGATGACCAGAATCGTCTCATTATGAGGAATGTTAAAGGTCCTGTCAGAGAAGGTAAATAAGGTTATTCTTTCCTACTTCCCGTTTTTAGCTCCCGATATGTTCCCCTATGTCTTGGATGTTGATTACCTTTTCTCTTTTGCTATTTTCAGGTGATATTCTCACTCTCCTTGAATCTGAAAGAGAAGCGCGCAGACTTCGATAATCAAAAGACGATCATTATATGATGGCGGTGACGATGAATGAGGGTTAGTAGAGTTTTGTGCAAAATTTAGTAGAATCGGTGACAATGGTGACATGATTCAGAAGGAATTGGTAGAGCTTTTGCTAAATTTAGCGGAGTTTTGTGTATCTGAGATAATTATTTTTATCTGTGCTATTTCTTGAGCAAAGTCTATTGCGTTTGCATTGAAATTGGAGGGGGTTTGGTACAGCTTTCTTATTTTTATTTAGTTTGATTGTGCTCTTTACTTATGTATTAAAGTCGGTTCTTATCATATTTAAACTGCTACGTTAACTACTCGTATTAGTGTTTGCATACTGTTTTCTTGCAGTAATCAATCAAGGTTTTTACTGCTTAGATCTTCTCCTGATTCTTATGAAATTAATCAGCATATTAGTTATGAAGTTTTTTATTACAAGATGGGTATTTATTGATGGCATGTATATTCATTTATGGCCGTCTGAATTTGCATCATTTTTTGTAGTAATCTGATGAGAAATATGCCAAATTGGTCAGGACTTTGATGGTTAATAGGGTATTCATGGTAAAGACTGGAATGTTGTATGTTGATGCATCCTCCTAAAGGCATGAATTTGCATTTCTTCTATCAGAAAATCAGTTACACAATTTTGTATTTTGGGCTGAGTTGCTTCAGTCTTATCTGAGTTTTCTTAGTGGAAATTGAGACAATTTTGTTGACATATTAGGTGAGAGATTATATTAATCATTTTGAGATAATGTCATTTTTAACAGAAACTTTCTTAGAGATTTGATGAGGGTAGGTAGCATCAATTTATTAGAAATTTGTTGAGAAGAGAATTGTCGGTTTGTGCATTTGTTTGGTACTTGTGGATGATCCATGTTTCATCGTTCATGTGTGGTTTTCATATGTAAACACGTGGATTTGTCCTTTAATTTTGTATGGAAGCACATCATTGTTGTGATGCTTGGAGCACATGGTGTGCACCATGGCTTAGCAGTTGCAAGAGACAGGAAAGTATCATGATGATTGCCCTGATATGGTTCTGAGATTATCTACTTTTGTAAATTTATTTTAGTGAAAAGCTTGTGAGCCTTTATTAGGAGGCATTGTAAACCCTGATGAGTTGAATCTTGTTTATAAGCATTGGAAAGACAGATTCTAACAGGTATGAGAGTAAAGAGTAAATTGTACAAGTGTTTGCAGCATAAATGCACCTACCTCTTCTAGTAGTCCTTACATTTAATCAATCCAAGATACATGAACATGAACAATAGCTTGTACCCATTTTCTTGGGATTGAGTAATGCCAGATTCATGTACTTCTGGTGTAAACTCTCTCTTGAATTGCATGATCATCTCTCTGCTTTCCTTGATCATATATTGTGGCATTGGGTTGCATGCAATTTATTCAGATCTGCTTCTATGATATTTTGATCGATATTGGATTAACCCTGTTGGTTTTGATGGGGTGGAAATCCATATAACTACAATTCCACTTGGGTGGTTGAAATGTTGATTCCAAGGTGTTAGAAGTTATTGGGTTTGAATGAACCTAGAACATTATAGCGCAACAAGTGGCATTGATTTCTTTTCAATTAGTTCAAGGAGTTGGGTTAGGACTGCAGGATCATCTATCATTTTGGTTTTGCAACATGTGATTGTTAAAATTTGATTTTGAGTTGGAAAGTTTAGACTCTAGGTGAGCTTCTGGTGGGGTATTTGCTTGAAATGGATTACCAGTTGTCACATCATTCTTCTTGATGGAGTTATTCTGGGCAGCCATTGCTTGACTTGTGGAAATATACACCCCATTGTCATGTTGCTTTGGTTGAGAGTAACTGTGATTCTCTCTATGTATAATTGTTGCCTCCAGAATGCTGTGTCAGATTTTTGGCATGTAAGAAATGTAATACTTCACCTGGCATGATATGAAGTGTATAGGGTATCATAAATGGTGAGATATGTAGTCAAAAGCAGAAAACCGATGGTTTCTTACATAAAACAGTAGAGGCATCTCTAAAGTGGAGAACTATCAGAAAGCCCATGCTTGTGGTGGATGGCAGATAAGTAAAAAGGGGATATGGTGGACAACATCTATGATACTGCCTTTTTCAGACATTGAATCTCTATTGTGCCATTTTGATTGCATATGTTGAGTGAGTGGACTGAAATGGAGTCTTATGTGATTTAATCAGATGGTTTGTCTCCCCCTACTCTGTTTTTCAATGAGATCCTCCCTCAATTTAAATTGAAATATGACCAGTTCAACCAAATAGGGTCTATGTAATGTATCATCAGATGGTTTGTCTTCCCATGCACTGTTTATCGATAAGAACATCAACACAAGAGTATCCTTGGACTTCTCATCTGCCCAATTGTTCGAAGTGGTGCATCCAAGAGTCTGCATTCATGAACGAAAGAGTATGTTAAGGACATTTCATATGCTTCATTGCCAGGACATTGGTGTTGTGATATGGAAACAATGTATTGCTAGAGAGACATCTAATTGAACCTAGGAAGGGTTGTGTACCTTAATGTGAAACTTAAAACCATTTGGGCATAAAGGAAGTGCACAAGCCCGTTGTTAGGTTCTTTGCACAAGTTTGTGGGTGATTGTGGGTGAGAAAACACAATCATATTAATGAATGACAATTGAGTGTGGTCACCACTTCTTGCGTAGTGTCACATGTTTACTTTCCTCTAGGCAAGACAAACACCCTATTGAGAAAAGAAATTCTACTTGCTCCAATAAAGAAAATTGTCACGATAATAGCCCCTTCAACTCTTGTAGATATGCTTTGATTCCATGCCTACCATCAAATACAAAAGCATTGTGCATATCCCAATTATGAAAAATCCCTAATATTCGAGAAATAGGAAAATAATCTCCATCTTTGATTTTGGGTTGACTTGTGTGAACTATGTTCGGGTCAAATAACAATGTGACAATACTTCCCACATTTGAGAAATGTAACTCCAATCACACATTGTGTATGGATTGATGAATACTATCTTTCACTTGGAACAACGCAAAAGAAGCAATTGCATGTTGTTAATCCACGTTGGTTTAAAACTAATCCAAAGGAAAACCTTGAATCAATGCACTCCAACTAAAGATCTTTGCTAGAATGCCAACTACGTTTCAAGATCCACCCTCATACATAATCAACATACCTTCCATTCTTGTTGAGCTTTAGATAATAGCTAATAAAGAGACTCAATGGAGCAATAATTCAAGAGATTAGTAATCACTTGTAAAAATGGTGTTTGACCTCGTAAATGCTAATAAACTCATGATTGCTCATTAGTTTGTAGAAGTAAAGGACCTTGCATCAATGTTATATTGTTGCCAAATAAACCCATAATTGGGGGGGATGTGTACGAAAATTCGCCTTTCAACAAACTCCAATATTATTTGAGAACGAGCACACCTATATCTTCCACATCCTTGACCCCAAAACAAAACAAACAATAAAACTAAGACTGCAATCTCTCCATTCCCAGCCAACATAATAGCCAAGAAGATACAAATAACTTTTTTCGGTATGAATTACAATGCACTCTATTAGATGATAGATGATGTCCATCTCTCTCTCTCTCTCTCTATTTGTGTTAGGAGCTTTACGAAAAACATTACACTCGTCTCTTTCTATTAATCACATGCTTGTGTTATTCTTCGTAATTTCCAATTTAGCTATAGTTGAATTGAATCCATTGAGTGAGTTTGTCTATTCTTGTCCGAGTTATTTCATAAGGACATGAGTTAGTGAGTAGTTTGCCATCTATCAATTTGTTAGTAGTTTAAGAATGGTTGAAACTCATCCTTACCTAGCTTCCCCTAATAGGGTAGATTCCAACTTGAATATCCCCATAAAGCCTCAAAGTGAGTGGATTCCACCTAGTAAGAAGTGCACTCAAGGTAATAACATCTTGATGATGACACAATGAAGATAATATTACTTATTCCATTTCTTGAGCGATCATATGTTTATGTTGTCCCAATGCTAACCTTGAGTTTGAAACAATCCAAATGAGGTTCCTAAACAATTTAATCCATTCCTTGTTCGTTGGTGGGTGATGTATAGAATTAGGCATTGTATTAAACTTGAATCCAATATATGTTTTCGAAGACGAAAAACACTTTAAAATGGGGTCATAAATGAGATACATGGTTACGCATTCTTCATGAAGAGAGGAAACTTGCTTCTGATGCTCTTTTTGGGCCCCATGGATTAAGATTATGGGTTCCCAAGGTCATCAAATTATGCTCATCTCTCACTCTCATGGTTAATTGGCCCAATGTGGACATATCAAGGGTAGAGATGAAATCATTCTTCCTTATATTCACACACATCTATGCTCAAAAGTTCATTCGATTCTTCATTTTTAAGTTACATGAAATGCATCAGATTGTGCTTTGTATATAATATTTTGCTTTTTTATCTCATCATGGAGCCCTATTTAGGTCTTATAAGATAGTAACTTCCTTGATAGATGGTGGGAATCATTTGAAAGGGCTTATAAGATAGTTATGGTAGGCCCACAGTTCCAAGGTTGCTTTTGTGCAAATAACACCATATAAGACACTATCGTATTAAATAGGACAAGGTTGTACCTAATCTTGTGTACTTGTCTAAGCCTTGATTCTGTGTTGGTGGAAACTTCTCAATTTTCTTATAATCACATGTCTTTTTATTTTATCTTTATTTTTTTGGTTATTTAAAACATTTTTGGAGGCTTGACTCCTTATCATGTCCTTAGATCCAAACGCTTATGTAAAATTAATCTTTTAATTCATAATTTCAAAGACAATTCTAGAGAAAATGGATAGAATTGAGATAGAATGAACTTAGAAGTCATGATATCGTTTATTAACTCTTAAATATAATGTTTACATAAACATTGAAAGATATGTGTGTTCATAGAACTTTACAAACCGACCTATTTTAATAGAAAATCTTCAATTGTCACGAATGGAGAAGTAGACATTACTAATTTTTTTGAGGAAGGGATTTCATATTACTTGAAAGGTCGTTGGGCATTGTATCACCGACATGTTACAATAAAAGACTTTCTATTTCAATCTCACATATAAACACCTAAATGCATTGGAAAACCAAAAAGCTATAAAGATGTTTATTGTCTGTTACCTAGATAGTATTGTGTGGTTGGTTTATTGGAATTCGTTTCAATCGTAATGTGCATTGGAAAACAAAATACATAGATCTGCCATCTACAAAGATGGTTTTTCTTAAGAAGTTTAATGTGACCTAACCTCTAAATCCTTGTGAATCATATTTGTATTTTGTAAACTTAAATTTTTTTATGTTGCTAGGATTCTCTAATTTCAAGAGGAAAAGGAAAGGTCATGTAGAAGGAGTTATATACCGTTAGACTTGACAAATTTAGTGGTTTTCTTACCAAAACATATAAAAGATCTTATGTAAGAGGCTAGCTTTGACTTGGAAATTTAGACAATTGTTTTATGTGATCATACGTAAGAGGCTAGATCTTTTAAATCTTGACGCAACCCATATGTACATAGAGAGACTTTTTCCAATGAATATATCGTTAAGTAATCACTAGACCTTTTCAACGTTATGACTCATGAGTGAAGTACATACATGTCTCTTGCATCAAATTAACGCATTGTCACATATTGAGATTTCTCAAATTTTAGTTTAAAGATCCAAATCAAGATAAATATAACTATTGAGTGAGGGGTTCAAACACCTTCCAAGCTGTATAATAACTCATACATCCATGGTAATATGCAACTCGGGAAATATGGTAGACTCGGGAAATATGGTAACTTGGTTCTTACAAAATGCTAAGAACTTGGTTTTGTGGAATAACCAAGAATAGGATTTGTGGAATAACCAAGAATAGGACTAGTCTAGATTTCACCTAATCATCAATCATATACTTTTTTTATTTAGAAAAGTCGCACTTAATGTATTAATATGAGAATTTGGTTAATTATTATTTGCACGGTTGAAAAAGATTACAAGGTTGTGGTGGTACAAAATAATTCAAAACATTGCTAACCAAAACCCTACTTGGGTTTAATAAATCCTTTGAGCTTCTCTTATTTTGATGATGTGATGGTGAGGAGTTCACCTCCTCATGTCATTTCACATGCCTTCACATAATGCTAGTAGTGTTTAGTTATGGGGCAACCAATTTCACCTCCTCTCCTCCTTTACCACTTCCCTCAATTGATTTCCTACTACGTTGATTCATCATTGAGTCCTTCTCTAATTCTACTATAGTCAATTTCCACTCTATTTCAACTTCTTTTGAGAGTGGTGGTTGAAGTTTACATTACTCTTGTGTTGTCTTACAATCAACATTTTAGCTTGACCACACCAACACATCAAGTAGTGATTTCTCCATATGCATCACGCTCCTAGACATTGAATGTTGGATGAAGTGTACGAGGCTAAGCAAGTAATGTCTTCATCATCATTGTTTCTAAAAGCTCTTAAATATCTTTGATGAGCCATTGGGAGATTGACAACCCAATATTAGCAATGGTACTTATAATAATTTACACATTGCACTTTATCAATAAACACATGCCTAACCATGAAATATTTGACCTTAAGTTATTCTCGCTTTGGAGGACAAGTAACACACAAAAAACGTGTTTCAAGCACATGATTGCACTAATGAAATTGTATTGAAAGGATGACATACAAACAATTAGGCCATGGAGTTTCACATTGTGATTGTGCTTTGAAGATGTCACACACTTTAGTCATGCTTTTAGATCTTAGAATGGAAGATGGCTGATTTTAGGGTTCTTTTATTAGTATGTTGATGTTCTTTTATCTTGTTTGAGGGAATGTGTATTTCTCTTTTGTTTATGTTTGCGTTAGAGTTGATTAAGTAGAGATATTTCTCTTGCTCTTTCAAGTCTCGTTATCTTCTGATAGCTTGCTAAATTAGGGTTAACAACATAAAGTATCAAAACCTAACTCTGTGTCACATTTTGGCATGGTAGAGGATTCTTTCCAACCATTGCCAATGTTTACATTGTACAATGTCATGTTTGAGTTAGAGATTTTGGCCTTTGCGACATTCTTGCACGTAAATAATTCTCATGCAAGTTCAATAAGAAATAATGACACCATTGAAATCAAAATGAGGGTTTTCATTGTTTCATGACTCAATCAATGTGGAACTCGTTATACCGATAAGCTTTACTATAGTGTCTAAAGTTGAATGCAAATGAAAATTCGGTCTCTTAGTTATATAGAGGTTTAAACCTCTCTAGCTACTTTGTGATGTGGGTTTGTGTGAAGTGTCTATAAGTCCCTGGTATTTTCAAAATGTGGTCTCACTAGGTTTGATGTTGGTTGTGACTTATTAATATGTGATCTCTCAAAAGGTTTGCTTTCTCTCTTGCCCATTGATGAATACAAGTGGTACAACTTAATTAGATGCTCATCAATATCAATGATTACTCGTAGTTGTCTATTGATATGAAAGAATATCCTATGATTTCCCAAACTCTCTAATATTTCGGTTCCATCGAATGCTCGTGGTCTAAGGTGAAAGTAATCAATATGCATCCACTTCATTCTGCCCCGTTCAAAAACCTAATTTCATGATGCCCTTTAAACCAAGATGATTGGTGGTTCAAATCTACAAGCTTGGTTTCACACCAATTGATACTTCTCTTCGGTGCACTTTAAGCTCATATCACTAATGAACCGCCAATCCCAAAAGGACCACTATGGCATTTTGCAACCTATAGTTTTCTTTAACCTATCTCAAATAGTCAACATCACTAGTACACTAAATGCCTTTAATATTAGTAGCTTGAATCATGCCACTTTGACTATAGTTGAGATTATGATAAATAATCGTAAAAGGCTTAAAGAGGGTATAATGTCTCTCTAAAAGCATAAGCAACAAATTTCAATGCATTTACAACTTGTTCCTTCACCATAGCTAATAGATGTGATCAATAAATAATCCTAAAAACTCAAAGAAGATGCATTGTCACCCCAAAAGTCTAAGGTTCATCATTCATCCAAGTGCGCTTATGTTTGAAGATTAACTTAATTCATTTAGGCTCAACATGCTTGAACTTTCAAGCTTGGCCCCTACTTTAACACGCTCTCTCTTTAATGCACTTATGGCGTGCATTACGAATAAGAATAACCCAATATAAAGATGAATAATGTATATCTTTTGTTAGTCCACATCAAAACACCAAGGTCGATGTCATAATCTAATTCACTTGGATACTTTCAATATTTGAAGCTTCGACCATGTTTCTTTGACTATTGTATAATAAAATTGTACAAAACACAAAGATGATATATTGTTTCAGAAGTATTCATTATTTCAATTGTAAAAAGCACATAAATCGTAGTCCAATCAATTGTGGATATCAATGGAACTCCACCATTTTCAATAAAAAAGACATAAGAAACTTGTACGCAATATTTACATTCTTTCGATCCAATGTCATTAGAGATGGTTATGGAAGACCATCATATAATTTTAAGTTACGCATAGACCAATTCAAGGAACTATAGTATTGTGTATATATGTGTGACATGTGTATTAAGTTGTGCATGTCTAAATGACTTGCTTGTACCTACAATGTATTTTGTGCATATATACGCGCAAGTTTTTAAATGGAATTATGAGGCTCGGATACAATCTTGTCCTGAAATCATCAACAAAACAAAAAGAATATAGAAATCATTACTTCCATATCTTGAAGATTATAATTGCAATCAATATTCGACAACACAACATAAATGGGCGACTTAGGCATATCTCATAAAAATTGTACCACGAGGAATAGTAAATATAGATCTTTTTCTAATCAATACTTCATAATGCATGAACATCAAATACAAATGGCATCATTACAAATACATACCTAATGAGTTCACAAGTTACAACTAACAAGAAAAAGAACATGTTTTAAAATTAAGAAAAATCGAATATTTTGCTAATGATTAAACCAATGTTTTAATAGAATGTTCATGTTCCCATATTTTAAAGTAAAGCCTTGCCTTTATAGACCACAATAATATTGCCTTCTACTTTCCCTTGTAGACACTATTTTAACAAAGATTTGTTATCAACTTTATTAATACAAGTATAACTGCATTCTCAACACCAGTTGATGTGTCAAAGGGAGACATTGATAAAGGTGAAAACATTGAATAGCCAAAGAACATTAAATGTTATGGAATGTTCATATGAAAATCCTAAGTCTATGTTATGCTTGATTGTAAGGGCTGTGTATGTAGCTTCGTTGGTTATCAAAAGATCATATGTGGTAAGAAAACACAATGTTTTGCCTTATAATTATCTTTCACAGAACTTCAAACTAAGAGAAACATGAGTACTTATTATGTAAGCATTAATTAGACTTGTCGTCTATAAAAGGTGTAAGGAAACGAAATGGCTTTAAAATACTAAAAATCTATTGTGTTCTTACGAACACTCTTTACAACTATCCTTATGTATGATTTCTTAAGCCTAATAAAAAGATTGCTCTTAGACTCAAAGTTAGATGGATATTTAACTATATTGATTGAAGAAGAAATTACATGCAACATTATGAGGTGAAAGTGTTTCCATTACATGTTGATACAAAAGAATTTGGATATCCCTACATATAAGTAACTATACTTCATGAGGTTAGTGTTACAAGTTTACACTCCAAGTTACATAAACATGATTAAATTGCTTTGGAATGTTTTAAGTTTTGCATTCGAGACACTCGGCCAATGAATTTGATGTCGTGTGTACGATAAAACTCATTGTAATTTTACTTTGAGATCATGGACAATGCTCCAAAAATATGGCTCTACAATATTGAAATTGGCATTATACATTCTCGACAATTGAAAGGGTAAAAACGAAATTGTTTATGCTTACAAAGGAAATGTATCAAACATATAAAGTCTTCAAAGTCTTTGGGCAAAACTCTATTGATAAATTTCAACCCTTATAATTTAAGTTAAAGTCAAACATGTAGATATAACAAGACAATAGTCTTGGAAGATGATTGGAAACGAAAATAGATCTCACAAAATTTTGACTTTTTCATGAAGTTGAAAATGAAACTGCGAATATGTGTTTTTTTAACATTGTATATTTAGTTTTGTGATTCACCTATACATGATGCAATGTAAACGTAATGCTAGAACTTACATGCCATGTCATTGAATATAATTCACATTCCCCAATAGTAATGTTATCTGGTACCAATGTTACAATCAAACAATGAAAGCAATACGTCGTATATGAGCCATCACTTTTCATCCTATACATGTGAATCCATGTCTACGAAAAGAAAGACAATAACTAGTAAGCGTGCAATCCTCTTTTTAAATGACAAAGTGAACACAATGCATGATTGTCCCTTTATTATATTGCATATTAGACATATACACACCTATGTGTGGTTGGTTTGCACTTCCCTGCCTCTAGATCATGGCTAACATCCTTGTGAACATTGGAATAATTGTGATCAAGAACATTAGAGTTAGATTGCAACTTGGAGATTGTTCCTTGGGTTACCTCTAACCCAAATACTCTCTTATAACAATGTGACAATTGAGGGGATAAGTACAATAACATGGAGGATCAAGGGGTGATGGCGGTCTCAAGCATAACTATATGAAGGTGAAGATAGAGGTAAATGAGGGAACCGTTGTAATGCAAGAATAAGGGAAAATAATCATGAAAATATGTAGTGTTTTGTTAAATCATTTGAGATAAAAATGCATTGTTTTTTATGTATATTCAATTCACATTCTTCGGATGAAGTATGTACATTGTTACTTTCTTCTTTCTTAACACGTCATTCTCCTTCATGCTCTTGGGATGGATCCCATAAAACATCACAGAGATTCAAGACTTTATCATTTGAATTTCCTATGGCTAAGTTTTGGCCTACTATGATTTAATTCATGATTTTGTTGGTTGTTGAACCATAGTTTTCGATATGTATGATCATACTTCACTTGTTTAATCAATCAACATCCTTCTTATAACATCACACCTATATTTTATCCTCATGTGGTGAAGTGAACCACCACAACTGTACGACAAAGATTTTAGGTGGATTGGACATTATACATTTCTAGGATGTGGCATGATGATAGGATTATAGACAAACGTTTGTAATTTAGTTAATGTAACAACCATGTGATCGATAACTGTCATGATTTTGGTATCCAAAATACAACTATTTTTTATGGTGCAAAATTTGTTTCCATGTTCAGAATGCAATAAACATTCCTTGTTCGGTTGTGATTACCTTCTTCAAATGTATTTGCTCGAAGATTGCCATGCAATGTTACCTCGAGGTTAAGAAATTTGTGCACAAATTGCTTCTAGATGTATAAACAAAATTCTAGATATTTCAAAAGTGATATAATCCTACCATTTAGGGACACTTTTAAATAAGTTTTTCAAAAGAAGTCACGCATTTTGTATGATCATCTGTGATTGAAAAGTGATGACTTTGTCCGTGACTTGCCACCGATGTGTACATATGCTATGAATCAATGAATTAACAAGGTGAAAAAATTTTGTTCATAACTTTTCATTTTGTTTCCTTCATGTCTATTTCAAGGGTTTAAGAACACAAACTTTCTCCAAAAACATTTATGAGGTCCCTCTTTCCCCCATTCACATGGACATCTTCAACTCCATATAGCTAAATTTTACTTGGAACCTTTCTTCCTCTTCATGTGATTTACACTTTATTGGACTTTCCTTTGATTTATGTTCAACACTTTATATCCACTTCATCAATAGTTTATATGCTTTAGAGAGAGAGAGAGAGAGAGAGAGAGAGAGAGAGAGAGAGAGAGATCGAGATCAAAAGAGATAAGTTTCCTCATTATTTTCTCGTTGTTGTTGCAATGTTAATATGACCAGAATGGTTAGGCATGGACCCACGATTAGGCCATGTATTCCTTTCGGAAACAACAAGCAATTGCATAAGAGGTGACTCCAAGGCAAGTTGCAACATTGCAACATTGCATATGGGGAAGATGGCTAGTTTCTCTTCAACTCAAGAAGACATATTATAGAGAGAGAGAGAGAGAGAGAGAGAGAGAGAGAGAGAGAGAGAGAGAGAGAGAGAGAGAGAGAGAGAGAGAGAGAGAGATGTTTTTATATTCTAGAAGATTGATATTGAAAAAACAAGGGGGGGAGAGAGAGAGATCGATTTGGTCAAATATGACCTATGTGGGACCAACGTGAAACATTTTAAAGATTGTTAGTGACTCTCGATGTTCAAGAATTTTTACTAGTAAATGTAACAATGGAGAGTTAGCACATTGTGGTTCTGAGAAAAATGTGTGCCAGGATCAATAGTCAAGGTTTAAAATGTAGAGTAAAGCAAGATCGGTCGATATAAGAGGAGGCAAAAGCAATGCACTAGTAAACTGCAATACTTAGGTTCATGAACATGTTTGGAGTAGAATGTGTATAGAGTTAGAGAGCCCTCTTGACTATTACTTCGATGTATCCCTTGTCTCACATCAAAGAACAACGTGATCCATGTCATATGGACAACGGCAATGCAGATTATGGACTAGCATGTATGAGGTGATTGCGATATTATTAGCTTGCAAAAGAAGATTGGATCTAGAATAGACCGACACAACTTATGCAAATAGAATGTTTGAAGAGTGATGGTGTAGGGGGATGGAGGAGGGGCCAAGCTCTAGTACAGTTACCGACCAATTGCATGTGATGTTGGACATACTGAATGTTTACGGTTTCGGAGGAAAGAATGGTTGCTGGTTTACGAATGCTGTAACACATTATGTGAAGAGTGGGCCCTAGCTCATAAATCACAATCAATCTTCCGTGGAGTGTCGTTTCACACCCCGATGACTCTGCTCTTTCTCTTCTTTCATATTTTTTTCCTTCTTGCTCTCTTCTTCTACACACACACACAGACACACACCTACATACATACATACATACATACATGCAAAGATGCATGCATGCATACATACATACAAAGATACAAAGATACAAAGATACATACATACATACATACATACAAAGATGCATGCATGCATACATACATACATACATACATACATACATACATACATATATGCATACAGACATATACATATTATAAGAACTCTTCATTTCAATTGATTAATCAAAAACTAATCAGATATCTTTTGTCTTTGTCTGTGTAGGAAAGCTCTGTTTCACAGAGAGAGAGAGAGAGAGAGAGAGAGAGAGAGATGTCTAGAGAGAGAACCCATCTCTGAGATGGGCTGTGTCATCTCGAAGTTTGATTCTGATGTGATTCTACAGTGCAAAGAGCGAAGAAATCTGATTAAGAAAGCAGTGGGTTGCAGAGAAGACTTTACCATAGCACATGAAGCTTACATACAAACACTTAAAAATGTCGGCAGAGCCCTGAGAATGTTCTCTGAAGGAGGAGACGAAGAAGAAGAAGAAGAAGAAGAAGAAGAAGAAGAAGAAGAAGGAGAAGACAGAGATGGAGAAGAAAGAGTAATAGGAGAAGGACAAGAAGAAGGTAGAGAAGCAGAAGGACAATTGATTAGAGAAGAGGAGGGAGCTTCTAGATTGGCTAACAAGGGTTTAAGCCACAAGAGCGAAGCTCCGCCATTGATCTCTTCTGTTGTCAGAACCGTGATTGAACCCCAGTCTTCTGTTCCGATCGAATCTCAGTCTTCTATTCCGATCGAATCTCGTCCAGCCATTCCGATCTTGGCCCCAGAGACCACACACAAATCCCCACCATTGCCGGTCTCTACCCCGGCCTCCGAAACCATGCCCCCACAGGCATTCGCACATCTCTCGAGCCCGACATCTCCCATAGTTAGCGAGTATTTATCTCCTCCATTTTACTCCCCGAGAATTGATAACAATTCTGATGAAGACTATAACGATAACAACAATTATAATAGCAATTATAATGACAACAGATTTGAGTATGATGGTGGAAATGTGTACAATGAACGAACTGCCCGTTCTCCGCCGCCAAGCTATAATTCTTCATGGTTTTTGTTTGATATCTTTGAGCCGCCGCCCATTCCTTATCACTTATTGGAGAATCGGAGGCGGAGACGCCGATGGAGGCACTCTTATAGTGACCCACCTAACGAATATGAATACGAAGAAGAAGAAGAAGTAGAAGTAGAAGAACACGATGAAGATGAGAATGGTCGTGAACTAGATCGAATGAGAAGAGATGAAGGTATCCCAGAATTAGAGGAAGAGGAGCTCAATGGAGATCAAGGACGAGGGTATTCTTATAGAACTCGGGGTTCGGGTAATGGTAAAGAGTCTACTAAAGTAGAGATTGGGAAAGATAAAGTTGAGTCATCGTCACTAGAGAATGCAATGGTGGGCAAATCTAACAACAATGAGAAATCTAACAACCATGGTGCTGAGAAATCTAATGGAAACATTGAGAAGGATGTTACAATGACCCCGGCCAAAGCACTACCCGAGGAGATAATGGGCAAGGAAAACCCGAAGGTTTTTGTTGCTGTCGAGAATGGTTGGGATTTTGATGATGCCATTTTGCGTATACATACCCATTTTTCGCGGGCACACCGAAGTGGAAAAGAGGTTTCGGACATGCTCAAGACACAGTTAGCCGTCCATCACTTGAGTGGCATCGACTTAACAGGTATCCATGCATATTATCCTTTCCTAAACCATATCATTCTTCCATTGATGTGTAATCTAGAGATTTCTAGTGTTTGATTTTGTTTAAAATGCGTTGATTTCATCATATAAGCATCCTTATTGAGATTGTCAGAAACAGAGTTTTCTAGTGTTGGTGTGGTTTTATGCACATTTCTTTTTTGTTCATTGATATGTAGAGATTTTGTGCCAATTAATACTATGGTTTTTCAAAGGTATACATATCATCCTTGGTATTGATGTGTAGAATAGGGAATTGCCCTCTTGTTATTAAAATCTTATTGATTACTTTACGATTTCTAGAACCGTCCAAGGTCTTCAATGCGATAAAGATGCATTGGTCTCAAAGAACAACAACAATGTTGACAGACGTTGTGGCCGAATCCGAATGCGGGATGACTTTTGGGAGCCATGCCTCCACGCTTGACCGGCTTCATGCATGGGAGAAAAAGCTCTGCAAGGAAGTAAAGGCAAGTTTAGTTTAATCCTTCTGGTATGACACAATCTTTATTTACTTAACCAGGGAATTCCATTTCAAGTTTTCCTAGGAAATTTTTAGCCAAAGTTTTACAGGGAAGGATTCTTGACAGTTGGTTTCACACGTAAATCTGCCATACCAAAAGTGTTCGAATTTTTACACGTAACATGTGCGTGCCATCTTTAAAAGAGCTAAAATATGTGATGGAAAAAGTTCATAGAGAATGCCCAAACTTTTGAAACCCTAACTTATCGTGGCAATGTGAAGGAGCAGCCCGATATGTTAGGGTTTCCAAAGCTGTAATTTCACCTGATCATCATTGTATGTTTTATTGTTGTTATTATGTCTTTGAAATACAGGCCGGAGAGCTTATTCGGATGGCATTCGACCGGAAACGGAACCAACTATACAACCTTGATGCAACCGGAGGAGATCGGGAAACAATTGATAAGACAAGAGCCACATTAAGAGACCTTGAGAACTGCCTTGAAGTGGCACTTAAAGCTATTCAATTGGCATCATCCAGGATACAAAAACTAACCAATGAAGAACTTTATCCACAGTTTGTTGCGCTTGCACGAGGGTAAGTACGTGAAAATATATGAATCTTACAACATTTTATGCAAATCCGTCGAAATGTTATTGTCTTCTATTCCATGGGAAATAACAGGGGCTATTTTTTCCAAAACATCCTAACTTTTATAGGTTTCTTTGGAAAAAATTGGTGGTTTGCTGCAATCGAGAGCTTTGAAATGTTTACCCACAATGTACAAATGTTAATCGATTACTTACTGTTATTTGCCAAGGAAAAAAGCAAACATGTTACATAAAACTTCACTAGAATGCACACAATTTTAAGGAATTGACAAGCAATATTTGCCAAATTTGAGCTAAATGTCGCGTAAAGTTTGAAGTTTAACCCCACATTTCTATACAAATAGGATTTTTGATAAGATTCTATGAAATCACCCAGCCAACGAATCAGCTAAATATTGTCATTGGAAAGCTGAAAGTTTAGCCTAACATTTTCTATATGGGTAGGATTTCTACAAGATCCTATGGTGTTATGCAAATGATTTAAAATGTTCAATTTTTAATTTGATGATCTAATTGGATGGTAGGTTGTAGGATTTTTTATAAGATTCTATGAAATCACACAACCAAAGAATGAGCTAAATATTGTAATTGGAAAGGAGAAACTTTTAGCCTAACATTTTCTATACATGTAGGGTTTCTACAAGATCAAATGATTTAAAGCATTCAATTTTTAATTTGATGATCTAATTGGATGGTAGGTTAATGAAAATGTGGAAGGTCATGGCGAAGTGTCATAATGCACAAAGAGCCATTGCATTGGAGATGAGAATCATAGAGAACTCGGTCATCGGTTATGAGGCTAGTGTAGCTCATATAAGTGCAAACAATCGCCTTAAACATGAGCTTGACAATTGGAATACCCACTTCCGGCTTTGGATCAAATCACAAAGGACTTATATTGATACCTTGTATACATGGTTGTGGAAATGTTGGTCGGAAACTGGTTCTATCGTTTCAAATGATAATAGCGACGATCAACCTCAACTCTTCCACCTCTTGTCTAGTTGGCGTAATTCTCTTCAATATCTCGAGTCTAGAGACGAAGCTATTGCTGCTATTATAAACTTTTCGGCAATATTGCATTCTTCAGAGGGAGATCGACAAGATGATTTGAGTATGAAGAAGTATGCTGAAAGGTCGTTGAGAAGATTAGAGAAGAACTATATGATGTCTAGTAATGAAAGAACTGATATTGATCAACATAAGCATTTACAGGTAGTGCAAGAATGGAGGGAGCAAACTCTGTTGAGTATCAAAGAACATTTACCTTTGATTTTCAATGCAATGGCCAATTTTGCTAGAGATGCTTCAAAAGCCTATGAGACAGTGCAACAAAATAATGTGTTGATTCAAGAGAATGGCCGATCACATAATATATAACATCTTAAGGATGAGGATTGGCATATGATGTAGACGTTGTGTAGTGTGTATATAAAGAGAGACATTTTTTTTACATACCTCTAGAACAGAAGTAGGGCAAGGAACAACTTTTATGTTCTTATTGTCATGATGTAGATACGATTGAATTGATACCCAATATTTATTGCGGTGGTGTTAGAGAGAAAGAATTACACACCAATGGAAATAAAGTATCAAGAAATAAAAGGGGGGGGCTTCTAATGATAACAACACTCCTAATTAGAAGCTAATAAATTGTAATATATTTTAATAAACGTTTTATACAAGAGGGGGTCATGTGTTTGCACCATTCCAACAATTGAGAGCACCGACATAAAAAAGTCGAGATCAATGTCTTTCTCTCTCGATCACATTCAATCTTCTTCGCTATATCTAGCTCTTGAGAGCATGCTTGTTATGGCATGATGTTTTCCAACAATGTGTCAAAATTTCAGGTGAAGTGACTTAATACAAGTTATCCACCTCAACATTTTAATATCATGCGTTGAATGTCCAAATATTATTCCAAAAATAGTTAGGCAATGTGTCTAGATGATTACCTCTACCCCAATAAGATAATCTTGGTCCGTCTTGATTGTTGACAAATTGTCCCACAACTCTCTCTTCACTTGGTGATAAGTTTGTTGCCTTTGTCCAAGGACTTTGACTCCAAACTAGATTATACGATGATCCCATTTCCATTATTTTGATTTATAGTCCAATTGATTTCAATTGGACTTGCCTGTACTATAATAAAGATGGGATCTATGTCTATACATTAGGTTTTTGTTGTGTTGGTGCTTCAAGGAGTAACTCCTTCAATCTTTGCATCCATGCTCTTTTCCCCATTTAAGTCTTCTTCCCTTCTTCAATATTCCATACAAGGACATGAAAACATGGGCATAGTGTGGGCTCCAAGTGTGGGAAAATGCACATGCTCTCAAGAATTGCCTCATTTCTGTGTTCATTTCACATACCTCCATCGTGTGATATGACGTTCACCTTCCCAAGAGAAGGATTCCAACTATACATAGCACAAAGGTATCCCACCTCCAATATCTCTAATTGTAGGCAAACTTTTCTCATGAGAGTGCCGTGTGAGTATCTTCTAATTTATGTATTCTTATAGTTAGCAATATGATTAGACACACAGTGTGTGCACTTGTCCATCCCCACAATTCCATCTTTCTTCTCGTTCAAACATTCTTTAACTAAAATGTTATCCATAAAGGTATGGTGATATCAGGAATGCAATATGTCAATACCTTATTCATTGCATTTAGGATGCACGAGTTACAAAGTTGGTGGCCCTTGAAGTAAGATGCACATACTCAATAGTTTTATTTGTGGTAATGTCTCTACTATCTACGTATGGTTGAAATTTGTGATACTTGGAGTAAAGTTGTTACTAGTTAAGGTGATACTGCGTCGAATCCTCAGTCCTTCGGGGTTCGGCTGAAGGGTTGTTGTGGTTCAAGAATGGGGGAGTACGTCGTAACCGTGATATGGGCGACTACACACTGAGCTCGTAAGTGTTAACTTAATCATGGAGACTGTGGAGATTAGGGAGATGGCTACAACTGACTTCTTACGCAATGGTGTACACATCGTGTATGACTCAACATAGAAAATGAACTTGACATGAACAAATACAAGGAGTTACGACAACATAGAGAGTCAGGCAAACAAAAACTATATTGCAGATGTTGAATACAAAATTATCGCTAGCTATTACAAGTTTTCCATGACCTTTATATACAGGTTCATGAGTGGTTACGCTCGATGCGTGAACCATTACTTTTCCTTAAAATATTAGTTACGCTTCGGTTGTCCCTGACTCCCTACGTTACGACTGTTACTCCTCTTCATTACGCTACGACCCCACCCGCCATCTTCACTTGCCTTTGTCTTTTCTCCTTCTCGACCTTTCCCACTTTTGATATGGTACCTCGTGAGCATCTTTGGAGGCGAATGGAAGAACTTGAGGTGCCAAGTGAATATATGCTTGCAATTTCCTGAATTTATGAGAAGGTTATATGTTGTGTGCGTATGAGAGATAGACACTTAGATTTTTTCAATAGCACTATAATTGGTGTTAAGCAAGGATGCCCACTCTCACCAACACTATTTGGTTTATGCATTGATGAATTGGAAGAAATGGTTACCAAGTTTGCAAAGGAAGAATGTGTTGAAGAAGTTGCCATTGGGGATGTTGTGATTATGCTTTTGCTATATGCGGATGATATAGTGCTTTTTGCAAATACTTTAGCAGATGCACAAAAGCTTATGAAGGCATTGAGAATTTTTTGCATGCATACTAAATTAAGTGTCAATAGCTCTAAAACAAAGATTATGCTTGTGAAGAGCCAAAAAATATGAGATAAACCATGCATTATGTACAACAATGAGCCACTTGGATGTGTGGAAAGCTTCAAATATCTTGTCCTTGAAGTTCCTTCAAATCATAGATGGAATGAATGTGCTAGACGCTGCTTAGAGGCGGGTAAGCGAACATACTATGCATTTGAGAACACATGCAATCTTGGAGATATTAAGTGTTGGGTCCTCAAGAAATATCTTTTCGACACTTTGGTAACACCGATTCTTCTCTAGGGGGTGGAAGTATGGGGCGATGGCATCCCTAAATCTATGTGGAAAGAGTTTGAAAATGTCCAAAAACATTTTCTTACAAGTTTCTACAAGTTAAGAAACAAATGGCCAACACCCTCCTCCTCCTTGAGATGGGATCGCTTCCCATTGAGATCATGGCCATGGAAAGGGTTGTTGAATACATGCTTAAGGTTCAAAAAAGTCTCTCACATCGACTTCCTAGAATTGCATGGGAAGTAAGCAAAAATATCTATTGAGCGGCAAGTTCAACCGAATCCGGATCGGCTGAATAAGCATGAGCCGGATCGACATCCGGAAGGATGAAACCAGATCAGTGAGATGGATTGGCGAGCCAGTGAGCAATTGAGCCGATTAGCTGGATCAAATAGTAACCGGAAGCCTAGTAGTAGCCTAGACTACTAGGTAGTTAATGTCTCATAGTTAGTGTCAGACGCTCGTATGAGCATTGAAGTACACAATACTTCTATCAGTCCTCTTATGTACAGAGAATTATCATTGTTTTGTAATAGATCTAACTTGTTCTGCTCTTTCTCTATCTCTCCCGCGTACTGTAAAGCTTTCCATTAAACCTGCGTTTCTGTGTTCGGTTTCCTATTGCTTCCGCACGCTATTCTTTTTACATGGTATCAGAGTGCAAGGGTTGAGAACCTCTGCAGCTGACATAGCTCGAAAAGGAAAACCAACCCGGTAAGAATAGAAAGAGAAGTAATGGACAGGGGAATGGCTAGCTCGCTCCCGGTGGAGAAGCTCGACAGATCCAACTACGCATCTTGGTCATACAAGATGCACCAGTACTTGCTTGGGCATGGGTACTAGAGCTATGTCGACGGAGCTAACAACACAACACATGATGTGGCACACAAGGACTTCCCAGTGTAGGAACAAGCGGTAAGCAGAGTGATGTACTGCTTCGTGTCCAGTGTCGGAGACCAGATGGTAAGCCATATCCGAGATGCTAAGACGCCAAAAGAAGCTTAGGGAAACTTGAAGAAGGTTTTTGCTGCAAGCGCAATGGCTAGGAAGCTGCAGCTCAAGCAGGAGCTCAACAATGTCTGACAGAAAAATCTGTCTATGGCCGATTACACGGCCCGAATCAAGGAAATTTGTGACTCACTCACTTCCGTCAATGTGAACGTCCAAGAGGACGAGATGGTGCAAGTGTCCCTTGGTGGGCTAGCGTTCAGGTTCGGAGCTTTCCGAACGGCGGTCTGTACGAGGGAGAATACGTTGTCATTTTTCGACCTATAGTCGATGCTCCTTGTAGAGGAGAACCACGCCGGTGTGTCAACAAGTGCACTCACCGACAAACGGATGTTGTACACAGAGGCGGATCGGCCCTGTGGGCGTGGTGGACGAGGCGTGTTGGCTCGCAATGGTAGCGGCCGACAAGAGCAGGACCAGAGGCACAGAGAATGTGCCGACAACAGTTTCGGACCCTCCACAAGTAGGGGGAGTCAAGGCGGCGCCAGAGGTCGGCAAGTAAAGGCCGACACGGAATGCTGGTATTGTGGTAAAAAGGGCTACAGAGAAAGCGAGTGCTGGATGCTCCTTGTAGAGGAGAACCACGCCGGTGCGTCAACAAGTGCACCCACCGACAACCAGATGTTGTACATGGAGGCGGATCTGCCCCGTGGGCGTGGTGGACGAGCCGTGTCGGCTCGCAATGGTAGCAGCCGGCAAGAGCAAGACCAGAGGCACAAAGAATGTGCCGACAACAGTTTCGGACCCTCCACAAGTAGGGGGAGTCAAGGCGGCGCCGGAGGTCGGCAAGTAAAGGCCGACACGGAATGCTGGTATTGTGGTAAAAAGGGCCACAGAGAAAGCGAGTGCTGGAAGAAGCGTGCCGATTCGGACAGATCCGGATCCGGCAAGGCCGGCAGAGAGAACCGACAATACTCGCATTATGCAAAAGGATTGAGAGGATCCAAAACCGGAAAAGCCAGTAAAGGGCCAGCCTTGGTGATGAAACACGAGGCAAACTCGATGAAGAAGACCACTTCCAAATAAGAGGAAGTGTGGTACGTTGATTCCGGTGCGTTGAATCACATGACGAACCACAAAGAGTGGTTCTCTTTCCTGGAGAAACCGGAACAACCGGGAGTTGTCGAAACCGGAGACGACACTCACCCAATCATGCATATCAGTGAAGTCCCTTTGAGCCACGCCGGATAGAGGGGGAAGCTGATGAATGTATTACACGTTCCGATTATCACGAAGAACCTGGTGTCAGTCGGTCAAATCGTTGACCAGGGGATGCAGGTGCAGTTTACGCACCTTGGGTGCTTCATCGAGGAAGAGGGCCAGATTATTGCGCAAGGGTGCAGAGATGGGAGGATGTTCATCCTCGACACCAATGACGTCGGCACCGCCTTGTTCGCCAAAGGACGGAAGATTGAATCGGACATCGATCTCTGGCACAAGTGGATCGACCACGTCAATTATTGGAGGCTTCAAGATCTGCAAACGAAACAAGCTGTTTTCGGTTTGCCGAAGTTCAGTGGTCGGAAGGCCCAAACATGTGAAGCTTGCCAACTCGGGAAGCAACACCAGCTTCCATTCCCCACCGAACGAAACCGTAGCCATAACAAGCTCGACCTTATTCATTCGGATGTATGGGGACCGGCACAAAACGTGAGTCTTGGCGGGAGTCAATATTTCATTTCCTTCATCGACGACTATAGCCGGCACACATGGATCTACCTCATTGAGCGGAAGAGCGAAGTCTTCGAGTGTTTCCGAAACCTGCAAAGCTTGGTTGAACGGGAAATGGAGAGGAAGATGAAGTGCCTGCGGTTAGATGGCGGAAAATAATATTTTTCCGGCCAATTCAACAGTTATCTGTAGCAAAAAGGAATTCAGAGAGAGTTCAACTGCAGATACACACTGGAGCAAAACAGTGTGGCCGAAAGGAAGAACCGGTCGATTGTCGACGTGGCAAGGGCAATGCTGGAGGAGAAGAACATGCCCCATTTCTATTGGGCGGAGGCGGTTCGGACGACCGTCTACATCCAAAACCGGATCAGTGACAAGGTGTCCTCGCATGAGCTATATTTCGGGCACAAGCCGAATTTGAGACACCTTCGAATATTTGGTAGCATTGCATATGTGTATGTGCCGGAGGAGAAGCGGAGGAAGTTGGATGCAAAGTCAGAGAAATGCATTCTGGTCGGGTACTCACATGAGCAAAAGGGGTATAAGTGTTATAACCCCCGAACGAAGCAGGTCCGAGTTAGCCGGGATGTTGAGTTTGATGAGACGACATCATGGTATACCTTACCGGCTCCGACTTTCGACCCCGACCCGATACCGAAGGATGAGGCTAGTGAGCCTGAACCAATCCAATTAGAAGACGAAGGGTTCAAGCCTCTAGATGAAAGGCCGGAATCGTTTCGGTTGAGTGGACCGAATGAGCAGCTGAGTCGGGATGACCAGTCGGATGAGGAACTGGCAAGTAGTGGAGACTTTGCCGTGCTCTCCCCGCGCAAGGAACCGAGGAGACGGTTCACGCTATCGTGAAGAATTTCGGCCAGAGGCGGAAACCGGGAAACATTGGCTACATTGGCGGGGTGCGGCATGTGTGCTCACCCTTGTACATTTAGTGTGAATAACGAGGGCGCCTTTATGGCGCCGAAGAGTAGTCAAGTCGGGACAGACGATCCCTTGTAAGTCGGGATTTATCCCACATTGTAACGCATCTCTCTCCTTGTTCTATAAAAGGAGAGGAGCACCCTTTGTGAAGGGGTTGCCCATTTTGCGTTAGAGGGTATACCGTTAGATTTAGGGTTAGTTACATTTCTTCTTCTTCTTCTTCTTCTTCTTCTCCCCCTTTGTATTTGCTTAGGGTTTGCTTCAGCTCGTCTCCTGCGCAAGACCCCGCTCGGCGCGACAAGCCTGTGAGCTCCCCGACCGGCGGCTTGGCAGCTGACGACTACTGTAACCTACCTTGGTCCGGCTCGAAGCCGGGAATGTATTCTTCCTCTTATATATATACATTTGCGTCTGTTTGTGTATATTCGCGTCTCTGTTGGTGTCGGGTGTTTCCCCTTTCCTGCGTTTCCTGTACATAAGGGCGTGAGTCGGGTCGGTGTGTGTGCGTGCGTGTGTGTGCGTGAGTCGGTGTTAAGCGTGCACTCCCTCTCTTTCTCTCTCTCCCTTCGGTTGCTTCCGGTGTGCTTCTGGGATGCCCCGGAAACGGTGAAGTACGACTTCCTACGCTCCGTCACTCCCTAGTCCAAGACCCCCGTGGTCCCACCTTTCCCCACCATGCGCGTAACAACGTGACATATTTGGTGAACCCGACGTGAAGAGGCGGCAAGGGAGGAAGGAGATGGAAGCCGGAGACATCGCGGAAGTAATTACGAGAATGACAAGGTATTTCGCAAGAAGGAGAGAAAGACGGGAAGAGGCGTACAAGTACGATCGACGCGAGTTCGATCTATGGGTGTTGTCGGCAAAGGCTCCTCGAAGCGCAATGAAGGCATTCCGGGAGTTTGATCTCCGGTTTTCCCAACTTTCGGTCCGGGATCAAGAATCGGTGGGGGCGGACAAGGTCCCACTATTCTTGAAGTCGGTCAACGAAAGGGGGAGAATGACCATTTTTCCCTACCTCGAAGACAATGAAGGGGCATACGGCCTCACCGAAGATTGGAACGAGGTGGAATGGGCGTGCATACAATGCGATGAGAGGCGGCCCGCGAGCGGTGGAGAAGAGAGAGCGGCGACCGACTACGCACTACTGCCGGAAGAGAGCTCAACGCAAATCGGTTCAGAGGAGCTCGACATTGAAGCCTTGGTGCGGGAAGCGTACGAGATCGTAGAGGCACAAATCGAAGCCGAAGAAGGGCTTATTGCGGAGTCGGGCCCGAACGGTGTCGTGAAGAAAACCGTCCACAAGCGGAATCGGTGCGCCGGAGCATAGGAACCGGCTCTTCATGCACGTACGCCTTGTGTTGTACATAAGAGAGAATTAGGGACATGGGAGATCCTAGGTAGGTAGATTCGGTAGGTAGGAAGTTAATAGGAAACGGCTCCCTTCTTGCCTATAAAAGGAGGGAGACGAGGAGGAGGAAGGGATCGCGGAGAGTCGAGGACGAAGTGCTGTCGGTTTGTGGGCGAAGGCTTCTCTCTCTCTCTGGCTCGCAAACTCCGTGGTTGCTTTCTGTGCAGGTTTCGAGAGGCTCGCGCTGCTCTGAGGAATGCCCGAGTGCTTCCGGCAGCACCTCCAACCTACTCTTTTCTTTCTGTGCGTTTACGAATAGGCATCGACATCTGTTCGCCGGCCTGTTCGGTTGTAACCGACTTCATGTTTTTGTTGCTTTCGTGTTTTTGTTGTTGTCTTTGTTAATACATACATACATTCGTGTCTCTCTGTGTCGCTGTCCCACTCGCGTCTTTGTGTCGAAGGGCCGTGTCCCTGTGAATCTACGCTTGCACGTAGTGGGTCTCTTTTCCTTTCTCTCTTGCTCTTCGGTACAGGACCCCCGAGGTCCCGCCTCATTCCACGCATCCGCGAGGAATACCTCGACATCTTGGTGAACCCGACGTGAAAGAGGCGGCAGAAGAGCAGAAGATGAAAGGGTCGGATCTTGCGGAGGCCATGGCTTCGGCCGTGGATCGGATATTGAGCGCACGCGAGGGCTCCGGCGCCCTCGACAGAGCCATTGAGGCGGTCGTCGGTACGATCGGCCGGTTCAACGGAAAGGATGCCACGAAGTATTTGGCGTCCTACGGGGCAGAAATGCTGATGCGGGACATTCCGGAAGAGAGGCGTCTTGCCGGGTTCCCTCGAGTGGCGATGCCGAGCATCCATGCGGAGGTGCTTGAGGTGCGGGCGGAGAGCCGTACCTGGGAGGAGTTCGAAGGTCGACTCCTAGAAAAATACGGGTTGGACGACGCGCTCCGGCTTTCGAAACGGGACTTCATGGAGTGGGTGGAGTCCCCAGGCAAGGGAAGAAACGCGTCGGCACTCCTCAGGGAGTTTGAAGAACGCTTTGCGTGCCTTTCGGCGCTTGACCGAACCATTCTGGATACGAGCCGGGTCCTACTGTTCGTCAAGTCGGTGGACGAGCGGGACCGGGATCAAGTCGGCTCCTTGCTGGAAACCGAAGACGGGCTGACGACCGACTGGGCTGCGGTTAAGAGAGTCTGTGACCGTTTCGACAAACGGCGAGAATGGGCTGACAACGGGGCGGCTGGTGCGGGCTCTGTCACAGCAAGGAGGCTTGAACCGGCACCGCAAGGGCGAAGGGAAGAAACCCGGGAATGGCTCGAAACCGGTCCGGCTTCGACCGACATGGTCAGTGGCTCGTTCGGAGGAGCAGCGCTGGAGGAGTTGACGCGGGCGATAAAGGATCTCCAGATCGCCCAGACTCGAAGGGAAGGCAGTGAATCGGCTCGTGACCGACGGCCGGTGGTAGGGAACAGGTGCATGTGGTGCGACGAGGTCGGCCACATCCGGAAGGACTGCGGCGATTTCGTAGAAGCATTGAGGAACCGGGTGGTGTACCTGTGGGAAGGCCGGGTGCACGCCGGCGACACCAGAAGGGCCCTAAACCGAAACGACGGGCGAGGAGGAATGAAGAGACTGATGGAAGAGGCAGCGGCCCGACACGTGGAGGCCATCCACTACTCGGCGTCGGCCGACATTCGGGTCGGGGGCAGCGAGGCCCGAAAGGAGGGCAAAGACGGATTCTGGTCGGCAATGCTGGAAGGTCTTGCCGACGCACGGCTAAGGAAAGATGAAACGGACCACGCTGAGAGACGGGTCCGGGAAATAACCGGGTGGCGCTATTTGGTCGAGGAGAAGACGGGCTTCGTAGAAGCCGCCTGCCGGAACTACGAGGCTCTGGTAGAAGACAAATGAGTGGGGAAAGCCGGAGCGGCCGGGCCCTCACAACGGTACGAGACCCGATTCGGGCAACGACGGAACGATGCCGGTGGGTCCAGCTCGCAAGATAACCCTAGGAAGGGCGGATACCGACTGGGAACGGAAATAGAAAGGACTACGAACCTACGAAAGGTCCTAGAGGAACGGATCCTCGACAACAAGGTGGAGCTGTCATTGCGAGAGGTGCTAGGGATCGCCAAGAAGGAGTTCCACGACTCCATTGTGGACCTGGTGAAATGGAAGAGGCTGTCGACGGAGACGGAACCGGAAAGACCGGTGGAGGTGCGGACGACGCACATCGACGACATGGCGCTGGAAGATGAGTGGGCGGAGAGCCACTATTCAAGGCCGCATTGGGCCCGAGCGACCACGGAGACCCCGGTAAAGATCGGAGATGTTCTGGAACCGGTGGTGGCATTGGTGGATCACGGTTCGGAAATAAACCTGATGTCCATGGACTTCTATAAGAAGGGAAAGTGGCCGATGAACACCAAGCATGGGTGGAAGATACGGGCGGCGACGCGCGCCACCGAGGAACTGCACGGGGCCTGCCCGAACGTACGAGTCAAGATCGGCGACGTCGAGATTGACCAGCACTTCTTCGTACAGGAGACGTCCTCGCACTCGGTCATATTAGGGGAACCATACATCACGGCGGTGCGAATGGAGACCAAGGTGCTGGACAACAGTTCGGCCTACGCGAGGGTCAAAAGCCAGGACGGGCGCCATTCGGTCCAATTTCTGACGGTACGGCCGAACCACGAGCGAAACCGCGAATCCCTCGGTGGCGAGAACCGGGAGGATTTTTAGAGAGGGCTGCCAAGGCGTGGGGCCGAGACAGTCCGGACACTCGGGAAAGACCCCACAACTGTACGATAGAACCGAAACCGAAGAAACCCTGTACGATAGGTAGGAAATTTTGCTTCTCCAACAACGGAGGGTGTATGCTAGTCGGCATTGTTGGCCGAGAAAAGGCAAGGGCGGAAGTGCAACTTCGAGCGCGCGGAGTTCTCGGCCCGGATGAGGAAATCAGCAGGGCCGTGGAGGCGGTCTCCTTCGACGACACCTTGGGGATGCTGAGGAAGGTAGCTGGAGAAGACCTTAACGAAGACCGGACGATACCGGTATGTTCCGAAGAGATGTACGAAGTATCGCGGACTTCAGTCAGGGGCTCGAGTCGGATCGGATGGCCCGAGTTAGCACGAAGTACAAGACTCTGGACCGGAAGGTAAGGCCAGTCGCGGCACCCTTACCGGAGGGCAGCGAGTCCCGAATCAGAGGAGTTGCGTCGGACCCCAGTTTACGAGATCCGGCCTGCATAGGACACACCTTCACCGACGGGACGCTCCGGGAGCTCAAGATCGGTGGGGGCGGGTTCCTATTGCCGGCGGAGGAAGACCGGTTTCGGAGAATGCTCGGAAGGCACGGGAAAGCCTTCGCATTTTCATCGGAAGAGATCGGGTGCGTAGACCCGACAATCGTGGAGCCGATGGTGATATTCACGGTACCGCATGTGCCGTGGAATTTCAAGACAATTCCAGTACCAAGAGCTCACATCCCGGAGTTGATGGAGCTACTGAGGTAGAAAGTCGATATGGGTATTCTCGAACCGTCGAGCGCGCCATACTCGAACCGATGCTTTACCGTACCAAAGAAAAATGGAACATTGCGCTTCATTCAGGACCTGCAGCCGGTCAACATAGTGACCATTCGGAACGCAGGAATCGGACCGACCATAGACGAGTTCGCGGAGGCCTTCGCCGGAAGGTCGATTTACTCGGTCAGTGATCTGTACTTGGGGTACGACCAGTTCTAGCTAGCCGTGGAGAGCAGAGACATTACGATGATGCGAACTCCCCTCGGCCTAGTGCGAATGTGTACCCTGCCACAAGGAGGGACCAACTCGGTGGCCCACATGGTGAATGCAATGAACAAGGTACTGAGGGATTGCATCCCGGACATCACCATGCCATTTCTGGACGACATCCCGATAAAGGGGTGCCCGGTGGAAGAGAAGGACGAGACAGTCGGGCCGGACGGATGCCGACGATTCGTGGCAACACACATCGACGATTGCGAGAAGGTGCTACAAAGGCTAGAGGATGCGAGGCTCACCTTCTCCGGGGAGAAATCGGCCTTCGGGCAATCAGAAATCCTGGTGGTCGGACACCTGTGTGGACCGTATGGCCGGAAGCTGTCTCCGGCAAAAGTAGAAGCCATCTCCGCGATGAAGACCGACTGTAGCTTGGTTACGGAAGTTCGGAGGTTCCTGGGGGCATGCACGTTCTACCACATATGGATCCCGCATTATGCCCACGTTGCGGAGCCGCTATACGGGTTGCTGAAAAAGGGGCGAAAATTCGAGTGGCGAGACGAGCACACGGAGTCGGTCCGGAAGCTAAAGGAAGCTCTTGCGGCAGCACCGGCGCTCCGGAAGGCTGTCTACGAGAAGGGTACCCCGGTATACATAACGGTGGATACGAGCCCGACCGGGATCGGATGGGTCGTCAACCAAGAAGACGGGGACGACATTCGGTTCCCGATCCGATTCGGCGCGAAGGTCCTCAGTGAGCGACAGCGAGGGTACGCCCAGGTTAAACGCGAACTCTGGGGTATCGTTTCGGCAGTAAAGGCCGACAAAGACTACCTGATTGGGACAGAAGTGATTATCGAGACGAATTGCCTGCCAATTCTTGGCATGGTTTCCGGATGCGCGACACCGGACCTGGCGATGCTCAGGTGGATAGCGTACATCAAGTCCCTGGACCCGGAAATACGGCACATTTCCGGAAAGGACAACGCCATGGCCGACATGCTTTCGAGGGCGAGGTTTGATGACGAGGGCGGCATGGTTTCGGAGGACGAAGAAGTTGGCGTGGACTTCTTCGAGGCGGCGTACGTGACGACTGATGGGACGAGCACTCCGGCACTTAATGACTTCAACGAGAGCAAGTACGACGGCGAGTGGCTCCAGATCGGTGGATTTTTGAGGACAATGACGCCGGATGCGTCATGGACGAAGGACGAGGCCAACCGGATCCGGAAGAAAGCTTACTGATTCTTTCTCTGGGACGGATACTTATGGAAGCACCCGAAGAAGAGGAATGGCGTCCCGCTCCGGGTGGTGGCGATGAAGGAAGATCAGGAGGAGCTGCTGACGGCTTACCACGACAGCCCTTGGGCTGGTCACCGTGGAACGTGGGCCACGTTCGAGAAGATAAAGGGGAAGTACTGGTGGCCGGGACTGTACCGGGACGTGCATCGGTTCGTGACAACTTGCGAGAGCTGTCAAATGCACTCAATAGTCCGACATCGGGACGAGCTTCACCCTACGTACCCTCCGACCATCCACTTCAAATGGATGGTAGATCTGGTGACGATGCCGATGGGAGTAGGACAGATGCGGTATCTGATCCTGGCTCGGGAAGATCTGACGAACCAGGTGGAAGGCCGAGCCCTTCAGAACAAAACGAACACGGCTGTATGTCGGTTCCTGATTGAGGACGTGATATGCCGGTACGGGTGCGTCGGGAAGATCGTGGCTGATCGCGGGGAGTTGAACGCCGAAGAGGCCGAGGAGCTGTTCGACCGGCTAGGAGTCAAGCTCTCGCTTACCACTGTGTACAATCCGGAGGCGAATGGGAAGGTGGAGTGCGGACACGGACCGATCGTCAAGGTGTTAGTTCGGGCATGCGGGGGGCAAGTCGGGAACTGGCCGCGACTGCTGCCTTACGCGTTGTGGGCGGACCGAACTACGCACAGTTCGGTAACCAGATTCATGCCGGCAGAGCTCATGTTTGGGCAGAAGCCGATCATGCCATTGGAACGTACGATCTCCTCATGGGCAACCGTGGACTGGAGAGACGAGATGAGCCGGGAGGAACTGCTGGCGGCGCGTATACGATAGCTCGAGCGAAGACCAGAGGACGTGGAGCACGATGCGGAAAAGCTTCGGGAAGCAAGGATGAGGAACAAAGCCCGGTTCGACCGAACGCACCGGCCCCGACCGAAGAAGATCGAGGAAGGCGACTGGGTACTAGTCTACGACAGCAGCCTCGACAACCAGCACCGAGCGACGCGGAAGTTCGCAAGAAGGTGGTTTGGGCCTTACGTGGTACAAAGCGCCAACGACAACAGGACGTACCATCTGGCGGAACTCGACGGCACGAGAGTGGCGATACTGGTAGCTGGGAAGCGGATCAAAGCGTTCAAGAAGCGTCACGACGACGAGCCGGATCCGGATAACCTGGACCGGGACGACGAACGATCCGAAACCGAGGAAGGACCGACGGGCGGGGAATGAAGGCTGGACCGGTTTTCTCCGTCCCAACTCAATTTGGCGCATGCTGGTGGATGCGCGGTTAGGTGGGGGCGGATGTCGTGAAGAAAACCGTCCACAAGCGGAATCGGTGTGCCGGAGCATAGGAACTGGCTCTTCATGCACGTATGCCTTGTGTTGTACATAAGAGAGAATTAGGGACATGGGAGATCCTAGGTAGGTAGATTCGGTAGGTAGGAAGTTAATAAGAAACGGCTCCCTTCTTGCCTATAAAAGGAGGGAGACGAGGAGGAGGAAGGGATCGCGGAGAGTCGAGGACGAAGTGCTGTCGGTTTGTGGGCGAAGGCTTCTCTCTCTCTCTGGCTCGCAAACTCCGTGGCTGCTTTTTGTGCAGGTTTCGGGAGGCTCGCGCTGCTCTGAGAATGCCCGAGTGCTTCCGGCAGCACCTCCAACCTACTCTTTTCTTTCTGTGCGTTTACGAACAGGCATCAACATCTGTTCGCCAGCCTGTTCGGTTGTAACCGACTTCGTGTTTTTGTTGTTGTCTTTGTTAATACATACATACATTCGTGTCTCTCTGTGTCGCTGTCCCACTCGCGTCTTTGTGTCGAAGGGCCGTGTCCCTGTGAATCTACGCTTGCACGTAGTGGGTCTCTTTTCCTTTCTCTCTTGCTCTTCGGTACAAGACCCCCGAGGTCCCGCCTCATTCCATGCATCCGCGAGGAATACCTCGACAACGGATCGGAGGATGAGGAGGCTGAAAGAGAATGGTACATCGGTACCACGGGAGAGGGTGCGGAGTGAGCCACCCTCTCGACATGCGAAGAAAGATCGACCGAGGACGAGGTCGGGGACGGTGAGGCCGCGATCGCCGGTTCGAGCGGACATGAGGGAGTTCGGGCATGGAGGCCCGAAACATTGAGCGGGGAGAAGACGGGCCTAGAGACTCCGACAACCGGCCCGAGAGCCGGTGTGAGACCTAGAGTGACGGGCGGTGGCGGCGGCAAGGCGGGCAACCACGATGCTACCACGGGAGAGGGTGCAGAGCGAGCCACCCTCTCGACATGCGGAGAAAGATCGATCGAGGACAAGGTCGGGACGGTGAGGCGGCGATCACCGGTTCGAGCGGACATGAGGGAGTTCAAGCATGGAGGCCCGAAACATCGAGCGGAGAGAAGACGGGCGGTGGTGCCGGGACCTTACGCACACCGGGCCTAGAGACTCCGGCAACCGGCCCGAGAGCCGGTGTGAGACCTAGAGTGACAGGCGGTGGCGGCGGCAAGGCGGGCGACCACGACGGTACCACGAGAGAGTGCGCCGAACAAAACGCCCTCTCGACTTGCGGAGATAGAACGACCAAGGACGAGGCCGAGATACAGATCGCGGAAACGGATAGTTGGGACCAACGGTTTCGGGCGTGTCAGCCTGAAACCCCGGAAATCGGAGAAGCAAGCCCATGCGGGGCTTGCACGATCGGTAAGAAGACGACCGCCGACCATGAAGAGTCAGTGGGTAAAGACAAGGGCGTAAAACGGACGGGCGATTCTTTGCGTCTTCCCACACTTGCTCCCGAGACGATGGCAGTCGGGCCCGAGTGCCCACGTGAGTCCCAAGCGGAGGAAGGCGGTGGCGAAAGACCAAGAATCACCGGCGAGACAATACGGGGAAGGAGCGAACGAAAGCCCACGGACCCGATTCCGGAGAACTCGGCATTCGGGCCCGTATGCCCATGCAAGACCGAGGAGATGGATGGCGGCACCGAGGAGTCCTAACACGATGCCAGCGAAGATGGATGGGAAATGGCCTGCGAGAAGGCCAAGGATGGAGGCGGCACGGGAAGATTGACATTCCGATTCGGATGGAGCGTAATCCGGTCGTGGATTGTTCGACCGAGGCCGGGTTCGGCATGAAGGTGCCGATACGGAAGAGGGTGTGGGACGAGCCGCCCTCTTTTACATGGGGAGAAAGACCGACCGGGCGAAGGTCGGGAATTAGAAGGGGAGGTCCCACGAAGATCCTCACACCGATCCGGCTGTCGGCCCGAGTGCCCGCATGAGTCCTATAGGAGAGGACGGTGGCGGCAGGTGAACGTGATCGGACGAGAGGAGGCGACGAACGGCAAGGAGGTATCAGGCCGGCGAGGCGACCATGAACCAAATCGGACCTTCCGGCAAGGTCAGTGGGCGTAAGGAAGTCCGGTACTACGGGATCCCCACACTTAACCAGAGACTCCGGCAATTCGGCCAACATGATACCGAGAGAGAAGGTTGGTGGCGGCGGGAAACGGGACCCGACTACGCGGAAGACACGAGGAGAGTCTGGGAGGGACTCAAACAAAAAACACCCGGATCTCGGCAAGCGACGAAACGAAGACCGGTCCTATGGGACCCTCACACTGATTCGGAGACCCTGGCAGTTCGGCCAACGTGGCAACGTGAGACCTAGGGAGAAGGACGGTGGCGGCAGGGAACGGGACCCAACGACACGAGGTAACGGATAGGATAGGGAGCTAGTAAGACGGGGCGGACGAAGTGCGAAACCCTCACCGGCCGGTTACGGTTTTGGAAGGAGCCGGTAGGGGCAAACACGAGGAGGTGTGTCGGGCCGGAAAGGCACACCTGGGGCGAAACAAGAGTCTCGCAAGTGGCCATCGCGGGCCGCATTGAAGCGTGACTACGGGACAGTGTTCGGCACGGGCGGTGCCGAACAAAGGAAGCGGAAGATGGCACAAGCGAGGTGCCGGGAACGAGGTGACAAGTGCCTAGTGGACTGCACAGGGTCGGAGTCAGGGGATGACAAGAGAGGCCGGAGGAGGATCCTCCACACTCGCTTCGTAGATCTCGGTAGCTCCGTCGAAGTAGCGAAGACTGACACGGCAAGCCAGGGTGACAAGCTGGTGGGGGCGAGGGGACGACGGCAAGCGGAAGACTCGGGACCTGTTGCAGCAGCACGAAGACGGGAAGGGCCAAGCGGGCTACTACGGGGTGTTCCTCGGATGCGAAGGACACCAGTATGCGGGTGGCGGCGAGGACTCGGAGACCGGAACGGATGAGGCTACCGGAACGGGTACCCGGTGCGTGAAGACGGTCGAGCACGACCCAGATGGCGAGCCGGAGTCGGAAGGGGCTACAGCAACAAAGGACGAAGAGACCGACGCGGAGGTTGGGACTACGGCGGATGAAGGGTGTAACACGACGCATGCAATACGGCCAGTGGAGGGCCAAAACACAAGCATGCATACTACGGATGGGCGACAACGATTGACCGACGATGACGGTCGGGTCAAGCCTTCGAGAGGCAAGCGCGGGACGAAGGATGGCGCGACGAAACACCAAGATCGATGACATGGGCCGAGCGCGATCGGCATGAGCGGAGAGTCGTATCTAGGAAAACGGAGGAGGTGCGTGGAGAACGGAGCGGAGGAAAAACGGGCCGCTACGGGCGTTCCCTGAGCGGAGGACATCGGGCATACGGCTGGGAGCGGGGCGTTCATACGGCCGAACAAGGGCCAGCGGAAGTACGTGTACTACGGAGATCGCGGCAGAGGACCCATCGACGGGTCGAACGAGCCTACGGGGAGGTAAGCGCGAAGGAAGAACCGAAGCCGACGGATCAAACCGGCAGCGAGCCGGGATGCGGATTACGGAAGACCGGTTTCTCACCGGCCGAATGTACCAGTGGAAGAGCAACCTAGTAGGCTTAGTTTTCATCATTTGTACATCGGGCACTAAAGAGCCTCCATCGAGGCGAAATGCATTTGCCGATCGTTGCCTTATGATAGTAAAACTTTCTTTCCTTCTATGTGTTGCTCTTATCTAATTTTTTGTCTTAAGTTCTTAAGTACTTATTTAATAAATTTTTATTAAGTACTTGTTTAATCACTTTTTTATCAAATTTTTTTTGTCTTAAGTTTTTAAGTATTTATTTAATCATTTTCTATTAAGTACTTGTTTAATAATCATTTTTATTACGTACTTGTTTAACCCCTTTTTTTAAGTACTTGTTCAATCATTTTTAGGTTTAACTTTTTGTTTAAACATTTGTTTAAGTATTCTCCTCTCTTAATCATAATCCTTCTCTTCTCAACCATGACCCCTTTTCTTTAACCATAATCCCTCCCTTCTCTTTTAATCATAACCTTGCGTTAAGTGTCTGCCCAAGTGTTTTCTTATCTAAATATTTGTTTAAACATTCGTTTAAGTACTTTGTTTAGCAACCCCTTCCCCCTTAATCATAATCCCTTCTTAACCATAATCATTTTTTAATCTCAATCTCTCTTTTCTATTTTTATTTTTATTTTTATTTTTTATAATAATCTTTCTTTTAAGTGTTTGCTTAAGCGTGTGTTTAAACAACTCCCGTTCATCTAAGCGTGTGGTCCCGTTTTAATAATACTCTATATTGGTGTTTTAATAGTACTTTATTGTTGTCTAATAACTTAAGTTATCCCAATGATCTTTAATATGTTCTAAAAACTTTGATTAGGTTTAAATACTTTTGATAACTTCAACAAGCTACACTCCCCTAACCCCCACCCACGCCCTCACTTTTCTATTCTTCTAAAACTATATCACTACTTATGTTTAGACATACAAATAAGATCTAAACTTGAGTCCACCCCAAACAACCCCCGATGAAGTGCCGCACACTTTAAGCAATCTTAAAAAAACCGGTCTCTCACCCTTCACTGGATTTGGCACGTACCAGTGGATGTGCGGTTAGGTGGGGGCGGATGTCGTGAAGAATTTCGGCCAGAGGCGGAAACCGGGAAACATTGGCTACATCGGCGGGATGCGGCATGTGTGCTCACCCTTGTACATTTAGTGTGAATAACGAGGGCGCCTTTATGGCACCGAAGAGTAGTCAAGTCGGGACAGACGATCCCCTGTAAGTCGGGATTTATCCCACATTATAACGCATCTCTCTCCTTGTTCTATAAAAGGAGAGGAGCGCCCTTTGTGAAGGGGTTGCCCATTTTGCGTTAGAGGGTATACCGTTAGATTTAGGGTTAGTTACATTTCTTCTTCTTTTTCTTCTTCTTCTTCTTCTCCCCCTTCGTATTCGCTTAGGGTTTGCTTCAACTCGTCTCCTGCAAAAGACCCCGCTCGGCGCGACAAGCCCGTGAGCTCCCCGACCGGCGGCTTGGCAGGTGACGACTACTGTAACCTACCTTGGTCCGGCTCGAAGCCGGGAATGTATTCTTCCTCTTATATATATACATTTGCGTCTGTTTGTGTATATTCGCGTCTCTGTTGGTGTCGAGTGTTTCCCCTTTCCTGCGTTTCTTGTACATAAGGGCGTGAGTCGGGTCGGTGCGTGTGCGTGCGTGTGTGTGCGTGAGTCGGTGTTAAGCGTGCGCTCCCTCTCTTTCTCTCTCTCCCTTTGGTTGCTTCCGGTGTGCTTCTGGGATGCCCCGGAAACGGTGAAGTACGACTTCCTACGCTCCGTCACTCCCTAGTCCAAGACCCCCGTGGTCTCGCCTTTCCCCACGCACGCGCGTAACAACGGGACAACACGCTGTCGCGATATTACGCAAGTGCGTATAGAAACGAGGCGGGACCGCGGGGGTCTTGAACCGAAGAGCAAGCGAGGGTGGAGAAAGAGAGAGGACCGGTTACGCAGGACCGGGGATACACAGGGACACGGCCCTTCAACACAGAGAACGCGAATAGACGCCGACACAGGTAGACGCAAACAAATGAATATATATATATATATATATATATATGAGCAAATATCTGATCAAGAAGCTACAACCCGCGATGGGGCACAGGATGGTTACAACCGAACAGGCCGGCGAACAGATGCCGATGCCTGTTCGCTGCGTCGCACAAAAGGGAGCAGGTCGGAGGTGCTGCCGGAAGCACTCGGGCGTTCCTCGAAACAGCGCGAGCCTCCTCCTGTTCTTCCTTCATCGCCACCACCCGGAGCGGGACGCCGCTCCTCTTCTTCGGGTGTTTCCATAGATAGCCATCCCGGAGAAAGAACCGGTACGCTTTCTTCCGGATCCGCTTGGCCTCGTCTTTCGTCCATGACGCATCCGGCGCCATTGTCCTCAAGAACCCGCCGATCCGCAGCCACTCCCCGTCGTACTTGCTCGCGTCGAAGTCGTTAAGCGCCGGAGTGCTCGTCCCGTCTGTTGTTACGTATGCTGCCTCGAAGAAGTCCACGCCGACCTCTTCGTCCTCCGAAACCATGCCGCCCTCGTCATCAAACCTCGCCCTCGAAAGCATGTCGGCCATGGCGTTGTCTTTTCCGGAAATGTGTCGTATTTCCGGGTCCAGGGTCTTGATGTACGCTATCCACCTGAGCATCGCCAGGTCCGGTGTCGTGCATCCGGAAACCATGCCGAGAATTGGTAGGCAATCCGTCTCGATAATCACTTCTGTCCCGATCAGATAGTCTTTGTCGGCCTTTACCGCCGAAACGATACCCCAGAGTTCGCGTTTAACCTGGGCGTATCCTCGCTGCCGCTCACTGAGGACTTTCGCGCCGAATCGGATCGGAAACCGATTGCCGTCCTCGTCTTGTTGGTTGACGACCCACCCGATTCCGGTCGGACTCGTGTCAACCGTTATGTATACTGGGGTGCACTTCTTGTAGACGGCCTTCCGGAGCGCCGGTGCTGCCGAAAGAGCCTCCTTCAGCTTCCGGACCGACTCCGTGTGCTCGTCAAGCCATTCGAACCTTCGCCCTCTCTTCAGCAACCCGTACAACGGCTCCGCGACGTGTGCGTAATGCGGGATCCATATGTGGTAGAACACGCATGCTCCCAAGAATCTTCGTACTTCCGTGACCGAGCTGAAGTCGGGCTTCATCGCGGAGATGGCTTCTACCTTTGCCGGAGACGGTTTCCGGCCATATGGCCCACATAAGTGTCCGACCACCATGATTTCCGACTGCCCGAAGGCTGATTTCTCCCCCGAGAAGGTGAGCCTCGCATCCTCTAGCCTTTGCAGCACCTTCTCGCAGTCGTCGATGTGCGTCGCCACGAATCGTCGGCATCCGTCCGGCCCGATCGTCTCGTCCTTCTCTGCTACCGGGCATCCCTTGATCGGGATGTCGTCCAGAAACGGCATGGTGATGTCCGGGATGCAGTCCCTCAGAACCTTGTTCATCGCATTCACCATGTGGGCCACCGAGTTGGTCCCTCCTTGCGGCAGCGTACACATCCGCACTAGGCCGAGGGGAGTTCGCATCGTCGTAATGTCTCTGCTCTCCACGGCTAGCTGGAACTGGTCGTACCCTGAGTATAGATCACCGACCGAGTAAATTGACCTTCCGGCGAAGGCCTCCGCGAACTCGTCTATGGTCGGTCCGATCCCTGCATTTCGAATGGTCACCCTATTGACCGGTTGCAGGTCCTGAATGAAGCGCAATGATCCGTTTTTCTTTGGTACGGTAAACCATCGGTTTGAATACGGGGCGCTCGATGGCTCGAGAATGCCCATATCAACTTTCTGCTTCAACAGCTCCATCAATTTCGGGATGTGAGCTCTCGGAACCGGAATTGGCTTGAGATTCCACGGTACATGCGGTACCGTGAATATCACCATCGGCTCTACGATCGTCGGGTCTACGCACCCGATTTCCTCCGGTGAGAATGCGAAGGCTTTCCCGTGCCTTCCGAGCATTCTCCGAAACCGGTCTTCCTCCGCCGGTAGTAGGAACCCGCCCCCACCGATTTTGAGCTCCCGGAGCGTCTCGTTGGTGAAGGTGTGTCCTATGCAGGCCGGATCTCGTAAACTGGGGTCCGATGCAACCCCTTTGATTCGCGACTCTCTGCCCTCCGGTAAGGGTACCGCGACTGGCCTTACCTTCCGGTCCACAGTCTTGTACTTGGTGCTTACTCGGGCCGTCCGATCCGACTCGAGCCCCCGACCAAAGTCCGCGATGGCTTCGTACATCTCTTCGGAACATACCGGTATCGTCCGGTCTTCGTTAAGGTCTTCTTCGACTACCTTCCCCAGCATTCCCAAGGTGTCGTCGAAGGAGACCGCCTCCACGGCTCCGTTGATTTCCTCGTCAGGGCCGAGAACTCCGCACGCTCGAAGTCTCCCCTCCGTCTTTGTCTTCTCTCGGCCGGCGATGCCGACTATCGTACATGCTCCGCTGTCGGAGAAGCAAAATTTCCTACCTATTGTACACGGTCTTATCGTACAGATGTGGGGTTTTCCCGGAGCATCCGGACTGTCGCGGCCCCACGCCTTGGCAGTCCTCTCTAAAAATCCTCTCGGTTTTCGGAACCGAGGGAGTCGCGGTTACGTTCGTGGTTCGGCCGTACCGTCAGAAACTGGACCGAACGGCGCCCGTCCTGGCTTTTGACCCTTGCATAGGCCGAACCGTTATTCAGCACCTTGGTCTCCAATCGCGCCGCCGTGATGTACGGCTCTCCCAATATTACCGGATGCGAGGACGTCTCCTGTACAAAGAAGTGCTGGTCAATCTCGACGTCGCCGATCTTGACCCGTACGTTCGGGCAGGCCCCGTGCAGTTCCTCGGTGGCGAGCGTCGCCGCCCGTATCTTCCACCCGTGCTTGGTGTTGATCGGCCATTTGCCCTTCTTGTAGAAGTCCATGGACATTAGGTTGATCTCCGAACCGTGGTCCACCAAAGCTACCACCGGTTCCTGGACATCTCCGATCTTCACCGGGGTTTCTGTGGTCGCTCGGGCCCAGTGTGGCCTCGAATAGTGGCTCTCCGCCCACTCATCTTCCAGCGACATGTCGTCTAGGTGCGTCGTCCGCACCTCTACCGGTCTTTCCGGTTCTACCTCCGTTGACAGCCTCTTCCGCTTCACCAAGTCCACGATGGAGTCGTGGAACTCCTTCCTGGCGATTCCTAGCACTTCCCGTAATGATAGCTCCACCTTGCTATCGAGGATCCGTTCTTCTAGGACCTTCCGCAGGTCCGTGGTCCTCTCTATTTCCGTCCCCAGTCGGTATCCGCCCTTCCTGGGGTTATCTTGCGCACTGGACCCGCCGGCCTCGTTCCGTCGTTGCCCGAACCGGGTCTCGTATCATTGTGAGGGCCCGGTCGTTCCGGTTTTCCCCACCCGCTTCTCTTCTACCAGAGCCTCGTAGTTCTGGCAGGCGGCTTCCACGAAGCCCGTCTTTTCCTCGACCGGGTCGCTCCACCCGGTTATCTCCCGGACCCGTTTCTCCGCGCGGTCCGCTTCGTCCCCTTTCAGCCGCGTACCGGCGAGGCCTTCCAGCATCGTCGACCAGAATCCGGCTTTGCTTTCCTTTCGGGCCTCGCTGCCCCCGACCTGAATGCCGGCCGACGCCGAGTAGTGGACGGTTTCCGCATGTCGGGCCGCCTCCTCTTCCATCAGTCTCTTCATTCCTCCTCGCCCGTCGTTTCGGTTTAGGGCCCTTCTGGTGTCGCTGGCGTGCACCCGGCCTTCCCACAAGTACACCACCCGGTTCTTCAGCGCCTCTGCGAAATCGCCGCAGTCCTTCCAAATGTGGCCGACCTCGTCGCACCACATGCATCTGTTTCCCGCTGCCGGCCGTCGGTCGCGAGCCGGTTCGCCGCCTTCCCTGCGGGCTTGTGCAATTTGGAGGTCCTTTATCGCCCTCGTCAATTCCTCCAGCGCAGCACCTCCGGTCGAGCCTCTGATCACGCCGGTCGAAGCTGAACCGGTTTCCAGCCACTCCCGGGTCTCTCCCTTTCGCACCGGCTGCGCCGGTTCAAGCTTCCTTGCTGCCCCCGAGCCCGACCCGGTCGCCCCGTTATCCGCCCATTCTCGCCGTTTGTTGAAACGGCCGCAGGCTCTCTTAACCGCCGCCCAGTCGGTCGTCAGCCCGTCTTCGGTTTCCAGCAGGGCGCCCACGTGATCCCGATCCCGCTCGTCCACCGACTTGACGAACAGTAGGACCCGGCTTGTATCCAGGATCGTTCGGTCAAGCGTCGAAAGGCGCGCAAAGTTTTCCTCAAACTCCCGGAGGAGTGCCGACGCGTTTCTTCCCTTCCCGGGGGACTCCACCCATTCCAGGAAGCTTCGTTTCGAAAGCCGGAGCGCGTCGTCCAGCCCGTATTTCTCTAGGAGCCGACCTTCGAACTCCTCCCAGGTACGGCTCTCCGCCCGCACCTCGAGCACCTCCGCATGGATGCTCGGCATCGCCACTCGAGGAAATCCGGCAAGACGCCTTTCTTCCGGAATGTCCCGCATCAGCATCTCTGCACCGTAGGACGCCAAGTACTTCGTGGCATCCTTTCCGCTGAATCGGCCAATTGTACCGACGACCGCCTCAATGGCTCTGTCGAGGGCGCCGGAGCCCTCGCGTGCGTTTACTAACCGGTCAACGGCCGAAGCCATGGCCTCTGCAAGATCCGATCCCCTCATTTCCTGCTCTTCTGCCGCCTCTTTCACGTCGGGTTCACCAAGATGTCGCGATATTACGCAAGTGCGTATAGAAATGAGGCGGGACCGCGGGGGTCTTGAACCGAAGAGCAAGCGAGGGTGGAGAAAGAGAGAGGACCGGTTACGCAGGACCGGGGATACACAGGGACACGGCCCTTCAACACAGAGAACGCGAATAGACGCCGACACAGGTAGACGCAAACAAATGAATATATATATATATATATGAGCAAATATCTGATCAAGAAGCTACAACCCGCGATGGGGCACAGGATGGTTACAACCGAACAGGCCGGCGAACAGATGCCGATGCCTGTTCGCTGTGTCGCACAAAAGGGAGCAGGTCGGAGGTGCTGCCGGAAGCACTCGGGAGTTCCTCGAAACAGCGCGAGCCTCCTCGAAAACCTACACAGGAAAGCTATGGAGAAAAAGGGAAGGAGATCAGAGAGAGAAGCGTCCAGAATCGGTCCGACAACACTTCGTCCTCTCCGCGCGATCCTTTGTTCCTCCCCGTCCTCCTCCCTTTATCGGTCAAGAAGGAGCCGTTCGGCATTAAATTCCCACCTACCGTATCTAACCACTTCGATCCTCCTAGGTACCTAATTCGCCTCTATGTACAACTTGGCGCGCACGTGCGTGAAGCGCCGGTTCCCACGCCTTGGTGCCCCAATTCCACCCTTGGACGGTTTTCTTCACGACAACGCAGAGAGAAGGGGAAGAAGAAGATGCCGGAATACGAAACCGGTAATGTTGACTCGGATCGGAGCGAATCCAACTCCGGTAAGGAAGAAGGTGGATCTTCGGGAACGAAGTCCGAACCAGCCAAGAAGGGCCTCAAACCGGGTAACGATAGATTACGCCGGTCTTCCCGCCAGAAGAACCCCGTGAAGCGGTACGGGTACAATGAGGACATGGCGCATCACTATGCGTACATGACCAAGGTGGTGGAAGTACGTGAGCCGGAGAGCTACGCAGAAGCGGTAAAGGACGCAAATTTGCGGGCACTCGATGCCAATGACACATGGGACCTAGTTGACCCTCCCCGACACTGTAAACCGATCGGATGTAAGTGGGTGTACAAGGTAAAGTACAATGCCGACGTTCAGTTAACCGGTACAAGGCCCGGTTAGTGGCAAAGGGATATGTGCAGACCCACGGAATCGACTACGACGAGACCTTCACTCCAATAGCGAAGATGACGACGGTTCGTGTGGTGTTGGCGGTTGCTACGGCAAGGGGGTGGCATCTTCAGCAGATGGACGTGAAGAATGCATTTCTTCAAGGTGATCTTGAAGAAGAGGTCTTTATGGCCCAAGCCCCCGGTTTCCAGCCAGATATGAACAAGTCAGCGGTATGCCAGCTGAAGAAGTCACTTTATGGCCTGAAGCAACCCCCCTGGGCTTGGAATGCAAAGATCATGCACCGGTTGCGTAAGATGGGGTTTGGGGCTCCAAGTCGGACTCTTCGTTGTTCATCCGACAAGGTCCGGACGGTCCGGTTTGCATCTTGTTGTATGTTGATGATCTAGTCATCACCGGATCCGAACTAGATGAAATCAACCGAGTTAAGTCCCAGCTATCGGACGCATTTGAGATGAAGGACCTGGGGAACCTTCACTATTTCCTTGGGATCGAGGTGATCCGAACCCCCGACGGCATATTGCTCTCACAAAGACACTATGTGTTGAATATGCTGCAAGTTCGGCATGACGGAGTGTCGACCGATATCCACACCCGTGGACCGGAACCACCTGGACCGGCCTGCGATGAGAAGCGGTTCCGACAAATCGTTGGAAGCCTTATATATATGACAATCACCTGACCCGACATCAGTTATCCGGTCGGCGTGATCAGCCAATATATGTAGAAGCCGACCGTGGAGCACCTTCTATGCGCGCATCGAATTTTGCGATATGTGAGCGGCACGAAGGAACAGAGACTGTTATAACAACATGGTATAACCGAAGAGCTAAGTCGGCTACACCAATGCCGACTGGGCTGGCGATGCATCAGATCACCGATCCACCTCCGGCTATATGTTTTCCCTTGGTAGCGCGGCTGTTCGCGTGGAGCAACAAAAAGCAGCCAACAGTGGCCGTTTCGAGCACTGAGGCTGAATATCGGGGCACTACCGTTGCCACCTGTGAAGCCATTTGGCTTCGGCGACTGCTGCAAGACCTACGGATCGAGGTGCCGACCCCGATCCTGATCTACTGTGACAACATAAGCAGCATGTTGCTCGCCAAGAACCCCGTATTCCATGCTCGCACAAAGCACATAGAAATGCACTACCACTTTGTGCGTGAGCGTGTCCTTTGCGGTGAAGTCGAACTTCAGTATGTTCATACGGATCGGCAAGTTGCCGACATCTTCACCAAACCGCTCAGATCGGATAAGTTGTAACACTTCACCGAAATGGTTGGTGTTCAACATCTTGACGTGCCACACTTGAGGGGGAGAACGGGCAAAGACACTGGAACGGGCAATGGCAAAGAGATTGTTGGTTGCGTCGGTGAGGGAAGAACCGACAAAGGGGGAGACAAGAAGAAGAAAGGAGTCAAGTCAACAAGGGAAGTTGGCACATCTGAACAAGTCGGAACAAGCGGCAACGGCGGTAGAGTCAAGAAGGACAGAGCCGACCGGAAGAAGAAGGCAAGACTCGAACATGGTCTAATGTGGTGAAGGGCCTGGAACCAAAAGATGAATCGGGAGCAACCGATTCGGACAAGAGCTGGAACGAATCGGAGACAACCGATTCGGTTCAACAAACAGATTCGTAAGAACCGGATCAATTCAAGGCCAAGAGGACGAGATGGCAGCAAAAGTCGACACCAACACGAAGGAATCGGCGAGTCGACAAGCGTCGAAGTCACAGCAAGGAGGGAGTTGATTTGGGCCTGTTGAGCAGACAAGCCGACCGAGGAGGTCGAGATGCACAGAAACAAAAGGGTCGCGGCAAACGGGACCGGACCGAACGACGAGCGTGAGCGAGGCGGAGTGACTCCAGAAAGAGCCGGGTGGGAGGACCGGCTGCCATGGTGACTGACACTATGATCCGACCTCAAGTTGAGCTTGAGGGGGAGTGTTGAGTGGAAAGCTCAACCGGATCTGGATCGGCTGAATAAGCCTGAGCCGGATCGGCATCTGGAAGGATGAAGCCGGATCGGCGAGCTGGTGAGCAATTGAGCCGGTGAGCTGGATCAAACAGTAACCGGAAGCCTAGTAGTAGCCTAGACTACTAGGTAGTTAATGTCTCATAGTTAGTGTTAGACGCTCGTATGAGCATTGAAGTACACAATACTTTTGTCAGTCCTCTTAGGACTTGTATAAATAGTGTTGTTGAGCACGTTTTATGTACAAAGAACTATTATTGTTTTGTAATAGATCTAACTTGTTCTGCTCTTTCTCTGTCTCTCCTGCGTATTGTAAAGCTTTCCATTAAACCTGTGTTTCTGTGTTCGGTTTTCTTTTGCTTCCGCACCCTATTCTTTTTACAATATCCAAAAGACGCATAAAAGCAAAATTTTGTGTTCTGGTTGGATGCAAGATATAGAAATATGGTTTGGTAGATGGGATGTGAGACACTTGCTTCATGATGCATCACTAGATTCCTCTATAAATGAGGCCTTTTTGCAACGCCAATGTATCATGACATGGGACTGTAAAGAATTAAGAGTGATTCTGTGCAACAAAAGGACAGTGTCTTTGTGCATGCGGAACAAGAGAGAATGAGAGAAAAAGAGAGTGAGAGGTGACGAGTAATATGCGGAATAATCTCCAGCGACAACCGAAGCGTTGATCACTTGATGACAATCAAACAAAAAAGAAATGGGAATGGAGGTAAGTACAAAAACAAAAAAGAGAATACACAGAATGTTAACGTGGAAAACCTTGAGAGGGAAAAACCACGGGAGTCCAAGACTCCAAACTATCACTATGTCAAAGAGTACAATAGGGAGCACAGAGGCAACGACCTCTTGCTCACAATCTTCGCCTAGCGGCGGTTACAACAGAGACATGCTTTGTATCACACACACACACACACACTCTCTCTGTACAGTCGTTACACCAATCACGCTATATAAAGATAATGACAGCAACTATTGTTATACATACTCACTGTTTGCCCTAGGTCATATTTATACTAATATGAAATTAGGACTATTTACAGATATAGCCCCAATGGGCTCTCAGAAACATATCTACATATATGTCCCTTCATCCGGTGAGAGGTTCTCACCGGGCCTGCAACATCCGGTTCTCACCGGGTCTTCCATTGTCGGGTACTCCACATCCGGTTCTCATTGGGCTTGCAACATCCGGTTCTGACCGGGTCTTCCATTGCCGGGTACTCCACATCCGGTTCTCACCGGGTCTTCCGATGCCGGGCCTTCGTATCCCATCCGGAGGGACCAAGATCCTAACAAACTCCCCCTTCACTGCGGCATGGGATGCCTCATCAATCTGATCCGCTTCCGGCATGCGTCTAGCTTGTCAGGCGTCAGCACCTTGGTCAGCATATCCGACCCGTTCTCCTCCGTGTGGATCTTCGTCAGCACGAACTCTCGATCTTCTACTCGCTCTCGAATCCAATGGTACCTCCGCTAGATGTGCTTCGTCCTGGAATGATATGATGTGTTCTTCGCAAGGTGGATGACACTTTGACTGTCGCAATAGAGCCGGTATTCCTCTTGTCGGATCCCTAGCTCTTCGATGAAGTCCTTCATCCATAGTATTTCCTTGCCGGCTTCCACAGCCACCATGTACTCCGCTTCCGTGGTTGACAACCAAACCTTCTTCTGCAGCCTCGATTGCCACGAAACAGCTCCCCCCGCATATGTCATGACATATCCGGATGTTGATCGGCTGGTATCCGCATCACCCGACATGTCCGAATCGGTGAAACCGTCAAGTTGGGGTTTACCGGAGCCGAATCGGAGACACATACTTGAGGTGCCTTTCAAGTATCAGAGTATCCATTTTACCGCATTCTGGTGCTCCTTGCCGGGGTTGCTCATAAACTGGCTCACCACTCCGACTGCATATCCGTTATCCGGTTGGGTACACACCATTGCGTACATTAGGCTCCCGATGGTAGAGGCATATGGTATCTTCATCATATCCTCCTTCTCTGACTTCATCTTCGGGCTTTGCTTACTGGATAACCTGCAGTTTGTCGGAAGTGTCGATTCGATCGGTTTCGCATCTGACATGTTGAACCGTTGAAGCACCTTTGTCACGTACTTCTCCTGTGACAGCCACAATTGCTTCGTTGGCCGATCCCGGATGATATGCATCCCCAACATTTGTCTTGTTGGACCCAAGTCTTTCATTGAGAAGGTCCGGTTCAGGGCCTTCTTCAGCATCCGTATCTTGACTTGGTCTCGTCCGACGATCAACATGTCGTCCACGTACAAGAGGAGGATCAGGAAGTCTCCATCTTTGAACTTCTTCACAAATACGCAGTGATCGGCCTGCGACTTGTGGTACCCTTGATCAGTCATGAAGGAGTCGAACTTTTGGTACCATTGCCGGGGAGCCTGCTTCAACCCATAGAGGTTCATTTTTAATCGGCGAACCAAGTGCTCCTTCCATTTCTTCACAAATCCCTCCGGTTGCTGCATGTAGATCTCGTCTTCGAGGTCGCCGTGGAGGAACGCTGTCTTTACGTCTAACTACTCTACCTCGAGGTCCATGCTTGCCGCTATGCTCAACACCGTCCGGATGGAAGTCATCTTTACTACCAGGGCAAATATCTCGTCGAAGTCCACGCCCTTCTTCTGCTGGAACCCCTTCACCACAATCCTGGCTTTGTACCTTGAAGGGTTGCCGGCATCTTCCGGTTTCAACTTGTATACCCACTTGTTTCGGAGTGCCCTCTTTCCTTTTGGCAACTCCACCAATTCATACGTGTGGTTCTCATGCAAGGAATCCATCTCGTCCTGCATGGCACTCAACCACTTGCGGCTATGGGTGTCATCCTTCGCTTCTTCGAAGCTTTCCGGCTCCCCCTCATTGGTCAGTAGCACATGCTCTGCATCCGGAAATCTCCAGGGGGCTCTTCTCTCTCTGAGAGGATATCTCTGTATTTGGCTTTCGGCAACCGACTCCTCTACTTTTTCTTCATCCGAATCCGATTCGGGGTCTTGGCCGGTTCTGGTTTCAACTCCCTCTACTTCTTCTTCTGCCGGTTCGGTATCCTCACCGTAATCGGCTGGTTCCTCGAGTGTCAACCGGCTTTTAGCCGGGTGGGTCTGAATCTCATCGGAGTTCATTATCTTCTTCTTCAACTCCCAGTCGGCAAGAGTCTTGTCCTCCATGAAGATAATATCTCGGCTCCGGAAAACCTTCTTCTCAACCGGATCCCACACTCGGTAGCTGAACTCATCATCGTCGTATCTGAGGAATATGCATGGCCGGGTCTTTGGATCCAACTTTCCTCTCCGGTCCTTAGCAACATGCACGTACACGAGACACCCGAACACCTTCAAATGTTGGTAGGACACTTCCTTACTGGTCCACACCTTTTGCGGAGTGTCTCCATCCAAGGGCACTGAGGGAGATTTGTTTATCACATACGTCGTTGTCGACAACGCCTCAGCCCAAAACTTCTTGGGTAGTTTAGCATGTGCTAGCATACTCTGAACCCTCTCCATTATGGTCCGCTTCATCCTCTCAGCTAGCCCGTTTAGTTCCGGCGTCTTTGGCACGGTAAATTCGAGCTGACAGTAGTCCTCGAACTGTCCCCGGTATTCCCCTCCGTTATCTGTTCGAACCGCCATCAGCTTCCGTCCGGTTTCTCTTTCCACTCTTGCGTGGAGTTCCTTGAAGACGGATAACACCTGATCCTTCGTCTTCAACGGTGTGGCCCACAACCTCCTGATGTGGTCATCTATGAATGTTACGAAGTACTGCGCTCCGGCATGGGACTTCATGTCCACTTGACACACATCAGTGGGCACCAACTCCAATGGTGCATTACTTCTCATCGGTGGCCTTGATTGGAAGGAGGTCTGGTTTTGCTTGCCGGCTAGGCAGTCGGTGCACCTCTCAAGATGCACGTTCTTCACCGGAATGAGGTTGTCATCGGCAAGCCTCTTCATCCCCTTCACGCTCATGTGACACAGTCTCTTGTGTCACAGCTCACCGGTAGTGTCAGAAGCCACGCTCACTTCTTTCGGGCATAACCGGGCATTCATCAGGCACAATGTGTTGACCTTCCAGGCCCGAGCCACTATCAGGCTCCCTTTGCATAATTTCATGACTCCGTTCCGGATGCTACACGTGTAGCCTTCATCATCTAGCCGATCAGCTGATACCAGGTTCAGTCGAACCTCCGGAACGTGTTGGACATCCTTCAGCAGCAGCTTGCATCCGGTTGGTGTTGTCAACCACACGTCTCCTATGCCGACAATTCGGCATGTACCTTCATTCCCCATCCGAACACATCCATGATCACCGGTTGTGTAGGATGAGAAGCATTTCCGGTCCGGGGTAAGGTGGAACGACGCTCCGGAATTGACAACCCACATTGTCTCGTCGCCGACAAGGTTCAACTCACTCTCCTCGGTGATGAGCATCAACTCTTCTTCACTTGCCGTGATTGCCGTCGTTCCCTTCTGGTCCGGTCCCTCCGGTCTTTACTATTCTGGTCCGGTGTCCACTTCGAATCGGTACCGTCGGTTTCCTTGTCTTTTCAGAAGTGCTGACAATTCTTCTGGAAGTGTCCCGGCTTGCCGCAATAGAAGCAAGTAGGCCTCCCCCTTAACTTTGACCGTGTCCCTGACTTTTCCCTGTTCTGGGGACTACGGTTCCTTTGTCTTCCGCGTTCCGATTCGGTAAGGAGCGCTTTGGGGTCGGAGCTCGTATCCTTGTCTTTCTGACGCGCCTCCTCATCTAGCAAGCTCTACTTCACTCTTGCTAGGGATAACCGTTTCCCTTCTGGCCCGGCGTTGCCCAAAGTGACAACCAACGACTCCCAGCTATCTGGGAGGGAACCGAGCAGGAGTAGTGCTAGTACCTCGTCGGTGAGAGGTACTTCCAATGATGTTTCATGGTGGATCAGCCCCTGGAAGGCATTCATGTGCTCCGCCATGCTGGAGCCATCTTCGTACCGGAGTCTTACTAGCTTCTGAAATACCGAAACCTGATTAACAACATTTTTGTTCTAAAACATAATGCCGGTCTTCTCCCAGAGCTCATGAACCTTGCTCTCTTCATTGAAGTTGTTGTATAGACTCATGTCGATGAAGCACCCTATGTACACCCTTGTCTTCATGTGCATCACCTCCTATATCGTGGCATCGATTTTGTCCGATCTGTTGTCCTCGAACTGAACCAGCAACCAAAGATCACTTGATGACAATCAAACACAGAAGAAATGGGAATGGAGGTAAGTACAAAAACAAAAAAGAGAATACACAGGATGTTAACGTGAAAAACCACGGGAGTCCACAAACTCCAAACTATCACTATGTCAAAGAGTGTTAAGAAAACGTGAAGAAGGCACTCGGGCTCTTCTTTTGTATGCGCGGCGGATCGTAGTGTGCTGGATCGTTAGCGTGCTCTAAACAGACAGAGAAAGGAAAGGGGACTTACCTCTGTAGTAGCAAAATGGTTTTCTTCTATTTCATGTAGAGCTCAACTTGCTCTCGTCAGTCTTCTGGTCTCTCACTCTCTCTCAGAGTTCTCTACTCACTATTCTCTGTTTTTTCTCTTACTACTACTTCCTATTCACTCTCACTTACTTTTACCTAAGTCATAAGTTATTACACATGCAGCTAATTAGCTGCCAGTAGCTAATTAGCTGTCAGTCGCTAAATAGCTGTTCACTAGCTAATTAGCTGTCACTAGCTAAATAGCTGTTCAGTCGCTAATTAGCTGTCCATAGCTAAATAGCTGTTTTACCTTTTTGTTCACTAGTAGCTAAATAGCTACTATAGCTTATTTCTCATAAGCATCACATACCATGTTGAGCTTGCTTCTCAACACTCCCCCTCAAGCTCAACTTATTCTTGCTTGAGGTTCTCTTCAATCTTCTTTTCCATTTTGCTTTTTAGCCATCTCATCAATGTTTACAACTCCCATCATGTTCCGAAACTGTGTATGTTTTTCCACACTCAATCCCTTCGTAAGGATATCAGCAACCTGCTGACTTGTATTCACATACACCAGATCAACTTCACCTTCCATCACTTTTTCTCTAACAAAGTGATAATGCACCTCAATGTGCTTTGTTCTTGCATGGAACACTGGGTTCTTTGCAAGCTGAATGCTGCTCATATTGTCACACCAGATTGTGACAGCACCATCTATATATACTCCCAGATCAGCAAGCAGTCTTCTGATCCATACTTCTTCACATGTGGCTATTGCAGCCCCTCTATACTCAGCTTCTGTACTGGACAATGCAACAGTAGCCTGTTTCTTGCTACTCCATGAAATTCCTGCACTTCCCAGGGTAAACATGTATCCACTTGTGGATCTCCTGTCTGTTTGGCTTCCAGCCCAATCAGCATCTGTATATCCTTCCAGATTTATGTCTAGATCAGCCCTGTAAAATAGTCCAAAGTTCTGAGTTGCTTTTACATACCTCAGAATCCTTCTGATGCAGTCCAAATGTGGCTTTGTTGGCTGTTGCATAAACTGGCTGACTAATCCAACAGCATAGCTCAAATCAGGTCTTGTTATAGTCAAATAAATAAGGCTGCCCACCATAGACCTGTACATGTTTACATCTTCTATCTTGGCTCCCAAATCAGCCCTCAACTTGCAGTTTTTATCAAGTGGTACAGCAATAGGTTTGCATCCAAGCATACCATACTTTTTCAACATAGTTGTTGCATACTGTTTTTGCAACATACATATACCACTTTCAGATCTGATGATTTCAATACCAAGAAAATATCTCAGATCTCCCAAATCTTTCATATGAAACTGCATTTCCAGATTTTTTTTCAACTTTCTTATTTCATCCACGGAATCTCCTCCAACAATCAAATCATCTACATAAATCAGAATAATAACAATGCAATCATTTTCACTTTTTACATACAAAGAAGGATCAGCTTTTGACATTTTGAAACCAAGATTTTTCAGAGAATCTGAAAGTTCTCTGTGCCATGCTCTTGGTGCCTGTTTCAGTCCATAGAGAGCTTTTTTCAGCTTACATACATAATCAGGATGTTTCTTATCTTCAAAACCTGGTGGTTGACTCATATACACTTCTTCTTCCAAGTTACCATGTAAAAAAGCATTTTTTACATCCATGTGATGCAAAATCCATTTTCTGGCTACTCCTACAGCAAGTAGTGTTCTCAAGGTTGCCATCTTTGCAACCGGTGCAAAAGTCTCATCATAATCAATCCCTTGCATCTGAGCATATCCTTTTGCAACCAATCTTGCTTTATGTCTACTTACATTCCCATTGGAGTCATGCTTTGTCTTGTAGACCCATTTGCAGCCTACCACATTTTTCTCTTTTGGTAACTTCACTAAATCCCACGTTTTGTTCTCAGCCAATGCATCAATCTCTTCTTGCATTGCATCCATCCATTTCTTCTCAGATTTTGCTTCTTCAAAGCTGTTTGGGTCAGGGATCTGTACCACCTTAGACATATATGCATAGTGCATAGCCATATATGTATCATACCCAAATCTTTCCACAGTCTTTTTCTCTCTATCTGATCTTCTCAGTTTCTGATTTGCATTCTTTATTGCCTTTTCCATACCAGGGATTTTCATTTCCTGTATTCCAAGGAACTCATCCAAAGACATATCTGAATCTTCATCTTCCATGTTTTTTGATAGGTCATCCGGGATTTCATACTCTGGCATTTTCTGTTTTCCTTTTTTGTCATCAGATTTTTTCTGTCCAGTTTTTCCACTCCATGAATTTGAATCAGATTTACCATCTGAGCTTTTTGATGGTCCAGAACATTCTGTTGATGTTGGACTCTGCTGTCCAACCTTGTCTCCATCTCTGTGACAGTCTTCTACATTTTCTGATCTGTCTTTGTCTTCATTTTGACAGTCTTCATCAGTCTCTAGATTCTGTTTTGGGCTGTACCAACTAGCCAACTCATCAAATATCACATCTCGACTTGTCACAATCTTTTTAGTCACAGGGTTATAACATCTGTACCCTTTTTGTTCTTCTGAATATCCAACAAAGATACATTTTTCTGCTTTTGGATCCAACTTACTTCTTACTTCTGCAGGCACATGTACATATGCAAGGCATCCAAACACTTTCAAGTGTTGTAAGCTAGGCTTCCTGCCATAAAAACACTCTTCAGGAGTTGCCTCATGTACTCCTGATGTAATACATCTATTTAAAATGTAATTTGCTGTATTTACAGCTTCTGCCCAATAGTATAATGGCATGTTCTTCTCAGTCATCATTGCCCTTGCTATGTTCACCAAAGTTCTGTTTTTCCTCTCAGCAACTCCATTTTGCTGTGGAGTATATCGGCATGTGAACTGTCTTCTTATTCCCTGATTACACAAAAAATCAGAAAATTCATTGGAGAAATACTCTCCTCCTCCATCAGATCTCAAACATTTTATCCTTGTACCAGCCTGCTTTTCTACCATGCATTTAAACTTACGAAAACAGTCAAATACTTCACTTTTCTCCTTCATGAAGTACACCCATGTCTTCCGTGAACAATCATCAATAAATGTAACATAAAATCTGCATCCACCAATAGATGCATTCTTTGTTGGTCCCCATACATCTGTATGTACCAAATCCAACAGATTTTTGCTTACATGTCTCTCATGAGGGAATGGCAACCTGTTTTGCTTACCATATTGACATGCTTCACATACTTTTCCCATTTCACACTTTTTCAAGTTTGGCAGTCCAGCCACTGCATCTTTTCTCAACATATTCTTTAATGTTTGCATACTTATATGGCCAATCCTTTTATGCCACATTTCCACATCTGAGATTACACTCGTTCCATTTGCAAACATGGCTGAAATCTGTTTGGGCATTTCTACATCCAAGATAAACATTCTTCCTTGTCTCTTCCCTTTTGCAATGAGCTTTCCATTCTTTTCTATATAGCATCCACTTTGCTTAAACTTCACTTGCATACCTTGTTCTACAATCTGTCCAACAGAAATCAGATTCTTAGCAAGGTTTGGAACATGCATCACATTCAACATATACTTGGTTTTTCCTCTTTCTTCCCACAATGGGATATCTCCAACATGTTTTATTTTGTGAGTTGTGTCATCACCTGTTTGTACATAACCAGGAACCTCTGGTTCTCTTAAACTCTCAAACCAATTTGCATGTCCAGTCATATGGTTAGATGCCCCCGAGTCTACATACCACGTAAACTCTTCATTACATTTCTGTGAGCTTTCAGCCACTGCTGCTATCTCATGTTGCACTACAAAACCACCTTCCTTTTCACAATCTTCACTAGTAGAGGCATAGTTACTCTGTTGTCCTTTTCTTCTTTTCTCATCATTTTGTTTCTTGTAACATTCAGCCTGTGTATGGCCTGGTTTACCACAATACCAGCAGCCATCATCATTTACATAAGTTTGCTTACCTCTACCTCGGTTGCTCCCCCTGCCTCTGTTGTTGTTTCCTCCTCTATGAGCTTGTTGTCCTCTTCCTTGAAAGCCATTATTATTGGTTCTTCCTGAGCCAAATCTTCCATGGCCTCTTCCTCGGCCTCTTCCGGCATTATTATAGAGGGCTTGCCCCTCGTTCTCTGAGTTTCCTTTATTTGCATCATCCATCTGATTCCTTTCCTCTACCACAAGCATTGAGACCAGATCTGAAAAACTTGGGATACTATCCCTTGTGAGCATAGAAGTTTTAAAACTCTTGTATTGAGGTCCTAAGCCTCTTAAGCATATTTCCACTTTGTCATCATCTTCTATCTTCACATTGATAGAAGCAAGTGATTCACATATACTCTTGATTTTTAGGGCATACTCATTTATTGACATCTTACCTTTTTCTAAGGTATTTAGCTCAGTCTTCAACTGTAGCTTTCTAGCTTTTGTGTTCACAGCAAACAGTTTTACCAAGTTGTCCCAAGCTTCTTTTGGGAGCATAGCATCTTGTATATGCCCAAGCATTGAATCTGAGATGCTGAGTGATAGCCAATGCATTACTTTCCTTGCCCCTTGATTCCAATCTTTAAATGCCTTAATATGTGCAGCTGTTGCATTCTCTTCTGGGATCTCTGGAGCCTCTTCTAGGTCTCCTTCAATGTAATCCCAGTATCCTTTCCCCATCAGAAAGTTTGTCATTCTGAATTTCCACGCCGGGAAATTGTTTTTATCTAATTTCTCTGTGACCATTTGGCCTACATTCTCTGCAGCCATTTTTTTCCTTCCAAAAAACCAGGGTTTTGCTTTAGTTACTTCAACAAGTAACTTTCTGATTTCTGATCAGCAACCAGAGAAATAACTTTCTCAGATTAAGGCACTGCTATACTCTTCCTTACGAGCTACTCTGCTCTGATACCATGTTAAGAAAACGTGAAGAAGGCACTCGGGCTCTTCTTTTGTATGCGCGGCGGATCGTAGTGTGCTGGATCGTTAGCGTGCTCTAAACAGACAGAGAAAGGAAAGGGGACTTACCTCTGTAGTAGCAAAATGGTTTTCTTCTATTTCATGTAGAGCTCAACTTGCTCTCGTCAGTCTTCTGGTCTCTCACTCTCTCTCAGAGTTCTCTACTCACTATTCTCTGTTTTTTCTCTTACTACTACTTCCTATTCACTCTCACTTACTTTTACCTAAGTCATAAGTTATTACACATGCAGCTAATTAGCTGCCAGTAGCTAATTAGCTGTCAGTCGCTAAATAGCTGTTCACTAGCTAATTAGCTGTCACTAGCTAAATAGCTGTTCAGTCGCTAATTAGCTGTCCATAGCTAAATAGCTGTTTTACCTTTTTGTTCACTAGTAGCTAAATAGCTACTATAGCTTATTTCTCATAAGCATCACATACCATGTTGAGCTTGCTTCTCAACAAAGAGTACAACAGGGAGCATAGAGGCAATGACCTCTTGCTCACAATCTTCGCCTGGTGGCGGTTACAACAGAGACATGCTCTATATCGCTCTCTCTCTCTCTCTGTGTACATTCGTTACACCAATCACGTTATATAAAGATAATGACAGCAACTATCGTTATACATACTCATTGTTTGCCCTAGGTCACATTTATACTAATATGACATTAGGACTATTTACAGATATAGCCCCAATGGGCTCTCAGAAACATATCTACATATATGTCCCTTCATCTGGTGAGAGGTTCTCACCGGGCCTGCAACATCCGGTTCTCACCGGGTCTGCATCTTCCCTTGCCGGGTACTCCACATCCGGTTTTCACCGGGTCTTCCGTTGCCGGGTACTCCACATCCAGTTCTCACCGGGTCTTCCCATGCCGGGATTTGGTATCCCATCCGGAGGGACTGAGATCCTAACAAGAGGGAGAGAGAGAGCTCTAGACAAGAAACTGTATATTACATCCAATGGTTACTTAGTTACAAAAGGTTGGTTTCAATACCAACTATTCTAGGCAAATGCCCTTTCTACTAATTACAGAAATGTCCTAGTAAGTTGTCCACTTACTAGTGTGGGCACTATTCTTATGGGAAGTTGAGTTCGATTCTCAACATGCCCCTTCGAACACAACTTCCGTATGTCAAAATGTTGTTTTGGTTCGGTCTTCGGAATACTTTGATTCATATGAATCGGCTTCCGCCTTTCAAAATCTTCGAACTTGGTTGTTCTCTTTTCGGCTTCATGCCCGTTGTTCGTCGTACTTCGACTCCTCTGGTCAGCTTCGATTGATTGATCAGTTACTTCTGCTTCTTGGTTGTTTCCGTGTCACCTCCTGTACTCCCCCTCAAGCTCGGCAATGTAGAGATTGTGAGACCAAGGTCCAATGCAAAGTGCCTGAGCTTGTCAACTGGTAAGGCCTTCGTAAAGATATCAGCAACCTGGAGGTTCGTACTGATATGTTGTAAATCAATATCACCAGCCTAAACGCGTTCGCGAATAAAGTGGTAGTGCACCTTGATGTAATTGGTCCGCAAGTGGAACACCAGGTTCTGAGCAAGATAGATACTACTCATGTTGTCGTAGTAGAGGCAAATTGGATGTGTGATATGAATGCCCAGATCCTTCAAAATGTGTTTGAGCTAGACAGCTTCGCATGCGACGACCATCGTGCCCTTATATTCGGCTTCTGTACTCAACAATGCGATTGTCGACTGCTTCTTACTACTCCAGGAGATTGGTCCGCTACCGATAGAGAAAACGAAGCCAGAGGTTGAACGTCTATCGGCCTTATAGCTTGCCCAGTCCGCGTCTGTGTACCCTTCGAGTCGAATAAGCGTATTCGCCTTATACAGGATGTTGTAATCCATCTTCGTACTGACATACCGAAGTATCCTCTGAGCACAATTGAGATGATTATTTTGTGGGTTCTGCATGAATTGTCTAAGTAGGCCGATTGAATAGCTGAGGTTGGGTCATGTGATGGTTAGATAGATTAGCCTGCCGATCAGTTGTCGATATTTAGTCAGCTCGCACTCGGCTCTGCCCGAATCGACATGGAGCTTGAGATTTCAGTCAAGAGGGGTAGACACAGGTTTGCACTCGGTCATTCCAAACTTGTAGAGTAAGTTGAGAACGTAGTGCCATTGAGAGATCAATATCCCGACTGGTGTTCGAATTACCACGACCACCCGAACGACGAGCACACGGACTTGCAATGACGAACGGGGCGGAGCAACGCCGAACCAACGAAGCTTGGGCTCACGAGCACTTCGAGTGCCGACGCGAAGAAGACGAGCACGTGGCGATGGGGGGATGAAGGGGTATGAGATGAAGAGAAGTGGTGAATAAGATGATGAAGAGCTCCGAAGGAAAAATGGCGATAGTCTCCTCCTCCCACAACGTCCTCCCCCAAATGAGCCCCCCTCGACCTCCTTTTATAGGAAAAAAAGGTGGGTCGCCAATTTTTTCTTCAATCACGTTGCACTGTAAGACTAGATTTGAACCGTGCACCCTCAACTAGAAGTCAATGTGACTATCCACTAGTCCATTAACTCTCTCTTATACAATATATAATGCTATCTCTATAAATTCTTAGCCTATCTCCCCTCTATCTTTTATCTCTCTTCTCTCTTACTTCTTGCACGACCTTCTATACATCCTTTCCACCCTTTCTTTTCCCTTTTATTTTGCATATGCACAACTAATCGCTTTTGTGTGCACACACATTGCACATGCACATTTTTGACCCCCCCCCCCCTTCGCCGGTTTTTACCACTCTTGAGCATGCCACATCACAACATCCACCCCCACCAAACTGCACATCCTCCGGTATGTGCCAAGAATGGCGGGCTGAGGGTGGTCAATAGTTCATTTCCTCCTCCTCATTGACCACCCTCCTCATGGCGGGCTGAGGGCGGCTTGTTGTTTGCTTGCCTTTATCTTCGTCAAGGTCATCGAGGTTTTGGATCCCTCTCGTGTCGCTTTTTGAAGATTTTGACCCGCTTCCCGAACCATCGCTTTGCGAATTTACGCATCGAGCTATTTTGATTCTCGAGACTACTATCATATACAATCACCTAGTCTCCTTCTTCGATCTTTCGAGGGCGTAGTCGGTGTGTCTTGTCGAACCGGGCTTTGTTACTTAGCCTAGCCGCTTCTAACCTCTCTTTTGCCAACTCCAAGTCTTCGGGTCTTCTCTCAAGTTGCCTTATCCTTGGCTAGAAGCTCTTCTCGACTCATCTCGTTTTCCCACAGCATCGCTACCCATGAAGCGATCGTGTCGTCAATGGGCATCACCGGCTTTTGTCCGTACATGAGTTCAACGGGCATGAAACTTGTAACTGAGCTATGAGTTGTTCTGTCGGGCCACAAGGCATAATGTAGTAACCGAGGCCAATTCCCGACTCGTCCATCGCAAGCTCTTACAATGGCTTTTACGATAGGCCCATGTCCGCGTTCTATCTTTCCAGTAGCCTGCGGGTTATAAGCGGTCGTGAGAGAGAACTTCACTCCAAGTCGTTCAAAGAGCTTTGTAGCTTCGTGAGCGTTCAACTCTTCTCTGTTGGCCACTATCTTTCCCACACATCCGTACCGGCAAATAACATCCTCGAGTAAGAATTTACACACCCCTGCCATCGTTTTGTTTGCCAAGGCTCGTCCTTCTACTTAGTTTGTTAGGTCTTCTCTTGCTAGCACCAAATATTTCATTTGGCCCACTCCCATCGGCATTGAAACCAAATCCACCATCCATTTGAAGTGTATGGTGAGTGGGTAGGTCGGGTGCAACTTGTCCCTATGGTGTATGTTGGAGTGTATATGGCAGCTTTCACACGTCCCCACGAAATGGGTGACATCCTTGTACATTCCCGGTCACCAATACTTATCCTTTAACTTCTCGAATGTTGCCCACGTTCCTCTATGGCCCGCCCAAGGACTCTCGTGGAACTTTGACACCAATGTTGTCTGGTCTTCTTCCTTTATGACCACTCGTTGTGGTGTCCCTGTCGTTCTCTTCGGGTGCCTCTAGAGGAATCCCCCTCGTAGGAAGTACTTGTACGCTTTCTTTCGGACTCTCTGTGCTTCCTCCTTCGACCATGAACTATCCACTGTCATTGAGCTTAAGAACTTGCCAATGTGTAGTCACTCCCCTTTGTATTCACTTTTGTTGAAGGCATGGATTACTCACACACCTCGATCATCTATAGACGCTTGGGCCGTCTTATAGAAGTCAAGAGCGACATCCTCATCTTCAGACACCATGCCACTTTTGCCCTCGAATCTTGCCCTCGATAGCATATCTGCCATGGCATTGTTCTTCCCTAAAATGTGGTGAATCTCCGGGTTCATTGATTTGATGTAAGAAATCCACCTTAGCATAGCTAGGTCAGGTGTTGCACATCCCGAAACCATCCCTAGGATTTGAAGGCAATCCGTCTCTATTACCACCTCTGACCCGATTAGGTAATCTTTATCTGTCTTTACTGCAGACACAATACCCCAAAGCTCCCTGTCGCTCGCTTAAGACCTTGGCTCGGAATCGGATGGCGTAGCGTGTACCATCCTCTCCTTCTTGGTGTATGACCCATCCGATCCCTGTTCGACTCGTAGCTACCATCACGTAGATGGGCACCCCTTCCTTGTATACGACTTTTCGTAAATCTGGTGCCGCTACCAACATTCCTTGAGCCTCTTCATTGCCTCTGTGTGCTCTTCCTCCCACTTGAACTTCCGCCCCTTCATGAGTAGCCCATACAAGGGCTCGGCTAAGTGAGCATAGTGCGGGATCCAGATGTGGTAGAATGTACAGGCACCAAGAAATCGCCTCACCTCTGTTTGCGATTTACATTCTTCCCTCATGTTTGTGATGGCGTCCACCTTTGCCGGGGACGGCTTCCGTCCGTACGCCCCGCACAAGTGTCCCACCACAAGGATCTTCGGTTGGCCGAATGCCAATTTCTCACCCGAGAAGGTCAAGCGTGCATCTTCAAGTCTTTGTAGAACCTTCTCGCAATCGGAGATGGGATATGCCACAAAACGTCAGCACCCATCCTCGTCCAAGGTTTCATCTTTCTCTGCTTCAAAGCACCCTTTTATGGGGATGTCATCGAGGAACGGCATGGTGATGTCGGGGATGCAATCTCTCAATACCTTGTTCATTGCAGTTACCATGTGGGCTACAGAGTTAGTGCCTTCTTGTGGCAAGGTACACATTCGCACTAGGTCGATAGGGGTCTGCATCGTCATGATGTCCCTACTCTCCACAGCTAGTTGGAATTGATCATACCCCAAGTATAGATCACCGATCGAATAAATAGACCTTCCAGCGAAGGCCTTGGAGAATTCTTCAACGCTCGGTCTGACCGTTGCATTTTTAATTTTCACTTGATTAACAGGTTGTAGGTCCTGGATGAAGCGTAAGGTGCCGTTCTTCTTTGGCACAGTGAACCACTGATTCGAGTATGGGGCACTTGATGGTTCGAGGATACCCATCTCAATCTTTTCCTTGAGTAGCTCAATCAACTTCGAGATGTGAGCTCTTGGAACCGGGATTGGCTTGATGTTCCACACTACATGTGGCACCGTAAAGATCACCATTGACTCCATGATCTTAGGGTTTACACACCCTATCTCACCCAACGAGAAGGCGAAAGCCCTTCCGTGGCTTTCGATCATCCTTCTAAATCGTTCCTCCTCCCTAGGCAATAGGAAGCCACTCCCACCAATCCAGAGCTTCTGTCGCGTCTCGTCAATGAACCGGTGCCCTATGCCTCGTGGGTCCTGCAAGCTAGGATCAGCCGCTACCCCCTTTATCTGATCCCAACTATCGTTAGGCAATGGGGCAGCCACAGGCTTTACCTTATTGTCCACGGTCTTGTACTTTGTTTGCACCTTCACCGTCCTCGTTTCCTCAATCAACTGCCCAAGCTCTTCGATAGCGGTGTACATGTCAACTGAGTTGACTGGAATTACCTTGTCTTCATTGAGACCCGAAACGACTACCCTCTCCATCTCTCTGAGAGTGTCGTCGAACGAGACCGCCTCCATGCCGCCGCTTATGGTGTCATCTTCCCCCAATAAATTACATTGTTTGAGATACCTTTCATATCTCTTGGCCCTAGACTTATCTCTATCACTTAAACTAGTAATTTTACAAGCTCCATTTTCAAAGAACCAAAATTGTTTCCTATTACATTTAATAGTTTTACAAGGGTTTAGGGTCTTAGTTTGCCTCGGGCTATTGTGGCCCCACTCTTTAATAGCCCGAATCAAAAATCCTCTCGGCTCTCCCCTTTGAGGGAGGCTCGATTGCGCTCATGGTTGGGCCTCACCATAAGGAATTGGACCGAATGCTTCCCATCTTGGCTCTTGACCCTCCCATATGCTGACCCGTTGTCTAGTACCTTCTTCTCCATGCGAGCCGCCGTGATGTATGGTTCACCCAAGATGACCGGGTGCGAGGACATCTCTTGAACAAAGAAATGTTGATTTATTTCTACGTCCCCCACCTTCACACGTACATTCGGGCAAGCCCCGTATAGCTCCTCGGTTGCTCGGGTCGCCGCTCTAATCTTCCACCCTACTTCGTGTTGATCGGCCACTTTCCCTTTTTATAAAACTCCATGGACATAAGGTTGATCTCAGAGCCATGGTCAATCAATGCTACAACCGGCTCTTTTACATCTCCGACCCGTACCGGTGTCTCCGTTGTCGGTCTCGCCCAATGCGGCCTTCTGTAGTGACTATCCGCATAGTCTTCGTCTTCCTCGGGAACCTCAGTTGACAATGCATTTACAATCGCAAGCTTTGCCACTTCTTGCTCCATCAAGAGCCGCTTCCTCTTCATTAGGTCGATGATGACCTCGTGGAATTCTTTCTTGGTAATTCCGAGGACCTCTCGCAGAGTAAACTCTTCACGACTATTGAGGATCCTTTCCTCAACCACCTTCTTCAAGTCCGTTGCTTGTTCGATCTCCGAGCAAAGCTTGAAGTTGGGGGGGTTCCCCTTCTTTTTCCATCTTTCGTTGTGTGCTTGAGACTAGTTCGGCTCTTCCCTTCTTCACGCACCTCGAGCATCGTATTTCCTTGATGGACCAGCTCCCTCGTCATTTCCTACCTTCTTCTCTTCTACCATTACTTCGTAGTTTTGGCAAGCGGCTTCCACTAAGCCTGTCTTTTCTTCCACTAGATCCTTCCACCCGGTTGCTTCTTGGACCCTTCTTTCCGCTTCGTCCGCTTCTTCTCTTTTGAACTTCCCCTTAGAGAGGCTTCCAAGGATTGACGGCCAAAAGTCAAACTCTTTCTCCTCTTGCCTCCTCACCCCTTTCCCCACTTGGATCCCAGCCAACGCCGAGTAGTGGGCAGCTTCAACATGTCGTGCTTCGGCCTCCTCCATTAGCCTTCTCATGCCCCCTCGGCCTTGATTCAATCCCAAGGGGCGCCTTATCTCTGTCAAATAGACCCTATTGTTCCAAAGATAGACAATATCCTTTCTTAGGGCCTCTTGAAAGTCTCCACACTCCCTTCGTAGGTGGTCGGGTTGTCGCACCACATACATCTTTGTGCGAACGGGGGATGTCGATCTTGAGGGCCGCCACTCTCTCTCCTAGCTTGCGCTATTTCGAGATCTCACACCATCTTTGTGAGCTCGTCTATTGCCGACCCTCCCGACGGTACTTCAACCACGTTTCTCTCGGGAACGAACCTTGCATTTGGTTGCTCTCTTTCTTGAGGTATTCTACCACCCCTAGGTTCGTGTGTCTCACTAATGGACCCTGTGGATATTTGGCCGCTCAACAGAGACTCGTCGTTCCATTCCCTTCTCTTATCGAAGTAGCTACAAACCCGTTTTACCATAGCCCAATCCATCCTGAGCCCATCATCAGTTTCGAGGAGGGACCCCACCTTCTCTCGGTCTCGTGCATCAACAATCTTTATGAATAGTAGGACCTTGCTTGTGTCAAGCACCATCCTAACGAGAGCCAAGAGTCGCGCGAAGCACTTCTCAAATTCTTGTAAAAGTACCATAGTATCTCCCCTTGATGAGAAGCTCAACCCACTCCATTAGATCCCTTTTCGAAATTCTGAGTGAGTCATCAAGGCTGTACTTCTCGAGGAGTCTTTCTTCGAACTCCACCCAATTGTAACAGTCCGCTCAGATCTCGAGTACCTCTGCGTGGATACTTGGCGTTACCACTCTAGCGAATCCAGTTAGCCGCCTATCTTCGGGGACGTTTCGCATAAGCAATTCGACCTTATAGGCATCCAAGTAGCTCGTCATATCTCTTCCATTGAACCGACCCGTTGTGCTGACCACCATCTCTATGGCCCAGTCTAGGCCGATGATGCCTTCTCGGGCATTTACCAAGCGGTCCGCCGCCGCCGCCATCGCTTCAACGAGTTTAGGGTTTAGGGTCCTCTTGCCGCCCTTTCACGTCTGGATCACCAATTTATGTCGCGAAGTTTCGCACGCGTGTGTTACTTGGGCGGGACCACGGGGGTCTTGGACTAGGGAGTACTCAAGGGATAGAAAAGACCCAAGGTTTGCTTTACGACAATACTACTTCCTGACCCCTTCCCGAACAAGGGCTCGTCGCCCTTTGTTTTGTGAGGCCGGTGGCTCTCGTTGATCATAACTCGTCGACCTTTCGAGATCACCGCACGAGCCAAGTGCTCAAACGGGTACAAGCAAGATGAGCACGCAAGATAAACGCACAAGGGGACGATAACACAAACACGAATGCCCGTACGTCTTTATGAGGAGGAGAGGTGCATGGGCACGCCCGAACGCTCCCTCTTCACAAGACGTCGAACGTACGAGGAAGACACAAAACACACGCACAAATGCTCGTACGCCTTTATGAGGAGGAGAGGTGCATGGGCAAGCCCGAACACTCCCTCGTCACAAGATGACTGAACATACAAGGAAGTCACAAACACACGCACAAATGCTCGTACGTCTTTATGAGGAGGAGAGGTGGATGGGCATGCCTGAAACGCTCCCTCGTCACAAGACGGCCGAAAGTACAAGACACAAACACACACACAAAATGCTCATACGCCTTTATGAGGAGGAGAGGTGCTTGGGCACGGCCGAACGTACAAGGAAGACACAAACACACACACAAATGCTCGTACGCCTTTATGAGGAGGAGAGGTGCATGGGCAAGCCCGAAACGGTCCCTCGTCACAAGACGGCCGAATGTACAAGGCAAACACAAACACACGCACAAATGCTTGTATGTCTTTACGAGGAGGAGAAGTGCATGGGCACGCCTGAAACGCTCGCTCGTCACAAGACGGCTGAACGTACAAGGAAGACACAAAGAAAGAAAGAAGGAAAGAAAGAAAGACGAATGATATCGGCCAAAGAAATAAATACGTGTTCGATTCCAACACAAGAGGACCCTTTATAAAATAGGGTTTGATTACAATGGCAACTTATAGTTAACCACAAGCTCAATCAAAACATAAATACTAAATGCCCTTAGAGACAAGAGCAAATCCGAACACGGTGAAGATGAACACACAAGCACCACCAAAATGCCAATCCCAACGAACCACGACCACCTGAACGGCGAGGACACGGGCTCGCAACGACGAATGGGGCGGAGCAACGTCGAACCAAAGAAGCTTGGGCTCACGAGCACTTCGAGTGCCGAGTCCCGACGCGAAGAAGACGAGCACGTGGCAGTGGGGGGATGAAGGGGTATGAGATGAACAGAAGTGGTGAATAAGAAGATGAAGAGCTCCGAAGGTAAAATGGCGATAGTCTCCTCCTCCCAAAACGTCCTCCCGAATGAGCCCCCCTCGACCTCCTTTTATAGGAAAAAAAGAAGGGGGGTCGCCAATTTCGTCTTTAATGCAAAAAGGAATAAAATTTCTTAAATCACGTTGCACTATAAGACTAGATTTGAACTATGCACCTCTAGCTAAAAGTCAATGTGATTATCGACTAGCCCATTAGCTCTCTCTTATATAATATATGATTCTATCTCTATAAATTCTTAGCTTGTCTTCCCTCTACTTTTTATCTCCCCTATCTCTTACTTTTTACACGGGCTTCTATGCATCCTTTCCACCTTTTCTTTTCCCTTTTATTTTGCATATGCACAAGTAATCGCTTTTGTGTGCACACATTGCACATGCACATTTTTGCCCCCCCTCCCTTTTGCCGGTTTTTCCCACTCTCGAGCACGCCACATCACGACAACGTCGACCCATCTCGGGTACTTCACGGCTTCGAAAAGTCTTTCCGGCTCTTGGATAGTCGCTACCTTCATCATAAAGGCGTAATCATACGCCATGTACTCATCGTAGCCAAATCAGCTTATGGGGTTATTTTCACGGGTAGACCGACGTAGCTTCTCGTTCGCGGAGACTAATGCTTTCTTCACTCCATTTGTCTAGATGATTGGGATGTCCATGCATTCGAACTCAATGTCGAGGGAGTGAGTTGACTCGTTGTCGACTGGATCTTTGTATTAGGACATCTTGGCCTTCCCTTTGTTGAGTTTTGGAGTCGGCCGAGATGTGCTTCGGTCACTCAGGGGCTCCTGTGGTACACTAAGCCTTGTCATAATGGAACTAGCTTCAAACATGTGTCCGAGTTGAAATTCATCTGCTATCTCTCGTTCGGCCGATTCCGAGTCGACTGGAGTAGGAATCAGAGTCGTCTCTAGGTTGTACCAGGATGCCGACTCGTCGAAAATAATGTCTCGACTCACTCAAGCTTTTCGGGTAGATGGGTTGTAGCATTTGTACCCCTTCTGTTTGAGTGAGTACCCTACGAGGATACATTTCTCCGACTTCGGGTCGAGCTTTTGTTGCGTCTCGTCGGGAATATCGACGTAGGTGATTGAGCCGAAAATACGGACATGTGATAAGCCTGGCTTCTTTCCAAAGAACCTCTCAGGAGGGGTTACGTCGTGTACCTCAAAGGTTGTACACCTGTTCATGAGATATACGGCAGTGTTTGCTGCTTCTGCCTAATACGATTTCAACAGGTTCTTCTCATTCATTATTGCTCATGCAACCTCTACTATGTGCCGATTCTTCCGTTCGGCTACACTATTTTGTTGACGTGTATGTCGACACGAGAATTCTTGTTGAATTCCTTCCTTTCGGAGATACACCGTAAATTCGTCCGAGAAATACTCCTTTCCTCGATCTGATTGAAGGCATCGTATGTCCCATGGCTTTTTCGACTTCATTTTTAAACTTTTGGAAGTGTTTGAACACTTCGCTCTTCTGTCGCATATGGTAGATCTAGGTGTGCCTGGAGAAGTCGTCGATGAACGTGACATAGTAGCAACAACCTCCAAATGTTGTGGTTTGGGCTAGTCCCCACACATCTAACTGTACTACATCCAGGATCCCTTTATTCACATTCCTCCCTTTCGGGAATGGATATCGGTGTTGTTTTCCGAATTGGCACGCCCTGCATATGCTCGTAATCTCTTTCTCAGTAAATGTCGGGAAGCCGATTACGACTCCGTTCGACTGCATATTCTGGAGCTTTTGGAGATTGATGTGGCTGATTCTCTTGTCCCATAGTTTCTGAAAGTCTATTTTGACTTTAAGGCTTTTTGCGAACATAGCCGATTTCACCTCCTCTAATTCAAGGATGAACATTCAGCCTTCTCGGTGACCATGCACTATGATCGTCCTTTTCGATGAAACACCCTTCATTATTGAATCGTACTTGCATACCTTGTTCGACAATCTGGCAGATCGAGACCAGGTTTTTCGTGATGGTTGGAACATGCAAGACGTACTTAAGGTAGGTTTGTTTGCCGTCATTTTGGGTGAGTCATATCATCTCCGGTTCCGACATAGCCAGGTCGATCGGGCTTTCGTAATTCTCGGAACCAATCTTCATGGGACGTCATGTGATTGGATGCTCCCGAATCGACAAACCATATGCTACCTAAAGAAGAGGTGCTAGTTGGGGCTTGTATCGACATTGAATATGCTTCATGCCTCATTACAAACATCCCGCCACAATAGTCATAGTCCGAATTCGAAGCGTAGTTCATGAGTTGTCGGCTACTGGAAGCCAAGTCACGTATCTTTTTTCGGCACTCCTCTTCATAATGGTTGTGTTTCCCAAAGTACCCGCATTCGATCGGGTTGTTGCAATTGCTCAGTCCGGCGGGGTGGCTTCCCCTTCTGCCGAACTCTCTGGGACTGTTCCTGTCCTCTTGCCATTGGTGGGAGTTACACTCTTGGGTCGATCGACCGTGTCGGCCTCGTTGAACGTGATTTTCTTCGACCAGCCGATCTCATCGTGTTGAATTGAGGTGCCAAGCCACTGAGGCACATTTGCGCCATTTCGTCATCGTCGATGACAACATTAATCGAACTGAGGGCATCACACAACTCCTTGATCTCCAAGGTATAGTCGATGATCGACATGTGCCTCTGTTGCATGTTGTTTGGCTCCTATCGAAGTTGGAGCTTTTGTGCAACCGTATTGGCCGCACAAATCTTCTTGTGATTTCCCCAAGCTTCATTAGGCGTATTCGGGTCTCAAATATACCCGAGCATGTGGTCATGAACGCATGATGCAAGGAAGTACAACACACGGCTCGCGGCCTACTCCCATGCTAGGTAGTCGGCGTGTGTCAGGTTGGGTTGCATTTCGTGAGCTCCCTCGATGTAGCTCCAATAACCTTGTCCGACAAGGTATTGATGCATCTTGTACTCCCAAGATGCGAAGTTTGTTCTATTGAGCTTCTCGGTGGGAAGAGCGCTTCCCGTCTAGGTGTTCATTGTTGAACTTCTTCTACTCTTGATGCGAGTTGTGTAGAAATTGTTGTTACAACAATTAGTCAGTTCTCCGCAAGCTTGAGCACAACACACGTAAAGGTGATGGGCTTGGATCAAGCTACCACGCGCTTGGTACCATGTAAAGAATGGAGAGTGATTCTGTGCAACGGAAGGACTGTGTGTGTGTGTGTGTGTGTGTGTGTGTGTGTGTGTGTGTGTGTGTATGTGCATGCGAGACAAGAGAGAATGAGAGAAAATGAGAGAGAGCTCTAGACAAGAAACTGTATATCACATCCAACGGTTACTCAGTTACAAAAGGTTGCTTTAAATACCAACTAGTCTAGCGTAAATCCCTTTCTACTAATTACAGAAATGTCCAAGTAAGTTGTCCACTTACTAGTGTGGACACTATTCCTATGGGAAGTTGAGTTCAATTCTCAACATGGACAAATGTGGAGGCTCACGCTTCACACATTATACTACACATGTTGCACCTAACTACAAAGCCATATTCTTTGCAGAATGGGGAAATTGTCACGGACACACCAACCCTAGACTAAGACGAAGCATGAATGACAAGCCTATGACCGATAAGGTTACGAATGTGGAACTCAAAGTACGAGGCTAGAAACTATAGAAGTTGTAAGTAACTAGAGAGCATGAAGACAAATATGAAGATAAAGGAGATAATATGGCATGAAATGAAGAAAACTAGATTGATATGTCAGTGACTAGCGTTGAATCCTTTGAAAGGGATCAAGGAAGTTACAAGTATTTATACATGTTTGTGGCCTCTACATGTTCCATGCATCGACCCATTTTCATGCAGAAGCTTCTAAAAACTCCTAGAACTTGGAATAGATAATCTACTAACAATCTACTAACATATAAATAATATGACCACGTATTTGCATGTGTTGGTTAGAATATAACACTTGACTATATACAAGAGGTGAAGAGTTCAAATCTTGACATGATTATTGTCATGTCCGTGACAGAAACCGTACACATCGATACATGTTAGAGCCCATGTCGTTATGTGCCATTCATACCATTCTTTCCATGTGAGTTAGCTCACATGCATTGCGATGTGAGACAAGGCATTGGGGCACAAGTGATGAGAGTGGTCGGCTATGCACACTTTGCCCTAAACAAGTTCGCGATTTTGAGTATCACACTTTGATACAATGCTCTGCCTTTGATAATATTTGACCATGCTTTCCACATCTCTTCGACCAAGCCCAATCCTTGCACAAATTTCTCTCACAACCACAATGTGCACTCTTGATTACAACATTCATTGGTAAAGTTCTTGAACATCGAGAGTCATTACTCAGTTTCACATGTATCACGTGAAATGTAATATTTTTGGTCTCATAGGTCATATTTGACCTCCGAAGACGATAATATAATCTCTCTCTCTCTCTCTCTCTCTCTCTCTCTCTCTCTCTCTCACCTGCTCTCCAGTCACGACATTACATACTCAACTACTCATATGTGTTCACACTCTAGTTGAGTTTGATTCTCAACACGCCCCTTCAAGCTCAACTTGGTGTAAGTCAGCTTTCGGTTTTGGTGTATGCTTTGGCCTTGATGTCCAGTTTTCGACTCCGCTAGTGTCTGTCTTTTGTCCACTTTCGGCTTCACTAGTGTCCGATGGATTTTCGGCTTCACTCCCCCTCAAGCTCGGCAAGTCGGAAGTCAAAAGACCAAGCTCCGACGAAAATTGTTGAAACTTGTCTGCCCCTAAGGCTTTCGTGAAGATGTCGGTTGTCTAAAGATTCATGTTGATATGTTGAAGGTCGACATCCCCTGCAAGGACGTGTTCTCGGATGAAGTAGTAGTGCACCTCAATGTGCTTTGTCCAAGCATGGAAGACTGGGTTCCAAGGATATAGTTGAAATTGTCACAGTAGATCAAGATTGGGTCGTTCATGGAGACATATGCAATGGTGGAAAATTTTAAAGGTTGGGTTCTTAAGAAATGCTTCTTCAATACATTGGTAACAAGGCAAATGACCTCATTGCTGGGTTAGTTGTTTTTGGTATTCAAGCACTCAAGTTTTGCAACAAAGAAAATCATGGTATAGCAAATGACAAAAGAGGTGGGAGGCCTACAATGACCAAGGTAATGTGGTCATTGATCATAAATCCCAAAGATTCTCTCATCAAAATCTTGTCTCACCCTATACGAAAAGGTTAAAAAATTAGTGCTTTCTTGCGAGGGTTAACTTATATTGGAACAATAACATCCCTAAGTTAATTGTTACATAGTTGAAAAATGTCCAAAAGTGCTTGCTTATGAAATTTCGTCATGTTGGGCTACAAACTCCATACATGTTTTTACGTCTTCACACTAGATCATGGTCATGGAAAGGTTTATTGAGTGCATACTTATAATTAAAAAAACAAAACCCTCATCAAGTTCCGAAGATTGCATATGAAGCAAGTAAAATAAATTCAAAAGACATGTAAAGGCATAATTCTAGGTTTCGAATGGATGCAAGATATGGAAAAATGGATTAGAAACACATTTGCTTCTGATGCATCAATATAGTTGTTTTTGAATGAGACTTTTTAGCATTGCAATGTAGTAGGGAAAGATCTGGATGCTCACATTTACTGGGTTCTATATTACACATGTTGCACCAAACTACTGAATCATCTTCTTTTCTAAACAGGGAAACCACACCCTTCTCTAGATAGGGAAACTACAACGCATTACATTTGACCTAAAATTGTCAATCTGATGCATCAGTTACACACATGCCTCTCACAACCACAATGGGCACCCTTGATTGCAATGTTTATCAGGAAAATTCTTGGACATCAAAACTCACTACTCAAATGAATTACCTATGTAGCTCTGCAAATCTTCACGTTATATATGGATTCAGACACAACTTTTAGGGATATTGAACTTTCTAGTTCACGATCTAAGATCATATGAGCAAGCTAATGCACATGCAAAGTGTGGTGAATTTACAATGTTTGTTAAATACGTCATAAAACATGAGTGTATATGTGGTTCTATTATTCGAGTAGCCTAGTTGAAAAGTCTTGGTGGGGATGAAGAATAATTGCCTTTTTGTGTAATACCATCTGAGTGTTCTTATTGTGATTCATTATATGGTTGACACATATATCTCATAGGTCAATTCATTATTGAACAAAGGAAAGTCTTGTTTCAACCAAAGAAATTTTGGCCAATGGAAAGGAAAGTTTAGATTCCGTACTTAGCTCACTAGCACAAATGATGACACCACTATATCGCATTGCCCAACAAAGTGTTTATTTCTAATGCATTTTGTCGATATCTTCATTAAGTTCCGCACATTTGATATTTTGAAATCATTCTTTTAACGACACGTGTATGTTCCTCTTTTGCTCCCATAAATATATAGCAGTATAAAGATATTTCGCATCATCAAGATAGGTTGGAGTCTACGATGATATTGTTGGCCTTTATATGTCATCTTTTCGGATATTCTTATTTTCATTCGAAGCACGTGATTGTAAAAACTCTTATTACAATGAGTTTATTATATCAAAATGCTCGCAAAATGGAGTGCATCATGATTCTCCAAAAGTAGTGTGGACCTAGTGACCTAGGGTGATTCACATTTTAAGAAAACAAAACTCATGAACAAACCAGCATCACCCATGAGCACTCGTTAACTAAAAACCAAATGTTCCACATTCAAAAACTGATCATTCAATGATCATTTTAGAATAGAGAACGAGTGTTATATTCATGAAATCTTTAACACACATGATGTGGACGTTTTATACATAGTGAATTCCCCATCGCGCCTTAAAAGCAAGGCTCACCATACTCAACAACTTTCTGTAAAATTCCTATAGTTGAACTGTTGAATGCATAACTTGGTTCATATCATGGTCGTGATTTTTACGTCTTAAAACTCGAATGTTTTAGTTTTAATCCTGATTCCAAGGTTGATCTCTTAGGTAGTTATTCGAGTTGTAAGACGGGATTAAAACTAAAACATTTAGGGTTTAGTTTCAAATATCCTGGATCATGTGGGAATTCTCCTTAATTCTAAAGGTTTAAATATTTCGTGTTGGGCTTGCCCTCGAGATATTATTGACATCAGTTCTTTTAGTCTAAAAAATAGTTTCATTTCATATGTGCCTACTTTTCTTCATTGGATTTGGTGAGAAATGAGACTTTGTTCTTTGTACCTTCCCACACTCAAATTATGCTTCTAATGACAAGTGTCGTCCTTTTTCCCCAACGTGAAGAGTGAATTATTAGCTTTATGAATGTTTTGTTCAACTTTCTTACCACTCTTGGAAGATAACTTATGATATGTTCAAATGATGTGAGCACATTGTTTTATGTCACAAAGAGTGTGCAATGTAGAAGCAAAATATGCCATGAGATATTATTGCCTGCAAAAACATTAAATGATGAGCATTGAGTTGCATGAACTTTATGTACAATAATAACGTGACTCACTCATGCACACATAATGACGAATATTCTTCGCTATCAAAATATGAAGAGAAATGAGACGCTACATTTCATGTTCATGTGACGCGTGTACATGATACATATGTATACCATGGACAGATAAAGACTTATTATTGGTTGTCGAAGTATCGAGAGAAATGACAAGCAAACATCCATGTTTATGCGGATGTGTGTACACAATATGCATATATATATATATAAATATGATGGACACATTAGCCCAAGTAAGCCTACAATATACATTAAAGGAAATGATGTGGACATTGAATATAGAAGTAGTTTAAGCAAATATACTTCATTTATATTATCTCTTAGTTTGTTTCCCTTTAAAATCTAGTGGCCTTTGAAGGAGGGGGGGGCACTCAATATTATATCGTTCTTTATTGATCGTTATATTTCATAGCTTGACCAATAATAAGCTAAGGTAATGCGTCACTCTATTTGCACATGACAAAATTACAAACACTGAGTGGTTATGTTCTACTTTTGTTTGGGTACTCTAGGCTACTTAATTAACTATTAATGTAGATGGAATTGTAATCTCAACATGTTTCTCCTATTAATTCACATTCTTTAAGCATAACATATTTAGAAATACTAGCTTTCAATATGTATTAAAGTGAACCACCATAACCTTGCACAATATATGAGACACCAAATTGCTAGTATCTTAGAAAATATAATATCATGTTTGGCCCTTAAGATAAGTAGCTCTAATGAAACTCTTGGCTTTGAAGTCTAGAGGGGTTAACTATGGTACATAGAGACGAATAGCATTTATCAATAAAATCATGTCATCATCAATTAGAAATGGAAGTTTGTCACATGTCCGGTTTACTTTTCAAGAAACATCATAAAATCAAAACAAACAACAAGTCCAAAAAATGCATTCTTTTAGCATTGATGCTCCCTTTTATGGAAAAGGGATGATCCCTAGGTTTCATGGACATGTCACGACTCGAAAGTTTCTCACTTAAAAAGTTCTACTCAAATAACAAGATTTGATCAAAATTTGACAAATTAAGGTACTCCACTAGCACACATGGAACAATGTTAGTGGGCCTCGAAAGTTTCTCACTTAAAAAGTTCTACTCAAAAAACAAGATTTGATCAAAATTTGACAAATCAAGGTACTCCACTAGCACACGTGGAACAATGTTAGTGGGTCTCGATCCGCAAAAAAGTCATATCACATGAGTATAATAAAGTTTCGAGACCCCTTTAAGATAATCTCTCTCCTAGTATTATGAAATCCTCCACCTATTACCTATTGCCAAGTCATATAAGATCAGGTTACCCAAACCCAAATAACACTTGCATCAACATTCAACACATATCCTACAAATCCGAAACACTTTTGTGCTTGAAACCATCACAATTGAGTTGTTTTAACTTTTCTAGGAGAACATTTCGAATACAGGAAACTTCATTCAAATTTTGGAAACACGTGATGGCTACATCGACGTATATGAATCTCATATATTACATACAAGTTTTGACATAGAAATGTAGAACTCAGATTCCATATGTATTTACAAAAAGCTCAATTCTTTTGAACTTGGGTGATGAGAAAGCACAACAAATGTGAGTACAACAAACCTTCTTCATTTAAAATTTGGGAATTTGGATTCCACGTGTACTACAAAAAAGCACAAGGGCTTTTGAGCGCCGAGGCTTCGATCAAAAAGCAAAACAAATGGGCATAAGGACATCACTTACACAAACTTAAGAGACTCCAATACAAAAAACCCAACACAAGGGGAGGATAGCAAAGAGCAATGAGATGTCCATACACCTAGGTTATAGCTTTGAATGTCCATAATATGATTCCATTGGAATGAATGCACATCAATAAACTACAGGATGACCAATATTCCTCGGTACAATTGAATTCACACAAATTAACCAAGGGACAAACCAATATTACGGCAATTAAACTATTACGCTTTCAAAGGCATGACCCCCGGCAAAATATGGGCACTCTTATAGATTGTATGGATAGATGCCCAAGCAAACGAGCTTGTCCATACATATATGATACACACACACACATTATATCATGTGAAATAAAATGGAAACTAAAAAATAGACCAAAAAATTCCTTGTTATTTCCACAAGGGAGCAAATAAATGAGTTTGCCAATCGATTTATATATAGAAGAGAGGATTCGAACTGTATATACTACCACGTGAAAAAGGAAATGAAAAAATACAACAAAAATTCCAGGTTATTTCCATGAATGAGGAAATGTCCAACTTCATTTATCTAAGAGGATTTGAACCGAAATATGCCTATCTATCATCTAATAATAATCTATTTGAGAGTTTTTGGTCTCTTTCTTCTTTTTCCCCCCACAAGGGGAAATCATAATGCCAATTTCCAAATGTGGCCTTCCTTTCTTCTTCTTCATCAAAGAGAAGAAGCAAAAAGTTGAAGAGGTAAAAAAATAAAACAGCATGTAAAAGCCCATTTCTACCCAACCAGAAGATGAAAAGGAACAAAACAAGAAGAAGAAGAAGCTTAAGCTTTTCTCCAATGAGGGATACCATTTCCACTTCCACCTTGTAGATAACCCCTTGACTTCCAATTATGACCATTTTCCAAGTCCGTCTGGCCAAGACTACCTTGACTTCTAAGAATATACCCCCCTCTTCACTATACAACGGGGGACCATTTTCACGTCCACCTCGCCAACACTTCCTTGACTTCCGAGACTATACCAATCCGCCACACTCCTTGACTTACAAGACTATACCAATCCACATTCGCATCTCCTTGACTTCCGAGACTATACCAATCCACATTCGCCTCCCCTTGACTTCCGAGAATATACCAATCCACATTCACCTCTCCTTGACTTCCACGACTATGCTGATCCACATCCACCCTTGACTTCCGAGACTATACCAATCCACATCCACCTCTCCTTGACTTCCAAGACTATACCAATCCACTTTGACTTCCGAGACTACACCAATCCACATTCACCTTTCCTTGACTTTTGAGATAATACCAATCCCCGGCACTCCTTGACTTCCGAAACTATACCAACCCACTTGAGTTCCGAGACTATACCAATCAAATTCTCCGATACTAGTTGACTTCCGAGACTATTACCAATCCACATTCGCCTCTCTCGCCTATACCACTTGGTCCACCTCCATTGCTACCACTCCTCCACAATTTGCCTCCTCCCCACTACCATTTGGCTGCCAATTATTATATACCCAATTCTCGCCTCTGCCCATTGCTCTTGACCTAATCGTCTGCTTGACTTGTTCTGTTCTCCCTTCACAATCTGCTTGACTTTTTCTCCCTTCACAATCCTCTTGACTTTTGCCCTTGGAAGCATCTGACTTCCTACTCTAGCTTGACCTTTTGAAGCCGGTTGACTCCCTCTTACTCTCTGACCTATAATTACCACCTCATCTCTTGAAAACCACTCTTTTGACCTCTGAATTACCACTTCATCACTTGAAAACCACTCTTTTGGACCTCTTCAATACCACACCATCTCTGAGACCAACCACTCTTTTGACCTCTAATATATGTCCCCAATACCCACCTCACTTCTGAAACCACTTCCAACATCTAAATACCGCTTCACTTTAGAAACCACTTTTCACCTCTAATATGGACACCCCCTTTTGACCTGTGATACCATGGTTTTGCTAGGTTTTTGATACCATCTTTAAGCTCCTCTTCTTCTGTCTATTGGCCTGCACATGCTGCCTCTTCCTCTGTTGGACTTTCAATGCCTCTTGATAATACTGGAGCTGTGAGGATGCAGGGGTCTCATTGATGAGAAACTCTAATGCTTTCACTAGATGGTATCCATCCAAATGCTGTTGGGCTCTCTTCAAAGGGTGGTTTTCTGACCTTGCGCTATTACCGCTGGTTTTCGGAAGCAGGAAATGGGAGAAGGAAGAGGATGATGCTGATGATGATGTGGAGCTATTGCCTCTGTGGATGGGATTCAAATTCAGGCAAAGGTTAGGGTTAGGGTTAAGGTTAGGGTTAGGGTGTGTTGAAGAGGTTATGGTTTTCCATATCTCATCCAAAGAAGAGGATGAAGACGCAACCGAGGTATTCGCAGTAGTACTCTGAAGAGACGGCTGATCCTCTAAAGAGAGTAAATTGATTCTCTGCTCTTCTACATTTGCCATAGCCATAACTTGAGCAGAAGATGTTACCAATGATGGTATTCCCGATAATATCGAACAAGATGATGACGATGATGCCATAATGGAGATTTTTAATTCAGGACGTTAAGTGTTTGGAAGCTCGAGATTAGGGTTTCAAATGACAAAAGAAAAGGCTTCAACAATTAGGATTTGAGAGGATCTTAGAATTTAAAAGACCCTAAACACCCCCCTTTCAATAGAATAATCGGGTATTAGAAGACCTAAAACTTTCTGATATGTGTAAGATTCATAGCTTAGAAAACAGTAAGATAACACTCTGATGTCACAATTGAATTAGGGTTCCAATAGCCTTAAAATTTTCTGATCTGCTTGACAAGGATTAGGGCTTCACAAGACCTAAGATCTTCCGTATCTGCTTAGGGATTAGGATTTAGGAAGTTATAATAACTAAATCTACTTCTAATCTAGCCAAGGGCTATGGTTAAGAGTAATAATAATTATAGTAATGCATCCAAGTCGGCCAAATCTTTCTATCCAACAATCTGGTCTTGAAAGTACTCATCTGCGATCAGAAGAAGATCTGGCCAGAGATACTCTTTTAAGAGAGAATCAATGACCAGATCCTCGATAGAGGATCACGAAAGCAAAAAAGAACTGAGAAAAGCAACCAAAAAAAAGCTAGAACAGCAATAAAGCTAAAACTAAAAAGTTGCGAAGACAGTCAAAATGAAGGCCTAAGAAACAAAAAAACAAGCAACAGCAAAGAACACTTAAAAAACTAATCAGATCATACCATGGAACTAACGGAGATGGTGAAATTAGGGTTTATTCTGGAGGTTATGGAATTAGGGCTTCTCGTGAAGGAATGAAATTGGGGTTTTCTTTTAGACTGCTGGGAAATAATCTATCAAAGCTATGAATTTAGGGTTTCCTTTTCCAAGATACAAGAGAATTGTATAAATTTAGGGTTTAAAAACATTGCTCAAGTTTAATATTTTCATTTTTTGTAGAAGAAAAAAATAAAATTTAGGGCTTTTTAAACAAAAGCCAGGAAATTAGGGTTTTATGAAGATATGGAACTAGGGTTTTTTTTTTTTTAAAGCTAAGGAGTTGGGGATTTCTAAAAGCCCTAAAACCTTGATGCGTAAAGAGCCCATGAGTTCCTATGTTGCAAAGAGAGAAAACCCAGGTGGACGAGATATTATCAGAAGGAGAAAAATCGGGGTATGTATTTGGAGCTCGGCCATGAAAGCTTGAGAAGATGAATAAGAAAACAGGGATGACGAAATTAGGGTTCCATTTGCTTAAAACTGAACCATGGGAGCTTAAAACAGCGGTTGAAGCTCAGCCATGGAAGCTTAAAGTAGAGCCAAAAAAAAATTTAGCAATCCATGTGGAGCAAAGACAAGAAGGACAGAACAGATAATTTAGGGTGTTTTTTTCTTGTATTCTCTTTATTTATTATCTATTTATTTACTAGTTTATTTATTTACTAATTTATTTATTTATTTACTAATTTATTTATTTATTTATTTATTTATTTATTTATTTATTTATTTATTTATTTATTTATTTATTTATTTATTTATTTATTTATTTATTTATTTATTTATTTATTTATTTATTTATTTACCAATTTAACTTATCTATTTATGTATTTACCTATTTATCTATTTATTTACTTATTTATTATTGCTACTACTATTTATCTATGTATTTTTGTCTATTTTTTCATTTTGTTTTTCAATAATGCATGCATTTTGTGTGGCCTTTGCTTACTAAGTATGGGCTTCAATATTTATTTATTTTTTGGTTTCCCAAAATTCTCATAAATGCCCCTCCCTTCTCCTAAGGTAATTTTAGGATATCTACATAAAATGCCCCTTAACACCTTTCTCTTTGCTTACCTCTCAATAACTCTCATTCATCATCAATCACATAACACAAGATTTTTACTAGACCAAACTCATTCACAATAATCGCCCCCAAGAACTCTCTCTGCAATCATTATTTATACAAATAATAGCCCTCCCTCCTTTCTCACCGAAATTCCCCGAACAAAAAGTGTCTTCGTATCTTTTTCGAGACATGCCCCACATTGTGCCTCGAACTTGTCCTCGAGACACTACTCTCTAACTCCTTTATATACATATATAGAGTCTTTTGAAGTCTTTCCAATAAGACCTCTCACTTCTATCTCCACACAAGATCACATCCTATAATCTTTTACATCATCGCTTCGTAAGTTTGGCAGGACATTTTCCCCTCCATGAATCTAGAGAACCCAATTGACCTTAACTATGAGTCTCCATGTGGCCTCATTATCGTGATTTATATATTGTACATGAACGAGAGAGCTCTGAATTCTCTTTAAGCTCAAGAGGTTTTGAAAGTCTAATAAGTCACCGCCCTTTAAGGTAAAGTTTGTTCGTAAAACATGGCGAACATGGGTATCAGATAGCATTAGACTTGCACACAAAGGCATAATGTACAAATTTAGTGTATAAAGATGAAATAATAAATCAAATGTATCATGTGGGAGAGGGTATGAGAGAATATGCTCTTCACCCAACTAAATATGCTTGTCATAAATAGGCATAGGTCCCCTCATGTCTCTTAGTCATGACTCATGAGAGCAAAGCAACACACACTTATATTGGGAAATGGTCATGCAACTTGCAAGAGATAGTTATACCTTGATACACAGAAGAGATGGAACTCTATATGTTCACAGCAAAGAAGTAGAATAAGTGAGGAGTAGAGTATCTATAGGTTAAATTCCTAGCAAAATGACCATCCGCCAAGCTAATGGAACTATATCCAACATAAGCGGTTCCTTTCAAATATATGCCGGACCATATTTATGCATGTAACACATCAAGAACTAACAAGACGCACTTTTAGTTGGGTAGAGAATCGCTAATTCAAGGTAAACCATAGGTTTACATAGAAGCAAGCCCATTTGCTTATGGGTGGCTTAATCATGTACAAAATCTGATTGTGGTTATTTCATTCTTACCAATTTAGTTCATAGTTTCATTGGATTCAATATGGGACAATGATATGACATGGTCATTTGTCGAGTTGGAGAATCTGTTCTCAACATAATGATTGGGTTATAGTTTCCCCACATGTGAAGTGAGCCCTTTACTAACCACATTTGTTTTTATAGTAATTGTTAAAAAATTAGGCTTCATGAATTAGAGATCTACATTTACAACACATATAAAAAATATATACTTCATTTTTCAATATGGATGGATACATAGCTTCTTCAAAAGGTTCGGAGAACTAAATATACGCATGTATATGTAAGAGACAAAAAAGCTTTCTTGAAAAAAATTGATGTTTAGATGGACCAACATTGTTGGTGTCGAAAAAGTAAGTTGTTTGTTCTTCTTTTTCGGTTTACAAAACATATGAATTGTCATGCAACTAGCAACCAACTTCATTTGAAAACTCACTATTGTGTCCCCAACAATAAGTTGGAAACAAAGTTGACTCTTCTATAACACCACCCATGTGTCACAATGCAATCAAAAGAAATGAAAAGGGATAATATTTCTCTTTACAAGATAAAAGTGCTGAAATTAAATAACCAATTTGTATGCACGTACATGTCAATGTCATTCCAAAACTCATGCTTAGAAAACAAGTATTTCTCATGTAACCAACTATGGGTCCCCCATCCATACATAGATGGACATAACATTAACCAACAAGAGGTACATACACCAAAGTCGTCGTTTTCAATGACATAATTTGAGGGCCCATAATAGTAGAAACGTTGCTCCAAACAGTTTACCCTTATCAACTGATTATGACCCATGTCACCTAAACAACAAACTGGTCCAACATTGGCCTCAATGTGAAGAATTTACATCCTATGTCTCCATGATGATGAGAGTGGAAATAAGGTATTGTGGCAAGACCTATGGAGAATACGCACATGGAAAACTAATAAAGCAAGCATGCATCATTCACATACCTAACAATAGATCATGATCAAGTATATGCATCATCAAATGCTTTATTATGAGTATAGTCTGCTAGCAATCACTACATATACGTTGAGAAAACCTATCCGCCCCATCAATTTATTTTTCTTTATAATCATTATGAATGTACGATTAGGCAAAATTATCAAGTGTTGACAACCTAAATAATTTCCGAAAAATACAAATAAATCAAATCATAACCTCCATCTATTTAAACTTGTCCTTGCTTGTTCTTTACTCGTGTGTAAAAAACATCATCATTTTTAAATTGTGTAAAATAATCATCTACCGATCACAAACAAATTAATTTTACCTTGCATAACAATAGAAATCAATTCATACAAAATCAAAGCTACCAAGGCCAAGCACGACTTTGATCATCATTATTGGGCATCCTTAGACAAACAATTGTGCTAACTGTTAATTGCCAATGATTATTGTAAATTTAACTTGCAATAATACCAGAATAATTTCCATAATTTTAAAAGTCCCAACCAACATATATCAATGAGGCTTTATGTCACCAGATGGACATTGCAAGGGCATGAAAGCTGGGGTGGTTATGTCTAAATCTGTGTTGAACACATCAATTTTCAATGTGTTGAATGGAAGGAGCATTCTAGAGATGAATTCGAGCAAGCATGAGCTACATGGTGACATGGGAATCAATCAAGTAGGCACCCTATCGTGAACCCACCCACAGGAGTATGTAAGGCAATCATGCCACTATGTAAGGGGTGGAAGTGCAGGATTGTATTGTGTAATTGTTTTATCGATGCTAATTATCGCAGTACTTTGATTTTATTTGATCCAAGATAGAAGACATAGCTGACTTAAAGCTTTTATCGAACTGTTCAACAGAGAAAGACATCGCCCTTTTCCTTGCTAGCATTGCCATTTGCATGCGTTGCTCTCGTGGCATTTTCAACACACTTGTCATTGCAATCGCATATTCTTGCACAGAAGCAGCCAAAAATCCAGTCTTTTCACCATCTTGATCAACAACAATGTCCATCTTCGGTCCAGCCGAATTATGAGCTATTTACCAAATAAGGCATTATTATCATTCATTAAATTAACAAGAAAAAAGATCAAACACACAAGAATAACCCCCCCTAACTTGGATATTTATAACCATACCCCAAAGTTTCCACAGGGGCATTCGTAAATATGCTACAAGTCAGGAGGTATTTTGGTTTTGTTCCAAAATAAAACATGCAAACAAGAGACAACCTATTGGTATGACACCAGCTGCCATGTACTCTACGACAACAATGCCGAAGTGCTCATCTATCATTGAATGCAATCCAGCTATGGCACCTCCCAGCAGTTCAACCAGCTCTCTATATAGCCATACAGAAAATTTTCAAATATTAATAGCAGCATTGAAGCTAGACTCTTCAGCACTACAAGAATTGACTTTGTATTTTCATTAGAAATGAAATCACAAACTCAAGGTATAAATTTGATGGCGTGCTGGCAAAGCTTATGATTCATAACCTTAAGGTCAAGGCCATGTCATGGTCTCAAGTCTAAAGTAATAAATCCAATGTTGTATCGTCAGGAAAAAACACTACTTAGAAACCATTGCACTGAGGATTAACAAACAGACTCTTCTCCTACAATGTTTGCTTTCAAAATTCGGTTCTCAATCCCCATCATTGCACCAAGAGTTCACAAACACTTTTTTCCAAATAAATCTAGTTTACAATTTTATTCTCCAAAGGCTAAAAATCATAGATATGTGATATAATAGTTAACACTCAAAAGAATTTCCAACTATATAAGTATTACCTGTATGAAACATTGATGAGAAAATCCACATGGTTTTCAATGCCCAAGTCCTTGCATTTCAGTTTCAGCTTTTCAACACGACCTTCATCTTCTTTGTGACGGCAACTCCCTACCAATTTCAACTGAATGCTATTTATTTTGTTTCTTATAAAATATTCATCTGTATATAGACAATTCACCACTTTCGCAAAAGCTTCAAGTTGCATATCATGAGCCTATATATGAACCAAAGAAATAGCTTAGTAAATCATACACAGAATTCCACTTACATGATGCAACCAAGAGATACCAACTGACCTTTTCTGGTCTAAACTGCGCCACCGAGATGAAAAATGTGTTGTTATCGTCACCTTTCTTTGCTAAAGGAAGTGTCTGCATCAGGATTTATTATAAGACCTTCAAAAGTGCTAGAAAAACAAACCAATCAAACAGCAAACTGCAAGAATGACACACCTGTAATGTCCGTGTATCGCAAGGAGGATAAATCCGCACAATTCGATCGGATATCCTCCATAATTTTTGAATATGAGATTGTGTCCAAGAAGAATTTACCATAGCAAGATTTGCATAACAGCCAACGAAGCCATATAGTATTGTCATCAATAGGTAATAGATAGCCTTAAATAAAGAGAGGAATAAACTGCAAACAAACACAATACACACTTTACTTTCAGAACTCATTGGTTTGAATGTTTATCATATGGCCAAAACTTACCAATGAAGTATAATTTTACTTGCCTTCGAGCAATGAAATTGTTATTGTTGTACAATGTTGTTCGCCCAAGAACCCTTGCAAACATGTCAGAGCTTACAGTGGGATAATGTGTATAGCAAACCACTTTGCATCCAAAAGCTCGGGCAAGAGGGTAGATGAATGCATATCCGCTTGTGTCAAAGAAAATCAATGGTGTACATTTCATCAAAGCTTCCATTCCAAGAACCATTGACCCTAGACTTTGCCCAAGGACTGTAAAGTGAGGGTATGTTTTAGCTTCCACCCAAAATCTCTTTTGCAAATGCACAACCTGAGCATTTCAACGTAATGATAAGATCATGCCCAACATGTGACAACAAATAACTCAAAACCAAACCAAAAAAAGGTCATGTCCATTTTGATCTATTTATTTATCCACACAATGAATTTAAAACAGCAATTTCCAATCAACCAATGTTAGATCGATTTACTAGGTTTGAATTATAATTAGATGAAACCACGGCTGCTGCACAGAAGAAAGTATTACGAAACAACGGAGACTGTTGGATGCGGCAGCGACAACAATGCAGCCTCAAACCTCAGAGGCTAATTTATTTAAAGGCTATATGTACGTAAAGACAAAGATACATCCATATATGCATGAGTACATATAGAACTTATAGCAACTTGAAAATATCTACAATTAAATTTTTTCTACTTGATTACATGGAAATAAACATACAAAACACATTAATAAAGTACCAAATACAAATCACAGATAGATACAATGACATAAGTATTAGATGTGGGCTGTTAGCTGTGGTTCCCTGAGAAGAGTATTATATAATTAGAAATTTCGGTTGACAGTGTGGTTTGTGGAGTAGGACTGGCAAAGGGATCAACTGCAAGTTTATGGTGAAAGAATTACTGGCCATTTTAGATGATGCAAAACATTCAAACACTCACAGTAAATCTCAGAAACAAGGTGAATAACAAATTCTGAAACAATAATGCATGAAAATATAATTTTTAATTTTGTTTTACCATTTCCAAGAGGGGAAATACAGGGAAACCAATGTTTCATCTTCCATCAGGAGACACATATGTGCTGCAACTTTGGATGAAAAAGAGTGCCAACATGATGCTATAACCATCACTACTAATAATACATAAATACATCTCTACTGGCTATTTCTAAGCCTATGAAATGCACATGTTTAGAGAGAGAGAGAGAGAGAGATGATCCTTCCAGCATATCACATTTGCAAGGTGATCCTTTATGATCCACACACAATTTCACATGCTCCATGCAACTTCCATTGGAGTGTGAACCAATCATACTTTTGGGTACTGACTTTCACCATCTGAGGTGCAACACTTGTGAATCCCTCCCGACACAGGCCTCCAGAGGATGCTTCACATCATTATTGACTTGCAGATTTTTCCTCCCTCATCAAAGAGCAAGCCTAAATCACAACAAGGAGATGTTTCCTGGGTTTTCCAGGGAGTGAAGAGAAGTTTCAAAAGGAGATGGATTTGAGCCTTTGGTAAACAGTCACATTGGCATATGCACATCCGTAAACTCCTCTGTCATGCTTCCTTTGGGTATGTGCATATGACTACCTAAAATCAGAATCAAAATCTTCCTTTTAGGGGAAGTGTCCTACAGGACTGGTTAGTGGAAACCAGAGGATGATACCTCGACTCAAGGAACACCAATAGCCAACAAAACCCAAGGAGACAATTGCAAAGAAGGGGAAGGTTGAGTGCCCATTATACTTTCATCACTCGAGAATCTGACAGCACAATAATTCATGGAGAATGCCAGTCAGGGAAACGTCAATTGTTAGAAGATCTCGAAGAAGAGCTTTGGCTAAACAAAGCTAAACTCCACAGTGCCTTGGGGCAGATGTACAGGACATTTTGACTATAGCAGAGGAATTAATGGCATGAGTCAACAACGTTGACACCTACTCCAAAAAAAAACAGTAAGCATCAGTTCATGAAGCCTGCTTAATGCGACAGCAGACGCTGCTCAAAGAACTACAATTGAAGAAATGATACAAGGTGTTGATGGATGCCCTAAAGGAGTTTGGGAAACATAAGGATGCACTAGGGAAGTAATATTTATTATCTGAATAATCTCTGAAAATATTTGAAGGCCGCATGCAGATATCATAAGATTAGCAGAAACAATATGGCGAGTAGGTTGCTGGACAGAAATAGAAGTGTGATGCGGTGATCATTGAAAAGACCTTCAGATGATCATTCAGTCAATTATCATTAATCCTGAGATCAGGTTCAATTACAGACGGCATACCTCTTATTATTCAGAGATGTCTGAGACAGGAGCATTACTATGAATTCAAGGGTATTTCCCATCTTTTTATGGAATTCTTTGACCTTTAGATCAAGTCATCGATTATTATGAGAGACGGACCAACCCCAGGATACTGCACAATAACAGAGAATGGGATGGCCATGAACACTCGTGGTCACACACCACACCTCTTGGTACCTCCATATATAGCATCCCTCTAAGGGGGGGGGGGAGCCTAGTCGCAATTAACCCACTCATCCAGCTTGATCATTTTCAAATGACGTCAACTGCACAGACGAGCTTGACAAAATAAACAGCAAATGTATTGGAAAATCTGGAGCTCAAAGCTATGCATTATACTCGATAGAGGATATGGATGTTTCTATTCTAGAGTAGAGAAACTCATGTTGCAGGATCTCATGAAATGTGTTCCCTTCATCTTTACTTGAGCAGTAGCACTAGCAGCCTCCCACCATACTCCATAGAGGAGCTCAAAGCTATGCATCATACTCGATGGAGGATATGGATGTTTCTATTCTAGAGTAGAGATACTAATGTTGCAGGATCTCATGAAATGTGTTCCCTTCATCTTTACTTGAGCAGTAGCACTAGCAGCCACCCACCATACTCCATAGAGGATATTGATGTTAACATTATAGAATAGAGAGACCCATGTTGCAGGATCTCATAAAATGCCTTCCCTGCATCTTTGTATGAGTAGTAACATTACTAGCTTGATGCATTACCCATTCCATTTCTGTTCTATTTACCTTATGTAGTGATTCTTTCCTCCTTTTATGTTCCCTATGTAATATCAGACATTGTAACAGATCGCTCAAATGGGTAAGATCGCTCAACTGGGTATAATTTATTTGGTCTCATATATCATTTTTTGGCCCTTTTGAAAACATTAACATCTCATCTTCATCTCTCTCACACACACACAAAAGAAAATAAACAAATTTTCGTTTTGATGATCCCACTGACCTTAGGGTGGGAAGATAGCTTCACACCGAAAACGCGAAGGGCTCGAGCAGATAAACTCTCAGGGGTCGCATCACTATCTCCTGTGTAAATGATACAAGAAAGATGTGGATCTTGCTCATGAAGAGCTCTCACTGCACACCATAGCACTCTCTCGCCCCCTCCTCCATCGTTAGTATAAGGGTGGAAGAACCCCACTGCGTACTCTCTCCTTCTATTCCTCAAGTACTGCCAAGCTGCAAGAAAGCATGAGAAGATGATCACGAGCAGAGTTGCAAACAAACATCCCCACATCTCCATCTCTGTTCTCTAAACAGAGACAAAGACAGAAACAGAAACAGAGGCAGGCCTAGCTCCTGTTAAGAAGAGTATTCTAATAATTGGCAATGGTCCAATGCATTCAATGTTTCTTTGTAACCTTGTCCATGGTACCATGATGGATGGGCCTAGGGTTCACTTGGTACAGCCCAAATTTTGTCCATAGTACCAATGATGGGCCTATGGTTCACTTGGCACGGGCCAATTTTTTGTCCATGGTACCATGGTGAGCCTAGAGCCTAGGGTTCATTGACATAGTCTACTTTTTGTCCATGGTAGGTACCATGGTGGGCCCAGAATTCACAATTATATTACATTTTTTTTCAATGGCCCTATTACGAGCCTAGGGTTCAAAGGTATAGTGCATTTTCTTTCCTGATTGAAACCTTTAAACAATATGCCCTATTATAACATGTCCATGTTCAAAAACATCTACGAAGATCTTGACTTCTAGGCATTTGGATAACTATAAAAGAGAGGTTTCCTTTGAACAATTCATGTTCTAGTCCATACATGTGATGAACTATGACAATCTATATTTACTAGTTTGAAGTAGGAGGGCTAAAAGATGTATGGTGTGCGTCAAGAAGAAATATGTGATTGCTCTATTATGCATTCCTTGATTCACTAGTCTCTTGTCGATTTCATCATCCTCTATACAATACTTCGTACAAAAAGGTCCTTCTCTCTCAATTTCGTGACATAGATGTTATAGTGTAGACCATCTAACCAACAGCCAAAGAGAGGCAAAGCAACCAACTTCAAATGTAGTCAAACACGCAAAGCAATATATCAAAGTGACACGAAGACTTTCAAACTTGCTTGTTCAAGGGGGAAAATGCATCACCAATGAATTTCCACACTTGAGTCCCCAATGCCTCATCTCACATTGAATAGAAAGTAAGCTAAGTCATACAAAAACAATGGTGTGTATGATGGACAAAGAGACAAGCTCTAGCAACCATTGATGAGTGTGATTACACTATTTGAAGAAGATAGTTTTGTCATTTGGCACAATATATGTGACATACTGTGAAAGCAACAGGTATTGGTTTCACATTACATGTATTGGTTTCCACAATAGAAGAAGAAGAAGATAGGTTTGTCATTCAGTGTAGCATACGTGATACTATTTTGTGTGAAATGTGAGCTTCCACATATTTCTCAAGTCTTGTGGCATTGCAAAAACACTGCATTCATAGAGGAATCTATTCACCAACATGAAGCAAGTGCCAAGTCATCCCATATCTTCATAACCATTTGAATCATCATGATGGAATGCATTTCAATTTTTAATTTTTAACATGCCACAATTTCACACAAATCTCTACCATCTAAACTCTAGATATAACCTTATACGCAAAAAAAAGGATCAATCTATCGTTGTACAAAGAGATCCTTCTGATTTTGATCTAATGGACTTCTATTATATGACAAATCCAGTTTCAAAGGACACTAATTAATTCGCCACAATCTAATACAGCTACCACAAAGCCCAAATTACTAATAATGGGATCAGCCCACGTTTATTTGTCATGATGATACTTTCCTTTGCATCTTTTATTCCAATCGTAACACTTGTAAATATCGACATCCAGTTAATTCAATAATTACATCATAAAATACACTTTGGTATGTGTAGCAAAGGTAGAGATTCGTCTATTACTCATTTACAAGGCCTCATAGCTTATAACTTTGAACTAATTTTACGTGATCCCTCACGATGAGTAGGAAGTTGAAGTTCTTTTGCCTCTTCCTTTTTCAATGGTGAAAAGTAGTAAGCCACTACATCAGGGGTGACACCATCTAGGGAAGGTGGGTTCCACTGTCAGAAGATAGAGATTATCAGGAGCATTAAACCACATATTTAAAAAGTTTAACACAATCATTCATATGCAAGTTAACCTAGTGGTTTGGAAACTTGCCCTGTAAACTCTAGGCAAGGAGTTTCCAAACCCCTTTAAACATTACCTTTAAGCTTTTTGAATCAAGAAAGTTAAGATGACATTGATTTAAACTTTGTGCAAAGCAAACAAATAAGTACAGGTTATATACCTTCGGGTTTCTGTCCTTGTCCACTAGAATAGCTCGAATGCCCTTCATGCACCAACAAACAATGGAAAATAGATGTTCATGTAGATGCAACTTAAGTTAGCACTGTTCCATGAATGATTGATGGCAAGAGTAAGCACCACAATTACCTATTAGCTAATAATATGAAAGGAAAACCAGAAGTAGAACAAGATATTATGTAACAGAATCTGATGCACTTCTCCATATTAAAAGATCTGGACAGTTTTTACAAAAAACATTGACCTTTCCAGCATAAAAGAAATCAAAACTTCCTGATATACAGGCTCAATTATAATCTTTCAAACAAGTCTTCCTCAACAAACAGACTACCCCTTGGACAAGACTGCTAACAAATACAAACTGGGGTCGATTAGATGATACCAACATTTTTGGTATAAAGGCAGATCAAACATGTGGAATACCAATTAAGAACAACCAACTCAATGTGAATTTCGTTGGGATTTAGATAACGAAATGATATTTTTTATGTGTGATGGAATGTACAATTATTTAGCAGGGACAGCATCCAATGTATGGTTTTTTAATTAATCAGTTTCTCTGAGATGTTACTACAAGACTCGTATTTCATTAAAGTTGACAAAATAGCATTTTCTAGATGATGACATATTAAATTCAAGGTCTGCTGAGAAAAAGTGCAATTTTTCTGCTTGAATTAACCAGCGTCTCATTATATATTATTACATTTGATATTAACACTTTCTAACTGACGGCATATCAAATTCAAGGTTTGATGAGCTAAAGAGCAAGTATTCTGCAGAATTGGAAGATAGGAATTTCTTTCAAATGTGTGCCATCTCTTTTTTGCCTTATGGAAACAGGTTATACTCCAAACCAAATAAGAAGCATTATTTAGTGGGCTCCATAAAATCATGAACTAAGATACTTAGAATCAAAATATAAGGAGGCAATAAACTACAAATTGATGGTGATATTTACCTCATAAAGGTCATTGGAAAATTTTCGTTCCACAAATCGTACTGTTGACCTGTACTCACGCACAAGACATTCACCTAGCGATTGATGTCTCCCTTCCCTTATCTGCAAGCAGATGAATATATTTTTCTTAGCATGAAAATCTTTTCTATTTGGCTTCCCAGCATTCAGAATTGTAAACAAACTTTCAAAAGAAAATAAAATCACATCCTTTTAAGTTAAGGTAGAGATCAGTTAATTTCGGTTGAGACAAAAATCAAATCAGCTAATTTCAGTTTGAGGAAAACCAAGCTCTAGAAACCCAGTACACAGATGTCATGAATGGGTCAATCATAGACATACCGACCGTAAAGTGACCTTAAGGCTCATAGGTGAGGCCTTTCTCAACATATCTGCGGTTGCTTTATACCAACCATGACAGTTGTTCCCTTCCAAATCCTATGAATTTATAGGAAAAAAAGTTTAGTATTTGTACATGAAGTTGAGAAGACAACAGCAAGGAAAAATATGGATACCAACGCCTTCAAGATATCTTCAACAGTAGTTTTCGAAAAGCATTTTGCAATTTCGTCCATCCTGCAAAACTCTCTCTCTCTCTCTCTCTCTCTCTCTCTCTCTCTCTCTCTCTCTCTCTCTCTCTAGGAAAGAAGGCAAGAACGTAGAATTTAAGCATATACATCTAGGAAAGGAAATCAAAATGCATAGCAAGTGATGGCCCGTAGGACTACGTATACCTCAAATTTGAAAATCATGTTTTGAAATTGCACAAGATATCCATGGGATAAGGGGTTAAGACTAAGTGATATAGCGCAAGGTATTGATGTTGTATTATTGGCGAAAACCTGGGAGCATGATCAATATGGCCTCACTCTAAAGGGAACATTGAATGTGCACAAATAGCATGCATTTACCATGAGAGCTTAGATAATTATATAAAACTATGTAAGTATGATGATTATAAGTGATCATTTCACAGACTTTTGTCAAGACATATTTGTTTTTTAGAAGCTTGGTAAAGTGTTGATTATGGGAGATTTTAATGCTAGAGTTGTAAAATACCAAAATATGGAGATATTGGAGTGGATCCTTGTCCATTATGTAACTCAAAGGATCCATTACGTAGGAAGTATGGGAGATTATGTATTAATGAAGGCATGTGATCTATCCGTGCTTTGTAGACTTTAGGAAAGCTTTTGATATGGTACCTCGGAGCATCTTTGGAGACAAATGGAAGAACTAGAGGTGTCACATAAATATATGCTTACAATTTCCCAAATCTATGAGAAGGTTATATGTTATGTGCGTATGGGTAATAAACTTTCAAACTTTTTCAATAGCACTATTGGTGTTAAGCAAGGATGCCCACTCTAACTAACTCTATTTGGTCTATGCATAGATGAATTGGAATAAATGGTTGCCAAGTTTGTAAAGGAAGAAGGAATTGAAGAAATTGTCATTGGGAATGTCGCCATCATGCTTTTGTTATATACAAATGATGTAGTGCTTTTTACAAATACTTATAAGAGAAGCACAAAAGCTTATGATGAAGGCATTGGAAAAAATTTACATGCACAATAAATTAAGTGTCAATAGCTCTAAAACAAAGATTATGCTTGTAAAGAGCCAAAAAAAAAGATCAATCATGCATTATGTACAACATTGAGCTTCAAATATCTGGGCCTTGAAGTTCCTTCAAATCATAGATGGAATGAATGTGCTACACACCGTTTAGAGGCAGGAAAGAGAGCATATTTGCATTTGAGAATACATGTAATCATGGAGATTAAGTGTTGGGTCCTCAAGAAATACCTTTTCAACACTTTGGTGACACTGGTGCTTCTCTATGGCGGTGGAGGTATGGGGTAGTAGCATCCTTAAATCTACTTGGAAAGCGTTTGAAAATGTCCAAAACTATTCTTACAAAGTTTCTTCATGTTAAGAAACAAACGTCATACACCCTCCTTGAGAGGGGATCACTTCCCATTGAGATCATGGCCATGGAAAGGGTTGTTGAATACATGCTTAAGGTTCAAAAAAGTCCGTCAAATCAACTTTATAGAATCGCATGGGAAGCAAACAAAAAGATCCAAAAGACACAAAAGCAAAATTTTCTATTCTAGTTGGATGCAAGATAAAAATGGTTTGGTAGATGGGGAGATGCAACATACTTGTTTCATGATGCATCACTAGATTGCAACACCGATGTATCATGACATGGGACAAATGTGGAGGCTCACGCTTCACACATTATACTACACATGTTGCACCACTACAAAACCATATTCTTCACAGAACAGCGAAACCATACACATCGATACATGCTAGAGCTCATCCCGTTGTCTGCCATTCGAGTCATTGCTTCCATGTTACTTAGCTCACATGCACTGCGATGTGAAACAAGGTGTTGGGGCACAAGTAATGAGAGTGGTTGACTATGCATACTTTGCCTAAACAAGTGAGAGTTTCCATGCTTTCCACACATCTTCAACCAAACCCAAACCTTGCATAAATTTCTCTCACAACAATGTGCACTCCCGACTGCAACATTCATTGGTAAAGTTCTTGAACATTGAGAGTCGCTACTCACTTTCACATGTATTACGTGAAATGTAATATTTTTGGTCTCATAGATCATATCTAACTTCAGAAGATGATAATAGAATGAATCTCTCTCTCCTACCTTTTACCATTGCCTTGTATTTACAAAGGATCTAAAGTGAAACTTACAACTTTGCACATTTAGTTTCGTTGGTGGTATCTTTTGAAATAATTTCGTATCTAACACATATTATATAAATAGAAACAACTAACTTGTAAAGAGGACTGGTACTTGTTGGTTTCACTTGACGAGCAAATTGATCTATGATAGATATCACGTCTTCAACTTCCCTTCCACTAAAGTTGTGCAATACCTCTTCCAGCTCCAGCAATGCCTAAAGATAAATAATCGTTGTGACAAAAAATGGCACATCCAAAAGGAAAGAAAAGCCTACTTTTTATAGAAATGAAACAAGTGCATGTACAAACATATCTCTTTCTACACACTCTTACTTTAGAAGGAACGAAATGAGTTGCAAGTCCACATGCTAGCACATCAGGTCCGTCCAAACGTGCACCGGTTAGACCTACATATTCTCCTGAACAAAAATGTGTCGTATTGATTGTAAATCACAATAGAAATACATTTCAAACATCTTGATATGTGCATGTTTATATTTTTCATCATAGTGGCATGCACATATTTGTGTGGGAAAACCCCCCCAAATAGTTGTGACTTTTTGTTTATTACCCCAAATGCCAACCCCGAAAGAATGACAGGGGATGACTTGTCACTTAATTAGGGACATTTAGGGAAATAAAGAAAAACTCAAGGATATTTCAAGTTCTCCCCATTCATATTTATCATGTAAGTTTGAAATTACAGAAATTCATTAATTTATCTCTACAGTACCCAAATATCCAGGAAGGCGTGAGAGAAAATGGGATGCTCCAACATCTGGATGTAGACCAAGTGCAGTTTCAGGCATAGCAAATACCTGCCATTCACAATTTTTTATTTACACAAATAGCATTAAATTTTGATGATAGATATATGTGAAGAAGAATGGGAAACATGAAATAAATAAAGTATCAAATGAGGTGGAATGTAGTGGGAACAGTTATCTATACATTAAAAACAGCACTTTCAACAAAATACAGTATGGTTTTCATATGCATGGCAGAGCCCATACATTGGACAACTGAAATGGTACAACTGTCTATTCTCTTATTAATAATATGCTAGAGCTTTTGACAATATTATTAATATGGTTACAATGGATTCTTTCTGTAGAAATGAGACCATACAATGTAGGCTTTGATATTCAAAACACAATGAGAATGACAAACCCACAAAAAAAGAAATTGTAGTATCGTTCCTAAGAGGCCAAAATAGCTATGTACCCCAGCAAGAGATTACATCTAAATTGTTGTCTTATCGAGACCAATGCAATAAGTTTCCCCAAAGGCATGTTAGCTTTCCTACAAATATTTAGTTGAGGGTACATTCAACTAACCATGACCAAAACATAAATTTCACATGAACTATTTGTAAAATAATGTGAGATCTCAAATGAACAGAAACATTTTCCTTCCAAATATCTCCAACATTGGCTAGTCAAAGATGGAGAGATCTCTAAGCAATGAAACTACCTTCAATGTAGAGAGATGATGATCTTGATTAGGGAGAAAGAACAAAAATAAAGCTATATTAGCATATCTAAGAGGCGAAAATGGGCTCTGATACCCAAGAATGGTCTTTCATGCTGTAGATCAATGAAAGAAATGAATAAAAGCTGCCTCACATGTATAGTTTCTTTGGTTGTACTCCTATATATACATTTGTGCCACAAAACTTGTGCCATGACAAACATTAAAGAGTGTTCCAAAAATGTAGAGTGTAAGGATCAGAAGTTATATACAGTTTTTTCTGTTGCAATTCTAATATGTCCATGAATCGAAATCCCAGTACCTCCTCCCATTACAATCCCATCAAGCAGAGATACCTACCACATATAATAGCAGTATAAGGAAAGTGTAAAAGCATATTAATGAAAAACATGTTTTGTAACTTCAAACTCCATTCACTTACATGTGGCTTCTTGCAAGTTCCCACTATGTAATTAAGTTGATATTCATCATAAAAAAAATCATTTGCCTGATTGTAGTTCCCTGATTAAAAGTGTCTACTGCTCATATAAGACACTACCATGTAATACATATGAACAAAAATATATGCTTTCATAGTTAGAACTTTCACACATTCAATCAAATCATCCAAAATAGAAACATAAAGGTTACCTGTGTTTCCACATTGTGCTGTTGCTGCAACATCACCCCCTGCACAGAAAGCCCTTCCAGATCCCTACATTCAGAAAACATTAAAATGATTGACATAAAAGAAAGAAAAAATGAAAATTTTCTGGCATTTTCAGAGAGAAACCTTTATTATGATCAAAGAAACTTGGGTATCATTCTCCCATTGTTCATATAGCTTCTTCAAGGACTTTATCTGTGCATCGTTTTCAAGATGAAACAATTTAATTTACATCAATGACAATATTTATTTTTAAATCCCCCCCTCCCCAAAAAATAGAGCATCCTTACCATTGAATGTGAAAGGGCATTGAGTTGTTTTGGCCTATTCAAAATTGCCACTCGAACCTGGTCAAATTCAAGAGCTAGAATCTGCATGCAAGAAAACACATGTTTTCTCTCTATTATGATACATTTTGTATACTAAGCATGTGCAGTGTGCTATTTTTCATTCACATAATGAGCATTTTTCAAATTATGTTTAGATGTAGAATTGGTCTATAATCTGGCGTGTGTTCTTTTTTGGTGAAAAAAGGATAAGTACTAAGTGGTGACATGTGAACTAAATTAGATAAGGACAAAGAAAAAGAAGTCTGATTGGAAAATTTGCAATTGAAGTTTCAGGATCTTCTGTGGAAGCAAACTCTCCATAGCTGCCTGAATATTAGAGCTTGAATCTCTAAAACCTCTCCACATACACCATGAAAACAATTTCTCTATGCCGTTCTCACTATCTAATTTACAAATATAATACACAAGAATAATGTCTCACATATCTCCATAATATTCTTGAGATCTTCCATTAAAACAGTTTTCCATAGCAGTATGAATGTTAGAACTCAAATCTCTAAAACAATTTAAGGTATTTTGCAGAAAATCGCATTCTCTATGTCATTCCCTTCAGGTCTCTATCCCATGTGTCAGTCTAAGGGACATCAATATGATCTTATACTCCATATTTCTGTATCCTGATTGTATCATGTTCAGAAATACGACCAACATGTACCTCTAGGAGATAATTTTTTGTCATCATCTAAATTATGGAATATAACATTTTGTCAGCATCTCTTCACAATACCGATACTATGTGCTTCACGCATTCACAGACTTACTCCTTGATCCTAGTATTTTACCACTAAAGCAACTCATGATTCAGTGCTATTTATGGCACTTCTCTGGAGCTGCCTCAGAGTTATGTAGCATTACCATGGGAAAGATCTGGAATATACTTTGGAAACCTAAAGTATGGAATATGCATTTACGCTTGTAAAGAATTTATTAGAAATTCCAATAATCAGTGAATGATAGTAGTGTTGCCAGAATTGTTTGGAGACGCTACTACCAGTAAGTGAGGGCATACTGATTTGTGTCATGTATTAGACTTCATCGGAATGTATAGAGACCCAATACAAAATCATGGGGCCCACTACCCCAGCATGCGGTATCACTCTTGCAGAAGCGCTTCATGCCGCGCATCTAGCCCAACAAACGGACTTCGTGTGTACAGTTAATGAAAAGACACTTGCACTTCCCTAAGAGGATTAGTCAGGAATAATGCAGTGTTAGCAATGGAAAGGTTTTGGGTATATTAATGTTATGGCATATGAACTCTTCTCTCCCTCAGAAAGAATATCTTAGAAATTCCAATACATCCAAGTCACCGTGGCAACATACTACAATCTTCTTGCATTGCCACGGTGAAGTGATCATAACAAAAATGTGTTACAGAGAAGCTACAACTTTATGCAACCATCATCTAAAATCCTAAACTTTTCGTTCCTTGATTGCATGCCTTGGGAATTTACTAAAAGCTGATCCTACCATATCCCTTTGTATATCAGTTTTCTGTGCCGCCAGCATTTCAAAAATCTGAACGTTTCTTAATTTACGTGCTTGAAGAAGCACTGGAAACATGAAGTCGAGATCCTCTCACAGAAACCAAATCAGTTACCTGTGGAAGCATCGTTCAGAAACCTAAACACCACTCCAAAAAACATACGGATTTCCTTAGGGAATGAGCTTCCGCTGCAAAAGAAAAACGAGATTCCGCACCCGATTCTTGAAAGGCCAGGGGTTTCTTTTAACGTTTCCTAGTTAGGTTACAAGAATCAACCATACAGCGTTCTATTTCAGAGCAGATCAGAGCAGATAGAGAGGGGAAAGGAAGGATCGATGGCCAGACCTCGCTATTGCTGCTCTCGGAAAGAGACGCCATGTCGATAATCGCATGCTTTGAAGAAAAAGAAGAGAACGAAGCGGGGAGGAGGAGATGAGGAGGATTTGGTTCGCATTGAGAGGGAGAGATAGAGTGTGTGTGTGTGTGTGTGTGTGTGTGTGTGTGTGTGTGTGTGTGTGTGTGTGTGTGTGTGTGTGTGAGAGAGAGAGAGAGAGAGAGTGAGAGTGAGTGATTGTGTGTGTGAGAGACAGAGAGAGAGTGTGTGTGTGTGTGTGTGTGTGTGTGTGTGTGTGAGAGAGAGAGAGTGATTGTGTGTGTGTGTGTGAGAGAGAGAGAGAGAGTGTGTGTGTGTGTGTGTGAGAGACAGAGAGAGAGAGTGATTGTGTGTGTGTGTGTGTGAGAGAGAGAGAGAGAGAGAGTGTGTGTGTGTGTGTGTGTGAGAGAGAGAGAGACTTCAATTTAATCCGATGGCTCGATTGGGTTTGGTAATAGTTAAGGATGTTATGTTCGTGTCACAAAGAAGATTAATGGCTTTTCGAATAATACGATCAACATTGCGTATACCAAAAGGTTATACCTTTATATTGGGATAAGTTGCACGAAATATTGTATTCGTATGAGCCAATTCCTGATTTAGATGGGTGACCTCAAGAGCTTGATTGGAGGTTTGTTGGAAATAGGAGATTGATTATGATCTCAACGAATGTTGCTTATCACAAGTTGATTGACGAACGTGAGTGGTTGGAAGAAAGGGTTATAAAGATATGGGGTTTTCATAAGCCCATTACTTGGTGGCTTCATGTGATCAAGGCAGGTTGGTGTTCTCGATTGATGCTACGAGCCAAGGTATTTATTTGGAGAGTTATGGTTGGAGCTTTACGATTAGGGGATGCGTTAAAAAAAAAAAACAATACTCGAGGATCGTGTTTCTTTTGTTCGGTGGAATAGGAACATAGTAGGCATTGATTTATTTCATGCCCGATGGCAATGATGGTTTAGAGATGTATCAAATTATTGTGGATGTCTCTAACTGGAGTAAGCCTATCTTCCTTCAGTTGGGTTTTTGCACGTATGGAGAACAATGAACCAATGCCTCATTTTCAAATTATTTTTGAGTTCTTGAGGTATTGGGGACTATGGTTCAATTGGAATATGCAAAATGCCTTCACTTTTGATTCGCAAGTTGGGGAGAGAAAATATGTTCTAAAGTTAAAATGACTTTTTTTGTGGCAATTGTCGGTGCTAGAGAAGTCACAAAATCTTAACCATGAAGAGAGAGAACTCTACAAGGTCACGTATCATCATATTCGCCATTTGAATTGGTGTGTAGGGTGGCATTGAGTTTGGAGTCGTAGTAGTCTTTAGATCCCATAGGTAGAAGGGGTTTTATACTTTATAGTAAGTTAGTCATGGTGGTGTTTTTTCTTTCGTAATGAAAGCCATTATTTACGAAACAAGAGAGACAAAGAAGAGAGTGTGTATGTAGCTCAGTTGATAAGTTTGCCCAATGGAGACCAGAAGGTCATGGGTTCAACCCCTACATTCCACGATGGCATCTAGTAAAATTGAGAGATATGTATGGAGTAATAGAGACGTGAGAAATTTGGTTTCAAACCCAATACATAGTAACAACTTACGATTAGGGTAAGCTAATTACGATAAAAAAAGGGAGAGTGTGGGTGTGTGTGTGTGTGTATGCGCATATGTATTACTAGAAAAAAGTGTGTGTATTACTATAAAAAAAGTGTGTGTGGTGTGTTTCTTAGTTCTTTTTTGGGAGTTGGGTCTATTCATTCATCCATGAAATGTTTTTATTATTATTCTAGGTTGCAATCTTCTCAAGTTTGCTTTTGCTATGATAGCTCAGCCTCATTGGCTAAATTGATCCCCATGGATTGAATCTCGACCGAACGAGCCAGTTACGGTGCACCGATATTCTCAACGTGCCCTTTTCACACAAGGGCACGATCCAATTTCTAGATGATCTCACCTGTTTCCTCTTGTTGCTCATTCAGTGCACCCACGTGAGACCTTTTTGTCAATTGTTGGCGAATTGTTACAAATTATCTCTCTTATAGATAAACACTCTGTATTAACATATTATCTCTTTGTGGGGCTTTGTTGGTTTGTCCATGGATTTGATGGGCAATTTCATGAGACCTTGGGTAGCAATCCAAGTGACAAGATTCTTTGAGAACCACATTTTCCATACTAATTTTTCTATTGATTAGTTACCATGGATGATTTCTCTTCCATGTAGGGATTTGATATGAGATATCGCTTAGTGAGATGGTTGGTTTGTAAATCAATGCGATGGAGCTCAAGTAGGGCATTGTGTCATGTCCAACACACCTTCAACTTGTATGGTATCCAATGAAATTAGGATATATGTGTGTTTCCATTTTAAGAGGTTTGGATATGAGTTGACGTGTTGCGTGACATAGTTTTGTGTGTGAGTTTTTTGCGTTAGATGGGGGATTCTTTGGTTTATTTGCCTAAACACATATAACTTGTTAACTAGTGTTTACGTGTATGCTTTTAATTCCTTTCCGAATTTCACATGGTTTTTTTCTCTTCCAAATATTTACAACTCAATTCACACATACAAGCAAACATGCAATTGCCCGAAGCAAGGCTTGCATGGGTTACTCCTCCATCAAAAATTGTTGAGAATCAAACTCGACTTACAGTGTGTGGGAACACACTCTGGGATACTCAAGTGTGTGACCACCCCACCTCCTTGTATAGTAACTAGTGTGTAACAGAAGTTAATGTTATATGACACATATTCTTTAAGTAGTTAAGACACAACCTCTTTCCCAAGAGGTGGTACTAGTGAGAGAACTTAGAGAGAAGGTGAGTACATAAACACCTTCTCCTTCTCTTTGTAACTGTTGGTCATTCTTGTTTCCTTGTAATTTACATTTTTTTGCTTTTCGGTAATCTTAAGTTCTCTCTCTCTCTCTCTCTCTCTCTCTCTCTCTCTCTCTCTCTCTCTCTCTCCACACACTCACACAGTTCTTCCGCTGCACAGAAACCATCCAATTCTTTACATGGTATTAGAGTGCGTGGTAGCTTGATCCAAGCCCATCACCTTTACGTGTGTTGTGCCTAAGCCCACGTTCGGAAAGAATTGACTGATCATTGTAGCAGCAATATGCACATTTCGTATCAAAGAGAATAAGAAGAAGTTTGACAATGAACACTCATATGGGAAGTGCTCTTCCTACTGAGAAGCTCGATAGAAACAACTTTGCATCTTGGGAGTACAAGATGCACCAATACCTTGTCGGCCAAGGCTATTGGAGTTATGTCGAATGAGCAAATGAAAATCAACCCAACCCAACACATGCCGACTACCCAACTTGGGAGCAAGTGGTGAGTCATGTGTTGTACTGCCTTGCATCATGCATCTATGATCACATGTTGGGCTACATCTAAGAGGTATCATGATATGGCAAGACTCGAACCCATGACCTTATGTTATATGGGTTAAGCTCTTAACCATCACACCATCCATTGTAATTTTTAGGACATTATTTTCATTTAAACTTTATTATAAGAAATTAATGTATATTCCAGATTTCTCTGGAACATTCTAGAAGCTTTAGGATTACTCCTGAGAACACTATAAAAGAAGGCACTAGGCATTATGTTGAACCAAATTGGTTCAACGCCAGTCTTAAGCCTCTTAGCCATTTTGTACTTATCCTTCACATAATATACTAGCTGTTATCATCATTTCTCTCTCTCTCATCCTCGCTATCTCTCTCTCTCTCTCTCATCCTCGCTATCTCTCTCTCTCTCTCTCTCTCTCTCTCATCTTACGCAGTCCTGTCCTCTTAGTACTAATAGTACTTCTCTTCTTTAGTACTAATTCTCTCTCTGCTTTAGTACTATTCCTAATAGTTTGAACCAATTTTCTCCTCAAGCCTACTTGTCGTTCTCCCTCATCCTCCTACCCTTTTCCCTACACTATGGCTACTGTTAGCGCCCAAGAATATCAATCTGTTTTCTCCGAACTACGGTGCCTAAAAGAAAATTTTGTTGCCTTGGAACAAGAAAACCAACGGCTAATAGGGGATCTGCAACAAATTGCTCTAGAAAAACAACAAACGCAGCAACAACATGGGGACTTAGCGTTACGGGTACAACAACTTGAAGCAGCATTGCAACAACAAGGATTAAGTCCCCAAGGATTTCATAAAGAGCCGAAGATTGGACTTCTTGTGAAATTTGATGGAACGCAATCACAATTCAGGGGATTCCTTAATCAGGTATGATTAGTCATCCAAATGCATCCTTCCCGATACCCCACTGATGCATCTCGAGTCAGCCTAATAGACACATTGCTTAGCGGCTCAACCTTAGCATGGTTCGCTCCGCTTCTAGAAAAACAATCGCCCTTGCTTAATAACTTTGAAGATTTTATTAGTGAGTTTAAAGCCTGCTTTGGAGACACCAACAACATCAAGACGGCGATCAACAAGATCCGAAGATTGCGTCAAGGCGATCGTCCAACCTCTGCCTACGCGGCGGATTTCCGTCTACTCGCCTCCGATATCCCCTGGGATGATCAAACACTAATGGAGCAGTTTCGCTCCGGCCTGCGAAACGATGTAAAAGATTTACTTTTAACCTTCCCCGAAGAACCAAAATCTCTTACGGAGGCAATCAGTCGAGCGGTCCGATGTGACAACTGCCTTTTCGAACGGCGTTCCGAACGTCAATTACAAATACTATGCTCTAGGCTGGAGCCCACATACACCTCAGTCGCGGCTAAAGAGTTCACACGCGACGTACCTCAAGCAAATACTCCGACACCGATGGAGATTAACACCATGCGTCGACGTGGCCCGTTATCGGAAGAAGAAAAGCAACAACGTCGTGCAAATCGATTATGTCTTTATTACGGTGGACCAGGGCATATTGCAATCAATTGTCCCCATAGGCCAAGAAGACATGTAAATCAAATCTTAGCCTGTACTAAACCCGAGTCAATTCTTCCCTTAGGAGTGTTTGATAGTATTAATAATACTAATAGAGTGTTTGATAGTATTAATAGTACTAATAACCCAAGTATCTCAAACAAATTTGAAATCCTTAGTCAATTAGATGAAGAGTTAAACGATTGAGTCCAGCCAAAATAGGAGCCGTTTGGTTGGACAACCCTAGATTTGTACAGCCCATTAGTGGTTCCATTCCCTCCAAGCAAGTTAGCAATGTGTTCCTAGCCCAAGTCATGGTTAGTACTAAAAGTACTCCCCCAGTACAAGTCCTAGCACTTTTAGATTCTGGAGCCAAATCCTGTTTCATGGATCGAAATTTTGCCCAAGCTTCTCAGATATCCTTAAGAAAACTTCCTTGCCCCGCATCTGTAGTAGTCATTGATGGTCGTCCCATTGCTTCCGGGAATATTGTAGAAGAGTCAAAAAAACCCATTCAGGTTGTTCTAGGTAGTTTTGTGTGTGTAGTATCATTTAATATAATTAATAGTCCAGAGCATCCCATTGTCCTAGGATTACCTTGGTTTGAACTACATAATCCAGACATAGATTGGAGAACAAGAGAAGTCCGATATTGATAACCCCAAGAATCTACTCATTGAGTTTCGACCATTTCACTACGTCAACTACGCGAAGAAGGACACAAGGAGGCAATGTTCCTATTTGCCATATCAGTACATCCTTTCAGCAATATTAAGGAGGAATCCTTAATGCAACTTCCGGCGAAATATCATCCTTATGCCGAAGTATTTGACAAGGTAAAAGCTGGTACTCTTCCTCATCATCGTCCCTACGATTGTCCCATCGATTTACAACTAGGAGCAGAGCCACCATGGGGACCAATCTACAACTTGTCACCCACCAAGTTAGAAGTCTTTTGAGCCTACATAGAGGAGAACTTGGCAAGCGGGTTTATTTGTCATTCGAAATCTCCATGTAGGGAGTGGACAAGGCCGTTAGTGCGGAAGAGATCACACAGTATGAATCTATGAGGAAGAAATTACATGCGTATGAGAGAGGGAAGAACAAAATACATACATTGAGAGAGAGAGAGAGAGAGGCACAAAGAATATATCTATATTCATAAAAGGGCAACCGTTACAACAATGAACAACCAACCTCTACAAAAGGTTACAAAGTCACTTTATATATTGACTCACTTAGGGCAACTACCCTTTATGTTATTTACAGAAATAGCCCGAACTTGGGCTCTCTAAGAGGATAGTGTGAATACGTCCATTATACATTTGTATTCGACACTCCCCCGTAATGGGTGTATACATGGGCTATCTAAAAATACAGGTATAGGCATAGGTTCTCGGACAGATCGGTTTTTTTCGAATCGGCATGATCCAAAGACAGAAGACCGAACCGGTCGGGTCGGAAAAGCTAAAGCCGATCGTCAGTGAACCGATGTCTGTTGTCCGAAACCGTCCTGCACTATGTCCGGCTTCAACCGGACCGATATGTTGTTACGCCCATCTGTTGCCGAAGAGACCGGAACCGGTCTGCCGAAAGACACTTGGTCATTCCATCTGCGACATTATCAGTTGTGGATATCTTCTCTAAACCGATTTTCCCGGAAATGACGTTGTCCCGAACGAAGTGATATCGAACTTCGATATGCTTGGAGGCGTTGTGATGAACCGGATTTTTCGACAAAGCAACAACACTCTGACTATCACTGTAGACAACTGGAGCCGAGTCGGAGTCGACTTGCCGAAACGTGTGCGCCAGCCAACCGAGCCATAAAGCTTCGTTCGTTGTGTCGGAGGCAGCTACATATTCTGCTTCGGTCATTGAGGTGGTTGTGCACTCCTGAAGTTTCAACTTCCACGAGATTGCTCCATTGCCGAATTTAAAGCAATATCCGGTTGTTGACTTGCGACTGTCCACACAGCCAGCGAAGTCTAAGTCGGTGTAACCGACTACACCTGAAGTTGAGTTCGGACCGAAAAGGATGATGTGGTCTTTTGTGCCAGCTAAATATCTGAACACATGCTTAACTGCATTCCAGTGCGATCGGTGTCATGATATGGCAAGACTCAAACCCATGACCTTATGGTATATGGGTCGAGCTCTTAACCATCACACCATCTATTGTAATTCATAAAATATTATTTTCATTTATATTTTATTATAAGAAAGTAATGTATATTCCAGATTTCTCTGGAACATTCTAGAAGTTTCAGGATTACTCCTGACAACCCTATAAAAGAAGGCACTAGACATTATGTTGAACCAAATTGGTTCAACGCCAGTCTTAAGCCTCTTAGCCGCTTTGTACTTATCTTTTCACATAATATATTAGTTGTTGTCATCATCTTTCTCTCTCTCTCATCCTCGCTATCTCTCTCTCCTCTTCTCACTTCCTCTCTCGGGAATCTCACGCAGTCCCGTCTTCTTAGTACTAATAGTACTTCTCTTATTAGTACTAATTCCATCTCTGCTTTAGTACTATTCCTGACAGTTTGAACCAAATTTTCTTCCTTTCCTCGGACCTACCCTTTTCCCTATACTATGGCTACTGTTAGTGCCCAAGAATATCAATCCGTTTTCTCCGAGTTACAGTGCCTAAAAGAAAAGTTTGTTGCCCTAGAACAAGAAAACCAACGGTTGATAGGGGATCTGCAACAAATCGCTCTCGAAAAACAACAAACGCAACAACAACATGGGGAGTTAGTGTTACGGGTACAACAACTCGAAGCAGCGTTGCAACAACAAGGATCAAGTCCCCAAGGATTTCATAAAGAGCCCAAGATTGGACTTCCTGTGAAATTTGATGGAACACGATCGCAATTCCGGGGATTCCTTAATCAGGTACGCTTAGTCATCCAGATGCATCCTTCCCGATATCCCACTGATGCATCTCGAGTCGGCCTAATAGGCACGTTACTTAGCAGCTCAGCCTTGGCATGGTTCGCTCCACTTCTAGAAAAACAATCACCCTTGCTTAATAACTTTGAAGATTTTATTGGTGAGTTTAAAGCTTGCTTTGGAGATACCGACAGCATCAGGACGACGATCAACAAGATCCGAAGATTGCGTCAAGGCGATCGTCCAGCCTCGGCCTACGCAGCAGATTTCCGTCTACTCGCCTCAGATATCCCCTGGGATGATCAGGCCCTCATGGAGCAGTTTTGCTACGGCTTGCGCAACGATGTCAAAGACTTGCTTTTAACCTTCCCCGAGGAACCAAAATCTCTTACGGAGGCAATCAGTCGAGCGGTCCGATGTGACAACTGCCTTTTCGAACGGCGTTCGGAACGTCAGTTACAAATACTACGCTCTCGGCTGGAACCCACATACGCCTTAGTCACGGCTAAATCGTTTGCACGCGATGTACCTCAAGCCAATATTCCGACACCGATGGAGATCAACACCATGCGTCGACGCGACCCATTATCGGAAGAAGAAAAGCAACGACGACGTGCCAATCGATTATGTCTTTATTGCGGTGGACTAGGGCATATCGCCATCAATTGTCCGCATAGGCCAAGAAGACAGGTAAATCAAATCGTCGCCTGTACTAAACCCGAGTCAATTATTCCCTTCGGAGTGTCTGATAGTATTAATAGTACTAATAGGGTGTCAGATAGTATTCATAGTACTAATAACCCAAGTATCTCAAATAAATTTGAAGTCCTTAGTCAATTAGATGAAGAGTTAAACGATTGAGTCCAGCCAAAATAGGAGCCGTTTGGTTGGACAGCAGCCCTAGATCTGTACAGCCTATTAGTGGTTCCATTCCTTCTAAGCAAGTTAGCAATGTGTTCCTAGCCCAAGTCATTGTTAGTACTAAAAGTACTCCTCTAGTACCCGTCCTAGCACTTTTAGATTACGGAGCTAATTCCTGTTTCATGGATCGAAATTTTGCCCAAGCTTCTCAGATATCCTTAAGAAAACTTCCTTGTCCCGCATCTGTAGTAGTCATTGATGGTTGTCTCATTGCTTCCGGGAATATTGTAGAAGAATCAGAACCCATTCAAGTTGTCCTAGGTAGTTTTGTGTGTGTAATATCATTTAATATAATTAGTAGTCCAGAGCATCCCATTGTCCTAGGATTACCTTGGTTTGAACTACATAATCCAGCCATAGATTGGAGAACAAGAGAAGTCCGATATCGACCACCCCAAGAATCTACTCACCGAGTTTCGACCATTTCACTCCATCAATTACGCGAAGAATGACACAAGGAGGCAATGTTCCTATTTGCAATATCAGTACATCCTTCCAGCACTATTAAGAAGGACTCCTCAGTACAACTTCCGGCAAAATATCATCCTTATGCCGATGTATTTGACAAGGTAAAAGTCGGTACCCTTCCTCATCACCGTCCCTATGACTGTCCCATCGATTTGCAACCAGGAACCGAGCCACCATGGGGACCAATTTACAACTTGTCACCCACCGAGTTAGAAGTCCTTCGAGCCTACATAGAGGAGAACTTGGCAAGCGGGTTCATCCGTCATTCGAAATCTCCGGCCGGTGCACCCATCTTCTTTGTCAAGAAGAAAGATGGCTCACTTCGTCTCGTCGTTGATTACCGCGGATTGAATAAGGTCACCATCCGGAATAGGTATGCACTTCCTCTTATATCAAGTCTTTTGGAGCGAGTTAATGGTGCCAAGTTTTTTACCAAAATCGATCTACGAGGAGCGTATAACCTCGTGCAGATCCGACCGGGAGATGAATGGAAGACCGCCTTTCGCACGCGATATGGGCATTTCGAGTATACTGTTATGTCGTTCGGCTTAACCAATGCACCCACAGTCTTCCAACACATGGCAAATGATATATTCAGAGACCTCTTGGATATTTGTTTGATCATCTATCTGGATGATCTATTACTTTATTCGAAGACCCAGCAATAGCACGATTCTCATGTACTATTAGTACTAAAACGACTCCGCGAGAATGGTCTTTATGCCAAGCTAGAAAAATGTAGCTTTGACTGCAAGCAAGTGGAATTTATAGGCTACGTCATCTCCTCAAAGGGCATCGCCATGGATCTAGCTAAAGTCCAAACTGTACTTGAGTGGCAAATTCCACGGTCGGTACGAGATGTACAATGTTTTCTAGGTTTTGCTAACTTCTACCGTAAGTTTATACAGGATTACTCAAAGATTATTTTACCCCTCACACAACTTACGAAGAAGGGCCAGGCATTTCTTTGGTCCATTGAAGCAAATATGGCTTTTCGGCATCTTAAGAAACCCTTTACATCAGCACCGATTCTAGCTCATGTGGATACCAGCAAACCATTCATCATGGAGGCTGACGCTTCAGATTTCGCTCTCGGTAGCATCCTTTCTCAACAAGGAGATAAAGAAGAGTTGCATCCGGTGGCTTTCCATTCGCGCAAATTCGATGTCGTGGAAATCAACTACGAAATACATGACAAGGAGTTATTAGCCATCGTGGATTCATTTGTGCAATGACGACATTTCTTAGAGGGCTCTCCACATCAGGTCATTGTCTTTAGTGATCATAAAAATCTTTCTTATTTCCAAAACGCTCGCGTACTAAATCGATGGCAAGCTCGGTGGGCGCAATTCCTCACGCATTTCGACCTCAAAATCACATATCGACCGGGGAAGCAGCAAGGAAAAGCAGATGCACTATCACGACATTCGTATCTTGCACCTCGTCCTGGTGATCCAACATTTGATAATCAAAAGCAAGTAATCTTGGGACCAACACGATTGCACACGACATGGATTTTTCACACCCCGATGGATTCACGGATTACCGATGACATACGTACAAACTTGAAGACAGATAGCTTTGGTCAAGACATCCTGGCGCACATTGATACTTCTCGGGCATACTGTTCTCAGTCTCAACAACCAGGTATTGACTACCGACAATTCGAATATCATAATGGTTTGTTATTCTTTAAAAAGCGCGTATATGTCCCCGATTGCTCCTGTCGCCTTCAAATCATCCAGCATTGTCACGACACCCATACAACGGGACATTTCGGTAGTACTAAGACGTTGGAGCTAGTGCAACGATCTTTTTGGTGGCCCCACATGTGCCGTTTTGTTGACGACTACGTTCGGACTTGTGATGCTTGCTGCCGAGCAAAGATGCCACGACACCATCCATATGGCTTGTTGAAACCCTAGCCGATTCCAAGTAAGCCATGGCAGCCTATTTGTCTTGATTTTATCACAGATCTACCGGTCTCACAGGGGTTCGATGCTATCTTAACCGTTGTTGATCGATATACGAAGATGGCACATTTCGTTCCGTGTACTAAGGCCATCACTAGCGAGGAAACCGCTGCCCTAGTCATGCGTGAGGTATTTCGGCATCATGGCCTCCCAGACAGTATCATCAGTGACCAAGGACCGCAATTTGTCTCCAAATTTTGGCAGCATCTCTTCAAGATGCTCAAGGTCTCTTGCAACCTCTCCTCCGGTTACCATTCTCAGACCGATGGGCAGGCGGAACGAACAAACCAAACGCTGGAGCAATATCTCTGGTGTTTCCTGAGTTATCAGCAGGACGATTGGGCCGAGATTCTCCACTTTGCGGAGTTTGTGTATAATAATGTTGTTCACTCCTCGACTCGAGTTTCCCCATTCTATGCTTATACCGGTTCTCATCCTCGTTGGTCGGTGATGGACACCCCGGAACTACCTACCAATCCTCGTGCCGGGGATCATTTGGAGAGACTACGCAAGATCCAGACAGATCTCTCGACTCATCTTCGTCATGCTCAACAGACACAGAAGACTTACGCGGATCGTCATCGACTTCCCTCCTCTTTTGCCATCGGAGATCGAGTATGGCTCTTACGTCGTCACATCAAGACTACTCGACTGTGCAACAAGTTGGATTATCGACGACTCGGTCCTTTCCGTATTACGGGTAAGGTTAATGATGTCACATTCCGCCTTGATCTGCCTCCGCAGCTTCAGATACATCCGGTTTTCCATTGTTCTCTTCTTGAACCTTATAAAGCCAACACCATTCCCGATCGTGTTACACCACCGCCGCCCTCGCTCGAGTTGAACGCCGGCCCGGAGTATGAAGTTGCTGCCATCCTCGATTCCAAACTTATTCGCAACAAACTTTATTATTTGGTCGATTGGCTTGGTTATAGTCCGAGCGAACGCACTTGGGAACCCGTCGAGCATGTTGTTAATGCTCAGGATCTGCTTGTTGATTTCCACAGAAAGTATCCGGACAAACCCGATCCGCAATCAACACTGACTCGTTCCACTCGTCGTCTTTAAGGGGGAGATAGTGTCATGATATGGCAAGACTTGAACCCATGACCTTATGGTATATGGGTCGAGCTCTTAACCATCACACCATCTATTGTAATTCATAAGATATTATTTTCATTTATATTTTATTATAAGAAAGTAATGTATATTCCAGATTTCTCTGGAACATTCTAGAAGTTTCAGGATTACTCCTGACAACCCTATAAAAGAAGGCACTAGACATTATGTTGAACCAAATTGGTTCAACGCCAGTCTTAAGCCTCTTAGCCGCTTTGTACTTATCTTTTCACATAATATATTAGTTGTTGTCATCATCTTTCTCTCTCTCTCATCCTCGCTATCTCTCTCTCCTCTTCTCACTTCCTCTCTCGGGAATCTCACGCAGTTCCGTCTTCTTAGTACTAATAGTACTTCTCTTATTAGTACTAATTCCATCTCTGCTTTAGTACTATTCCTGACAATCGGCCGGGATTGTGCATAAATCTGTTGATGACTCCTACGGCGTGAGAAATATCAGGCCGTGTCGCGACCATCGCGTACATTAGAGAGCCTACTGCCGGTGCATACGGTACCGACTTCATGTCTTCCCCCTCCGGACCGGATGTCGGGCAGTCTCGCTGAGAAAGCCGAAGATGAATGGGGAGCGGGGTCGAAGCAGACTTGGCCGATTGCATGTTGAAGCGTTCCAAGACACGTCTGATGTAGTCGGTTTGAGACAGAAAAAGTTGTCTTTTGGCGCGATTCCGACTAATCTTCATTCCGAGTATGTGTCTTGCCGGACCGATGTCCTTCATGGCAAACGTCAATCACAGTTTCCGAACGAGTTCGGTGAGCTCTCCGGTATGCCGACCGGAGAGTAGCATGTCGTCCACGTAGATGATGAGGAAGACGGGAGAACCGTCTTGAGCTGTTGTGGTGAAGAGGCAATGGTCCTCATCGCTCTTGGAGAAGCCAACCGACTGGATGAAATCGTCGAACTTCTTGTACCACTGTTGGGGTGCCTGTTTCAGGCCATAAAGACTCTTCATGAGTCGGTAGACTAGATGTTCCTGACCGGTGGCCACAAAGCCTTTCGGCTGCTCCATGTAGATTTCCTCCTTTAGATCACCGTGGAGGAATGCCGTTTTCACATCTAGCTGAATCAGCTCCAAATTGTCAACAGCCACAACACCGAGCATGAAATGAAGGGTGGTCATTTTCACCACTGGTGAAAAGATTTCGTTGAAGTCGACGCCATATTCCTGTCGAAATCCCTTCGCAACTAATCTGGCCTTGTACTTTGGGGTGGTCGAGTCGGACGTCTCCTTTAGTCTATAGACCCACTTGTAAGGAAGAGCACGTCGATTCTTCGGTAAGTCGACCAAATCCCAAGTCTTGTTGGCGCGGATGGAGTGCATTTCCGACTCCATTGCTAGATGCCAGGTGGCTGAATCAGCAGCTGCCGATGCTTCTTCGTAGGACGTCGGTTCGCCGGCGTCAATGAAGAAAATTCCGGGAGAGTACCTCTTCGGAGGTTGCGACAGTCTCTCGGATCTTCGAGGTATGACTGGACTAGTCACACCGGGTGTCGATGTCGGATGGTCGGAAGCCAAGCCATTCGGCTGTGCCGAATCTGTGGATTCGGTGCGAGAGAAGTCGGTTACCCGTGAAACCGGTCTCGTGTTGTGTGTTGGGTCGTCATGAAGGGTTGGCACTTCGGAAAATATTACCCTTCGGACTTCAATAGGCCTTTCGGCCATTTTGTGCATAGTCGACTCGTTGAACACGACGTCCGAACTTCGGACGATTTGCCTGTGCTCGGGGTTCTAGAGTCGGTATCCGATCTCGCCGTCGGGTCCATACCCGAGGAAAACGCATTTCCTTGATCTCGGTTCGAGTTTTCGGCGGTTGTCTTTCGGTATGAGGGCATATGCCTCGCAACCGAAAATCCTCAGCTTATCATAATTTGGCTTTCTGCCGGTCCATATTTCCTGAGGTATCTTAAGTCCTAGAAGTCTACTTGGCAACATATTGATTATGTGTACTGCCGTGAGTAGAGCCTCTACCCAGAAGCCATCCGACAGTCCGGAGTGTTGGAGCATGGATACAACGCGTTCTTGAATCGTCTGATTCATGCGTTCTGCGATTCCGTTCTGCTCCGGACTACATGGTGTCGTATATTCACGTCTAATGTCGCGTTCTCGGCAAAATTTGACGAATTCATCATATTTGAACTCACCTCCATTATCGGTTCGGAGACACTTCAGTTTCCGACCGGTCTGGTTTTCGACCATTGCGAGCCAATATGAGAAGATCAAGAACACCCGATCTTTGGTTTTGATGGGGTAAGCCCACACCTTCCGAGTCGAGTCGTCAATGAAACTGACGAAGTACGAGGCACCACTGAGTGACTGATGTGGCATCGGGCCACAGACGTCCGAGTGGACCAAATCGAGTGGGCTCGACTCTCTTGGTGTTGATGTCGGGTGTGATGCAGCTACCTGTTTGCCGTACTGGCAATGCTCGCAAAACTGATGGTCCGAGAAGGAGAGTTTCGGGATGTATCCGGCTCTGGATAGGTGCGTGATGTCGGCCTTACTGAGGTGTCCAAGTCGTCCATGCCATAAGGATGACACAGGGATATCTACCAGAAATAAGTCACCCTCTCTAAGTGTGACATACAAAGGGTACAATGAGTGTACCTTTGGTCCTCTAACAAGCAAGAGGTTCCCTCTGTGGAGTGTCCACCCTCCTGATGAGAAACCAACACGAATGCCAGCTTCATCAAGTTGTCCGACAGAGATCAAGGGTCGTGAGAGCTCAAGAACGTGTCGGACATTGTGTAGTACAAGTGTAGAGCCACCCGGAAGGTTGAGCTCTACGGTGCCGATTCCGATGATAGCACAGTGCTGCGAATTTCCGACTCAAACTGAGTCGGAATGTCGGTCTGAATATTGCCGAAACTGTGATCGGTGAGGTGTCAAGTGATACGACGTGCCCGAGTCCAGAAGCCATGTGCTCGATTCCTCAGTCGTAAGCAGAACTTCTGATTCAACTAGATTCTCTATGGACAATATGTTCAGGTCGGTCATCAATATCTCGACTGAAGAGCCGACGTAGTTGACTTCCTCATGCCGGTTACTCCTCTGATCAGCTCTCTGAGCTTTGTCTGTCTTTGACTTGAGTACCCGACAGTCAACCTTGATGTGTCCCGATTTCTTGCAGTAGTTGCAGATTCGGGTTTCCCGGGACTTGCTGCGGCTTCGCTGATTTGTCGGCGGTCGGGAAGAACTTATTCCCCGGTTGTTCGATCGGTCGGTTGAACCTTGTACTACATAGGCTTCTTCTGCCGAGTCTTTGGTGAAAGACTTTCTCCGAGCTGCTTTAGTCAGGATTGCACTTGTGACTTCAGAGTACTTGATGGCAGTCGTAGAAGCGTTGCACACAGTTGTAACGAAGGTTTCCCAAGAGGAGGGGAGACCGCTCATGAGTATCATTGCTTTGAGTTCATCCTCGATTGTCGTCCCCTATGACGAGATTTGGGAGCTCAAACTTTCGTACTCGTTAAGGTGTGCCTGAACCGAATCGGAGTCTTTCATCCGCAAGTTGTAGAGGCGCCGGATCAAATACATCTTCGTTGAGGCGACCTTCTTTTCGTAGGTTTCTGACAGCTTCTTCTAAAGTTCGAAGGCTGTTGTGCCATCATATTCGGTTTCGGTTGATGAAGCTCGGTTCGGAGTTGACTACGAACCTTGTTGGAGTGCAGCCGGTCGGCTCACCCGATATCGTTCTAGTCGGATTTGAACTCGAGTCGGTTCAGTTTCAGATATATGTATTGTTGAACTTGCTCGAATTGACTCCGGTAACTTGAGGGACAGAGCCGACTGGTCTTCCCGAATGTTGCCGAGTCGGAGTGAGCCCGGTTCGCTTCCGTATATATATGCCAAATACCGATTATTGAAATCGATTGTCTGGACTGATTTTGCTTCGGGTGACTGCAGCGACGAGAGAGACGGATCCAATTGATCCTCTCGAATGTCGATGAACCGGATGAAGCACGAATTGGGGTTGTTGTCTTGAGACCGATCTGCACCGAGTGGTTACAACGGGCGGCGAGCAACGTTCGGTGACCTGTTCGGATGCCGTTTAATCGAGTGGAGCATGATCATGTCAATGTTGCACAACGGGATTTCACCTCGAGCGGTTACGATCACGAGGAACAGAGTACAACCGGCTGGCTTACTCCAAGCGAAGATGATCTAACGCGATGAGATGCAAGCCTCGTTTTTCTTCTTCTTCTCTCTTCTCTGTTTCTTCAAATACAAAACAAAAAAAAACAGAATGTTGTGATCCAAAGATTCGAATGGCGGCCGACAGCGGGATGAAGGACATCCAAGCTCTGATACCAGATGTAGGGAGTGGACAAGGCCGTCAGTGCGGAAGAGATCACACAGTATGAATCTATGAGGAAGAAATTACCTGCGTATGAGAGATGGAAGAACAAAATACATACATTGAGAGAGAGAGAGAGGCACAAAGAATATATCTATATTCATAAAAGGGAAACCGTTACAATAATGAACAACCATCCTCTACAAAAGGTTACAAAGTCACTTTATATAGTGACTCACTTAGGGCAACTGCCCTTTATGTTATTTACAAAAATAGCCCGAACTTGGGGTCTCTAAGAGGATAGTGTGAATACGTCCATTATACATTTGTATTCGACATTGAGGAGCGCGAGCGAGGCGTGAAGCCAGAAGGAACCGGAGCGTAGATCCGGCGGAGCAGGTGGAACCTCAAGTTGAGCTTGAGGGGGAGTGTTGAGAGACAAGCTCAACATTCGTGCGTAATACAATGCGTAACCCAATGCGTAAATTGGGTGCGTAAATCGGTATGCATAACATGGCCGTATCAGTGCGTAAACTGCGAGGCCGTTGGGAAGATATTCCTCATAAGGAATAATTTTGGGAATTAGTGTAGTAGGCTCATTTATGAGTGGTCAAGTACTGTTAATACTTGTGTCAACCCTATTGTCAAGGCTTGTATAAAAGGTGCTCACTGAGCATGGTGTATGTACAGATTGAGTAAGATTTTTGAATTGAGTTTTTTGTGCTCTCTTTGTCTCTCCTGTGTACTATGTATATTCAAGCTCTCCATAAACCTGCGTTTCTGTGTTCAGTTTTCTACTTGCTTCCGCATGCTATTCTTTACAGGAGTTGAACGTAAGCCAGGGGTCCTGGAATACATTCAGAGGGACCATTCCAAATGGCAACATTCGGTGGTTGCCGATACTACGTAATGTTCATTGATGACTTCTCCAGACAGACCTGGATTTATCCCATGCGCCAGAAGAGTGAAGTGTTCACGCACTTCAAGAAATTCAAGAATGAAGTCGAGAAGGCAACCAATCAACATGTACGGTGCCTTCGATCGGACGTCGGCAAAGAGTACTTCTCCGACGCTTTACCGCATACCTTCGACAAGAAGGAATCCAATGGGAGTTTACTTGCCGACACACACCTCAGCAAAATGGAGTAGCCGAATGCAAGAACCGGCACATACTTGAGGTGGCAAGGGCAATGATGAACGAGAAACATCTACCAAAATCATATTGGGTTGAAGCGGCAAATACAGTCGTCTATCTTATGAATTGTTGCACAACATCAGGAGTGCACAATGTTACCCCCTTGCGAATAGTTCTATGGGAAGAAACCGGATCTATCCCACGTCAAGATATTCGGTTCAATAGCATATGTACAAGACGCGGCAGAAGCTTGATCCCAAGTTAGAGAAATGTATATTCGTAGGGTACTCACTCGAGCAAAATGGGTATAAGTGCTTCAACCCTTCCACCAAGAAGGTACGAGTGAGTAGGGATGTCCTATTCAACGAGTCGACATCCAGGTATACAGTCGAATCAGCCCCATCCGACACAGTCGAAACCGAGTTCAACACAAATGTGGAGGAGGATGATCGACTGAGGTCTACATTAGAGGAAAGTCCAATATCAGCCAGGTTAATTGGATCACAAGAGCCTCCAAGCAACCGAAGCACATCGCGGCCAAGTCCGAAGACGAATATTAAAGGTAAGGCCAAAATGCCTAAGTACGAAGACTTAGATGGAAATGAATCGACTCACTCACCAACAATGAGTATGGTGGATTGGATGTGTGCCCATCATGAGGACACCAAGAGCACCACGTCGCTCCACCCAAGAGAAGAACCTAGTCAGCCGATTCGGCTACAATGACTACGTGGCATATCATTATGCATTCATGATGAAGGTGGCGACAATTCGAGAACTAGAAACCTTTTTCTGAAGCCGCGAAAGACCCTCAATGGGTCAAAGCGATGAATGAGGAGATGCAAACACTCTCCAAGAATGAGACATGGGATCTCGTCCCTTCTTCACATGACGAAAAGGAAATTGGATGTTGGTGGATCTTCAAAGTGAAGCACAACGCCAACAACACTGTCAATCGGTACAAGGCTCGACTTGGGGTGAAGGGCTATGCACATACGTACGGTGTCAACTATGAAGAGACTTTTGCCCCGGTGGCAAAGATGACTACAATTCGAACCGTGATCGTGATCGTGCTTGCAACAACAAAAGGGTGGCACCTCCACCAAATGGACGTGAAGAATGCCTTCCTCCAAGGCGAGCTAGAAGAGGACGTGCACATGATACAACCGCCCGGATTCCGGTCAACTATGCATCTAACTGCTATCTATTGACTCAAAAAGCCTCTCTACGGTCTCAAGCAGGCACAGAGAGCATGGCATTTGAAGATAACACAATATCTTCACCAAATCGACTTTCGAATGTCCAAGTCTGACAATTCTCTGTTCATCCGAAATGACTCTAGAGGACAACTAATGATCATAATTTATGTGGATGATCTGGTCATTGGAGGAGAGTAGCTCAAGGACATCAAACATACCAAAATGATACTCTCTAGCCGATTCAAAATAAAGATATGAAGGAGCTTCATTACCTTTTAGGAATAGAAGTAATTCAGATTCCTAATGACATCATGCTTTCTCAAAGGCACTATATCCTCAATCTTCTCTACAAGTTTGGAATGACAAAGTGTAAGCTCATCACTACCCCTCTTGATCAAAATCTAAAGCTAGATGCCGACTTAGGCACAAGAGATTGTGAGCCAACGGTATATCGTCAGTTAGTCAGAAGTCTCATCTACCTCACAATTACCCGACTCAACCTGAGTTACCCGGTCGGCCTACTTAGTTAGTTTATGCTAAGGTATGTGAGTGGAACCATGGTTTTCGACATCCTCTACAAATCGGCCACATCGATACGACTAGAAGGGTACATAGATGCCGACTAGGCCGACTACAAAGCCGATAAACGATCAACCTCAAGGTTCGTCTTCTCCATCGGCAGCGAAGCCATCTCATGGAGTACCAAAAATCAGTTGACAATGACATTGTCAAGCACCAAAGCCGAATACAGGGGCACAATCGTTGCCACATGTGAAGCCATTTGGCTCAAGAGAATATTGAAGGATCTAAGCATTCCCATCAAGGATCCGATTCTCCTCTACTACGACAACATGAGCAATATTCACCTCGCTTGAAATCCAGTCTTCCATGCTTGGACTAAGCACATCAAAGTGCACTATCATTTCATCCGAGAACATGTTCTGGCCGAAGATGTCGACCTACAACACATCAAGACAAACTTGTAGACGACCAACATCTTCACCAAGCCTCAAGGAGTCGATAAGCTTCGGCAGTTCACAATGAACCTGGGTCTTTCGACCGTCAACAGTCGGGCTTGAGGGAGAATAAGGAGCAGTAGGAGTGAGCCATTCGAAGCCGAAGCCGGAGTTGACTCAAAGCCGATCCGAAGACCAGTCTAAACCAACCATCCGACAACTAGAAGTTGTGTTTGAAGGGGCGTGTTGAGAATAAAACTCAACTTCTAGTGTGTGAGAACACACTCTAGGATACTCAAGTATGTGACCACCCCACCTCTTTGTATAGTAACTAGCGTGTCATAAATGTTAATGTTTTATGACACATATTCTTTAAGTAGTTAAGACACAACCTCTTTCCCAAGAGGCGATACTAGTGAGAGAACTTAGAGAGAATGTGAGTACATAAACATCTTCTCCTTCTCTTTGTAACTGTTGGTCATTCTTGTTTCCTTGTAATACAGTTTTTTGTTTTTCTGTAATCTTGAGTTCTCTCTCTCTCCCTCTCTCTCTCTCTCTCCACACACTCACACAGTTCTTCCGTTGCACAGAATCCATCTGATTCTTTACAACAATATCTGTAGAGCATGACCAAGTTATATAACCGTGTTTTGTCCAGCTTCATCATACTACAAGGCATGTTTTGTGCCGATCGTCTCAAACAAAACAAGATGTCATCGTAAGCAAACATTCTTTCCTGCAAGCAATGTGCGTATGGCTGTGTCACATATGCCGTCAAAGCCTCAACGAATTGAAGCCAAAAGAACCACGATGAAAGTAGCTTGTCCCGTCATCGCCATCGCCATCGCCATCATCATCATCATGTCATCATATATGCTTCAATTAGGCAATCGACAAAGGGGGGTCGAGTAATCTGACTACTCCCACACACACACACACACACACACACACACACACATACATTGACCACAAAATGTGTGCTTCCAATGGACATGTCTGTGTGACCAATGAAGACCCCGGAAACAGGCCGCCGCGTGGCCGTCCCTGACCCCAAATAGAGAGTAGTAGATATGGCATTGGTAAATTACATATCCTTCTTACATAGGATAGGCCATTCATTCATTTTCATGTGAACCAGGACAGGAATCCCACCAAGAAGAGGAAGTCACAAATAATTACACTACATACATACATACATACATACATACATACATACATACATAGGCCCTCTCTATTCTAAACATTTGTCTGTCTCTGTCTCTCTGTGCTCTGCTCCTCTGTGCTCTGCTCTGTAGTTTCCATGGCAGCTGAGGCTCCTCCTCCTCCTCCTCCTCATCATCATCATAATCCATATCCATATCCATATCCATATCCACATCCTCCTCCTCCTCCTCCTCCTCCTCCTCATCATCATCATCATCATCATAATCCATATCCATATCCACATCCTCCTCCTCTTCATAATCATCATCATAATCCATATCCATATCCACATCCTCCTTCTCTTCATAATCATCATCATAATCCATATCCATATCCACATCCTCCTCCTCCTCCTCCTCCTCCTCCTCCTCCTCATAATCCACATCCACATCCACATCCTCCTCCTCCTCCTCCTTTCCTGTGTCGCCGCTGTGGCTTATGGAATAACCCTAACCCTAACCCTAACCCTAACCCCTACCCTAACGATTCAGCGAATCAACATTTCTCCTTCCATGCTGCCCCCCACCAACAACGGCAGCCTTTGTCCATCAATACTCCATTCGAAAATAACGGGTAATGTGGTTCCAGAGCTTTATTGATACCTACTTTCTTCACCGTCTTTTATTTCTTTCTTTTTGGCTCATGTTGTCCTATCCATCGTGGTGCTCAGAGACCAAGTTTACCATAATGGGCACGGTGAAGAAGAAGAAGAAGATGATGATGATGATGAAAGAGCAGAAGAACCACTAGAAGAAGAAGGAGGAGATTATGAGTATGTGTTGACTGATGAATGGATGGAGTTCTTTGCCAAGTCCGAGGCTCGCCGCCAAGAGAGTAAATATTGTTTTTCTCGCAGAGATTTGATATGATTTAATAAAGATTCTGCTCACTCTTAATAAAAAATTTGAGCTCAGATTTGATATAAATAGCTTATCTTTTTGTTGAGATTAGAGTGTTTTTTGTTTTTCTTTCAAAGATTGCGTTTTGTGATTCCATGGGTTTCCTGCAGAGAAGAGACAGCAAAAGAAAATGGCAAAGAATGTCAGAAGGGCGACCAAATCCAAAATGGCTATGGAATCTGTAGAAGTAGAAGTTGTAGCAGAGGAATATCAAGATGTTATTCAACATAATTCTCACTTGGAGAACGAAACTAGGACGCAAGACCAGGTATGGAAAACGAAAACTTCAAACCAGAAACTTAACCGTTAAACCCCAAAATTTAAACCTAAACTTTTAAACATGAAAAGCTAAACATTGAAAACAAGAGCCCTAAACCCTAAAATTGGAAGCCCTCATCTTAGAAAACTAAAGTCTTTTTATTTTTTAACAAGCAAACATGGTTATAACATAACCTTCTCTGGAGAAAATAACCTTTCAGGGAAAGAGAATAAGGAATGTGTTTGTTAAGGATAGATTCGATGTTGGAATTGCACTCTCTTAATTATATAACCGAGCTAGCAATAATATAAAACATGTACAAAGCCACAATCTTTGTCTCCAACTAACTTATATCCATGATTAATTGATTAAAAGTTCTCCAAGAATCTATACTTAACTCCAAAAGGATATAGGTGAAGCCCATGGATATCAAGGACCATGAAATAATTGAAGCTGTTCGAGTGAAGGAACCTGAAGAAGGTGTTCAACCCATATAATCTTCTACCGTGTATAGCTAGGTATGAATATCTCTAAACTCCAAAGCCCTGATGCCTAATCTCTTTGAGTTCGACAAATCAAAGTCTGTTATGTACCGCATCCGTAACCAGCTTCAGAGTCCTAACTAAAGGACTTCTTAGGGATAATTCGGTGAACCCCTCTAATTGCATAGCTATCTGTGATGTTGTTCATGTCCTTGCTTACATTTTTTCAGAAGGTGATGAGCACATCTTTAAGTTTGATGCTGGCTAAGTTTTGCCTTGCGTATAGATGAACTTTGATTTGTTTCCCTTTCTTCCTTTTGCAATGATTCTTAGTTCTGAGCTGAATATTCAGGACAATGCTTCTTCCACATCATCTGGGAATATACTTTCTTGTTGTGTGTTTGGCTGCATTACTCCCTTAACTGATCTGGTTTTGACGATGAAGCTTGGCGATGTGGCTCTCATCTCAGCCAGTTTCCAATTCCTCTCAACTGAGCTCCTTCTTTTAGAAGCGTTTTAAGGCTTCGCCCTTCACAATTTTCGAGTTGCACGTTTTGGGTGCTAGTTTGCTCTACTTTTCTACAGTCCACTATGGCTTGTCCTTCACAGTTATGCTAGAGTTTATGTAAATTTACACCGTTAATGTAAGCCCTATTTTTGCATGGATACATAGAGAGAGAGAGAGAGAGAGAGAGAGAGAGAGAGAGAGAGAGAGAGAGAGAGAATGTGTGTGTGTTTGAAAGAAAAAGAAAAGAAGAAATGCAAAAAAAGAAAGCTTTATTACTGTTCACAAAAGGTCGAAGTCAGCCTACAAGGCAAAATATACTGCAACATTGAGTAAATCACTTGTATCATGATAAAATAAAATAAGAATGAAATGTCCATGATTTATGAGGATCTGATCCACCGGTGAGCATTCTTCCCCATAATATTACCTACCCAGTTAACTTCACAAGGGACAATAGCTCTATCAGATCTATAAAAGCCTCTTGGGTGTGTGCCCAACAGAGGCGGGATGTACTAGGTAGCAATGGGCCCGGTTCGGTTTCTTGGCCTTGAAACCAAACCAAACCATTTATTAATAATAAAAACCGAACCAAACTGTTAAAATTTTTTGAAGCCATTTAAACTGAACCGTTTATAGCTGAACTTTTAAACCAAACCATTTACGAAAAATGTAAAACCAAACCATTTTTTATTGATATTAATCATCATACTTATTATAAATTTGTGTGAGAAAATCATCATAAATTTATTCATCATACTTATCATAAATTTTGTCATCATACTGATCATAGATTTGATCATCATACTTATCATAAATTTGATCATCATACTTATCATATTTGATCATCATAAATAAAAAGGAGACTCTACATATAATGCATATAAAATTTAATAAGTTAAATCTAGAGTTTAAAATTAAAAGTTGAAAGTTAGAGCCTATAGGGAAAATTTATGAGTATTTTTTAACCTATAAACCTATAAACCTTTAAACCTTTAAACCAAACCACATAAACAGAAACCGATAAGCCGATAAACCGCTAAACCAGTAAATTCAAAACCGAACCAAAACCGATTAGTAACATTTGAAACCAAACCAAACTATTTATCTTCGAACCTATAAACCGTTAAGCCATGGTTTATCGGTTCGGTTCGGTTTGAGCCGAAACCGGGCCCATTGCTAGTACTAGGTAACAATCAGCAATGGTTCAAAATTTTTAAACGGTTCGGTTTCAAACCAGTCCGGTTTGGACACTCTCAAACTGAACTGAACCATTGCCGATTGTTAGTACTTGGCAATCTCAGGTAATAGAAGCACAACCCCTTGCTCTGTAGTGATTCTATACACTTGAAGAGGGTCAATCAAGTTTTATGCCAATCAAAGAGTTCACCCAAGGGAAAGGGACAATGTTCTCTGGCCTTGGTCATGATTTTGTATACTGGAAGTCTGGCAAGTTGATCCTCTTTACATAGACATTATACAATGAATTTGAATGCAACAATGGATACATGCTGTTTTATTTACAATAACTCTTTAGTTTTTCCTCAAAATATATATTTTTTGCGCATCATCAGAATCATGTAATTATTTGCTCATACATAGTTCTATCTTCAATTGTCTGGTGGGTAGAACTATTATCTATTTTGTCCATTCATTCAGTTTCTTTCCATATTTTTGCAAATTTTGCATCTTTGATACTCTCTTTTTATGGGATCTCTTTACTTCTTAGTCCTAACTCTTTTAATGATATATTTTCCATGCCTCCAATGTCTGTGCACCACTACTAGTTCACCACATGGACATTCACCCATGCATAGTTATATTCAACTTATATCTATAACATATTAGCTTTAAGCTTATAGGTACTCTTGTATATATTAGCTACTTTTTTCTTCATTCTATTATGAGTAACAGCTTGTGTGTTTTCCCACCTTTCATGTCTGATCTACATATGGGGTTTATACTATGTTTTCTCATGAAATGAGGCGCAGGGTAGATTTGAACTTATGACATATTGCGATAGAGTCCACCTAGTACCCATAAAGAGTGGATCATAGCCTGAGATCACAAACTTGGAGGTTTTGTACCCTGAACTTTTGATGACCAGATTCACATATTTATTCTGTTAATAGAAAACAATCCATAATTGTTAGAATAAACCAGGTCGAGAAAATTAGCATCAACTTGAAATGATAAAGAAATATAATCCTTTCATGGTGAAAAAACATTATATATATATGGAGGTTGAAATGATTAAACTATTAACATGAAGTAAAAAAAGTACATATGATGCTAATGAGGTCATAGTTATATTTGAATTTAATATAATTGTATTCATACTGCATGGATGAAAATATCAACCATGTGCATGTCCATCCTTTGTGAGGATCTTTAATATAGGAAACCATTAACATATAAACAACACATTTCCTGTTCTAGGGCAGTGTGAAAAACTAACTCACATGTGACATGAATTTTTGGTTGAGCTTAGTGTTCATCATAAAGGCCAAACATAATTTTAGTTTGTGTTCTTGCACACATAGCTTGCGCCTAAAAACTGGCTTTACATCATTTGTTTTTTGTCCACAACACATAAAAAAGTTAAGTTTGGCTGTCTAAGAGGCAATAATAACACAATAGGCATGCAAACATGGTCATACATGTGCTTAATTGAAAAAAATAAGATATTGCTTGTTGAAACCCAGCATAAAAGCATTGTATACATTATATGGCACTTAGATATCCTCACAAATGATTGCTTATCTGTACATTATAGGGGACTTATATATCCTTGCAAATGATTGCTAATGGATTCTCAAGGTCAGCTTATTGAAATTCAAATGTTAAATATATACATGTGTTGCATTATTAAAACTTGTGCTTTGTAACGTAAAGTTACGAGCTCACATTAAAACCAACGGGTCTATTATCAAAACTCTTCATTCGTCAATGTCATTGGGTTTTGAGCATGATTGCAACAATGTTGAATTCTAGATCGAATACCGAATGGTTTCACCTTAAGTTCAAAGGGTGTTTCCTGCAAAGTTCTAGGTTGGACTTGCCATTTAGTTCACGACCAAATCCCTTCTTGAGGTAGTCACTGAATCTCGTTGCCTTATAAATATATGGCTTTTTATCGCTTATGAACTTATCGATTGGTGCGACCGTATCATTCTCATCAGGACCATAGAAACATGCAACTGACATTCTTGGTGTCTTGTTATTTGTCAAAGCCCTGTGCTCCACGCTTCTATAGCGTCCATTGGTTAGAATCTAATAATTAAAACAACAAGATGTCATAATTGCATACACACAGATACTTGTTTGGATGCTAGCAGGTACATTGAAATTAGAGCACACGTTTTTATGTGTGGGAAAATCTGAAGTGACTTGATACATGTAAAATTCATTTATACCATTTGTATTCAACTCCTATTAATCTTAATGTTTGAAACCAGAGTAGTTTTTCTAATTAGACTGTAATATTTGTTGTGGTAATTCCTCAATTGTGAGCTTAATTTGTGGAATTAGAGCCTACTCAAGAAGATCCTTGGTAGAATGATGTAAAATCAGTATAACTAAGAGTTTTGACAGGTTTATTGCCTTTTATTCCTCTTAATTTAAAGATAGGAATATTTGGTGTTTTTTAAAAGCTTGGGGCTATTTTGGTAAATTTAAAAGGATGTAGGGGAATCACAATGTCTTTTCCTTTGATATTACCCCTATAATTGGATTAGAGTCTAGATTTAAAAAATGCTTAGTTTCCATCTTGTGGTATGCTTACTTCTGCATTCATGACATTTGTACTTATACATTTGAATGTTGTTTAGATGTAGGGCTACTGAAATGTATGCCTTCATCTTTGTACTCGATAGATTTCAACATTAATCATGTATGTTCTTTTGCATACCAAGGTTTTGAATGTACCTCGATTTGGTCTCCAATGAGTATAACAAAAGCATTTGGAATAGGCTTCACATTAATCCATTGATCTCCTTTTTTAACTTGCAATCCTACCACATCTTGCATTAAGATTGTGAGTGAGCCAAAATCTGAATGAGAGCTCAGCCCTAACGCAAGCTCAGGTTGTGGGCAAGGTGGATAATAGTTTATTGCCATTGTTTGACGGCAAAACTGAGTATGGAAAAGCTGCCTTGCTAATCCCAAACTTGAAGCAATTCCTTCCCCAATTGTATATGCAAAGCTTCCCACTTGATTATGAAAGTTTAGTAAAGGATCCCTGGAAGAGAGTGAGGATGTTTAGTTGAAGTAGAAAAGGCTCAACAAAGAAGATTGTCAAATCAAAGTTGAGAAAGAAGCAAGTATTTGAGCTCTACAATTAGGACAATCACTAGTTGAATAAAATGGTATGTTCATTTATAGTAGAACTAATAGGATAGTTAAACGGTCCAAAGTTCAAACTTGAAGGAAATGAAAGTTCTAAATTCCAAGAAAAACAATTTTTTTTTTCTCTTCACTACTCCTTGGGACGATCTTATCATGATTGGCCAAATTCCTTCATCATGAAATAAAAATGTCTACTATTTGTGATAATTTTATCGTGATTGATCAAAACTTCATTCACCATGATCTCTCTCTCTCTCTCTCCATGGAGCGGGGAAACCGTACACATTGATACATGTTAGAGCCTATACCATTGCCTACCACTTGAACGATTGCTTCCATGCGACTTAGTTCACTTGCATTACAATGTGAAACGGGATTTTGGGCCACGAGTAATGAGAGTGGTCAACCATGCATACTTTGCCCTAAATAAGTTCAAGAGTTTGAGTACCACACTTTGATACAATGCTTGAATTCGAGCATATAACAATGAGGATAGAACTAGGGTCCTCTCAAATTTATTACTTTGAAGAGGGTGATTCATCATGATGAGATTATCATTGAACTACTTGTTACAGTTCAAGTATTTTTGAGTGAATTGATATTTTCAGATTTAATGGGAATAGTTTTGATATGAGATGGGAAGTGGTCTTTATATGTTTCCTAAATTCACTTGAAGGCCTAAAATTAAATTTACCTTAAGAAGCTTGGAATGAGCGTCATATTAGAGGTTGTACTAGGTTTGAAACCTAGAGTATCCTTCCACTCTCGAACTTTTTCATTGGGGAATCCAGTAAAAAAATTGAGTGGAGATGAAGGGTCTTTTGAGACTACACGCATTTTTTCGTTAGTTGGCAATGCGAAAAAATGTGAAGCTGCAGCCCAAAGTTGTTTGTGCATGATAGTTGGTACACCATGATTTATCACCTTCAAAACATGAAAACTACATATTAGTATTTATAGTAATGTTCAACTTTTTTGAAAAAGTATTTTGGCACCCAATACTTTGCATTATGTAGTGAAAGGACAATCATAACAAAACAAAGAACAATTCTATGGTGCCACAATTGTCACAAACTAATACTTTTGTTTATGTGGTAATCAATAGTGGTTCCTATCAAAAGAATATTAAGCATTGTAACCTACTATGATCTTCACTTCCATTAGAACAAATGATCAAATAGTCAAATTTCTAGCAATTGTACCATGAGACATATATGATTACAATACTTCAATTATTTGTCCTACCCTTGGTTTCATTTTTCTTAATGATATTGTTAAATCGCTTTGGGTTATGTTCTCTCTGATAATATATTATGTACACCAATTGGTTACTTTGTCATCACTAAAGCCTTGGCTCACTTGACATGTTGAACATTATCAATTTTGTTATTGAAGGCTATATGTATGTGCTTCTCAAATTTTGTTTTATGATATATTTTTGGTTCATTACAATACATATGGTGAAGCAAAGCAATCCAAAGTACACATTAAATAAGTAATGACTCGATATATTGATGAAGGTATAACCACAACCATCACTAACTTTTCACTATAATACTCAATATCCAAATTAAATGCCACTAATCACTATTTGAAGTTGCAACATGAACACAATACCAAGTCTTCAAGATGAGTTTTATAGATTCTTTAGGGGATTCAACCTTCACTTATGTGCTCTTAATATCAAGCCAAAATCAAACAAACTTTTGCACAATGTCATTTTTTTTCCAATTAATAATCTCATACAATGAAACCACAACACAACAATGCTAGAATCTCTTCAATGAAAATATGATATATGAAGAACTATTTCTAGACGTTAAAATGTAGTGAGATCATGAAAACAAATAGTTCAAAATCAAGTGTTGATAGTTTCACAAATTCAAATCCAACAAGTTTAAAAATTCAATGGAATTGTGAAATAAACTCAATGTACTCCAACGAGATCATGAAGAGAACTCATATGCTAGTTAGGTTTTTGTCCTTCTAAGGCAATTTCACACATTCTTCCTAGGGAAACCTTCTTAACACCCATTCCCAAAGTATGGACTTGTGTGTCGTACCTGAAAGACACCCCACTCAGTGCATGCATGTTGGATTTGTTGAACAATATGGGATTCTAGAGAGTTGAAATTTGAGAAGGAGATGATTGGCACGTGGAGGTGGTCATCAACAACTGACCACGATGGTCGTTCATGTGGGGCACGGATATAAATGGCAGGAACATGGCGAATGCCCGAGTCGACTAAGTCCTTGATGCTTTTGATTTCGAGTATGTGTGAGCCTTCCATTGCTTCTAAGTTCCTTCTAATTTGAGAATGTAGATAAATTTATGATGTGTGTGTGTGTGTGTGTGTGTGTGTGTGAGAGAGAGAGAGAGAGAGAGGGGTTTAAGCTCAATATCTTTCTAATGTTGAGAGGTAGTGGTATGGTATGCAAATGAAGGGTAGTGCAATGAAGAATTGGTCTTAAATAGGGCTTGAGAGAGAGTGTGTGTGTAGAATAATTTAGCTTAGAGGATGATGATGGTGTCCAACCCTTTCCAAATAATGTATCCAACATTTTTAGAAAACTACACTCCTATGAATAAATTACATTTTTGGAAGTCTTATTCAGTTTGTTACAAATATCAATATATGATGATGTTTGTACACAATGAGAGGAGACACTGGTGCAATCCCACTTTTGTGGACATACACGCTCACATTGCTAATAATCTCTTTTGTCCTCGCCAACTAAGTGCACTTGTGCTCCATGCATCAACATGCTCAATAAAGTTGGTTTTTGAATATGTCCCAAATTGGATAATACATGATTTTAATTTTAGAGTTTCAAAATTTTTATTTGGTTCTTTTTGAGCTATGTTATAATATATTTTTCACTGTTCTTCGTGACCATCTTTAGAGTTCTAAATATTATTAAGCTTTGGCTCTATTGACCACCATGTTAATATTTATCGAGAATCCATGTGTCCCTAAGCCCTTTATGGAAACGTGTTTTTGTGTTGTCTCCACCTGGAAAAAGTAGTTAGGACAATGAATTCACACAAAAAGTGAAGGCAAAATTTCCATGTTTTTTTCATAAGACTTTCCTAAGATTTCCAACATGCACAAATAACAAAATCACGACAAAAGATGGAAAAATAATGATCACATTCTTGGGATTGCCGTTTGTAATTGGTAGGGCAGTGCATCATCAAATTGTTTCTTGCCATTTGTCTTGTACATTAATAATTGCCTAAAAATAAGTCCTTATTACATGATCATGGAGAAAACTTAATATATGAAATGAAAAAAATGTGAAACTATGCTAAACTATTGCCTTTAATATTCTTATTAGGTTACCTATATCAGGTTATCTATATGAAAATAATGTCTAGCTTGATGGTCCATGGTCTTTCGTACATGGTTTTCCGCTTTCTTTTAGTAGTGAATCTTCGATATGAACCAATCACGATATGCTCCATGTAACCATCGTTTGGACTCTAATCATAATTGTTGGTTCCATTCTCAGAACATCAAGTACGCGCTACAAAATGATGGCTCACTTTCTCGAGGCATATCTTCTAAATGTATTCCCTTAAAGATCCATTGGGTTCACCACAAACGTGTTTTAATATACTCATAAAAGGGGGAGATGTTCCAAGTCACATAAGTTGTTCTTTAAAGTTGCAATTCCTAGTTGAGCCAATAATGAACATCATAACTACCCAAAAGTTCATTTCTTTTAGAGATTGAATTGTTGTGGCATTATCCCATGTGCTAGTTTTTTTCCCCAAAACTACACGGTACTTTCCATTACCAATCCAATAAGTGTATACCAAGCATATAATGATACAATCCCATGTGTTGGTTTTCCATGCCACATATGAAAACAACCTTCAACAAAATTTCCTTCCCTTTATTCATGTGATCATATACATATATGGGACTGTGTTGTCACCAAGTATTTTTCTATCCATGTTCCCTTCTCAACTTGCGTTTCAAACTAGAAATAGTAAGATATTGCAAATGAGAAATCTGAAACGTGATGTCTTTGGATGCCTGTTGGTTTGATTTGGTGTCACTAAAATATACATGTCTTGCCTTAGGTAATGAGATTAACGCTCGATGTATGAGTAAACATCTTTGTATCCATAATATGGCACAATATATGTTTGTGCCCTAGGCATTTTAGCCCTATTTATAAATATTTGTAATACACGATGCATGTATTGTGGTCTATCATTAGTTACTCTCTTTTTTACTTATTAATACTAATATTATGATGGGTGTTACAAACATGAGTGTTTGCCTCATGTTCTTTAATGATTCTTCCATTCCATGCAATTGATCATGCATCCATAAAGAAATTAAATTGTGTCTTGTCCCTAACTACATGATTAATCACATAACTTTTCTAGAATCAATTGATTTATCACATTATGTAATTCACATAACCTATATTAAATTCTTCCATAGTTTAGATGCCTTTGTCAATTGTTTGGAGATGTGGGGTTGTTAAATTGATTCATCTGTATGGCATCTAGTTGAGCAAAAGTGATATGTGGTGTGGCATATATGTGCAAAAGCAAGGATTTAAACCCACATCTTAGTGTTGAGAGCCTTATAGTTGTGAGTTCAAATCCATAAAATAATCCTTGATATTTGAATGGCATGTTTGATATGAGGCCTAGGATAAATTTTCTTGAAGTTCTTGTTTCATGCAGCATTAGATCCTCTTAAATATATGATTTTACAATTTCTAGAAATGAAGGGTTTTGTTACCTTAAGGTAATGCTAATAACCAAACCTACCCTCTCCACTCAATTAAACTAATTAAGCAATGGTTCCTTATTAGTATAGCATATATGTGGTTATAAGTAGAACTTTGACCGAAGCATGGTTGTTTCGGGAGATAATAGATAAGTGAGTGGTTAGAGCCCTTATGTTCTGAGTCATGGGTGACAAAATCATCTCTTTTTCTTGCCCTTGGCTACTACACTCTATCCCCCTTAAGAGAAATCTAATGTAGAAGGCATTTGCACGTATGTGTTTGTGTGGAGAGAGAGAGAGAGAGAGATCACTACAAATATATTGTATCATCATGCAATGACATCATTATCTTGGCTATCACCTAAATAAAAAAAGGTATTGAATGTATCTAAGTCAAATGCAAGGTGGTGGAAAATATTACAACGTGGTTGGCATTCCATCTGCCATTTCGTGCAAAGGTATTCACATGGAGAGTCATGATTGGTGGGGTTCCATTAGGTTCAACCTTAAAGAGATGAGGACTAAGGGACTTGTTTCTTTTGCACCATTCCATTGGATGACAATACATATAGATTCGTTAAATGTCCTACAACGTGCACTATTTGGAAGTATTTATCAGAAGTTTGGCAAAATTTAACCTGTTGTTGTTTGAGACCTCAACAATGGGTTTTTTTCTTAGTATGTTCAAAATGGTTCAAATGATGAGATGGAGATATTGCTCCAATTTTTATGTTATTGGGGACTACAAGACAATTGGAATATGTGTAATGCTTTCATGTTTGATAATAAATATGGGGTGAAAGCCGATATGAAGAAGTTGAAAGGTATTCTTATGTGGAATTTCTTGATGTTAGAGCATGTGGGGCTCATTTCCTCAAATACATATTCAAGTTTTCTAATGGCACTATTGGATGCCCCTCTCCCTACATAGGATAGTTAGGTAGAAGAGACTAAGAAGTGTTGTAACTATGGATTTTACATACAATTAATATAATTGTGTGTTTTTACCAAGAGAGAGACAGACAGAAAAGAAGGAAAGATATATTAACGTCTTCTAAGACCAAAATTAGCCCATGAGACAATTGGTTTACAATAAAAATGGGGTATTTAACCATTCATCGAAAGTAAAAAAGAAAAAAGAAGAAAAAAAAGAATGTAAATCAAAGAGTTCTAGCAAAAACATGTTCTACAAGGAAATGACTTTATACTAGGCCTAGTTTCATTTCCATCCATAACCATATACTTTGTGTAGGGTAATAAAATGTTAGAATGTCGTGTTGTTGGTTAGAACTTAGCAATCAAGAGGCACGAGGGACATGTATCCACTACCTCCTATCACGAGTTGACAAGAGGCTACATAATCTAGTAGGATGCGATAACTAGACTTCATGTCAACACGGTTATTTAGATGCTTTTGAAAACTAGATGTTGAAGCATTCCAACTCTCATTGATCTATAAGACGAGGCATGGCAAATTGGAGTCATCAATGGAGACATGTGGAGGTGTGATCAACGTGAAAACATCCATAAGACTGAATCACATGCCTACAAGAGGCCGCTTCAACATACCAACAATGAAACGAGGGGACATAACAATAGTCTACAAATGTGTCATTCATTAATTAGAGGATGACGAAAAAAGAGCATCACAATTAGCATATAGAATCCAAACGACTCATGATATTAATTGTATGTAAAATCCACTTAGTTACAACACTTCTTAGTCTCCTCTACCTATCATATGCTTATCTTGGGAGAGGGACGTTCTGAAAAGCTCTCTCTCTCTCTCTCTCCTCGTATAGACTTACTCTCTCACTCTCTCTTTGATAGTTGCCTTCATGGTTTACGCCACAACATCAAAGTCATAAAATTGAGAGATCGAACTTTAATCCTTGCCATGGGCCAAGCCCCATCTTATAGGGATCTTAAAAAGCTATGTATCAAGCCATCTCTCTCTCTCTCTCTCTCTCTCTCTCTCAAGTTGAGACCATGAATAGGGATCGGCAACGGTTCGGTTTAGGCTTAGCCAGTTTGGCCTTATCCAAGCCAAACCGGCTAAGCCTAAACCGTTTACGAGATCTCAAACTTGAGCCGAACCGAGCCGAGCCGGTTCACAAACCGGTTCAGGCCCTGAACCGGCCTGAACCGGTTTGGTAAACGACTTGTAAACCGGTTTCCAAACCGGCTTGGAAACCGGTTTAGAAACCTCCCTCCCTCTCCCTCTCTCTCTCTCTCTCTCCCTACCTCCCTCTCTCTCTCAGATGATCCACTATATACTATATACTATACATTGTACAAGCTCTCCCTCCCACTCTCTCTCACGTCTGTGGTCTCGACTCTCTCCCTCTCTCTCTCTCTCTCTCTCTCTCTCTCTCTCTCTATTATGAAGGCATTGGAAAACGCAAGAGAAAGCACATGCATGTGCTAAATTTTGGGGAAATCTAAAGGGAAAACGTGTTGAGAGTTATGGTGACTTAACTCTTCACGACTTGTCTATGCATTATAAGAATTTATATGAGTTATCTCTTGCCGGAAAGATAAGGTGTTATGGTTCTCTTTCACATATGCCTCCCTTCTTTACAATTGAAGATATATGCATAGGACTTAAGAAATTGGCCTCTCGTAAGGCAAGCGATCTTCAATGTATAAAGGCTGAAATGCTCAAATGAACGGGAAAGGAAGCACATATATGGATAAGCGATATGTTTAATGATGCATTGCAACATGGTATGTTGTACGATTGGACTACAAATTGGATCAAACCTTTACATAAAGGTGGAGATATAAATAATGTAAACAACTATCGAACCATCATGGTTGGCTCATTAAGGGCAAAACTATTTGGATGTATAATGGAATCAAAGATAAGTGTATGGGCTAAAAAAAGTGGTAAGAGAGCTTATGGACAAGCTGGCTTTCGGAAACACCATAGCACCATTGATCACCTTATCACCCTTCGAGTATTAATGGAGGAAAGTCGCCTTAGAGGTAAAGGTTTATATTGTTGCTTTGTAGACTTCAAGAAAGCTTTTGATATGGTACCTTGTGAGCATCTTTGGAGGCGAATGGAAGAACTTGAGGTGCCAAGTGAATATATGCTTGCAATTTCCCGAATTTATGAGAAGGTTATATGTTGTGTGCGCATAAGAGATAAACTTTCAGATTTTTTCAAAAGCACTATTGGTGTTAAGCAAGGATGCCCACTCTCACCAACACTATTTGGTCTATGCATTGATGAATTGGAAGAAATGGTTACCAAGTTTGCAAAGGAAGAATGTGTTGAAGAAGTTGCCATTAGGAATGTTGTGATTATGCTTTTGCTATATGCAGATGATGTAGTGCTTTTTGCAAATACTTTAGGAGATGCACAAAAGCTTATGAAGGCATTGGAAAAAATTTGCATGCATACAAAATTAAGTGTCAATAGCTCTAAAACAAAGATTATGCTTGTGAAGAGGCAAAAAAGAGATAAACCATGCATTATGTACAACAATGAGCCACTTGAATGTGTGGAAAGCTTCAAATATCTTGGCCTTGAAGTTCCTTCAAATCATAGATGGAATGAATGTGCTACACGCCGCTTAGAGGCGGGCAAGCGAGCATACTATGCATTTGAGAACACATGCAATCTTGGAGATATTAAGTGTTGGGTCCTCAAGAAATATCTTTTCGACACTTTGGTGACACCGGTTCTTCTCTATGGGGTGGAAGTATGGGGCGGTAGTATCCCTAAATCTATGTGGAAAGAGTTTGAAAATGTCCAAAAGCATTTTCTTACGAAGTTTCTACAAGTTAAGAAACAAACGCCCTACACCCTCCTCCTTGAGACGGGATCGCTTCCCATTGAGATCATGGCCATGGAAAGGGTTGTTGAATACATGCTTAAGGTTCAAAAAAAACCCTCACATCGACTTCCTAGAATTGCGTGGGAAGCAAGCAAAAAGATCCAAAAGACGCATAAAAGCAAAATTTTGTGTTCCGGTTGGATGCAAGATATAGAAAAATGGTTTGGTAGATGGGATGTGAGACACTTGCTTCATGATGCATCATTAGATTCCTCTGTAAATGAAGCATTTTTGCAACGCCAATGTATCATGACATGGGACAAATGTGGAGCCTCACGCTTCACACATTATATTACACATGTTGCACTTAACTACAAAACCATATTCTTTGCGGAACTGGGAAATCGTACACATCCATACATGTTAGAGCCCATACCGTTATCTGCCATTCGAACCATTGCTTCCATGCGACTTAGCTCACATGCATTGCGATGTGAAACAGGGCGTTGGGGTACAAGTGATGAGAGTGGTCGGCTATGCACACTTTGCCCTAAACAAGTTCGCAAGTCTAAGTATCACACTTTGATACAATGCTCTACCTTTGATCATATTCGACCATGCTTTCCACATCTCTTCGATCAAGCCCAATCTTTGCATGAATTCCTCTCACAACCACAATGTGCACTCTCGATTGCAACATTCATCGGTAAAGTTCTTGAACATCAAGAGTCACTACTCACTTTCACACGTATCACGTGAAATGTAATATTTTTGGTCTCATAGGTCATATTTGACCTCCGAAGACGATAATATAATCTATCTATCTATCTCTCCCCTCTGTGTACTCTCTCTCTCTCTCTCTCTCTCTCTCTCTCTCTCTCTCTCCCCTTATATGTTGTCTCCCTCCCTCTCTCTCTCTCTCCACGTCTGTGTAGTTCTCCCTCCCTCTCTCTCTCCCATCGTCTGTTTAGTCTCCCTCACTCTCTCACACACACACTCTCTCTCTCTCTCTCTTTCCCCTTGTCTGTTGTCTCTCTCCCCCTCTCTCTAAAGTTTATAAACGGCTTGAGCCGGTTTGGCAAGGCTCAAGCCAAGCCGAGCCGAGCTCAAACCGTTAAGGCAAGTTCAAGCCTAAACCGAGCCGCCAAGCCGTTTTCAAGCCGTCTAAGCCAAACGGTTTAGGCTTGAGCCGAGCCGTTGCCGATCCCTACTTATTATCATCAATTTTCATATGATGTGTTTATAATGCTATATTGTGTGTTGTCATTAGTTTAGTCATATAACTTGGCTTACCAATTAACCTTGATATTTCTAAAAGGTAGCATGGATGTTGATTTCAAACACGGTTTTGTAGTGCTCTTGCCTCTGCTATAATTGGCTCTCACAATAGTACAAGAAAGACTTGTCATTTGAAATAGATGCATTTATGTATTATGTATATGAAGAAAACTTTGTGTCCTACACATCACATTTACTTCATGCCCATTTAACACCAAAATTATTGCATGTGTTAGATATGTGATAAGAGAAAATGGATTGTATTGTAAATACTTTATGGAAAGTTATTCTTAGTTCGATGTTTAACCACACTTGTTTAAGATCAAAATTGTTCATATTTTTTCTGTTAGTGAAGAAAGAATCATTACAACTATAATGACTTCATGGAAAGTTATTCTTATATGCTCATATTGTTGAATTATCTCCATGATGGATTATGAAATTGTGCAAGTTAAATGTTATAAGAATCTCTACGAGAGAGAAAATTTTTATGACCTACATCTAGTCATTCATGAACAAAATGGATAGCAAATCACAAGTTTAGTACCATGGTTGCAAATAGCAACATCCAATTACTAAATTGGTAGGAAAGGACAACAAATCACAAAAATAACATCAAGTGTTCATATTGCGACGAACCCCATACTCCAACAATGTTTCTTGCCAATGTTATTATTGGGTTGCCAATAATTGAAGGGGACCCTTAAAATGGGAATAAAATTGAAAGCAAGCTATGCACAAATAACATGGGGAACAAGAGTGGTAATGGATAAGTTAGCAAAGGGACTATGATGTATACCTCATACAATTTTGTTGGAATAACAATCTTGTCAAAGTTAGTTGTATGAAACAAGGGATTTATTTATCTTGTATCTCAAAAAGTATAATATCAAATTCATATATGTTTTGAGGTACATGTTGTCGTACAAGGTCTCCAATGATTTTGGCATTTATGCAATGTGTATAATGATAACTAGACCGAAGATTCATATGAATGTGTTCCTATTCCAATCCTCTCTTTCTAGTTTGTTAAAGGTTATGCCAGAATTTACCGTCTATTTATAGAGAATTATTGAAGCCAAATATATCAAACATCACATAAACTACTTATAATCAATAAATATATGGTTATACGAGACATAAAATCTTGCATATCAAATACTCAATACACTTTTAAGGTGACATGAAATAATAATGATGTCTATCATTAACACAGATAGAAGTTGCGCAATGCATATATCAAACAATAATTGAAGGGGCCCCAAGTATGTATCCTAACCCCAAGTAACTCGTGGATTTTTAATACAAATTTCAATAGACATCTGAACTTTAAGCTCCAACCAAATTTGTGCAAATAGCGAAAATTAACGCCATAATGTATTGGGGTAAGGTTTTTCTCTATGGTCAAATAATCTAAACAAGATTTAAGAAAATTTCATGATGAGTAAAATAACACATACAAGACTAATTGATACATATCCATGGTTTCTATTCAAGTATTTGATACTTCCCAATACCCTTGTCATTTATTATTGTGTACATTTTTCGGACACTTGACAATCATTCTCATGGCTTGGTGGAGATGACAATCATTTACATCTAGACAACATCCTTATCTTTCTGGAAAGATTTGAGAAAAGATTATAGAATCCATAGTTGTAAAGCAAGATCTAAACATCGACGCAATGAAAGTATACTAAAATAATTCATTAGGTTAGCTTTGCTTAATTCCAAAATTTCAATTTGAACAAAAAAACAAGAGAATCACCAAGTAAAAAATTGAACAAAAGCTGAGTGAGTCTATTGCTTTGTAAGGACCTATGTTAAATAACTTGGTAATGCCCAATTGTTGGCATCATTAGACAATGCCTAACCAAGCACTCATATAATCCTAAATTTATCCTCTTTGGTGGTACATTGAGGTGTCAATTGAGGAACAAATCAAGCCCATTCACTAAAGTAGTACTATCCACGACACAAACCCCTTAAATAAGAATAAAATCAAGTGTCACACAAAAGCAGTCCATAAAAGAAAACAAATACTAATGTGCTAGACAGAAGATGACAGTTTAAAGAATAATAAGCATGCTATATTAAAACCTAAACCCTAAACCTTAAGTCTCCGCCATTCAACTACAGAATGTAAAAAAATACGAATAGAGAGATTGATAGACAAACTGACAATTTTTTTGCAATATTATCAAAAGTACATGTTTTCTTTGTGAAAGGCGCTTAAAACTTGGTTTCTACATGGCCGAGGACCAACGGCTTTATAAAAAACAGTCTTCACTTAACATGGGCATCAAGCATACGATTACTCCTATTTGCTGCCAAATGACTGTTGGTTTGAATGCCATAAAGAATAAGTCTTTATAGAGAACTCATAGATATCTTTCTTAATCTCCAGATTTCTAAAAAATGTACTCAGGAGTCTTCTTTTAAAGTTTGAAAATATATTTTCTTGGGATGATGTAGGATCCAACAATATTTAGGCACAACTCCATTTGTCCGTCTTGAACTAGATGTCATGAGGAAGAAACTCTCACACTTCTCATTCATTTCTTGGGAAATCTGTGACCAACACGCAAAACCAACAAAACATAGTTCCATATCTCTAAATGTGGGCCTCCAAAACATATATGCCTTCAAATTTTTGAAAGAGATCACTATTGAAGGGCCACGAACTCTAGACACATTTCAGAGCAACCTTTTTCTCCCCATAGATCAATGCCATCATCACAAAGCTCCATTCTCCTTCCATCATTATATTTGTACATGTGGTAAGTTTGTTTAGTCTGGGCTTTGCAATATCCAATTGTGTTTATATAATAAAACCAAATTAATGATCCTCTTCGTCCATGCCAGGACAGTTAGATTGCAACGAATCCGCATTCTCATACTGAGAGGCAAAAGAAAACTTCATTTTTACAGACTTACCAAATGATCAGGTTTGCACATAAGTAACTGTACACTTACCTTACACCCGCAATACAAACAATAGAAATATTCCGATCGCAACCTTGTTAACAAATCTAGAAGGTCCTACATTAAGAGACATCAGCATTAGTAGACTTCACTAAAAGTAAAAGAATGAATAAATTTCAATCAAGCATTCAATAAGTTGATCACTTCTCTATCATTTTATTTAGCAAGATGTACTAAAAAATATAACCACGATGAGGCAGGCATCATTCCTAAGGAGAGCTTAAATTTTTCATCAATTGCAGCAAACTGTTATGACTAATTCATATATATAATGTGTGGCCCATTTATAATGGCCATGGATTTTGATGAAATATTTCAGCCATTAAGAATAAAAAAGTACATCATTGTATGTACTGTATGTTATGTGTTCATGTTTGATGCATATTTTCCGAACTCTGGTATATAGGGAGTGACGAATACCTCACTATTTTATAGCCCATAATGTTAGCCACAATTTAGAACCCATATTATTTCACCCTTTTTGCGGGCTTCATACCTTTGGAACTTGACCTAAACTATATGCCCAAAGGTGGCATTCTTGCCTTATATTCAACCCAAAATTCCGGGTCAATGTTCACAATTTAATATTCATGTCTGTATCATCTTAAACATAAAACAACATCGAACAAGAAGAAATAGAAGGATTATAACAAAAAACACACCTGAAGTTCGATTTCCTCATCAGACTCATTTTCCTCAGGACCATCTCCTGCATCTTTACCACTACCATCTTGTAAGTATTTCCCTTCGAGATTCTCCAACTCATCTTCTTGGGGAACTTTGTGTTGTCGAGGAGATCCTTCGAGATGTTGAAGAGCTGTTTGAGCTTTCCGATAATCACGGAAAAGCTTATAACCTTGCCAGTTACTCTTCCTCCTCTCCCGAAAACCTGATTCCAACTCATCCCTCTTTTGTTTAGTGATACCTTTTTTCGCCTCATCTGCAATTTCCCTTGCTTTTGCTTTTGCAATCGCTTTTGCTTTTTCAATTTCGTCTCTTCCAAGACCCGACCGTGACCTTTTCACATCTAGGTTTAGAGGCTCTAAGGTTCCCTGCTCATGTTTCCCTAGAGCTTTCCCTGGGTTATAACCCATTTGCTGTAGCATTTTGAATCCAATGTTAGAAGAAGAAATGGCAGAGCTCAGACCTTCAGATCGCTTTTCATCCTCTGTTTTCTGAAGTATTTCAGTCCTCAATTTCTTTCTCTGATTCTTTCTGAGACCTTGAGATTGAGATGGGTATGAAGCTTCCTGAAAACACCATAGGTTCAAGTTGAGCAGAATGAAAGACATATAGAATCTGTAGAAGAAATAGAAAAGACATAGAAAAATACATGGAAACATACTTTAAAAAAAGGATAAGGAAAAGTAGAAATATGTGAAGAAGGCATACAGAAATACACAGAAACATGGAGAGAGAGAAAACGACTTACAGAGATTTGCGTTGATTTGAGAAGCTCTTGGGGTTGAAGAAAGCGTGAGAGGTCGCCCATATAGTCATCTTCTTCTCCGTCTTCAGCCATGGCTCCTTTCTTCCCTCTTTCTTCTTTCGAATATCGCAGAATGCTTCAAAGGAAGCACAGAGACATCAGGGAAAACAGAGTAAGGCTACTGCCGATGGAGAATTTTTGAATCTCCAGTCTTCCCCCATGAAATTTGCCTACTCAAAAGAAAGAAAGAAGCAGGAAATTCTAGTATCATGAATAGAAGAAGATCTCTCCAAAGTCTTGTGCCCATTTTCTCTGCAAACTCAATGGTTACATTCAATCATCCCACTCCATTTATTTCATGCTATTCTTCTCATACTTTTCCAATATTTCTTCAGCAATGAACCCCCATACAATTTCCCAATATTTCTGCAATACCCCCCCCTATAATTACCTTCCGATCTTATGTGTCGGAAACACATTCCGATCTTGTGTTTCGGAAACCTACGTCTAACCATCTATGTATGTCATACATATTGCAAGGTAAATCGTAGATCAATTTCCATCCAACCATGTCCACACATCATCCAACTATATGAACCTCAATAGCCAATGAAACCCATGCACTTTGCTCAGGCTCTATCTATGATTTGAGCATTGTGACATAATGTGCCATGCATCAAATCACTTGTTTAAATCGCTCTTAGGTAATCATGGGCAGCCCATAAATAGAGTTATATGAAGTGAGCCCCACGATGCAATACATTGAGTAGCCTAGTTAGGGGCATAAATCTCCACCACCAATCTTATATACTTGCCAAAATGAGTCATTTACCAATCTTTATGCCCATACTTACCAATCTTTATCCATAACAGCCACAATAGCTGACATCCCAAAATCTCTCCCAACTATTTCCGTACCATTCCCTTCATTTAAAACCTTCATAGCTGAAGGACAATAAAATTGACATTCTACCATAAAGTGGCTTCATTCACCATATTTAAGGCAATGACCCACAAACGTCTCTCATTTCAATTGAAAACAAAATCTCTTCATACCTTGTGTTTTTATACCCATCCATCTTGGCCTCTTATGACTTGTATACCATAACACACATAATTTGCAATTATTTATAGCATATTTATATGGGGATACCAACACTTTGTACATAAGTCATTGGTGCTAAGCACAATTACATTCTAACATAATATTTCTATTTGTTGGAGGAATTGTTTTCATATCAATATTCCCCATAGATTGTGAGGAAGTAATGCTCATGCCCTCTATTCTTGATGTCACAAGAAACCAGGATCAAACGATTTTTCCATGAATAAGAGAGAAAACTAGAACCCAATTGAAGAAACAAAGATGAAGAAAATGATAAGAGTAGGAGTATCTTGACAAAGCAAAGCTCTTTGTTTCAATTGTTGCTACTAGTACATACTACCAATTTAAACTTGCTATATACTCTCACGAAGCTTTGATTGAGGACTTTCCAACCCTTTGTCTATATGCTAAGTTGTGTTAATAACAAACTCTCCCTCCCTTTTCCAATGCATTTCAATTTCCTCATTTGCACGTGTGTGTGTGTGTGTGTGTGTGTGTGTGTGTGTGTGTGTGTGTGTGTGTGTGTGTGTGTGCAAGTATATTTCTTCAATGCAATGAAGCTCAGCTCACAACTATTCAAATTGACTCAATAACCATAGAACAAAGCTGCATTGAAATCACCATGGCAAATCTCAAATGGGCAAACCATACTATTCCCCTTGGTACATGAGGATTTCACTAACCAAGTTGAAACATTGCACAAGAAACTGGTTTGTCTTGGTGAGATAGATGGTTTATGTTATCACATGTCACAAGACAAAGTAGGTATTCAAACAAACCATGGTCTCAAAAACCTCGACAAAAGCTAATGTAATATGGCATGCATTCACTTCTGAAGTAAAGAGTCGCAATTTCAAGGGTGTTTGGTTGGGACCGCAATTCAATTTTTATGAGCATCAACAGTAGGATACGATAAAAAACACAAAAAGAGAACAATTTCACTCAAATATATCTAACATCATTCACTTGGACGATGTTAGCCAACTATTTGGGCCTTCTAGAGGTAGGTTATACATAATCCTCATTGGTTACTTTATCGCGTGGATTTAATTCCTAGATAAAGGATATAACATCCTTTATCCTTGGGAACATTTGCAAAATGATGAAAACCTAAAAATAATAATTATGTACAAAACTTGTGTACTTACAAACACCAAGGAGACCAAAAAGATACATTAACAATCCATCAAAGAATGTGACATTTTGTCCATACAAGATATCAACCCATAATTATAATTGTTAATTTGAAGAAAATTTCAGTCCCCTTGATTGTGGCATTAATTGATCCCACCATTCACTGTTCGTTTATTTGAAAAATAATGCATGTGAAAAAGATCGTGTGCAACACCTAGTATGTTAAAAATGTGTCAAAAAAACTAACTCAGACAAAGATTTACAAAAATGGCATGTGGAACTAACGTATTACTAATGTACTGTTTTTCTTTTCAATTTTGCCAGCATATTGTAGCAATAAGAAATTCAAGAATTCTCAATCTATATGCATCATGGATGGGATATGTTAGGAAAAGATTGATATTAATCAAAATGATAGAACCACGTGCCTTTGTTGAGTGTTCTCAGACCTGATATGGCAAAGAAGATCTTATTCAAAACAGAGCTGCCAGATCTTAATAGGAATTAACCTCCTATAATTGTTGCCTTGCACTTCACATCTACAACAAGGTGCCATATATGAGGCGCATACGACTTCACCCTCTCAATATGAGTAGCATGAACATCCCATTGATATCCTGTTAGTGTATCAAATTACAGAAAAAATGTCAAACAAAGAGTTTTCGGTATCACATCCTGGGAAACAACAAAATACTCCCAACTAGTTCACTATTAACCAAGGTATCTCTTGAGTCTTCAAAAATGCACTAACATTCTCCTCTTAGTACAGATAAAGGTTGCTATTACACAAGAATTGTGGTAACTTCTGTGAACTTTTTGGTGTTTACCCTATACAATACAAGCATAGGAATAAGGATATACTAACCTTCCTTCTCAGCCAGGCTTTTTACTGAGAGCAATACATACTGAACCCATTGTTGTTCGTCAGTGTCCTTGGCATTTCCATGAATGTGTAGCATGCCACCAGTCATCCTTAAGACAAGGAAACTCTATTGTTATATTTATAATGTTTTAGAAAGTTGTATACACATGTGGCTTACCGTAAAGCTTTGACAGCTACACCCCAGCAATGCTCACTTGTTGGGAGAAGCCCTAAGCATACTCTGTCAGCTATCCCCTGGAATCACATTTGCCATTATACACAATTAAAAGAACTTCCTTTTATTTTATTTGTGTAATACACTAATCTATTGTTTTGAAAGCCTGGTTTGAAAAGCTTTCTATTGCCTGTGTTTCACCATGAACAAGTAGATGGTTTCTTTATAATTTATTACAAGTCATACGTAACTATAGAGCTTGACGCATCTTTGGGGAATATCTTTTTTTATTACAAAATGAACTCGGCGAGCCTTACATGGGGAGCTGTACATCGATTATCTCCTGCTAAAACAATACAACGATCTTCCACTGCATTTATTTGCAAATTATACCGAAGAGCATCCAAGGCAGGAGGATTCCATTCACATGCATATACTCTCTTTGCATTAGCTCTGTCCCAGTATTACACAGGCACTTTAAGAACTTAACAAAACCATCACCAGAAAATAAAACAGATTAAGACATCATTATCTTTGATTATGACTAGAAATCAGGAGTACTCACTTCAAAAGGAAAGGCAAGACAAAATATCCAATGCCAGCAAATAAATCAATAACTGTCTCACCGCTGCAGTTTAACTTGGCTATTCTCATCTTTTCTGATACGTTACCTGAGGAGAACATGCATTTTGTGGCATCAAAACAGTATAAAATACTATTTTCTCGATGTTGTACCCAACCATTACTTCCTAAAAGTAAGGTCAATTTGCTGTCCCTTGTGCCATTGGCCGCCACACGAGCCTAGAAGTCATGCACAACATACTTAAAGTTATTACCAAATAAAATATTATTTCTCACTAACGTGATATATTTCTATAAATATTATGGCGCAATCAATCAAGAGCTAACATATTTTAGAGCAGAGGAGAAATGAAATAACACAGCTTAAAACCACTTCCTACAGATTTTGCTAATGAAATAGTTGCATCATGCAGCAAATGAAACATGACTGAGGTACAGCAATTCATCATTAGAAATATGGCCTTTATTTGCAAGCTATATAATCTATAGCACTACTTACAAATAATATAATCTTGCTGAAGAGAAAGCAATGCAATCAAAAGTTCAATAAGCAGTTGAAACAAGGAGTTTATTCAAAACAATGCCACATCACTAAATTTCTATTAGTGGGGTCATTCAGTATAGACAATTAATTTCACACATGGGACAGGGAGGGGGGGACTTAGGATCAAAAGAAAGTAACCTAACATGTACAAACAGTAAATCTCACCTGACGGGCAACACGTTGTACATTCAAAGACCGTGCTACAATTGCCCATAATTCTTCACCCAAGGATGACCAGATCTCATTCTTAAAAGCGTCAGCAGGAAGCACTGCCATATCATCAAGTCTTTCCCATCTGCATAAAGCATATCCTCTGTTACAAGGTTTTTCTGAACTATTTACATTATCAGAAAGTAAAAACCAAGATGATCTGAAATGTATAAATATATGAGATTTAGCTTACTGTATACAATAGCTTCAGCAGTACCAAGAAATTAACTGACAAAGTCTATGGAATTACTATAAAGGGATCACGTTACAGGCATGATCATAATTTATCCCGTGGTAGTTTGTACTGTAGTATTCTACACATGAAGATAAGAGTGTCAGGGTTATCGAGAGTTCTAGAGTGTAAAGAAGGTAGGATTACTTTTAGTCCTAGGGATTGAGACAACCCATAAAGGCCAAGTGTGAGCTTGTCTAGCGGCCTTAGGTCTGGCTATGAATATGAGGCCTAGATACCCTCATTAGACACATTATTCGACTACGTTGAGACTATGATCTTGTGGTGAACAGAATCTTGAGTTGGGCGAGTGCAAGTTCCATCTCGATCCCTTTGCTCAGGGGTGGTTGGGAGGATCGGCACCCTTCTATCTATCATTTACTTCCTTGTCTTATGCTTAGATTAGAAATAATCTCTAACAGATCAAATAGCCTAGACTACTATTTTTTTACTAGCGTGTTATAACTTTTCAACTAATATGTGCAAATTGCTAAATATGGCATAGTTTTATTATGTTTAGTACATCTACATTTTGACATTGTAAATCTCGATACGCCACCCTACTTTATCTAATAATATTAGAAAACTGAAACTGAAACATAAGAACAAGGCACTAAATTAAGAAATCAAAAAGCTTACCTCTTCGGCAACTCCTCAATCAGAGATTGAGGTTTATCATACTTTCGCAATAAGGAAAGTACATCATTATACAACACCTCTCGTGGATCCCTCGATGACTTTGACTCATTTTGCCCTTTAAGTTGAGTTATCTCACAATCCACTGGACCATCAACAACATTAAAACAGTCTTTGAATATCCTATCATATAGGTCTGATTCTTGCAGTTTATTTGCTGCCTCTACAGTAATAGGAAAAACCACACGCAAGCCATCTTCCTCTGTCTTAACCTTCTTTCTCATATCTAGCCAACCATGTCGCTTCAGATAATCTTTGATAATCTTTGCATGTGCTTTGTCGATCTTTAGCACCCACATGTCATTTTGAAGGGCGAACTTAGCCTCTGGATGATGAATGACCCCATTTTCATGTGTCTTATTTGGTGAAAATGAACCAAGGTCCATAAGGATAGGTGTACTGAACCTTATACCGAATGCATAGCAGGTCACCCCACCACCAATCACCACAATCTCATTCCCTATAGAAGTGGCCGTATGACGTACAAACAAAGATTCATGTGGGACATCACATACAATATGTCTCCATTCTTTTTTTTTCACATTTAGAAAAGTGACTATATTCTTATTCTTAGTCAATGGACAACCACCAAGAAGCACCAAGAAATCAGAGGAAGCGGTCATAGAGTGAGAAAATCTTCGTACTGTGTTTAGGTTCAGGCATGTCCATATCAAGGTTCCAGGATCTAAGACCCATAAATCGCCAAGAATAGATGCACCATCAAAGCCACCAAACAGATATATTTTTTTATCTATAACTGACATAGAATGAGAGTGTCGCGGGGCTGGAACTTTCTCTTTACATTCTCCCAGAGTCCATTGCATCATGTTAGTGTCTAGAATATAGAGATCTCCTAAGACTTTCTCATTGGTCAGACCACCAAACACATAAACCTTTTCTTCGATGGTGACTGCTGCATGCCTATGTCTGCAAAAACAAAATATGGAAGGAATCTTATCTCTGAGTAGCAACCATAATTTATAGGGAAAAAATCCCGAGTTTTTCTTCCTTTTCCCAAATGCCCCTAAATTTCCATTACTTCCCCAAATGCCCTAGCCCAATCCTGCCTGGAGCAGTTATATGTGCTATATGATCACCTATATGGTGAAGTCATACCCTCTCTCTCTCTCTCTCTCTCTCTCTCTCTCTCTCTCTCTCTCTCTCTCTCTCTCTCTCTCTCTCTCTCTCTCTTCGAGGTCTGGACACAGGCATTTGGAAAAACAACAAAACTTGAAGAGGCATTTCAGAGATTTTTCTGATTCATATTATGAACAATAGATAACAGGTAGAAATACCTTGGAGGAAAGAAAACACCTTCCATTTGAGGGTATTGCCATTGCATTTTATCAAGCATAAGCACACAAACGTCACCTAATGGCTTGCTTGGATCCTCCCTACCTCCTATCACAACCATCTTACTGCCAACAAGTGATGCTGTATGACCCATCCTTGGGGTGGGTGGATTTTCGGCATCAATAGACTGCACCACACTATCATCAAGTGTTAGAAGAACTAAGTCATTTTGACGTCCTTGCCTGAGAGAGCCCCCATACCCACCAAAACTCAGCAGTGATCTTGAAGGAAATCCTGGAACGCAATGCAAGGAACATGTAGAGTGACCCCAGCGATATAGCTTGTCCGACGTAACACTCAAACACTTAAATTTTGTCCTTTCAGATCTGCATTAGGGAAAACTTTTAATTAAATATTACCCAAACACATGAATTTATGACTTCATAACTCATAGAAACAGTCTATTTGTACACTTTTAATCTTGTGGAAATAGAAAATTTTGCAACAAAAAAAATATTCAGCAGGTACACATAATAAAATCATATAGGACCATACTAATAAGCTGCATTGTTTATGCAGTGTTCAAATAAACAAAACGAAGAAAGAGAAAATACTAGTTCCTAATGCAATGTCCTATTAGCACTTCTAAATAGGCAGTGTGATTGTTGGCATAAGAAAACTAAAATATGCCTCTAACCATGTAAAAATGAAATCATCAGCTAAAAACCTTATCCATCAATGATGAAGCATGAGAATACCTACCTACCTTTTAGAGGTAACTTGAACTCTGGTTCTCTAATTTGTTTAGATTGTCGTTCGGGAATAATACTCCCCACTCCCATTTTTGAATAAGACAACGCCTCCAGACCTTGTTTAGATTGTTGACCTGAAATAGTACTTCGCGTTCCCATTTTCAAATCAGGCAACTCCTCCACATCTAAGACAGGTACACGAAATAAATCATGAAGTTTCTTTTCAGCTTCATCGAGCCTAGATATGAGGCGCAGCTGTCTCTTCTCAAGTTCTGAAAGCTTTCTGTCGTTGGATTGAAGTCTTCTTGATTTAGTATTGCATTTCTCTGAAAGGTAACATTTTTCTTCGTGCTTTAGATGTTTTTGTTGTTTGAAAGAGACTCTGGGTTCAATGTCTTCTCCATGTAAAGTAGCCTCGACCTATTTAAATACATCATAATGAAGCAGAAAAATATCATTCAGAATGTCTTCTTGACAAAAATCATAAGCAAAGTGAACATTCTTGACACCTGTTGGATGAAAGAAGATAAAAACTTGTTTGTTTTTTGATGATTGCTTGCCAGTTTAGAATTGGCAATCGCTACAAGAAATCTTATATAATCTTGGCTAACGAGAAGATGGTCTCCTACTGCAATAGGGGCCTCAATACGAATCGAACAGCGGACTGCGACAATTATGCGTTTCCTCATACTGGTGATACCTAAAAATCCATCACTAATCAGGTTAAGTATCCCTTTGCTTTACTCATTTAGGATTTAGAAACAAAAGCTTATATCTCCATCAAAAGAACAGAAGAATTTGTAAAAAGTATGCTTTAAATCACATAAATTAAGAAAAAGCCACCACACTTGACTGAGAGGAGCAAGATTCTGGAATTAATGAACAATCCTAGTTGAGATAAATACAGAGCATATGAAATCTAGATAATCAATTGTCGATTAACACTATATGAGCATAAACAGTGATTACATTCTGAGGATTAGGACACATGAGCATAAACAGGTAGCATATGGTTATGAGACGGCTAATGTGGGTCCAGCCATGCCGAGGCCCATCCTTGCGGTGACAGGGCATGGGGCAACACCCACAGATGGTATGTATCATGGCAACAGTAATCTAACAAACCAATTGTTTATTATGGACAGCGTCCAATTTGATGGATGAGCAACTGTTACAATCTCAACTCTACATAATACATCTCCCTGATGTATACAAGACACAGCGGTGCCAGTCCTTCCAATATATGTCTCAATAGTCATCTAACCTCTACATTTGGAGCACACAGGTGGACAGTTCCAGACATCATCAGTCACTCACTAATTGGTATGGTTGATTTTATTAGATTCTCTGAGTTCTTCCTCACGTAAATTATTACATTAATCATTACCCATTTTCTTTCACATGCATGTCACTCCATACCCATTAACACGAGATTAAGATTAAGTCTAAGTCTATATGAAGGTATACATATTTACTGATTAAGACAAGTGCGCACAAGGTTAAGCCTATAAAAAGATTGACCAGTGACCAGTGAATTCAGAAAGCTGTGCAGCATAACCTGGACACTTTTGTTAATCTCAAAGCTAATCCTTTTGTGGAATTTCACAGTCACTTGGCTGATAAAAGCTTGTGTTTGTGCATGATAAGGCGGAGTTCCTCATGTCAGCATGTTTCTAATTGTAATTCTTCACCTCATTTTATAGAATAAATTAAAATTTTGTCAATTACTAGCTTTAGCCATCAGCTCGTCCTTGATTCTCCAGGATTAGGACTAAATGAACATAAATAGTTATTCGAATCTTCGAGATTGAAAATTTAAGAGCATAACAAATTATTTACTACAAGAATCGTAGGAATCCAGAAGAGCCTCTCAAACCTAAACAGTTACCATATTCTTGGACTTAGACTAGTTTACAGATGATAAACAGTTATCAGATACTCACAATCCCCGGGATTTAGATTATATTATGAAACATGAACAATTACCAGATTCCCAATGCCTCCTAGATTATGATTATTTATGAAACATAAACAGTTACCTGATTCTCGGAATCCTGAAAATATGGCACAAGAGACCAAAGCTTGAGCTGAGGCAATGTCTCGACATTCGGCGGCAAGAATGAAAGGCTCGAACCTGAACACCATTAAGCTACCACAATTCTGCTGCTCAATATATCTTTCTTCTTCATTTTTACCAGATTTTTGTTGACCATCCATTACCTCTTCATACATACCACATTTCGGTCGGTCCTCACTTTCCTCTCCAACCTTACCACCATTCATTTCAGTGTACTTCTGCTGGTCAATATACCTTTCCTTTTCAACCTTACCACCATTCTGTTCTTTATTTCTCTCCTCTTCAAAGTTACAACAATTTTGCATCAAAGCTCGCAACACCTCCTCCGGATCAGCTTGATAGTGAGAAACAAAGCTCCAATCTCCTCCTTTCTTCTTCTTCTTCTTCTGATTTGGGATAACTTTCTCAAGCTTCGGATCTGAGCTACTGACGACATCATCATCTGCGTCTTTCCCAGGCCCGGAAGAAAGCGCAAAAGAAGAAGAAGAAGGCGAGGAAGTAGAGATGGAGATACGACCTGAGCAAGAACTTGTGGTGAAGAAGGAAGGGTGTTTGTTGATGCGATGGATAAGGTCAGCGATGGGAGCGTCGACATCTCCCTTGCGAGACTTGTCAGGGAGAGGTGAGGAAAGAGCTCTGAGGGTATGGAGCTTGCGAGCTTCGAACTCCATCTCCCCTCTCTTCCCCTGTCTCTCTCTCTCTCTCTCCCTCTGTCTCTCTCTGTCTCTGTCTCTTTCCACCCAGAGTCTAGTCTAGTCTAGTCTAGTCAAGTCAAGTCAAGTCAAGTGTTCTTCTTCTTCTTCTTCTCTTTCTCTCTCCCTCTCACACACATACATATATAGTATAACCATACGTACCATACGTCATACGTGCATTCGCATTCGAGTTTGTTTCAATCATCCGAGTATGGTAAACACCCTCCCCTGTCTCTCTCTCCCTTTGTCTCTTTCCACCCAGAGTCTAGTCTAGTCTAGTCAAAGTGTTCTTCTTCTTCTTCTCTTTCTCTCTTACTCTACGCAGACGACATTGTCTTGCTCTCGGAGTCTAGTCTAGTCAAGTCAAAGTGATCTTCTTCTTCTTCTTCTTCTTCTTCTTCTCTTTCTCTCTTACTCTACATAGACGACATTATCTTGCTCTCAGAGTCGGAACACGACCTACAAAAGCAACTTAATGCCCTATATGACTTTTGTACACAACCAGGACTGGTAGTGAATCTAACGAAAACTAAAGTCCTTATCTTTCATACATCGTCTCGAGTTAGCAGTAAATGTCACCTAACCCTCTCTCATAAACTAGTTGAGGTAGTGGGATCATATGTATACTTGGGAGTCACTTTTAGTGCTCACTTAGGTAAATTCTCGATGACCCAGGCAGCCAAAGATAGACTAACGAGAGGGTATGCATCCCTCTCACTCTTCGAGAGACAATGCCACCAGGCATAATTTCAAGAGCCACGGACTAAGGGATGGCTCTTTGACTCATTAGTGACCCCTTCCCTCATGCATGCATCAATAGTATGGGCTCCAGGTCTACCATCCTTCATGTGGACACAATTAGAGAGACCTTTGGTGATGATGTTATCACGTCAACTCCGAAGCAAATCGACAGTATCGCATGACATTATTAGAGCAGAGTTTTGTCTACCCCCGATGTTAGTAGAAGCACTCTTTCAAATGGTAGTTTTTATTCATCGGATACATAGCCAACCACAAGATAGGATATCATGTTGAGCCTTTGAGGCATCCCGATCCCTACATGCATCTAGAGACATTAGCTCTTGGTATAGCATTGTGGTGAGTTGGTTACTTGCAAACAACATAGACATTAATAACCTTCCTCCCCTTGAGTACAACCATGGGACTGATCAAACTCTAATCTCTCATGAAAACCGTAATAAAGTGATACGCCAAGAAATATGACAAATTTACACTTGATATAAATGGATCACCCCATGAGAGCCACTCCCATCTAAAATGTTGTACTATAAGGAACACTTCTTGCACTTCTCTAAGTTAGGTTTTATTACACAACCAAGATATCTAGATACATTCTTATCATATGCACTAAGGGTGGCCATTGGATAACTTAGGATATCATCTCACCAACTTGAGATTGAGAATGGTCGAGCTAATAGAGTCCCTAGAGAGGAAAGGCTATGTAGGTTATGCCACATAGAGATAGAGGATGAGTATCACTTCACATGCAAGTGCCCAACTTATGCCGAGATACGGGCGGAATACAAGACATATTAGGACCCTCTCCCACCCTCTCCAAACTATTAGATACCCCGCGTGTAAAAAGACTAGGTAGGTATATCTTAGAGCTAAAACAACATAGGGAGAATAAATTACAAAGTGTTAATCATAACCCTTTTACTATTCATCAACATGTAACTAGTGTAATTTTTCAGGAACAAGGGGAGACGATGAATGTGGATACACTTACGCTGCTTCGGCCTCTCTCTTGAGGAAGCAGAAATAAAAAGAACAACCAAACGCCCTCGGAAGTTGGGCTTCAAAACAAGTCGACGTGGAGTAAAAAAGATTAAGAAGATAAGGGAACGTGAGCTACGTCGACTAGAAGGTATGGTTGGGGTACCTTTTACATCGGGACCACGGGCCACATCCACATCGCAACCCTTCGGCCTCCCGCTTCTCTTCAAGAGACTTGGATGGAAATGAAATTAGGCCTAGTATAACATCTTTTCATTGTAGAACATGTTTTTTTTTTAGAACTTTTTATTTATTTATTATTATTTTACTTTCAATGAATGGGTAAATATCCCATTTTTTGTAAACCATTTGTCTCATGGACCAAATTTGGCCTTAGCAGACGTTTATATATCTTTCTTTCTTTCTTTCTTTCTCTGCCTCTCACACACACACATATATATATGCATAGTATGAACCATATGTGCATTCTCATTCGAGATTGTTTCAATCATCCGAGTATGGTAAACACCCTCGAAGTATGGTAAATAATATACTTTTGTATTTGTTATTTATTATAAGGTAAAAATATATTTTTTAAGGTAAAAAGTGTAATAATAAAAAAAGAAACATAAGAATGTTTTGATATCGTACGCATTCGTTTGCATTTGTGTAAAAGTAGAATGGTTGCCCATGCATTTGAGTATATTACGTACTATGCATATATATGTGTATAAGGTCTCTAAACCCTAAGGATTTTAAGGTGTCCAAATGAAATGAAGAGCTCTGCTAGAAGTGGATGAGTTTATAGCGGATCTATCTAACGATAATTCCAATGCGTGTTCATAACTTGGCTACTCATCCATTCAATCAGTCGAGCATTCATAACATTCACTTGGATGAATTTATAGTGGATCTAGTTACAGTAATTCCAACATGTGTTCATAACTTGGCTACTCGTCCATTCAATCAATTGGGCATCCATAACATTCACTCTCAATCAGTTCCTCGGGTGTCAAAAACTAAATCCCATCTTTCAACGCGTGTTCATAACCTCCTTCTGATCCGTTCAATCAATTTGGTCCCCTTCTTCATGATTATTGCACTATCACGAAGCAAATTGCTTGAAAACAAATTTGTGTAGTATTCGAAGTGTCATGCATGCTAGTATCCACACATGGCACATGCCCACTCTAAGTAGGTTCAAATCCATGACTTCACATATCAATCACCAAGTGTGAACTATTAGGATAACTTCTTCTACAAAAATTATATTCTCCACCATCATAATTATGTCTTACGTATATTGCGTACATGGTGACTCAAATGAGCAACATGGATGTCATGCATCACACATAGCACAAAGTGTGCCAAGTGGCGATTACATTCACATGCATTCTTATTCAAACATTTGCTTAAGGAAAAGGAATGGAAGAATGAAGGAATCAATAAAAGCTCATTGCTTAATAATTAAGGGAACAAACTAGCTCATTAGGAAGGTTTCTCATCTCTCAAGATCGAAATCAAGGGTTCGAGTTGGAGTGGCAAACAAACGAATATTTTGTTCCTAATTAATAGAGCATATTGTTATCATATATTGTTTGTTTCTTCAATCATACACCCCCTAAATCTATTGTATGTGTTCGTTCTCTCCCTTCCTTTTCTACACCCCGGTGGTTCGATGTATCGATCATGAAGCGTCGACGAGGGGGAGTATCTGATAGAAGAAACGGTTAAGAGCGGCATCAATGTAGACATAGTCAACTTTATGAGGACCATGATGAGCCAAATGATACACGAACAAAGCGCAACTAACCGATAGGAAAGCAAGTTGACACTTCGTGGTACAACTTGTTCAAAAGATTGGTAATTCAACGATGAAGACATCACAAGATTTCTAGAGGTCTATGAGAATAAAATGGCTAATAAATGCACGACAAGGCTACACATGGTGCCTCAAAAATCAACAAAGTGGTGACTCTAGAGGTTTGAGCAAATGTGGCAAAATTTCAAGAACGGTTTCACATACATTGGAGTGGGGTTCGTCAAACATCGTTAGATGAGTGTATCTTGACAATTGTACTAAAGTCATTATGAAGACCATGGCTATTAGTATCAAAACTACTAAAATATTTTGAAAAAAAATACGACAACCCCTCAACAAGAGATTGAAAGCTTCTTCAATCGGAGAATGCAGTTTTGTTGGTGAAATGACTTGGGTGATGCCAACTTTGGAACTAATTTAACGAGACAAACCTTCTATGCTCAAGGCATACAACTAGAATCCCAACAATGTTAAAACATCAAAGCTAGGGGGGCCTTTAAAATTTTGAAATATTGCTTAAAAAATTCACTTGTCCGTTCATCCTAACAAAGGCTTTTCACACACATTTTTTATGATCATACGCTTTCACTAAAGAGAGAGAGAGAGAGAGAGAGAGAGAGATCTTTAATTTACTAGAGCATTTTTATTTTATTTTATTCTCCAAAAAAGTATGTATGCTACCCATTAGTTAGGAAGAAATATAGGAGGTATCATATGTTTTTCATTTCATGGACTTGTTTTCGTGTGCAATCTTGCTCAACCCATGCACATTTCTCAATAGTTTGCTTTAACAATTTGTGAGGTTCCCATTCAGTTTTGGTGAGAGTAAACTATAACCATGAATTTGCCGATGTGATGTCAAAGGTTGTGGTTGTGACCCAAGCGGAACTTGTATGTATTTTATGCCATCAGGGACATTGGTATATTTTATAGACAGCTTTTTGATAAGGCGGAGTGGTTTTACTCAACACCAAAGTATTTATTTAAGCCGATGGTTAGAATTTAGAAAAATAAAGGGGATTTCAGGTATATCTTGTATGTACATTGTACATATAGCCTTGTGGCGTTTTCTAATAATGTCGTATCTTTCTTTTTTTGGAAAGAAGAAGAAGAAGAAAAGACAGTGGTAGCGACGTTGTAGTTGTGGAATTGAGTCTTGTGTGTTGGGTTTGATGTTGAGTTTATTGTAAAAAAATCTTCATAAATTTAGTTTTGTAACCACGCACACCAATTCTTTGCCCACATTCAAATACATATACAAATGTCGCCTAATCTAATATGGTGAAAATTATCATAATAAGCAGCCTCATTTGTTAATACATAATCCATGTAATAAATACAGGAATAAAAATTTATATTTTATATCCAATTATTTCCTAGGACCCCATATCCTTTAGATATTTAGTATTTTAAAGCTTCTAATTCCACATGTAAACATACTACCTTTCAACATACGCACATTATGCCAAAAAGTAAAACCTTGCAAACCGAAAATGGATAAAAAATATCAAAATAAAAAAGTGTAGTTTGAAATCTCTTTCAAGCCAGCTAATTGAATAAAACTAGGACACCACTGGACCTACATACCCCCCACAAGGAATCCAAGTTCATTGTTCATGGTCGAAGTTTGATGATCATATTGATTGCACGATTAAAAATGCTTGTGGTGTTATGTTCTTAACCTATATAACAAACACCATACACTATGCTTATAGTCATAGTCATAGTGGTTAATACTTTACATTCAAGGCCTTTGAAAACTTATGGCTAATTTCTTTGATTATTATTTTAGGCGAACCATCAAAATTAACGACAACAAGTTCGAGGAATTTTCTTACATTTGCTTAAAAGAGCAAAACATTATGAAAATTCAAGGTAAAGCCCAATTCCTACTAGGGGAATATTAATGAACCCAATGATGCACACTTTGTGAGCCTTGAATTCTCCTTATTTTAAACCTAGGCAAACCCATTTTTCAATCATTTTTTCCCGCACCATTATTATCCTGGGGTGCAAAATCATGGATAATAAAAGTTTACATAACGATGGTAACATTATGAGTCATCGAAACAAGTGAATTCTGGCGATGTATGATAAAAGGGAAGAAGTAAATGCACATTTGTTATCGAAAGGAATCAACACATGAAGATTGTCACAAAATCATAAATTAACCTTCATTCGTTGACAATGTTAAAGCCTCGTGTTAATGAGCACATTAAAACCCACGAGGATAAGGAGCTATTAGGGTTAGTTGCCTTATACAAAGACCATTCTCTCAACAATACGCTTGATAGTTGTTAATGACCTCCATGGTGAAATAACTAATTATTCACTAATTACATTCCATGAATGACCTCCATACTAAAATAACTAATTATTCACTAATTACTCTCCATTAATGAGCTCCATGCTAAAATAACTAATTACTCACTAATTGCTCCCCATTAATGACCAGATTTTGACTAAAAATCTAATTCTTAAATGGAAAGTGAAAACATCATTTTAAAAAAGTGTTTATTAATTTTTCTTGTCTTCCTTTATTTATTCTTTTGATTTACAAAAGGAAATGCTCTGTTTCTCCCCATTGTCTTCTTCTTCTCCTTCTTCTTCTGCTATTTTTTGGCCATGGAAATACTTTGCAGAGGAGAAGATAATGCTCCAATAATAATTCAACAACTTGAGATACCTGGAGATATTTGTACTAACATCATCACTCTCCTTTCTGTAAGTAAACTGGTTTGACCTTCTCTAATGGTTCTTCCTATTTGCTTTCTCTGATTCTTCATCTGTGAATGTGTATTGGGACCATTTGATGTGACGTATCTATATGCGTGTGTGTACATGTATGCGTATGCGTGTATGCCTGTGTATATATGTATGTATCATGTGAATTAAGACTGATTGTGTATGTGTAAGCATACATGATGACTTTGATGCTTAGTTCTATCCATTTACATGTTACCTGTATTCCTCGGATCCATTTGATGTGATGCATCTATGTATATGTTCCATTGGGTCCATTTGCATCCATACATTATTTGTAACTGTTCCATCTGATTCATGTATGTATGTATATATATTTGAATTTTTACATAATTATTCTTGATTCTTACTTCCTATCCATATTTCGTGATGCCCCTCATTTTATTTATTGGATACATCCAAACGTAATCTTATTGCTTTATTGCTATCCATTTGAAGTGATGCATCTATGTACGTGTATTCATTGGATGCATCTATATTCGATCCTATTTCTTTATTTCTATCCATTCGATGTGGTGCATCAATGTATGTGTAATCTATCGGTTGTTCGTATAATCACTCTTGACACTTTGTTTTTACCCATTTTATTTGATGTATCTGTCTATACGTTTCTGCACATATTGGGTGGATCGACACACAAAGCTTATGCATCGATCACATAACATATTTTCGATATGCATGTGTGATGGATATTTGCATTCCATGAGTCTACCTTTTGGGTACACATGGATTCCTTATTTTGTATCCATTTTATGGATACATGTATATATGTATGTGTGTCTATGCACTCTTTGGTTAAGTACGTGAGTTAATGAATAGGCATGCATCTTATGATATTAATCATGAAACGTATTGTTGATGTATGCATATATGAATGTTTTCTTCTTGGGAGAAGAAGATTTATATTGACTTATTAAGAGGGTATACCACAATTGATTGATGTAGGTTTTGGATGTATGCTCTCTGGGTGCTTGTTCTAGGCAATGGCATCTTCTTTGTTCTTCAAATATTGTTTGGCATATCCTTTACCAAAAAAGATGGCATCGGCTGAACTCATCAAGTAAACTCAAAGGAGGAGAAGTCTATGATGTCAAAAGAAATGGTCTTTTAACTTTAGAGGAAACAAATACTCGTTGCAAGGTTCAAAATCTCATCTTATCCTCTTTTACAGTTTCATTTGGATTTTTTATATTTTTATGTCTGTTAAACTGCTCATTCAATAACAATTCTTCCCAAACGAGTAATTTTGTGTGTTTGCACATATGTTGAAAAAGAACTCTATTCCTCTAGCTCCTAGAGGGATAGCATATCATGTGTGTTTTCAGAATATGCATGAAGGGAGGTAGGATCCCATTATATTGTCATTCTTTACTCAATGCATTTTCTAACTGCAAGAGAATTGCGGCATTTTCCATCAATTGTTTTTTGTTTAATACTTATATTACAAGTGGGAAACCTCAATGTAAGTTGAAAACCCAAAAATATCTAAGAGAAATGTACACAGTGTCCAGTAGACACTAAAATGCTTAGAACTGCTGATGGGATGTCCCGTAAGTTGAAGACAAATGAACAGGAATGACTGAGGCATTGCTTGAAGAAGCTAGCTTCTTGCAGTTGGTTTTCACTTAAGACCTTACAATTGTTGGTCATCCAGATGGTCCAAAGTGACCAAAATATTGTCAATTGGAGGAAATAAGCATGGTTGATAGGTCACACAGGATCTGTCCAAACAACCAAATGTTATTCCCAAACCTTTGCTTGGGAAATCTGGATAAAAGTGATGCATGTATTCTTTATGTAAATGTTTTGGTGATTGAGCAGGTCCATAAGAAGTATAAGATGGTTTTTGATTCTCCACCACAACGTGCACGATGCGACAAAGTTATCTTTCTCCTTTCAAGATTCAACCCTGTGGGAAGCACACCCAATAAGCATGTCCAATAAGCTTATATGGAAGACCAGACCTCCCTGCACTCATAAGCCTCTTTTATCACCATGGCCATAATTTGTGCAAGTGCCACAAAGCATTTGTAGGCTCTTGAAACCATGAGGAGAATTATAACAACTAATGCACTGAATGTGTGTTAATCTTATCCACTGCAGTAACAATATTGCCTTTTCCAGCATCCAATCATGAATACTATAATCTGTGTAAAACTAGCAGAAGCACTTATGAGAGTACCAACTGCCACTTTATTCCATATGGGTCGATGATGTTGGCCAAAACTAGAACAACATGCCATGTCATCGAAGCGGAATAAGTGACCATAATTTATACATTCTGAATTGATTTCACCTCCTTCATTTCTTAGAAAACAGCTTTTCTAGATTCTTGTTCTACTAATGATTCTGGAAATATAGCAGTCATATGTAAGCTTTCTAAGCGCAGAAGGTTCCCTGATTTCGAGTTTCTTCCTTTCCATTTTATAACTGCAATGCTACCTTCCAGTCTTTTAGAAACTTGGAACTAAATGGACATCCTTTGATATGTCCATCAAGCGTTTCCTAAAATGATATCCCAATGGTTAGTATTCCATGAGCCAAATGTCCTGGTTTTTAAATTGACAAACAAACATAATGCTAGCATCTTTGCCCAAGGCAATGTCTGTTGAGCGAATTATGACTATGAAATTGCATTTCTAGACAATGTATGCAACTTGAAAATTAAGAAAGTTTATTCCTCCTTATATTCATGTGGTGCATAATTTCTCTTGTGATAGGAAACTTACACCTTTGTGTGACCATTTAGAGCACCAAAAGTGTTCTACAATTTCTGAGTTAACCTTTCAGATCATTTGTTTGGGCCAATGAACCATAATCAAGTTAATCTGCATGTAAGCCATGAATATGGACTAACTATTTCCAGCTTACTTCGGAGGGGCCATCTTGTAATACGCCAATAACTTAGCTTTTGTTGCACTTTTTGCAGAACTCGTCCGGCCTATACTTTCCTTGTTGCATTCCATCCGATCTAAATTTTCTAACCATTTTGTTTGGGATAACAATCTGACCTGGCCTCAGAGCTTGATGGCAGTTGTATCTTGTGAAGAGTAAGAGTTTAAACTTGTTAAATTATGCAAAACTAATCCATACAATTTGAGGGCATCCATTATCACTCTCATATCATTGGGTTGTTTGGTGACATGAATGATATATCACCTGCATATGGTTGTGCCACAAAATCTTGCCAGTCATGCGTTTCCAAAACATTAAAGTTGACTGGTTCACACTAGATTATCTATGCACAGAAATAGTGGAGTTGCAACTGTAAATAGTAATGCAGTAATAGGACAAACTTGTCTAACTGATTTGGCTAAACTCCACGAATCTGTCAATCCACCATGATGCATGAAGAAGATTGATAAAGTCAATAAATTATTTGAGACTTTTTCAGGCCTAATCCTAGCTTCGTAGCTTCCACAAAATCCTAGTGGATTACATTTTCCTCAAAGTTGTCCTACAGAGAAGGAAAGAATTACCTTAACGACTTTGAAGAGGCTAAGGTGTCCAATGAGTTCCGAAATAACTTCTAAATTTTGGTGTCATCTAATATCCTTCATAAATACAAAAACAAAATCTCAAAGAGCTCAATCGATAGTTAAACTATAAAGTAACCCTTATGACAACAGGAATCATGACTATCAAGTAGCTTGTGTGGTACCATGCATTCTAATAATTGGTACCATGCATTATGATATAAGAAGGCCACTAAGAATATTGCATGATGCAGGGTTGGCGTGCCACATATATACATTTGCACAAACAAATGGCATCTGGTGCTATGACCATCGTCGAATATGTAAAAGCAAGGGCTTGTTATGATTCATTAGAAGTGACAGAGTACCAGAAAGCTATGGCCTTGCTTATTTCAATGGGCCTTCAATTTTCAGATGTTCAGATATTCTTGCTGGCAGCAAAGCATAGTGTCCTTGTCAACCTTCTTGGTATGCATTACTGCCTTCTGCAGCTGAAAATACAGGTAACTGATTATGTCGGATATTGGCACTATATGCCATTTAAAACGAGAAAAATCTATCAATGTTTCATGAAACTCCCAAATTACCCCAAATGTTTTCAATAGAGAAGGGTGCTTTGGGATTTTGTTAAAAAGAGGGTATTTTGGGATATTTGTAAGTATTAGGAGTAAGTACTTCAAGAATTTTGTACATGAAGCATTTTGGTAGTTTTCTTAAAACAACGAAGTGCATCTTACCATAATTCCATATTCACTTAGCAGAGTAAAGATGTGAGGGAGGCTCTACTAAAGAACAACATAGGAGAAAGACAAGTGTGTTTGAGATGGTGGAGCCTTGGCTGCTGGAGAAATGGTTTTCGTCGACATGATGAGATGCACATGCGAATAGCATCATTGATTAATCTAACTGAGTTAGAACCGAGATCATTCCTAGAAGTCATCAATCGGGGCATACTACATGAAATCCTCCGAGTGCAAATATCAGCCGATTTTGAGTCGAGTGCCTGGGTTGCTCGAAGCATGCATTCTCAGAGATAGCCCATGTGTGATGACTATATGATACTGATGTCTTCTTATGTACATGCATACATATATACAATTTACACACACCTATACCCATACATAGATTGTATATACACATCCACCCATCCATCTAAACATGCGCACACTCTTTTTTGTAATGCTACATACATTAATGTGTAGTGATGCACACACATAGACATGTATAGAAAGCATCATGTGAGCATACAGTGATGGTTGTATATTCTGTGTAAAAAGTCTTGTTGTACTAGAATCTTTGGATATTGATGTGGCAAAGCATCTGTGTGAGGAAAAAAATTGCCAAAATTAGTGACGAGTGTAAAGAATGTTTTGGTCTTGTTGAACGATGTTGTATTATTTGTAACATAATGAAACAAGTACAATTTAAGTTTACATTATTTTTATGAGTGTTTGGTGTATAGGATCTTTTGGTCTCCTTAAAAGAATTGTATATTCGTAACATTTTGCCTAACATATCAATGCTGAAGTATTTTCTTTTGAAGCAAAACTTTAAATTACTTGTGAGTGGATGGTATTATCAATGCTTGTGGTAACTAAGCATAATGGTGAAAGAAGAAACCATGTATTTAAAGACAATGTATGGTTCATACAAAGACCATCAAGCATGTGGGAAAACACTCCATGGCATCAAAAAGCTTTCAAAAATGTCATCAAATATTTGTAGTCTCACAAACTTGTTATTTACAAAGAAACACAGGTCTTCTTTTGCACATTCGTACCACTTTATGATGGGTTTTGGATACCATGTGATGGTGGTTGTAAACTTGGGCACTTATATATTTATTAGGTATGTACAAATTCTTGGAGAGAAGTATTATGCACTACTGAATCACATCCGTCTTCTTTCAATGCTGAGACTTGGTATGAATATCATCATCATCACCATCAAATCCTTCATTTGGAAGCTCGACAATGGTGCCAAGCTTTCTCATGAAACATTGATTGTAATAATATGGGCCACCAAGGATATCATCACCAACAGGATTGAATCCTGCATAGTAATTTCCATCAGCATCACCATTGTTAACAGGATTGAATCCTGCATCGGAATTTCCATCATCACCACCATTGTTAACATCGGCATCATTATAATCTTCATCAGCATCCTCTTCACCGTCATTGCCATAATCTTCACCCTCATTGACAGCGTCCTCGTTGTCTTCTTGATCTTCTTTTCTACCACTTGTGCTAAAGTATAATTTGCTTATGTAATGCGAGGCAAGTTTCTTCATGCTGCGCAGCAAGCGCATGCATTGAGAAGCCTTGCCATCACCATCGTAGTCATAGCTGCCATCATCATCATCATCATATTCATATTCATATTCATGAGGGAAGGGGTAGTGTTGATTTTGATGCCTCTTGAACAGGTCTTGAATCCAACTTACCCTCATCCTTCTAACCTGTTAACCCTTACCTTCTCTGTCTCTCTCTCTCTCTAAGCTTTCTGTGAGCTTCTTCTGCTCTCTGCTTTTTTCTGTGCTGCTGCTACGCCTTTCTGTTCCTCCGGCGCTCTCTATATGTACATATATGTACTGCGTGGGTTTTGCCCTCCTAATCTTTTGCGTTTTCCGTCTCTGTATCTTTTGCGTTTCCGTCTCTGTAGCTTTTGCGTTTCCCTCTCTGGAGCTTTTGCGTTTCTCCCGCTGCCCCTTCTTTTCCTCCTGTCTCTTTAGTAATGTAAGGTAAGGTAATGCATATGAAGCTCCTTACACTCCTGAGAGTGTTATGGTTTTTTACGCGGGTCACATTCCTTCCTCGGATCCAATGAAGCTTTTGCGGCTGAATCGTATCTATGGGCATGCGGCCAAAACTAAGTGCCCTTCCATGGTTATATAAATACTTGAAGGCGGAATAGGTTCAACAATACCACCTTTGCTCTCTCTCTCTCTCTCTCTATCAACAAAAAAAGTTCCTTGATGTGTCGATCTAGATGAGTGGTTGAGAGAGTTCACTTGAGACCTAACGTGTTGGTTATGTATATAGCGAGAGGTGGCAAACTGTAGAAGCAATGTGTAGAACTTGTGGGGGGGAAGTAGCTCGAGAAAGAAGTTGAAGTTGGAGCAAGAGCTTTTAAGACAAGCAATGGAGGAGTACCAACTGATCGAAGCACAATCGATCGTTCTTGCTTGAGCATCGGTTAAATCTTTACATAATCGAATCGTGTTTAGCTAGGTTGTGGTTTGAGAAATCTTTTGTTACTTATTTAATCTTTGTATGATTGATTGAGAGAGTAAATGCGTACTTGTTAACTTTTTAATAGAAGGTTTAGAAAATATAGACAAAAAGGAAGAGCGGATTGTAACATCAAAACAAATCTAATATGTTAGATAGTATTTTCTCGTGTATAATTTGATTGTTTGTATTTCTCCCATTGTGTATAATCCTATTATGGTATTATACTTAGTGTGAGATGTGAGGTCCTTGTATATAATTGCATATATTTTAAAAATGTCCTTTTTATAACCCATTGGTTTAGCCAACGAATCATTCTAAAGAGGTATTTGTTTTGAATTCTTTCAATATATTTGAATTGTTCTTGCCAAACTTGTGCTTATATGCCTTACTCAATCACATGATTGTCGATTGAATCTAGCTATCTCAACAACCAAAGGGAAGACGATGATCCGACTCCATAAGACGACCTTGGTCGAACTAATTGTAAAGATTTACAAAACTATAAACATGTAGTCTTTACACAACAATAGACCAATTACAATGTATGTATGAGGCACCACCTACCCAATGGTGGGTCGAATTTCTGTTCTCTAAAATTTAGGAATTCAATGCTACAAGCCAACAATCATATTATATATATATATTTGTTATTGTCCTCAAATGTCAGTTTTGATCAGCAGGATCAAAAGTGCATCATTTTTATATAGTGTGTGAGGAATTGAGTATTGAATCTCAATGATCAATAAATTTACTAATAAACGGTATGAGAGAGAGAGAGAGAGAGAGAGAGAGAGAGAGAATTATAGACCCAATTTTGCAATGAGTAAAATAGGGGAAGATAACAACAACAATGCAATCAGCATGTAATTCACCTACAATCAACACTTGAGAGTGGAGGGAGGGCTCAATTCATATTGAACTTCTAGAAAAAATACATATAAAAGTTAGGATCAATCTTATCATTGGTGTTGTTTTTTTTACAACCACCCTTGCCTAACAATGAACAACTCCATGATTGTTTTCTTAAAATATTAATTATCATTTGATACTTAACCTAAACAAGTCTACTTGTCAACATATTATCCTGACACATATAAATGGAGTTCCCAAAAATATAATTTCTCCATCTTTGTCAATATCTAATTAGCTCTTGGATCTTGATATTTTCCATCTTTCCAAACACACAATCCCATTGCGTATCATGATTCATTGGACCATTAGGTAATACATTCAAATGATAATGTATATGGTCTATGTTCAATACGATTCTTTTCATCTCGTTTATGACATATTTCTTTGAGATGTCCCTCACAAGCAAAGATACTATTATGGTTATAATCAAAATAGCTTCCTAGAGTCCCATAAAATATAGGAAACTACCATGCCAATCAATGCAACATATCAATAAAGCCATAAAGCTCCACTCGACAAGCCATTGCACCATGGAATCGACGAGAGTATGCATTGGCATCAATATTTGGTTGTTTTTTTTCCATAAAAAATATCCTCCATTGGTATTAAAATTAAAGTAAATGCTATACATGTATTGTCTCGCATCTATTCAAAACTAATACAACACCTCCTCAGCATATCCATGGTCTCTATAGCCTCTTTTGAGTGCATTCCACGAGACAATATTTGAAACCATAATTGTGCTAAATGTTTTCAGTACAATTGCTCCGTTTCGAGCATATCCTGAAATTAAACCAGTCCGTTCAATAAGACTTCTTGCTTGTCTAATAGCAAATACTTTATGAGCTTCAAGCATACTTCCACATTTTGCATACATGTCAATAAGATCACTTGTTTCAGTGACCTCCGTGTTCTGCCAAGACATTTGAGCATATAAGTTGTTCCTTTTCTGTATATCTCCCATGTTGCCACATGTTTTTCAACATACCAAAAAATGGCACCATACTAGGTAAGAGGCCTTGCACAAGCATTTGAGGATAGAGACTAGAGTTGTATAGCATCCTCGTTCTTATCATGCTCAGTATGGCCTAATAACATGGCAGTCTATTGTACCCCATCTCAAACCAACATTAATTCATCAAAAAGCTCTCGGGCTTCATTTATTGCTCTCCCTTTATGGTACCAACAAATGGATAAATATTTGGTTGTTGGTGAGATTTATTTATTTACTCCTTTGGAATCCCTTACGACACACCATCTGGACCACATTGGCATGTACTATATAATTTTAGTGCATTAAAGAGGGCAAGTCTCAAGGACCTTGCATTTGCATAATGTGGACATGATGGAGTGAAAGTTGGTGATCCATCTATTCGAACCATCATTCCTTCACGTTTGGCACCCTTGTGACTAGCATTATCCATATGGAAATTGCATCATTTGTAAATCATGTCTAACTATAATGTCATCTTTGTTCTCTATTTCTGAATATCCAACCATTATACATTTCAAGAACTCAAAGGGAAAAATGCTTTATTTTTTATTTTATTAAAAATATATTGTGAAGTATATCATTTATGATAATGTCTTGATATATAAGGTATTATATATCTATATTTGTATCTATCAATCTATTTATATGACAAATATTCGGATGCAATATAAACAATCCTTTTCTATGCAAGAATATAAATTGAGTAGGATTTGTGTGTGTTTATGTGCATGTATGTGTAAGAGAGAGAGAGAGAGAGAGAGAGAGATACAAACACATAAGATGCACCACAACAATGTATTAACCAATATAAGGGAAAATTACGAATAATACCAAGAGTAAATCAATTATTAATCAAGGATAGCAAACTAGTCTCCTTAATGACAATGTGTGCTCAGAATTTGTATACGAGCTCATCCCCCATCTCTTATGTTGTTGATTATCATTTGATCAAGTACAATTCTTATAATTGTGATCTTCGATTTATTTGATAATAAAACTTAAAAGTCCTCTTAGTATATTCTTTCCCTCCACTCTCTTTCTCTTTGTCTCGTTGGTATGAAGTACCAAAGCCTAAGCCTTAAAAGTGGACAGATTGGTGGTGGTTTTTCAGACTTTTGACTTTTCAGTTTCATGAATAACAAGATGGTACTTTTCTAAAAATTTACATACTGCATGATGAGAAACGCATGTTGGGGTAATGTGGTTGAATGTCTATGATGACATTTCCGTTGTACATATTGGAGTGTAAAGACACTCTACTTAACTGATGGGAAGCATCTTTTTGTAATAATAAACAATAAGTGAACTCGGGGTATGTGGATGCATCTCCCTGGTACTACAATCAAGACACCACAAGTGCACAACGTTGTTGACAGTAAAAATACAATATGTTGATGCCAACAATACATGCATGGAAGCATCGTCGCTTTCTCACCTCGAAGTGGACATGGGTTAGGCCAGCCAAAAGTCCAACCCTTCATAAATATAGCCAAAATGTGTTTGTGTTGGTGTGAGATTTGATCTTTCACACAATTACTAAGGATATAGACATGCAACATTAGTTTTGCTAGGATTGCATTGAGAAGAGTTGGATCACTGTGTTGAAAAGTGCGTATACATTAGTCAACATATTTGATGCAACTCACAAAAGTCCCTCTATGCTTTATATTGGTTTTGTGGGTTGATTTTGGTCGTGCAAGTGTTACGTTGCATATAAATACTTGATGTCATATAACATATTGTGAATGGTGAAGTATAGATGAATGCCAAATCACAGACCATGGATTCCAATACACGTCCATTGCAAGGGTGATGATCTTCCTATGTAACTAGGATGGGCTTTTCTATGTGACCAACACGTAGATGTCTATACATATGCGTAGATGGTATACCTACACTAGAAGGATGTAAACGGACATAAACTTTTGATTTATATTGACCTTTGGTGGAAGATGGTTGTTTATAAGAAACCATGGGAAAGACCATTGGGCTGGAGTAGTGTGAGTGTATATAGGATAAACTTAAATCTTGGGGAGAATTAGCCATTTTCAGACAAAGTGCATGTGAGAGAGACATTGTACACTAGGACAATATCTATTGTAAATAATGAGGCCGTCATCTTTGGCATTTGGATTGATTCCTTGCCATCTTGATCTATCTCTGTCTTGGAGCGTTTTGTCTTGGTTGTGACCTTATTACTGTATGCCTTGTTTTCATGCATTGCTCCTATAGGATATTTGCATTGGGTTGAATAACATGTGAATGTGCCAATTATCTCTAACCCTCACATCACATGTATATCGATGTCTCTTAATAGACAATGCAACAATCTCTCTCGTTATTACTTTGTCATCACATCTTGTGGGTGGGCATACCCATAACACTTAGATAGTGAATGTTGGCACCTAAAAAGCATGCATCACCGTGCTATAATTGTCGAGAATCGCTACTGACCACAATCGGTTGCTCGTTCTTTTGTTCGGGAACAAAAGTCGAGAAAAGAACAGTGCAGAGACAGATAAACAAGAGGGGGCAGAAAACAAAAAAAAATAGAGACACAAGATTTAACGTGGAAAACCCAAATCGGGAAAAACCACGTGGACTCCACAAACCCCAAAACTGAATCACTATGATGAGGAGGCGTACAATAAGATACTCGGAGGCAATGACCTAGAGATATTCTTCGTCTAACAGAGTTACACAGTTACAAAGGCAACAACCTTCTCTAACTATGCAACAACTAATAATGATACACTAACGCTACCCATAACGTTTGCCCTAGTTGTTTTTTAACTCTCACTCACCAACACAGTTACAGGAGGCAACAACCTTCTCTAACTATGCAACAACTAATAATGATACACTAACACTACCCGTAAAGTTTGCCCTAGTTGTTTTTATACTAAAACAACTTTCTGGCTATTTACAATTATAGCCCACAAGGGGCACATTTGACTATTTACAAATATAGTCTTCCGAATCGGTCATAAATCGATTCTCAATTTCGGTTTTCGGTTCAGCTCTTCCCTTCCCATCTGGAGGGACTTGTTTCCTAACAATAATAAGATTCATTAATACTAATGTAAGCAAGCATTTTTGTAATTTGGACGAGTTATTGCTATGGCATAGTTTTACAATTGGTTCGTAAAGTTATGCCAAATATTACAATGACTTGCAAAAAAGAATAAGAGATTAAGGGCACTTAGCCACATCGGCCACCCATAAGCAAAGGACATGAGATGAACATAAAATATCATTGAATATTACCTTATGTTATACCTTGGATGTTGAGCAACGGATTTGATGCAAAGAGCTTTAGCCTCACAAATAGAGTCTCGAAGACATGTAAAGATGTTGTGATGAAGGGGTTATATCTCAACATCTGAGGCTTCTAGTCCACTACGTGTTACCATGTGTCATAGGTCCACATGGGTTTGTCCCAATTCCTAGGGTAACCGGTTTCCCAACTATCCTACCCTTAAAACATTAAAAGTAGCTTTACAGTTCCTATAACATTTGTAATGACACAAAGGTTGACCCATAATCTTCAATATATATTGCTACTATGTTTAAAATATGAATGAATTAAAATAATAGCTCTACCGTGTAATATAGGTTAGCATTTTAAATGAATAAATAAGGACTTGTGAACGATGCACATTGGTGAAGTTGGAGTTACACCTTACTCTTATATAATATGATTATTGACTTTGAATTCCATGCACAGGTCTTTAAATTGATCATGGACAAGAAATACCTACTCAAAAAAATTGTCATAGCATCTGGATCAAGCATCTATCTAGGTCAAAACCTCACTCACATTTGTCTTGTATAATATGAAGTTTGAGTCTAAATCCATGAATGGGTTTTTAAATGGATCTAGGAGAGGAAATACCTACCGGAAAAAATGGTCATGCCATGTGGATCAAATGCTGGCCAGGTCCACGAGGAGAAAAACAAAAAAAAACTCAACTTCTTTGTAAAGAAGAAGATTCTTGCCACTTTCTCTCCCCCCCCGCCCCCCCCAAATGAAACTTCTATGTTAAAGAAACACTCGCATATTGTCCTGTAACCGTAACCGCCATGACAAAAACACTTGACCAAACCCCACCAAATCGTAGCGTGCCAAACAGTTATCTACATTGAAACAAGTATGTTATATTCCCTTCCCTACATGCCAAGCACGAAACGACAAAACACTCTTCTTGCTAGATGCTTTTTTTTGTTTTATCCCTCCCTATGTGCTAGAGAAGAGAGTTTGTTTGGTAAATAGGGTTAGTTCGGGTCCATTTCTTCCATCTTTAGTAAATAGGGCTTGTAGATTTGAGTGTATACATAATTACTTTATAAAGTGTAATTTCTTGGACATAGGGGTAGTTTGGTAAATTTGGAACTTCCAGGGGCATTCTGGTAAATAGACGAACTTCTACGTTTCCCTAAAAAATACAAGAGCTTATCGGTCCGAAACGTTTGTCTCTCTTGGACATGCCAGACCACGAGAAGCACGAAGGATGAATACACACACACACATAGAGATCGAATTGATGGATGCGAGTCGAGCGTGTGGCTCTCACGACACGACACGACACGACAGGAGTCGGTCTGTAAATTTTTTACGTTGCGGAACAAACACGAGTACTCGTGTAGCATCTCCCGCATAATGTTTTCCAGTTTCCCATTTCCGTCCGTCCGTCCGTCCGTCCGGACGGCTTTCCGATCGGGAAAATTGAAATTCCCGACGGGAAATTCGCGCGCGCGCGCGGGCACACACACACACACTCTCTCTTTTCTTTCTTTCTTTTCTCTGTCCGAGTCAGCGTGTGTGTGTCTCTCTCTATGTGTGTGTGTCTCTCTCTATTTGTGTGTGTGTGTGTCTCTCTCTCTATGTGTGTGTGTGTGTGTCTCTCTCTCTCTCTCTCTTCCTGTGTGTCTGTCTATCTCTCTTCTCTCTGTCTCTGTCTCTCTCCCTCTGTGTGTGTGTGTCTATCTCTCCTCTCTCTCTCTCTCTCTCTCTCTCTCTCTCTCTGTCTCAGGAACAGAAAAGCTAATGATTATACAGACAAGCCCACACACACACACACACACACACACACACACACACACTCTCTCTCTCTCTACAAAGTGCGCCAGCCATCAAATTCCTCGATTCCATACCCCACGCTCTGAGTCTAGGGTTTTTAGCTTCTAAACCCTAAACCCAAACCCTAAGTTCTTTAGCCCCCCCAGTCTCCATCGCTGGAAACCCCCTAACGTTTGATACTCTAGAGAGGGTTTCGCCTCCCCAGGGAAAACCCCCCCTGAAAGACCGCCAAAACTTTGAAACCCTAATTTTGATGTGTCCTGCAGTTTTGCTCCTGAAACCCTAGAAAATCCCTTGCTCGTTGTTTGTGCTTTGCTTGCTTGCTCATCCTCGCCATCGCCACTGATCTCATGAGGTTCGGCAAGCTTTCTGCTTCACGATTATCCCGTTCAGAGCTCTAATGTAGGCAAGGAACGGTTGCTGAGTCCATAAGTCTCTGCTCAGATTGGTTCTGCAGAGAATGAGATTAAAGATGAAGAAGGATACAAGGAATAGGACGAGTAAGAAAGAAAGCAGGAGGAAGAAGAAAGGATCAAAATTTCCTTGTTATTTCTGTTTAGGGTTTTATTGTTAGTCTGGCGCGTCAAATACTCTCCTCTCACAGCTTATATAACTGCGCAATTCTGCCATGAAACCTGAAGCTAGCTATGGTGATGGCGATGGCAATGGTGTCGATAATGAAGCCGTGATAGTAAGGGTTGTGGAGTCCAGCCAAATCATCAAGGACGCCATACCCACCGATGATCCTGCAGAGTCTGTGCAGAAGCAACGATTAAGCTCAGGACTATTATCAGAGAGAAACGACGCAATTTGGGAGCAGCTAGCCAGTCCTGATCATCTTCCTACTAAACCTGAAGATACTCAACATAATGAGCTTCCGCACAGCTTAATACAAACTCCGTCATCGCCAGAATCTACCACTGTCACGGTAGACAATGCTAGCATAACAGCAGAAAATGGCGGCCATGGCGACCTCGTCTCAGGAGTAAAGCAACAACGCAAACCTTCTCCTGGACGTGAATATAGTCTGTCTCAATTTCGTCGAGGAAGCCATGAAAGCTCAGAAGCTGTTCCTCATCACCATTCTCTAGACCTCGATAATATTATTGTTAACCACGACACTAGTAATGTCACCGATAACATTGTTCCTGAGGCCAGGGTTTTAAACCTCCATCGCCATCGCCGACCTCTCTCTGATCACCTGCTCGAGTCTCATGATTTCTCTTTCTGCCCCAAAGAAATCGCTAATAAACCAGAGCCAATTTCTCGCCTGATCTTGGATAACGACATAACCTCTCTATCGAATATTTCTTCTTCAGCTCGCGAGCAAGTAAATATAACAGCTGATCCGTACTGCAGGTTTAATCCATCTCCGTCTCCGTCTCCATCTTCTTCATCTTCCTCCACTTCCACGTCTTCAACTTCATCTTCCTCTTCGGCAACATACTCAGAGCCCAGACCTATGGAGAATCTTCAAAATCTCTCTTCTCAGACTGAAAACGGGGATCAAAAGAATAAATTGGCTTCTTTAACAACTTCGAGTCAACATATAACATCGTCAGAGAACCGCTGCAAGGATTTGAAGAGGGACGCTGGAAATTTTAATGAAGAGAAGGAAAAGAACAACGCTTCTGCAACATTGATTGATACGGAAGAAGCCACGATCGATCTGAACCTGAGACATGTCCAGAACAATCTTACTCAGATTGACAAGAAAACTGGTTCTATGTTTTATGGAGATCTGCAGCAAAACCTTAAGTCTATGGATGATATTATGCAACGTCATAAACAACAGATTGTCAAGTCTACATCAAATTCGTGTAACAGCGATTTTAATGTAAAGAAAGAGTCTGCAAGTTACTATGACAATGGAGATCGTCGAAATAGTAATCCCTCAGCTTTAAAGGAAAGCTCTAGGGTAAAGTCTCCTGGCCATTCAGGTATATCTCATAGGGTTACAGAACTTAATAATTGCGAAGATTCCGTAGAAGCTCCAGATACCAAAGGGAGCACCGTAGCCACAGCGGCAACTGCTCTTCTTCACGCAAGAGAGTTTGTTCAGAAGGCAAAAACAAAGTCAAGGCTAATTGAGGTTTCTGTTCAAGTTCCTCCTCTCCCGCCATCAGTTGCTAATCCAAAGAACAGTTCTGCAGGCAATGAAGTACCTGTAGATCAGCATAAATTTACAGGAAATGAAGATGACGAAGACCCTTTCAAAGACATAGACACAGATACGAAGTTCAGCCACGGGAGCTCAAAGATTCTCACAGTGCTACAGTGGTTAGCTTTCGTCCTCATTTTAGGAGGTTTATTCTGCTCTCTAACACTGAAACCGCTTAAAGGAAGAGAAGCATGGGGCTTAGAGCTCTGGAAATGGATTTTAATGGTTCTCGTTATATTCTCCGGAAGATTAGTCTCAGGTTGGCTCATCCATCTACTTATTTTTATCTTTGAAAAGAATTTTCTTGTTCGTAAGAAGCTTCTTTATTTTGTGTACGGGTTGCGAAAGGGGGTCCAGAACTGTCTCTGGTTGGGTTTAACTCTCCTTGCATGGAAACTCATAATTGATCCAGTCGTTGAAACATCCACAAAAAGCCATCGGATTATATCAGTTATAACAAATCTTTTTGAATGTTTTGTTATCGCTGCATTCATCTGGTTAGCTAAGCTTCTTATGGTGAAATCTCTTGCTTCATCATTCCATGTTAGCACTTTCTTTGATCGAATCCAAGAGTCCTTGTTTAACCAACACATCCTGGAATCTTTGTTGGGCCCATCTCTTCATTTGTATTACCGTGAGGATCCAGGTGTATCATCAATGTCCCAGAGAGGAACCTCAGTATCTGAGAAAGTGCCCTCCCTGACTCGGAGGCCCTCGAGAGTGAGTACTACTACCCCTGCAAATGATAAGGTTAGTAACAACCAGAATAAGATTCAGATGAATTACATTCGGAAGCTCTCAAGCCAAGACATCTCAGCGGGATTGATAACCAAGCTTATGGGTGTGGTGAAGCACCCTGGATTTCGGGCACTCGTAACAACAATTGATCAGGAGGTTGATACATTTGAAACCAGCTCCCAGGAAGTCGAGATTAATAGCGAATTGCAAGCCAAGGTTGCTGCCAAGTTGATCTTCAGGAATGTGACTCAACCAGATTCTGGGTAAGCTATTGTAAGAATGTTGTGATGTAATTTCGTGCACAATACCATCACATTGGCAGTCATGTAGAAATGTTTGGTAAAAACACCATGTACAAATTCATCGTAGTGTGAAGCTCAACTTGTTAGGCCCTGATTTCCAATGACGTAGGAATCACAGTGGGGAAAAAAAATGTCCCAGGTTTCTTATGTTTTAGAAATGCTCATTTCAATCAAAACATGAAGAAGAAATAAGAAGCATTACATCTTTCCATCGTTTGTTGTTAATATCTGATTTGGTTTTGACCGTTTGGCCTACCCAGGTTTATTACCAGGGAGGACCTCTTGCGATTTATACCTGAAGAGGAGATTAACAATGTGATGTGTCTATTTGAGGGTGCAAAAGACACGGGCAAGATTACCAAAAAGGCATTGAAAAATTGGGTGGTAAGGATTTCCAAGCTCATGATAAACGCATGTTGGTTTTCCTGTACATGTTGGCCTTCATGCTGTTAATATAGAAATGCTACAAGCTTAAACGCTACTAGATCTTGAGCAAGAAAACCGAAAGATTAAGATGTATGTGACATAGTATATAAAATAGCAGTGCTTGGAAGCTGGAGCTGTGTACATATGTTTTCTCGTATGGGTTACAAGGTTTAGCCCCACAGACTTTGCCAGGAACTGTGTAGATAAAGTTTTCTCCTACGTATTGATAATGGGTACGAGGTTTAGCCCTACAAACTTAGCCAGGACCTGTGTACATAGGTTTTTCTGGGACGTATAATGGGTACAAGGTTTAGCCTCGCAACATTAGTTGTAACTGAATAGGTGCTTACAAACTTATAAACACAGCTAGATCCAGAAGGGGAAACCCTAATGACTTCTACTATGATGTATGCAGGTGAAAGTATATCAAGAGAGGAGGTCACTAGCTCACTCTTTGAATGATACGAAGACTGCAGTGAAAGAGTTGCATCGCATGGCGAGCGCTATCGTGTCCATCATCATCATCGTAGTGTGGCTTCTTGTGCTAGGCATTGCATCCACGCAAATCCTAGTGTTTGCTGGCTCCCAATTGTTGCTTGTTGCCTTTGTGTTTGGTAATACGGTGAAGCAGATATTTGAGGCCATCATATTCTTGTTTGTGATGCATCCTTATGATGTGGGAGATCGGTGCATAGTAGATGGCGTCCAGGTAAGAGGAAGGCAGTTTTATTTGGTCTAGCTTATGATGGGCAAAATCAAAGGAATGTTACTGTTTATTGACCTATATGTGGTGGTTATATTGCAGCTAGTTGTGGAGGAGATGAAGATCTTGACCACAGTATTCTTGAAGCCGGACAATGAGAAGGTGTTTTATCCCAATTCCGTACTCGCAACAAAGCCGATCAGCAATTTGTATCGGAGCCCTGATATGAAAGACTTCCTGGATTTTGCTGTTCACATCTCAACGACAACAGAGAAGATTAATGCATTCAAGGAGAAGATCGCAGGGTGAGTTTTGTGGTTTAATACGGATTTTATTTGTATGTAAAAGCAAACTATTGAAACAATCCTGTAAAACTTAACTTTACGCAAATTCCAATCGAAGTTTCTAAATATGGATTCCAAAGACACAAACTTCTACAGAACACTCAAGTTTCTAAGACTTAATCTAAGCACTCATTGAATAGACACAATCTTCTAAATCTCAAAATTTACCTAGATGTCCATTCTATAGCCACAAGCTTCTAAATCCTAAACCCGTAATAAAACTTGCATTTTCTGAAGATACAAACCTGTAAATCCTTCGTAACCTATATTGAACTAGTCTAATAGAAGGTTCGATAGCTCCTAATTCTATACTAACTAAACCCAACATAAGTTTCTGTCCCCAAAACTCTAGTCGATCATTTTATAGGCACAAGTTTCGGAACCCCAAAACTTGTATCCAATTGTATCCAATTGACACAAGCTTCGAAACCCTAATCTTGAATTCAACTGGCACAAGGCGGTTTTGATAGACAATAATTTTATTTATGCATGTGCAGGTATGTGGAGAAGAAGAGTGAGCATTGGCAGCCCAAGTTCAGTGTTATAGTAAAAGAATTGGAGGAGCTAAATAGACTCAAGCTCTCTGTGACTATGCAACACACCATTAATTTCCAGAACTTTGGTGAGAGAATGAGCAGAAGATCAGAGCTGCTCTTAGAGATGAAGAGATTCTTCTCAGATCTGGGCATAGAATATCGTCTCCTGACTCAGCCTCTACAAATCCTCTCTCCATATCCATCACCTCAGTTTGTCAACGCTGGTTATCCCTACCCTCCACCTGCTGAATATGCTGGTGCTCATATAGCAGACGCATCAGGTGGATGGGGAGGTCGGTTATAGACAGACAATCCTAAAAACCATAATCCCTGATCCTTACTTAGTCCTATTTCTTATTCCATATATCTTGAACTCTAAACCCTGGATCACTACCTTTGAACCGTAATCATTCTACATTCTAAACCCTAATCCACTTAAATCTTAAACTGAACTTGAACCGTAAAACCTAAATCTTATAACCTAACCTACAACCATAAGTCCCATCCGTCTAAAAATTTGCACTCTTCACTCTAAATACCATAAATGATTAATCCCGCGAATTCTTAAAACCCTATCCCTCTTCAACCCCAAACCCAACAGGGACTTTTCAAATGCCAAAGGAGATGGCTTGGGAGTGGATGTTTTCATATACGAAAGAAGATGTCCTTCAATGTGCATTCCATATTTAAACAACCCTATATTATAAGGTCTAGTAGCTCTATTGGTGAAATCTCATATGGTAAAAAGCGAAGCCTTTCTTTAGTTTGTATAATAATAATGGTAGGTAGATGGAATTGGGGCAATTTTAGTTGGATTCAAGTTACCTCTCCTCTGAACTCAAGCCATGAGGTGATCGATAGAGCTCTGACTCTCAATCTCCCTTGTCCCAGGTCCGATTGATTTAGGTTTAACCTTCTTCTTTGTTATCCTTGGCTTTGAAATCTGACATAATTTTACTTCTAAACTGCAGACAGATTTGTGTATCCCTGTGTGGATTTTTCATCTTTTGTAATGCATTATTTTCGCTGACATAAAGACATGAATTTGTGTAATGTGGTATCTATCAAGCTATATTGATGTGATGGTTTGTGTGATTGCTCTTGGATCTGAATATTTCCTTAAGTTGATGCTCTAAGTTCGTCCAGATGTATAGAGACGTGGATTGTCCTTGTGTCTATTGGAATGGAATAATTGCATTGGTCTGAAGAAGCCATTACCGCAGCAGAATAAATTTTAAGTCTGATGCATTCAATTCGTGCATATGTATAGGGAAGGCCTCTTGTCCATGAGTGTACTGTAATGCATTGTTTTGGAGAAGCCATTGCTGCGGTAATGGAGAGTACTGTTACTGTTTTGATTAGGGAAGGCCGGTTGTCCATGTATAGCATTGTTTTGAAGAAACCATTATTGCGGTAATGGAGACTACTGTTTGTGTATTTTGGAGAAGCCATTGCTGCGGTAATGGAGAGTACTGTTACTGTTTTGATTAGGGAAGGCCGGTTGTCCATGTGTAGCATTGTTTTAAAGAAACCATTATTGTGGTAATGGAGACTACTGTTTGTGTATTTTGGATAAGCCCAATTTTGAATGGGGAAGAAGGCCTATTATCCATGATTGTACTGTGATGGAATGCATTGTTTTGAAGAAGCCCATTACTCCGTTAATGGAGACTACTGTTACTGTTTTTTAGATAAGCCCAATTTTGAAAAGGGAAGGCCTATTGTCCATGAGTGTACTGTAATGGAATGCATATCGTTTTGAAGAAGCCATTACTGTGGTAATGGAGACTACTTTTAGTGTTTTTGCAGATAAGCCCAAATTTGAGTAGACATCCATCCTCTCAACAGAAAAAATCTAATGTGTTCTTTGGAGAAGGCCTTTTACTTGAATAGTGTCAATAATGAAGTATTATTGTTTGATCATATTTGACTGAGATAAGAAACGGATATTCTTTCTGACACTATTGCTATTGCTTCTTCGTTTTTCTACTTACTGTCTTTATCGTGTGGTATATATAAGTGAATCAGTATAACCACCTTCCGCACAGCTTAATACCACAGACAATGTTAGCATAACAGCAGAAAATGGCGGCCATGGCGACCTCGTCTCAGGAGTAAAGCAACGCAAACCTTCTCCTGGAAGTGAATATAGTCTGTCCCTAAACCCTAAACCCTAAACCCTAAACCCTAACCCTTCTCCTGGACGTGAATATAGTCTGTCTCAACTTTGTCAACGAAGCCTTGAAAGCTCAGAAGCTGTTCCTCATCACCATTCTCTTGACCTTGATAATATTAGTGTTAGTCACTGATAACATTGTTCCCGAGACCAGGGTCTTAAACCTCCATCACCATCTCCGACCCTCTCTCTGATCACCTGCTCGAGTCTCATTATTTCTCCTTCTGCCTTAAACAAATCGTTAAACCAGAGCCAATTTCTTGCAATATCTGGATAACAATATAACCTCTCTATCGCATATTTCTTCCTCAGCTCACGAGAAAGTAAATATAACAGCTGATCAGTACTACAGATTTAATCCATCACCATCTCCATCTCCAATCTCCATCTTCTTCATCTTCTCCATCTTCCTCTACTTCTACGTCTTCAAATTCATCTTCCTCTTGGGCACCTATGGAGAGTCTTCAAAATCTCTCTGCTCACACTGAAAATGGGGATCAAAAGAATAAAGCGGCTTCTTTCACAACTTCAAGTCAACAGATAATATCGTCAGAGAACCGCTGTGAGGTTTTGAAGAAGGACGCTGGAAATTTTAATCAAGAGAAGGAAAAGAACACCGCTTCTGCAACATTTATTGATACGGAAGAAGCCACAATCGATCAGAACCTGAGACAAATCCAGAACAATCTCACTCAGATTGACAAGAAAGCTAATTCTGTCTTTTATAGAGATCTGCAGCAAAACCTTAAGTCTACATCAAATTCGTGTAACAGCGCTTTTAATTTAAAAGAAGAGTCTGCAAGTTACTATGACAATGGAGATCGTCAAAGTTCTAATCCCTCAGCTTTAATGGAAAGCTCTACAGTAAAGTCTCCTGGCCATTCAGGTATATCTCATAGGGCTGTAGAAGCTCCAGATACCAAAGGGAGCATCGTTGCCACAGCTGCAACTGCTCTTCTTCATGCAAGAGAGTTTGTTCAGAAGGCAAAAACAAAGTCAAGGCTCATTGAGGTTTCTGTTCAAGTTCCTCCTCTCCCGTCATCGTTAGCTAATCCAAAGAACAGTTCCGTAGGCAACGAAGCACCAGTAGATCAGCATAAATTTACAGGAAATGAAGATGACGAAGACCCTTTTAAAGACATAGACATAGATATGGAGTTCAGGCATGGGAACTCAAAGATTCTCACAGTGCTACAGTGGTTAGCTTTCGTCCTCATTTTTGGAGGTTTATTCTGCTCTCTAACAGTGAAATCGCTTAAAGGAAAAGAAACATGGGGCTTAGAGCTCTGGAAATGGATTTTAATGGTTCTCGTTATCTTCTGCGGAAGATTAGTCTCAGGTTGGCTCATCCATCTACTTATATTTATCTTTGAAAAGAATTTTCTTGTTCGCAAGAAGCTTCTTTATTTTGTGTACGGTTTGAGAAAGGGGGTCCAGAACTGTCTCTGGTTGGGTTTAACTCTCCTTGCATGGAAACTCATAATTGATCCAGTCGTTGAAACATCCACAAAAAGCCATCGGATTATATCAGTTATGACAAGTCTTTTTGACTGTTTTGTTATAGCTGCATTCATCTGGTTAGCTAAGGTTCTTATGGTGAAATCTCTTGCTTCATCATTCCATGTTAGCACTTTCTTTGAACGAATCCAAGAGTCCTTGTTTAACCAACACATCCTTGAAACTTTGTCAGGCCCATCTCTTCATTTGTTTTACCGTGAGGATCCAGGTGTATCATCAATGTCCCAGAGAGGAACCTCAGTATCTGAGAAAGTGCCCTCCCTGACTCGGTGGCCCTCGAGAATGAGTACTACTGGTAAGGGGTCCGTGCCCATTACCCCCACAAATGACAAGGTTAGTAACCATTGGAATAAGATTCGGAAGCTCTCACGCCAAGATATCTCAGCGGGATTGATAACCACGCTTATGGGTGTGGTGAAACACCCTGGATTTCGGGCTCTGGTAACAACAATTGATCAGGAGGTTGATACATTTGAAACCAGCTCCCGTGAAGTTGAGATTGATAGTGAATTCCAAGCCAAGGTTGCTGCCAAGTTGATCTTCAGCAATGTGGCTCGACGAGACTCTCGGTAAGAATACCATTGCAGTCACAGTCATGTATAAATAGCTGGGAAAAATTAATGTAATAACTAGTGGTAGTGTGAAGCTCATATTCCAATGATGTAGGAATCACAGTGGGGAAAGTGTCCTTGGTTTCTTGTGTTTCGAAAATTCTCATTTCAACCATTACATGAAGAAGAAATTAGAAGCATTATATCTTTCCATGGTTTGTTTGTAATATTTGATCTGGTTTTGACCATTTTGCCAACCCAGGTTCATTACCAGGGAGGACCTCTTACGATTTATACCTGAAGAGGAGATTAACAATGTGATGCGTCTATTTGAGTGTGCAAAAGACCCGGACAAGATTACCAAAAAGGCATTGAAAAATTGGGTGGTAAGGATTTCCAAGCTCTTGATAAACGCATGTAGGTTTTCCTGTACATGTGATTATGGTCTTGATGGTGTCAATATAGAAATGCATACAAGCTAAAACGCTACTGGATCTAGAGCAAGAAACCCGAAAGATTAGGATGTATGTGATATAGTATATAAAATGGCAGTGCTTGGAAGCAGGAGCTGTGTATGCATGTTTTCTCTTATAGAGAATGGTTACAAGGCTTAGTCCTACAGACTTTGGCAGGACCTGTGTACATAGGTTTTCTCCTACGTAATGATAATGGGTAAGGGGTGGAGCCTTGCAAATTTAGTTGTGACTGAATAGGTGCTTACAAACTTATAAACACAGCTAGATCCAGAGGGGGTAACCCTAACGATCTCTACTATAATGTATGCAGGTGAAGGCATATCAAGAGAGGAGGGCACTAGCTCACTCTTTGAATGATACGAATACTGCAGTGAAAGAGTTGCATCGGATGGCGAGTGCTATCGTGTCCATCATCATCATCGTAGTGTGGCTTCTTGTGCTAGGCATTGCATCCACGCGAATCTTGATGTTGGCTGGCTCTCAATTGTTGCTTGTTGGCTTCATGTTTGGCAATACGGCGAGACAGATATTTGAGGCCATCATATTCTTGTTTGTGATGCATCCTTATGATGTGGGAGATCGGTGCATAGTGGATGGTGTCCATGTAAGTGGAAATGGGCAGTCTATTTGGTCTGGCTTCTGATGGGGGGTATATTTAACTGAAGGATATTATATGATGTATTGTTAGATTTAGAGTTTAGGGCAAAGGCTAAAGAATATATCTTGTAAGTCTAGCGTTCCAGGCAAAAAAAAAAAACTATGTCTAAGATGTATTGATGGTTCAGGGTTACAGGCAAAAATCAAAGAATGATGTGCCACATTCTGGTATTGATAGGTTCAGTTTAAAGAAAAAGAATCCTGTAGGTATTATATGGTAAATGTTGGGTTTAGTGTGAAGGGTAATGAATACTGATCAGATGATATATTGGGGGGAAGTGAGTTTTGCATTTCAGGGATGTTAGGGCTAATAAAAAGAAGACTAGATCCTGTGCTAGATGGTGACTGTAGGGCTATATCAAATGAATACGTTGGGGCGGAAGTGGGGTTCGAATTTCTGGGGTTTTAGGGTTAGATGGTGATTTTAGGGCAAAATCAAAGGAATGTTACTGTGTCCTAGCATTGACTATTGATTGACCTATATGTGGTGGTTACATTGCAGCTAGTGGTGGAGAAGATGAAGATCTTGACCACAGTATTCTTGAAGCCGGACAATGAGAAGGTGTTTTATCCCAATTCCGTACTCGCAACAAAGCCGATCAGCAATTTGTATCGGAGCCCTGATATGATAGACTTCCTGGATTTTGCTATTCACATCTCAACGACAACAGAGAAGATTAATGCATTCAAGGAGAAGATCGCAGGGTGAGTTTTGTGGTTTAATACGGATTTTATTTGTATGTAAAAAAGCAAACTATTGAAACAATCCTGTAAAACTTAACTTTACGCAAATTCCATTCGAAGTTTCTAAATATGGATTCCAAAGACACAAAACTTCTACAGAACACTCAAGTTTCTAAGACTTAATCTAAGCACTCATTGAATAGACACAATCTTCTAAATCTCAAAATTTACCTAGATGTCCATTCTATAGCCACAAGCTTCTAAATCCTAAACCCGTCATAAAACTTGCATTTTCTGAAGATACAAACCAGTAAATCCTTCGTAACCTATATTGAACTATTCTAATGGAAGGTTCGATAGCTCCTAATTCTATATTAACTAAATCCAAGATAAGTTTCTGTACCCGAAACTCTAGTCGTTCATTCTATAGGCACAAGTTTCTGACCCCCAAAACTTGTATCCAATTGACACAAGCTTCGAAGCCCTAATCTTGAATTCAACTGGCACAAGGCGGTTTTGATAGACAATAATTTTATTTATGCATGTGCAGGTACGTGGAGAAGAAGAGTGAGCATTGGCAGCCCAAGTTCAGTGTTATAGTAAAAGAATTGGAGGAGCTAAATAAACTCAAGCTCTCTGTGTCCATGCAGCACACCATTAATTTCCAGGACTTTAGTGAGAGAATGAGCAGAAGATCAGAGCTGCTCTTAGAGATGAAGAAATTCTTCTCAGATCTGGGCATAGAATATCGTCTCCTGACTCAGCCTCTACAAATCCTCTCTCCATATCCATCACCTCAGTTTGTCAACGCTGGTTATCCCTACCCTCCACCTGCTGAATATGCTGGTGCTCATATAGCAGACGCATCAGGTGGAGGGGGAGGTGGTCGGTTATAGACAGACAACCCTAAAAACCATAACCCCTGACCCTTACTTAGCCCTATTTCTAATTCTCTTCTATCTTGGACTCTAAACCCTGGATCAATACCTTTAAACCCTAATCCTCCTACATTCTAAACCCTAATCCACTTAAATCTTAAACTGAACTTGAACCGTAAAACCTAAATCTTATAACCCAACCTACAAACATAAGCCCTATCCCTCTAAAAGCTTGCACTCTTAGCTCTAAATACCATAAATGATTAATCCCGTGAATTCTTAAAACCCTAACCCTCTTCAACCCCAAACCCAACAGGGAGTTTTCAAATGCCAAAGGAGATGTCTTGAGAGTGGATGTTTTCATATACGAAAGAAGATGTCCTTCTATGTGCATTCTATACTGAAATAACCCTATGTCATAAGTTCTAGTAGCTCTATTGGTGAAATCTCATATGGTAAAGGGAAGCCTGACATAATTTTACTTCTAAACTACAGACAGATTTGTGTGTATCCCCTGTGTGGTTGTTTCTGTGTATTGTAATGCATCATATTCGCCGACATAAAGACATGAATTTGGGTAATGTTGTAACCATCATGCCATATTGATGGGATGGTTTGTGTGATTTCTCTTGTGTCTATTGTAATGGAGTGTGCCTTGTATCTATTGGAATGGAATTGCATTGATTTGAAGAAGCCATTATCGTAGCAGATAAACTTTTGAGACTGATACATTCAATTCGTGCATATTTTATAGGGAAAGCCTCTTGTCTATGTGTTTACTGTACTGTAATGGAATGTATTGTTTTGAAGAAGCCATCACCGCGGTAATGGACACTACAGTTACGGTTCACGTAAGCCTAAATTTGAAGTGGAAAGGCCTATCTATTGTCCATGAGTAATGTACTGTAATGGAATGGAATGCATTGTTTACAAGAAGCCATTACTGCGGTAATGGAGACTACTGTTACTGTTTTTTAGATTAAGTCCAGTTTGGAATAGAGATCCATCTTCTCAGGAGAAAAGAGTGAGGTCTAATGTCTTCTTTGGAGAAGGCCTTTTCTTGAATAGTGTCGATGAGAAAGTATTATTATTTGATCTTAACATTTGACTGAGATGACAAACGGATAATCTTTCTGACACTAAATGCTATTGCTTTTTCCTTTTTTTACTACTTACTGTCTTTATCGTGTAGGATAAGAATCAATAAGAAAAAGGCAAATGTATCTCGTTTTCCTGCTAGTCTCTTCGATGGAATTTTGAGCACTTTTTTTTATCTTTTGCACTGGATTCTTAGTCAGAATGCGTTTGAATAGTTGGTGAATTTTTCCTGTGTTTGCTAGCTTTCTTTTGCCAAGTATTTTTTTACTTAAATTGGATTTTATAGGTGTTTGGATTGTTCATCTGCAAAGTGGATCTTTTATTAGTTGTTTGGATTGTTCATTTTCAAAATGGATTGTTTGGAATTGTTACTACTATTCAGTCCTGAGATGGATGTGTGAATACTTGGATTGTAATAGAATCTAAGCGCGCACACACACACACACACATATATGTATGTATGTGTCCAATGTTATATTTATTATCAAATTGTGTGAAGATGAAAAGGCAACGCGTCTCATTGTGCGTAGGGTAATAACAATGTCTGGTCCTCGCCTTTTCGATTGGGGGGGAGGTGGGGTTTAGCACAAGATTAACGAGGTTATAAACCCTAGGTTTGAGAATATTGGGGTTTAGCCGTGAACTTATTCTGTCAAGATTATTCTCACTCATGGATTGACGTTTGCTTCACTTTTAATATATCGTAGCGCATCTATGTGTGTTGTCACATTGTTATTAAAGTTAACACTGTGACCCTCATGCTTAGGGCCATGCTTCAAAGATGCAAATATATGTATATCAAGCATTATAACAACGCCTTTCCCTTGTGGGTTTTGTATTTGTTTAATCTATTAGGTACAACGTTTTTGAACCAAGTGATTCATTGCCCCAGTGGAATCAAACTTTTGATTTCCTTGCATCTTGCACATATGAGCTGGAAACTTTCTAGAATATGAATATCTCCGCGACTTTCCAACATGAAATGCTTAGAGAGCTCATGAAAAACTGTGATCGGGTACCAAAAAGATTTTTTTGTTTTGGAATCTCTCCATGAGTATTACGTTGCTTTTGAAAAGAACGGATCGAACTTCTAATGCTCTTTTGGGAAATCAAGGCATGTTTTTGATGCAAAACCCAAGTTTGGGCATAGTCATTCTTGTAGAATACTTAGCATATAATACACATAGAATAGAATCCGTATGCTTATGATTCTATTTGTTTTTTAAATACATACTTAGAGAATGCATATTCTACAAATAAAATAGTTGTGGAATACTTTAAATATGTAGAATGTGTGAAATACTTCTTAAAATTCAAAGTTTAAAAAATAAATTTATATCTATTTTAAACTTTTTGGAAACTTTAAATACTTATTAAATATGTAGAATACGTTGAATGCTTAAAAATAAGAGTAGAATTCTTCAGTGTATTTTATAGAGGACATGTTTTTTAAACAGCTATGCATTTAGTTGTTGGGTATGTCTATATAAATCCAATGTATGTTTTTTTTATTACAAACCTGCATTGGGCCTCTAACAATAATAACTCCAGTGGTACTGGTAAGTAATTATTTGGTATAAAAAGATGATGAATATTTTTCATATGTATTTGTTTGTCTATGTGAACAATTCTCTTTGTTTATATTTTTTTCCATATTGGATCAAACTAGTGTATATGAGATCAATTCCTTCTAAGTTTCAGCATCCCTAGGTATCAAATACTTAATGTGTTATAAGGTGGCAACTTTGCATACCTGTATACACACGACCCTAAGTATCCATTGGTATTTACTGCAAATCCTTCGTTTATTCATTTCAACTTCTTACCCTTAATAAGAAGCATTTCAAAGCAACACATACTCAACCAGAAAAGATGAGAATTTGCTTGGGCCTTAACCCTCAGATACATTTATTACCATATCACTTACAACGAGACTCACCAATTATTTTATAGATGCCCTTGACTTACGTGTTTCCTCTTTCCATTAGTGTCAAAAGCATGTATTCTCTCTAAGCATTTAAGAGTTATGCATTTTAAAACTTAATCGGGTACATCTATCTTTAGAAGGTGTACTAAATGGTTATTTTTCGTGAGTCCTTTAGAGCTAGTAGCTACTCAAGTCACAGGCTTCCAAATGAAGCTACTAAGTTTTCTTCAACATTTGATGTCTAATTTATGTGCTGTATTTTTGGTTAATATTCTCTTGAAAATCTTTCAATAATGTGTGTAAGTGTCTATATGATTACTTATTGTAATCACAAACGTAGCTTTCAACATTGAATGCCAAGGTTTACAAACTTAGATAGAGTATTGTCGCTACTTAGGTGAATGATGAAGACACACTTTTTGTGTTTCCGAGACATTTATGTAAAATTTCAGACTTTATCTTGATGCAAGGTTTACAATTTATGATGAATGAAATATGATCTACTTTCATCACGATAAACACTTTATGCATTTCCAAATCTTAGTACAATTATTTTTTCACATGTTGTGGGATAAGTTCTACAATCAAGATAATGGTCTTGAATGTAGTGCTACATTGTGATAATACATATCTCAATAGGTTGGCAAAGCAAGCTCATATTATTTTGGTAAAAACCCTTGAATTACAACCGTTTCACTATCTAACATGTAAATAATTGCTTAAATCAAAGTATTTGCTTACGAGGACACTTATTCTTTTGAGGTAGGATTCCTCTTGGGATCAATGTTCTATGGAGAAAATTTCCCACAAAATCTCACGTGTCCACATAAATTACTATGTTCTACTTTTTTAGTTTTGCATCCATAATACCCTTGTGAAGAAAACTATCTAGTAAGACTTGTCCATTTCTATTGGGTTTGCTGCATCCATGAAAAGCTCACAAAGTTCACATAGTTACATAATACCTCAAAATCCTATTGTGCACCACCTCCTTTAGGTATCTATTGAGAGATCTATTGAGAGCAGGACAATGCTTGTCTATTTGATAAAGTACTTAGTGTTCCCACCTTGGAAAGGAAATAAATTTGGCCACTATTATTGTTCCTTACCATTATTGATTGATTATTTATAGCACACTTTACCCATGCAAATGATTATGTGCATTACTTTGATTGGATGTGTTGAACATCTTGTACCAACCTCGATCACTCATGGCAAGAATTCAGATGTTCACGTCAAAGGGAAGCTTTTGTTATTGTATTGATTATAGGAAGGCAATATGTTGGAAGGGTGAGTACACCTACACCAACACATTAATAGTCCTTGTGTACCTCGATGCACTTGAAATCTCATGATATGGTTTCTTTGTGTATATGATCATCATAAAGAGTTTGTTATTTATGATTGTTCAACACATCATGCATCTTGGTTTTTAAACATTTTATGTTATTCCTTCATAGCTTTTCCAACCCTTCATCTCACAATCATTTATTTTGAATACAGTACTCATTAGTTGCAAACATATTATCTTTCAAGTGCTTGTGATTCATGGGATTTTCATGTCTAGGCATCGTCTCTATTGGTGGTTGTAAGGATATGATTCTATTCATAAGCTTGATACTCATGAGATGAATATAAAAGTTATATGTATGCTTGTATACTTCAGTATTATATTAATTGCTCACAAATTTTGTCTAAACATATGATAGATATATTTATTCTAATAAATATATAACCATAGCATGAACTTACCAATGGGCATACACAATATTGTTTGTTGCTGACCATAAACCCATATTTTATATTGTTAAAACTTCCATTTCTCTATGTAACATGATTTCACAATAAAAAAATGCAACAACAAAAATATATTGTGTTAGTAGCAAATTAGTAAAATTGTGTTCCATTTTTTGTAAACAGTAATTTAGGGGATCAAATGAACTTCTAAAAGGAACAAATGGATCAATGAAACCTCTATAGACAATATTGAAGAGTTAATGTAAAGAATCATGAGTGATTCTATGCAGCGGAAGGTATTATGTGTGTGTGTGAGTCACAAGAGAGAGAGAGGGAACAAGCTTATAGATAGAGAACAAGAAGCTGTATTAATCCAAAAGGAAAATACATCCAATAGTAACCAAGCTACAAAAGGTTGGTTTAAATACCAACTAACTAGGGAAACTTGTCTTTTTGCTATTTACAAAACTAGCCTAGTATATCCACAGTTACTGTGGAAGCCATTTCAATGGGGAAGTTGGGTTCGATTCTCAACACGCCCCGTCGAACACAACTTCCGATCGCCGAAGAGATTGTCTCGTTGTTCTAGCTCGTTTCGGCTTTCTTGGCTCTATAACCGGATGGTCAGTCGACTTCGATTGTTTCGACTCCTCGTTCGATTTGTGTGGTAGACTTGTGTCCACTAATCAACTGATCGGCTTTGATCGGTTGCTATTCGGCTACAATGTGTACTCGTCAGTTGTTGTACTCCCCCTCAAGCGCGACAATGTAGATATCGTTAGACCTAGGTCCGATGTAAATTGCCTGAGCTTCTCGACTCATAAGGCTTTCGTGAAGATGTCAACAACTTGAAGATTCATGCTAATGTGTTGTAGGTCGACATCTCCCGCCTGGACGCACTCTCAGATGAAGTGATAATGCACTTCAATATGCTTTGTGCGTGCTTGGAACACCAGGTTCCGAGCAAGATGAATACTGCTCATGTTGTCGCAATAAAGGAGAATCGGATCCTTGATGGGTACGCCCATATCCTTCAACATTCGTTTTAGCCAAACGACTTCACATGTTACGACAACCACGCCCCTGTATCCGGCTTCTATGCTCGACAATGCGAATGTCAGCTACTTTTTACTGCTCTAGGAGATGACTCTACTGCCGAAGGAGAAGACAATTCTTGAAGTTGATCGTCTGTCGGCTTTGTAACCGGCCCATTTGGCATCAGTGTACCCTTCGAGCCAAAGCGGTGTGGCCGATTTGTAGAGGATGTTGAAATCCAACATCCCACTCACATACCTTAGTACTCAGCATAGTTGAGGTGAATGTCACGTGGAGTCTGCATGAATTGGCTAATGAGGCCGACCGAGTAATTGAGATCAGGTCGGGTGATGGTAAGATATATCAAGCTGCCGATCAGTTGACGATACTAAGTCGCCTCGCACTCTTCTGTTCTAGAGTCGGCATCGAGTTTGAGGTTTCGATCGAGAGGGGTTGACATAGGTTTGCACTCAATCATCCCGAATTTGTAGAGTAAGGTGAGGATATAGTGTCGTTGGGAGATTAGTGTCCTGATTGATGTCCGAATTACTTCGATACCGAGGAAGTAATGGAGCTCATGCATATTTTTCATCTCGAAGATGCCGGATAGGAGTAATTTGATCTTACTAATGTCGGCTAGATTCTTTCCCCCGATGACCAGATCATCCATGTATAGGATGATGACAATCGGGTTGTCCGACTTGCTTCTGATGTAGAGAGAGTTATCCGATTTCGACATTCGAAAGCCGATTTGGTGAAGATACTGAGTGATCTTCGAGTGCCACGCACGCGGTGCTTGCTTGAGTTCGTACGATGGCTTCTTGAGTCGGTAGACTGCGGTTAGATGCTTGATCAATTCGAAACCGGGTGGTTGAATCATGAAGACCTCCTCTAATTCTCCTTGTAGCAAGGCGTTCTTTACATCCATTTGATGGAGATGCCACCCTTTAGCATCTGTGAGAGCAATGATTGTTTGAATAGTTGTCATCTTTGCCACTAGGGCAAAGGTCTCCTCATAGTCAACTCTGTGTATTTGAGCATACCCCTTAGCTATGAGTCGTGCCATGTAGCGGTTCACTGAGTCGTTGGCATTATATTTTATTTTATATATCCATCTACATCTGATCGTTTTCTTGTGTGGAAAACGGGGGATGAGATCACATGTCTTGTTGTTGCATAACGCCTGCATCTCCTTGTTCATTGCTTCAATCCATAGTGGATCATTGGCTCCCTAGGAAAATGTTTCCGGTTCTCGGATGGTCGCCACTTTCATCATAAAGGCATAGTGATATGCCATATAGTCGTCGTAGCCGAATCGGCTAATCGGGTTTTTCTCTCGGGTAGAGCGACGAAGTTTCTCGTTTGCAACGATAATCACTTTCTTCGCTCCATTCGTCTGGATCATAGGAATATCGAGGCCTTCAAGCTCACTATCGAGTGAGTGTGTCAATTTGTTGTCGACTAGGTCCTCATATTCTGGCATTTTGGCCTTCCCTTTGTCTAGCTTCGGACTCGGCTGAGGTGTGCTTTGATCGCTCGGAGGCTCTTGAGGTCCACTCAATCTAGTTGTATTTGGACTTTCTTCGAACATGTGCCTGAGTCAATCTTTGTCTTCTATCTCTTGGTCGGCCGAATCCGGGTCGACCGGGGCTAAGGTTGAAGTCGTCTCTGGTTCGTACCAGGATGCCGACTCGTCGAAGGCGACATCACGGCTCACTCAAACTTTTCGGGTAGATGGATTATAACGCTTGTGCCCTTTTTGTTCGAGACTTGAGTACCCTATGAGGATATATTTCTTCGACTTGGGATCGAGCTTATGTCTCTTATCGTCAGGAATATGTACATAGGCGATTGAGCTGAATATCCTAATATGGATAAGTCTGCCTTCTTCCCGAATAACTTCTCATGGGGCATTACGTCGTGCACTCCGGAGGTTGTACACCTATTCATGAGGTAGATGGTTGTGTTGACCGCTTCTGCCCAATACAATTTTGGTAGGTGTTTTTTGTTCATCATTGCTCTTGCCAGCTCTAATATGTGCCGATTCTTGCGTTCGACCACTCCATTTTGTTGAGGTGTGTGTTGGCATGAGACCTCTCGTCGAATTCCTTTCAGAGATAAGCTGTGAATTCAGCCGAGAAGTACTCTTTACCCCCATTGGATCAAAGGCATCGGACATGCCGACTTGTGGCTTTTTCGACTTCATTCTTAAATTTCTGGAAGTGTTCGAACACTTCGCTCTTCTATCGCATAGGGCAGATCTAGGTGTGCCTAGAGAAGTCGTCGATGAACGTGACATAATATCGGAATACGCCGAATGTGGTTGTCTTTGCCGGTCCTCAAACATCAGAGTGGACTACATCCAGGACTCCTTTGCTCACATTCCTCTCTTTCGGGAATGGAAGTCACTGTTGTTTGCTGAATTGGCACACCTCACGTATGCCAATGCTCTCTCTTTCTGTAAAGTTCGGGAGTCTGATGACAACTCCTTTCGATTGCATGTTTTCGAGCTTCTAGAGATTGATGTGGCCGATTCTCTTGTGCCACAATTTCAAGTTAGTTTTGACTTTGAGGCCTTTTGCAAACATGACTGACTTCACTTGTTCGACTCGAGGATGAACATTCTGACGGGAACTGCACGCTCCCTATACGCAACGCTCGGCCACAACCGAGCTTAGAATCATACACAGAAAACGGGAAAAGAAAACACACGACACAAAGGAGAGGAAAATGTACACAAGATGTTTAACGTGGAAAACCCAAACTAAGGGAAAAACCACGGCAGCCCACAGGCTGCAAACTATCGCTATGTTAGAATGTACAACAGTGAGTTCACGGAGGCAACGACCTCGTGCTCACGATCCTCGCCACAGGCGGTGGTTACAACAGAGGCAACGACCTCTTTTTCTTTCTCTCTCTCTCTCTCTCTCTCTCTATACACTGTTACGTGCTCTCGCTTCTTGCACCAACAAGAATGACAACCACCAGTTAAAAGTTTGCCCTAAGTCATATTTATACTAATATGACTTTTCGGCTATTTATAAATATAACCTCGATGGACTCTCAGAAACATATTTACGAATATGTCTCTTCATCCGGTTTCGGCATTCCTCAGCGGGTCTGCGCCATCCGGCTCTCCGTAGCCGGGTACTCCTCATCCAGTTCTCACTGGGTCTACGCCATCTAGCTCTCCGTAGCCGGGTACTCCTCATCCGGTTCTCACCGGGTCTGCGTCATCCAGCTCTCCGTAGCCGGGTACTCCTCATCTGACTCTCACCGGGTATGCATCATCCGGCTCTCCGTAGTCGGGTACTCCTCATCCGGTTCTCACCGGGTCTGCGTCATCCGGCTCTCCGTAGCCGGGTACTCCTCATCCGGTTCTCACCGGGTCTGCGCAATCCGGCTCTCCGTAGCCGGGGACTCCGGTTCTCACTGGGTCTCCGTCATCCGGCTCTCCGTAGCCGGGTACTCCTCATCCAGTTCTCACCGGGTCTGCGTCATTCGGCTCTCCGTAGCCGGGTACTCCTCATCCGGTTTCGGCCTCGACCTATCGGCCTCGGCCGAGTTTGTTCATCGGCACTATTCTTCTCTCTTCCCATCCGGAGGGACCTGTCTCCCAACACATTCGGCCTTCTCGTCGATCGTTGTCGTGATGTGGCGTGCTCGAGAGTGGGAAAACCGGCGAAAAGGGGGGGGGGGGTAAAAATGTGCATGTGCAATGTGTGTGCACAAAAGGCGATTAGTTGTGCATATGCAAAATAAAAGGGAAAAGAAAGGGTGGAAAGGATGTATAGAAGCTCGTGCAAAAAGTAAGAGAGAGGAGAGATAAAAGGTAAAGGGGAGACTAGCTAAGAATTTATAGAGATAGAATTATATATTATATAAGAGAGAGTTAATGGGATATTGGATAGTCACATTGACTTCTAGCTAGAGGTGCACGGTTCAAACCTAGTCTTATTGTGTAGCATGATTTAAGGAATTTTATTCCTTTTTGCATTAAAGACGAAATTGGCGACCCCCCTTTCTTTTTTTTTCTATAAAAGGAGGTTGAGGGGGGCTCATTCGGGAGGACGTTTTTGGAGGAGGAGACTATCGTCGTTTTTCCTTCGGAGCTCTTCATCTTCTTCTTCACCACTTCTCTTCATCTCATACCCCTTCATCCCCTCATCACCACGAGCTCGTCTTCTTTGCGTCGGCACTCGAAGTGCTCGTGAGCCCAAGCTTCATTGGTTCGATGTTGCTTCGCCCCGTTTGTCGTTGTGAGCCTGTGTGCTCACCGTTCGGGTGGTCGTGGTTCGTTGGGGTTGGCATTTGGATGGTGCTCGTGTGTTCATCTTCACTGTGGTCGATTTTGCTCTTGTCTCTAAGGGCATTTAGTATTTATGTTTTGATTGAGCCGGTGGTTAGCTAGAAGTTGCTATTGTAATCAAACCCTATTTATAAGGGGGCCTCTTGCGTTGGAATCGAACACGTATTTACTCCTTTGGCCGATATCATTTGTGTTCCTTCCTTCCTTCTTTCTTGTTCGTGGCTTCCTTGTACGTTCAACCGTCTTGTGACGAGGGAGCGTTTCGGGCGTGCCCATGCACCTCTCCTCCTCATAAAGACGTACGAGCATTTGTGTTTGTGTTATCGTCCTCTTGCATTCGTAGAGTGGGTTCGAAGAGAGGATTTGTAGAGAGGATTCGTAGAGAGAGTTCGTAGAGTGAGTTCGTAGAGAGGATTCTTAGAGAGGATTCGTAGAGTGAAGATTCGTAGAGTGAGGATTCGTAGAGTGAGGATTCGTAGAGTGAAGATTCGTAGAGTGAAGATTCGTAGAGTTAAGATTTGTAGAGTGAGCATTCGTAGAGTGAGGATTCATAGAGTGAGGATTCGTAGAGAGGATTCATAGAGTGGATTCGAAGAGTGCTTTATATTTATAAGATTTAAAATAAATAAATAAATAAATATTTATCCCTTGAGTACTCCCTAGTCCAAGACCCCCGTGGTCCCGCCCAAGTAAAACATGCGCGCAAAACTTCGCGACATAAATTGGTGAACCCGACGTGAAACGGCGGCAAGGGAGAACCAATATGCGAGGAGGAGAACTCGTTGAAGCTATGGTGGCGGTGGTGGACTGCTTGGTAAATGCTCGAGAAGGCATCACCGGCCTAGACCGGGCCATAGAGATGGTGGTTAGCACAACGGGTCGGTTCAATGGAAGAGATATCACGAGCTACTTGGATGCCTATAAGGCCGAGATGCTTATGTGAAACGTCCCTGAAGATAGGCGGCTAATCGGATTCGCTAGAGTGGTAACGCCGAGTATCCACGCAGAGGTACTTGAGATCTAAGCGGACTGTTGCAATTGGGTGGAGTTCGAAGAAAGACTCCTCGAGAAGTACGACCTTGATGACTCACTCAGAATTTCGAAAAGGGATCTAGTGGAGTGGGTTGAGCTTCTCGGCAAGGGGAGAAATACTATGGTAATTCTATAAGAAATTGAGAAGCGCTTTGCACGACTCTCGGCTCTCGATAGGACGGTGCTTGACACAAGCAAGGTCCTACTATTCATAAAGGCTGTTGATGTACGAGACCGAGAGAAGGTCGGGTCCCTCCTCGAACCTGATGATGGGCTCACGATGGATTGGGCTATGGTAAAATGGGTTTGTAGTTGCTTCGATAAGAGAAGGGAATGGAACGACGGGTCTCCGTTGAGCGGCCAAACATCCACAGGCTCCATTAGTGAGACACACGAACCCATGGGTGATAGAATACCTCAAGAAAGAGAGAAAGCAAATGCAAGGTTCGTCGCCGAGAGAAACGTGGTTGAAGCACTGTCGGGAGGGTCGGCAATAGACGAGCTCACAAAGATGGTGTGAGATCTCCAAATAGCACAAGCTAGGAGAGAGAGTGGCGGCCCTCAAGATCGACGTCTCCCGTTCGCGCAAAGATGTATGTGGTGTGACAATCCCGACCACCTACAAAGGGAGTGTGGAGACTTTCAAGAGGCCCTAAAAAGGGATGTTGTCTATCTTTGGAACAATAGGGTCTATTCGACGGAGACAAGGCTCCCCTTGGGATTGAATCAAGGCCGAGGGGGCATGAGAAGGCTAATGGAGGAGGCTGAAGCACGACATGTTGAAGCCGTCCACTACTCGGCGTCGGCTGGGATCCGAGTGGGCAAAGAGGTGAGGAGGCAAGAGGAGAAAGAGTTTGACTTTTGGCCGTCAATCCTTGGAAGCCTCTCTAAGGGAAAGTTCAAAAGAGAAGAAGCGGACGAAGTGGAAAGAAGGGTCCAAGAAGCAACCGGGTGGAAGGATACGGTGGAAGAAAAGACAGGCTTAGTGGAAGCCGCTTGCCAAAACTATGAAGTAATGGTAGGAGAGAAGAAGGTAGGAAATGACGAGGGAGCCGGTCCATCAAGAAAGAGAAGGGGAACCCCCCCAACTTCAAGCTTTTCTCGAAGATTGAACAAGCAACGGACTTGAAGAAGGTAGTGGAGGAAAGGATTCTCGATAGTCGTGTAGAGTTTACTCTGCGAGAGGTCCTCGGAATTGCCAAGAAAGAATTCCACGAGGTCATCATCGACCTAATGAAGAGTAAGCGTCTCTCGACGGAGCAAGAAGTAGCAAAGCCCGCGATTGTAAATGCATTGTCAACTGAGGTTCCTGAGGAAGACGAAGACTATGCAGACAGTCACTACACGAGGCCGCATTGGGCAAGAGCGACAACGGAGACACCGATACGGGTCAGGGATGTAAAAGAGTCGGTTGTAGTATTGATTGAACATGGCTCTGAGATCAACCTTATGTCCATGGACTTTTATAAAAAGGGAAAGTGGCCGATCAACATGAAGCACGGGTGGAAGATTAGAGCGGCGACCCGAGCAACCGAGGAGCTATACGGGGCTTGCCTGAATGTACGTGTGAAGGTGGGGGACGTAGAAATAAATCAACATTTCTTTGTTCAAGAGATGTCCTCGCACCCGGTCATCTTGGGTGAACCATACATCACGACAGCTCACATGGAGACGAAGGTGCTAGACAACGGGTCGGCATATGCGAGGGTCAAGAGCCAAGATGGGAAGCATTCGGTCCAATTCCTTACGGTGAGGCCCAACCATGAGCGCAATCGAGCCTCCCTCAAAGGGGAGAGCCGAGAGGATTTTTGATACGGGCTATTAAAGCGAGGCAAACTAAGACCCTAAACCCTTGTAAAACTATTAAATGTAATAGGAAACAATTTTGGTTCTCCGAAAATGGAGCTTGTAAAATTACTAGTTTAAGTGATAGAGATAAGTCTAGGGCCAAGAGATACGAAAGGTATCTCAAACAATGTAATTTATTGGGGGAAGATGACACCATAAGCGGCGCCATGGAGGTGGTCTCGTTCGACGACACTCTTAGAGAGATGGAGAGGGTAGTCGTTTCGGGCCTCAAGGAAGAAAGGTAATTCCAGTCAACTCAGTTGACATGTACACCACCATCGAAGAGCTTGAGCGGTTGATTGAGGAAGCGAGGAAGGTCAAGGTGCAAACGAAGTACAAGACCGTGGACAAGAAGGTGAAGCCTGTGGTTGCCCCATTGCCTAACGATAGTTGGGATCAGATAAAGGGGGTAGCGGTTGATCCTAGCTTGCCTAGCTTGCGGGACCCGGTTCATCGACGAGACGCTACAGAAGCTCCGGATTGGTGGGGGTGGCTTCTTTTGCCTAGGGAGGAGGAAAGATTTAGAAGGATGATCGAAAACCACGGAAGGGCTTTCGCCTTCTCGTCGGGTGAGATAGGGTGTGTAAACCCTAAGATCGTGGAACCAATGGTGATCTTTATGGTGCCGCATGTACCGTGGAACATCAAACCAATCCCGGTTCTGAGATCTCACATCCCGAAGTTGATTGACCTACTCAAGGAAAAGATCGAGATGGGCATCCTCGAGCCATCAAGCACCCCATACTCGTATCGGTGGTTCACTGTGCCAAAGAAGAACGACACCTTACGCTTCATCGAGGACCTACAACATGTTAATCAAGTGACAATTCGAAATGCAGGGGTCGGACCGAGCGTTGACGAATTCTCTGAGGCCTTTGCTGGAAGGTCTATTTATTCGATTGGTGATCTATACTCGGGGTATGATCAATTCCAACTAGTTGTGGAGAGTAGGGACATCACGACGATGCAGACCCCTATCGGCCTAGTGCGAATGTGTACCTTGCCACAAGGAGGTACTAACTCTGTAGCCCACATGGTAAATGCAATGAACAAGGTATTGAGAGATTGCATCCCCGACATCACCATGCCATTCCTCGATGACATCCCCATAAAAGGGTGCTCTAAAGCAGAGAAAGATGAAACCTTGGACGAGGATGGGTGCAGACGTTTTGTGGCATATCATATCTCTGATTGCGAGAAGGTTCTACAAAGACTCGAAGATGCACGTTTGACCTTCTCGGGTGAGAAATCGGCATTCGGCCAACAAGAGATCCTTGTGGTTGGACACTTGTGCGGGGCGTACGGATAGAAGCCATCCCCGGAAAAGGTGGACGCCATCACAAACATGAGGGAAGAATGTAAATTGCAAATAGAGGTGAGGCGATTTCTTGGTGCTTGTGCATTCTACCACATCAGGATCCCACACTATGCTCACCTAGCCGAGCCCTTGTATGGGCTACTCAAGAAGGGGCGGAAGTTCAAGTGGGAGGAAGAGCACACATAGGCCATGATGAGGCTCAAAGGAATGTTGGTAGCGGCACCAACTTTACGAAAAGCCGTATACAAGGATGGGGTGCCCATCTACGTGACGTTAGATATGAGTCCAACAGGGATCGGATGGGTCATCAACCAAGAAGGAGAGGATTGTACACGCTACGCCATTCGGTTTGGAGCCAAGGTCTTAAGCGAGCGACAACGAGGATACGCCCAAGTAAAACGTGAGCTTTGGGGTATTGTGTCCGTAGTGAAGGCGGATAAAGATTATCTAATCGGGTCAGAGGTGGTAATAGAGACGGATTGCCTTCCAATCCTAGGGATGGTTTCGAGGTGTGCAACACCTGACCTAGCTATGCTAAGATGGATTGCTTACATCAAATCAATGAACCCGGAGATTCACCACATTTCAAGGAAGAACAATGTCATGGCAGATATGTTATCGAGGGCAAGATTCGAGGGCGAAAACGACATGGTGTCTGAAGATGAGGATGTCACTCTTGACTTCTTTAAGACGGCCCAAGCGTCTATAGATGATTGAGATGTGCGAGTACTCCACGCCTTCAACGAAAGTGAATACGAAGGGGAGTGGCTAAACATTGGCAAGTTCTTAAGCTCAATGACGGTGGATAGTTCATGGTCGAAGGAGGAAGCTCAGAGAGTCCGAAAGAAAGCGTACAAGTACTTCCTACGAGGGGGATTCCTCTGGAGGCACCCGAAGAGAAGGACGGGGATGCCACAACGAGTCGTCATAAAGGAAGAGGACCAGACAACATTGGTGTCTGAGTTCCACGAGAGTCCTTGGGCGGGCCATAGAGGAATGTGGGCAACATTCGAGAAGTTAAAGGAGAAGTATTGGTGGTCGGGAATGTACACGGATGTCACCCATTTCGTGGGGACGTGTGAAAGCTGCCAGATACACTCCAACATACGCCATAGGGACGAGTTGCACCCGACCTACCCACTCACCATACACTTCAAATGGATGGTGGATTTGGTTTCGATGCCGATCGGAGTGAGCCAAATGAAATATTTGGTGCTAGCAAGAGAAGACCTAACAAACCAAGTAGAAGGGTGAGCCTTGGCAAACAAAACGACGATGGGGGTGTGTAAATTCTTACTCGAGGATGTCATCTGTAGGTACTGTGGGAAAGATAGTGGCCGACAGAGGAGAGTTGAACGCTCACAAAGCTACAGAGCTCTTTGAACGACTTGGAGTGAAGCTCTCTCTCATGACCACTTATAACCTAGAGGCTAATGGAAAGATAGAACGCGGACACAGGCCTATCGTAAAAGCCATTGTAAGAGCTTGCGATGGGCGAGTCGGGAATTGGCCTTGGTTACTACCTTATGCCTTGTGGGCTGACAGAACAACTCATAGCTCAATTACAGTTTCATGCCAGCTGAACTCATGTACGGACAAAAGCCGGCGATGTCCATTGAAGACACGATCGCTTCATGGGTAGCGATGCCGTGGGAAAACGAGATGAGTCGAGAAGAACTTCTAGCAACAAGGATAAGGCAACTTGAGAGAAGACCCGAAGATTTGGAGTTGGCAAAGGAGAGGTTAGAAGCGGCTAGGCTAAGTAACAAAGCCCGGTTCGACAAGATGCACCAACTACACCCTCGCAAGATCGAAGAAGGAGACAGGGTGATTGTATATGATAGTAGTCTCAACAATCAACATAGCTCGATGCGGAAATTCGCAAAGCGATGGTTCGGGCCGTACGTGGTAACGAGTGCAAACGATAATGCTACCTACCATCTCGCTGAACTCGATGGGATTAAGCTGGCAATACTAATAGCAGGGAAGCGGGTCAAAATCTTCAAAAAGAGACACGACAGGGAGCCAAGCCTCGATGACCTTGACGAAGATAAAGGCGAGCAAACAACAAGCCGCAGGGTCAATGAGGAGGAGGAAATGAACTATTGACCACCCTCAGCCCGCCATTCTTGGCACATACTGGAGGATGTGCGGTTTGGTGGGGGTGGATGTCGTGATGTGGCGTGCTCGAGAGTGGGAAAAACCGACGAAAGGGGGGGCGGGGTCAAAAATGTGCATGTGCAATGTGTGTGCACACAATGCCGGTTAGTTGTGCATATGCAAAATAAAAGGGAAAAGAAAGGGTGAAAAGGATGTATAGAAGCTCGTGCAAAAAGTAAGAGAGAGGAGAGATAAAAGGTAGAGGGAGATAGAATTATATATTATATAAGAGAGAGTTAATGGGCTAGTGGATAGTTACATTGACTTTTAGCTAGAGGTGCACGGTTCAAATCTAGTCTTATTGTGTAGCGTGATTTAAGGAAATTTATTCCTTTTTGCATTAAAGACGAAATTGGCGACCCCCCTTTCTTTTTTTTTCTATAAAAGGAGGTCGAGGGGGGCTCATTCGGGAGGACGTTTTTGGAGGAGGAGACTATCATCATTTTTCCTTCGGAGCTCTTCATCTTCTTCTTCACCACTTCTCTTCATCTCATACCCCTTCATCCCCTCATCACCACGTGCTCGTCTTCTTTGCGTCGGCACTCGAAGTGCTCGTGAGCCCAAGCTTCATTGGTTCAACATTGCTTCGCCCCGTTCGACGTTGCTTCGCCTCGTTCGTCGTTGCGAGCCCGTGTGCTTGCCGTTCGGGTGGTCGTGGTTCGTTGGGGTTGGCATTTTGATGGTGCTCGTGTGTTCATCTTCGCCGTGGTTGGTTTTGCTCTTGTCTCTAAGGGCATTTAGTATTTATGTTTTGATTGAGCCGGTGGTTAGCTAGAAATTGCTATTGTAATCAAACCCTATTTATAAAGGGGCCTCTTGCGTTGGAATCGAACACGTATTTACTCCTTTGGCCAATATCATTCGTGTTCCTTCCTTCTTTCTTTCTGTCTTGTTCGTGTCTTCCTTGTACTTCTAGAATGAAGATTCGTAGAAAGGATTCGTAGAGTGAGTATTCGTAGAATGAAGATTCGTAGAGTGAGGATTCGTAGAGTGAGGATTAGTAGAGTGAAGATTCGTAGAGTGAAGATTCATAGAGTGAGGATTCGTAGAGTGAAGATTCGTAGAGTGAGGATTCATAGAGTGAAGATTTGTAGAGTGAGGATTCGATGAGAGGATTCGTAGAGTGAGGATTCGTAGAGTGAAGATTCGAAGAGTGAAGATTCGTAGAGTGAAGATTCGTAGAGTGAAGATTCGTAGAGTGAGGATTCGTAGTGTGAGGATTCGTAGAGTGGGTTCGAAGAGTGCTTTATATTTATAAGATTTAAAATAAATAAATAAATTATTATTTATCCCTTGAGTACTCCCTAGTCCAAGACCCCCGTGGTCCCGCTCAAGTAACACACGAGCACGAAACTTCGCGACACCGTGAGCTATGAGTTGATCGTCTTTTTCAATGAAGCACCATTCATTGTTAAATTGCACTTGCATGCCTTGTTCTACTATTTGGCGGATTGAGACCAGGTTTTTCGTGATGGTTGGGACATGTAGTACGTTCTTGAGGTAGGTTTGTTTGCCATTGTTCCCGAATGGGACATTTTTGACATGTTGAATGGAGTGAGTTGTGTCATTCTCAGTTTCAACATAGCCGGGTCGATCGAGCTTCCTCAACTCTCAGACCCAATCTTTATGAGACGTCATGTGATTGGATGCTCCAGAGTTGACAAACCATACATTCTATGAAGGAGAGTTATCGGTCAAACCTTGTGCTGACATTGAGTGTGCTCTATGCCTCATTACGAACATTTCTCCGTGGTCGTCATAATGGGAATTCGTCGCATAGTTCATGAGTTGTTGGCTGGTCGAAATCGATTCTCGTTTCTTCTTTCGGCACTCCTCTTTGTAGTGGCCGAGTTTTCTACTGTACCCGCATTCGATCATGCGGTTTTGGTGGCTTGGTTCGGTAGGATGACTCCTCCTTCTGCCGAACTCCCTAAGGGTGTTCTTGGCGTCATCCCAATGGTGGGAACTGCGTTCTCGGGTTGGCTGACCTTGTTGACCTTGACCGAATTGGCCTCTGTTTTCTCGGCCGAATCCTCTTCCCTCATCCGATTGAGAGTAGAGCATCTGACCATCGAGCGCATTGCTCCTTTGTCGGATGTGATTTTCATCGACCAATAGTATCGACTGATGGTCGAAAAAAGAGGGAGGATTCTCCCTTGCAAGAATGGCCGATATGATCGTGCTGAATCTTGGTGCCAGCCGCTGAGGCATATTTGCACCATTTCATCGTCGATGATGATGTTAATCAATCTGAGGGCATCACACAACTCCTTGATCTTCAAGGTATAGCCAGTGATCAACATATCCCTTTGTTGTATATTGTTCAACTCCTGGCAGAGTTGAAGTTTGCGTGCGATCATGTTGGTTGTGAAAATCTTCTTGAGGTTGCCCCAAGCTTCTTTTGGCGTTTTTGCCTCTTAGATATAGCCGAGCATGTGATCTTGAACCCATGATGCTAGACAATACAACACACGACTGACCGCTTGCTCCCATCCTAGGTAGTTAATATGTGCTAGGTTGGGTTGGTTTTTGTGAGCTCCTTCGATATAGCTCCAATAGCCTTGATTGACAAGGTATTGATGCAACTTGTATTCCCAAGATGCAAAGTTCAATCCATCAAGTTTCTCGGTGGGCAAAGTACTTCCCATATAAGTGTTCATTTTTCTCCTCTGTAGTTGAGTTGGTTGTGTAAATAATCGGCGAGCAGCAATACAACACAGTTGAGTGAATTAGACTACCACATGCTATGATACCATATAAAGAATCGTGAGTGATTCTATGTAGCGGAAGGTACTGTGTGTGTGTGTGAATCACAAGAGAGAGAGAGAGAGAGAGAGAGAGAGAGAGAGAGAGAGAGAGAGAGAGAGAGAGATAGATAGATAGATAGATAGATTATATTATCGTCTTCGGAGGTCAAGTATGACCTATGAGACCAAAAATATTACATTTCACGTGATACGTGTAAAAGTAAGTACTGACTCTCGATGTTCAAGAACTTTACCAATGAATGTTGCAATCGAGAGTGCACATTGTGGTTGTGAGAGGAATTCATGCAAAGATTGGGCTCGATCGAAGAGATGTGGAAAGCATGGTCGAATATGATCAAAGGCAGAGCATTGTATCGAAGTGTGATACTCAGACTCGCGAACTTGTTTAGGGCAAAGTGTGCATAGCCCACCACTCTCATCACTTGTACCCCAATGCCCTGTTTCACATCGCAATGCATGTGAGCTAACTCGCATGGAAGCAATGGTTCGAATGACAGATAACGGTATGGGCTCTAACATGTATGGATGTGTACGATTTCCCCGTTCCGCAAAGAATATGGTTTTGTAGTTAGGTGCAACATGTGTAGTATAATGTGTGAAGCGTGAGCCTCCACATTTGTCCCATGTCATGATCATTGGTGTTGCAAAAATGCCTCATTTACAGAGGCAAAGAATATGGTTTTGTAGTTAGGTGCAACATGTGTAGTATAATGTGTGAAGCGTGAGCCTCCACATTTGTCCCATGTCATGATCATTGGTGTTGCAAAAATGCCTCATTTACAGAGGAATCTAATGATGCATCATGAAGCAAGTGTCTCGCATCCCATCTACCAAACCATTTTTCTATATCTTGCATCCAACCGGAACACAAAATTTTGCTTTTATGCGTCTTTTGGATCTTTTTGCTTGCTTCCCACGCAATTCTAGGAAGTCGATGTGAGGAACTTTTTTGAACCTTAAGCATGTATTCAACAAACCTTTCCATGGCCATGATCTCAATGGGAAGCGATCCCGTCTCAAGGAGGAGGAGGGTGTAGGGCGTTTGTTTCTTAACTTGTAGAAACTTGGTAAGAAAATGCTTTTGGACATTTTCAAACTCTTTCCACATAGATTTAGGGATGCTACCGCCCCATACTTCCACACCATAGAGAAGAACCAGTGTCACCAAAGTGTTGAAAAGATATTTCTTGAGGACCCAACACTTAATATCTCCAAGATTGCATGTGTTCTCAAATGCATAGTATGCTCGCTTGCCCGCCTCTAAGCGGCGTGTACCACATTCATTCCATCTATGATTTGAAGGAACTTTAAGGCCAAGATATTTGAAGCTTTCCACACATTCAAGTGGCTCATTGTTGTACATAATGCATGGTTTATCTCTTTTTTGGCTCTTCACAAGCATAATCTTTGTTTTAGAGCTATTGACACTTAATTTAGTATGCATGCAAATTTTTTCCAATGCCTTCATAAGCTTTTGTGCATCTTGTAAAGTATTTGCAAAAAGCACTACATCATCTGCATATAGCAAAAGCATAATCACAACATTCCCAATGGCAACTTCTTCAACACATTCTTCCTTTGCAAACTTGGCAACCATTTCTTCCAATTCATCAATGCATAGACCAAACAGTGTTGGTGAGAGTGGGTATCCTTGCTTAACACCAATAGTGCTTTTGAAAAAATCTGAAAGTTTATCTCTCATGCGCACACAACATATAGCCTTCTCATAAATTCGGGAAATTGCAAGCATATATTCACTTGGCACCTCAAGTTCTTCCATTCGCCTCCAAAGATGCTCACGAGGTACCATATCAAAAGCTTTCTTGAAGTCTACAAAGCAGTTACAATATAAACCTTTACCTCTAAGGCGACTTTCCTCCATTAATACTCGAAGGGTGATAAGGTGATAAATGGTGCTATGGTGTTTCTGAAAGCCACCTTGTCCATAAGCTCTCTTACCACTTTTTTCATCCCATACACTTATCTTTGATTCCATTATACATCCAAATAGTTTTGCCATTAATGAGCCAACCATAATGGTTCGATAGTTGTTTACATTATTTATATCTCCACCTTTATGTAAAGGTTTGATCCAATTTGTAGTCCAATCGTACGACATACCATGTTGCAATGCATCATTAAACATATCGCTTATCCATATATGTGCTTCCTTTCCTGTCCATTTGAGCATTTCAGCCTTTATACATTGAAGATCGCTTGCCTTTCGAGAGGCCAACTTCTTAAGTCCTATGCATATATCTTCAATTGTAAAGAAGGGAGACATATGTGAAAGAGAACCATAACACATCATCTTTCCGGCAAGAGATAACTCATATAAATTCTTACAATACATAGACAAGTCGTGAAGAGTTAAGTCACCATAACTCTCAACATGTTTTCCCTTTAGATTTCCCCAAAATTTAGCACATGCATGTGCTTTCTCTTGCGTTTGGATAAATTGTTGAGTAACTTCCCATATTCTTCTCTTTCTTTGAATAAGCCTTTTATACTCATGCAAATGCTTTTGGTAATTCTCTTTATCCTTAACTACATCCAAAATCATAAGGCACTTTCGAGCTTCACGACATTCTTTATCAAACCATTTTTTCCTAAGTGAGAGAGAGAGAGAAAGGGAACAAGCTTAAAGACAAAGAATAAGAAGTTGTATTAATCCAAAATAAAAATACATCCAACAATAACCAAGTTACAAAAGGTTGGTTTAAATACCAACTAACCTAGGGCAACTACCCTTTTTGCTATTTACCAAACTAGCCTAGTGTGTCCATTGCTAGTGTGGTAGCCATTTCAATGGGGAAGTTGGTTTCAATTCTCAACAGTTAACTACAAAAGAACTGATCATAGATTGTTAAAGATAAATCAAATCATACCTAAAGACATTCCAAATGTAAGCTGGATTTGTAAATATCAAGATATAGCATGTAACTAATGTGACATCACAACCCCGCTTAAATAGCACTGCTACAAATTATTTTTCTTTGCATGTTAAATACATTAAGATTTTCCAATTTTTTCTTACTAGCTCTACACTCTTAACTTGCATATTTTTTTATCATCAACTTCAATCCTTACGAGGAAGACCATTCATTTGACACAACATGTCTTACAAAATTGACTTCAGCATAACAGGGTTGTCAAGGGTTTGGCCAATCTTTTAAAGATATTTCAGTTCACACATACCATCCATCCATCCATCCATTTGTTTCAAGGATTTAAAAACCAAAAAAACTCTTTTCATACACATGTATAAATAGCCATAAGATAATATGCCAGAAAATCTTCAATAGAATATTGCTCATCCATGGCTCTCAAATACAATAAATGCTCACTTTTAGTTCCTACTTGCTTATGATATTTCCTTTTCATAGCAAGCTTTTAAACAACACCCAAACATTCCAGGGGACACGTGATGAGCCAAGCCAACAAGATTACATGATGGTGTTCATCATTTTCAACTTTGATTAATATTTGGAAACCTTAGGTGCAAGAATCCTTACTTCGGATACCAACTCTGTATACTGATATTAGTGTCTTCAATAAATGAATCCCCTCGTGTCAAAGACCAGCTCCATCCACCATTACCTAATGCTCGTTGATAAAGAAGAATATGAAGAAACTCCTGTCCCAACATGCATGCCTGAGAAAATTCACAGCCATATAGCTATTTTTGTAGGTAAAAAACACATGCATATACCATCCATCCATATATTCAAAGAACTGGCTAACTAGTAAACTGTAGTCTAAAGCTATCATTCTACAGATGTCTCTAGACATGTATGCATTAAACATTAACTAAATCTACATGCTATACAAAAAAAAAAAACGAGAATAACTCATGAAAAGCATATAAGCAAAAGATGCATTGAAAATCTAAGGACAATATGCCATACGAGCAAAAATAGCACAAAAATAATGTGTGCTAAGTAGGGCGGCTTGCATGATGCTACTCATCATTGCCCCATCTTCCTACAAAAAATAGATAAAAGGTGGTGGTGGGTGAATGGGTGGTAAATATATTAATTAGGCAAAAACTTTGAATTATACATGTTTTTCTTTATTTCCCCAATACCCCTTTCAAATGGCAATTCTAACTTGTTATATGTATGCATGGTTAGATGTGAGTCATACCAATCTATAACTCGACTATTTATCAAGTTAGATCATTATAGTAGAGTTAGAATATATGGGTTAGAAATATATATATTGTGAAGAATCGAGAGTGATTATGTGCAGCAGAATAGATACGTGTGTGTGTGAGAGAGAGAGAGACAGAGAGAGAGAGAACACAAGAAGCAAGAATGAACCAATAGTTACAAGGAGGCGGAGAAGGTGCTTATGTAGTCACCTTCTCTCTTTGTTCTCTCACTACAACCGTCGCTTGGAAAGGAGGTGGAGACTTAACTACCTATTAAATATACATGTCATAGAACTTAAAGTTCTATGACAGACTAGTTACTATACTAGGAGGTGTGGTGTTCACACACTTAAGTATACTAAAGTGTGTTCCCACACTAGGGAAGTTGAGTTTGATTCTTGTAAAGAATCAAGAGATGGATTTTGTACAACGGAATAGATATGAACTGTGTGTGTGTGAGAGAGAGAGAGACAAGGAGTAAGACACAAAGAATACACAAGGTAAAGTATATTAACAAAGGAGAAAGACTCAACATTATACAAGGTGGGAGGAGGGTGCTTTATATAGTCACCCTCTCTCTTCATTAACTACAAGACTCATGGAGTATGGGGAATGTGAAAGCTCATAAGTTATGTGTCATAGAATATGATTTTATGACTCATACTAAATGCTAGAATACAAAGTGGTGACATAATGGTGACTCTTGACCGTTGGAGTGTCTATTCACTCTCAAGGTGAGTTCACACACTAGACCAAGTTGAGCTTGATTCTCAACAATTCTCAACATGCCCCTTCAAACGTAACTTCCGGTCGTCGGATGGTTGGTTCAAACTAGTCATTAGTCTTCAAGTCGGCTTTGAGTCGACTCTAGCTTTGGCTTCTTATAGCTGGCTCACTCCTATGTTCGTTCAACGGCTCCTCATCCATACTCCCCCCTCAAGCTTGGTTGGTCGGTAATAAAAAAGACCTAAGTTTGTCGTGAAATGTCGTAGCTTGTCGACCCCTAGGGCCTTTGTGAAGATGTCAGCAGTTTGCAGATTCGTGTTGATGTGTTGTAGGTCGACATCTCCGTTTAGGACATGCTCTTGGATGAAGTGATAATGCACTTCAATATGCTTAGTCCGAGCGTGGAACACTGGGTTGCGGGCCAAGTGGATGATGCTCATGTTGTTGTAGTAGAGGAGAACTGAATCCTTGATAGGAACGCCCAAGGGTGAAAGCATGAGAGTGGAAACAATTAGCTATGTCCTTGACATAGCTAATTAGCTATGCAAAAAGCTACCATTGATAAATAGTCATTTTAGCAAAAAGCCATCATTAATAAATTAACTATGCAAAAAACTACCATTGAAAATACTAGAGTGTTTTAATTACATATGTAAATGAACACCATAAACGTGCAACATAAACGTGCAACATAAATTGATATGTGCACCATAAATTATATATCGAATTCCTAGGACCATTATGCATGATCCTTTGCCACATCATGTAGGCCATCTCTAGTTGAGTATTGTGGGTTAGTTGCTACCACTGTTGCTAAACCCTATTGAGTCCACCTGCCGCCACTCTACACTCAGGGGCCGCTACTGTGAAGGTCGTGTATTGCTGCCACTTTTCGACCCGACGGCGTTAACAACTCCACTGCCGCCATTCTACTCTCAGTTGCCTTCTTTGTGCATTCCAAGCATCATCGGTAACTGTTCAATTTGACGGGGTTCTCTCCTCCATTGCCATCATTCTACACTCAGTTGCCGCTACTGTCCAGTCCTGGATTGCTTCCACATTTGGATTTGACGGAGTTCACTCATCCAACGACAACATTCTACACTCAGTTGTCGCCATTGGTCTGTCCTGGATCGCCTCCTCAACTGTTCGATCCAATGGAGTGAACTCCTCAATTGTTCGGTCTTGGATTGCAATAATTTTTTTGTCTATTGATTATCTTGTGTATTGTTGTGTCTAATCTTGTGTATTGTTGTTGCCCATAGCCATCTTAAATACTTGTTTTTTTTTCCTGGAAATTTAGGGTTTTAATATGTCCAACCAAATGGAAGGGGAAGAAGGGTGTTTAGAATTACCCCTCAATGATTATAAGGATAGGGATGATGCTATCAGGACACAACTTGGGCAACAAAAAAAAGGAAACATCGTCAATTGTTGAAGGATACGAAAGCCACACTCAGTAAAGGTAAGGATAGTTTAGCTGAGAATGTAAGTAATGCGACTACCATCATAGAGAGAAAGGTTGTAGATTATTTCAATGTTCAAACCAAGCACATCAACAATGAAGAAAAGAAGGTAGTACTTTATGGAATATTAAATGATCCATCGATAAAGGACTTAGTTGATTGTGATGGTCTTAATGCAAACATATCATCTATTTTAGTAAATAATCTTCGTAATAGTTTCGTATCCATGAGCAGGTCAGAAGATGATCTTGTCTTAAAAAGGTCTAGTCTAATGATGTTACTTAATAGTGATGTTGACGATATAAACATCAGTGAGCTATCTAAGGTAATTGGTGTTAGTAGAAAAACAGTGTATAATACATTGAACCGTATAATTTCCTCGGGTGAAGGAACTAGTCTACTAAAGCTAACTACAAGATGTAAGCCAATGACAACCATAACATCAGAAATCAAGGATGTAATCACAATGTTTTGGACTAATGAGAGTAGGGTTTCACCCAATAAAAAGGATTTATGCAGGAAACGTGTTGGAAGAAATCAATACGAGGAGCATCCAATTCATCTTCTTGATGTACCTCAGGTATTTACATTTATCTCAACATTTGTTTTGACTGTACACGGAAAGTTAATTAGCTCAGTTAGCAGAAAAGCTAATTAGCTTATAAGTTACATTTACCTCAGTTAGCTACTAGGATAGCTACTACATAGGTAACTGGCTACTCTCAATAGCTACTACCATGATAGCTAATTAACTATTCTCAATAGCTAATTTAGTTACTACTAGATAATTAGCTACCAAAATAGCTAACTAGCTACCATGATAGCTAATTAGCTATTCTCAATAGCTAATTTAGTTATTACCAGATAATTAGCTACCAGAATAGCTAATTAGCTATTAGAATAGGGTTTTAGCTACCATGATAGCTAAATAGCTACTAGAATAGCTAATTAGAATAGGTAATTAACTAATTAGCTATTAGAATAGGTAATTAGCTACCATGATAGCTAATTAGCTACTAGAACAACTAATTAGCTACTAGGATAACTAATTTCGTTATTATCAGCTAATTAGCTACTAGGAAAGCTAATTAGCTACCATGATAGCTAATTAGCTACTAGGACAACTAATTAGCTACTAGGATAGTTAGCTAGTTACGAGAATAACTAATTCCCCTTTATTATGCACGTCGATTTATTTATTAGGTTCAAACGAATGCATCCAAATATCAAAGTTCAACTACGAACATTCGAGTCTCTTAAGCCACACTTTGTGAGATGCTTAAAGGATCGATATACATGTTGTTGCATTTACCATGTACAGATGGGTTTTCTGAAGGACTATGTTAATCTACTACGTCACCATAGCGCATCCCTAACTAATACAGTTTGCACATGTGGGTGCCCAATCTGTCGATCAAGCCCACAAGAGGAGTGTAAATCATCTGAGCACGTTATCTCTTCAATGAGTTATGTATTAGATTCAATATTGTGTCCGAGAGAAACTGACGCTGTCTTCCATAGGTATAAATGTGTCATGGGTTTATGTCAAGATTGTGGCCCTACTAGATTTAGGTGGTGTCCAAATGAATTGAGTAGTGAAATATTTATCTCTGTGAAGTTAATTGAGTCAGTGAACACCAATTTCGAAGGAAAGGTGTGTAAAAGAAAGGATCTAGTTCGGAAGATGCTTAAACCAAGGGACTTGGTGTCTCTGTTTGTAGTATCTCTAGGAAAGTTCATTAAACACAACTTCATTTATTCATGGCAGGCCCATCAGTTTAAGACTTGCATATCTGATTTCCCAAATGATGTAATAGTCTCAGTAGTAGATTTCACAGAGAATTATACTTTCAAGCAGCAGAATGAAATTCAATCTATGCATTGGTGTTCAGTTCAGGTAAAACACCGGGTCATTTGAAACAGGTAATATGTCGCCGTCTACTCAGGATTAGCTCTTTCATCAGGATCGTCCTCATTGGCTTCGTCAGTACGCTAAGTTGAATTGTTAGTATGTTCAGACTCTGAAACGTCTTCTAATTCAACAAGTTGCCCTGCGTCTTCATCTATAGTTCCACAAGTTTTCTAAAAGTCATCTGGAACATCTAAGTTTTATTGATATGCTTTGCCCCAACTTCTTGGTCTTGATCAGGACAACCCCAGATACCTTGGATCCTCATTTTGATGACATTAACTTGCTCAAGGTCCTTCTCTAATGCAACAGAGTTCCTGATAATCTTTAAGGCGTATGTTTTAGTAGTACATGACAGTAGAATGAAATTGCACAGATAACATCAAACTGAAGAATAAAATATAACGTTAATCTAAATTGATGTAAGTTTTATATTATATACCTGTGTCAGAAAACTAATCTAAAACCCATTGAAAATTTGAAACAATAAAATTTGAAAAAATAAAAAATCTTGGATTTTTAATTGGAATCCAATGTGATGCACTAGATTTCAGTTGAAAATCCAAGTTTATTTTTTTTTGTAATTTTTAAAATTTTTTCCATTAAAAAATATAAAATGGATTTTCAGCTAAAATACTATGCACTACATTATATTTTAGTATATATAGCTAGAATCTAATGCAATGCGTTGGATTAGAGTCGAAAATCCATTTTTCTTTTTTCTTTTTCCAATGTTATTTATTTATTTATTTTCCATATAAAAAAATAATAAACGGCTTTTCAACTGAAATCCGATACACTACATCAGATCGTAGTCTATACAGCTAGACATTGATGCATTGCATCAGATTTTAGCTGGCAATCCTCTTGCTTTTCAATTGTTTTTCATTTTTTCAAAAAATAAATAAAAATATATTAAAAAAGTGGATTTCCAACTGAAATCTAATGCACTACATCGAATTTCAATTAAAAATCCAAATTTCTTTTAGGTTTTTCATAAAACAATGAGATAATAAAAAAATATTACATTTTCAACAAAATCTGAACCATTGAGTCGGATTTCAATTGCAAATTAATGTTTTATGAAAAAACATAAGAAAAATATTGGACTTTCAACGGAAATCCGATGCACTACATCGGATTTCTGTTGAAACTCAGTGATTTTGAACGGAAATCCGATGCAGTGCATCGGATTTCCATTGAAAATCCTGTTGAAAATGATCTGTTTTCAACGGGAATCCGATGCACTGCATCGGATTCCCGTTGAAAACACATCATTTTAAATGGAGAAAATCACAATTTGTTTATTTTTAACACTTTTTTAGAGAAAAATATAAACAAATAAGAAAATTTGTAAACAAACAAGAAAAAGTGGACTTTCAATGGAAATCCGATGTAGTGCATCGGATTTCCGTTGAAAATCCATTTTTTTTCAATTCCTATATATTTATTTATGATAAAAACAAAAACAATTCAAAAAAATACAAAAACAAATTCAAAATATCTGAAAAATTGGAAACAAATAAGAGAAAATGGATTTTCAATAGAAATCCGATGTAGTGCATCGGATTTCTGTTGAAAACCCATTTTTTGCAATTTTTATTTATTTATTTATGGGAAAAAATAAAAAAAAATTTAAAAAATACAAAAACATATTTTAAAATATGAAAATTTGGTAACAAATAGCAAAAAGTGAACTTTCAATAGAAATCCGATGCAATGCATCGGATTTCCTTTGAAAATTCATTTTTTCAATTTCTATATAGTTATTTATGAGAAAATAGACAAACAAAATACCAAAAAAATTCTAAAACATATGAAAATTTGGAAAAAAAAAAGAAAAAGTGGATTTTCTACGGATATCCGATGCAGTGCATCGGATTTCCATTGAAAATCTATTTTTTCAATATTTAATTATTTTTTATAGAAAAAATTCAAAAAAATTCAAAAAAAAAAGCAAATTTGGAAAAAAATACGTAAAAGTGGACTTTCAACCAAAATCTGATGCAGTGCATCGGATTTCCGTTGAAAATCCATTTTTTCAATTTTTATTTATTTTTTTATGGGAAAAATAAAAACAAATTCAAAAACAATTCAAAAAATAAGAAAGCTTTCAAAAAAATAAGAGAAATTGGATTTTCAATTGAATCCGATGCACGAAATTGGATTTCCATTGAAATCTAATTTTTCAATTTTTATTTATTTATTTACGAGTAAAATAAAAAATGTTTATTTATTTATTTATGGGAAAATGTTTTATTTTTTCAATTTGTATTTATTTATGTATTTTTGGGAAATCCATGCAATGTATCATATTTTAGTCTATGTAGCTAGAATTCAATGCAATGCATTAAAATGCAAGAGTATTTTTTTAATGGAAATTTTTAAAGAAATTCCAAGACTTATAAGAATCTGATGCATTATATCCAATTCTAGATGTATAGAGTAAAATTTGACATGTTGTGTCAAATCTAGATGGAATGAATTGGATTTCTGTACGACATCAAAGGCTTACTATGAGAATCTAAGAAAAATGGAAAACATCTTTAAGACATTTTTTAGATTCTAATGATTTTGGTAGAAAGTTTCTCTCACATAATCAAATCTTGTAAATGGAAAGTACATAATGAAATATCATAACCAAAAAGTGAGGAGGAAAGATCCATCAAGCACATTTACTCTTACATTGGATTATGTTTATATATTAGTGTATGACTTATCTTTGACCAGAACAAGTTATCTGTGACAGACCACAATGAAGATAGTAAAAGAGGATCTAGAATGTGGCTTCAGACACAACACAAGGACAAACAAGAAGCATGACTCATAAACTCGATGAGGTTGGATTGCAATTGGATCAACACAATGCATTAGTTGCCATTGATGATGAGGATGAGACCTCATAAACTCGTACTAGTTCATCTAATGGGTATGAAGATGATGAAATAAACTTGAAAAATGATTGTCCTGATACGTTAACTATAAATATTGTATTGCACATCAAGATTTGGATTCAGAATTTCTATAAATATTGGGGTTAGTCATTTTGGACATTCATTTGTAAGTTTGGCATGTCCATTATTTAGGCATTTTTTTGAACACCTAAATTTCCGTACATGTTAAAAATCAATATATTTTTGGGTCATTTTTAAAATTCCTTTACGCATGCGGCACCCCTTTTTGTGAATCACCCTAATTTGTGTCATTTTTTGATGGGCAGTTCTCAAAATGCGACATATTACCTGTTTCAAATGTCCCGGTGTTGTAACCATTTTTGTGCATATAACATATTTTCGAGTTTCAGGTGATAAAAAAGTAATTCATTTCTTTATTTCTGATGATAAGAAGCATGATACCTTGTTCGTCCAACACTGTTTTAAGTTACATTGGTTGTGGTTATTAGCTCAACGTTTGGAGCTTACTCAACATTGGGTCTGGTCTGACGGAGCTGCGTCACAAATCAAGGCTCGACGCCCATTTTATTTTGTGGGGAGGTATCCTGCTATAACAGGTTTGGAGATGAGATGGAATTTTTTTGGGTCTGGCCATGGTAAAGGTGAACATGATGGTGCAGGGATTGTTATAAAGCGGGCACTTACCCATGAACAACTAAAGACAGATGGTGTGCACATGAATTGTTCATCACATGTAGTTGAATTTTTAAGAACAAATATGTCAACGAGTGCAACAGGTGTTTATTCCTCGCAAGTCCGAGATATCAAACGTGAATTTTGGGAAGTGAAGATAGATGAAGTAAATAGGGAGAAGACCTAGGAGTGCTAAGGAATTCCCGAATTGCGATCTCTGCATGCTGTTCGTGGTTATTCCAGGTTGGATGGTCATTGTATTGCGGTTAGAGAATTGACTTGTTTTTACTTCCATTGTGTGCAAGGAAATTGGAGATATTGTCTAAACAAAGCATACATTCAGAATTGGGAGTATCACACTCTGAATGATAAGGAAGCAGTTGATGGAGAAACAGGGCAGAATGCTGACTTTGTCATGATATGGCAAGACTCGAACCCATGACCTTAGGTTATATGGGTCGAGCTCTTGACCATTATATCATCTATTGTAATACGTAGGATATTATTTTCATTTACATTTTGTTATAGGAAATCAATGTATATTCCAGATTTCTCTGGAACATTCTAGAAGCTTTAGGATTACTCTTGAGAACACTATAAAAGAGGGCACTAGGCATTATGTTGAACCAAATTGGTTCAACGCCAGTCTTTAGCCTCATAGCCCTTTTGTACTTACTCTTCTTATAATATATAATCTATTATCATCATCTCTCGTCCTCGCTCTCTCTCTCTCTCTCTCTCTCTCTCTCTCTCTCTCTCCTCTATTCTCTTCCTCTCTCGGGAGTCTTATGCAGTCCCGTCCCCTTAGTTCTAATAGTACTTCCCTTCTCTAGTACTAATTCTCTCTCTGTTTAGTACTAATCCTATCTCTGTTTAGTACTATTCCTGACAGTTTGAACCAATTTTCCTTCTGTCTCTATCCCTTCATACTAATCTCTTATTTCTCTTTTCTTTTCATCCCATGGCCACAGTTAGTGCACAGGAATATCAATCTGTTTTCTCGGAGTTTTAATGCCTAAAAGAGAAGTTCCTTGCTTTGGAACAAGAAAATCAACGGTTGCTGGGGGATCTTCAACAAATCTCCTTAGAAAAGCAGCAAACCCAACAACAACATGGGGAACTTGCATTACGCGTGCAACAACTCGAAGCAACCATCGTAGCGATGCAACAACAAGGCCCTGGAACACAAGGGATTCATAAGGAACCCAAGATTGGCCTTCCCATGAAGTTCGATGGAACACGATCGCAATTTAAAGGGTTCCTTAATCAGGTACGATTAGTTATTCAAATGCATCCTTCCCGATATCCCACCAATGCATCGCGAGTGGGTTTAGTAGGGACGCTGTTAAGTGGCTCAACGTTGGCATGGTTCACTCCACTGTTGGAAAAGGAATCTCCATTACTCAACAACTTTGAAGAGTTTATAGGTGAGTTTAAAGCATGCTTTGGGGATACTGACAGCATGAGGAACGCAATCAACAAAATCCGGCGATTACGCCAAGGAGACCGTCCAGCCTCTGTATATGCTGCAGATTTCCGTCTACTTGCCGCTAACATCCCTTGGGATGATCAAGCGCTGATGGAGCAATTTCGTTATGGTTTACGCAACGATGTCAAGGATTTACTCTTGACTTTCCCTGAAGAGCCAAAGTCCTTAACAGAAGCAATCAGTCGCGCGGTAAGATGTGATAACCGCCTCTTTGAGCGACGTTCGGAACGACAGCTACAAATGCTGAGAGCAAGATCAGAACCCACCTACGCCTCAATGGTAGCAAAACCTTTATCCAGGGAGTACTATAATGCGCCTCTAGTGAATACTCCGACTCCGATGGAGATTGACACTACACGTCGTCGAGGACCATTATCCGAAGAAGAAAAGTAGCGACGCCGAACAAATCGACTATGTCTCTACTGCGGTGGACCAGGACACATTGCAATCAATTGTCCCCATAGGCCAAGAAGACAGGTAAACCAAATAGTTGTTAGTTCTAATTGTACTAAACCTGAGCCTATTACAGTAGGGATATCTGATAGTACTAATAGTACTAATAGCCTAGATCTAGCGAACAAATTTGATGTCCTTAGTCAGTTAGAAGAAGAGTTAAATGACTAAGTCCAGCCAAAATAGGAGCCGTTTGGTTGGATAGCCCTAGATATGTGCAACCCATTAGTGGTTCCATTCCCTCTAAGCATGTTAGCAATGTGTTCGTAGCCCAAGTAACAGTTAGTACTAAAAGTACCCCTCCAGTACACGTCTTAGCACTTCTAGACTCCGGAGCTAATTCTTGCTTTATGGATAGGAATTTTGCCCAAGCTCATCAGATATCTCTTAGAAAACTTCCGTGTCCAGCCTCTGTAGTCGTCATTGATGGTCGTCCCATTGCTTCCGAAAATATCATAGAAGAGTCAGAACCCGTTAATATTGTCCTAGATAACTTAGCATGTGTAGTATCATTTAACATTATTAGTATCCCAGAACATCCCATCGTTTTGGGATTACCATGGTTCGAGTTACATAACCCAGACATAGATTGGAGAACAAGAGAAATCCAGTGTCGACAAACCCGAGGATCTACTCAGAAGATTGCCACCATTTCACTACATTAGTTGCGGGAAGAAGGATGCAAGGAAGAAATGTTTCTCTTCGCAATATCACTAAAACCCTCCGACACAATTAAAGAGGAGTCCACCGTTCAACTTCCAAAGAAGTATCATCATTATGCCGATGTATTCGATAAAGTACGAGCCAATACACTTCCTCACCATCGACCATATGATTGCCCCATCGATTTACAACTGGGGAAAGAGCCACCATGGGGACCGATCTACAATTTGTCACCAACCGAGCTAGAAGTCCTTCGAGCCTATATAGAGGAGAACTTGGAGAATGGATTCATTCGACATTCGAAATCTCCAGCCGGCGCACCCATTTTCTTCGTCAAGAAAAAGGATGGCTCACTTCGTTTGGTGGTAGACTACCGTGGCTTGAATAAAGTTACAATCCGCAATAGATATGCACTTCCCCTTATCTCAAGTCTTTTAGAACGGATCAATGGTGCCAGGTTCTTCACAAAGATCGACTTACGGGGGGCCTATAACCTCGTACGGATCCGACTAGGAGATGAATGGAAGACCGCATTCCGCACTAGATATGGGCACTTCGAGTATACGGTCATGCCGTTCGGCCTCACTAATGCGCCAGCCGTCTTCCAGCACATGGAAAATGATATATTCCGAGATCTCTTGGATGTGTGTCTGATTATCTACTTGGATGATCTACTGGTTTATTCAAAGACCGAAGAAGAGCATGATTCTCATGTACTGTTAGTACTAAAACGACTTCGAGAACATGGCCTTTACGCAAAGCTAGAAAAATGTAGTTTTGGGTGCAACCAGGTGGAATTTCTCGGCTACGTCATTTCCTCAGAAGGCATCTCCATGAACCCAGCTAAGGTCAAGATGGTGGTAGAATGGCAGGTTCCGCGCTCGGTGCGGGATGTGCAATGCTTTTTATGGTTTGCCAATTTTTACCGGAAGTTTATACAAGATTACTCAAAGCTCGTTCTGCCTCTCACACAGCTTACCAGGAAGAGACAATCGTTCGTTTGGTCTGAAGAAGCAGATATGGCTTTCGAGAGTCTTAAAAAGGTATTCACATCGGCTCCAATTCTAGCTCATGTCGATCCGGAACTACCATTCATTATCGAAGTTGACGCATCGGATTTCGCATTGGGGAGCATTCTGTCACAACAAGGGAATGATGAGAAGCTACATCCTGTGGCTTTTCACTCACGCAAGTTTGACGCCGCCGAAATCAATTACGAAATTCATGATAAGGAGCTATTGGCAATAGTGGACTCGTTTATGCAATGGAGGCATTTTTTAGAGGGGTCCTCTCATCAAGTCGTCGTATTCAATGATCATAAAAACCTTGCCTACTTTCAGGATGCTCGAGTGTTAAATCGACGTCAAGCTCGATGGGCCCACTTCCTCACGCGTTTCGACTTCAAAATTACATATCGTCCGGGGAAGCACCAAGGGAAGGCAGATGTATTATCACGGCGTTCGTATCTAACACCGCGTCTCGGTGAGCCAGCTTTTGATAACCAAAAGCAAGTAATCTTGGAACCGGCACGACTGCAAGCAACACAGGTTTTTGGCATGCCCATGGATTCCCACGTTATCAATATCATACGTTGTCGAGGTAATCCTCGCGGATGCGTGGAATGAGGCGGGACCTCGGGGGTCCTGTACCAAAGAGCAAGAGAGAAAGGAGAAGAGACCCACTACGTGCGAGAGTAGATTCACAGGGACACGGCCCTTCGACACAAAGAAGCGAGTGGGACAGCGACATAGAGAGACACGAATGTATGTATGTATTAACAAAGACAACAACAAGAACACGGAAGCAACAAAACACGAAGTCGGTTACAACCGAACAGGCCGGCGAACAGATGCCGATGCCTGTTCGTAAACGCACAGAAAGATAGGAGCAGGTTGGAGGTGCTGCCGGAAGCACTCGGGCATTCCTCAGAGCAGCGCGAGCCTCCCGAAACCTGCACAGATGGAAGCTATGGAGTTTGTGAACTAGAGAGAGAGAGAGAAGACTTCGCACGCAAACCGACAACACTTCGTCCTCGACTCTCCGCGATCCCCTTTCTCCTCCTCGTCTCCCTCCTCTTATAGGCAAAAAGGGAGCCGTTTCCTATTAACTCCCTACCTACCGATTCTACCTACCTAGGATCTTCTATGTACAACATTCTCTCCTATGTACAACGTGCAAGAAGAGCCGGTTCCTACGCTCCGGTGCACCGATTCCGCTTGTGGACGGTTTTCTTCACGACATCTGCCCCCACCTAACCGCGCATCCACCGGCATGCGCCAAATTGAGTCGGGACGGAGAAAACCGGTCCAGCCTTCATTCCCCGCCCGTCGGTTCTTCCTCGGTTTCGGATCGTTTGTCGTCGCGGTCCAGGCCAACCGGATCCGGCTCGTCGTCGTGACGCTTCTTGAACGCTTTGATCCGCTTCCCAGCTACCGGTATCGCCATTCTCGTACCGTCGAGTTCCGCCAGATGGTACGTCCCGTTGTCGTTGGCGCTTTGTACCACGTAAGGCCCGAACCACCTTCTTGCGAACTTCCGTGTCGCTCGGTGTTGGTTGTCGAGGCTGCTGTCGTAGACTAACACCCAGTCGCCTTCCTCGATTTTCTTTGGTCGGAGCCGGTGCGTTCGGTCGAATCGGACCTTGTTCCTCGTCCTTGCCACCCGAAGCTTTTCCGCAGCCTGCTCCACGTCCTCCGGTCTTCGCTCGAGCTGCCGTATGCGCGCTGTCAACAGTTCCTCTCGGCTCATCTCGTCTCTCCAGTCCACGGTTGCCCATGAGGAGATCGTTCGTTCCATCGGCATGATCGGCTTCTGCCCGAACATGAGCTCTGCCAGCATGAATCCGGTTACCGAACTGTGCGTAGTACGGTCAACCCACAACGCGTAAGGTCGCAGCCGTGGCCAGTTCCCGACTTGCCCTCCGCATGCCCGAACTAATGCCTTGACGATCGGTCCGTGTCCGCGCTCCACCTTCCCATTCGCCTCCGGATTGTACGCAGTGGTAAGCGAGAGCTTGACTCCTAGCCAGTCGAACAGCTCCTCGGCCTCTTCGGCGTCCAACTCCCCGCGATCAGCCACGATCTTCCCGACACACCCGTACCGGCATATCACGTCCTCGATCAGGAACCGACATACGGCCGCGGTCGTTTTGTTCTGAAGGGCTCGGCCTTCCACCTAGTTCGTCAGATCTTCCCGAGCCAGGACCAGATACCGCATCTGTCCTACGCCCATCGGCATCGTCACCAGATCTACCATCCAGGGACATGGCGTTGTCCTTTCTGTAAATGTGCCGTATTTCCGGGTCCAGGGACTTGATGTACGCTATCCACCTAAGCATCGCCAGGTCCAGTGTCGCGCATCCGGAAACCATGCCGAGAATTGGCAGGCAATCCGTCTCGATAATCACTTCTGTCCCGATCAGGTAGTCTTTGTCGGCCTTTACTGTCGAAACGATACCCCAGAGTTCGCGTTTAACCTGGGTGTACCCTCGCTGTTGCTCACTGAGGACCTTCGCGCCGAATTGGATCGGGAACCGAATGTCGTCCCCGTCTTCTTGGTTGACAACCCATCCGATCCCGGTCGGACTCGTATCCACCGTTATGTATACCGGGGTACCCTTCTCGTAGACAGCCTTTCGGAGCGCCGGTGTTGCCGCAAGAGCTTCCTTCAGCTTCCGGACCGACTCCGTGTGCTCGTCTCGCCATTCGAATTTTCGCCCTTTCTTCAGCAACCCGTATAGCGGCTCCGCAACATGGGCGTAATGCGGGATCCATATGTGGTAGAACGCGCATGCCCCCAGGAACCTCCGAACTTCCGTAACCGAGCTATAATCGGTCTTCATCGCGGAGATGGCTTCTACCTTTGCCGGAGACGGCTTCCGGCCATAAGGTCCACATAGGTGTCCGACCACTAGGATTTCCGATTGCCCGAAGGCCGATTTCTCCCCGAAGAAGGTGAGCCTCGCATCCTCTAGCCTTTGTAGCACCTTCTCGCAGTCGTTGATGTGTGTCGCCACGAATCGCCGGCATCCGTCCGGCCCGACTGTCTCGTCCTTCTCCTCCACCGGGCACCCCTTGATCGGGATGTCGTCTAGAAACGGCATGGTGATGTCCGGGATGCAATCCCTCAGTACCTTGTTCATTGCATTCACCATGTGGGCTACCGAGTTGGTCCCTCCTTGTGGCAGGGTACACATTCGCACCAGGCCGAGGGGAATTCGCATCGTCGTAATGTCTCTGCTCTCCACGGTTAGCTGGAACTGGTCGTACCCTGAGTACAGATCACCGACCGAGTAAATCGACCTTCCGGCGAAGGCCTCTGCGAACTCGTCTATGGTCGGTCCGATTCCTGTGTTCCGAATGGTCACTCTGTTGACCGGCTGCAGGTCTTGAATGAAGCGCAATGTTCCGTTTTTCTTCGGTACGGTAAACCATCGGTTCGAGTATGGGGCACTCGACGGTTCAAGAATGCCCATTCTACTTTCTGCCTCAATAGCTCCATCAACTTTGGGATGTGAGCTCTCGGTACCGGAATCGGCTTGAGATTCCACAGCACATGCGGTACCGTGAATATCACCATCGGCTCCACGATCGTCGGGTCTACGCACCCTATCTCTTCCGGTGAGAATGCGAAGGCTTTCCCGTGCCTTCCGAGCATCCTCCGAAACCGGTCTTCCTCCGCCGGCAGCAGGAACCCGCCCCCACCGATCTTGAGCTCCCGTAGCGTCCCGTCGGTGAAGGTGTGCCCTATGCAGACCGGATCTCGTAAACTGGGGTCCGACGCAACCCCTCTGATTCGGGATTCGCTATCCTCCGGTAAGGGTGCCGCGACTGGCCTTACCTTCCGGTCCACAGTCTTATACTTCGTGCTAACCCAGGCCGTCCGATCCGACCCGAGCCCCCGACTGAAGTTCGCGATGACTTCGTACATCTCTTCGGAACATACCGGTATCGTCCGGTCTTCGTTAAGGTCTTCTCCGGCTACCTTCCTCAGCATCCCCAAGGTGTCGTCGAAGGAGACCGCCTCCACGGCCCCGCTGATTTCCTCGTTCGGGCCGAGAACTCCGCACGCTCGAAGTCGCACTTCCGCCCTTGTCTTTTCTCAGCCAATGATGCCGACTATCATACACCCTCCGTTGTCGGAGAAGCAAAATCTCCTACCTATCGTACAATCATGGGGTCTTTCCCGAGTGTCCGGACTGTCTCGGCCCCACGCCTTGGCAGCCCTCTCTAAAAATCCTCCCGGTTCTCGCCACCGAGGGATTCGCGGTTTCGCTCGTGGTTCGGTCGCACCGTCAGAAATTGGACCGAATGGCGCCCGTCCTGGCTTTTGACCCTCGCGTAGGCCGAACCGTTGTCTAGCACCTTGGTCTCCATTCTCGCCGCCGTGATGTATGGTTCCCCTAATATGACCGGATGCGAGGACGTCTCCTGTACGAAGAAGTGTTGGTCAATCTCGACGTCGCCGATCTTCACTCGCACATTCGGGCAGGCCCCGTGCAGTTCCTCGGTGGTGCGCATCGCCGCCCGTATCTTCCACCCGTGCCTGGTGTTGATCGGCCACTTTCCCTTCTTATAGAAGTCCATGGACATTAGGTTTATTTCCGAACCGTGGTCCACCAACGCCACCACCGGTTCCTGAACATCTCCGATCTTTACCGGGGTCTCCGTGGTCGCTCGGGCCCAGTGTGACCTCGAATAGTGGCTCTCCGTCCACTCATCTTCCAGCGCCATGTCGTCGATGTGCGTCGTCCGCACCTCCACCGGTCTTCCCGGCTCCGTCTCCGTCGACAGCCTCTTCCGTTTCACCAGGTCCACAATGGAGTCGTGGAAATCCTTCTTTGCGATCCCTAGCACCTCTCACAATGACAGCTCCACTTTGCTGTCGAGGATCCGTTCTTCTAGGACCTTCCGTAGGTCCGTAGTCCTTTCTATTTCCGTCCCCAGTCGGTATCCGCCCTTCCTGGGGTTATCTTACGAGCTGGACCCACCGACATCGTTCCGTCGTTGCCCGAATCGGGTCTCGTACCGTTGTGAGGGCCCGGCCGCTCCGGCTTTCCCCACTCGTTTGTCTTCTACCAGAGCCTCGTAGTTCCGGCAGGCGGCTTCTACGAAGCCCGTCTTCTCCTCGACCGGATTGCTCCACCCGGTTATTTCCCGAACCCGTCTCTCAGCGCGGTCCGTTTCATCTTTCCTTAGTCGTACGCCGGCAAGGCCTTCCAGCATTGCCGACCAAAACCCGTCCTTGCTCTCCTTTTGAGCCTCGCTGCCCCCGACCCAAATACCGGCCGACGCCGAGTAGTGGATGGCCTCCACGTGTCGGGCCGCTGCCTCTTCCATCAGTCTCTTCATTCCTCCTCGCCCGTCGTTTCGGTTAAGGGCCCTCCTGGTGTCGCCGGCGTGCACCCGGCCTTCCCACAGGTACACCACCCGGTTCCTCAACGCTTCTGCGAAATCACCGCAGTCCTTCCGGATGTGGCCGACCTCGTCGCACCACATGCACCTGTTCCCTGTTGCCGGCCGTCGATCACGAGCCGGTTCGCCGCCTTCCCTTCGAGTCTGGGCGATCTGGAGATCCTTTATCGCCCGCGTCAACTCCTCCAGCGCTGCTCCTCCGGACGAGCCACTGACCATGCCGGTCGAAGTCGGGCCGGTTTCGAGCCATTCCCGGGTTTCTTCCCTTTTCCCTTGCGGTGCCGATTCAAGCCTCCTTGCTGTGACAGACCCCGCACCGGCCGCCCCGTTATCAGCCCATTCTCGCCGTTTGTCGAAACGGCCACAGACTCTCTTAACCGCAAGGAGCCGACTTGATCCCGGTCCCGCTCGTCCACCGACTTGACGAACAGTAGGACCCGGCTCGTATCTAGAATGGTTCGGTCAAGCGCTGAAAGGCGCGCAAAGCGTTCTTCGAACTCCCGGAGGAGTGCCGACGCGTTTCTTCCCTTGCTGGGGGACTCCACCCATTCCATGAAGTCTCGTTTCGAAAGTCGGAGCGCGTCGTCCAGCCCGTATTTTTCTAGGAGTCGGCCTTCGAACTCCTCCCAGGTTCGGCTCTCCGCCCGCACCTCGAGCACCTCCGCATGGATGCTCGGCATCGCCACTCGAGGAAACCCGGCAAGACGCCTGTCTTCCGGAATGTCCCGCATTAGCATTTCTGCCCCGTAGGACGCCAGATACTTCGTGGCATCCTTTCCGCTAAACCGGCCGATCGTACCGACGACCGCCTCAATGGCTCTGTCGAGGGCGCCGGTGCCCTCGCGTGCACTCAATATCCGATCCACTGCCGAAGCCATGGCCTCTGCAAGATCCGACCCTTTCATCTTCTACTCTTCTACCGCCTCCTTCACGTCGGGTTCACCAAAGATGTCGAGGTAATCCTCGTGGATGCGTGGAATGAGGCGGGACCTCGGGGGTCCTGTACCAAAGAGCAAGAGAGAAAGGAGAAGAGACCCACTACGTGCGAGAGTAGATTCACAGGGACACGGCCCTTCGACACAAAGAAGCGAGTGGGACAGCGACACAGAGAGACACGAATGTATGTATGTATTAACAAAGACAACAACAAGAACACGGAAGCAAAAAAACACGAAGTCGGTTACAACCGAACAGGCCGGCGAACAGATGCCGATGCTTGTTCGTAAACGCACAGAAAGACAAGAGCAGGTTGGAGGTGCTGCCGGAAGCACTCGGGCATTCCTCAGAGCAGCGCGAGCCTCCCGAAACCTGCACAGATGGAAGCTATGGAGTTTGTGAACTAGAGAGAGAGAGAGAAGCCTTCGCACGCAAACCGACAGCACTTCGTCCTCGACTCTCCGCGATCCCCTTTCTCCTCCTCGTCTCCCTCCTCTTATAGGCAAAAAGGGAGTCGTTTCCTATTAACTCCCTACCTACCGATTCTACCTACCTAGGATCTTCTATGTACAACATTCTCTCCTATGTACAACGTGCAAGAAGAGCCGGTTCCTACGCTCCGGTGCACCGATTCCGCTTGTGGACGGTTTTCTTCACGACAACGTGCGGACCTGAAGATAGATGCTTTCGCCCAAGCTATACTAGCACAGATTGATCCCTCTCGAGCATTGTGTTCACAATCACAACCACCAGGTACGGACTATCGGCAATTCAAATACCATGATGGATTACTCTTCTTTAAAGAACTTTTGTATGTTCCTAATGGTTCTTGCCGCCTTCGAGTAGTACAAAACTGTCATGACAGATATACAGTTGGGCATTTTGGTAGTACTAAAACATTAGATTTAGTACAACGATCATTCTGGTGGCCCCGTATGCAACAATTTGTCGAAGATTTTGTTCGGACTTGTAATACATGCTGCAGAGCAAAAATGCTGAGGCATCATCCCTATGGTTTATTAGAACCATTACCAATTCTAAGCAAGCCATGGCAATCCATTGCTCTCGACTTCATCACAGATCTTCCAGTCTCTAAGGGGTTGAATGCGATTCTAACAATGGTAGATCGATATACGAAGATGGCTCATTTCTTGCCATGTACTAAGGAAATCTCAAGTGAAGACACCGTCGAAGTTGTCATGCGTGAAGTATGTCGGCATCATGGACTAAAGTTTCGCCATTTTATGCTTATATGGGATGTCACCCTCGGTGGAGTGTACTTGAAACCCCAGAGGTGTCCATAAATCCTTGCGCGGAGGATCGTTTGGAGCAGTTACGCAAGATACAAGCAGATTTATGTACTCGTCTCCAGCAAGCTCAACAAACACACAAGGTCTACGCGGATCGTCATCGACTTCCATCTAGTTTTAACATTGGAGATCGGGTGTGACTGCTACGACGACACATCAAGACTACTCACCCATGTGAGAAGTTGGATTATCGGCGATTAGGTCCTTTCCGTATTATCGGGAAGATTAATGATGTCGCTTTTCGTCTCGATCTACCTCCTCAACTTCGGATACATCCGGTGTTTCATAATTCTCTCCTTGAACCCTATCACGAGAGCACCATCCCAAGGCGTATTATACAACCTCCACCCCCGATCGAGCTTGAAGATGGACCGGAGTACGAGGTTGCCGCCATCCTTGATTCCAAGATTGTTCGCAACAAGCTCTACTATCTAGTCGATTGGCTAGGCTATAGTCCTAACGAACGTACTTGGGAACCGATCGAGAATGTGACCAATGCTCGTGCGCTTCTTGAAGACTTCCATCGGCAATATCCACACAAACCGGGTCCTCCATCCAAAACGACTCGTGACACTCGTCGTTTTAAAGGGGGGATAGTGTCATGATATGGCAAGACTCGAACCCATGACCTTAGGTTATATGGGTCGAGCTCTTGACTATTATATCATCTATTGTAATATGTAGGATATTATTTTCATTTAAATTTTGTTATAGGAAATCAATGTATATTCCAGATTTCTCTGGAACATTCTAGAAGCTTCAGGATTACTCCTGAGAACACTATAAAAGAGGGCACTAGGCATTATGTTGAACCAAATTGGTTCAACGCTAGTCTTTAGCCTCATAGCCCTTTTGTACTTACTCTTCTTATAATATATAATCTGTTATCATCATCTCTTATAATATATAATCTTTTTTTTTTACACCTTATTCTCACATTTTAGGAACATCTTAAAAATTTTAAATAATGAAATATTAAAAATTTTAAAAAATTAAAAATTAGACCTATGTTGAAAACCAAAACCGAAACGCGAAACCGCAGTTTTTATGGTTTGAAAACAATTTAATAGTTTCGCGGTTTGGTTTGGTTTGGTTCAGGTTTCAAAAATTTTAAATGGTTCGGTTTGGATCCTCTCAAACCGAACCGAACCGTTGTCGATTGTTAGGCCTAATAGGCATGTTATCTCTAACTCAATTAATGTATTCTAACCTCGTGAACATATGCAATAAGTATATTCTAACCAAGCTATCTCCATCTAACCCGTATTTCTAACCCATATATTCTAACTCTGTTATAAGGATCTAACCTGATAAATAGTCGAGTTAGATTGGTATAACCCACATCTAACCATGCATATATATATATATATTGTGAAGAATCGAGAGTGATTATGTGCAGCGGAATAGATATGTGTGTGTGTGTGTGAGAGAGAGAGAGAGAGTGAGAGAACACAAGAAGCAAGAATGAACCAACAGTTACAAGGAGGAGGAGACGGTGCTTATGTAGTCACCTTCTCTCTTTGTTCTCTCACTACAACCGCCGCTTGGAAAAGAGGTGGAGACTTAACTACCTATTAAATATACATGTCATAGAACTTAAAGTTCTATGACACACTAGTTACTATACTAGGAGGTGTGGTGTTCACACACTTAAGTATACTAAAGTGTGTTCCCACACTAGGGAAGTTGAGTTTGATTCTCAACATGCCCCTTCAAACGCAACATCCGGTCATCGGATGGTCGGTTCAAACTAGTCATTGGTCTTCGGGTCAGCTTTGAGTCGACTCCGTAGACAAGAGCGCGTGAGTTAATGAAAATCTTCATACCTGGCTCGTGTGATATCGGATTTTTGTGTTCAAACATGTGAATGGAAGCTAACGATGCACGCTATAATGTGAAATTGAAAAAGAAAGATTTTGAAACTCCGATCGAGAGAATTCAAAAGAAAAGCAAAGTTAAGGAGGGCGTAGACTAGACCGTGTGAGTAAATGAGAATGTTCATACCTGGCTCGTGTGATATCGCAATTTTGTGTTCAAACAGGCAAATGGAAGCTAACAATGCACCCTATAATATGGAATTGAAAAATGACGATTTTTGACGTCAGGTCGAGATACATAAAGAGAAAAGCAATGTTGAGGAGGTCGTAGACAACAACGGGTGAGTAAATGAGAATGTTCATACCTGGCTCGTGTGATATCGAAATTTTGTGTTCAAACATGCGAATGGAAGATAACGATGCACCCTATAGTATAGAATTGAAAAATAAAGAATTTTGGAACTCAGGTCGAGAGACGTGAAGAAAAAAGCAAAGTTGCGGAGGGTGTAAACAAGAGCACGTGAGTAAATGAAAATGTTCATACGTGGCTCGTGTGATATCGGATTTTTGTGTCCAAACATGTGAATGGAAGCTAACGATGCACCCTATCATATGGAATTGAAACATCAAGATTTTCGAACTCAGGTCCAGAAACCCAAATAAAAAAGCAAAGTTGAGGAGGGCGTAGACTAGAGCGTGTGAGTAAATGAGAATGTTCATACCTGGCTCGTGTGATATCGGATTTATGTATTCAAACATGCAAATGGAAGCTAATGATGCACCCTATAATATGGAATTGAAAAATGACGATTTTTTATGTCAGGTCGAGATACATAAAGAGAAAATCAATTTTGAGGAGGTTGTAGACAACAACGGGTGAGTAAATGAGAATGTTCATACCTCGCTCGTGTGATATCGGGATTTTGTGTTCAAACAGGCAAATAGAAGCCAACGATGTAACCTATAATATTGAATTGAAAAATAAGGATTTTCGATCTCAGGTCGAGAGACATGAAGAGAAAAGCAAAGTTGAGGAGGGCGTAGACAAGAGCGCGTGAGTTAATGAAAATCTTCATAGTTGGCTCGTGTGAGATCGGATTTTTGTGTTCAAACATGTGAATGGAAGCTAACTATGCACGCTATGATGGGAAATTGGAAAAGCAAGATTTTGAAACTCCGGTCGAGAGAAATCAAAAGAAAAGCAAAGTTGAGGAGGGCGTAGACTAGAGCGTGTGACTAAATGAGAATGTTCATACCTGGCTCGTGTGATATCGGATTTATGTATTCAAACATGCGAATAGAGGCTAACAATGCACCCTATAATATGGAAGTGAAAATTGAAGATTTTCGAACTAAGGGGGAGAGAAATGAAGAGAAAAGCAAAGTTGAGGAGGGCGTAGACAAGAGCGTGTGAGTAAATGAGAATGTTCATACCTCGCTCGTGTGATATCGGGATTTTGTGTTCAAACAGGCAAATAGAAGCCAACGATGTAACCTATAATATTGAATTGAAAAATAAGGATTTTCGATCTCAGGTCGAGAGACATGAAGAGAAAAGCAAAGTTGAGGAGGGCGTAGACAAGAGCGCGTGAGTTAATGAAAATCTTCATAGTTGGCTCGTGTGAGATCGGATTTTTGTGTTCAAACATGTGAATGGTGACGGAAATAATCGACACTTTCCAAACTTCACCTCTCGGCCACAACCAAGGAAACACACGAATCGTTGTTGCAAAAAATGGGAAATGCAAAAGTAAATAAGTGGACACACGATTTAACGTGGAAAACCCTGTACGGGAAAAAAACCACGGGAGTACAAGACTCCGAACCAAAACTATGCACAGAGAAATATACAATGGCGAGCTGCAAGGCGACGACCTTGAGCTCGCTGTCCTCGCCACAGGCGGCGGAATTACACAGAGGCGTCGACCTCTTCGTCTCTCACGCTCTATCTCTCTCACGGCTGCTCTCTCTTCACTCCTCTTGAGTGGAAAAACAGAAAAATGAGTAGCAACATCAAAACTGTTTGCCCTAAGTCATATTTATACACATATGACTTTAGGGCTATTTACAACTATAGCCTCAAGGGCCCTTGGCAAACATATTCACAGATATGTCCCCGCATCCGGATCTCTCTCCGGGTACATTCGTCGTCCGGCTCCGAAGTCGGGGTCTTCATCATCCGGTTCCGAAACCGCAACCGGGCTTGTCGTCATTCATCTCCGGACATCCGACCATCCCATCCGGAGGGACCGTAATCCCAACAAACTCCCCCTTCACTTCGGCATGGGATGTCTCTCCAATCCGATCCTCTTCCGGCATGCTTCCAGCTTGTCGGGTGTGAGCACCTTGGTCAGCATATCCGACCCGTTCTCGTCCGTGTGGATCTTCGTCAGCACGAACTCCTTGTCTTCTATCCTTTCCCGGATCCAGTGATATCTTCGCTGGATGTGCTTCGTCCGGGAGTGATAGGCCGCGTTCTTCGCAAGGTGGATTGCACTCTGACTGTCGCAGTAGAGTCGGTACTCCTCCTGCCGGATACCGAGCTCTCTAATGAAGTCCTTCATCCATATTATTTCCTTGCCGGCTTCAACAGCCGCCATGTACTCCGCCTCCGTGGTTGACAACGCAACCGTCTTCTGCAGCCTCGACTGCCATGAAACAGCTCCCCCTGCATACGTCATCACATACCCTGATGTGGACCGGCTGGTATCTGCATCAGCCGACATATCCGAATCGGTGAAGCCGTCGAGTTCGGGCTTACCGGAGCCGAATCGGAGGCACACGTTTGCTGTGCCCTTCAGGTATCGGAGTATCCACTTGGCCGCGTTCCAATGCTCTTTGCCGGGATTGCTCATGTACCGGCTCACCACTCCGACTGCATATCCTATGTCCGGTCGGGTACACACCATTGCGTACATCAAGCTCCCGACGGCAGAGGCATATGGTACTTTCATCATGTCCTCCTTCTCAGCCTTTGTCTTGGGGCTCTGCTTGCTGGACAGCTTGCAGTTTGCCGGGAGTGTTGACCCGACCGGTCTTGCTTCCGACATGTTGAACCGGTGAAGCACCTTGGTCACGTACTTCTCCTGTGACAGCCACAACTGCTTCTTCTTCCGGTGCCGGATGATGTGCATCCCTAGTATTTGCCTCGCCGGACCCAGGTCCTTCATTGAGAAGGTTCGGTGAAGAGCCTTCTTCAGCATCCGTATCTTGACCTGGTCTCGTCCGACGATCAACATGTCGTCCACGTACAGGAGGAGTATTAGAAAGTCTCCTCCTTCGAACTTCTTCACAAACACGCAGTGATCGGACTGCGTTTTGTGGTACCCTTCGTCTGTCATGAAGGAGTCGAACTTCCGGTACCATTGCCGGGGAGCCTGCTTCAGACCGTAAAGGCTCTTCTTCAACCGGCATACCAGGTGCTCCTTCCCTTTCTTCTCGAATCCTTCCGGTTGCTGCATGTAGATCTCTTCTTCGAGGTCACCGTGAAGGAATGCCGTCTTCACGTCCATCTGTTCTATCTCGAGGTCCATGCTTGCCGCTATGCTCAGCACCGTCCGGATGGAGGTCATCTTCACTACCGGGGCAAATATCTCGTCGAAGTCGACGCCCTTCTTCTGCTGAAACCCCTTCACCACGATCCTGGCTTTGTATCTCGGGGGGTTTCCGGCATCTCCCGGTTTCAGCTTGAACACCCACTTGTTACGGAGTGCTCGTTTTCCTTTCAGCAACTCCACAAGTTCATATGTGTGGTTCTCATGCAGGGAATCCATCTCCTCTTGCATGGCACTTAACCACCTGCGGCTATGGGTGTCATGCTTCGCTTCTTCAAAGCTCTCCGGCTCCCCCTCGTCGGTTAGCAGCACGTGCTCTGGTTCCGGAAATCTCCGGGGCGCCCTTCTCTCTCTTAGAGGATATCTCCGTTCCGGAGCTTCGGTAACCGGTTCTTCCGATTCTTCTTCATCCGAATCCATTTCGGGATCGGGGCCGGTTCCGGTATCATTTTCATCTTCTTCGGCCGGTTCTGTTTCTTCACCGTCTTCGGCCGGATCTTCGAGTGTTAACCGGTCCCTTGCCGGTCGGGACTGCTCCTCATAGAGTTTATCCTCACCGGTCGACTTGGAGCTCTTCATCTTCTTCTCTGACTCCCAGTCGGCGAGTGTCTTGTTCTCCATGAAGATGATATCACGACTCCGGAATATCTTCTTGTCGACCGGGTCCCATACTCGGTAGCCGAACTCGTCATCGCCGTAACCGAGGAATATGCATGGCCGGGTCTTTGGATCTAGCTTTCCTCTCCGGTCCTTTGCCACATGCACGTATGCGAGACACCGAACACCTTCAGATGCCGGTAGGATACTTCCCTACCGGTCCACACTCTCTGCGGCGTGTCTCCGTCCAAAGGTACTGAGGGTGATCTGTTTATCACGTATGTCGCCGTTGACATCGCCTCAGCCCAAAACCCCTTGGGTAATTCCGCATGCGCCAGCATACTCCGGACCCTCTCCATTATGGTCCGGTTCATCCTCTCGGCCAGCCCGTTCAGTTCCGGCGTCTTCGGCACAGTAAACTCGAGCCGGATTCCCTTCGAGCGACAGTACTCTGCGAATTGCCCCCGGTATTCCCCTCCGTTATCCGCTCGTATCGCTTTCAGCTTCTTGCCGGATTCTCTTTCCACTCTCGCGTGGAGTTCTTTGAAGACGGACAATACTTGGTCCTTTGTCTTCAACGGTGCCGTCCACAGCTTCCGGCTATGGTCATCTATGAATGTTACGAAGTACTGGGCTCCGCCATGTGACTTCGTTTCTACCTGACACACATCAGTGTGCACCAACTCCAATGGTGCGCTACGTCTCGTCGGTGGCCTTGAGTGGAAGGAGGTTCGGTTCTGCTTACCGGCCAGGCAATCGGTGCACTTCTCCAGGTGCACATGCTTCACTGGAATAAGGTTGTCTTCTGCAAGCCTCTTCATCCCCTTCTCACTCATGTGGCACAGTCTCTTGTGCCACAGCTCACCGGCAGTGTCGGCCGCCACGTTCAACTCTTCCGGACACAGCCAGGCATTCATAAGGTACAGTGTGTTGACTTTCCGGGCCCGAGCCACTATCAGGCTCCCCTTGCTGAACTTCATTACGTCGTTCCGGATGCTACCTGTGTAGCCTTCATCGTCTAGCCTCCCGGCCGAAATCAGGTTCAATCGAACCTCCGGAACGTGTCGGACATCCTTCAGCAGCATTTTGCATCCGGTCGAGGTTGTCAACCACACGTCTCCTATGCCGGCAATCCGGCACGTACGTTCATTTCCCATCCGAACACAGCCATGCTCACCGACTGTGTAGGATGAGAAGTATCTTCTCTCCGGGGTCAGGTGGAACGATGCTCCGGAATCGACCACCCAGGTCGTCTCATCGCCGGCAATGTTTAGTTCACCTTCTTCGGTGATGAGCATGATTTCTTCCTCACTTGCCGCGAGTGTCGTCGTTCCTTTCCGGTCCTGCCCTCGCCAATCCGGACCTCTCCGGTCCGTGGCTCCCCGGTATGCACCGTTTCTCTCCGGTGACTTCTTCGAATCGGTGTCGTCGGCTCCGTTGTCCTTTCGGTAATGCCGACAATTCTTCCGGAAGTGCCCCGGCTTCCCACAGTGGAAGCATGTGGGTCTTCCTCTTGACTGCGACCGGGTCCCCGACTTCTCCCGTCTTTGCGGACTCCGGTTCCATTGTCTTCCCCGTTCCGATTCGGTAAGCAGCGCCTTCGAGTCGGAGGCCGGTTCTTTATCTCTCCGACGCGCTTCTTCGTTCAAAATACTTGTCTTTACCGTTTGTAGGGACAAGTTATCTTCCGTGCAGGAGGTGCTGAGAGTCACCACCAAGTTCTCCCAGCTTTCCGGCAATGTACACATCAGAATGATGGCTTGCATTGCATCCTCCAGCGGGAACTTGATCGCCGCAAGCTGGTTCACGAATCCCATGAACGTGCTTACGTGTTCCACCATACTCTCGTCGTCCCGGTACTTGAGGTTCACTATCTTCCTCATCAGGGAGGTCCGGTTCAACGCATTCTTCCTCTCGTAGAGGCCCGACAGCTTCCGCCACATCTCATATGCGTTGATGTCGTTCGCCACATGTTGTAGAACGCTCACGTCGACGTATTGCCGAATGGTTGCAACGGCTTTCCGGTTCAGAAGCCTCCATTCCGACTCAAGTACCCCCTTCGGTATTTCCGACCTGTCAATCGGTTCGTACAGGTCCCGAACAATCAGAAGATCCTCCATCTTGATCTTCCAGTCGGCGTAATTCTGCGCATTCAGCACCATCATCCCCGGCTGCCCGCTGCCGCCGCCTTCCATTTTCTGCAGCAGCTCGCTCTGATACCAAATTGACGGAAATAATCGACACTTTCCAAACTTCACCTCTCGGCCACAACCAAGGAAACACACGAATCGTTGTTGCAAAAAATGGGAAATGCAAAAGTAAATAAGTGGACACACGATTTAACGTGGAAAACCCTGTACGGGAAAAAAACCACGGGAGTACAAGACTCCGAACCAAAACTATGCACAGAGAAATATACAATGGCGAGCTGCAAGGCGACGACCTTGAGCTCGCTGTCCTCGCCACAGGCGGCGGAATTACACAGAGGCGTCGACCTCTTCGTCTCTCACGCTCTATCTCTCTCACGGCTGCTCTCTCTTCACTCCTCTTGAGTGGAAAAACAGAAAAATGAGTAGCAACATCAAAACTGTTTGCCCTAAGTCATATTTATACACATATGACTTTAGGGCTATTTACAACTATAGCCTCAAGGGCCCTTGGCAAACATATTCACAGATATGTCCCCGCATCCGGATCTCTCTCCGGGTACATTCGTCGTCCGGCTCCGAAGTCGGGGTCTTCATCATCCGGTTCCGAAACCGCAACTGGGCTTGTCGTCATTCATCTCCGGACATCCGACCATCCCATCCGGAGGGACCGTAATCCCAACAAATGGAAGCTCACTATGCACGCTATGATGGGAAATTGAAAAAGCAAGATTTTGAAACTCCGGTCGAGAGAAATCAAAAGAAAAGCAAAGTTGAGGAGGGCGTAGACTAGAGCGTGTGAGTAAATGAGAATGTTCATGCCTGGCTCGTGTGATATCGGATTTATGTATTCAAACATGCAAATGGAAGCTAATGATGCACCCTATAATATGGAATTGAAAAATGAAGATTTTTGATGTCAGGTCGAGATACATAAAGAGAAAATCAATTTTGAGGAGGTTGTAGACAACAACGGGTGAGTAAATGAGAATGTTCATACCTGGCTCGTGTGATATCGAAATTTTGTGTTCAAACATGCGAATGGAAGATAACGATGCACCCTATAGTATAGAATTGAAAAATAAAGAATTTTGGAACTCAGGTTCAGAGAAGTGAAGAAAAAAGCAAAGTTGCGAGAGTGTAGACAAGAGCACGTGAGTAAATGAAAATGTTCATACGTGGCTCGTGTGATATCGGATTTTTGTGTTCAAACATGTGAATGGAAGCTAACGATGCACACTATGATATGAAATTGAAAGAGAAAGATTTTGAAACTCCGGTCGAGAGAAATCAAAAGAAAAGCAAAGTTGAGGAGGGCGTAGACTAGAGCGTGTGAGTAAATGAGAATGTTCATACCTGGCTCGTGTGATATCGGATTTATGTATTCAAACATGCAAATGGAAGCTAATGATGCACCCTATAGTATAGAATTGAAAAATAAAGAATTTTGGAAATCAAGTCGAGAGACGTGAAGAAAAAAGCAAAGTTGCGGAGGGTGTAGACAAGAGCATGTGAGTAAATGAAAATGTTCATACGTGGCTCGTGTGATATCGGATTTTTGTGTTTAAACATGCGAATAGAGGCTAACAATGCACCCTATAATATGGAAGTGAAAATTGAAGATTTTCGAACTAAGGGGGAGAGAAATGAAGAGAAAAGCAAAGTTGAGGAGGGCGTAGACAAGAGCGTGTGAGTAAATGAGAATGTTCATACCTCACTCGTGTGAAATCGAGATTTTGTGTTCAAACAGGCAAATAGAAGCCAACGATGTAACCTATAATATTGAATTGAAAAATAAGGATTTTCAATCTCAGGTTGAGAGACATGAGGAAAAAAGCAAAGTTGAAGAGGGCGTAGACAAGAGCGCGTGAGTTAATGAGAATGTTCATACCTGGCTCGTGTGATATCGGATTTTTGTGTTCAAACATGTGAATGGAAGCTAACGATGCACACTATGATATGGAATTGAGAAATGATGATTTTTGACGTCAGGTCGAGATACATAAAGAGAAAAGCAATGTTGACGAGGTCGTAGACAACAACGGGTGAGTAAATGAGAATGTTCATACCTGGCTCTTGTGATATCGGCTTTTTGTGTTCAAACATGCGAATGGAAGATAACGACGCACCCTATAGTATAGAATTGAAAAATAAAGAATGTTGGAACTCAGGTCGAGACACGTGAAGAAAAAAGCAAAGTTGCGGAGGGTGTAGACAAGACCACGTGAGTAAATGAAAATGTTCATACGTAGCTCGTGTGATATCGGATTTTTGTGTTCAAACATGCGAATGGAAGCTAACGATGTACCCTATAATATTGAATTGAAAAATCAAGATTTTGGAAATCAGGTTGAGAGACATGAAGAGAAAAGCAAAATTGAGGAGGTCATAAACAAGAGCACGTGAGTAAATGAGAATGTTCATACCTGGCTTGTGTGATATCCGATTTCTGTGTTAAAACATGCTAATACAGCCTAACAAGCCATTCTATAATATGGAATTGAAAGATAAAAAATTTCGATCTCAGGTCGAGAGACATGGAATTGAAAAACAAGGTTTTGAAACTCAGGTTGAGAGACATAAAGAAAAAATCAATGTTGAGGAGGGCGTAGATAAGAGCGCGTGAATAAATGAGAATATTCATACCGGATTTTTGTGTTCAAACATTCGAATCGAATCTAACGATGCACCTATAATATGGAATTGAAAAATCTAGATTTTGGAACTCAGGTCGACAAACGTGAAGAGAAAAGCAAAGATGAGGAAGGTGTAGCCAATAGTGCGTGAGTAAATGAAAATGTTCATACCTGGCTCGTGTAATATCGTATTTTTGTGTTCAAACATGCAATTGGAGGCTTACGATGCACCTTATAATATGCAATTGAAAATTCAAGATTTTCGAACTCAGGTCGAGAGACATGAAGAGAAAAGAAAAGATGAGGAGGGCGTAGACAAGAGCGAATGAGTAAATGATAATGTTCATACCTGGCTCATGTGATATCGGATTTTTGTGTTCAAACATGCGAATGAACTCGAACGATGCACCCTATAATATGGAATTGAAAAATCAAGATTTTGGAACTCAGGTAGAGAGACATGAAGAGAAAAGCAAAGGTGAGGAGGGCGTAGACAAGAGCGCGTGAGTAAATGATAATATTCATAGCTGGCCCGTGTGGTATCAGATTTTCTTGCTCAAACATGCGGATGGAAGCTAACAATGCACCCTATCATATGGAATTGAAAAATCAAGATTTTCGAACTCAGGTCGAGCGACATGAAGAGAAAAGCAAAGATGAGGAGGGCGTAGACAAGAGCGCGTGAGTAAATGAAAGTGTTCATACCTGGCTTGTGTGATATCCGATTTCTGTGTTAAAACATGCTAATAGAGCCTAACGGGCCAGTCTATAATATGGAATTGAAAAATAAAAAATTTCGATCTCAAGTCGAGAGACATGAAGAGAAAAGAAAAGATGAGGAGGGCGTAGACAAGAGCGTGTGTGTAAATGAAAATGTTCATACCTCGCTCGTGTGATATCGGATTTTTGTGTTCAAACATACGAATGGAAGCTAACGATGCAGCCTATAATATGGAATTGAAATATCTAGATTTTGGAGTTCAGGTCGAGAAACATGAAAAGAAAAGCAAAGATGAGGAAGGAGTTGACAAGAGCGCGTGAGTAAATGATAATGTTCATACCTGGCTCGTCTGATATGGGATTTTTGTGTTTGAACATGCAAATGGAGGCTAACGATGCACCCTATAATATGGAATTGAAAAATGAAGATTTTCGATTTAAGGTCGAGAGATGTGAAGAAAAATCATATCTGGCTCGTTTGATATCGCAATTTTGTGTTCAAACAGGCGAATAGAAGTCTACGATGTAACCTATAATACTGAATTAAAAAATAAGGATTTTTGATCTCAGGTCGAGAGACATGAAGAGAAAAGAAAAGTTGAGGAGGGCGTAGACAAGAGCGCATGAGTAAATGAAAATGTTCATACGTGGCTCGTGTGATATCGGATTTTTGTGTTCAAACATGCGAATGGAAGCTACGGATGTACCCTATCATATTGAATTCAAAAATCAAGATTTTGGAAATCTGGTCGAGAGACATGAAGAGAAAAGCAAAATTGAGGAGGTCGTAGACAAGAGCACGTGAGTAAATGAGAATGTTCATACCTGGCTAACGATGAGTAATGTTTGAATGTTCATACGTGAGTAAATTGAGGAGGTCGTAGACAAGAGCACGTGAGTAAATGAGTAATGTTCATACCTGATATCGGATTTTTACGTTCAAACATTCAAATGCAAGCTAACGATGCACCCTAGACTATGGAATTGAAAAATTAAGATTTTGGAACTTAGGTCAGGAGACATGAAACGAAAAGCAAAGATGAGCATGACGTAGACAAGAGCGCGTGACTAAATGAAAGTGTTCATAACGGGCTCGTGTGATATCGGATTTTTGTGTTCAAACATGCGAATAGAGGCTAATGGTGCACCCTATAATACGGAATTGAAAATTGAAGATTTTCGAACTCAGGGTGAGAGAAATGAAGAGACAAGAGCGCTTTAGTAAATTAAAATGTTCATACCTCGCTCGTGTGATATCGGGATTTTGTGTTCAAACAAGCAAATAGAAGCCAACGATGTAACCTATAATACTGAATCGAAAAATAAGGATTTTCGATCTCAGGTCGAGAGACATGAAGGAAAAAGCAAAGTTGAGGAGGGCGTAGACAAGAGCGCGTGAGTTAATGAAAATGTTCATACGTGGCTCGTGTGATATCGGATTTTTGTGTCCAAACATGCGAATGGAAGCTAACGATGCACCCTATCATATGGAATTGAAACATCAAGATTTTCGAACTCAGGTCGAGAGTAAATGAGGTCGTAGACAACAGCGGGTGAGTAAATGAGAATGTTCATACCTCGCTCGTGTGATATCGAAATTTTGTGTTCAAACATGCGAATGGAAGATAACGATGCACCCTATAGTATAGAATTGAAAAATAAAGAATTTTGGAACTCAGGTTGAGAGACGTGAAGAAAAAAGCAAAGTTGCGGAGGGTGTAGACAAGAGCATGTGAGTAAATGAAAATGTTCATACATGGCTCGTGTGATATCGGATTTTTGTGTTCAAACATGCGAATGGAAGGTAATGAAGCACCCTATAATACGGAATTGAAAAATCAAGATTTTGAAACTCAGCTTTAGAGACATAAAGAAAAAAGCAATGTGGAGGAGGTCGTAGACAAGAGTGCGTGAGTAAATGAGAATGCTCATACATGGCTCGTGTGATATCGGATTTTTGAGTTGAAACATGCGAATGGATCCTAACTATGCACCCTATAATATGGAATTGAACACAAAGATAAGGAGGGCGTAGACAAGAGCGCGTGAGTAAATGAAAATGTTCATGCCTGGCTCGTGTGATATCGGATTTTTGTGTTCATACATACGAATGGAAGCTAATGATGCACCTATAATATGGAATTGAAAAATCAAGATTTTGGAACTCAGGTCGAGAGACGTGAAGAGAAAAGCAAAGATGAGGAAGGTGTAGACAATAGCGCGTGAGTAAATGAAAATGTTCATACTTGGCTCGTGTAATATCGGATTTTTGTGTTCAGACATGTGAATGGAGGCTTACGATGCACCCTATAATATGCAATTGAAAATTCAAGATTTTGGAACTCAGGTCGAGAGACATGAAGAGAAAAGAAAAGATGAGGAGGCGTAGACTAGAGCACGTGAGTAAATGAGAATATTTATACCTGGCTCGTGTGATATCAGATTTATGTGTTCAAACATGCAAGTAGAAGCTCGACTTCTTATAGTTGTCTCACTCTTGTGTTCGTTCAACGGTTCTTCATCCATACTCCTCCTCAAGCTCGGTTGGTCGGTAATAAAAAGGACCTAAGTTCGTCGTGAAATGTCATAGCTTGTCGGCCCCTAGGGCCTTTGTGAAGATGTCAGCAGTTTGCAGATTCGTGCTGATGTGTTGTAGGTCGACATCTCCATTTAGGACATGCTCTCGGATGAAGTGATAATGCACTTCAATGTGCTTAGTCCGAGCGTGGAACACTGGGTTGCGGGCCAGGTGGATGATGCTCATGTTGTTGTAGTAGAGGAGAATTGAATCCTTGATGGGAACGCCCAGATCCTTCAAGATTCGTTTTAGCCAAATGGCTTCACATGCGGCAATAATCGCCCAGTATTCGGCCTCTATGCCCAATAGTGCGATTGTCGGTTTCTTCTTACTGCTCCACGATATGGCTCCACTGTCGAAGGAGAAGGCGAAGCCCGATGTGGATCATCTGTTGGCTTTGTAGCCAGCCCAGTTGGCATCGGTGTACCCTTTGAGACGAATCGGTGTAGCCGATTTGTAGAGGATTTCATAATCCATCATTCCACTCACATAGCGTAACACTCGCTTAGCATAATGCAGGTGAATGTTTCGTAGTATATGCATAAATTGACTAAGGAGGTCGACCGGGTAGCTGAGGTCTGGCCGTGTAATGGTGAGATAGATAAGGCTCTCGACAAGTTGCCGATAGTATGTAGGCTCACACTCTTCTGTGTCGGAATCGGCATCCAACTTTAGATTTCAATTGGGAGGAGTAGAGACGGGCTTACAATCTGTAATCCCAAACTTGTAAAGAAGATTGAGGATATAGTGTCGTTGGGAGATCATGATGCCATCTGGAGTCTGAATTACTTCTATCCCTAGAAAGTAATGGAGCTCCTTCACGTCTTTCATTTCTAATCGGCCGGAGAGTAGCTTTTTGATATGTTCGATATCTGCTAAATTCTCTTCTCCAATGACCAAGTCATCCACATATATTATCATAAATACCTATCCTTTGGAGTCACTCCGGATGAACAGAGAATTGTCGAACTTGGACATTTTAAAGCTGATTTGACGAAGATGTTGGGTTATCTTCGAATGTCATGCTCTAGGTGCCTACTTGAGGCCATAGAGAGGCTTTTTGAGTCGGCATACTGCTTGCGGGTGTGTGCTTGACTTGAAACCTGATGGTTGTACCATGTACACCTCCGCATCTAATTCGTCTTGGAGAAAGGCGTTCTTGACGTCCATTTGGTGGAGGTGCCACCCTTAGGCTGATGCAAGCGCTATCACTGTTCAAATGGTCGTCATCTTTGCCACCGGGGCAAAGGTCTCTTCATAATCGACTCCATATGTCTGTGCATACCCTTTTGCCACAAGCTGAGCCTTATACCGATTGACGGCGCCATCAGCGTTGTGCAAAGGTCTCTTCATAATCGACTCCATATGTCTGTGCATACCCTTTTGCCACAAGTTGAGCCTTATACCGATTGACGGCGCCATCAGCGTTGTGATTCATTTTGAATATCCACCGGCATCCAATTGCCTTTTGGTGATGTGAAAAGGGGACGAGATCCCATGTCTCATTCTTGGAGAGTGCTTGCATCTCCTCATGCATTGTTTCGAACCATCGTGGATCATTAGCGGCTTCAGAAAAATTTCCCGGTTCACGAAATGTCGCCACCTTCATCATGAATGCATAATGATATGTCATGTAGTCATTGTTGCCGAATCGGCTGACTACATTCTTCTCTTAGGTGGTGCTCCTAGTGTCCTCATGATGGGAACATCCAATCCACCATACTCACGTTCGAGTGAGTGAGTTGATTCGTTTCCATTTGAGTCTTCATACTTAGGCATTTTGGCCTTTCCTTTGTCCGTCTTCAGACTTGGCGGCGATGTGCTTTGGTCGCTTGGAGGCTCTTGTGGTTCACTCAACCTAGTTGAGATTGGACTTTCTTATGATGTGAGCCAAGTTAGTTGATCATCCTCCTCCGTATCTATGTCGAAATTGATTTCGATTGGGTTGGATGGAGCCGAGTCGACTGTGTACTAGCATGTTGATTCACCGAATACGACATCTCCAGTCACTCGTACCTTCCTGATAGATTGGTTGAAGCACTTATACCCCTTTTGTTCGAGCGAGTACCCTATGAGGATACATTTCTCTGACTTGGGATCAAGCTTTTGTTGCATTTCATTGGGAATGTGTACAAATGCAATAGAGCCGAATATCCTAACATGGGATAAGTCTGGCTTCTTTCCATAGAACTTTTTGTAGGGGTTAATATCGTGCACTCCAAATGTTGTCCAACGATTCATCAGATAGATGGTCGTGTTTTCCGCTTCAGCCTAGTATGATTTTGGCAGATGTTTCTCATTCATCATTACCCTTGCCACCTTGAGTATGTGCTGATTCTTTCATTCAGCTACTCCGTTTTGTTGAGGTGTGTGTTGACAAGTAAACTCTCGCCAGATTCCTTCTTGATGAAGGTATGTTGTGAAGGCGTTGGAGAAGTACTCTTTGTCGTTGTCTGATCGAAGGCACTGTACATGGCGACCGATTTCCTTTTCAACTTCGTTTTTGAATTTATGGAAGTGCGACAACACTTCACTCTTCTGCCGCATAGGGAATATCCAAGTGTGCCTGGAGAAGTCGTCGATGAATGTCACATAGTACTGGCAGCCACCAAATGTTGCCATCTGGGTTTGTCCCCACACATTTGAATGTATCACATCCAGGATCATTTACTCATGTTCCTCTCATTTGGGAACGGTTGTCGGTGTTGTTTGCCGAATTGGTAGGCTTCGCACGCGGGGCGCACGCGCTTGCAATCTCCTTCTCGATAAAGGTTGGGCGTCCAATGACGACTCCTTTTGACTACATTCCTTTGAGCTTCTGGAGATTGATGTGGTCAATCCTTTTGTGCCACAGCTCTATATCGGCATTGGCTCTATGGCCCTTGGCAAACATTGTCGATTTCATCTTGTGAGAGTCGAGGATGAACATCCGACCTTCTCTTCGACCACGAGCAATAAGTCGACCTTCTTTTTCGATGAAGCACCCTCTGTTGTTGAAGTGAACTTGCATGCCTTGCTCCACAATTTGGCCAATTGAGACTAGATTTTTCGTTATTGTCGGTACATGCAAGACGTTCTTGATGTAGGTTTGGTTGCCTTCTTCCCCAAATGGGACATTGCCGACATGTTGAATGGGGTGAATTGTGTCATCCCCAACTTCTACATAGCCGGGTCAATCGGGCTTTCGTAGCTCTCAGAACCAATCTTTGTGAGACATCATGTGATTGGATGCACCCGAATCGACAACCATACATCTTCTAAGTTGGAGGTGTTGGTCGGGTTGGAGACCATCATTGAGTTTGCTCTATGCCTCATTACAAACATTGTGCCACAATCTTCGTAATCGGAGTTTGAGGTGTAGTTGGTGAGTTGTTGGCTTGTGGAGGCCGACTCATCTTCTTCCTTCGACACTCTACTTTGTAGTGACCAAATTTGCCACAATATCCGCACTGGGTGGAGTTGTTTTGATGGCAACACGTTCGCGTTCACAAGTGGAAGGATCACGCATAAATGGAAGGATAAGGGAAATTTTAGGGGTTTTTCAATGATTTTACAAAACACATTGATACCAGTATCATACAAGTTCAAACATACTATGAAAAAGGTTAAAAATCCACTATTTTCGTGATTTAGAAGTAACTAAAAAAAGACGAATTTCAAAAACATACATTCTCAATTTATATCACAAACTTTACAACCAATGTTATTTTATAAGAAACAATTTTTTAGAAATCATAAGAATTCAAAACACATGATTTTATATTACTCGATTTGTTACAAGCGGAATGTAGTTACACTTAATAGCCAAATATACATTCATGATCACTCCTTTACGGAGAATCACTACTATAACTAATATACAATGACGATTCCTCCTCATCATCCTCGGATGTACCAATCAGTGCATTATCTTCGTCATAAACCAAATGGTTTGACTCTAGATTATATGTAGCAGATCTCGTTTGCCTTTGACTCGAGCCACCTTGTAGACCTGGTAATTTTTCTTTTATTATATCTATTGTTGACTTCCTTAATCGTCCGGCTTTTGTAAGTGTGAAGTCGTACACGATGATATCCACATCAGAGATATCAAGGGTCGAGGTGTTACGAATGTTTCGCTTCCTCTTCCTACCTCCCCTTCTTGTTTGGCATTCAATCATCTCCAATGTATACTTACCTGTAAAAGCATTTGCACTTCTAGTGTTGTACCAATGAACATTTATAGACTTGATCGTGTTTTCTATTTCATGCATTAGCACTTCTAGAATTTTACCAACCCAAAATTGGTGGCCATGTGAGTTCTCATCAGCCGGCGTTGCAATCAACATCTCCGCGGTGAGCTCTTGCAAATTTCCTTGCCATCTAGCTTCGGCTGCTTTCGTCATCCTTGGTCCCACATAAATGTCTCTTTGTTGTGGATGGACCAAGCTGTCATTAATTGCATTTACTAGTTGCTCCGGACTTCTATTTACGCGATCATGTTGCAGCGACCATGTGAATGGCGTTTCCAAATTCCAATTATCAACAGATACACAATTGTCTATAATTTCTTTCTGATCACTATAAAATACATCCCACCATGACGTGTCTTGTTGTGCGGCATATTTCTTGGCGGCCTCAATATGCTTTCTTTTTTCTTCTAAGGCTTGGACCCATGACCGTTTTTGTTCTGATACCAAGTCGCTCTGCAACTGTCCTTTCTTCTCAATTGGCATTTGCTTAGCTCCATGGACAATTGTACTCGGCATACAAAGTAATAACTGGCAACCACCTTCAGGTTCCCATGTTGTAGAAGATGAATATTGTTTAGCATACAAAAGTGTAGAACCACTTATTCCATTTTTCTTTATCAAAAAAATGTGATTGAAACTTATATTGTTTAACTGAGCAAGCACTTTAACATTCCCACCACCCCCATCTAATATATATCTCTTAAAGTCATATACCTCCTTCAAGTGTAACACTTTTGGGCGTGGTGTATAAGCATCACAAATGACATCAAATAGTTTAGGTAAAGTGAAAGCATCATGCCGAGACAACTGTCTGGAGAATGTGCTAAACATCTGATCTATATGGTCATGTGTGTGGCCAACCAAAAGGAAATTGACTTTCACTTTCCTAAACAATTCTAGGTTGACCAACATACTTAGATAGCCAAATACAATTGAATTTTTGTTCTCTCTAGCAGTATTGTCCAATTGAATGTATAGAACAGGGGGGAAAGGTTGTCCCCAAGACATCAAAACTCGGTGAATCACTGTAACTGTTAGGTTAGGGTCATTGTGAACATTGGGGTAAGTAATGAAGACGTGAGGTCGAACAGACCTATTATAAGCCAAGCATCCCACCAAGTGCATTTGAACAAGGCACTCATCATTGACATCTTTGGGGAGCCGCCGCATATGCGGCAAGCATGTCTTCTTCTGGTCCATGCCATCTATCATTAAGCACATGTATTGTTCGGGCCTCTTCAAACACTTCTCTCTATGATGCATCGCCTTCCTTCATTCTAAGGATTGTGCCTCACGATGCTCTTGTAGTAACTTCTTACTCGTATCCTTTTCCATTGATGTCTTTGCACCTTTAGCCAAACTTTTAAGATTTGCACAAATGGAGCAATACCCCATACGTACTTACGAGGAATAATAACATTTGAAAACCGAGCTCTCCATAATCTTGTGAATTGGCTATAGGTGATAGACTTATTACGTGAGCCCAGCATATCAGATCGATAGACATCATAAACTTCCCGACGTGTATAATTATCAGAAAGATGCATCCTACCTGTAGTGGGCATTACTTCACAATTTAACTGAAAGTAAGTTTTCATCCAGCCAATAGCTAGTCTTACAATTGCACCTTTCATACTTGGAACCTCTTTACAATTGAGCATCTGATCCCCGCTAAGTAGACGTTGTTGTACTCTATGTAGCCGCATGTTACTAACACATAACGCAATTTTGAATGCAACTCTACATATCTGTTGCGCATGGAAGATATAATACTCGAATGATACTTTGATCCCTGTAAATTTGTCAGATACTAGTTGCATATGTGACCCGAGGTAAGTGTCTTGCTCATCACCGGTCATCGAAAAATAGTATCGCCTTAATTCTCGCAACTTTGATTTTCCAATCATAGACATACAACCACGGGCACAACATATTTTGTTGACATCAAATCCAATCTGTTTATCTGATGTCACCAAGCTAAATCTAGCCAGACGAATTCTTCGTGGGATTCTTCTAATATGCATAGGGCTCCCAGATTTCTCTTCCTGCATAGAGGTTGGTGTAACCTTGTTACAGTCTAATTCTCTGTTGTGACCATCGCCAATGTTATTCAATGTTTCCTGGGCACTTCCTTCATTCTCGGTATCTTTATTAATATCGTATTCTTCAATAGAGAACTCTTCACATGTGTCATTATTTACATTCCCTGTAGATGAGCTCAGACAATATTCTTCGATAGAATATGGTGAGTCGGTTGACAGACAATATTCTTCAATCGAATATGGTGACTCTGTTGACAAACAATACTCTTCAGTAGAAAACGATGGGTCTGATGACAAACAATATTCTTCAATCGAGAACGGTGAATCTTCACTCATGGCTTAAGGTCTAGATAGGGCTCTCTAAGTTATGTGCTTAGGGTAAGGAAAAAAACTAATAAGCTCCTCTCTAAACATAAACTTCTCTCTAAACAAAAGCCAAATGGGTAGAATGTATATATTATGTAATATTCTATTAATACAATACATCAAAAAATTATTTTTAATAAAGTAATTGTACTTAAAATATCAATTATTATATAAACTGGATCTATATGAAGTTAAATCAAGTAAAATATAAAACTAATCATTAACAAGCCATGAATATGTTGGATTAATGTTAAAATCATTGGCTAATTAATGGCACCCATTTTGATATAGAACGTCTCAATCATTGGTTCTTTAATGCTCACCATTTTAAATATTAGACTTATCAATCATTGGTTAATTCATGCCAACATCTTTAATACATAGCATTTGAGAGTCATAAAATTTGTTGCTTTTAGTAATCAATCATTGGTACATTCATGAACCTCTATCATTGTCTCCTTCATAACCTTTGAAGTCATTGTAGGTTGTTATGACTATAAAAGATTGATCAATATGTTAGTTTGACTTTGTAATCATTAATACAATCATAAGTTACTCTAGTTAATGTGACTATGGTTACCAACTAACTATCCTCAAAGTTACCAACCTTGGTTAAGGTGACTATGGTTACTTTAACCAATGTGTTCAATCCCTATAAATAGGAAGACCTCGTCATATTTCACTCACCAAAGCGTACAGAGCGTACAGAGCACACAGAACGTAGAGAGCACACAGAGCACAAAGCACGAAAGCGCGATCTCCGCCTCCACTTCCACACGATCAACGATGTCTTCAAAGAGAATCGAGCGCGAGGACTCCAAGTAGGCCTCTGACACTGTGGACATTTTTGTAAATATGTTTCGTTTCTCAAGAACTCGATACGCCGTATCGAGTTCATGTATACAATACAAACTTTATACATGAACTCGATACGGCGTATCGAGTTCATAATTTGTTTTTGCTTTTTATACAGGAACTCGATACGCCGTATCGAGTTCGTGTTTAAAACCCACACATTAAACAGGAACTCGATACGGCGTATCGAGTTCCTATTTAAAACCTACACTTTAAACAGGAACTCGATCCAATTTTAAACAGGAACTCGATACGGCGTATCGAGTTCCTGTTTAAAGTGTAGGTTTTTAACGGGAACTCGCTACGCCGTATGGAGTTCCTGTTTAAAACCTACCATTTAAACAGGAACTCGATACGCCGTATCGAGTTCGTGTTTAAAACCTACACATTAAACACGACCTCGATACGTCGTATCGAGTTCGTGTTTAAAACCTACACTTTAAACAGGAACTCGATACGGCGTAACGAGTTACTGTTTAAAGTTTGAATTTTAAACAGGAACTCGATACGCCGTATCGAGTTCGTGTTTAAAGTGTAGGTTTCAAACAGGAACTCGATACGGTGTATCGAGTTCCTGTATATAAGAAGGCTTTGAGAGAGAAAAATTGTGTTTTTGGGGTAACAAATAATTATGGGGTGGAAAAGATATCAAATTGTCTGGCAAAATCAGTCTTTTTTATGTTGACTTTCCTTACTTTTAAAAAAAAACATGCTCTAATTATAGGTGTTTTATGACCTACTTTAGCTTAAAATAGTAGAAAATGATCCACAAATTGCCTTTACGGTAGCAAATTCTCCTCAATATAGGTTTAGAATCTATATAAGTCATACCTACTATTTAAAAGAATATATAACCCTGTTTACTTATTACGATATATATTTTCTAGGTTGAATAGCCCTGCCTATAATAGATTTTTGAATATAGGATTGCTCCTGGGAACTGTTCTTCATTATAATATACAACCTTAATCTACGTGACTACCTAACTTATGTTTTTGCATATACTTTCTTAAATAGGTCGTTTGAGAACCTGTCGGACCGACCCGTGAAGAAAATAAAGCTTCGCATACAAGGTTCTCCAATCGAAGCCCAGACCAAGGTAGCTCTTGAGACCATGAAGAGAGGAAAAAAGCTTCTATTTAACGAAGAGACAAAATCTCAGCCACATAGTGATGTTAGCCAAAAGAAACTTGTCGCCGCTACTGGAGGTGAAGACCTTCCTGACCGAGATCTAACGGACAAGGAATGGTGTATGCAATATGTCGATTCAAAGAAAAAAGTCGTATTGTATACAGCAAAGAAGAAGGGTGAGGGCCAGCTTAGAAAGGAAACCCCATTTATGTATGGCCGTATTCTACGATTTGACTACGAAGATGCAGATTCGGCAAACATACTGGTAATGATAGAGTGCTCCAAGGGGGTACGTAAAGTGTTCCTTTCAGAAGACCTTTTAGTAAAGGAATCTTGTGGGCCAGAAGTGTTCAAAAAAGCACTTGATAGCTCACAAAACCTTATCGTTACCTTGAGGCCTTATATACAAGGCCATGTAACTCTAAGAGATGAAGTGCCCTCCCCATTGAAGGCCACAAAAAAGGTATCCAAAGTCTAGTCAAGACCAGCAAAGAAGAAGACAACCAAAATGTCGGACTCCGATTCAACAAGTGAAAACGAAGAGGAGGATAATAAGGGGACGCCAGGAGCTGAGCTGGCCTCGGGTGTTTTGTCATCCGAGCAGAATAAAATAAGGAGAGAGTTAATGCAACGGAAGCTGGTCAGGAAAGGGCAAGTGTTTAATTTGCCTATAACACACATCCATCGGCCCCCTATTGATGAAAAAACAGGTCGAAGACCACTTGAGATTAGAGAGCCTCACCGCATGCAAGTTCAAAATCTCAAGAAAAAAATGAAAATTAATCCTCATGCCACTGTGGTGCCTTTTATTGTTATGGTAGATCCTGAAGAATGTGAAACCATTGAAGATTTTGATATTAGAAAGCATGATCAATATAATTATTTAGTCATTAGTCGATCGCATTCAGTAGAGGCACGTCGGCAACTTGTGAGAGAACATCCAACAACTTTCTTCTTCAAGTATGCCGAGTGCAAAATTTATGTTGGGCTCACAACCGAAGAGGCTAAGCTGTTGGCATGGGACCATAATAATGATAATGACTATAGGCAGAAAATGTCGTCCATTGAGCGTATACGGTTCTTCCACCACAAGTATTTAGATGTGAAACAAAAGTTTGGTGTGAAGTTACATCCAGGCCTTCGACGTCAATGTCTGCATGAAGTCGGCATTGTGGTAGATGATAATGTTAGGTCCGATGGTCTTCGAAAGTATGAGTCTTGGTTTCAATTGGCTTTTAGAGATGGAGAAGTATGGGACCTACAAGATCAAATCTTCTCAATGTGGGAGAATAAGGAGGTAAAGGGTCAACGACAAAAGAAATGTAGGGTTGACCCTCAACTAGAGTTAAAGTCACAAACCGCCAAGAAAATTGACTTCACAATTGAAGAAGCGGCAGATGACATGAAGTTGTCTCTATGGAGAGCGATGCAAGGTATTAAGGACGAGCAGCTTCTTCTGTCGGTTTTGTCAAGGGTTGTGGCGAAAGATTTAAGCCTTGAAGAAATGGTCACTGAGTTCAATAAGTAAGTCTTTCAAATACTGAAATTGTAGTCTATCTGGTGTAATTCAAAGTTCTAATCTTGATTTCTAATTTTACAGTCATAAGGTGTACATGAAGATCCAAGAAGTTATGATGAAACAACTTGGATGTATAACTTGGGAACAAGTGACCAAGGATTATCCTCTAACGTCTTCGTATAAGGCGTTATCAGAGTATTTTATTGCATTCAAGGATTGGGTTAGTATTCATGTTTTTTCATTACCCTTTCATCATATGTAGAGCTTGTATAATAATACCTGATGTCCTATTGCTTCTATTAGAAACCGTGTCAAGGCAAGAAACAAGGAGAAGTTAAGGATATACACGATTTCCCTACATCCTTCCTTGCACATCTCGAGCGAGCCAGAAAAGAAAAGGATCGTCGCTTAGTCAAGGCGTACGAAATGGAGGAAGATGGCTCGTTTAAAAATTTTAGCCACAAAAAAGATATTACGAGAGATCTTTACTACAATGTGGTTTGCGGTGATGTCATCGACTTGATCCAGAAGGTGCCAAAGAAGGAATATACGCTAATGATTGCGGATATTCCTTACAGATTTCGAATGGTTGGGTCATCATACGACGATGAACCGTTTAGGTTTAAACAATTGGAGAAGATGGTCAAGGATTTCGCTGAGCTAACGACCGCATCGTTGTGGCGAATAGTTGTCTTTCATAGTATGGACCAAGGGTACTCGGTAGCTCAAGCTTTGAGATCTCGTTGCCATGGCATCGAGAACCTTGCATGGTAAGGATTATTTATAGGTTTCTTTCACTATATTGCATTTCTTAAGGTTGTTGAATCTATTCTTAACTCGATGTATTATTTTTTATAGGATCAAGACCAATGTAAATAGATGGCCAACTTTTCGGTTCGTTAATGCCATTGAATACATAACGGTTGGCTACTTCGATGAAATTAAGAAACAGAGAATCAAAGAGCATTCTAATGAAGTGGGAGGTTCAAATCTGTTGGTATATCCAACAGTGACTCGAAAATTGCGACATGTCACCACGACAGAACGGGGACTTGTCAACCCATACCAAAAACCTCAACGACTTATGATGCGCTTGATCGAGATGTTTTCTGTCGAAGGAGACTGGATATTAGATCTCTTTTCTGGCACAAGTATTCCTCGAACTAGGGTAACGATCTTGAGATAACCAATCACTTTTTTTTCGTTTGACAACTAAATCTTCTTGTTACTTACATCACAGGAACTACGTCAGCATGTGCATTGAAGCTGTTTAGAAATACAGTTGCATTGGAGAAGGACGAGGACCAAGTTATATTTATTAATATGCGGATTAAGGCTTTGTGGGAGTGCCCAGACCAGGATGAGGAGGTCGGTGCAAAGAACCTCGCCAATACAGAAAGGTTTCAACCTATTTCGCGAGAGCCTATTCCTCCGTTAGCCGGCGAACCGAGGGAGCTAATAGAGCTTGATGATGAGCTTATAGAAGATATTTCATTGGCTCGGCTAACAGGGGAAACCAATGCACGTATAGCCGAAGACAGTTCTACACAAGATGATGAAGAAAATGACGTTGATGAATTGATTGCTATGTAATAGACTCTATGAAGAATATGACACTGACGATTTGTTAAGATTTCACATTATTAATACAAATTTTGGGTTTTACCTAGTGGATTCTATTCTTTATAATCTTCTATATGTTTCAATTTTATTTTTATATACTTGATTAGTAGATTTATGATATTGGTTTCACCGCGTGCATAGCAGACTACCAAACTTATGGAGAAACATGAACTAGTTTAAATGGAGGCTGATTTTGGTCCAAGCTAACCTTAACAGAACATGGCCCTACAATTGTTGCCATGACTGTCCATGTTGTTATTATGGATCTTTGTCTTCTATTGTTAAAACTATTATGTTTCTATTCCATTGCTGCTTAGATTGTGTAGTGTGTTGATAATGGTTCTAGTTGCGTTATCGTTCGGAGTTTGATCTTGTGTGAATCACCTAAACAATAGAGTAGATCAATTTTAAATACAGGTATGAAAGCCTAATAGGTTTGTTATTTCCACGACATTATCCTAAAGTTCACTGCCTTACATTGTGCACAATTATATACACATATGGTTTGATCCCATATGAACAAACTGAGGAATAGATTAGATCAACTTTAAATACAAGTATTGAATACTTTAATAAGTTAGTTATTCCAATCACTTATCCTAATGTGCACTATCCTACATTTTCCACAATTACATACATGCACGTATGGGTCAAAGTATAAATTATATCTCATTTTATTAGTATGGATACAAGTACACCTCATATTTTTGTAAAACTTACCTAATTAATATAAGTCTTTAAGTTAGTGTTTCCCTTGTCGCACAGTAGTGACATATTGAGCCATAGTTGAACTTTATTATGCCTACATTAACTTATCAACATGTCTAAACTTGCATGATTTCTAATGATCTCCACTCGTAGATCTATCATGTATTTTTATATTTGCAAATTCTCATCAAGTTGAGGAACATGTGATACTAGTGCATCCAATTTTTGTAGAGAGGGTGTATTTGCTTCGTTTTAAGAAGATTCTACAAGTGGAATGCGCAATCCTTCCACTTGTGAACGCGAACGTGTTTGATGACAATTCATTCTTAATGGGATAGGAAATAATGATAATCTTGTCTACAATCACTGAAGTCCATTGTTCGCCATAGTTGGTGAAAGATCGATCACTTTAATTACTCGTGCGTGAGTTGTATGAATGATTTTCATGGATCCACATCAAAGGTCAACATAATCCACATCAAAGGTCGACATATTCGATGAATGTTAGTTGTGGAGGTGCATAAATATGTACTGTTATTTGTTTAAAAAAGAGCAACGCTACAAAATATATGCACATGATAGTGAATTCCACAATTGATTTTTGGGTTTTCTGTTGACTTTTGAATGGTCTTGAAATTCTAAACTATCAAAATATATGTACTCTCTTGAATGGCGATGAATTTATCAACATATATGCGATGCATTCTATCAAATTCTGCATGTCATACAAAAATGTAATCATTGAAACACCTACAAAATGGAGTCATGAATTGAAAACTGCATAAACTGATTTGTCATTGTGTTGTAGATGGAAGATTCCCATTAAGTTTCTATTCATTACATTGAAAAGTCTCAAGATTGCCTAGACCTTCACATCAACTTTGTGATGTCAAACATTTTTTATGTTATTGACTCAAAGCTGCACATACTATATCTGAAAAGGTTGGAAGATAAGGCCAAAGAAGAAGAATATGGCAAAATATGAGGCATACACACTTTTATGTACGTGGGGTTAAGTGGATCTCCCTGATAAAATGTAACACAAAAAGGGTTTAGGGTTTCTTTGCTCATGTTGGATCAGTTATGAGAATATTCACCCTAGTTGCAGAGTGTCTCATCAAGTGTGTTGTTGAGGAGGGTAATTATAATATGTAAATATATTGTATTTTGGCAATTTGAACTTTCAAATCCACATTTCAGCCCATAGGGATCTAAAGATAATTGCTAAATGTTCGTTTTTGTTAATTGAATTGAAATTATGATTAATAGCCATCAGATTATCTCTCTTTGTCATGCCGCCAATCATACACTCATATTGATCATGAGTGATTAGCCATTTATGTTAGCAAATTTTCATTTGATTATGGATTTCATTGTCAATTTTTTTAACAGAGTTGATGGTGCCATGGGATGATGGATTGCTAACGAGGAAGAGCCTATAGTTACTTCCATAACCAACAAGGCGTCCATGGAGGTCAATTAATGATATAAATAAAAGTTAATGTAGAAGCAAACGCATGGTGATGAATTGCTTTGAAAGAGTGATATTTGATTAACTCTAAATGATCAAAGGTTAGGTCATATTTTTTACCCCCACATAATCCTGTCTCCTCCCCAAAAGATCTCTTTATACATCTTTAATACTTCGAACATTATATAAGATGTCAATATATTGTGTTTTTGCCATTTGAACTTTCAATTCCACATTTCAACATGACATTTCAACATGTAGGGATTTCGAGACCTAATTAATAAGCAATTGTTCACTTTGTTCGCATGGTGATGAATTGCTTTGAAAGAGTGATATTTGATTAACTCTAAATGATCAAAGGTTAGGTCATATTTTTTACCCCCACATAATCCTGTCTCCTCCCCAAAAGATCTCTTTATACATCTTTAATACTTCGAACATTATATAAGATGTCAATATATTGTGTTTTTGCCATTTGAACTTTCAATTCCACATTTCAACATGACATTTCAACATGTAGGGATTTCGAGACCTAATTAATAAGCAATTGTTCACTTTGTTCGCATGGTGATGAATTGCTTTGAAAGAGTGATATTTGATTAACTCTAAATGATCAAAGGTTAGGTCATATTTTTTACCCCCACATAATCCTGTCTCCTCCCCAAAAGATCTCTTTATACATCTTTAATACTTCGAACATTATATAAGATGTCAATATATTGTGTTTTTGCCATTTGAACTTTCAATTCCACATTTCAACATGTAGGGATTTCGAGACCTAATTAATAAGCAATTGTTCGCTTTGTTATCAAATTGAGTAAGTGTCCATTAGATAGTTTCTCTTTAATGTCATGCAACCAAGCATACATACACACATTATAGGGTTAGCCATTTAATATGCCAGTAAACTTTCATTTGATTATGGATTCATGACCAAATTTTTAATTTGTGTCGACGGTGGCAGAAGGTGATGGATCACTAATGTAGAAGTGAAGGCGATGGATGAATTGTTTTGAAAGGAGTGATATTTCATTAACTCTAAATGATCAAATGTTTAGATCATATATATGTATATTTTAACCCCCACAATAATGTCTCCAACCATTATTTACAAATTAACTCATGGAAGGGGGTTAAAGTTGTGTGTGAATTTAATGTTTAGCACAACATTTTGATGCAGTGAATTAGAATGTTGCCAAGAGTGTGTAGTGTAAATGAGATTTGGGCACGAACAACATTTAGAGGTAGGCTAAGCTATGGGTAGAGGCAATAGCTTTACTATGAAGGATGCGGCGAAGCTCATCGGAGGGGATGCATCGTGGAGTTTTGTATTGAGTAATGGCAGCCCCACGTGCGAGGTATCGGTCAAGTAGGGAGCGAAAAGTTCCAGGTTTGACAAGGCATAGCTCCAAAGGGCCAATGGTATGGATTTTTCTAGACCCAACATAACCCGGGTCGAGAAAAGCAAGGTCAATTGTCGTGGCACACTCTTGGAGAAGGGCAATGGACTCATCATTCACACCATGGGCATCATTTTCCTCAACGACAACGGATTGTAAATTGTTCTTGTGCGGGAGGCGGTTAAGCTCAACGAAGATCACGTAATGACCCGGGTCCGTTGAAAGACTAGCATAGCTAGTGAAGTCTACGAGTTCTATCGTGGGATCTTGTTCTCGAAGCTTGTCCATGCCTTCGTAGACTGCGATTTGTAGATCTTTCTCCGTGTTCTTGTCGATGTGAACAGTGAGGACAACATTCTTTCGACAAACATAGGCTAGTTGAGGAGATTGGTTGTAGAAGCCGGTAACTCGAACGATGTCACCGAGTCGGTAACGATAAAGACCTGCAAGAGAAGAAGTGTACCAATGTCAATTCATTAGTGAATGAAATAAAATTTCTGGGACACAAGAACATCTTTGATAGGTAAATAATAAGAGAATGCATATATACACATGAAGCCAATGGTTACCTCCATAAGTGGTCATGACAATCTCGTATTCTTGACCGACTTGAACCTCCGTGAGGCCGAGGAGCTGTTCCGAAGTCTCACCGTCCGCGCGGACCTGGGGGATGAATTCGAAGTAGGCGAACGTGGGGACGACGGTAAAGGTGGTGTCTTCGGGGGCGGCCTTAGGGTTCGTGTTCACACCCACCCAAGACTCGGTGGCACCGTAGTCGGAGCTCACGAGAGGCAAGTGACCTGTTATTACACATATAGATAGACAAAGACTTTGATTAATACGTACATATTGGTGGTGGTGGTGACATGAATGGTGTATTGCTAGAGTTGTTTTTGGGGAGTTACAATGATAAAGGAAAAAATTCATGAAAAGATGGGGTGATGATGAGGATATTCATGGGTCATGGTGAATTAAGATGTAGATGGGGTGATGATGATGATATTCATGGATCATGGTGAATTGACATGTAGATGGGTGGAAGTGATGGATGGATGGTGAATTAACATGTAGATTGGGGGGGGGGGATTGATTGAATCATGGGGATTAAAAGGTGAGAGATTTTGAGTAGAGTAGAGTAGAGTAGAGTAGGGTAGTACCTCCATAATGTTGCAGCTTTTGAAGGTAAGGTTCCATGGCACCAGTCATGATGGAGAGAATGTACTTGCAGTTGGGCCAGATGGTGGGGACGAGGCCAGCCCAGGGGGTGTGGGGGCGGGAGGCGAGGTGGGAGCAGAGGCGGGCGAGGGAGTGGGCGAGGTCGGGGCGGGGGCGGGGGAGGACATTGGCGTGCATGGCGTCGCGGACGGACTCATCGGTGACCAGGCCGGACAAAGTGCCATGGCGGATGTCATGACACATGCGCGGCCACTCCGCCTCGAATGTGCGGAGGGCCTCGACGATGGAGTAGGCGAAGGTGGAGTGTATGAACTCGATGTCCTCCCTGTGGACCAAGGAGGAGAGGAGGTGGCAGTACATGGCCTGCCTGTTGTTGCTGGCCCTGATCACCTCCTCTGGTGAGCACGCCTTCACGTTTGTGGACTTGTACTTTAGCTTGAACTCCTTGCTCCTGAACAGGTGCGTCGTCGCTGTCCCCGTCTTTATCTTCCCTTTCGTCGTCGTTACCTTCCCTGAGAACACTAGGTCTAGAAGCTTCTTCCCTGATCTGATCGGGAATGCCCTGCAATACATATCCATATATACATATATCATCCCCAAAATTAATTAATTCATTCATTAATCTCTTCTTCTTCTTCTTCTTCTTCTTCTTCTTAATTATTTTATTAATCTTCATTAGTGTGCCGCAGCTGCTAATGAACGAATTTATTTTTTTTATTTATTATTATATATGTTTATTATTAGTAGTATTCCTTCATTAGCAGCCGCCGCTAATGAAAGGAATTTATATTTTTACTCGCCTTTTGCTATTTATTTATCAGTTTTTTTGTTTTTTTTATTCCTTCATTAGTGTGCAGCAGCTAATGAAAGGAAATTTATTTATTTTTATTCGCTTTTTGTTATTTATCTATCAGTTTATTATTATTATTATTATTATTATTCCAGCAGCTAATGAAAGGAAATTTATTTATTTTTATTCGTTTTTTTGTTATTTATCTATCAGTTTATTATTATTATTATTATTATTCCAGCAGCTAATGAAAGGAAATTATTTTTTCTATTCGTTTTTTTATTTATTTCTTATGTATTTGTTTACTATACATAATTATCTATTTTGTTTTTATTATTCCTTCATTAGTATGCATCACTTACATCCCTTCAACCTTTTCAATTTTTTTGATTCATCAAATGTGCCTTCATCCTTATTATTATTATTCCTAATTATTATTATTTGGATGCTGCTTTGGATTTCTCAGGACTCTATTTTGAATGTTTCGAGTCAAGATTGCACTGCACTTAGACATTAACTACTGTTTTTTGGCTTCATTACATGAAATTTTTACTTGATTACACGTTTGATTTGATTTGGGTTCATTCATTCCAAATTCGAAATTTGGGTTCATTCATTTGAATTTGAGAATTTGAATTTGGATGAACATAATTAGATCATAGTTGATCCCCCTTAATCACACAACCTGCTCTTTAAACTTACCCTTAGAATCAAGACATTTTATAGGAGCTCGGTAAATCACAATTACTGATTCTATGTATATTTAATCAAATGATAATTAATACCTTGATCTGAAGGCTCCGGATATCTTGGCTAGCTTCAATGATGCATCCAGGATCTCTTTGTAAAGAATTAGGTATTTCTGCTGCCCATCTGAAGTGGTTCCCGAGCTGCACCGCACAAAATTCAATCCAATTCGTTGATCAAATTATTAATTAACTAGAAATTCCAGGAATGTGGTCACTTAAGCAATAAATCGCTGCACCTAACGCCATGTTTACTTAATTAACATGATTAGGACCCGAAGTTAGTTAGCTCGATCAGAGCACATTTTCTTCGATGGGGTTCAATCAAGTTCAACAATATGGCATTAAAGATTAAAGTCAAATTGAAATTCCAATTCAATTTACCTGAGGGACAGGGTATCCACAGGATCTGCAGTGAGGATGGGGGATCGATCGCCATCAGCGATGCGATCAAAGAAAGGCTTGAGATCAGAGTGAGTGACAAGGGGTACTCGACGCCGGAATTCGTCGATCAGAGATGGGGCGGAGGAATCAGAAGTTAGGTCACAGGCATTGCCGAGGAAGCGGCTGAGGTATTCGGTGCCTGCGTTCTTCTTGAGGATCTCTGAGAGGACCCGCTCTTGAATCTGGGCGGCTCGCGATGTCTCATAGCGGAAATCGGCGATGATGACATCTGCGTGGGAAGGCTTAGGAGACAGGGGGCTAGTCATGGCGGATCGGATTCGAATGGCAGGTCCGGGCTAATTGCGTTCAGGATTAAATGGATCAAACGCAAATTAATCAGTGAAGTGGTTGATTAATCTAAGCAGGCCAGCGATTTAAGTGGCCGAAGGAGGATGTGATTAGAGTTATCCAAAAGAAAAAAGGGCAGGGAGCTAATTAGGAGGAGATTAGTGGGGTGATTAGCGAGGCGATTAGTGGAGTGATTAGTGATGACTACGCAGGTCTACTTAAATAGTGCGGGCAGCCGTTTTGAATTTGACCAAGTAAAAATATGGACCCAGCAATAAATAAATAAATAAAAGTGGGGATTGTTATTATGTATGTACATATTTTTTTGGTGTATATATATATAAATAAACGAAAAAAGGAGGTCCAAGAAAAGAATGGGAGATGAAAGAAGTTATCAATTAGAAATATATGTATAAAAAGTGAATGTTATGTGTATGTTTTTAGGTTGCTTCCGTATTATCTCTCTCTTCCATTGCCAAGTTTTGACTTAATCTTGTGAAGTTTGAACATGGACTCCATCTCTCCCATATCAGCAACTCTCTTGCTTCATTCTAGAGACCCCTACCCAGTAAGCATGCTCCTAAACTTACAAACCATGTCAACAAGTTTGCAAAAGAGTCTGACAATATTGACCCTCTTGGCTTGCGGCTAGGGTTTAGGTGGGTATTATGTTTCTATGAGGAAAGAACGTTGGTGGGGTTGTTCGCACCGAAGAAGAAAGCCCCTCCTTGTCTTTGTACTTGCTCTTCGACCACACCACGAGGTGCTAGAGGTTTGACTAGCCTACACTCGGCTTCCATAGCTTCCATTCCATATTGCACACACGACTCTCTTGACTATCGGCCTTTTACTTTGGGTTTGGATCTTGGCCGATGAATTCCCATCCCAAGATGGCGTAATTTATACCCGGCATATTTTGGAATTGAATTTTGATGCTCCGAAGAGTTTCACTCTTCGACATGTTTACAAGAACATGCAAGTTTCGTGGTATTGGTTAAAATGGCAATACGATGTTTGATCCGGAAAACAGAAGGTGTGGAATCTTATGAATATATAAGGCGTGTGGAATGTGACAAATGTTCACAATGGTATATCTTCCTTGGGTTCATAATGCATGTTGTGAATATATGGTTGGTATAGAAAGCATAACGTAGACATGCAAGCTTCTGAGGCCTAAGTGAGAAAATATGTGGGATTGATGTCTTGATAACTTTGGTGGCCTATGAGCCGGGCCTCACTAAGATTCAATTGCTTTGTCATGAGTTTCAAACTCTATTCAAATGTTGTCCCAAGCCTAGTCTCTCATTGTATTTTTATATACATTCATTAGTAATCTATAGTACTAAAGATGAGGTATTTCCCTCTTTAGATTACTTTATAATTAAATACTACTGTATAAAATATAAAATAAAAAGATAAGCACAAATCTACTTGATGGCAGCAAGGTATATTATACAAGGAACATTGTATAAAAGGAAGCACTCCCGAAAGAAAGACATGGTCACATAGATGTATAGCCGTAGCTTAAGTAGTGCACTTAGAAAACAATAAGTTATTAAAGTGGTGGTGACCAACCACCAATAGGTATGAGTAGAAGGACATGTTTCTATAAGGGATTCAATGTTGCATTTAAATTGACCGTAAGAGTTAAACTTCATGACCAATGCATTTGCATAGGACGACGTGTCAACAAGTAGCATTTCCCCATAAGCTATTGAATCCTTAGATAAACCTTTTTTGCAATAATATATATATATATAACAGGACTAGTTGAAAACCTCAATGCCAGATGAAAATCCACAAAACAACAATGAAAGATTACAAAGTGTTGAGTAGACAGTAAAGCACTTAAAAGCACTCAAAGAGAATAATGTAAGTTTGAAGTGTGATGTCCCTAAGTTATAGACAACAAGATAGAGATTATATAAGGGATCGTTCAAGAAACTAAATTCCTGCTATTTGTCTTGCCCAATGATCTTAAAATTATAGGCCATTGAGATGGCTCAAAATGCTCAAAATGTTGTCAATCAGAAGAAATGGGTCGAGGGGGAAATGCCAACTGTGTGTGGATAAAGGTGGATTCTTCAAACTTGATTGACATGTTGGGGGTAGAGGAGAGGTAGAAGAGGAAGTTTGACAAATGATGTGAGGATGAAGTGAGGATGGGGTGGGTGGAGGGGGATGTTGAGGATGAATAGCTTCATAGAAATGCATGAATTCTTCAATCTAGATGTTGCCCAAGCCTAATTAGCATGGGTGTAGTGACTTTTGTCTTCGTCTTGATTGATATTTTTATTTTCACCCCTTACTCTTTTTAATAATGCAACTTGCTCCTTCACAAAGTCTTGAATTTTAATTGCATTAAATCCACTAGCTTCATCTGCCACTTGTCTCTTTCTTTAGATCACGTCAATTATAACCTCATGAAATTCTTTCTTTGTGATTCCTAACAATTCGTTGAGAGTAAACTCTACCTTACTATCAAGGATTCTAGTTTCTAAAATCTTTTTGATGTTAAAGAAATTCTCTATATCTGAGGATAGTTTGAAGGCCGGGATTGCTTGTTTCTTTGACTTTTCTTCCGTGACAACGACTTTCTTTGATTCTCTTCTTTTCTAGTCTTCTAGAAGAACCAATTTTAGCTATTCTTTTTCTCTTCTCTTCTACTTAAACTTCATGTGCATTCACCCCAACAACTTTTAGAAATCCCTTTAGTGTGTCTATTGGGTCATTCCACCTAGTATTAGTTCGAATCTCATCTTCCGCTTGCTGGTCAAACCACTCCTTTACTTGCAATAGTAATCACCTTATTCTAGAATCCATTACCAACATGAGGATCACCTACCTTCATCCCAGACATTGTCGAATAGTAAATTACTTGTATACTTTTGGATTTAGTGTTCTTTATGAACTTCTTCATTCTACCTTTTTCGAAGTTGAATTGGAGAGGTTGTTGAGTTTCGGACAGATGAATATTCTCATCTTGATAGAAGCTTAGATTTCCATCATGAGGTTCTTGATGACTCGATGTGAAAGCCCTCTTTTAATGTTGGGTGCTATTGTACCATATGCATCAACATGTGAAGTTTTCTTTTTGTCCTTCCTTGGGCTTTTTTGTTGTCTTGAGCTTTCAACTTTCTCTAACTCAGTGAACCTTAATTGAAGATCCTTCATGCCTTTGATTATGTCATCAATAGGTTATTCTAATTCTTTACCTCTTTCTCCTCTCGCTCAAGCAATTGATTCTTGTGTTGGATGAACTCTCGCAATAATTTTGTTCGAACTTTCCACATCGTCCTCTATTTGCAATGACATTCTTCAAAGTATATGACAAGCCTTTGGGATCTTAGCCCAGTCAGACACAAGTTCACTTGTGCTTGTTCACTAGAAGGATTGCAAGATCTTTTCTAAAAGATTTGTCCATTGTTCGGATGAACAAATCTACCTTGAACTCTAATTGAAGAAGTTGTAAATCCCTTGCCAAGAGCTCATTGACACACTTATTCTCAAATCCTCTTAGTAATTCTAACACTGAAAAATCTTCACGTCCTTGATCCATTTGAGAAAGGTCTTCTTCATGACTATAGTGAAGTTGTGAACCATATATTCATGTCTAATAATGCTTGACGAAACTCAAATCTACCCAAAAAATTTCTTAAAATTCCGCTACCTTTACCTAAACCTCTAGGGTCACCACTCTTTTCAACTACACCAATTAAGCCACCACATGTAGACTAATTGCACTTTCATTGATAAGTTCATACCCATTGACCTCTAGAAATCTTGTGATGTCTTCGCCATTAAATTGGCCAATCTTCTATGTCAACAATCTCTCCAATAAGTTAGCCACACTTTGTTCTTGTATCGTTCGGTTCATCATGGTCACCATGAGGTTTATCATGTTCGCATTGAAGCCACTTTTAGCCCATTCTACTATCAGAGACTCCCCTCATCAACATTCATGTCAATTCCACCAAATGTTTTGTCGTAGAGTTCATGCTGCCTATGTCAAACCACCAAAGCTATGAACAAGGAGATTTCTAAGAGAGAGAGAGAGAGAGAGAGAGAGAGAGAGAGAGAGAGAGAGAGAGAGAGAGAGAGAGAGAGAGAGAGATTAACGTCTTCTACGCCCAAAATTGGTCCATGAGACAATTGGTTTACAACAAAAAAGGGTTGTTTATCTGATCATCAAAAAAAAAAAGAAAAAAAAAAGAACTTAAGCTAAAAGAGTTCTAGTATCGTACAAAGCATGTTATGGTGTAACATATTCAAATGACTTTGTACTAGGCCTCGTTTAATTTCCATCCAAGTCTCTTGAAAAGAAGCGAGGGGTCAAAGGGTTTCCATCCAAGTCTCTCTTCGATTCAATATACGTACATTTATGAGGTGCAGGTGTCACTTTATTATCGAGTGGAGCCCAAACCATTGATGCATACATGAGGAAGGGGTCACTAATGAGTCGAAGAGCCACCCCTTGGAGATTGTGTAGCATTAAAGAAACAAAATTGAAATAATGTATGGTAAAAATATGTTCTATTAAATTGGGAATACAAGAATTTATCTACCAAAATATAATATTCCATTGTAAGAATGACACTTTATCTTTGCCAAACTTTGGCTCAAACCCTCGATTTCGATCTTGAGAGATACCTTTGCCGACGAGCTAGCTTGATTAATTAATTACCAAATGAATTTATATTTTCCTTGATACCTAGACACTTCCATTCCTTCCTTAAATAGGTGCTCAAACAAGATTGCATGTGATGTTTGTGTGCACGTGTGTGAGAGTGCACATGATAAAAGTGATGTGCGATTGCCACTTGGGCGCACATATATTAACATGTGATGCATGACAACCATGTTGCTCATCTTAATCAACATGAATACTTCATAAGACATAATTATAATGATGGGAATATACAGTTATAGAAAAACTTATGATTTATCCTAATGGTGTTTGACATGTTAGGTTATGGGTTTGAGCCTCACACATCACTTTTGCAATACTATTTGAATTTGTTAGCAATTGCTTCACAATAACGTCTACTTTGGTAATTATACAATGAAAATTCAACTAAGTTTGGTTGTTTAAGGATGATAAGTCAAGTCTATGATGTTGGTTTTGTTAAAAGAATGAACTGATATAAGAACATTTAATGACTTGTTGAAGCTTTAACGTCTACCTTTGGAAATGATACCATGAAAATTCAACTAAGTTTGGTTGTTTAGGGATGATAAGTCAAGTCTATGATGTTGGTTTTCTAAAAAAACCAAGTAATATAAGAACATTTAATGACTAGGTGAAGCTTTAATGTCTACCTTTGGCAATGATACCATGAAAATTCAACTAAGTTTGGTTGTTAGGGATGATAGTCAAGTCTATGATGTTGGTTTTGTAAAAAGAATGAGTAGACATAAGAACATATAATGACTACGTGAAGCTTACGAAAAGAGAGTGATTGTTGGTATATGTTGTCCTTGAAAAATATAGGGCAAACTTGAAAATTGTTTCAACTTTCAAGACAAAGTGCCTCATCTTACATAATGTGTTATGGAGCAAAAGGAAGGAATGAGTTACGAAATTTGTTTTAAATGGCAACTCCTTGTTTATGTTGTACCGGGTAAGAGTCAACATCATTTCTCTCTAATGAAGTATTCAAATTTGTTCCATAATCCCTACGAGACAAACGATATGTTTTTGCGTTTCTTTTCCAGACATTCACATGAATCACCCATTGGTTTCATATTATTGTCCTACATTTTGTAAACTTAATCACCTAAACAATATATGTAGCCTCAAAAAATAATTAAGATCCAACTTTGATATTGCTTGCTCACCTACATGTAAATGCATGCATTTGTACATCAACATGAACAATAGATAGCCAATTGCAACACTCTAACTTGATACATTTTCTACCCACATATACATACATTGAATTTTTTGGATTTTCAGAGGTAATAAAATTGTGTTCATTTCCTTTTGATAGTTCCTTGGGGGAGTATGCACACTGTTTTCTTCAAATTGCAACTTCGCAAGAAAGGATGTACATAAAGAAGGAAAAAGACTTGTATTAGAGTTTCAAAAGAAGCTTGAGCTATATCACTTTACTAAAGTGGCTTCTTAATGCAAAATCATGACTCTTGATAGGTGGCTTGAAGACCACACATTTCATACGAAATTTATGGTAAGAAGTTGCTTGCTTTTGAAGTATTGATAGGATGCTTCAACCTTTGACCTTGAAATTGTCAATACATTCTTTAACATGGCTTTGTCAAATTATTGTCAGATAATTTATCAACCACGATGGGCACATCGAACATTCCTAGTACCCACCTCATTCTTGAATGATGTTCAAAATTTTGCTTTAATCCCTACCCAACTTATTTTAACAAAATAAATATATAATAGTCATGACCAATCTATTACAAAACTAGCACACTTGGGCCATAAACACATATATATAATGGATACTTTTTGTTTATTGGTCAATATATTATTGATAAATAATATATTTATTGACAACTCATTTATTAAACTGTCACAAAACTTGACTCTTGACCATCTTATTGATGTCCACCTTATTTGTTTTGACTTTTTACATATACCAAGTTCCAACCAAATCTAGCCATATGATATGCAATTTAGGAAATTCAAATTTCTTTTGATATTGATGTTGTCATGTATGTAAGAGATTGACATATCTTCATACATATGTGTACATTTTTACATAGCTCATCAAACCCAAAAATGGTCCACCTTGAATGATTCTTTTTTAGTTTAGATGCATAGTTCTAGCCATACGTCTCATTCGTGTCATACTCAAACGCCAATATTCGTATCATACTCATACGTGAAAAGGCTCCAAGTATGATTGAAATCCATACGCGGTACATAGATATATTATATATACATATGGTGTATATGGTGTACATAGTGTGTGTGAGAGAGAGAGAGAGAGAGAGAGAGCGTGTGTGGTCTAGAGAGAGAAGCCCTGTTTTGCATGTGTGAGGAGACAGTGATTGAGTGTATATCTAGACTCTAGAGAGAGAGAGAGAGAGGAGCTATGGGTTTTGTCTGTGTGAGGGAGTATGTAATATGTATATTAGATATCTAGATTTTGTAGAGAGAGAAAATCTGTCAGTTCTCGTGTGAGAGAGAGAGAGAGAGAGTGTGTGTGTATGTGTGTCAGATGTCACTTCTATTCACAAAATATTATGAATATCAAAAATTAAAAAAACCAAAAAAAAGTCAAAAAAAAAAGAAGCCAAACGAATATCGCGTATCATACGCGTACGTTTGCAAACGTTCGCGTACGTCCAGTAAATTGGACGTACGCGAATATTAGGAACTATGTTTAGATGAGACACACATTTCCTATTTAGAAAAAGAAGAAAAACATGCTTTCATCTTTTAGGTAATATTTTAAAATCTAAGCATTTTATGACATTCCACAAATTCATTGTTGGGTGAGTTTAACTTTATAATTGGACCTATGTTATCTATGCATGTGTGTTTTAACTTCGACTGATTTAGGAACATAAAATTCAAAAGAAAAATGAGTTTCATATTTGACATGATTGGACGTCACTTATTGCAAACCTTTCTTTCGATTTATGTAATACTAGACGACAACCAACATAATACTGTTTAGAGTGAGCAACTAGAGGTGAAACGTTTTGTGTGTGCATCATACTAATGTCATGACAAATGATGGGAATATATTATCTTTTATGCATCAGATGGCGGCCATTGGCACAAGATTCAACGACCTATTTTGGACCATACTTCAAGGCCTCCATTATTGGATGAAACAAAACTTGAGGGTAACACATATTTTGAGTTCCTAGTTGGCCTTTAGCTCTATAATCCAAGAAAGTATATGACGAATTGCAATTTGAACCACGAGTTGTTTTGTTGAGCCACCCTTTAGCTCTATAATCCAAGAAAGTATATGACGAATTGCAATTTGAACCACGAGTTGTTTTGTTGAGCCACCTACAACACATATATGACTCTTTCTAAACCAAGAATCCTTGGTGCTTGTAAAAGGAGTTCAACAATGAAACATTTGTAGTCATATACAATGAACTGATTTGAACCTTTTGCCTATACATTATAAAGCATTGTAACTAACACTTATAAATAATTAAAGAACTAGGTGATAGTTTAGTGGAATAGAGATGTAATGGAATAGAGAGAGAGAAGTATGTTGGAGAAGGGCAAATTCTATTTTTGATGTATCTTCCTACTACAATGCCTGTTTCCTTTGTTCTTTGGTTCGTTTTGAAGTTTGCACAGAGAGCTTTCTAAAGAGTATCTTCACATATCATTTGGTGGTTTCTATAGAACATTACGAGTAAAATTTCTATTCGGTTGTATGCATCTCATGGTTGCTTGCTTTGTTTCCTTCTCCAACAAAATTACTTATAAGTGAGCTCTCTCATATTCTTTGACAGATGGATGTTGGTGTTTTCATGAATATGGATGAGTCTCCAAATTCTTCAAAGGATCCATGCATGGTTGAGTTAATATCGTGTCCAAGAGGGGACAGTAAAAGACAACGATGTATTGGAGATAATAGTAATGACATGTCTTATGCTAATGCAATGCAACAAGATGATATTGAGAAAGATGATAGTCATTGGGAACATTTAAGATGCATGACAAATATACTAATGGAATATTGTATAAGGGAGAATGTAAAAGTTGTTGAGGAGTTTGTTGATGATGAAGTGGCTAAGGTAGAACTAGACAATAAGGAGTTTTGGGTTCATTTGCTAATCTTTTTTGATAGAGGGTTCATATTGTTTTTCATGGGGAAGATACCTTTCCTTTGGAGGGTCAAACAATGGTTATGTGGGATTTTACAAGTTGATTGTGTTTAGGATGTTTATGTCGGTCCTCGTGGGTTTTATGAGGTTGTTTATGTCGACCACTTGAGATTAGAGAGCCACACCGCATGCATGTTCAAAATCTCAAGAAAAAAATGAAAATTAATCCTCATGCCACTGTGGTGCCTTTCATTGTTATGGTAGATCCTGAAGAATGTGAAACCATTGAAGATTTTGATATTAGAAAGCATGATCAATATAATTACTTTGTCATTGGTGGATCGCATTCAACAGAGGCACGTCGGCAACTTGTGAGAGAACATCCAACGACTTTCTTCTTCAAGTATGCCGAGTGCAAAATTTATGTTGGGCTCACAACCGAAGAGGCTAAGCTGTTGGCATGGGACCATAATAATGATAATGACTATAGGCAGAAAATGTCGTCCATTGAGCGTATACGGTTCTTCCACCACGAGTATTTAGACGTGAAACAAAAGTTTGGTGTGAAGTTACATCCAGGCCTACAACGTCAATGTTTGCATGAAGTCGGCATTGTTGTAGATGATAATGTTAAGTCCGATGGTCTTTGAAAATATGAGTCTTGGTTTCAATTGGCGTTTAGAGATGGAGAAGTATGGGACCTACAAGATCAAATCTTCTCAATGTGGGAGAATAAAGAGGTAAAGGGTCAACGACAAAAGAAATGTAAGTTCGACCCTCAACTAGAGTTAAAGTCACAAGCCGCCAAGAAAATTGACTTGACAATTGAAGAAGCGGTAGACGACATGAAGCTGTCTCTGTGGAGAGCGATGCAAGGTATTAAGGACGAGCAGCTTCTTGTGTCTGTTTTGTCAAGGGTTGTGGCGAAGGATTTAAGCCTTGAAGAAATGGTCACTGAGTTCAATAAGTAAGTCTTTCAAATACTGAAATTGTAGTCTATCTGGTGTAATTCAAAGTTCTAATCTTGATTTCTAATTTTATAGTCATGAGGTGTACATGAAGATCTAAGAAGTTATGATGAAACAACTTGGATGTATAACTTGGGAACAAGTGACCTAGGATTATCCTCTAATGTCTTCATATAAGGCGTTATCAGAGTATTTTATTGCATTCAAGGATTGGGTTAGTATTGATGGTTTTTCATTACCCTTTCATCATATGTAGAGCTTGTATAATAATACCTGATGTCCTATTGCTTCTATTAGAAACCGTGTCGAGGCAAGAAACAAGGAGAAGTTAAGGATATACACGATTTCCCTACATCCTTCCTTGCACATCTCGAGCGAGCCAGAAAAGAAAAGGATCGTCGCTTAGTCAAGGTGTATGAAATGGAGGAAGATGGCTCCTTTAAAAAATTTAGCCACAAAAAAGATATTACGAGAGATCTTTACTACAATGTGGTTTGCGGTGATGTCGTCGACTTGATCCAAAAGGTGCCAAAGAAGGAATATACGCTAATGATTGCGGATATTCCTTACAGATTTCGAATGGCTGGGTCATCATACGACGATGAACCGTTTAGGTTTAAACAATTGGAGAAGATGGTCAAGCATTTCGCTGAGCTAACGACTGCATCGTTGTGGCGAATAGTTGTCTTTCATAGTATGGACCAAGGGTACTCGGTAGCTCAAGCATTGAGATCTCGTTGCCATGGCATCGAGAACCTTGCATGGTAAGGATTATTTATAGGTGTCTTTCACTATATTGCATTTCTTAAGGTTGTTCAATCTATTCTTAACCTGATGTATTATTTTTTATAGGATCAAGACCAATGTAAATAGAGGGCCAACTTTTCTGTTCGTTAATGCCATTGAATACATCATGGTTGGCTACTTCGATGAAATTAAGAAAGAGAGAATCAAGGAGCATTCTAATGAAGTGGGAGGTTCAAATCTGTTGGTATATCCAGCAGTGACACGGAAATTGCGACATGTCACCACGATAGAACGGGGACTTGTCAACCCATATCAAAAACCTCAACGACTTATGATGCGCTTGATCGAGATGTTTTCTATCAAAGGAGACTGGATATTAGATCTCTTTTCTGGCACAGGTATTCCTCGAACTAGGGTAACGATCTTGAGATAACCAATCCCTTTTTTTTTCGTTTGACAACTAAATCTTCTTGTTACTTACATCACAGGAACGACATCTGCATGTGCATTGAAGCTCTTTAGAAATACAGTTGCATTGGAGAAGGACGAGGACCAGGTTATATTTATTAATATGCGGATTAAGGCTTTGTGGGAGTGCCCAGACCAGGATGAGGAGGTCGGTGCAAAGAACCTCGCTAATACAGAACGGTTTCAACCTGCTTCGCGAGAGCCTATTCCTTCGTTAGCCGGCAAACCGAGGGAGCTAATAGAGCTTGATGATGAGCTTATAGAAGATATTTCGTTGGCTCGGCTGACAGGGGAAGCCAATGCACGTATAGCCGAAGAGAGTTCTACACAAGATGATGAAGAAAATGACGTTGATGAATTGATTGCTATGTAATAGACTCTATGAAGAAAATGACACTGACAATTTGTTAGGATTTCACATTATTAATACAAATTTTGGGTTGTTGAGCGGCAAGCTCAACCGCAGCCGGATCGGCTGAATAAGCCGGAGCCGATAAGCGAGACGGATCGGTAGTACGGTGAGCAACCGAACCGGTAAGCAGTGGACGCCGGGTGCAATCCGTAACTGGAAGTCCAATCGGAAGCCTAGTATAGGATAGACTACTAGGTAGCTATAGTCTCGTAGTAAGTGTCAGATGCTCGTGTGAGCATTGAAGTACATGGTACTTCTGTCAGTCCCAAGAGGACTTGTATAAATAGTGCTACTTAGCACAGTGTGTGTACAAAGTTTTGATATAATTTTGAAATTGTGTTCTGCTCTCTCTGTCTCTCTCTGTCTCTCTCTGTCTCTCTCTCTCTCTCTCTCTGTGTTGTTCTCTATTTTATGCTTCCGCAAACACTTACGTTCTCATGGTATCAAAGCGCGAGAAGAAAATCCTAACAGGTTGAAAACAGACACAGTAGAAGACATGGATAGAGGCATGGCTACGTCGCTCCCGGTGGAGAAGCTCGATAGGAGCAACTACGCATCCTGGTCTTACAAGATGCACTAGTACCTGCTTGGACACCGGTACTGGAGTTATGTCGAAGGAGTGAATGATGCGGCGCCCGACTCGGCACACAAGGACTTCCCAGTATGGGAATAGGCGGCAAGTAGGGTGATGTACTGCTTCGCGTCCAGTGTCGGCGATCAGCTGCTCAGCCACATCCGTGACGCCAAGACACCGAAGGATGCTTGGGGGAACCTGAAAAAGGTTTTCGCCGCAAGCACCACTGCCCGGAAGCTGCAACTCAGACAAGAGTTGAGCAATTTCGACAGAAGAACATGTCCGTGGCAGACTACACGGGCCGGATAAAGGAAATCTGCAACTCGCTCGCTTCTATCAATGTTACCGTAGAGGAAGACGAGATGGTGCAGGTATGTCTCGGAGGCTTGGCGTCCAAGTTCGGAGCGTTCCGGACTGCGGTGTGTACAAGGGAGAATACCCCCTCATTCTTCGACTTACAGTCGATGCTCCTTGTAGAGGAGAACCACGCCGGTGCATCTACCAGTGCATCCCCGGACAGCCAAATGTTGTACACGGGAACGGATCGGCTCCGTGGGCGTGGTGGAAGAGGTGGGTCGGCATGCAATGGAGGCGGCCGACAAGAGCAGGAACGAAGGCACTATGAGTGTGCCGACAACAGTTCCGGGACTTCCACAAGCAGGGGGAGTCAAGGCGGTGCCGAAGGCCGGCAAGACAAATCCGCTACGGAATGTTGGTACTGTGGCAAAAAAGGCCACAAGGAAAGCGAGTGCTGGAAAAAGCGTGCCGATTCGGACAAATCCGGATCCGGCAAGACCGGTAAGGGTGGCTGGCAAAACTCGCACTATGCAAATGGATCAGGAGGATCCGGAACCGGAACCAAAAAGGCCGGTAAGGGGCCAACCTTGGTGATGAATCACAAGGCAAACTCAATGAAGAAGACCACTTCCAAAATGGAGGAAGTGTGGTATGTTGATTCCGGCGCGTCGAACCACATGACGAGCCACAAAGAGTGGTTCTCCTTCTTGGAGAAACCGGATCAACCAGGAGTAGTCGAAACCGGAGACGACACTCCTCACCCAATCGTGCACGTCGGAGAAGTCCCTCTAAGCCACGTTGGACAGAAAGGGAAGCTGATGAACGTATTACACGTTCCGACAATCACGAAGAACCTGGTGTTCGTCGGTCAGATTGTCGACCAGGGGATGCAGGTGCGGTTTACGCACCTCGGGTGCTTCATTGAGGATGAGGGTGAAGTCATTGCGCAAGGGCGCAGAGACGGGAGGATGTTTATCCTCAACACCAATGACTTTGGCACCGCTCTATTCGCGAAACGACAGAAGGTCGAGTCGGACATCGACCTGTGGCACAAGCGGATAGGCGCCACGTCAACTACCGGAGGCTTCAAGACCTGCAAACGAAACAAGTCGTTTTCGATTTGCCGAAGTTCAGCGGCCGGAGAGCCGAAATTTGTGAAGCCTGCCAACTTGGGAAGCAACACCGGCTTCCATTCCCCACCGAACGGAACCGGAGCCGTAACAAGCTCGATCTCATCCATTCGGATGTGTGGGGACTGGCACAAAGTGTAAGCCTTGGCAGGAGCCGATACTTCGTCTCCTTCATCGACGACTATACTCGACATACTTGGATCTACCTCATTGAGTGGAAGAGCGAAGTCTTCAACTGTTTCCGGAGCCTCCAGAAGATGGTGGAACGGGAATCGGAGAGGAAGATCAAATGCCTTCGGTCAGATGGCGGAAAGGAATATTTTTCCGGCCAATTCACTAGTTATCTGCAGCAGAAGGGAATTCGGCGAGAGTTCAGTTGCAGATACACACTGGAGCAAAACGGTGTGGCCGAAAGGAAGAACCGGACACTCGTCGAAGCGGCAAGGGCAATGCTGGAGGAGAAGAGCATGCCCTGGTTCTACTGGGCGGAGGCGGTCCGGACGACCGTCTACATTCAAAACCGCATTGGTGACAAGGTGTCAGCTCATGAGCTGTATTTCGGGCGCAAGCCGAACTTAAGACACCTTCGGATATTCAGCAGCATAGCGTATGTGCATGTGCCGGATCAGAAGCGGAGAAAGCTGGATGCAAAATCGGAAAAATGCATCCTAGTCGGCTATGCTCAAGAGCAAAAGGGGTATAAGTGCTATAACCCCCGGACGAAGGAAGTCCGAGTTAGCCGGGATGTCGAGTTCGATGAATTGGCATCCTGGTACTCCGTACCGACTCCAACTTCCGATCCCGACCCAATGTCGGAAGATCAGGCTAGTGAGCCTGAATCAGCCCTGGCAGAGGATGATGAAGCCGGGACTCAAGATGAGAGTCCGGAATCGTTACGGTTGACTGGACCGAACGAGCGACTGAGTCGGTTGGACCAGTCGGATGAAGAGACGGCAAGTGGTGGAGACTCTGCCGTGCTCTCCCCGCGCAAGGAACCGAGGAAACGGTTCACGCGCAAAGAGAAGGGGAAGAGGAAGATGCCGGAATTCGAAACCGGCAACGATGAGTTGGATCGGTGCGTATCCGACTCCGGAAAGGAGAAAGGCGGATCTTCGGCAACGAAGACCGAACTGGCCAAGAAGGGCCTCAAATCAGGTGACGGTGCATTACGCCGATCAACCCGCCAGAAGGATCCCGTCATGCGGTACGGGTACAATGAATACATGGCGCATCATTATGCGTACATGACTAAGGTGACAGAAGTGCGTGAGCCGGAGAGCTACGCAGAAGCGACAAAGGACGCAAATTGGCGTGCCACTATGGACGAAGAAATGCGGGCACTCGATGCCAACGAAACTTGGGACCTAGTTGATCCTCCCCGTCACTGTAAACCGATCGGATGCAAGTGGGTGTACAAGGTCAAGTAGAACGCCGACGGTTCTGTTAACCGGTACAAAGCCCGGTTAGTGACGAAGGGATACGCGAAGACCCATGGAATCGACTACGAAGAGACCTTTGCTCCTGTGGCAAAGATGACGACGGTTCGTGTGGTACTGGTGGTTGTTGCAGCAAGGGGGTGACATCTTCACCAGATGGATGTGAAGAACGCCTTCCTTCAAGGAGAGCTTGAAGAAGAAGTCTTTATGACTCAGCCCCCCGGATTTCAATCGGAGATGAACAAGTCGGCGGTATGCCGACTGAAGAAGTCGCTTTACGGCTTGAAGCAAGCCCCCCGAGCCTGGAACTCGAAGATCACGCACCGGTTGCGTAAGCTGGGGTTTGCTGTCTCTAAGTCGGACTCTTCGTTGTTCATCCGGCAAGGCTCTGACGGTCCGGTATGTATACTCTTGTATGTGGATGATTTAGTCATCACCGGACCGGGTCTTCCCGAAATCAACCGCGTTAAGTCCCAGTTGTCGGACGCATTCGAAATGAAGGACCTGGGGGACCTTCATTATTTTCTTGGGATCGAAGTGATCCGGACCCCCGACGGCATATTGCTCTCACAACGACATTACGTGTTGAATATGCTGTATAAGTTTGGCATGACGGATTGACGACCTATCTCCACACCCCTAGACCGGAACCAGAAAGTCCGTCCCAACTCTGGACCGGCCTGCAATGAGAAACGGTTCCGACAGGTTGTCGGAAGCCTGATCTACTTAACCATCACCCGACCCGACATCAGCTATCCGGTTGGCATGGTAAGTCAGTTCATGCAGAAGCCGACCGTGGAGCACCTTCAGTGCGCGCAACGAATATTATGGTATGTCAGCGGCACTAAGGACCGGGGACTGCTATACCGACGAGGTATACCCGAAGAGCTTGTCGGTTACACAGATGCTGACTGGGCCGACGATGCGTCTGATTGCCGCCCCACTTCCGGATACATGTTCTCCATAGGTAGCGCGGCCGTTGCATGGAGCAGCAAGAAGCAGCCCACAGTGGCTTTGTCAAGCACTGAGGCTGAGTACCGGGCCGCTACCGTTGCCACTTGTGAAGCCATCTGGCTTCGGCGACTGCTGCGAGACTTGCGGATCGAGGTACCGACCCCGATCCCGATTTACTGCGATAACATGAGCAGCCTGCAGCTCGCCAGGAACCCTGTGTTCCATGCTCGCACAAAGCACATCGAGATGCACTACCACTTTGTGCGTGAGCGGGTCCTAAGCGGTGAAGTTGACCTACGGTATGTTCATACGGATCGGCAAGTTGCCGACATCTTCACCAAGCCGCTCGGATCGGACAAGTTGCAGCACTTTACCGACATGCTTGGTATTCAGCATCTCGATGTGCCGCACTTGAGGGGGAGAAGCAAGGGCAAAGTCTCTACCGATACGGGCAAAGGCCAAAGAGCTGTTGAACCCGTCGGTAAGAGGAGAGCCGGAAGAAGAGGAGACAAGAAGATGAAGGAAGCCGAGTCGACGAAGGAAGTCGACACATCCGAACAGGTCGGAGCAAGCGGCTGTGAAGAAGAGTTGTGCACTCAGGAAGAGAAGTGCATGCTGTGCGGAAGTCATCATGACGGTACTGACCATGATGCGGAGTCGAATGGAGAATTCGATTTCGGTTCACCGGCTGAAGAAGCTGAGGGAAGCATGGAGAAGGCCAAGACTCGGAAGTGGTCCGATGTGGTGAGAGGCCTGAAGCCGGAAGTCGAATCGGAGAGTACCGATTCAGACAAGAGCTGGAATGAGTCGGAGACAGCTGACTCGGATCAACAGATGGATCTGGACGAGTCGGATCGACTGAAGGCCAAGGGGACACGGTCACAGCGGAAGTTGATGCCATCGTGGGAGAACCGACGGATCGACAAGTGCCGGAGTCACAACAACGTGAGTGCTGAGATGGGTCTATTGAGCAGACATGCCGACCGAGAGGGTCGAGGCGCGCAGAACCAAAGGGGTCGCGGCAAACGGGACTGGACCGGACGAGGAGCGCGAGCAAGGCGGAGTGACGCCAGGAGAAGTCGGTTGGAAGAACCGACTGCCACAGAGGTCGACACTACGACCCCACCTCAGGTTGAGCTTGAGGGGGAGTGTTGAGCGGCAAGCTCAACCGCAGCCGGATCGGTTGAATAAGCCGGAGCCGGTAAGCGAGACGGATTGGTAGTACGGTGAGCAACCGAACCGGTAAGCAGTGGACGCCGGGTGCAATCCGTAACCGGAAGTCCAATCGGAAGCCTAGTATAGGATAGACTACTAGGTAGCTATAGTCTCGTAGTAAGTGTCAGATGCTCGTGTGAGCATTGAAGTACATGGTACTTCTGTCAGTCCCAAGAGGACTTGTATAAATAGTGCTACTTAGCACAGTGTGTGTACAGAGTTTTGATATAATTTTGAAATTGTGTTCTGCTCTCTCTGTCTCTCTCTGTCTCTCTCTCTCTCTGTGTTGTTCTCTGTTTTACGCTTCCGCAAACACTTACGTTCTCATGGGTTTTACCTAGTGGATTCTATTCTTTATAATCTTCTATATGTTTCAAATTTATATTTATATACTTGGTTAGTAGATTTATGACATTGGTTTCACCGCGTGCATAGCTGACTACCAAATTTATGGAGAAACATGAATTAGTTTAAATTGAGGCTGATTTTGGTCCAAGCTAACCTTAACAGAACATGGCCCTACAATTGTTGCCATGACTGTCCATGTTGTTATTATGGATCTTTGTCTTCTATTGTTAAAACTATTATGTTTCTATTCCATTGCTGCTTAGATTGTGTAGTGTGTTGATAATGGTTCCAGTTGCATTATCGTTCAGAATTTGATCCTGTGTGAATCACCTAAGCAATAGAGTAGATCAATTTTAAATACAGGTATGAAAGCCTAATAGGTTTGTTATTTCCACGACATTATCCTAAAGTTCACTGCCTTACATTGTCCGCAATTATATACGTATGGTTTGATCCCATATGAACAAACTGAGGAATAGATTAGATCAACTTTAAATACAAGTATTGAATACTTTAATAAGTTAGTTATTCCAATCACTTATCCTAATGTGCACTATCTTACATTTTCCACAATTACATACATGCACGTATGGGTCAAAGTATAAATTATAACTCATTTTATTAGTATGGATACAAGTACACCTGATATTTTTGTAAAACTTACCTAATTAATATAAGTCTTTAAGTTAGTGTTTCCCTTGTCGCACAGTAGTGACATATTGAGCCATTGTTGAACTTTATTATGCCTACATTAACTTATCAACGCGTCTAAACTTGCATGATTTCTAATGATCTCCACTCGTAGACCTATCATGTATTTTTATATTTGCAAATTCTCATCAAGTTGAGGAACATGTGATACTAGTGCATCCAATTTTTGTAGAGAGGGTGTATTTGCTTCGTTTTAAGAAGATTCTACAAGTGGAATGCGCAATCCTTCCACTTGTGAATGCGAACGTGTTATCACAAGAGTATAAAGAGAAATTACTCAATAAATTGCCAGTTTTTTATGAGAAAAGTTTGGTTCATATTGTTCCACGGAGGCCACTAATGGAATACCGAGATATATTAAAGCAAGAGTGTCTTGTATGGGTTGAGGTAGAGTGCACATATTCAATGGTCTAGCCAATATTACAATCAACAATGGAAAAGTTGGGAAAGATCTTGGTGCCTCCTAGTGCTAATGCTCAAAATCGATATTGAATGTGTATTTTTTGGAATACTACTATAAAGAGGCCAAGTTGTTTATAGATTGTATGCTCTGGTATGCCTCCCATGTATTTTCGGCTTAAATGGGGTACATTTGGAGGACATTGATTCCATTGTGGTGTGTTGGGGCATTTTATGGTTGAGTGTACTCAGAAAAGAAATAATGTAGTGGAAGTGGTACATGAAGAGCCTACAACTCATGATTAGATTCAAACTTTGGAGCAAACAAAGGAGCCACAAATTGTGAATGACAAGGATGGAAAGACTCTAGAGGATGAAGGGCAATGGTCAATAGTTTCTAGAAAGATGAAGAAGTTTAATAAGAATGTTGGGCATAATGTATCTATGGAGAAGGTCACATTGATTTAACAAACAAATCCCATGCGGAATAAACCATGGGCTCGTCAAGAGGACTATCCAAAGAAATTATCTTTTCATAATAAAGGTAATTTGTATGCTTCGTGGAATAAACGAAAATCGGTGCCTTGTTCACATGAGGAGCCATCAGGGTCTGGAGTTTTGCATTCCCATAGTAATTCATATGCAATCGTAGGGGATTTATTTCAAGATATGGCAGAAACATTGGCAGTGAAAGAGAAGGAGATTTCTCGAATAAAAGGTAAAAATAAAGTATGAAGATCACCACATGGAATGTGAGGGGATTGTGTTCTAGATTTAGAATGCATGAGGTTTGTAGGATTGTGTTAAGTGAGCAATGGGATGTTTTATGTGCAGTAAAGCATAAAGATCATTGTAATGTTGGATTAATTAGTTTTTCTAAGGTTTATACATTATGTTATGCTGGCAATGTTCATGGGGATTATTCTGGGATTGTCATGTTTATAAGAGATAAATATCACCCAAAAGTAATTGTTTTAGATGAATTTAGAAGATTTATAGTGGTAGAGATATTTTATGAAGGGCAAGTTCTTTGGTTAGTTGGTGTGTACGCTGTAAAAAGTAACGTGCGGAAGCAAGTATGAAGACGGAACAGAAGGAAGAAAACTCAGGTTTAATGGAGAGCTTGAGCTTACGCAGTATACGCGGGAGAGACATAGAGAGTGGGAGAGAGAGAACACAAGACCTATATTCAACAACAGTACACAATCTCTATTCACCACACTCTATACATATGTGTGTTCAATGAACACTTTTATACAAGTCCTAGAAGGACTGACCGAAGTATCGACAATACTTCAATACTCATTAAGAGCTCCTACACTAACTCCCAAATATATTCCTCACGGAATATCTTTCCTAACGGCCTCCCGGATTACGAACCGATCCGGCCCTACCTACGCACCGGTCTGCGTACCGGTTTACGCATTCGGCCTAACCGATCGGTCCCAACCGATCCGGTCCTCGGCTTCTTCAGCCGATCCGGCCGATGTTGAGCTTGTCTCTCAACACTCCCCCTCAAGCTCAACTTGAGGCTCTTCGGGATCTTCAGGCTCACAGCTCCGGTTCCTCTTGGCTTCACGCCTCGCTCGCGCTCCACGGCCTGTTTGACTCCGCACGCTTCGACCCTTCCGGTCGGCTTGTCTGCTCATGTGGCCCTTATCAGCTCTTCTGCTGTTGTGGTGTTGACGCTTCTCTGCTGCCTTTTCTTCCATTTGGGCCTCAGTTGATTCAACGTATCTGAATCAAACATCCGAACCGACTCGGCTACCTCCGATTGGTTTTCGCTCTCGTCCGAGTTGGCTGTCTCCAACTCGTCTTCGGTCTTCTCGCCCTCAGTGGCGTCATCTTCCCCATGCGTGGTTGGCTTCGGCTCTCTCCTTCGGTTGCTCCCCTTCTGTCCGCTTCCGGACTTTTCCGTGGGTCCGCCCTCGGCTTCTTCAGCCGATCCGAAGTCGAACTCGACAACCGAGTCAACCGACTCTGTGTCGCGGTCTCAACTCCTTTCCTGCTGCCTTGCTTGGTCGTTCGGGACTGTTCTCCCCCTCAAGTTCGGTACGTCGAGGTGACGCAATCCGAGCGCACTTGAGAATTGCCGCAACTTGTCCAGACCAAGAGGCTTGGTGAAGATGTCGACAATCTGCCGATCCGTCGGAACGTACTGAAGTTCGACTTCACTGGAAAGGACACGCTCACGGACGAAATGGTAGTGCACCTCAATGTGCTTGGTCCGTGCGTGGAAAACAGGGTTTTTCGCGAGCTGGATGCTGCTGAGGTTGTCGCAGTAGATCGTCGTTGGATCGGACACCTTCACCTGTAGATCCTTAAGTAGCCGCTTCAACCATATGGCTTCGCATGTCGCGACAGCCGCTCCTCGGTACTCAGCTTCGGTGCTCGACAATGCAACTGTCGGCTACTTCTTATTGCTCCACGCGATCGCGGCACTCCCGAGGGAGAACGTGTATCCTGACGTGGATCGGTGATCGGCGGCATTGCCAGCCGAATCAGCATCGGTGTAGCCGACTAACTGCGCAGCTGCACCGGTCCGATATAGCAGTCCCCGGTCCTTAGTGCCGTTGACATACCGAAGTATGCGTTGTGCACACTGGAGGTGCTCCTCGGTAGGTCGCGCCATGAACTGACTGATCACTCCGACCGGATAACTGAGGTCGGGTCGGGTGATGGTCAAGTATATGAGGCTTTCGACAATTTGTCGGAACCTCGTCGGGTCGCATACCTTTCCCGTATCGGGACGAAGCTTGACGGTTCTGTCCAAAGGAGTTGAGACGGACTTACAGTCGGCCATCCCGAATTTGAAGAGCATACTCAGCACGTAATGACGTTGGCTGATCAATATGCCTTCGGGGGTACGGATCACTTCGATCCCGAGGAAGTAATGAAGGTCCCCCAGTTCCTTCATGTCGAACGATGCCGCAAGCTGGAGCTTCACGCGGTCGATTTCACCTAGGTCGGCGCCGGTGATGACCAAGTCATCAACATATAGTAAAATACTAACCGGTCCGAGTCGACCTTTCCGAATGAACAGGGAAGAGTCCGATTTTGACGTGACGAAGCCCATCCGACGCAGTTGTTGCGTGATCTTTGCGTTCCAGGCACGCGGGGCTTGCTTCAGTCCGTAAAGGGACTTCTTCAGTCGGCATACTACCGAGGAGTTCGTTCCAAAGTGAAATCCGGCGGGCTGTACCATGTACACCTGTTCCTCAAGGTCACCTTGCAGGAACGCATTCTTTACATCCATCTGATGTAAGTGCCACCCCTTCACCGCAGCTACTGCGAGCAAAACACGGACGATCATCATTTTCGCGACCGGCGCAAACGTCTCATCGTAGTCGATGCCGTGTTTCTGCGTGTAGCCCTTTGCCACTAGCCGAGCCTTGTACCGGTTGACCGAGCCATCGGTGTTGTACTTGACCTTGCACACCCACCTACGCCTGATCGGTTTTACCCCTGTTGATGCGTCAACCAGGTCCCAGGTCTCGTTCTCCGCCAATGCGTGCATCTCTTCCTCCATCGCGGCACGCCAATTCACGTCTTTAGCCACTTCTGCGTAGCTCTCCGACTCACGCACTTCCGCTACACGGGTCATGTACGCATAATGATGCGCCATGTACTCGTTGTATCCGAACCGCAAAACATGATTCTTCTGGCGGGTAGATCGGCGTAATCTCACATTAGCCGATGTCAAGGCCTTCTCGGTCGACGCGGACTTCACCTTTAAAGACCCGTCACCGGTTCCCTCGGAGTCGGACTCGCGTCGGTCTGACTCGTTCTTATCCGTGCCGGAATCCGACACCTTCTTCTTCCCTTTCTCTTTGCGCGTAAGCCGTCTCCTCGACTTCCTGCGCGGGGAATGCACGGCCGAGTCTCCACTACTCGCCTGCTCTTCATCAGACTGATCGTACCGACTCAGTCATCCAATCGGTCCACTTAAATGGAGTGAAATCGGACTCTCTTCACGGGTCTCGATTTTGGGCTCATCCGGAGGCATCTCGGCCTCGCTGACCTCATCATCAGAACACGGATTGGAGTCGGGGGCTGGTACCAGGACGCGGACTCGTCAAACACAACGTCACGGCTAACACGCGCTTGTTTGGTGCGAGGGTTATAGCACTTATAACCCTTCTGCTTGTCCGAGTAACCGACCAAAATGTATTTCTCGGCCTTTGCGTCCAGCTTCCTCCTTTTCTCCTTCGGTATATGCACATACGCAATGCTACCGAACACCCTCAAGTGTCGCAAGTTCGGCTTTGTTCCGAAATATAGCTCGTGCGCCGACACTTTGTCTCCGATCCGGTTCTGGATGTATACCGCGGTCCTTACCGCCTCGGCCCAATAGAACTTGGGCAAGCTCTTCTCCTCTAGCATTGCCCATGCCGCTCCCACAACTGACCGATTCTTCCTCTCGGCCACACCATTCTGCTCCGGCGTGTATCTACAACTGAATTCGCGCCGAATTCCCATTTGTTGTAGATAACCGTTGAATTGACCGGAGAAGTACTCTTTCCCACCATCCGACCGCAGGCACTTGATCTTTCATCCCGTTTCCGTTTCCAGGAACCCTTTGAGGTCCCGAAAACAGTCGAAGACTTCGCTCTTCCTCTCAATGAGGTAGATCCACGTGTCCCGCGTGTGGTCGTCGATGAAGGAGATGAAATATTGGCTCCCGCCAAGACTAACATTTTGTGCTGGCCCCCATACATCGGAGTGTATAAGGTCGACCTTGTTCCGGCTCCGGTTTCACTCGTTGGGGAAGGGAAGTCGGTGTTGCTTCCCGAGCTGGCAGGTGCTGGCAGGCTTCACAAATTTGTGCCTTTCGGCCACTAAATTTGGGCAATCCGAACACTACCTGTTTCGATTGCAGATCTTGAAGTCGCTGGTAGTTGACGCGGCCTATCCGCTTGTGCCACAAGTCGATGTCCAACTCGGATTTTTGTCCCTTCGCGAACATTACGGTGCCACCATCAATGGAGTCGAGGATGAACATCCTCCCGTCTCTGTGCCCTTGCGCAATCACACAACCTTCTTCCTCAATGAAGCACCCGAGGTGTGTAAACCGAACCTCCATCCCTTGGTCGACGATCTGTCCGACCGAGACCAAGTTCTTCGTGATTGTCGGAACGTGCAGCACGTTCATGAGTTTCCCTTTCTGCCCGACATGGCTAAGGGGAACTTCTCCGACATTCGCGATAGGATGCGGAGTGTCGTCTCCAGTTGCGACTACTCCAGGTTGTATCGGTTTTTCAAGGTACGAGAACCACTCCTTATGGCTCGTCATGTGGTTTGACGTGCCGGAGTCTACATACCACACCTTGTCCGATCTCAGGGTGGTCTGTTTCATTGAGTTTGCTTCGTGTCTCGTCACGAAGGCAGACCCTTCTCCGGCTCTCCCGGAGTCTTCGGCGTAGTGTGATCGCTGCCGATTTCCCTTGTCGGTATGTCCGGAGCCGTTTTCGGAACCGGTTCTCTCCGAATCGGCGCGCTTCTTCCAACACTCACTTTCCCTGTGGCCTTTCTTGCCACAGTACCAGCACTCCGCGATGGCCTTCCCTTGCCGGTTCTCATCGCTTCGACTCCCCCTATTTCCAGAGGGTCCGGAGTTGCTGTCAGCATCATTTCGGTGCCTTCTTCCTTGATCTCGTCGGCCGCCTCCATTGCGCGCCAACTCGCCTCGTCCTCCACATCCACGGGGCCTATCTCCCTCCGTGTACAACATTCTACTGTCGGTGTGCGTGCTTGTAGACTGTAAGTCGAAAAAGGACAGCGTATTCTCCCGGGTACACACAGCCGTTCGGAATGCTCCGAACTTCGACGCCAAACGTCTGAGACAGATCTGGACCATCTCGCTCTCCTCGATGTTCACCTCTATGGAGGCGAGGGAGTCGTAGATATCCTTGATCTTCGAGGTATAGTCCGCCACCGACAAGTCGCGTTGTCGTAAGTTGATCAACTCCTATTGGACCTGAAGCTTCCTGGCTCTGGTGCTCGCGGTGAAAATCTTCTTCAGATTTTCCCACGCACCCTTCGGTGTCTTTGCATCCCGAACATAGCTCAATAGCTGTTCGCCCACACACGACGCGAAGCAGTATAATACCCTGCTCGCCGATTGCTCCCACGACAGGAAGTCTCTGTGTGTGGATTCGGGTGCCGCGTCATTAGCTCCTTCGACATAACTCCAGTAGCCGTGCCCGAGCAGGTACTGGTGCATCTTGTAGGACCAAGACGCGTAGTTGGTTCTGTCGAGCTTCTCTGTTGGAAACGAGCTCGCCATGCCTCTATCCATCGTTCTTCTTGTTCTTCTTCGTCAAGCTGTGTCGGCTGCAGAGAGGTTCTCAACCCTCGCGCTTTGATACCATGTAAAAAGTAACGTGCGGAAGAAAGTATGAAGACAAAACAGAAGGAAGAAAACTCAGGTTTAATGGAGAGCTTGAGCTTACGCAGTATACGCGGGAGAGACATAGAGAGTGGGAGAGAGAGAACACAAGAACTATATTCAACAACAGTACACAATCTCTATTCACCACACTCTATACATATGTGTGTTCAATGAACACTTTTATACAAGTCCTAGAAGGACTGACCGAAGTATCGACAATACTTCAATACTCATTAAGAGCTCCTACACTAACTCCCAAATATATTCCTCACGGAATATCTTTCCTAACGGCCTCCCGGTTTACGAACCAATCCGGCCCTACCTACGCACCGGTCTGCGTACCGGTTTACGCATTCGGCCTAACCGATCGGTCCCAACCGATCCGGTCCTCGGCTTCTTCAACCGATCCGGTCGATGTTGAGCTTGTCTCTCAACACGCATCAAATGTTTCACAATAATGAAAGTTGTTATGGAGATCTCTAAACTCAATGCTTGATAATGGTAGACTAGGTTTATTGATGAGAGATTTTAATGTTTGTTGTGCAACAGATCAATCAACATCTATCCACTCTATTATGGATGGACCAGAGGCTCAAGAATGGGGAGATTTTGAGACAGATGTCATGTTAAGGGATGTATGGAAATGGATAAAGGGAGATGAACTTGGCTATGCCTTTCAATCGGCTCAATATAAGGATACTTGGAGTAGGTTGGATCGAATGTATGTAATTTATACCAAAGAATTTTTACTAGAGATTTTGGATATTTCAGTGTCTTATGGGTCAATTATATCAGATCATTTCTCATTAATTTTTGAATTCACTCACCACTCAATTAGAGTTTTTCATGAGTTTTTAGGAAAACCACCATTGATTTTTAATTCATCATTTTTGGATCATGAGGTCTTTCATGCCTATATATGTCAATTGATTGATATATTTGCCTATCGTGTTTAATTTGATGGGTATGAAGCGTGGGAAGTATTTGTTGCAAATGTTCAGAGGTTACCTAAGTATTATGGAATTCACCATGCTTTTAAAAGGGGAAAGAAATTAAGTCTCCTTGTTAATTTGCTTGCTAAATGCAACTCATTGTTAACTTATTGGCCAACGGATGTAGAGTTGATGGGATATCAAGAGGTATTAATTTCTGTGATACATGATCTTACGGCTAAAAATTATCAACATGCTAGACTACATCGTCTAAGACAAGAAGTGGAGGATGCTAATTGTCAATCACATAAGTTTTTCATGACCTTCATGAATCACATGCACGATATAATGTGGTAAGGTTAGAGGAAAATGGTATCATGTTTTCCGATCCTCAAGAAATTGTGAAGAAATGCATAGAATATTATACACAATTGTTGGATGTACAAGTGTGTATTGATGATAATGTTAAAAAGGATAGAGATGTATTTTTAATGGAGTGAAAAATCATGTATCGCATGATGTGGCACAATTATTAGATGCTAATATTTCAAAGGATGAGGTGGAACATGTCATGTCACATCTTGCTAATGATAAGAGTCTTGGGTGGGATGGATTAACACATGAACTCTTTAAAAAATTTGTGATTAAGTTAAAGGGGCCTTTTACAGTTTTATTTTAGAAGGTGTGAACATTAGGGGAAATGCCTCATTCTTGGAAGATTGTTTTGATAAAGCTTTTGCCGAAGGTGCCTTCTCCATCTTCCTTTGCTCAATGGAGGCCTATTTCATTGATGGGGGGAATGTACAAGATTTTTGCAAAAGTGATCGCCAATAGGTTGCATAAGGTTTTACCTTCTATTATTCATAATGCGCAATATGGGTTCTTGGCAAAAAGAGACATTTTACATAATATTTTAAATGTTCAAATGACAATTGACTATGCAAAGGAGTCTACACAAGAATTAGTGTTGCTACAATTGGATATCGAGAAAACCTATGATAATGTGGATTGATCATTTATAAATCAGTTGTTGTCTCATATGGGTTTTGGTGATCGTATGTCTAAATTGATATACACATTAGGGGAGGGTTCGGTTTCACATGTGATGTTTAATGGAGCAGTAACACAACCGATTTCTATTCGAAGATCAGTTAAGCAAGGATGTCCGGTAAGTCCTTTACTCTGCACTATTGTGACACATCCTATTCTTGTTAAGTTACACAATATGGCTATGGAGGAAGAATTGTTTGGACTAAGGTTGCCATCAAAGTCGCCATGTACTGTTCAAGCTCTCGCAGATGACCATATTATGTTTTTGGCGCCTTATTGGGAAAATATTAGTAAGACAAGACATGTGTGGGAATTGTTTTCAAATGCTTTAGGGTTGAGAATTAATATGCATAAATCTATCCTCATTTCATGTATAGAATAAGATGTGTTAGGGTTGGGGTGGTCAGGAAGGATAGTACATCATGGTATGATTTGTCGTCACCTTGGATATCCAATTGGGGTGGAAGTTTCTCATGTGAAACTTATTGAGTGGGTATCCAAAAGGTTGGAGGATAAGTTTATGTATTGGAGGTCTTAATTTTGGCCTTTTAATGTACGACTTAAGGTGGCCCAATCGATTATGGTCTCTATGGTATCTTATTATCTTCATTTGCTCCCATGGTCAAAGAAAGCTCTTGAAATGTTGTCATGATCAATGATAATGTTATGGAAAAGAAAAAGGAAAAGTGCCTTATTGTGGTTGGCATGGGATCATGTTTGTACTCCGAAGCGTCTTGGTGGGGCATCGATATTGAATCTATATGAGCATATGGTGGCTCGTCGATTTACTTTCATGCGATTTATGTTTGAAGGTGTACAACCTTGGACATAAATGGTGGCGTACTTTATAGAGAAGAACATAATTAAACTTGGAAACATGAAGGTTGAAGCTAATTGGTGGAATGTAATTAATTTTGATAGGGATGTCAAATGTGCAGGGGCTATGATAATTAACCATTTGTTGACATCTTGGCAAAGTATGTTGGATTTTGTGGAATGGCATCCTCCACAAGAAAGGGGATGTGCCAATTCATCACAAATGGAGGTTTTGGCGACATCAAGGTTGTTGAGGTGGGAAGGTAAACAAATTCTTAACCTTCAATTTAATTGGATGGCTAGATTGGGTTTGGCAACAGTTAAGGATGCTATGTTGGTGTCACAAAGAAGATTAATGGCCTTTTGAACAATAAGATCAACATTTCGTATTCCAAAAGGTTATACCTTTATTTGGGATAAGTTGCAAGAAATACTATCTTCGTATGAGCCAATTCCTGATTTAGATGTGCGATCTCAAGTGCTTGATTGGAGGTTTGTTGGAAATAAGAGATTGACTGTGATCTCAACAAATGTTGCTTATCACAAGTTGATTGACAAACATAAGTGGTTGGAAGAAAGGGTTATAAAGATATGGGGTTTTCATAAGCCCATTACTTGGTGGCTTCATGTGATCAAGGCAGGTTGGTGTTGTCGATTGATGCTACGAGCCAAGGCATTTATTTGGAGAGTTATGGTTGGAGCTTTGCCATTGGGGGATGCATTAAAAAAAAGAAACATTACTTAAGGATCATGTTTGTTTTGTTCGGTGGAATTGGAACATAATAGGCATCGATTTATTTCATGCCCGACAGTAAGGATGGTTTGGAGGTGTATCAATTTATTGTGGATGTCTCTAATTGGAGTAAGCCTATCTTCCTTCAGTTGGGTTTTTGCACATATGAAGAACAATGAACCAATGCCTCATTTTCAAATTTTTTTGAGTTCTTGAGGTATTGGGGACTATGGTTCAATTGGAATATGTGGAATGCCTTCACTTTTGATTCACAAGTTGGGGTGAGAAAATATGTTCTAAAGTTAAATGAACTTCTTTTGTGGCAGTTGACAATGCTAGAGAAGTCACGAAATCTCAACCATGAAGAGAGAGAACTCTGCAAGGTCACATATCATCATATTGCCATTTGAATTAGTGTGTAGGGTGGCATTGAGTTTGGAGTCGTAGTAGTCTTTAGATCCCCTAGATAGAAGGTGTTCTATACTTTGTAGTAAGTTAGTCATGGTGGTGTTTTTTCTTTCGTAATGAAAGCCATTATTTACAATGACAGAGAGAGAGAGAGAGAGAGAGAGAGAGAGAGAGAGAGAGAGAGAGAGAGAGAAGAAAGAAAGAAAGAAAGAAATATTAATGTCTTCTAAGGCCAAAATTGGCCCATGAGACAATTGGTTTACAACAAAATGGGATATTTACCCATTCATCGAAAGTAAAAATAAAAAAAAATAAAAAATAGAGCTTTTAAGCTAAATAGTTCTAGTAAAATAACAAACATGTTCTACAATGAAATAACTTTATACTAGGCCTAGTTTCATTTCCATCCAAGTCTCTCAAAAAGAAGCGGGAGGTCAAAGGGTTTCGATGAGGATGTGGTCCCTTGTGGTCCCAATGTAGAAGGTACCCCAACCATAGCTTCTAGTCGGCGTATCTCACGTTCCCTTATCTTCTTAATCGTTTCTACTCCACGTCGAGTTGTTTTGAAGCCCAACATCCGAGGGCATTTGGTTGTTCTTTGCATTTTTGCTTCCTCAAGAGAGAGGCCGAGTGGCATAAGTGTATCCACATTCATCGTCTCCTCTTGTTCCTGAAAAATTATACTACTTACATGTTGATGAATATTAAAATGGTTATGGTTAAAACTTTGTAGCTTATTCTCCCTATGTTGTTTTAGCTCTAAGATATACCTACCTAGTCTCTTTATATCTGGGGTATCTAATAGTTTAGAGAGGGTGGGAGAGGGTCCTAATATGTCTTGGTATTCCGCCCTTATCTCAGCATAGGTTGGACACTTGCATGTAAAGTGATACTCATCCTCTATCTCTATGTGACATAATCTATATAGCCTTTCCTCTTTAGGGACTCTATTAGCCCGACCATTCTCAATCTCAAGTTGGTGAGATGATATCCTAAGTTGTCCAATGGACACCCTTAGTGCATTTGATAAGAATGTATCTAGATATCTTGGTCGTGTAATAAAACCTAACTTAGAGAAGTGCAAGAAGTGTTCCTTATAGTACAACATTTTAGATGGGAGTGGTTCTCATGGGGGAATCCATGTATATCGGGTGTATATTTTCAATATTTCTTGGGGTATTACTTTATTACGGTCTTCATGAGATATTAAAGTTTGATTAGTCCCATGGTTATACTTAAGGGGAGTTAGGTTATTAATGTCTATGCCATTTGCAAGTAATCAACTCACTACAATGCTATACCAAGAGCTAGTGTCTCCAAACGTATATAGGGATCCGGATGCCTCAAAGGCTCGACGGGAGATCCTATCTTGTGGTTGGCTATGTATCCGATGAATTAAAATTACCACTTGGAAAAATGCTTCTACTAACATCGGGGGCAAACTAAACTCTGCTCTAATAATGTCATGTGGTACTGTCAATTTGCTTCAGAGTTGACGTGATAGCATTGTCACCAAAGGTCTCTCTAATTGTGTCCACATAAAAGATGCCCATACTATTGATGCATACATGAGGGCAAGGGTCACTAATGAGTTGAAGAGCCATCCCTTAGTCCATGTCTCTTGAAAGTATGCTTGATGGTATTGTCTCTCTAAGAGTGAGAGGGATGCATACCCTCTCGTTAGCCTATCTTTGGCTACCTGTGTTACAAGCATGACCATATAATATCCCATGGTGAGAATTTACCGTAGTATTCTATACACGTGGATAAGTGTGAGGATTAAACGAGAGTGTAAAGAAGGGGAGGATTACTTTTAATCCTCGGGATTGAGACAACCCATTAGGCCAAGTGTGAACTTGCCTGGGGGCCATGGGTTTCGCTATAAATAAGAGGCCTAACTACCCTCATTTCATCATCTTGTTGACTACGTCGAGACTCTGCCTTGTGGTGGGTCAACTCTTGTAGTGAGCGCGCCAGCACCAGGTACGACTCGACGCCACGGCGGTGGTATGGGACGCCGATTGAGGCTCGAGTCCTTCTCGATCCCTTCGCTCGGGGGTGGATCGACACCCTTCTTTCTCTCTCTCCTTTCTTTCTATCTATCTATATTCTATCCTTATCTAATGCTTACATTAGTTCATGTCTCTAACAGCCTGGGTCATCGAGAATTTACCTGAACGAGCACTAAAAGTGATTCCCAAGCATACATATGATCCGACTACCTCAACTGGTTTAAAAGAGAGGATTAGGTGACATTTGATCCTAACTCGGGATGATGTATGAGAGAGAGAGAGAGAGAGAGAGAGAGAGAGAGAGAGAGAGAGAGAGAGAGAGAGAGAGATGTACAAGGTGGAGACTAGGTGGTCATGGGTTCAACCCCTACATTCCATAGTGGCATCTAGTGAAATAAGAGGTATCTATGGAGTAATAGAGAGGCGAGGAAATTGGGGTTTGAACCCAAGATGTAGTGAAATAAGAGATATCTAGAGAGAGATGTAACTTAGTTGGTAAGGTTGCCCAATGGAGACTAGGTGGTCATGGGTTCAACCCCTACATTCCACAATCCCCCACAATGGCATTTAGTGAAATAAGAGATATCTATGGAGTATAGATGTAGAGAAATGAATCGTTAATCCACAAGAAGAATACGTTGAGAATATACAACTTGACGCACACACATCAAAACAATGCACACAGATTTTATGTGGAAACCCTAAATGGGAAAAACCACTGGGAAAAACCACTGGAACAGAGATTCCACTATACACAAGAGAGTACCGAAAACGGTTACAATCATCTCTAATACACACAGAGGATAACCTGCTTAGGGTTCTTAGCAAGTTCGCTAAACTTTGCTGCCGCTATCTCATCCACTCACATGCTCTCTCTTCTCTGTCACACTACCTTATAGAGGCTCATCCACTTTTCTAAACTATACCCAACACACTATTCTCACAAGTTCTACGTTTGCCCTAGATGTATTTATACTCATACATCATATTGACTATTTAAAAGTGTAGCCCCTACTAAACATCACTACTATTATTATCTATAATAGTAAGTATCCATCGGCCGACTCTAGTGTCGACTGTCCAGTCGGTCCGACTAGTCGGCCTAGTCATCGACCATCCAGTCGTGTCTTCAACCTAAATCTCCTTCCTGTCGACTCACCTAGTCGATTATCACAATCAACTTTCTCGCAGTCGACTCTTCAACCTCGGTCCGAACAGTTGGATCCTCCTTGTCTTCGACTGTCGACACCTCTTGGCCCAAAGAGTCGGTTCCTCCCACTGGAGGGACATATTCCCAACAAACTCCCCCTTCACTCCGGTGGGTAGGAGTCGGTCAGTCCTGTCTTCTGTCGACAGACTCTGAGTCTTTCCATTGGTAGGTTCTTCGTGAGCATGTCAGATCCATTTTCGTCGGTATGGATCTTCAGGAGGAAAAACTCCCCTTCATCTACCTTCTCTCGTAACGAGTGATACCTCCTTTGTATATGCTTGGTCTGAGAGTGGTATGCAATGTTCTTTGCAAGATGTATGGCACTCTGATTATCACAGTGGAGGAAACATTCTTCTTGCTTCATCCCAAGTTCACTGAGGAAGCTCTTCATCCAAATCAGCTCCTTGCCGGTCTCTACCGTTGCCATATACCTTGCCTTTGTGGTCGACATGGCCACAGACTTCTACAGTCGTGACTGCCACGACACTGCTCCCCTTGCATAGGTCATCACGTACCCTAACGTGGATCGGCTCAAGTCTACATCCCTTGACATGTCCGAATCGGTAAACCCTTCGGACATGGGTTTTCAGACACCATACCTTAGGCATACCCCCGAGGTGCCTTTTAAGTACCTGAGTATCCACTTCATTGCTGCCCAATGTTCTCATCCTGGATTACTCATATATCGGCTTACTGTTCCCAATACAAATGCTATGTTTGGACTTGTGCAAACCATAACGTACATTAAACTTCCGATATTGAGGCATATGGTACTTTCTTCATCTCAGCCTTTTCTCTCTCCCCTCTCGGACATTGTTTAGCATTTAACTTGCAGTTGGTCGTCAACACAGAGCCGACCGACTTTGCTTCCGTCATGTTTAACCTCTCTAAGACCTTTGTCACATACTTCTGTTGTGACAAACACAACATTTTCTTAGTTCTATCTCGAACTATTTGCACCCCCAAGATTTGTTTAGCCTGTCCAAGATCTTTCATGGAAAACAAATTGGCTAGGGCTTTCTTCAAGCTCCTGTTTGTCTTTGTGTCTTGAGTTTGACCGACTATCAACATGTCATCTACATATAATAAGAGAATCAAGAAATCAACTTCTTCGTACCTTTTGATGAACACACAAGGATCAACCTGTGTTTTTTGGAATCGATGTTCCGTCATGAAGGATTCGAAAGTCTTGTACCATTGGCGTGGAACGTGCTTCAGACCATACAAGCTTTTCTTTAGTAGACACACCAAGTTCTCTTTCCCTTTCTCTTCAAAGCCTTTGGGCTGCTGCATGTAGATCTCTTCATCTAGCTCCCCATGCAAGAATGTCGTCTTGACATCCAATTGTTCGATCTCTAGGTCCATGCTGGCAGTTATGCTCAGAACAGTTCAGATGGATGTCATCTTCACGACTAGTGCGAAAATCTCGTCGAAGTCGACAACCTTTTTCTGTTGGAACCCCTTAACCACTATGCGGGCGTTATACCTAGGCGTGTTGTAGACTTCTCCAGTCTTCACCTTATAGACCCATTTGTTCTTGAGTGCTCTCTTACCTTTTAGTAATTCTACCAAGCGTAGGTGTAGTTTTCATGCAAGGAGGCCATCTTGTCTTGTATTGCACTCATCCATTTCTCTCAGTGCTCGTTAGTAATGGCTTCATCATAGCACTCTGGCTCACCTTCATCAGTCAAGAGGATGTATTGACTGGCATATGTTGTCGGTGCTCTCCTCTCTCTGAGTGGGTATCTCCTTCCACTCATTGCAGGCCCTCATTCAGATGTTTGTGCCAACTCTTGTCTCGGCTCGGGTTTATCTATGTCAATCGGCTGCTCAATGTTGGATGACTCCAACTCGTATTCCTTGACCATCCTTAACAGCTTTGCCGACTCAGACTCATAGTCGGTCGGTCTCTTCGAGTCGACTCACTCGGATTCGGTTGTGTTGACTAACTGTCTCTGAATAGCCGACTATGTCAGTTCACTCGGCCTCAAGTCGATGGTAGTGGAGGTTGACTGGGTAGTCGATTCCCACTTCTATTACTTCCAATTCTATATCGTCTTGTCTTCCAAGAAGACTACGTCCCTGTTGAGAATCGATGCTCCGATTCACCTTCACCTCTCGGCCACAACCAAGAAACACACGAATCGTTGTTGCAGAAAATGGGAAATACAGAGAAAGACACGATAACACAGGGATTAACGTGGAAAACCCTATACGGGAAAAACCACGGGAGTGCAAGACTCCAAACCAAAACTATGCACAGAGAAATATACAATGGCGAGCTGCAAGGCGACGACCCTAAGCTCACTATCCTCGCCACAGGCGGCGGTATTACACAGAGGCGTCGACCTCTTCCTCTCTCACGCTCTATCTCTCTCACGCTCTATCTCTCTCACGGCTGCTCTCTCTTCACTCCTCTTGAGTGGAAAAACAGAAAAATAAGTAGCAACATTAAAACTGTTTGCCCTAAGTCATATTTATACACATATGACTTTCGGGCTATTTACAAATATAGCCACAAGGGCCCTTGGCAAACATATTCACAAATATGTCCCCGCATCCGGATCTCTCTCCGGGTACCTTCATCATCCGGCTCCGTAGCCGGGGTCTTCATCATCCGGCTCCGTAGCCGGGTACTCTTCATCATCCGGCTCCGTAGCCGGGTACTCTTCAGCCTCCGGTTCCGTAACCGCAACCGGGCTTGCCGTCATTCATCTTCGGACATCCCATCCGGAGGGACCGAAAATCCCAACAAACTCCCCCTTCACTTCGGCATGGGATGTCTCTCCAATCCGATCCTCTTCCGGCATGCTTCCAGCTTGTCGGGTGTGAGCACCTTGGTCAGCATATCCGACCCGTTCTCGTCCGTGTGGATCTTCGTCAGCACGAACTCCTTGTCTTCTATCCTTTCCCGGATCCAGTGATATCTTCGCTGGATGTGCTTCGTCCGGGAGTGATAGGCCGCGTTCTTCGCAAGGTGGATGGCACTCTGACTGTCGCAGTAGAGTCGGTACTCCTCCTGCCGGATACCGAGCTCTCTAATGAAGTCCTTCATCCATATTATTTCCTTGCCGGCTTCAACAACCTCCATATACTCCGCCTCCGTGGTTGACAACGCAACCGTCTTCTGCAGCCTCGACTGCCACGAAACAGCTCCCCCTGCATATGTCATCACATACCCTGATGTGGACCGGCTGGTATCTGCATCAGCCGACATATCCGAATCGGTGAAGCCTTCGAGTTCGGATTTACCGGAGCCGAATCGGAGGCACACGTTTGCTGTGCCCTTCAGGTATCAGAGTATCCACTTGACCGTGTTCCAGTGCTCTTTGCCGGGATTGCTCATGTACCGACTCACCACTTCGACTGCATATCCTATGTCCGGTCTTGTACACACCATTGCGTACATCAAGCTTCCGACGGCAGAGGCATATGGCACTTTCATCATGTCCTCCTTCTCAGCCTTTGTCTTGGGACTTTGCTTGCTGGACAACTTGCAGTTTGCCGGGAGTGTTGACCCGACCGGTCTTGCTTCCGACATGTTGAACCGATGAAGCACCTTTGTTACGTACTTCTCCTGTGACAGCCACAGCTGCTTCTTCTTCCGGTCCCGGATGATGTGCATCCCTAGTATTTGCCTCGCCGGACCCAGGTCTTTCATTGAGAAGGTTCGGTGGAGAGCCTTCTTCAGCATCCGTATCTTGACCTGGTCCCGTCCGACGATCAACATGTCGTCCACGTACAGGAGGAGTATTAGAAAGTCTCCTCCTTCGAACTTCTTCACAAACACGCAGTGATCGGACTGCGTTTTGTGGTACCCTTCGTCGATCATGAAGGAGTCGAACTTCCGATACCATTGCCGGGGAGCCTGCTTCAGTCTGTAAAGGCTCTTCTTCAACCGGCATACCAGGTGCTCCTTCCCTTTCTTCTCGAATCCTTCCGGTTGCTGCATGTAGATCTCTTCTTCGAGGTCACCGTGAAGGAATGCCGTCTTCACATCCATCTGTTCTACCTCGAGGTCCATGCTTGCCGCTATGCTCAGCACCGTCCGGATGGAGGTCATCTTCACTACCGGGGCAAATATCTCGTCGAAGTCGACGCCCTTCTTCTGCTGAAACCCCTTCACCACGATCCTGGCTTTGTATCTCGGGGGGTTTCCGGCATCTCCCGGTTTCAGCTTGAACACCCACTTGTTACGGAGTGCCCATTTTCCTTTCGGCAACTCCACAAGTTCATATGTGTGGTTCTCATGCAGGGAATCCATCTCCTCCTGCATGGCACTTAACCACCTGCGGCTATGGGTGTCATGCTTCGCTTCTTCAAAGCTCTCCGGCTCTCCCTCGTCGGTTAGCAGCACGTGCTCTGGTTCCGGAAATCTCCGGGGGGCCCTTCTCTCTCTTAGAGGATATCTCCGTTCCGGAGCTTCGGTAACCGGTTCTTCCGATTCTTCCTCATCCGAATCCATTTCGGGATCGGGGCCGGTTCCGGTATCATTTTCATCTTCTTCGGCCGGTTCTGTTTCTTCACCGTCTTCGGCCGGATCCTCGAGTGTTAACCGGTCCCTTGCCGGTCGGGACTGCTCCTCGTAGAGTTGATCCTCACCGGTCGACTTGGAGCTCTTCATCTTCTTCTCCGACTCCCAGTCGGCGAGCGTCTTGTCCTCCATGAAGATGATATCTCGACTCCTGAATATCTTCTTGTCGACCGGGTCCCATACTCGGTAGCCGAACTCGTCGTCGCCGTAACCGAGGAATATGCATGGCCGGGTCTTTGGATCTAGCTTTCCTCTCCGGTCCTTTGCCACATGCACATATGCGAGACACCCGAACACCTTCAGATGCCGGTAGGATACTTCCCTACCGGTCCACACTCTCTGCGGCGTGTCTCCGTCCAAAGGTACTGAGGGTGATCTGTTTATCACGTATGTCGCCGTCGACATTGCCTCAGCCCAAAACCCCTTGGGTAATTTCGCATGCGCCAGCATACTTCGGACCCTCTCCATTATGGTCCGGTTCATCCTCTCGGCCAGCCCGTTCAGTTCCGGCGTCTTCGGCACAGTAAACTCGAGCCGGATTCCCTTCGAGCGACAGTACTCCGCGAACTACCCCCGGTATTCCCCTCCGTTATTTGCTCGTATCGCTTTCAGCTTCTTGCCGGATTCTCTTTCCACTCTCGCGTGGAGTTCTTTGAAGACGGACAATACTTGGTCCTTTGTCTTCAGCGGTGCCGTCCACAGCTTCCGGCTATGGTCATCTATGAATGTTACGAAGTACTGGGCTCCGCCATGTGACTTCGTTTCTACCTAACACACATCAGTGTGCACCAACTCCAATGGTGCGCTACGTCTCATCGGTGGCCTTGAGTGGAAGGAGGCTCGGTTCTGCTTACCGGCCAGGCAATCGGTGCACTTCTCCAGGTGCACATGCTTCACTGGAATGAGGTTGTCTTCTGCAAGCCTCTTCATCCCCTTCTCACTCATGTGGCACAGTCTCTTGTGCCACAGCTCACCGGCAGTGTCGGCTGCCACATTCAGCTCTTCCGGACATAACCGGGCATTCATCAAGTACAACGTGTTAACTTTCCGGGCCCGAGCCACTATCAGACTCCCCTTGCTGAACTTCATTACGCCGTTCCGGATGCTACCTGTGTAGCCTTCATCATCTAGCCTCCCGGCTGAAATCAGGTTCAATCGAACCTCCGGAACGTGTCGGACATCCTTCAGCAGCATTTTGCATCCGGTCGAGGTTGTCAACCACACGTCTCCTATGCCGGCAATCCGGCACGTACCTTCATTTCCCATCCGAACACAGCCATGCTCACCGACTGTGTAAGATGAGAAGTATCTTCTCTCCGGGGTCAGGTGGAACGATGCTCCGGAATCGACCACCCAGGTCGTCTCATCGCCGGCAATGTTTAGTTCACCTTCTTCGGTGATGAGCATGATTTCCTCTTCACTTGCCGCGAGTGCCGTCGTTCCTTTCCGGTCCTGCCCTCGCCGATCCGAACCATTCCGGTCCGTGGCTCCCCGGTAAGCACCGTTCCGATCCGAAAACTTCTTCGAATCGGTGTCGTCGGCTCCGCTGTCTTTTCGGTAATGCCGACAATTCTTTCGGAAGTGCCCCGGCTTCCCACAGTGGAAGCATGTGGGCCTTCCTCTTGACTGCGACCGGGTCCCCGACTTTTCCCGTCTTTGCGGACTCCGGTTTCGTTGTCTTCCCCGATCCGATTCGGCAAGCAGCATCTTCGGATCGGAGGCCGGTTCTTTATCTCTCCGACGCGCTTCTTCGTTCAAGATACTTGTCTTTACCGTTTGTAGGGACAAGTTATCTTCCGTGCAGGAGGTGCTGAGAGTCACCACCAAGTTCTCCCAGCTTTTCGGCAATGTACACATCAGAATGATGGCTTGCATTGCATCCTCCAATGGGAACTTGATCGCCGCAAGCTGGTTCACGAATCCCATGAACGTGCTTACGTGTTCCACCATACTCTCGCCGTCCCGGTACTTGAGGTTCACTATCTTCCTCATCAGGGAGGTCCGGTTCAACGCATTCTTCCTCTCGTAGAGGCCCGACAGCTTCCGCCACATCTCATATGCGTTGGTGTCGTTCGCCACATGTTGTAGAACGCTCACGTCGACGTATTGCCGAATGGTTGCAACGGCTTTCCGGTTCCGAAGCCTCCATTCCGACTCAAGTACCCCCTTCGGTATTTCCGACCTGTCAATCGGTTCGTACAGGTCCCGAACAATCAGAAGATCCTCCATCTTGATCTTCCAGTCGGCGTAATTCTGCGCATTCAGCACCATCATCCCCGGCTGCCCGCTGCCGCCGCCTTCCATTTTCTGCAGCAACTCGCTCTGATACCACTTTGTTGAGAATCGATGCTCCGATTCACCTTCACCTCTCGGCCACAACCAAGAAACACACGAATCGTTGTTGCAGAAAATGGGAAATACAGAGAAAGACACGATAACACAGGGATTAACATGGAAAACCCTATATGGGAAAAACCACGGGAGTGCAAGACTCCAAACCAAAACTATGCACAGAGAAATATACAATGGCGAGCTGCAAGGCGACGACCCTGAGCTTGCTATCCTCGCCACAGGCGGCGGTATTACACAGAGGCGTCGACCTCTTCCTCTCTCACGCTCTATCTCTCTCACGGCTGCTCTCTCTTCACTCCTCTTGAGTGGAAAAACAGAAAAATAAGTAGCAACATTAAAACTGTTTGCCCTAAGTCATATTTATACACATATGACTTTCGGGCTATTTACAAATATAGCCACAAGGGCCCTTGGCAAACATATTCACAAATATGTCCCCGCATCCGGATCTCTCTCCGGGTACCTTCATCATCCGGCTCCGTAGCTGGGGTCTTCATCATCCGGCTCCGTAGCCGGGTACTCTTCAGCCTCCGGTTCCGTAACCGCAACCGGGCTTGCCGTCATTCATCTCCGGACATCCCATCCAGAGGGACCGAAAATCCCAACAGTCCCGACTTCTCACTACCTTCTTGTCGACTAGGTCCCATAGCCTATAGTCAAACTCGTCCTCTGAGTATCCCATAAATATGCATGGTTTCGACTTATTATTGAGCTTCGATCTCCGATCCTTTGCAACATGCTGTCAAGACACAGCGACAGAGAGAGAGAGAGAGAGAGAGAGAGAGAGAAGTATAGTGCTAAGACAAAGAAAGAGAGAGAATTGAAAGGGAAATATTATATTGCAGAGTAAAACGGATTACAAGGAGTAGGCAACGGAGTGCTATAGATTGACGTTGAACCAATTTAGTTTTGGGATGACTGATAGATCCCTATTTATAAGTAATATAGAACACTCTAGAATATTCTAGGTCATCCTAGAATGTAGAGTAATCTAGAAGGTTTCTAGAGTATTCTAGAAGGTTCTAGTGTATAGAACACTCTAGAATATTCTCGGTCATTCTAGAACGTAAGTAATATAAAATATTCCTATCATATTAGATTATATATTCTAAAAACTATACATATAAGAATATTAATACAATGGTTAAGGATTTGACATGTGTATAACAAGGTCATGGGTTTAAATCCTTTCGAGGCATGATGTGAGTGTCATCATGACACTATCCCCGTTCTTCGACGACACGTCTCACGGTGTCGCGGAATAAGCGTGCACTCGTCGGATCGGGCTAGACCACCAGGGTCAGGACCAGGAAGAGATGGATACTGGGAGACCGACTTTCTCCGTAGCTTTCCTTTCATGATCAACACTATCACACCATACACATCTATATGGGTCTTTCCCCTTCGGCCCTCTACGACTCATATTAGCTAACGAAACAACTTCGAATTTTTGCGCCAACTCTTTAATGACAGAGTTCTCCATTGCTCTTTCGGTCGGCTTGCTTTGCTTTCTCATCCCAGTTGCTATTGGAGCCTTCCTTCTTTCGACTACCGGGCCTACCATGTCAGAATCATCTAGCCATCGACGACCTTTGTCAAATCGATCATATGCTCTTCTTACCGCAACCCAATCCATTATGAGACCATTGGGTTGTGCTTTGTTCTCTAATAGACTACCTAGTTCTCATCTATGTTTTGCATCCACCACCTTTAAGAAGTACAAAACTTTATCTCCTTCGAGAAGTGTTTGGTCGGTTCTCGAGAGACGGTTGTACATTTGGTCAAATTCGGTGTACACTCCCGATGTGTTCATGTTCTTCCCCTTCTTCTTGATCCACTTCATCAACGTATGACGAGTCATCCTTGACACATCTTCAAGCATATATTCAGCCAAAAGTGCCCTTTCAAATCCCACCCATGTTGTTTGGGCGGCTTGAATCTCCCTTATACGGCCTTGTAACCCAATTGCTATGACACGCTTGAAGCTTGATATTTGCTTCTCTTCGATGACATCACGTTGTTGCATCTCCGTCTTGTATGTAGCGAGAAAATCCGTAATGTTTCTTCCACCAAATTGGCCTAATATGTCAAAGGTTCGGTTGATGGCCTTGTCTAAGCTTGCATCATTATCTTGAGCTCTCATCATATGCTCGACATTAGCCACCACCTTTGCCACTTCGGCAACTTGGGTGTTTGTCGAAGAAGCCATCTTCTAAACTTCTATTTCAAGCACTTGATCCTTCCTACCGCCTCTTCACGTTGGGTTCACCACTTAATTATGTCGTAAAAATCCGTCACTATGTGCGGATCGTGAGGCAGAACCTCCAGGGTTATGGACGGGAAGGAAATAGGGCTCACACGCTGTCGTGAAGAATTTCGGCCAGAGGCGGAAACTGGGAACATTGGCTACATCGGTGGGGTGCAGCGTGTGAATGCACCCATGTACATTTAGTGTGAATATCGAGGGCGCCTTTATGGCGCCGAAGAGTAGTCAAGTTGGGACAGACGATCCCATGTAAGTCGGGATTTGTCCCGCATTGTAATGCCTCCCTTTCCTTGTTCTATAAAAGGAAGGGAACGCCCTTTGTAAAAGGGTTGCCCATTTTGCATTAGAGGGTATACCGTTAGGTTTAGGGTTAGCTTCTTCTCCTTCGTCTTCATTTAGGGTTTGCTGCAGCTCATCTGCTGCGCAAGACCCCGCTCGGCGCGACGAGCCCGTGAGCTCCCCGACGGCGGCTTGGCAGCAGACGACTACTGTAACCTACCTCAGTCCGGCTCGAAGCCGGGAATGTATTCTTCATATATATATACATACATATATGTGCGTGTGCGTGTGCGTGTGTGTGTGTGCGTGAGTCGGTGTTAAGCACGCTCTCTCTCTCTCTCTCTCTCTCTCCCTTCGGTTGCTTCCGGTGTGTTTTTGGGATGCCCCAGAAATAGTGAAGCACGACTCCCTACGCTCCATCACTCTCTTGTCCAAGACCCCCGTGGTCCCGCCTTTCTCCACGCACGCGCGTAACAACGCGACATATTTGGTGAACCCGACGTGAAAGGCGGCAAGGGAGGATGGTGTCGGAAGACGACGACCTTGCGGAGATGGTGGCGAAGTGGTGTTGGAGTCGGCACGAGTGGTGATGAGGCGAGAAGCAGCGCAACAAGCGGTTGAGCGAGTGGTCGAAAGAGTTGGCCGTTTCAACGGGGACAAAGTCCCATCTTACTTGGAAGCCTACAACGCGGAAATGGAGGAGCGTGGCGTAGACGAGGCGTTGAGGCTGGAGTTCTTCTGTCGGGTCGTGGCTGTCCAGATGCATGCGGAAATAAAGGAGCTCCGAGAGGCTCATAGTTCGTGGGAGGCCTTCGAAGAGGCGCTCCAGAAGGCATACGGAGGACGGCGGAAGAGCCGGGGGCGGCACGACTTTGACCAGTGGGTAGCATCGGCAAAGACCCACTAGGGTGCGACGAAGGCGTTTCGAGAGTTTGAGCGACGACTTGCTCGGCTCCCGGAGCGGGAACAAGGTTTGGTGGGGGCGGACAAAGTCCTTTTGTTCGTCAGGTCGATCGACCGAAAGGAACGGGAAGCCATCGGGATTGAGCTCGAAGATGATGACGGAGCGAATGGGCTTACGGAGGACTGGTCGAAGGTCGGAAGGGTGTGCCAATGGCTAGATGATGAGCGAGCCGAGAAGGCTAAGAGGAAGGGGCGCGACGGCGTGCCATCACAGTGGGAGGAGGCCGAACGGAAAAGGGAGTTGGCAAGGATCGGCGTTGGGGCCAGGATTGCGGAGGCGTACGCAGCTCTCGAGGCGATGCTCGAGGAAGAGGAAAGATCAAGGCCGCAAGCCGAGACTGAGAAGACAGGCCTGCCCCACGCGACGGCGGAAGATCGGTACGACGGTACCACGAGAGAGGGTGTGGACTGAAACGCCCTCTCGACTTGCGGAGATAGAATGGCCAAGGACGAGGCCGAGATATCGATCGCGGAACCGGAACGTTGGGACCAACGGTTTCGGGCGTGTCAGCCCGAGATCCCGGTCATTGGAGAAGCAAGCCCAGATGGGGCTTGCGTGATCGGTAAGAAGACGACCGCCGACCACGGAGAGCCGGTGGCTATGGACAAGGGTGTAAAATGGACGGGCGATTCTTTGTGTCTTCCCACACTTGCTCCCGAGACAATGGCAGTCGGGCCCAAGTGCCCACGTGAGTCCCAAGCGGAGGAAGGCGGCGGCGAAAGGGCAAGAATCACCGGCAAGACGATACGGGGAAGGAGCGGACAAAAGCCCACAGACCCAATTCCGGAGAACTCGGCATTCGGGCCCGTATGCCCATATAAGACCGAGGAGATGGATGGCGGTACCGAGGAGTCTTGGCACGATGCCACCGAAGACAGATGGGAGACGGCCTACGGGAAGGCCGAGGACGGACACGTCACGTGGAGATCGGCATTCCGATACGGGTGGAGCGTGATCCGGTCGTGGGCCGTTCGATCAAGGCCGGACTCGGCATAAAGGTGCCGATACGGGAGGGGGTGCGGGACGAGCCGCCCTCTTTTACATGGGGAGAAAGACCGACCGGGCGACGGTCGAGATTTGGAAAGAGAATGAAAGCCGGTCCTACCGGATTCCTTACACCGATCCGGCTGCAGGCCCGAGTGCCGGCGTGAGTCCTATAAGGGAGATCGGTGGCGACAGGAGAATGGGACTCGGCAATCCGGAGAAGGACGAACGGACCCAGACGAGAACCGGGCGGAGCGGACTCCCGGATGACAATTCCGGAAGGGAGGAAGAGGGCAGGCCTACGAAGAGGCCGAGGACATGGTACGTCGGTACCACGGGAGAGGGTGCGAAACAAAACGCCCTCTCGACAATGCGGAAAAGGACAACCCGGGACAGGGTCAAGAAGGCGAGGCGGCCTACGGAGGATCCTTCACACCGGTTCTAGAGACTTCGGCGGTCGGCAACGCGGCCGACGTAAGACCAAGATACTGATGGTGGCGGCGAGGTGACGAAGGCAAGGGCTACGGATGGAAGGTCTACGGAGGATCCTTCACACTGGTTCTAGAGACTTCGGCGGTCGGCAACGCGGCCGACGTAAGACCAAGATACTGACGGTGGCTGCGAGGTGACGAAGGCAAGGGCTACGGATGGAAGGTCTACGGAGGATCCTTCACACCGGTTCTAGAGACTTCGGCGGTCGGCAACGCGGCCGACGTAAGACCAAGATACTGACGGTGGTGGCGAGGTGACGAAGACAATGGGCGTAAGGAAGTCCGGTCCTACGGGATCCCCACACTTAACCAGAGACTCCGGCAGTTCGGCCAACGTGGCAACATGAGATCGAGAGAGAAGGTTGGTGGCGGCGGGAAATGGGACTCGACTACGCGGAAGACACGAGGAGAGTCCGGGAGGGACTCAAACAAAAGACACCCTAGTTTCGGCAAGCATAGAAACGGAGTCCGGTCCTATGGGACCCTCACACCGATCCGGAGACTCCGGCAGTTCGGCCAACGTGGCAACGTGAGACCGAGGGAGAAGGACGGTGGCGGCAGGGAACGGGACCCGACGACACGAGGTATCGGAAGGAGCCGATAGGGGTGAACATGGGGAGGTGTGTCAGGCCGGAAAGGCACACCTTGGACAGAACAAGAGTCTCGCAAGTGACCATCGCGGGCCGGATCGAAGCGTGACTACGGGACGGTGTTCGGCACGGGCGGGCCGAACGAATGAAGTGGAAGACTCAGGACCTGTTGCATCAGCACGAAGACGGGAAGGGCCAAGCGGGCTACTACGGGGTGTTCCTCGGATGCAGAGGACACCGGTATGCGGGTGAGCGGCGATGCACGATCTGGCCGGAAAGGGCCGACAAGGCGTGCAATAAACCGGAGAAAGGCACACGGAGGTGCCGGAGCGGGAAGGCAAGCGCGGAGAAGGCCGGAAAGGGATCTTCCACGCCGTTCCAGAGACCATGGCGGTTCGAGCCGACGTGGCAATGTAAGACCATGGAGAAGGAAGGTGGCAGCGAGAGGGTGGTGGCCACGCGAAACAACATGGGATGACATCAGGACATCACGGTTGATCAACGGAGGTCAAGCGGGCCACTACGGGCATGCCTCAAGCGGAGGACATCGGTCATACGGCGGGAAGCATGGCGTTCATACGGCCGAACAAGGGCCAATGGAAGTACACGTACTACGGAGATCGCGGCAGAGGACCCATCGACAAGTCGAACGAGCCTACAGGGAGGCAAGCGCGACGGAAGACTCGAAGCCGACGGATCAAACTGGCAGCAAGCCGGGATGCGGATCACGGAAGACCGGTTTCTCACTGGCCGAAATCTCTCACCCTTCAACCGGACTTGGCACATACCGGTGGATGTGCGGTTAGGTGGGGGCGGATGTCGTGAAGAATTTCGGCCAGAGGCGGAAACCGGGAACATTGGCTACATCGGCGGGGTGCAGCGTGTGAACGCACCCATGTACATTTAGTGTGAATATCGAGGGCACCTTTATGGTGCCGAAGAGTAGTCAAGTCGGGACAGACGATCCCATGTAAGTCGGGATTTGTCCCGCATTGTAATGCCTCCCTTTCCTTGTTCTATAAAAGGAAGGGAACGCCCTTTGTAAAAGGGTTGCCCATTTTGCATTAGAGGGTATACCGTTAGGTTTAGGGTTAGCTTCTTCTCCTTCGTATTGGTTTAAGGTTTGCTGTAGCTCATCTGCTGCGCAAGACCCCGCTCGGCGCGACGAGCCCGTGAGCTCCCCGACGGCGGCTTGGCAGCAGACGACTACTGTAACCTACCTTAGTCCGGCTCGAAGCAGGGAATGTATTCTCCATATATATATACATACATATACGTTTATGTTTGTCTGTGTATATTCGCGTCGTTGTTGGCGTCGGGTGCTTACCCTCTCCTGCGTTTTCTGTACATAAGGCGTGAGTCGGGTTGAGCTGCGTGTGCGTGTGTGTGTGTGTGTGCGTGAGTCGATGTTAAGCACGCTCTCTCTCTCTCTCTCTCTCTCTCTCTCTCTCTCTCTCCTTCGGTTGCTTCCGGTGTGTTTTTGGGATGCCCCAGAAACAGTGAAGCACGACTCCCTACGCTCCATCACTCTCTCGTCCAAGACCCCCGTGGTCCCGCCTTTCTCCACGCACGCGCGTAACAACGTGACAACGCACAACACAAAGAAGGCTTACACAAACAAGGCACGAGTATTTGAACATGTTTGTGAAAAGGAGAGGTGCATGGGCAAGCCCGAACCAACCCCTAGTCACAAGGCGAACGAATGCATGTGAGGAAGGCTTACACACGGGCACACGAGGAAAAGGCTTACTTACACACAAGAGAGACAGAGTTTCGAATGCCTTTGTGAAAAGAGAGGTGCATGGGCAAGCCCGAACGCTCCCTTGTTACAAGACACACGAACACACAAGGAAAAGGCTTACTTACACACACGAGAGACAGAGTTTCGAATGCCTTTGTGAAAAGAGAGGTGCATGGGCAAGCCTGAACGCTCCCTTGTTACAAGAAATGTGAACACACAAGCAAGGTTTACACACGGGAGACACAATTTCGAACGCCTTTGTGAAAGGAGAGGTACATGGGCAAGCCCAAACGCTCCCTTTCCACAAGTCGCACGAACACACAAACAAGATTTACACTAACACGTAAGACACGAAAGTTGAATGCCTTTGTGAAAGGAGAGGTGCATGGGCAAGCCCGAAACGCTCCTTTGTCACAAGACACACAAACAATTAAGCACAAATGACAATAATATATAAGACACGTTGTCGCGAGGATTTTCAGCCATGGTGAGAAAACCAAGTGGGATGGATAAAATGGGGATGTGCAACATTGCACATGCACTTGGAAGATTTGTAAAAGAAACAAATGTAAAAAAGGAAGGGTAAATGTAAGGTGTTAAAAGTGCACTACGAAGATTCATAAAGTGTAAATGTGATGTGCACTTATGTGCACATGCACATTTAGACTAAAGGGAGAGTACATGAAGTATGGGTGTAGTGAGTAGTGGGCATAATGTGTGTGTGAGGAGAGGGAGTTAAGGCTCCATCAATCTCTCCTCCTAAGATCAAGGCCAAATATTCCCCCATTGAAAGAAAGGGGGGTTGACCTCTTCTTTATGTAATGTGCCTCACCCCTTACTACTATAAAACGGAGCGAGGGGCCATTTTTGAGGGGCTTCCACTTTTGGGTTTTCTTTGGGGAGTCGCCATTTTGTCGTTAGAGGTAGACCATTAGGATTTTCTTCATCATCTTCTCCTCGATTTCGTTTTAGGGTTTCGGTTTTAGGTTCCCCTTTCGTATCATTGCCCTTCTCTCGATTAGGGTTTAGTTCTTCTTCCTATTCGCTTGGGTTTTCCTCTATTTGTGCTTGAGTCCGGCGTATGGCCAGGTTGTAATCATATCATGGCTTTCATGCCTTATAGTGTAATTTGCTTGTTTAACCTTGTCTTGATCTATTTCTCTATCGTGTTAATCTCTTCTTCTTTCTCCTCCCCTTTTGAGCGTGAAGGCCGTAAGGGATAAGCTCCCATTTCCCCTCTATTTCCTAGTCCAAGACCCCCGTGGTCCCGCCCAAGCCGACACGTACTCGCGAATTTCCGCGACAACGTAAGTTTGAATGCCTTTGTGAAAGGAGAGGTGCATGGGCACTTGAAACACTCCCTTGTCACAAGACACACAAACAAATAAGCACAAATGACAATAACATATAAGATACGTAAGTTTGAATGCCTTTGTGAAAGGAGAGGTGCATGGGCAAAGCCCGAAACGCTCCCTTATCACAAGACACACACAAAAAAAGGCACAAATGACAATAACATATGAGATACATAAGTTTGAATGCCTTTGTGAAAGGAGAGGTGCATGGGCAAGCCCGAAACGCTCCCTTGTCACAAGACACACAAACAAATAAGCACAAATGACGATAACATATAAGACACGTAGGTGAAACCAAACATTAGTTTATTACAATATAATAGATTATTTTATAAAAAGAATCAATTTTACAACGGGTTTGATATGAATATGAGAGATAATTTATAAAGGAAGGGGGAAGAGAGGTGGACGAAAGAAGAGAGTGGATTATAGAAGAAGGTGATTCTTTGTTGATGATGTCTCTCGATGTTGTTGATCCTTCTTCTTTTGCCTTCCAATTGAGTAGAGCTTCCACGTTCCTTCTCCCTCCCCCCCTTCTTCACTAGAATAGGCTCTTATTTATAGGTTTAGGATTGCTTGCCTTTTTCCCCTAAAAAAAAGCTTGTCTATATGAGTCCACTTTTCTTTTCCTCACTATTTTTGTTTTCTAGCCCCAAATTTCACATGCAAGATATTCTTGGAAAGCTCTTTGGGTTAGCTTTCTTATGCATCTTTTTTTTTCTAATTTGGACATCTGACGAGGAAATTATGAGTTTTTTTCTCTACTATGCTCTTCATATCCACGCGTGTTTTTTTTTTTCCTCGCCATCTTTTTATCTACTTTTGTCTACTTTTGAAAACCGCCTCTAACTTAATATTCATCATGATTTATTGTAAGGTTCAATCCTTTGACCTTTTATTTATAAGGAATTATCTTTGGCAAAATGATAAAGTATTTTTGCTACCAATAAAGTTGACTTCACAATACTAGTTTATTTAAACTACTATTTTGCTTCTTTTCGAGCGTGGTTTCACACTATGTGTTAGAAACATCATGACACCGGAATGCCTAAATACCTCCAACATAATGAGATCGTCCACCTCTTGACTGGTAAAAGACTTCGTACATGGCAAGAAATGGGAACTAATGTGAGAATTGCATCAAACCTTTTGAAACTAGGAGATCGGTAATGAAATCCAAGGATATAGCCTTCCAAGGATTTTCCGAAATGGGAAGTAGTTGTAGTAAGCTATAGAATCGATGTTGAGGACTCTTTGATCGACAACATGTATCACAACTATGAACATACTCAACAAAATGACGAAGAGGAGGCCACCAATAGTGTCAAGGAATTATTTCTAGAGTTTTGCGAACTCCAAAATGGCCAGCCATTGGTGATTCATGGTAATGTTGTAAAACTTGTAGTCGTGGGGGACCATCAAGAACATACAATAGGTTTCGTCGAAACAAGAAAACGCCATGCCAATAGAACTGACGATAGTCATTATGAGGGTTTTTTGACTGTGAGCAAGAACCACGATCGGGGACGATATGATCCAAAACATCCTTGGTGAATTCATTAGTGGCCATATGATCTTGGATGGAATCAAGAAGAGTGGAATCTTCAAGAGCTATTATGGCATTAACTACCATTAATTGTAGGCGATTAGGACCCAAAAGGATTTTGTTTTGACGAAGTTCCATATAAGACCGCCGAGAAAGAGCATCTACTTTGCCTTACTGCATCCCGGGACGATATATGATGACAAAGTCGAAGTGAGTCAAAAATTGCGCCCACGGGGCTTGTCGCCGACTCAAGACTCCAACATTTTGGAAATATGTCAGGTTCTTATGATCATTGTAAACAACGATCTGCTGAGAAGAACATTCTAGAAAATGTTGCCATTGTTGAAAAGAATCCACAATTGCAAGAAGTTCTTTGTCATGGATCTCATAGTTGATCTCTACAGCTTCAAACTTTTGGGAATGAAAGGCGACAGGGTGTAGCTATCCATCATCTCCAGTCTGTGATAGGACACTCCCTAGTGCAAAATCGGATGCATCAGCTTCAAGGATGAAGCGTTTTGTTGGGTCAACATGTGCTAAGATAAGTGCCGTTGTAAATGCCCGTTTTAAGCTTTTTAATGCCTCAGCTACATCGGAACTACATATAAATGGCTGATTTTTGTGTGTGAGTTGAGTGAGTGGAAGCACGACCTTGGAATAATCTTTAATAAATTTTTGATAAAAATTTGCAAACCCGAGAAAACATTTCACATCGCACACTGAAAGGGGCGTCTGCCACTCTAAAATTGCTTGCACCTTCATGGGGTCCATAGCAATACCATCTGATGATACAACATACCCCAAAAATTCGACTTGATTCTGGGCGAAACTACACTTTTCTAATTTTGCGTAGAGACCATATTCTCGGAGTCGACGTAGTACTTGACGAACATGTTCATCATGCCCCTCTTGGGTCTTCAAGTAGATTATAATATCATCCAAGAAAACTATAGTGAAGATATCGAAAAAGTCTCAAAAAAGTCTCGAAAAATATCATTCGCCATATGTTGGAAAACTGCAGGTGCATTCGTGAGACCGAATGACATCACAATATACTCAAAATGTCCATAGCGAGTGCGAAAAGCAGTCTTCCATTCATCCCTCAGAAGAATCCGAACTAGATTATATGCACCGCGAAGATCCGACTTCGTGAAATATTTTGCTCCACTAAGACATTCCAAAAGATTCGGGATTAATGGTAGAGCATATCTATTCTAGATAGTAACTTTGTTTAGCCCTTGATAATCCACGACCAACCGAAGAGTCCCATTCTTTTTCTTAACGAAGAAGATAAGTGCACCAACAAGGGATGTAGAATGCCAAATGAATCCGGTTGCTAGAGTCTCATCGATATATTCCCGCAAAGTCTCTAGCTCTACAGGGGAGAGATTATAAATTGGGCCCCATGGAGGTTCTATTCCTGGTTGTAAATCGATAGGGCAGTCGTATGGCCAATGCTCCGACAATGTATTGGCCTTCACCTTATCAAAGATGTATGAGAACTCTTTGTATTTCTATGGTAGTTTAATGTCCGTTTCAGGATCACTCCACCCGGTGCCTTTTTGGACCCGTCTCTCCGCGTGGTCTGCCTCTTCCTTCCTTAGCCTCGCTCCCGAGAGGCCTTCTAGTACGAGCGACCAAAATCCAGTAATGCTTCCGGATGCGGCACCCTTCTCTCCTCCTACCCGGATCCCTACCGACATCGATTAGTGGATGGCCGCGACTTCCTCTATTATCCTCTTCATGCTGCCTCGTCCGGTGTTCACCTCGAGGGGCTTCCGTGTCTCACACGCGTATACCCATCTCTTCTAGTGGTACACAACATTTTTCTTGAGTGCTTCTACGAAATTAGTGCACTCTCTCCGGACGTGGCCCACGGCATCGTAGGTCGTTCGGAGGTCTCTAATCACGCGACTGACCCTCGCCATCTCTCTGGGCCTGCGCGATCTGGAGATCGCACACCATCTTGGTTAGCTCCTCCAGAGCCACACCACTAGGTGGCCTCGCAACCACGTTGGTTGGGGTTGCCCCCAATTCGAGCCATCGTCTCGTCTACTCTGACCACGCCGAAATCGGTTCCTCAACTTCTTCCCAGTCACGAGGCCTGTCGTTGACGGCCCCGCGTCATTCCAATCGTTCCGTTTGTCGAAACGACCGCAAAATCTTTTAACCAAATCCTAGTCAGCCGTGAGTCCTTCATTCGTCTCCAAGAAGAGATCCACCTTCTTGCGATCGAGCAAGTTGAGCAACTTCACAAACAACAGGACCTTGCACATATCGAGCACGGTCCAGTCTAGTGTTGAGAGTCGCGAGAACCGCTTCTCGAACTCCTAAAGAAGTGTCGACGTATTTCAGCCTTTGTCGGGGCTCTCGACCCACTCCATAATTTCCTTCTTCGTCAACCAGAGCGAGTCGTCGAAGCCGTACCTTTCGAGGAGATGCCCCTCGAATTCTGCCCAGTTATGGCAGTTTACTTGCACCTTGAGCGCCTAGGTGTGGATGCTCGGCATAGCGGCTCGAGGGAAGCTGACCAGCCATTTGTCCTCCAGAATGCCCCTCATCAGCATTTCGGCCCGGTAGGCCTCCAGGTAGCTTGTCGCGTCTTTGCCATTGAACCAACCAATCGCGCCGACTATAGCCTCAATGGCTTTGTCAAGGGTGCTCGTGCTGACCAAGCGGTTGACGACCACCGCCATTGCCTCCGCAAGTTCACTTCCCCTCATTTTCTAGCTCCTTTGCCGCCCTTTTCATGTCGGGTTCACCAATTATGTCGTGGTTTTCCGCGGGTATGTGTTGAAACGGGCGAGACCACGGGGGTCTCAAGCCAAGGAGCCAGAGGGAGTAGGAAGGTCATCTGGATATCCTTGCCGAATTGGTGTCTGGTCACGTATCCGGTTCGGATGGATTCATTGATGTTGGACAACGAGCACACGGGCTCAGGGCTCGAGCTCGGGCTAATGCGAGTGACAGACAGACGCGCGAAGGAGATGTTTACTCAACACGGAAGTAATCGGATAGAATGAAAAACAAATTAGATTAACAAGAGAGTAATAGAACCAGACTTGACCAACAACTATGCTTTGGACCACAACCACCATGAACACACAAAACTGTGAACCTCTGGTCAGGAGCTCATGGGTTTCCTGCGCAAGCAGAGGCTTCACCTTCTTTCCCGGTTGGCTCAGAACACAAAACAAAACCGAGAGAGAGAGAGAGAGAGAGAGAGAGAGAGAGAGAGAGAGAGAGAGAGCAAGAGCTCGGCACTCAAATTGACAACACTTCGTCCTCCTAATCGTGGATCCCTTTCTCAGTCTTCTCCCCCCCTTTTTATGGCACAAGGAGAGAGGAAGATCGTTACATCAAGCTTTTACTACAACCGCTTTTCGTCCTTGGTCTTCTCCTCGATTTCCTCTTAGCTATCACTCTTCTTCCTTTCTATATGCGTGGGACATTAAAGTACCCATCAAAACCCTATCCCCTAGTACTTACCAGTCCTATGTTATATACACATATTATACATAGAGACAACCCTTGTGTGCATCCGTGCACACCCTCGTTCCTGCTGTCGCGAAGTTTCGCGGGTACGTGTAGAATTCTAGGCGGGACCACGGGGATCTTGGACTAGGGAGTGACGGAGTGTAGGAAGTCGTGCTTCACCATTTTCGGGGCATCCCAGAAGCACACTGGAAGCAACCGAAGGGAGAGAGAGAGAGAGAACAGGCACGCAACATTGACTCTCACACACGCACACAACAGACCCAACTCACGCTTATGTACAGAAACAGAAGTAAGGAAACACTAAAACACCCACGCAGACACCAAAAACGCAAAATCTTCCATGGGTATATTTACAAGAAGAAAGATACAATAGTCGTCTACTGCCAAGTCGCCAGTCGGGGAGCTCACGGGCTCGTCGCGCCGAGCGGGGTCTTGCACAGCAGACATGGCAGATACAGAACCTGCAGGTATCAAGCTAGACTCATAGAGTGACAAAGAAGAAGCAAAGGAGACCAAGAAGAAACCCTAAAACCAGAGAAAAGAAAGAAGAAGAGAGAACGTTTCTTCCTCTAACGGTATACCCTACTACCAAAAATGGGCAACCCCTTCACCAAGGGCGCTCCCTTCCTTTTATAGAACAAGGAGAGGGATCCGTAGCATCGTGGGATAAATCCCTTATTACATGGGATTCTTGTCCCGACTTGATTACTCTTCGGCGCCATAAAGGCGCCCTCGTTATTCACACTAAATGTACAAGGGTGAGCGCACATGCTGCAACCCACCGATGTAGCCAATATTTCCCGGTTTCCACCTCTGGCCGAAATTCTTCACGACATCTGCCCCCACCAAAACGCACGTCCACCGGTACGTGCCAAATCCAGTGAAGGGTGAGAGATTTCGGCTGGTGAGAAACCGGTCTTCCATAATCCGCATCCCGGCTCACTGCCGGTTTGAATCGTCGGCTTCGGTTCTTCCTTCGCGCTTACCTCCCCGTACGCTCGTTCGACCCGTCGATGGGTCCTTCACCGCGATCTCCGTAGTATGCGTACTTCCGATGTTGGCCCTTGTTCGGCCGTATGCACGCTCCGCTCTCCGTCGTATGCCTGATGTCCTCCGCTTGAGGAATGCCCGTAGTGGCCCGCCTGGCCTTCGTCGACCATTCGTGTGGTCCTGATTGTCGTCCCGCGTTGTTTCCCACTGCCTTCATCCCCTCGTCGCCACCTTCCTTCTCCTTGGTCTTACGTCGCCGCGTCGGCTCGGACCGCCAAGGTCTTCGGAACAGTGTGGAGGATCCTTTTTCGGCCTTCTGCACGCTACCTCCGAACCGCACAACCCATCTTCGCGCTCCCCTTTCCGCTCCGGCACCTCCGTGTGCCGCATCTCCTTGTCTGTTGTTTGGCACTGCCTGTGCCACACTCCGGTTTTTTGCACGCCTTGTTGGCCCCTTTCCCGGCCAGATCGTGCATCGCCGCTCATCCGCATACCGGTGTCCTCCGCATCCGAGGAACACCCCGTAGAAACCCGCTTGGCCCTTTCCGTCTTGCGCTGCTGCAATAGGTCCTGAGTCTTCCGCTTGCCGTCGTCCCCTCACCCCCACCAGCTTGTCATCTCGGGCTTTCTGTGTCAATCTTTGCTACTCTGACTGAGTTGCCGAGATCTACGAAGCGAGTGTGGAGGATCCTCCTCCGGACTCCCTTGTCATCCCCTGACTCCGACCCTGTGCAGTCTACTATGCACCCGTCACCTCGTTCCCGGCACCTCCCTTGTGCCATCTTCCGCTTCCTTTGTTCGGCACCGCCCATGCCGAACACCGTCCCGTAGTCATGCTTCGATCCGGGCCGCGATGGCCACTTGCGAGACTCTTGTTCCTCTCCAGGTGTTCCTCTCCAGGTGTGCCTAAACCCTAAACATGCACGCAACATTGACTCTCACACACGCACACAACAGACCCAACTCACGCTTATGTACAGAAACAGAAGTAAGGAAACACTAAAACACCCACGCAGACACCAAAAACGCAAAATCTTCCATGGGTATATTTACAAGAAGAAAGATACAATAGTCGTCTACTGCCAAGTCGCCAGTCGGGGAGCTCACGGGCTCGTCGCGCCGAGCGGGGTCTTGCACAGCAGACATGGCAGATACAGAACCTGCAGGTATCAAGCTAGACTCATAGAGTGACGAAGAAGAAGCAAAGGAGACCAAGAAGAAACCCTAAAACCAGAGAAAAGAAAGAAGAAGAGAGAATGTTTCCTCCTCTAACAGTATACCCTACTACCAAAAATGGGCAACCCCTTCACCAAGGGCGCTCCCTTCCTTTTATAGGACAAGGAGAGGGATCCGTAGCATCGTGGGATAAATCCCTTATTACATGGGATTCTTGTCCCGACTTGATTACTCTTTATGGCGCCCTCGTTATTCACACTAAATGTACAAGGGTGAGCGCACATGCTGCACCCCGCCGATGTAGCCAATATTTCCCGGTTTCCGCCTCTGGTCGAAATTCTTCATGACACCGCACTCTTCAATTTTCTTTCTCCCCGTAGCCGGATTTCCCCACGACAACGCACTATCAATCGTTGAGGCATCTAGTATGGGTTGACAAGTCCACATTCTATTGTGGTGACATGTTGTAATTTATGCGTAACTACTGGATAAACTAGTAGATTTGAACCCCCAACCTCGTTTGAATGCTCCTTTATCCTTTGTTTTCCAGTGACATATTCTATCACATTCACAAACCAAAATGTCAGTCCTCTATTGACATTGATCTTAATCCTGCCAAGTAGAATTAAAAAACAAAAAGGCACAATGTCATGTCAATTGTAATAGAAACAATAGAAAGCAAAACGTTAGACAGTGGAGAAGTTGAGTAAAATATCTTTGGTAATAATAAGGTAATTAAGTACGGGTTAATTAGTACCTAATTATGTGATTAAGCGGCGGAAGATTATGTGATGTGTGTGTATGTATGTGAGAGTGTGATAGGAAGAGAGAAAGAACACTTATGAACAACGAGACAAGATGGGGGATGATTAACAATATTAAAAAGCATCATCGAATACAAAAATACCCACAATGAGGTATATATACACCTCATGTGCAAAGGAGCACATGTGTGAGTAGAATATAGGTACAAAGGTGTAAGTCCTTGTTGAGAATCAAGCTAAACATAGTGCAACATGTGAACACACCTTTTGAGAATCTATGATTACTCAAAGATCAAGAGTCACACCACTACTCTCTCACTACTCTCTACACATTAACTATGTGTCATATAATGATTTTCTATAACACATAACTAATGAATTACATATTCCCCATGACTATGAGTCTTCACATTCTCTAAGAGAGAGTGGTTGTTGTAGTTAGTTAATGAAGAGAGAGGGCGACTATATATAAAACACCCTCATACTTCATACTAAGTCGGTTGTGACTCCTTGTAATGCTACATTTTGTAATTCTTATTCTCCTCGTGAATATAAACCTTCTTCTTGAGTATTCCCTTTTCTATCTATCTTGTGTTCTCTCTTCTCTCCTTAATTCCTCTCACACATACACATAATACACATCTCTTCCATCGCACAAGAATCATACCCGATTTTTTACATGGTATCAGAGCGGTTTGGTAGCTTGATCTAGCCCATCCGTGTGTGTTGTGTTCTACGTTCATGTTCGAGAGGAACTGGTCCATCGCTATCATAATACAACTACATAGATTGTATTCGAGAGAGAAGGAAAAGAAAAGAAGGACGAAATCTTCATCAACAATGAATACTCAAATGGGGAGTGCTCTCCCTAGCGAGAAGCTAGGTCGAAATAACTTTGCATTTTGGGTGTACAAGATGCACCAATACCTTGTCAGCCAAGGCTATTGGGGTTACATCAAAGGAGCACAAGAAAACCGAACTGACCCGAAAGACGCCAACTATGCAAATGGGAGCAAGCGGCAAGCCGAGTGATGTATTGCTTGACGACATGTGTCCATGACCACATGCTCGGCTACATTCTAGAAGCCGAGACACCAAAGGAAGCATGGGAGAATCTATAAAAGATTTTCACCGCCAACACAACCGCCAAGAGTTAAAGGAGCTTTGTGATTTACTCGACTCGATAAGTGTCAACATGGAGGATGACGAAATGGTGCAAATAGGCCTTGACGGCCTTGCACCACGGTTCAGCGCGATGAGGACCATCGTACAAGCACGGGAGAATCCTCCCTCTTTCTTTGATCTTCAATCCATGTTGTTGGTCGAAGAAAACCACATTCGGACAAGGAGCAACGCCTCGGAAGGCCACATTCTTTACTCACACTCGAACGGAGAAAGAGGATGTGGTCGTACAAGAAGAGGCCGATTTGGTCAAGGACGAGGTGGACGGGGTCCGACCTACGAAAACAACTCCCAATTTCGGCATCAAGATGGAAGCCATTGAGGAACCTTCGGAAGAAGGGGGAGCTTCCATTCTGGTCTAAGCCGACAAAACTCAGTTTAATGTGGATATTGCGGAAAATCGGTCACCACGAAGAAGAGTGTCGTAAGAAGATATGTGAGTCGGCTTCCATTAGCCGACAACTCACGAATTACGCCACCAACTCTGACTATGACGATCGTGGCAGAATGTTCATGATGAGACATAGAGCAAATTCTATGTCGGCTTCTACTTCGAATAGTGCATCTACTCTAGAAGACGTATGGTTCATCGACTCCAATGCCTCAAACCATATGACGTCTCATCAAGAATGGTTCTGAGAACTTCGAGAGTCGGACCGACCCAGCTATGTCGAAACTGGAGATGACACTACGCATCCGATTCGACATATCGGCAATGTCCCATTTGGCACAGAAGGTAACCAAAATTTTATTAAGAATGTCTTGCATGTACCAACCATTATGAAGAATTTGGTCTCCATCGGCCAAATTGTTGAGCAAGGGATGCAAGTACGATTTAATCAAGGCGGTTGCTTCATCGAAAAAGAGGGCTGACTCATCGCTCGTGGATGAAGAGAGGGCCGAATGTTCATTCTCTACTCGCACGAGATGAAATCGGCCATGTTCGCAAACGGCATGAAATCCGATTCTGACATAGAGTTATGGCACAAGTGGATTGGCCATATCAACCTCCAAAAGCTCAAGGCAATGCAATCGAAAGGAGTCCTCATCGGGCTCCCGACATTCAAGGAGAAAGGGATTGAAGGCGTGTGTGCCGCTTGCCAATTCGGCAAGCAACATCGGCACCCATTTCCAAAGGAGCGGAACATGAGCAAAGGCGTACTTAATGTAATTCATTCCGATGTATGGGGACCGGCTCAAACGACTACATTCGGCGGATGTCGATACTACGTGGCCTTCATCAACGACTTCTCCAGACACACCTGGATCTTCAGACACATCCAAAAATCTAAGAATGAAGTCAAGAAAGCCATGGGCCGACATGTACGATGTCTTCGGTCGGATGGAGGAAAGGAGTACTTCTCCGACGAATTTTCGGCTTTTCTACAGAAAGAAGGAATTTGGCGATAGTTTTCGTGTCGACATACGCCACAACAGAACAGAGTTTCCGAATGAAAGAATCGGCACATCCTCGAAGTAGCACGGGCCATGATGAAAGAAAAGCACCCACCAAAGTCGTACTAGGCAGATGCGGCTAACACGACCATATACCTCATGAATCGGTGTACAACATCGAGTGTGCACGAACTTACTCTGCACGAGAAGTTTTTTGGAAAGAAGACGAACCTATCACATGTTCGGATATTCGGCTCCATTGCATATGTGCACATCCCCGACGAGAAGCAACAAAAGCTCGACCTGAAGTCGGAGAAATGTATCCTCGTAGGATACTCACTGGAGCAAAAGGGGTACAAGTGCTATAACCCCTCAACTCAAAAATCTCGAGTAAGTCGAGATGTCGTTTTTTATGAGTCCACATCCTAGTACACACTAGAGACAACTTCGACTCTGATTCCGCTCGACCCAAAATCCGCCGAAATAGAGATAGAAGTCGAAGATCGGCTTACGTGCATGCTCAAAGAAAGCCCGATTACGACAAGGCTTAGTGGGCCACAAGAACCTCCGAGCAATCAAAGCACATCTCGGCCAAGTCCGAAGCTAGACAAAGGGAAGGCGAAAATGCCAGAGTATGAAGACAATCACTTCGACGGCAACGAATCGACTCACTCCCTCGATAGTGAGTTCAAAGGCCTTGACATCCGGACAAATGGAGCAAGAAGCTCCGCAAATGAGAAGCTTCGCCGATCTACCGTGAAAAGAACCCCGTAAGCCGATTCGGCTACAACGATTATATGGCGTACCATTACACCTTTATGATGAAGGTAGCAACAGTACGGGAGCCGAAAACATTTTCCGAAGCCATGAAGGACCCGCGATGGGTCGAAGCAATGAATGAGGAGATGCAGGCACTTTGCAAGAACGAAACATGGGATCTGGTTCCCCACTCACCGCACAAGAAGGCGATCGATTGCAGATGGATCTACAAGGTGAAGTATAACGTCGATGGCTCCATAAACTGCTACAAAGCTTGACTCGTAGAGAAAGGATACGCACAATTACATGGAGTCGACTATGAAGAGAAATTTGCTCCAGTGGCAAAGATGATGACTATGCGGACCGTAATTGCACTCGCAGCGGCAAAAGGGTGGCACCTCCATCAGATGGACGTAAAGAACGTCTTTCTTCAAGGTGAATTAGAAGAGGAGGTATACATGGTACAACCACCCGACTTCGGATCGCGTACTCATCCGAAAGTCGTGTGCCAACTCAAGAAGCCTCTCTACGGCCTCAAGCAAGCACCGCATTGTCGTGTTATTATGCGCGTGCGTGTCGAAAGGGCGGACCACGGGGGTCTCAGATGAGGGAGAAAGGGATGCCGGGAAAACCGACTCCGGACACGACCCGGAGATAATCGAACACGAGAGGGAGAGAGAGAAGAGAGAGAGAGCATGTGCGCGACACCGACTCGTATACAAACAGGAAACAAGAAAGGGTTGTGCTCCCGACACCACCGAATACACCAATATGCACAAACAGATACGATTATATACATAATAAGGGAAGAGATACAACCATGGCTTCGAGCTCGCTACACTCAGAAGAAGAGAAGTTAACCTAACAACTTTGTTGCCATAGCTACGGCGCCCGACTTCTCAAGAAGGAGAAGAAGAAGAAAAGAAAACAGGAAGTTGCTAACCCTAGAAACCTTTAACAAAAGAAAGACCCTCTACAAAATGGTATACCCTTACGACTCAAAATGGGCAACCCTTTAACAAGGAACCCCTCCCTCCTTTTATAGACCAAGGAGAGGAGGGCGTTACAATGTGGGATAAAATACTCCCCCTTATTCTATACATCGTTTCCTACTATACATGTGCACATGTTGCACACCACCGACTTGCCCATTCCACCCCGGTTTCACAGTATAGCTGGAAATCTTCACGACAGCGTGCTTGGCATTCGAAGATTATGCAATATCTTCATCAAATCGGCTTTCAAATGTCGAAATCCGACAACTCCCTCTACATACGAAACGACTCTAGAAGCTCGATTGTCATCATCCTATACGTGGATGATCTAGTCATTGGAGGAGAAAGTTTAGTCGACATCAACAAGGTGAAATCCCTCCTCTTCAACAAATTAAAGATGACGGGCATGAAGGAACTTCATTACTTCCTAGGCATCGAAGTAATTCGAATTCCGATCGGCATTATGATCTCTCAACGACACTACATTCTCAACTTATTATACAAGTTCGGGATGATAGAGTGCAAATCTGTGGCAACCCCTCTCGATTGAAACCTCAAACTAGATCCCGACTCCAGCACAGACGAGTGCGAGCCGACCCAATATCGACAACTAATTGGGAGCCTCATCTATCTCACGATCACTCGACCTGACCTCAACTATCTGGTCGGCCTCCTTAGCCAATTCATGCAAACTCCACGAGATATCCATTTTGATTGTGCTAAGCGAGTATTACGATACGTGCGTGGCACAATGGATTACGACATCCTCTACACATCGGCCAAACCAATTCGACTCGAAGGGTACACGGATGACGAGTGGGCCGGTTACAAAGTTGATCGACGATCGACCTCCGGATTTGTCTTCTCGCTTAGTAGCGGAGCAATATCTTGGAGTAGTAAGAAGCAACAGAAAGCATATAGAAGTGCACTACCACTTCATTCGAGAGCGTGTTTAGGCCGGAGATGTCGATGTTCTACACATCAACACGAATCTTCAGACAACTGACATCTTCACCAAGGCCCTAGGAACCGAGAAGCTTCGGCAATTCATGTCAGACCTTGAATTGACGATCCCTAACTTGCCAAGCTTGAGGGGGAGTACAAGCGAAAACCGGATACCATCCGAACTGGGTACGAACCGAAGCGAACACCTGAGATCGTCTGAACCGGGATACCAACCGAAGCAGACATCAATTGTTGAGAGACAAGCTCAACATCGGCCGGATCGGCTGAAGAAGCCGAGGACCGGATCGGTTGGGACCGATCGGTTAGGCCGAGTACATAAACCGGGAGGCCGTTAGGAAAGATATTCCGTGAGGAATATATTTGGGAGTTAGTGTAGGAGCTCTTAATGAGCCTTGAAGTACTGTCAGTACTTCGGTCAGTCCTTCTAGGACTTGTATAAAAGTGCTCACTGAGCACGTCTTATGTACAGACTGAGTATTATTGTTGAATATATTTTTTGTGTTTTCTCTCTGTCTCTCCTATGTATACCGTGTAAGCTCAAGCTCTCCATTAAACCTGAGTTTCCTCCCTTCTGTTCGGTCTTAATACTTGCTTCCGCACGCTACTTTTTACATGGTATCAGAGCGCGAGGGTTGAGAACCTCTCTGCAGCCGACACATCTTGACGAAGAAGAACAAGAAGAACAATGGATAGAGGCATGGCGAGCTCGCTTCCAATAGAGAAGCTCGACAGAACCAAGTCTTGGTCCTACAAGATGCACCAGTACCTGCTCGGGCACGGCTACTGGAGTTATGTCGAAGGAGCTAATGACGCGGCACCCGAATCGACACACAGAGACTTCCCGTCGTGGGAGCAATCGGCGAGCAGGGTACTATACTGCTTCGCATCGTGTGTGGGCGAACAGCTATTGAGCTATGTTCGGGATGCAAAGACGCCGAAGGGTGCGTGGGAAAATCTGAAGAAGATTTTCACCACGAGCACCACAGCCAGGAAGCTTCAGCTTCGACAGGAGTTGAGCAACCTACGACAACGCGACTTGTCGGTGGCGGACTATACCTCGAAGATCAAGGATATCTGTGACTCCCTCGCCTCCATAGAGGTGACCATCGAGGAGAGCGAGATGGTCCAGATCGGTCTCGGAGGTTTGGCGTCGAAGTTCGGAGCGTTTCGAACGGCTGTGTGTACCCGGGAGAATACGTTGTCCTTTTTCGACTTACAGTCGATGCTCCTGGTAGAGGAGAACCACGCGGGTGCGTCGACAAGCACGCACACCGACAGCAAGATGTTGTACATGGAGGGAGAAAGGCCCCGTGGTCATGGCGAACGAGGCGATTCGGTATGCAATGGAAGCGGCCGACGAGATCAAGGAAGATGGCACCGAAGTGATGCCGACAGCAACTCCAGACCCTCCGGAAACAGGGGGAGTCGAAGCGATGAGAACCGGCAAGGGAAGGCCATCGCGGAGTGCTGGTACTGTGGCAAGAAAGGCCACAAGGAAAGTGAGTGTTGGAAGAAGCACGCCGATTCGGAGAGAAATGGCTCCAGAAATACCGACAAGGGAAATCGGCAGCAATCGCACTACACCGAAGACTCCAGGAGAGCTGGAGAAGGGTCTGTCTTCATGACGAGACACGAAGCAAACTCAATGAAACAGAGCACCCCGAGATCGGACGAGGTGTGGTACGTAGTCTCCGGCACGTCAAACCACATGACGAGCCATAAGGAGTGGTTCTCGTACCTTGAAAAACCGATACAACCGGGAGTAGTCGCAACAGGAAACGACACTCCGCATCCGATCGCGAATGTCGGAGAAGTTCCCCTTAGCCATGTCGGGCAGAAAGGGAAACTCATGAACGTGTTGCACGTTCCGACAATCACGAAGAACTTGGTCTCGGTCGGACAGATCGTCGACCAAGGGATGGAGGTGCGGTTTACACACCTCGGGTGCTTCATTGAGGAAGAAGGCTGTGTGATTGCGCAAGGGCGCAGAGACGGGAGGATGTTCATCCTCGACTCCACTGACGGCGGCACCGCAATGTTCGCGAAGGGACAAAAGACCGAGTCGGACATCGACTTGTGGCACAAGCGGATAGGCCACGTCAACCACCAACGGCTTCAAGATCTGCAATCGAAACAGGTAGTATTTGGATTGCCCAAATTTAGTGGCCGAAAGGCACAAATTTGTGAAGCCTGCCAGCTCGGAAAGCAACACCGACTTCCTTTCCCCAACGAGCGAAACTGGAGCCGGAACAAGCTCGACCTTATACACTCCGATGTATGGGGGCCGGCACAAAATGTTAGTCTTGGCAGGAGCCAATATTTCGTCTCCTTCATCGACGACCACACGCGGCACACGTGGATCTACCTCATTGAGAGGAAGAGCGAAGTCTTCGACTGTTTCCGGGACCTCAAAGGGTTCGTGGAAGCCGAAACGGGACGAAAGATCAAGTGCCTGCGGTCGGATGGCGGAAAAGAGTACTTTTCCGGTCAATTCAACGGTTATCTACAACAAATGGGAATTCGCCGCGAGTTCAGTTGTAGATACACGCCAGAGCAGAACGGCGTGGCCGAGAAAAAGAATCGGTCAGTTGTGGAAGCGGCACGGGCAATGCTGGAGGAGAAGAGCTTGCCCAAGTTCTACTGGGCCGAGGCGGTAAGGACCGCGGTATACATCCAAAACCGGATCGGAGACAAAGTGTCGGCGCACGAGCTATATTTCGGAACGAAGCCGAACTTGCGACACTTGAGGGTATTCGGTAGCATTGCGTATGTGCATGTACCGAAGGAGAAAAGGAGGAAGCAGGACGCAAAGGCCGAGAAGTGCATCTTGGTCGGTTACTCGGACGAGCAGAAGGGTTATAAGTGTTATAACCCTCGCACCAAACAAGCGCGTGTCAGCCGCGACATTGTGTTTGACGAGTCCGCGTCCTGGTACCTGCCCCCGACTACGAACCTCGACTCCAATCCGAGCTCTGACGATGAGGTCAGCGAGGCCGACATGCCTCCGGATGAGCCCGAAATCGAGACCCACGAAGAGAGTCCGATTTCACTCCGGTTAAGTGGACCAATTGGACGACTGAGTTGGTACGACCAGTCCGATGAAAAGTCGGCGAGTAGTGGAGACTCGGTCGTGCATTCCCCACGCAGGAAGCCGAGGAGACGGTTTACGCGCAAAGAGAAAGGGAAGAAGAAGGTGTCGGATTCCGGCACGGAAAGGAACGAGTCAGACCGACGCAAGTCCGACTCCGAGGGAACCGGTGACAGGTCTTTAAAGATGAAGACCGTGTCGGCCGAGAAGGCCTCGACATCGGCTGATGTGAGATTACGCCGATCTACCCGCCAAAAGAACCCAGTTGTGCGGTTCGGATACAACGAGTACATGGCGCATCATTATGCGTACATGACCCGTGTTGCGGAAGTGCGTGAGCCGGAGAGCTACGCGGAAGCGGCTAAAGACGCGAATTGGCGTGCCGCGATGGAGGAAGAGATGCACGCATTGGCGGAGAACGAGACCTGGGACCTGGTTGACACACTGAAGGGTGTGAAGCCGATCGGGTGTAGGTGGGTGTACAAGGTCAAGTACAACACCGATGGCTCAGTCAACCGGTACAAGGCTCGGCTGGTGGCAAAGGGCTACGCGCAGAAACATGGCATCGACTACGATGAGACGTTTGCGTCGGTCGCGAAAATGACGACCGTCCATGTTTTGCTCGCGGTAGCCGCGGCCAAGGGGTGGCACTTACATCAGATGGATGTACAGAATGCGTTCCTACAAGGTGACCTTGAGGAACAGGTGTACATGGTACAGCCCCCCGGATTTCACTTCGGAACGAACTCCTCGGCAGTATGCCGACTGAAAAAGTCCCTTTACGGACTGAAGCAAGCCTCGCGTGCCTGGAACGCGAAGATCACGCAACAACTGCGTCAGATGGGCTTCGTCACGTCAAAATCGGACTCTTCCCTGTTCATCCGGAAAGGTCGACTCGGACCGGTTAGTATTTTACTGTATGTTGATGACTTGGTCATCACCGGCGCCGACCTAGGTGAAATCAACCGCGTGAAGCTCCAGTTTGCGGCATCGTTCGACATGAAGGATCTGGGGGACCTTCATTACTTCCTCGGGATCGAAGTGATCCGTACCCCCGAAGGCATATTGATCAGTCGTCATTACGTGCTGAGTATGCTCTTCAAACTCGGGATGGCCGACTGTAAGTCCGTCTCGACTCCTCTGGACAGAACCGTCAAGCTTCATCCCTATACGGGAAAGGAATGCGACCCGACGAGGTTCCGACAAATTGTCGAAAGCCTCATATACTTGACCATCACCCGACCCGACCTCAGTTATCCGGTCGGGGTGATCAGTCAGTTCATGGCGCGACCTATCAAGGAGCACCTTCAGTGTGCGCAACGCGTACTTCGGTACGTAAGCGGCACTAAGGACCGCGGACTGCTATATCGGACCGGTGCAGCCGCGCAGTTAGTCGGCTACACCGATGCTAATTGGGCCGGCAACGCCGCCGATCGCCGATCCACATCTGGATACGCGTTCTCCCTCGGGAGTGCCGCGATCGCGTGGAGCAGTAAGAAGCAGCCGACAGTTGCACTGTCGAGCACCGAAGCTAAGTACCGAGGAGCGGTTGTCGCGACATGCGAAGCCATATGGTTGAAGCGGCTACTTACGAACCTGCAAGAGGAGGTGTCAGATCCAACGACGATCTACTGCGACAACCTCAGCAGCATCCAACTCGCGAAAAACCCCGTTTTCCACGCACGGACCAAGCACATTGAGGTGCACTACCACTTCGTCTGTGAGCGTGTCCTTTCCGGTGAAGTCGAACTTCAGTACGTTCCGACGAATCGGCAGACTGCCGACATCTTAACCAAGCCTCTCGGTCTGGACAAGTTGCGGCAATTCTCAGGTGCGCTCGGGTTGCGTCACCTCGATGTGCCGAACTTGAGGGGGAGAATAGTCCCGAACGACCAAGCAAGGCAGCAGGAAAGGAGCGGAGACCGCGACACCGAGTCGGTTGACAAGTTCGACATCGGATCGGCTGAAGAAGCCGAGGGCGGACCCGCGGAAAAGTTCGGAAACAGACAGAAGGGGAGCAACCGAAGGAGAGAGCCGAAGCCAACCACGCATGAGGAAGATGACGCCATCGAGTGCGAGAAGACCGAAGACGAGTTGGAGACAGCCAACTCGGACGAGAGCGAAAACCGATCGGAGGTAGCCGAGTCGGTTCGGATGTTTGATTCAAACACGTTGAATCAACCGAGGCCCAAGCGGAAGAAAAGGCAGCAGGAGAAGCGTCAACACCGCAACAACAGAAGAGCTGATAAGGGCCGCATGAGCAGACAAGCCAACCGGAAGGGTCGAAGCGCGCGTAGTCGAACAGGTCGAGGAGCGCAAGCGAGCCGAGAAGCCAGGAGGAACCGGTGCTGTGAAGATCCCGAAGAGCCTCAAGTTGAGCTTGAGGGGGAGTGTTGAGAGACAAGCTCAACATCGGCCGGATCGGCTGAAGAAGCCGAGGACCGGATCGGTTGGGACCGATCGGTTAGGCCGAGTACATAAACCGGGAGGCCGTTAGGAAAGATATTCCGTGAGGAATATATTTGGGAGTTAGTGTAGGAGCTCTTAATGAGCCTTGAAGTACTGTCAGTACTTCGGTCAGTCCTTCTAGGACTTGTATAAAAGTGCTCACTGAGCACGTCTTATGTACAGACTGAGTATTATTGTTGAATATATTTTTTGTGTTTTCTCTCTGTCTCTCCTGTGTATACCGTGTAAGCTCAAGCTCTCCATTAAACCTGAGTTTCCTCCCTTCTGTTCGGTCTTAATACTTGCTTCCGCACGCTACTTTTTACATCAATCGAAAGGAACCAACCCGAGTTGAGCTTGAGGGGGCGTGTTAAGAATCAAGCTCAACATAGTGCAACTTGTGAACACACCTTTTGAGAATCTATGATTAGTCAAAGGTCAAGAGTCACACCACTACTCTCTACACATTAACAATGTGTCATAGAATCATATTCTATGACACATAACTAAGGAGTTACATATTCCCCATGACTATGAGTCTTCACATTCCCCAAGAGAGAGTGGTTGTAGTTAGTTAATGAAGAGAGAGGGTGACTATATATAAAGCACCCTCCTCATACTTCACACTAAGTCGGTTGTGACTCCTTGTAATGCTACATTTTGTAATTCTTATTCTCGTTGTGAATATACAACTTCTTCTTGAATATTCCCTTTTCTATCTATCTTGTACAGTTCTCTCTTCGCTCCTCTAATTCCTCTCATACATACACATAACACACATCTCTTCCGCTACACAAGAATCATACCCGATTCTTTACAGTCCTATATTAAATGATCATGGGAGTGGAGGATCTACAATGTATCCCACTCGAGTACAAAATCCTATTTAAGGCTTTAAGGTCAACACACTAACTAGATTCTATCTAGGTAACTACTAAGTTGCGTGTGTTGACTAACTAACTAAATCTAGTTGAGCTTGATATCTCAAGCTCAAGTGTTAGGCGTCCGATAGGTTCTGCTTTCAGTGTTGTCCGGATTTTGACGTCAGCATTTTCATGGCAGTTTCAGATCCTCCCCCTCAAGCATGTGATGACGGCTTGGGTCGACTGCTTTCACCCATTGTGGGTCACAAGCCACTTCTGTAGAGTTCTCCGGCTCTTGTTCGGCCGCTACCTTCATCACGAAGGCATAATGATGGGCCATATACTCGTTGTAGCCGAGCCGAGTGACGGGATTCTTTACTCTAGATGAGCGTCAAAGTTTTTCGCTCGCCAATGTGAGCGCCTTGTTTACTTCGGGTGTACACATGATGGGTACACCAAACTCACTATCTAGTGAGGGAGCCGACACATCCGAATCACTGTCATCGGGGTGATCGACTTCGTATTCGGGCATCTTACCTTTGCCTTTGTCTGATCTAGCCCCTAATTGAGATGCGTTTGGAAGACTTGAAGGCTCGTGTGGTCCACTTAGCTCAGTAGAGCTTGGACGGTGTCGTGGAGAAAACCGGCCATAGAAGGAATCCAAGGGATATACGCGTGAATCGGCCCTTACACATGTGCACATGATTTATAAACTTGTACATATTTAGGATTTATTCGACTGATGTAATATATACTAGGTTGTGCGCATTAATTACCTAGGAATTCAGTGTGAATCTCTGTAACGGTCTCTCCCTGGTTGCCTATATAAGGGGAGGGGAGAAGACTAAGAGGATATCGCGTTTTTGGGGTGAGGACGAAGTGTTGTCGGTCCGGGAACTGAGCTCTCTCTCCTCCTTCTGTCTTTAGTGGTCATCTGCAGATCTTTGTGGCAGTCGCCTCTATCACGTGAAAGCCCGTGCGCTTCCGTCAGGGGCTCCACAGTCGTTCTCTGTTTTCTCTTGGGTTAGATATCGACTGCCAGTTGAATCTTGCGATCTTTGTAATCTTCTTTATTCGTTAAAGTCATTTCTGTGTCTCCGCGTCTCTGCAATTTTCCCTTTCCACAAGTGTGAACCTTGGTTGGTTGGTGCATACGTTTGGGATTCGTCCCGCGGGTAGGTGCTTCGGTAGGGAACAAGCCTAGTCGGCCGACGTGTTCGTATATCTCTCCCTCGCCACAATTTTGCTCCTCGGTTCAGGGCCTCTAGGGTCCCGCCTTGGTTCTCTTCTGTGAGCGGTACAACACGACATATATTTGGTGAACCCGATGTGAAACAAGGCGGCAGAGGGGTCGAAGATGAGAGGATCAGAGCTCGCCAAGGCCATGGCTACAATGGTCGATCGTATAGTAAACACTCGCGAGGGCACGGGCACCCTAGATAGGGCCATTGAAGCGATTGTCGGTGCGATAAGCTGGTTCGGTGGAAAAGATGCTACGAGCTACTTGGAGGCCTATCGAGCCGAGATGGTAATGAGGGACATTTTGGAGGACAAGCGATTAGCCGGATTCCCTTGGGTGGTAACATCGGGCATCCATGCAAAGGTGCTCGAGGTACAGGCTGGATGCCGGACCTAGGAAGAGTTTGAAGGGCGGCTCCTCGAAAAATACGGGCTCGATGATCCACTTCGGTTGTCAAAGCGGGAATTCATGGATTGGGTGGAGACTCCCGGAAAGGGGAGAAACGCATACGCGCTTCTCCGGGAGTTTGAAGAATGCTTCACACGGCTCTCAGTGTTGGATAGGACTGTGCTGGACACAAGCCGCGTCTTGTTGTTTGTCAAAGCCGTGGACGCGCGGGATCGAGATCAGGTGGGTCTCTTGCTGGAGACGGATGACGGGCTCACGGCCGATTGGGCCGTCGTGAAGAGAGTCTGTAGCCGTTTTAACAAACGGCGTGAGTGGGGTGGTGAGGGGTCATCGGTAGCAAGGCCCGTCCCGGCGAGAAGGCTCGATGAGCCTTCGCTGGTGCAGAAGGAAGATAGTCGGGGTTGGCTTGAGACGGGCCCAGCCCCAAGCGGAGTGGTCAAGGGTCCTTCCGGAGGAACAACTTTGGAAGAACTAACGCAAATGGTGCGCGACCTCCAGATTGCGCAAGCCCGGAGAGATAGCGGGGAGCCGCTTCGCGAATGGAGGCCACTGCCGGGACAACGATGCATGTGGTGTTACGCGGCCGGTCACATCCGGAAAGAGTGCGTGGACTTCGCAGAGGCTCTGAGGACTAACGTGGTGTACCTCTGGAGCGGGCGGGTGTACGCAAGAGAAACACGGAAAGCCCTAGAGTTGAACATCGAGCGTGGCGGGATGAAGAGGTTGATGGAAGAAGTCGTGGCGCGGCATGCGGAGGCCGTTAATTACGCGACGTCAGCAGGTATCCGGGTCGGGGGAAATGAGGGACAGAAGGCGAAATACGCTGGGTTCTGGCCGCTGGTACTAGAAGGCTTCTCCGGGGTTCAGTTGAAGAAGGAAGAGGTGGAGCGGGCATAGCAACGGATTCGGGTGGTCACCGAATGGGACGACCCGGTCGAGGAAAAGTCTGGCTTCGTGGAAGCCACATGTCAGAACTACGAGTTTCTGGTGGATGACAAGCGCGTGGGGAAGGCTGGACAGGCAGGTCCCTCGCAAAGGTATGAGACCCTGTTCAGCCCAAAGAAGAGCGATGCCGGCAATCCCGACATGCCAGACAAAGCCAAGCCGGCCGGTTACCGGCTAAGCACCGAGATAGAGAGAACGAAGGACCTGCAGAAGGTCCTCGAAGAACGGATCCTCGACAACAAGGTGGAGTTGTCGCTGAGGGAGGTGCTCGGAATCACCAAGAAGGAGTTCCATGACTCCATTGTGGACTTGGTGAAGCGCAAACGGCTCTCCACAGAGCTAGAACCGGAGAGACCCTTGTTCGGATCGGGGACGTGCAAGAGCCAGTGGTGGCGTTCATAGACCATGGGTCCAAAATAAATCTGATGTGCATGGATTTTTACAAAAAAGGGAAATGGTCGATCAACACCAAGCACGGGTGGAAGATACGGGCGGCGACGCGTGCTACAGAGGAACTGCATCAAGTGTGCCCGAATGTACGCTTGAAGATTGGTGACGTCGAGATTGATCAACACTTCTTTGTGCAGGAGACATCCTCACACCCGGTGATACTCGGCGAACCATACATCACGACGGTGCACATGGAGACAAAGGTGCTTTACAACGGTTCGGCGTATGCACGCGTAAAGAGTCAAGATGGACGGCACTCCGTCTAATTCCTGGCCGTATGACCAAATCATGAGCGTAACCGCGAGACCCTCAGCGGCGATAGCCTGGGGGATTTTCAGAAAGGGCTATCAAGGCGTGGGGCCGCGATAGTCTAGAGGAACCCCACACATGTATAGTAGGTAGGAAATTTTGGCTCTCCGACAATGGATGCTATACATTAACTGGCATCAATGTCCGGGAGACGAAGAGGGTGGAGGAGCGGCTCAGGTCGTGCAGAGCTCTCCACCCCGGTGAAGAGATTAGTGGTGCCGTGGAGGTGGTCTCTTTCGACGACACCTTGGGGGAACTATGCAAGCTGGTCAAAGAAGGCCTTAGCGAAGACCGAACAATTTTGGTTAGCTCGGTAGAGATGTACGAAGTCATCGCGGACTTTGGGGAGAGGATCAGGTCGGATCGGACAGCTTGCGTGGATACGAAGTACAAGACTGTGGACTGGAAGGTGAGGCCAGTCGCGGCACCCTTGCTGGAGGGCAGTGAGCTACGGATGAAAGGGGTCGCGTCGGACCTGAGTTTACGAGATCCGGCCGGCATAGGACACTAGTTTACCAACATAACGCTACGAGAGCTCAAGGTCAATGGGGGTGGCTTTCTACTTCCGGCGGAGGAGGACCGGTTTCGGAGAATGCTCGGGAGGCCAAAAAGGCCTTCGCATTCTCACCGGAGGAGATCAGGTGCGTAGACCCGACGATGGTAGAGCCAATGGTGATATTCACGGTGCCGCATGTGTCATGGAATCTCAAGCCGATTCCAGTACCCAGAGCTCACATCCCGAAGCTGATGGAGCTATTGAAGCAGAAAGTGGCGATGGGAGTCCTCGAGCCGTCGAGCGCCCCATATTCGAATCGGTGGTTCACTGTGCCAAAGAAAAACGGCACGTTGCGCTTCATTCAAGACCTGCAGCCGGTCAATAAGGTGACCATTCGTAACACAAGTGTCGGACTAACCATAGATGAATTTGCGGAGGCCTTCGCCGGAAGGTCGATCTACTCGGTCGGGGATCTATACTCGGGCTACGACCAGTTCCAGCTAGTCGTAGAGAGCAGAGATATCACAACGATGCGGACTCCTCTCGGCTTAGTGCGGATGTGTACCCTGCCGCAAGGAGGAACGAACTCAGTGGTGCACATGGTGAATGCGATGAATAAAGTACTGAGGGATTGCATCCTAGACATCACCATGCCGTTTTTGGAAGACATACCGATAAAGGGATGTCCGGTGGAGGACAAGGATGAGACGATTG